>NC_037668.1:80859914-82327234 GCF_003255815.1 Theropithecus gelada
AGTTTTTTGTATTTTTTAGTAGAGACGGGGTTTCACCGTGTTAGCCAGGATGGTCTCGATCTCCCGACCTCGTGATCCGCCCGTTTCGGCCTCCCAAAGTGCTGGGATTACAGGCTTGAGCCACCGCGCCCGGCCCACATTTTTAATAATGTTTTGAAGCATCTTGGTGTGGGACAAACAGCTCAGGCTACCCCAGAGCCCCACAATAATGACTTAGAAAAGTCTGTGTTTTATAGTGGGAAATGTTTGGATTATTTAGTCCGCCACATTGGAAAGGGAAGTGTTTTTTCTCAATCTTTTTGGTATTAACAAATACCTTTTATATTACTATCTATCCCCTCTGCCCCTCTATGGACTCCTATTTTGAAAGCAATATCCAGTGGACCGCCAGCATTTGTTACCTAACAATCTTGACCTTAGGACTTGTTGTTCTATTAAGTTGGTAACTTTGTTTGATCCACGAATCATACTGCTGTCTTTATCAGCCCATCAGTTTCAAGAAACAACTGTACACCTCAGTGCCCTGACTTGTGCTTGTTTTTCTTTTTTTTTGGTTTTGTTTGGTTTTTTAGAGACATGGTCTTGGTATGTTGCCCAGGCTGGAGTGCAGTGGCTATTCAGAGGTGTAATCACAGCACATTTGTAGCCTTGAATTCCCAGGCTCAAGTGATCCTTCCGCCGAAGCCACCTGAGCAGATGGGAGAGGAATGCATCACTAAGCCCAGCAGATTTTACTAAGTAGGTCTAGTCCTAGCTCAGTAGTTCTTTACTAAGCACAGAGCGGCTTCTTAGAATCTTCTACACTTGATCTTAGCCAAATAGCCAAGAAGCACTCTTTAGAATCTTCTAGGAGAGCCTTTCTACATGCTGATACTGCAAACCGAAAAGTATATGAAACATCTCAATTAATTTAGAAGTTAATTTTGCCAACTTTAAGGACGTACCCGGAGACAGGTCCATGCCTTTCTCTAAAGATGATTTTGAGGGCTTCAGTTTTTATAGATATTGGGGAAGGATGAATGAATTTTAAAAATATGTGGGTAGATAAGAGGCAAACGGTTGCGTTCTTCTGAGTCTTTGATCAGCCTTCACATGTGAGAGGGGGGCAGAGAAATAGTCACTTATGCATTCATCTAGCTCAATGAACCTGCATTTTTACATAAGACAAAATAAACAGAGGGCCAGGAGCTGCGGCTCACGCCTGTAATCCCATCACTTTTCGAGGCCGAGATGGGCAGATCACCTGAGGTGAGGAGTTCCAGACCAGCCTGGCCAACATGGCAAAACCCCATCTCTACTAAAAACACAAAAATTAGCCAGGCATGATGGCGTGCGCCTGTAATCCCAGATACTCCGGAGGTTGAGGCAGGAGGATTGCTTGAACTCGGGAGGTGGAGGCTGCAGTGAGCCGTGTTCGCGGCATTGCACTCCAGCCTGGGCGATAGAGCGAGACTCCGTCACAAACAAACAAACAAACAAACAAACAAACAAACATGGAAGGCTGTTTCTACCCGGTTTGCTGGAATAAAGTCTGTGTCTTCCAAATTCCTTTTCGGAGAACTTTCGTTCACGAGATTAAAAGAGGTCAGGCAGCTGCTTACGGAGCCTGTATTTTTTGATTTAGACATTGTATTCATGTGTGAGATCCTGCCCATCCCCACTTTCTTGGTGTCTTGTGAGTTTTAATTCATGAATTCACTCTCAACTGCCACCGCTAACAGGACACAGGCCAATTCCAACACGAACCCCAACGGCTCTCCTCAGGATCACCTTTCACCAGTCCGCTTTCCCGCCAATTCCTCCTCTCAGTCTTAGGCCCCACTGCAGGCCTACTCCCGCTCACCGTGCAGAACCTAAGCACAGGCTCAGAGATGGGGACGGGCTGACTCAGTCCCACGCCCAAATCCGCAAATTAGTGCTGCTGCCGCCAAGGGTTACAGAACGCTCCCCACCCCACAGGACGCGCCCCGCCCCCGCTCCCCGCTCCCCGCCCCCCGCTCCCCGCCCCTCCGCCCCGCCCCGCCCCGCCCCGCCCCCACGCACGCGCACTCTCACCCGCCTGTGTTGCGGTCCGCGGCCCTGACTTCGGGGCCTCAGGGAGCTCCGGTGCAGTCTGCGCCTGTCAGTCCCGGCAGTCGTCCGCCGCGCCGGCCCCCGTCCCGCACTGGTGCAGCCATGTCCTCTTCACCGTGGGAGCCTGCGCCCCTGCGCCGGGTCTTCGTGGTGGGGGTTGGCATGACCAAGGTAAACCGAGCAGCGGCCCCGCTGGCCGGCTGAGGCTCGGGGGCGGTGGGTGCCGGGTTTCTCTGCCCCTCCGGTCTCCTAGCTTAGGCTGCTCCGCGCGTGGGGCATCAGCGTGGCGACTTGGTGGCTTGTAATATGCGGAATCTCTGGGGTCATAGCGTCTCGGGCTGGTTCCTGCGGCCTTCTGCTTCCTCCTTCCCTTTTCTTCTGCTCAGAGTTCATGAAGCAGCCCCGAGATAACCCAAGGATCTCACCTCTTTAGATTCTGAGCGGAGTCCCGAGGTGTGTGGGCTGGCTTGCCCGGGAGGGAGGCAGGTCGTGAATGCCGTCTGCTCGACCCTCCCAGGAACAGCCCCCACAGGAGCCCTCGTAGAGACAGCTCCAGATGCGGATGGCGAGGAGAAACGCTGCTTATGCCCAGCGCCTCGGCCAAGTGGCAGAGTCCGGCCTCCCTCTGTCCCTCCAGTGACTGCTTGGGACCCGGACGCCGCAGGCTCCCACGGCCGTTTTCCCCTCATTGCCCGCATGCTCTCTGAATGCCAAACTGCCTTTCGTTTCTCCCCCGACTCAGTTGTCTGATGCCTCTGTTGCTTCTGTTCTGTTTGTACCGTGTGTCTTCACCTGGTTAACTTTTGTGCATCCTGAAAGGATCCGTTCAGATGGGATCTTCTCCAGGAAGCCTTGGATCCTCCTGACTTTCCCCTAGAGCCTTGCACTGTGCTTACCTCTGTCTTACACTTAACTCTACTTACGCTTACTAGGCAGTACCGAAGCTCTGTATGCGTCTGTGCGCCCCCTTAGCATGGCAGCTCCTCTAGACTGGGTACCTGGCTTATTCGCTGCTGTGCCCCTCACCCTGATCGTTCCTGATGCCTGAAGACCCTCAGTGAATGTTAGTTGAACAATCCTAAATGGATATGCTTTGTGAAAGAGTTCTTAGGGAGAGTGCTATTTCTGAGAAAACAGTCCTAAAATGTTTATTATTTTACCAGTGGGCTGAGCGTATGCAATTCAGTCCAACATGTAAATAGGTCGGGAGCGGTGGCTCACGCCTGTAATCCCAGCACTTTGGGATGCCAAAGCGGGTGGATCACCTGAGGTCAAGAGTTCGATACCAGCCTGGCCAACATGGTGAAACCCCGTTTCTATTAAAAATACCAAAATTAGCTGGGCATGGTAGCACACGCCAGCTACTCGGGAGGCTGAGGTGGGAGGATTGCTTGAGCCTAGGAGATGGAGGTTTCAGTGAGCCGAGATCACTCAACTGCACCCCAGCCTGGGCCGTAGAGTCAGTCCTTGTCTCAACAAAAACCAAAAATATCCATGTAAATGGAAAAGTGGACCAATACCTTATGAAGCAGAAGGACATCATCCTAGTGTTTCACAGAAGGGGAGGCTTCTATCACAGGTGGACAGTAAGATCTTTCGAAGTAAGGTATTAATGCAGTCAAATCTTCCTCTGGCTGCTGAATGTCTGATTATATGTGCTGTATGGAAAAGCACAGTTGTCTAAACCTTTGGGAAATAGATGTGTTCCTTTTTCCTCAAGCTGGGAGGTAGAGAGGTGGGGTAGGTGTTACAGTCCAGAGGGAAGGGGTGAGGAGTTTGGGTAGTGCCATTAATGATGTGCCTGTTTGGCCAGTGTACTTTCCTGTGGGTCTGGTCTTCTGGACCGTGGGGCAGAGGCTAATGGAGGAGGGAGAAATATTGACTAGACAACACTGTAACACTTTTTTTTTTGGAGACAGGGTTTTGCTCTGTCAACCAGATGGGAATGCAGTGGTGCAATCATAGCTCACTGCAGCCTTGAACTAGTGGACTCTAGCAATCCTCCCAAATAGCTAGGACTACAGGCATGCTACCATACCCGGCTAATTAATTAATTTTTTTTTTTTTTTTTTGTAGAGACGGGTCTCACTACTTACTACTAGATGGGTCTCATTTCTACCATATATTACTGTTACAATTTATCATAATACTTTATTTTTATTTTTTGAGACAGAGTCTCACTCTGTCCTCTAGTCTGGTGTGCAGTGGGGCGATCTCAGATCACTGCACCCTCTGCCTCCCAGGTTCAAGTGGTTCTGCTCAGCCTCCCGAGTAGGTGGGATTACAGGTGTGTGCCATCACGTCTAGCTCCTGTTTGTATTTTTATTTATGTTATTTTTTGACACAGATTCTTCCTGTGTCACCCAGGATGGAGTGCAGTGGTGCGGTCTCAGCTCACTGTAACCTCTGCCTCCTGGGTTCAAGCAATTCTCGTGCCTCAGCCTTCTGACCAGCTGGGATTATAGGTGTGCGCTACCACACCTGGCTAATTTTTATATTTTTAGTAGAAACAGGGTTTCATCGTGTTTGCCAGGCTGGTCTTAAACTCCTGGCCTCAAGTGATTCCTCTGCTTCAGCCTCCCAAAATATTGGGATTACCAGCATGAGCCACGGTGCCCAGCCTAGGTAATACTTTAAAGTTCCATTGATAGATCTCAGCTGTTGGGGTTCCTCTGTTATGTTTCTCAATTTAAATAGCTGAATTTGACAATATGAAGTTCTCTTAACAAGGTTTTATTATTCACTGTAGGAAATGAGTTGGAATTCCTATGGTGGATATCAACAGGTTTTGTTTTTTTTTTGAGACAGAGTCTCGCTCTGTTGCCCAGGCTGGAGTGCAGGGGCGTGATCTCGGCTCACTGCAAGCTCGGCCTCCCGGGTTCACGCCATTCTCCTGCCTCAGCTTCCCGAGTAGCTGGGACTACAGGTGCCCGCCACCACCTCCAGCTAATTTTTTGTATTTTTTAGTAGAGACGGGGTTTCACCGTGTTAGCCAGGATGGTCTCAACCTGCAGACCTCGTGATCCACCCACCTTGGCCTCCCAAAGTGCTAGGATTACAGGTGTGAGCCACCGTACCCGGCCGTCAACAGGTTTTAACACAACTAAGTCATGGCTGCCATCTGACTGACAGCAAGCCACACCCTTTGCTTATGCTGCCTATCTCCAGATATACCCTCTTTTCATTTACTTAAATGCTACTTATCTTTCAAGAACTAGTCCAAGTCCCATACCTTCTTAAAACTTCCTCAGACTACTCCAGTACACCAATCACCTTTTTTGAAATTCTGGTGCCCTTATATTCAGAACATATAATTTAGCACTTCAGTTTTCTAGTACTTTTATGTATGGTAATTTCATGAAATAACATCTTACATCACAATCCAGTAAACACATACAAAACTTATTTATAACAACTGAAACAATTTGTTAAAGCAACGCTTATTGCATGTGATGAACTCTTGGTATCCCTAAGGTATATCTTAAAAAAAAAAAAATTTGCTTGGCTGGATGTGGTAGCTCATGCCTGAAATCTCAGCACTTTAGGAGGGCGAGGCGGGTGTATCTCTTGAGCCCAGGATTTGAGAACAGCCTGGGCACTATTGGCAAAACCCCATCTCTACTAAAAATGCAAAAAATTAGGTGGGCTTAGTGGCACACATCTGTAGTCCCAACCACTCGGGAGGCTTAGGTGGGAGGATCACTTGAGCCTGGGAAGTCGAGGCTGCAGTGAGCCCTGTTTGAGCCACCACACTCCAGCCAGGGTAATGGGAGTGAGACTCTGTCTCAAAAAAAAAAAAAAAAAAAAAAAAAAAAGTGCTGCTCACAACCTACTAAATTGATTTGGTCATAATCTAATAAGTACAAATTTCAGTTTGAAAAATATTACATTATTTTATTTAATTTTCAGCATGTAATGGATTTTTATATATCCATTCAATTATCTGACTCTAAGGCTCAGAGGGACTAAGTAATTTATTTTGGTGCAGCTTTTAAGTTTTAGAACTGCCTTACTTGAAATCTTTCCATATATGGTATACTTGAAATTCCAATATACGGTATACTTGAAATCTACCGTATATTACTGTTATAATTTATCATTGAGACATATATTCAGTAAATATTCTATGGGTTATATGCTAGAGATGCAAAAATGAGAAAAACAAAGTTCCTGTTTTAAAGGAATGTCTAATCTGGAGGAGAAAAGAATAAACAAGTAATTTAAATAAGATTATTTGAGATATTTGTTTAAACATGGCAGATTGAGAACATGAATTTATCTCTGTTGGTGCTTTCCATATCCCACTAAAGCAACAATAAGGAAAGAAAATGATGTTAATCCACAAGGGCAAAGTGAGTAGGAGAGGAAACAATGCTGAGAGATATCAGAAAATTTTTGGAAGATTTTAAGTTGGTGGAGAAGTGGTCACTGACTCAGAGCAGGGGGACCACTGCCTAAGTTCCTGAAGAGGGGTTATACTGGTTGAGTCTCCCAGCAGAACTCCAGAAGGCCCAAAACTTGGATATACTAGGTGCCAGGTAGGGTGGGAAAGAAGAAAAAGACTATTCTAAGGAACAGTTAGGTCCCAATCTCTTTTACCACCAGGTGACTTTACCTTTTCTTAGCAGAGTATTGGAGACTTTTTCTCTGGGAAAACTGAACAGATGAAGAGGCTCTAGAATCATCTGAGCTGTTAGGCCCAAGTTGAAAAAAAGGGAATTAAATTGAATTCTGCATGCTAAAGGGTAGTACTTCCCAGCTGTGAGAAGCAACACTGGTAGTCACACATGTACTACTTTGCTGGCAGAGATTTGGAAAATTATTTGAAATGGCTCCAGAGAGAAGCCAGCTTGCTACTCCATCATCTTGTGGTGAAGATTAGCAGTTGATAAGCTTCATTCATGCAGAGAGCTTCCTTCAGGTGTTTAATTGTTTTAATTATGAACAAATAGCCAAGGATCACCAGACATTCAAGGAAAATTTCCAACAAGACAATGGTCAACCCCCCACTCAAAAACAACAAAATACTAAGGAAAAAATTTGGAGGTGGGATCAGAAGACACTTAGGGAACAAAAGAAAACCTAAACTGTAACAACTTCAGGGAGATAAGTGAAAATATTACATCTCTGAAAAAAGAACTGAATGCTATTAAAAAAAAAAAAAGATATAGGAAAGAGCTCTTAGGAAATTAAACATATTTTGACCAAAACAAAATATTCAATAGAAGATAACATAAAGGAAATCTGGAAAATGGAGCAAGAACAAAGAAATGGGTATTAGGAGAGAAAATAAAATTAAATGATTAATAAAAAAGATCTAATGTCTAGTTAATGAGTTCTAGAAAAAGAACTGAGAACATAGAAGGTAGGAAATTATCAGAGAAATATGGAGAATTTTCCAAACTGAATTTTTCAGTTTGAAGAGTCAATCCAATGAATAAAAAGAAAACTCGTATCAAGGCACATTATCATGAAATATCAGAACCGTAGCATTAGATTTCTCAACAGAAACCTTGGAAGCTACAAATGACAGGATAATGCTTTCAAAATTCTTAAGTAAAATTTTTTATCCTAGTATTTTATTCCTGAATAAATAATCCAAATTTGAAGGTAGGAAAAAAAGTTTTTAATGTAAGCACTAAAAAATTTACTTTTTACACATCCGTACTCACAAAGCTAATTAGAGAATGAATGTGTCCACCAAAATGGTGGAGTAATCCAAGGAAGAAGATACTGGATCCTGGAAACAGGGTAACATAGAATAATGAGAAAAGCCCCAGGATGGCATCTGTGCAATGACTCAGTTTGGAATATGTTCTGGATGGTTCCAGGAGGGAGTTCTCTAGAAAAAAACATTTTGACCATGTTTTAAGAGAGATTTTAGAGATGAGTATGTTAGAGCTGGAGGTAGGCACATAAAAAGCAAATGAAATGAAATACATGAGTTATGCAAATTAAAATCAGTAATTATGTTACTGAGCATTAACATTAGTATTGTTATGAGATTATTATGTGTGTAACATAGTTTAAAATACATAAATAAATAAAATTCTGCTTCATCCCTTGGTGCTTGAGAATTAAGATTCTTGGTGGAGAAGAAAAGAGATACAGATGTAATACAGAAGGGAGTAGGTAGAAAGTTCTATAATTCTTAATTTCTGAAGAAAAGAGATACAGATATTAAACAGAAGGGAATAGGTAAAAAGTTCTATAATTCTGAAAAAGTACTAGTGTAAACTTTAGTATTTCATCTTTAAATATTAATATAAACTTTAATTAGCATTTCATCTTTAAATATTTTTCTGGCTCTGTCCACTGAAGAAGCTTAGAAATAATGACCAAATCTGTGACATCCATACCATTGTGGTCTTAAAATATCTTTTTCTACTGGAAGAAATGGCTGGTTGCAGAAATTGCTGATTCTACATGGGGCAGGAAATGTACAATGTAAGTCTAGAATATTTTGTCACTCCTAATTGCAAAGAAGTTTTCAAAGCCTATTTGAGTGATGCCGAAAAGATTCAGGAGCCAACCTGAAGTTCTCACTTACCAAAGTTGAGAAAATTTGAGCTTTAAAAAAGATAGTAATTGCAGTTGATTAAAACCCATCAAGCTGGGCACAGTGGCTCATGCCTGTAATCCTAGCACTTTGGGAGGCCGAGGCGGGTGGATCGCTTAATTAAGCCCAGGAGTTTGAGACCAGCCTGGGCAACATGGCGAAACCTCGTTTCTACTAAAAAAAAAAAAAAAAAAAATCAAAAATTAAGAAAAAAATCAAACCCATCAAGTATGTTTAAACATGAGTTTGTGATAATATTTTAAAAATCAACTAATTATAGTCTTTGGAGGATAATAGGGAACCTACTCATGGTCTTGAAAATTTTTTGTTATTTTTCCCGTATGAACTGCATCATTGGATAATTAAATAGTAGATGAGGAGTAGTGTCTTCTATCAAATGTATTTAAGTAATAACTGAAAAAGAAATGACAGAACATTACCATCATTTTTGACAGCTGCCAATGAATTGATCTAGCAGGGGTTCTCAAAATACGGTTTGTGGAGTCCTGGGGGGCAGTCTCTGAGACCATTTGAGGGGACCTGAAAGATCAAGACTATTCATAACAATACTAAGATATTGTTTGTGATTTTGATTGTATGTTGACATTTACACTGATGGTGCAAAAGCAATGGTGGGTAACACTGTTGGCATCTTAGCATGAATCAAAGCAGTGGCACCAAACTGGTAGTCACTGTATTTGTTATGCACTTATGCATTCACAGGAAAAAAGAAAAGCACTAATTTTCACTTAAGACCTCAATGAAGCAGAAAACATTTGTTAATTTTATTGAATCTCAACCCTTAAGAGATGATTTGCATTGTGAGCTAAACCAACTACTTTTTTCATGAAACACGTTTTACTTGAGAGAACAAATGGCACACATGTGATGGTTAATTCATACTTGAGTATTTTACAGACATTTTCTCAAAAATGAATGAAGTCAGCAGTCACTTCAAGGAAAACAACTAAAGTGTTTGCTTCTAATGAGAAAATTTGAGCTTTCAAGTGAAAATTAGAATTTTAGAAAACTTGTATCTGCTTGATAACCTCCTACTATTTAAAATTTATTATTATTTTTTAAATGGGATGAGTAATATTAACAAAGGTGAGTTTTTGGAATTATATAAAGTCAAAATTTGAAAGGGCCATATAACTCTTTAAGCCACTGTTTTTCCAGAAAACCAATGGATGATGTTCTGCATTCTTTAAATAATGATCCACTCATTTATGTATACATTGAATGGATCAGTAAGAGATCCATTCAAATACATGATTTTATTATAACAGAGTATGAAAAGTTCATTGATACCGTTTCAAATTCTACATTCCAACTAATCTTTAAGAAACCTTGGCCTGGGTGTGGTGGCTCACGCCTGTAATCCCAGCACTTTGAGAGGCCGAGGTGGGTGGATCACCTGAGGTTAGGAGTTTGAGACCAGCCTGGCTAATGTGGTGAAACTCTGTTTCTACTAAAAATACAAAAAATTAGCCAAGTGTGGTGGCGCGTGCCTATAATCCCAGCTACTCAGGAGGCTGAGGCAGGAGAATCGCAGGAACCTGGGAGGCAGGGGTTGCAGTGATCCGAGATCGCGCCATTGTACTCCAGTTTGGGCAACAAGAGTGAAACTCCGTCTCAAAAAAAAAAAAAAAAAAAAAGGTGAAAGAAGAAAAAAAGAAACCTCTACTTGGCCGGGCATGGTGGCTCATGCCTGTAATCCCAGCACTTTGAGAAGCCAAGGAGGGTGGATCACCTGAGGTCAGAAATTCGAGACCAGCCTGGTCAACATGGCAAAACCCCGAAACCCCGTTTTTATTAAAAATACAAAAAGTAGCCAGGCGTGGTGGTGGACGCCTGTAATCCCAGCTACTTGAGAGGCTGAGGCAGGAGAATCACTTGAACCCAGGAGGTGGAGGTTGTATTGAGCTGAGATTGTGCCACAGCACTTCAGCCTCAGCCACAGTGCTAGCTAGACTCAGTCAAAAAAAAAAAAAAAAAAAAAAAGAAACATTCTCTCTCAAGAAAAAAAAAGGAATGTCTGTACTCAGTTGGGTCCAGTGACTCATGCCTGTAATCCCAGAAGTTGGGAAGGCTGAGGTGGAAGACTCACTTGAGCCCAGAAGTTTGAGACCAGTCTGTGCAACATGGCAAGACCCCGTCTCTACAAAAGATTAAAAAATTAGCTGGGTGCAATACTGTATGCCTGTAGTCCCAGCTACTCAGGAGGCTGAGGCAGGAGGATTGCTTTAGCCTAGGAGTTGGAGGCTGCAGTGAGCTACATTCATGCCACTGTACTGCAGCCTGGGTAACAGAGCAAGACCCTATCTTTAAAAAAAAAAAAAAGAATATCCACAATTCCAACAGTCTTCCCTTTTCCAACTACGTATCTGTGTTAGGTCACATGATATACTTCATAGACTTCAACTAAAACAACATAATGCTAAAGTTCGAATGAAGAATCAGATATGAGGATTCAACTGTCTCCTGAATTAAAGAGAATTGCAGAAATGCAAAACAATGCCATTCTTCCCACTTTATTTTGGAAAATATAATTATTTTTCATAGAAATTATTTATGTTAACATGTAATGGATTTATTGTTTTTGATGAATTGGAAAATCTTTTAAAATGTCTTTAGTTTTAAGTTCTATTATGATAGCTATTAGTAGATATAACCTTAATAATCGAAAGCTCTTTGGCATTTTCAATAATCTTCAAGAGTGTAAAGGGGTCCTGAAACTAAGAAGTTTGAGAATCGCTAGATCTAGTCTCTACTGCTAACAACACAGAGAAACAATCAGATATATGCTTCCTAATGAAAGGATACACTACCACCTGTAGTTTTGTCAAAGGGATAGAATGTACGATCAACTTTTGGATCCAGTTGCCAATTTACAGGAAATACAGAGAACAGAAGTACATGTTCAACTACATGAGTAGGCAGTCTGCAAAATCCAGACTCTGGGAAACTGTAGGTCAAATGCTTGGGTTCTTTAACAGACATGTCCTACTGCATTTGAAAGGAAAAGAAAGTAGTAGAGGGGAGCCTGGATTAAAAGAGAATTAAAAGACTTTTTTATAAATGGGCATTATAAACTATAATGTCTTTGGATGCATATTTGGGTGATAAAAGTATGAAATATTCCAAGAGAGTAATTACTGTAGGAATCGGGATAGTAATTACTTTGGGGGTAGAGTGGGGATTGAGATTGGGACAGAGTATGTGGAGGAGTTTCTGGGGTGGAGGACAAAGTTCTATTTCTTGATCTGGGTGATGATAGCAAGGGTTTTGCCTTAAAACAATTTATTAGGATATGCATTTAACTCCAGAAAAAAAAATCCTAAAAATTGTACAGTAAGGAAATGCAATCACAAGTAGACAACTGGCCCAGTAGTTGAAAAAAATGTATTTAATAAAGCAAACACTGAGAATTAAATTAACACCAAATTGTGATTCTGCTATGTAAGGAGGGTAAGAGATAAGTAAACTAATGTATATGTGGGGTAGCAGAAAAGGCCTGAGCCTCATTGGTCTTCATAGGAGATTATGATATGACTTCTTAAATTGATGAAGAAAGAAATGGTAGTATAAGAATACTTAGAAACTTGTCAGTTTCTAACAAGAAATATCTGAAAGAATTGAAAGTGGATGCTTTGGGAGCAAATAAGACTACTGGGTGGCCAGGAGCGGTGGCTCAAGCCTGTAATCCCAGCACTTTGGGAGGCTGAGACGGGCGGATCACGAGGTCAGGAGATCGAGACCATCCTGGCTAACACGGTGAAACCCTGTCTCTACTAAAAAAAAAAAAAAAAAAAAACACTAGCTGGGCGTGGCGGCGGGCTCCTGTAGTAGTCCAAACTACTCGGGAGGTTGAGGCAGGAGAATGGCGTGGACCCGGAAGGCGGAGCTTGCAGTGAGCTGAGATCCAGCCACTGCACTCCAGCCTGGGCGACAGAGCGAGACTCCGTCTCAAAAAAAAAAAAAAAAAAAAAAAAGACAACTGGGTGCAGAGTAGTGAGACAAGATTGCTGTTTTTATTATAAAGTTTGTGGTACTTTTTGTCTTTGTCTTTTGTTTTTGCATTTCTTTTATAAAAAAATAAAATATAAATAGAACATTACTAGCACCTCAGAAGGCCCTCTTGTGTCCTCTTCCAGCCACTGACCCCTTGCCTTCAAAGGGTTACCATTATTCTGACTTCTGACCTTTAATATGCTGGATTAATTCTGGCTTTTTTTGTTCAACATTATGTTTGTGAGATTCATCCATAATTTTATGTATAATTATAGTTTGTTCATTTTTGTTGATGTAACATAGTCCATTGTGTGAATATATTGAGAGGTGAAGCCAGCTGGACTTCCTGGGTCAAGTGGGGACTTGGAGAACTTTTCTGTCTAGCTAGAGGATTGTAAATGCAACAATCAGCACTCTGTAAAAACGCACCAATCAGCTCTCTGTGTCTAACTAAAGGATTGTAAACTCAGCAATCAGCACTCTGTAAAATGGACCAATCAGCAGGATGTGGGTGGGGCCAAATAAGAAACTAAAAGCTGACCAGCCTAGCCAGCAGCAGCAACCCACTGGGGTCCTCTTACGTCTTGTAGAAGCATTGTTCTTTTGCTAGTCATGAGAAATCTTGCTGCTGCTCACTCTTTGGGTCTGCACTACCTTTATGAGCTGTTAACACTCACCGTTAGGGTCTGCAGCTTCATTCCTGAAGTCAGCGAGACCATGAACCCACTGGGAGGAACAAACAACTCCACGACACACCACCTTTAAGAGCTGTAACACTCACTGCAAAGGCCTGCAGCTTCACTCCTGAAGTCAGCAAGACTACGAACCCACCGGAAGGAAGAAACTCCGGACACATCTGAACATCTGAAGGAAGAAACTCTGGATACCCCATCTTTAAGAGCTGTAACACTTACCGCGAGGATCTGCGGCTTCATTCTTGAAGTCAGCAAGACCAAGAACCCACCGGAAGGAATAAATTCCGGACACAATATTATCAAAGATAAAGCTGGACACTAGTTAAGACAGTGAGGATTGACTTGAATCAGTAATAAGTATTGCAGTAGGGAAAAGAGTTCAGCATGTACTGAACTCAACTTTGATTTGTAGAGAAGTCAGTGGGTGTTTAAAGGAAAATGAGGGAGTGGGGTAGAGAGCAAGCAAGGGTTCAGTAGAGTCAGGGAAGTGGAAAATAAGTGTGTAAATGTGACTAGGCCAGCTGTTTTGCCTCGCTGGCAATTACCTAATTTAGGATTCTGTCCTCTCACAGAGACTGGGAGACAGAGACTATCCTCAGATGTTGGCTGGAACAAATAGTACATTGTTTTGGCAGCCTAGAGTTTTGTCAGGCAAGCACTTTAAGCTGGGCAAGGGTTGTTTTAGGGATGTGGCCTTGTGCTGTTAGAAACTATGTGTTCAAATAGAGAAGAGAGCTCAGAGGAATCTATCTAGAGTCTGTTCAAGGAGAAGATCCTTGTCATATACCAAAGTTTATCCAGTCTACTGTTAAAGGACATTTGGTAGTTTCCACATAAATTTGCTTTTAATTTTGAAGGAATAACGTTGTATGTGTTTATTTGCTTGACTAACCTTTTAAAACTTGCCTTGATTTCAGTAAGAAATTAGAAAGTGGAGGCCACATGCGGTCGCTCATGCCTCTAATCCCAGCACGTTGAGAGGCTGAGGTGGGTGGATCATTTGAGGTCACGAGTTCGAGACCAGCCTGGCAAACATGGTGAAACCCCATCTCTACTAAAAATATAAAAAAAATAGCTGGGCATCATGGTGCGCACCTGTAATCCCAGCTACTCGGGAGGCTGAGGCAAGAAAATTGCTTGAACTTGGGAGGTGGAGGTTGCGGTGAGCCGAGATTGTGCCACTGCACTCCAGTCTGGATGACAGAGCAAGACTCTGTCTCAAAAACAAACAAACAAAACAAAACAAAACAAAAAAGAAATTAGAAGGTGGAGCAGTTTCACCATACAGATGATAATTTAATCATTAATAGATATTGCTTGTTAAGCGTCTAATACAGTACTGTTGAAATGGGAAAGGTTCCCTTGTCCGCCTCACAGGGTGTGCTATGGGTGTGTGGCTTACTTCTTCAGTGCCCCCCTGTTCAAACCTCTAGGGGAGCATACAGGCAGGTCGGCTGTGGGGCTCTGACTCCACAGCAGTGTCTAGGGCTGAATGTTTACAGTTCCTGAAACCCCAGTGGGCCTGTGCTACAGGGTACTCTCTTAGTCTACAGGCGGCTTGTGTTAACCAGCTCAATTAGACCCCCTTATCATGAGAACAGATGGATTTCTGTATCCTGGGGTTTCTTGCCTTGGTGTACCAGAAGAATTGTATCACACATGGGTTTGCAGAATGAGTGCAAGGTTTTATTGAATAGAAGTAGCTCTCAGCAGATGGGGGAACCAGAAGGGAGATGATTTTCCCCTGGAGTCAGCTGCTTAGTGGCCAGGGCTCTCCTCTGACTGCCCCTGCCAAACTCTGCCTCATCCCACTGGTGGATGGCCTGCTGGTGTGCCGGTGTCTGTTGGTGTGCTCTTCTGCCAGTGTTCTCCTCTTGATGTGCTTTCGATGACCAGCCTCTTGCATCTTCTTCCACTGATGTGCTCCTCTCCACGTCTGGCTACCTGTGTGTTTGCCTGCTAGGGTCTCAGGTTTTTATAGGCACAGGGTGGGGGCATGGCAGGCCAGAGTGGTCTTGGGAAATGCAACATTTGGGCGGGAAATGCCTGACTTCACCTAGGCCCGTGAAGTCCATTATTGCGGGATCTGGCCAGCAGCCCGCAATGCAGTGGGGCTCTCTTTTTGTTCCCAGGTGGATCGGCAGGTCGAGAAATAATAGACGCATACAAGATAGTGAAAGCTGGGTCCAGGGGGGTCACCACCTTCTGGTCCTGTGGTGCCAACAATGCACTGGATATGCCAGCATTTATTATTAAGTTTAGTGAGGGTGGGGGTAGGTTAGTGAGGGATTTAGGATCATTTGATTATGAGGTGAGATGGTCACATGGGGATGAAGTAATTCTTTAACATAATGTCTGTATGCAGAAGTACAGTATACAGAGATAAGAATTTACAATATAGTGTGTGCATCAGTAATTTCTAACAGAGCCTTAAAACAGAAACACAGTCTTTCCATTACCTATGATTAGCAAGCTATTAATCAGCAGTAACAGTTGCAGCAAAAGCTGGTTACAAACAATCCATAGTAACAGGACGGGAAACTAGACAACCAGTTAGATCAGAAATTCTCAGAAGGGAGTATGCCTTAACCCTAAAGAGGCCGAGAAGAGCTGTGGCAAGATGAGGGCGTTTATAGCCCTATCTTATCCATATGGACAGGCGCCCCCCCATGCGTCTGTTTATAGGCTCTCCACAAGGGTCGCATTCTATTCCCAGAGCTGTGAACATCTGCTTTTCTGGGATAGGAATCTTGGTGATGCAAAACCTCCCTGACTGCATGTCCGTTCATAGGCTCTCTGCAGGGGGAAGCACATCATGCACTGATGGCTCATTCTGGCAGTCCAGCCTGGCATTATCTTTACACAATCCTGCATGCCATTTTGTGTTCACAATAATCAGGAGCATTTCATCTTTTATTCCATAGCAATAGTTTCAGGGGGTCTCCTTACATCTCCTCCTTTTCTCTGATTTAAATGAACCATAGCAATCATAGCTTGGTGCTGATTACGATTGGATTGAAGAATATTTTTTTCCAATTTTACACATGAACAATAAACCAATAGCACAAATTATACACAGAACAAAATTAATGACAGTGGATCCTCCCAAAGATTTTACTCATTGAATGGGGTTGAGATTAGATAACTCCTTAAGGATAGCGTCTAAAACTTCAGCACCGGGTAAAGCAGTTAAGTGTGCTTGAGAGGCCTCTTAAATCTGTTCTTTTAGCTTGCTTATGTCTAAACTTAAATTATCTTCACTTCCTTGTAAATGGCGTTTTACTGATTCCCAATTGTGAACAGACTCATTATATTGAAATGGAGTTACACAAAAATCAGAAGTATTCCAATCACATTGCATTTGTAATCTATGTTCTAAACTCATAATTCTATCTCCCATCCATGTAACAGTTTGTGTTAGATCATTAATTTGGCCAATTTTTGATCAATACCTGACTGAGAATTCCACATCCGAGTAGATTTTTTTTGCCATTTATCCACAAAATGAACAGTTTGAATAGAGTGATGTAATGCAACTCCACCAGTAGCAGCAGTCGCAGTAACAACAATCGAGCCCATTATTACTGCAATTAATGTAAAAATAAATCATTTACTCCTTTTAAGAATGTTTTGTAAAATATTGTTAATAACATGGATAGAAGGTTAAGATTCCCAAGGCCTATGTAAGGTTACGGGGAGCCAAATACCTTCTCTGGCTGTGACTATTAAAATACTATGATATTGTTTAAAGGATGAGTCAATACAAGTATATAAGTAACAATTAACACAGGTAATTATGTTGGTTTTTGAACTAATATGCATCTTTTCTACTAATAACATATATAGTGGTTTAACACAGCTTTTAAGTGGTATAGTTTTGTTGGACTCCATATAGATAGTATATATGTTTTGGGATGGTACTGTTTTTTGTGAATGTGGAGTGGGGGGAATAGGTTGTACGAGAGGTGGTGGGGGAACATTAGCAATGGGGGGGTATAAGTCCTCATAATCTTTACTGTCCCATCTTTGAATTGACCTTTTGATGATTGCCATAGTGATATTTTTGGCTGTGTGGAAATAGTAGTGTAAATCAATCTGTTGTCTTAGTTTTCGAGGTGACAAGGTGGATTTACTTATAACACTTTCTCCAGCCCAAACTCTCATACCAGTCATAGCTATGGTTAATCTCCATAATTCTGAATGTTCAGTTCCTAAGTGGGGAACAATGAGCCTTGGCTTTGGAGGGGCAACCCCTGCCCCTTTCCACTTAAAAGGAAAAAAGGAGTTTAATCTATGATATAATAGGGGAGGGCTGTCACTATTTTTTTGATAAGTAATATCATAGACAAAATGTTGACAATCTCTGTGACCCTGAGAGCAATCATTAGTAATATGACCTTTAGGAGCCCAATCAACAGTGGCGTAGTGAGAAGAATTGAATAACACCATTCCTTCTGAACTAATACAATCCTTCCATATTAATTTGTCAGCATGTGAAGACCAGTTGAGAGGACACGCAGGTCCTAAAGGCTTATATTGCGATATGTGAATATAATCAGTGATTCTTGTTTTGATCTGCCTTAGAGGTTTTAATGAGAGCCCTGATACCAAGTGTCCTAAGGGAGGGACAGAGTGACCAGATGGTAGTGTGACTGCCCAAGTTTGAATATCTAATGAGAGACATCCATTAGTGGGTCCCAGGCACAAAGGTGGATACCTAAAACCTAAAGTGATATTGAAAGGGGTTCCTTCTTCTGAAGGTTGGGCGGGACAACGATCATCTACAGAACCAGGTGTCCAAATACTATCACTAACATAGACCTCGATAGGGGCGTCCATCCATGTCATGGCTCGAATAAGAGGAGGAAAAGGAACATAGGCCCAATATTTATAGTTTTTAACAGTCTGTGGGGTGACAGAGGGTAGAAGGATCAGTATCAGGAGGAGGCAGAGGTTGAGCCGGACCTGGATCGCTGGAGAGAAGTTGTTCAGGGTGGCTGACTGGATTGTCTGTTGTAAAGGAGTTAGCATGGTCATTTTCTTCTTTTTAGTGATACGTTGACGTCCTAACCCAATCAAAGTGGCTATTTGATCAAAATATATTGAAAGAGTTTTAGAGGCTGAATTAGGAAGAAATACCCATTCAACTAGAGACTCATTTTGGACTTATCCCAAGCAAAGTGGCTATTTGATCAAAATATATTGAAAGAGTTTTAGAGGCTGAATTAGGAAGAAATACCCATTCAACTAGAGAATCATTTTGTACTATAAGTCTCGTAGGAGAGTGGATGGAAGGAAAAACTAAAAATTGTAAAGGTAAATTTGGGTCAATACGAGAGACTTGTGCCTCTCTCACTCATTGTTTCATGAAAGTCTTGCTTCACTTAGGTATGTATATATGTGTGTACTGGGTTGTAAAATGTATTTTATTGTGGTTTGCAGTCAAAACAATAGTCAAAGTCGTTTCGCTTTAGCATGACCACTCAGCAGCAAAGCACTACATCTTACCTAATCAGTCATCAAGTTCAGTAGATTTTACTTCCCTTGTATTTCTTAGGTCTATCTCTTTCTATCTTTTTTGCTTCTGTCTTAGCCCTCACTTGGCCTGTTTCAGAATCATGCTAGTTGGTCTCACTGCCTCCTGCCATACTCCTTTCATCATTTCTCCACATTGTGTCTAGGATGATCTAAAATGCAAGTCTCATCATTCCCAGTCTCTTTCTCTTTAAAACTAGACTATTTTAAAAGAGAAATTTTAGGTTTACAGCAAAATTGAGTACAAGGTACAGAGATTTCCCGTGTGTTTCCCCCATCCCTCCATATATAGCCTCTCCCACTATCAGCAAGGGTACATCCAGAGTGATACCTTTGTTATGATCGATGAACATACATTAACACATCATTATCACCCAGAGACCATAATTTACTTTAGGGTTCACTCTTGGTATTTTGCATCTATGGATTTTGACAAATGTGTAATGACATGTATCCAGTATTACAGGATCATATAGAATAGTTTCACTGCCCTAAAAATCCTCTGTGTTACACATATTCATCCTTCTCTCCCACCAGCTCCTGGCAACCACTGATCTTTTTACTGTCTCTAAAAATTTTACCTTTACAGAGTGTCATTTACTTGGAATCATAGTTTGTAGTCTTTTAAGATTGGCTTCTTTCACTTAATATGATATCTATTTAAGGTTCCTCCATGTTTTCTCATAGCTTGATAGCTCATTTCTGTTTAGCACTGAATAATATTCCATTGTTTGGATGTGCCATGGTTTATCCATTTACCTCCTGAAGAACATCTTGATTGCCTCCAAGTTTTGACAGTTATGAATAAAGCTAATATAAACATCTGTGTGGTTCTATCATAATGGCTCAGCACTTTGAGAGGCCGAGGCAGGAGGATTGCTTGAGCCCAGGAATTCGAGATCAGCCTGGGCAACATAGTGAGATCCATCTCTATAAAAAAACGTAAAAATTAGCCAGGCATGATTATGAGCACCTGTGATCTCAGTTACTTAGGAGGCTGAGGTGGGAGGATTGCTTGAGCCCGGGAAGTTGAAGCTGCAGTGAGCTATGATCACACCACTGCACTCCAGCCTGGGCAACAGAGTGAGACTCCATCTCAACAAAACAAAACAACAACAAAAAACGTCCATTTGTAGGTTTTTATATGGATGTAATTTTTCAGCTCCTTTGGGTAAATGCCAAGGAGTGCTGTTGCTAATCTGTACGTGTATTGTGTGTACTTTATTGTTGCTTCATTTATTTATTTATTGAAACCGAGTCTTGCTCTGTTGCCCAGGCTGGAGTGCAGTGGCACAATCTCGGCTCACTGCAACCTCTGCCTCCTGGGTTTTCCTGCCTCAGCCTCCTGAATAGCTGAGATTACAGGTGCTGGCCACCATGACCAGCTAATTTTTGTATTTTTAGTAGAGACAGGGTTTCACCATGTTGACCAGGCTGGTCTCGAATACCTGACCTCAAATGATCCATCCACCTCGGCTTCCCAAAGTGGTGAGATTACAGATGTGTGCCACCATGCCCAGCCTGTACATGTTTAGTTTTGTAAGAAATTGCCAGACTTCCTAATGCTCCATATCCTTGTCAGCATTTGATGTCAGTGTTTTGGATTTTTGCCGTTTTAATAAATAGTGGTATCTAATTGTTGTTTTATTCCAGTCTCATTTTAAAAAACATTGTTGTCTGGGCATGGTGGCTCACACCTGTAATTGCAGCACTTTGGAAGCTGAGGCAGGAGCATCACTTGAGCCCAGGAGTTTGAGACCAGCCTGGGCAACATGGCAAACCCCATCTGTACAAAAAATACAAAAATTAACTTAGCGTGGTGGTGCGTGCCTGTAGTCCCAGCTACTGTGGGTGCAAGGGGAGCTAAGGTGGGAAGATTGCTTGAGTCAGGGTGGTTGAGGCTGCAGTAAGTTGTGATCATACCACTGCACTCCAGCCTGGGTGACAGAGCAAGACCTTGTCTCAAAAAACAAACAAACAAAAACACTGTCTTCAGGATAAAGCCCAGACTGGCATTGCGGGGCATAAACGGTCCCTTGTGAGTTGGTTCCAGAACTAGACTAAACTTTCAACTCTATTACTTATTAGCTCTATGCCCCTGGGTTAGTTGTTTATCTCTCTGTGTCCTAGTTTTCTTATCTGTAATGCATGGAACCTACCTTTTAGGATGATTGTGAGGATTAAATGAGTAAATACATGTGAAATGCTTAACACAATGTATACCACAGTAAGTGCCCAATAAATATTCGTTGTTATCATTGTTTGGACCTAAGTTACTTTTGTGTTCATATTACTTTTTTTTTTTTTTTGGAGACAGAGTCTTGTTCTGTCATCCAGGCTGGAGTACAGTGGTGCTCTCTTGGCTCACTGCAACTCTGTCTCCTGTTTCAAGTGATTCTACTGCCTCAGCCTCCCCTCCCGAGGAGCTGGGATCACAGGTGTGTACCGCCATGCCTGTCTAATTTTTGTATTTTTAATAGAGACAGGGTTTCACGATGTTGGCCAGGCTGGTCTTGAACTCCTGACTTCAAGTGATCCACCCGCTTCGGCCTCCCAAAGTGCTGGGATTACAGGCGTGAACCACCACACCCAGCCATCCTTAACACTTTCTACTTTGTGCTTTAACCTATGTCGTACCAAATTACGTACAGTTCTTCCACAGAGAAAAAACTGCTGTATTCTCTCACTTCTAGACCTTTACTCCAAAATTTCTTTCTCTTTCACTGTGCTAACTGCTACTCATCCATAAGGACTTAATTTAAATGGCAGTTTCTCTGGGAAGCCTTTCTTGGCCTCCCTCCAAGTCTGGGTAGATGTCTCTGTCAAGACATTCTGTGCTTCTGACACTGTAGTGTAACTGTCTGTCTTAGGTTAGACAGGAAGCACTCTGAGGGCAAGGATTTTGTATTATTTATTATTAGAGTCCAAGAACACAAGAAGTGCTCAATGTGTTTTTTGTTTGAGTAGTGAATGAATAGATTTTCATTGTGTAGAAAATATAACTATACTTGGCTGGGCGTGGTGACTCACGCCTGTAATCCCAGCACTTTGGGAGGCCGAGGTGGGCGAATCACGAGGTCAGGAGTTTGAGACCAGCCTGGCCAACATGGTGAAACCCTGTCTCTACTAAAGATACAAAAATTAGCTGGGCATGGTGGTGTGCACTTGTAATCCCAGCTACTGGGGCGGCTGAACCAGGAAAATGGCTTGAAAACAGGAGGCGGAGGTTGTAGTGAGCCGAGATCATGCCACTGCACTCCAGCCTGGGTGACAGAGCAAGACTCCATCTCAAAAAAAAAAAAAAAAAAAAAGTAACTATACTTGTTTGTATTTATTATCTCTTTCTGTATCTCTAGTTCGTGAGGCCTGGAGCTGAGAATTCAAGAGACTACCCTGACTTGGCAGGAGAAGCAGGTAACATAGAACATTTAGATCTTTGAACATTCATAGTTTATTATGTGGTCTGTCTTGATTTCATGGATGGGGCAGCCTTGCAAGCACAAAAAGAAGCCCAGTCAAGGGAGAAGAACCTGTGCAGAGAAATGCCTAGTGACTCACTGCAAAGGAAAAGAGCTTGGGCATTCTTAGCAGCTACATAGCCAGAGCAGAGAGTGGCTTACAATTTTATGTGCTGTCCAAATATTTGTTGACGTGGTTAAGGGATCTGTGGGAGAGAGAGGTAGGGTCATTAAAAGGGATAACATCATTCTAGTGGGTGTTAACTTTAGGAGTTCTAATAAAATTAGTGTCTTCCTTTCCTGGAAAAGGGATAATCACATTCAAAATGTATTAAATACCTTTATGGTGGTTTTCTTCACTTCATTGAGCCAACATAGAGAATTCTTTTTCTGTCACTAGGTTACTGCACAACTAAAGGAGGTATTACAGTTTGTTATTGTTTATTCTAATGAGTATTAGTACTTTTGAGCAAAAGATGGGTGAATATTAGTGTGAGTGGAACCAACAGGGAGAAAGATGTACAGGTGTACGGGTCCTGGTTCTCTAAGCATTTGGCATTCTTTAGAGACGTGCCACGACCAGGCTGCATCTGGCTGCACTGTGGGTCTGAGTTCTAGCAGAGAGATCCGGATCCATTGTTCTCCTTCTCCCCCACCTCTCTTTTGTTTTTAAAAAGGGGACAAGCATGAGAGCTTCTTTACATGATATATATAAATAATTTTTTTTTGCCATCAATAAGAAATTTAATTGTTTTGTAAAAATCTAAATGCTGGCATTGCCAGAAAAATTTAACAGGCTTTTTTTTTTTTTTTTTTTTTTTTTTTAAATTTGAAATGGAGTTTTGCTCTTGTTGCCCAAGGTGGAGTGCAATGGCGTGATCTCAGTTCACTGCAACCTCCATCTCCCGGGTTCAAGCGATTCTCCTGCCTCAGCCTCCCGAGTAGCTGGGATTACAGGCACGCACTACTACGCCTGGCTAATTTTTTTTGTATTTTTAGTAGAAACAGGGTTTCTCCATGTTAGCCAGGCTGGTCTCGAACTCCTGACCTCAGGTGATCCGCCTGCCTCAGCCTCCCAAAGTGCTGGGATTACAGGTGTGAGCCACTGCACCCAGCCTAACAGGCTTCTTTATATCCCTGCTGTTGTAGTACAAATTCACACACAAATGAAAATGGAAAAACTACCAATACTTGATTTCTGTCCCCTATTTTTCCACTTGCAATCATATACTTAGATGCCTTTTGACTCCATGGGAAAAAAAAATCTAACGTTGAGAACTACCACTAACAAGAAGAAAAGAATATTTTTGTTTTTGAGAATGAAATGATTCCCAACATAGTGGGTTCTTAAGCACCTTCTCTGCATATGTAGTATGCTAGCTTGATGTCTGTTGGTGTAATTGTTACTCATTTGGCATGGTTAGTGCACAGGTTGGTGTCTTCAAAGAGGCCGAGATAGGCCTCACTTACCTTTTGCAAAGCACCAATAGCTGCACTCTGGAAGTGCCAATCTGTTTTTAAGTCCTGAGCAATTTGTTGCACCAGATGCTGGAAGGGAGGTGTGTGAATCAGCCTAGTGGACTTCTGATAATGTCTGATTTCACCGAGTGCCACAGTACCAGGCCTGTAACGATGAGGTTTCTTCACCACTGCAGTAGAGGGCGCACGCTTACGAGCGGCTTTTATAGCCAGTTGCTTCCTGGATGCTTTACCACTGGCTGATTTTGGGCAGTCAGCTTTGTACTAGCCATGGTATAGAGACCTCCTTACTTACCCTCCTTCTTTGGGTGGAACTCTGCCAGCTAGAGGTGGTGCTGATGATAGAGAGGGGCAGCAGCTGCTGGAACACCTAAATAAATGTTTTGGTTTGGGGGCAAGTACTCTAAGCTTAGGTGCCAGTTGTTTAGGAGAATTCTGGGAAATACCTGCTGTCAACACTTGGAGACCTTCTCTTTCGTCCCATAAGTTGTTAGGCACAGTCCTTTTCCTAGGGAGCCTCCCCAACTCAATTCCTGCTACCTTGTTGCCAGGCAACCCAAAAGGAGTTACTGTGTTTATTCCTTAGATGTTCCTGCTTATTACCATAAGCATCCAGTACATATATATTTAGATTTTGCCTCAACTTTTTTTTTGTTTTCTTTTTTCTCTTTCTAACCATTCCTTCAACATCAACTCTTATTATTCAACTCAATACTTACATGTTATACAAGGAATCAGAGCATGTCTGTCCTCCAAAACGAAGGTTCAAGAGATTTGATTAATTGCAGTGGTTCTCAGGGCAGACACTATTCACTTAATGTTTATCTTCTGCGTTGTTAAACGTTCTCCTCTTAACTGATGCCTCCAAACAGCTTCTGCCTGTCTCTTAAGTGGGAGATAATTTGATCAGTTTTCTCTATATTTTTTGACCAATTTCTTTTATTTCATTAAAAAATTTGAAGTTACTTTAGTGTGTATATAATATTTTGATTATAAAATGGTAATATTGAGGTAAAGTTATGATGTTTTAAATTAACTTTGGGGATTGACTAGTAATAAGAAATCTGGCCAGGCATGGTGACTCATGCCTGTAATCCCAACACTTTGGGAGACCGAGGCGGGCAGAGCACCTGAGGTCAGGAGTTCGAGACCAGCCTGGCCAACATATAGTGAAACCCCATTTCTACTAAAAAATACAAAAATGAGCTGGGCATGGTGGTGGGTGCCTGCAGTCTCATCTACTTAGGAAGCTGAGGCAAGAGAATTGCTTGAACCCGGGAGGCAGAGGTTGCAGTGAGCCGAGATCACATCGCTGTACTCTGCCCTGGGCAACTGAGTGCCCAGGTCTCTCAAAAAAAAAAAAAAAAAAAAAAGCCCGTCTGATTTACTCAGCTTACTTATTAATACTGTGTTTGCAAGCAACATTAGGAAAGTAAGTATCTTTTAATAAATGAACTTTTATATGGGATAAAACTTAAAACTTCTATTTTTTATTATTATTATTTTTTTTTAGTTATTAAAATTAAATTGTAGAGACAGGGTTTCACCATGTTTCCCAGGCTGGTCTTGAACTCCTGAGCTTGAGTGATTTGCCTGCCTTGGCCTTCCATGGTGGGATTACAGGTGTGAGCCACTGCACCCGGACAAAACTTAAAACTTTTAAAACCTAGCTTTGCTCTTAAAAATACTCCCCCATTCTAATTATGTAAAGAAGTGAGCAGTGCCAAAGGATTACTCCACTCATAGATCTCACCTACAGCACCTTCAGACCACATCAGTCACATTTCGTCAAACATTTATTCAAATACAACTTGGGGATAAAAATCCCTGAGATTCTGTAGATGCTTTTGCACTTGCTGTCTCTGGACTCATTTGTAGACTGTGGTGTTGAGGCAGGGGTATTGTTTAGAAGTCTTACCCCACTTCTCCAGACTGCTTATAGGAGGGGGTTCTGCTCCCTTTTCTTTCCCGTTATTTCCTAAATGCATAGAATGGAGGGGAGCACACCAGCAGAATTGTGTCCTGTCACTTCCATTACTTAAGGACTTCTACTCTTTATACATTCCTATATCCTCCTTTTCCTCAGAGAATGGTTGGGGACCCCTTTACATCTAAATGCACATGACATGTGCTTGAGTGATATAGCAACCATGGAACTCCTTGAAACATTTTCAGATAGTTAACTTCTGTGCTTCCATTGTTTTCTTATCCTTTTAACATTTTTGTTTAATAATTATTTTAATCTGAAAGCTTATACAGAAAATCTGACATTAGGAAAAAGTGTGCAGCAAATAGTGAGTGCCTCCTGGGCACTGGGAAGGTTTCAGATTGGTGTGATATACTGATCTCAAGGTTCTTACCATCTAGTAGAGAAAATAAGGCAAGTTTAGAGAGACAGTGAGTAGTAGACTGTGAAAGGTACAACATGCTGTTAGCATTTTTTTTTTTTTTTTTTTTGAGGTGGAGTTTCGTTCTTTGGCCCCGGCTAGAGTGAAGTGGCCCAGTCACGGCTCACTGCAACCTCTGTCCGCTGGGTTCAAGTGATTCTCCTGCCTCAGCTTCCCGAGTAGCTGGGATTTACAGGCGCCTGCCACCACACCTGGCTAACTTTTGTATTTTTAGTAAAAATGGGGTTTAGCCATGTTGTCCAGGCTGGTTTTGAACTCCTGACCTTGGGTGATCCACCTGCCTCGGCCTCCCAAAGTGCTAGGATTACAGGCATGAGCCATCATGCCTGGCCTGCTGTTATCATTTAAAGGAGGTACAGAGTACCAGCTAAACATACCTTTTTGTAACTCATTCTTTCCCACTGATTATAAGAGCAATGCATGTGTTTTATTGTAACAAATAATTATGTACTAAAGAAAACAAAATTTTGACCCAGACCTAATCACTATTAGTATCTTGGTGTTATTCTATTTTAGCATTTTCACCCTATGGCTATATGGGATCACATTTGTAGTTTTGTATCCTATTTATTTATTTATATATTTTTAAGGACAACATTTCACTATGCTGCCCAGGCTACAGTGCAGTGGCTATTCACAGGTCCAGTCATAGTGCATTCCACCTCAAACTCCTGGGCTCAGGCAGCCCTCCTGAGCAGCTGGAACTACAGGCACTCGCCACCGCACCCGGCTTGTATCCTTATTTCTGAAATTGATTTTATCATGAGCATTTCCCCTTTTACTTAAAATTGTTTGGAAAAGGGCCAGGCGTGGTGGCTCATGCCTGTAATCCCAGCACTTTGGGAGGCTGAGGCGGGCAGATCACCTGAGGTCAAGAGTTCGAGACCATCCTGGCTAACACGGTGAAACTCCGTTTCTACTAAAAATACAAAAAATTAGTCAGGCATGGTGGTGGGCACCTGTAGTCCCAGCTACTCGGGAGGCTGAGGCAGGAGAATGATGTGAACCCGGGAGGCGGAGTTTGCAGTGAGCTGAGTTAGCACCATTATACTCTAGCCTAGGCAACAGAGTGAGAGTCTATCTCCAAAAAAAAAAAAAAAAAAAAATTGTTTGGAAAAGAATGTTTAAGTTGTGCATAATATATTATTTTTTATATATGCTGTTATTTTTGTTGGACATTTAGGTTCCCAAGTTTTTGATATTTTAGAAAAATTGTAGTGAACATTTTGCTAAATAAATGTTTGTTCTAATCTCTGTTTATTTTTGAGGAAAGAGCCTAGAAGTAGAATCGTAGGAATAGTGAATATGATCATTTTTAAGTTTCTTTTTTTTAAATTGAGACATGGTCTCCCTCTGTTGCCTAGGCTGGAGTGCAGTAGTGTGATCATGGCTCACAGCAGCCTTGA
Organism: Theropithecus gelada; assembly: GCF_003255815.1. NCBI lineage: Eukaryota > Metazoa > Chordata > Mammalia > Primates > Cercopithecidae > Theropithecus > Theropithecus gelada. The sequence continues at coordinate 80,887,542 of NC_037668.1, forward strand.
CCTCCTGGACTCAAGCAATCCTTCTACCTCAGCCTCCCAAGTAGCTGGGACCACAGACACACACTACCATGCCTCCCTAATTTTTGTATTTTTTGTAGAGACGGGGTTTTCCCACGTTGCCCAGGTTGGTCTTGAACTCCTGGGCTCAAGGAATGCTCCTGCCTTGGTCTCCCAAAGTGCTAGGATTACAGGAATGAGCCACTATGCCTGGCCTCTTTTTTTTGTTTGTTTGAAACAGCGTCTGGCTCTGTTGCCCAGGCTAGAGTGCAGTGGTGAGATCATGGCTCACTGTAGCCTTGACCTCCAGGATTCAAGTGATCCTCCCTCTTCAGCTTCCCAAGTACCTGGGATCACAGGTGTATGCTACCACACCTGGCTAATTTTTATTTTTTGTAGAGATGGGTTCCCACTATGTTGCCCAGGCTGGTCTCAAACTCCTGGGCTCAAGTGATCCTCCCACTTCAGCCTCCCAAAGTACAGTAAGCCACCATGTCAGCCAAGATTCTTGCCAAATTAATTTTCAGCATTTACACCCTTAGAGTCTCATTGGCAACATATGAGAATGTTCTTCTCAACATAGTCTTGTGAACGTTATTATAAGACATTTATTTTTTGCCCATACGTTAAGCAGGAAAAGATAACTCATTGTTTGACTAACCCAATTCTGTAATCAATTACTTCATAAATTATAATTGATTATTATAATTAGTGTGTTTGTGAATTAAAAAAATCTTTCAAATACATTTATATGGTTAAAAAAAAAAAGAGGCTGGGCTTGGTGGCTCACGCCTGTAATTCCAGCACCTTGGGAGGTCAAGGGAGGCGGATCACTTGAGGTCAGGAGTTTGAGACCACCCTGGCCAACATAGCGAAACCCCCTCTCTACTAAAAATACAAAAAGTAGCGTGGTGGTGGGTGCCTGTAATCCCAGTTACTTGGGAGGCTGAGGCAGGAGAATCACTTGAACCTGGGAGGTGGAGGTTGCAGTGAGCCGAGATCGCGCCTTTGCACTCCAGCCTGGCGACAGAGCAAGACTCTGTCTCAAAAAAGAAAGAAAGAAAATACAGGAATACAGGGCCAGGTGTGGTGACTTATGTCTTTTACCCCTCACTTTGGGAAGCCGAGGTGGGAGGATCGTTTAAGCCCAGGAGTTTGAGACTGCAGTGAGTTAGGATCACAACACTGCACTTCAGTGACAGAGAGAGACCTCGTCCTTAAAAAAACAAAAAAAAAAAAACAAAAAAGGAATGAAGAGTGGCTTGTAATTCTCAGGACTGTCCCCCATGGACAACTTCTTTTAACTTGTTTTGCTTTAGTTCTTCTGGTGGTTATCTAAATACTTCCTCAAGTTTTTGATTTGTCAGTTTTAGATGTCTGTTTTTTCTCACTGTCATAAATGAGGATTTAGCTCACACTTTTTTTTCAACCTCACTGTCTTGTTTCCAGTTTACTTACATAATTTTTCTCATTTATTTACATAATTTTTCTCAGTTCATCCACTAGTTGTTTCTGCCACTTTTGATAGCATCCTTAGGCTCTCTTTCTTGTTCCATAGACAGAGTCATCTCTTGATCTTGGCTTTGTAAGATGAGCACATTTGTGCTGTCTGCTCCCAGTAATGACAGTCTTTCTCATTTTACCCTCTAGATGTGCAGTGGAGCTACGGGGATGAATAAGACAAGGACCGTGTCATTAAGGAGCTGTAAGACTCTTCAGATTTAATGTAGATAGATGTGAAGTTATAACAGAAAGTGTTAAGTACCAAAAAGGAGATACGGAAAAGTGATGCAGTAGCTTAGAGGAAAAAATGATTACTTTTGAAATTAGAGATCTGAGATGATTTGATGAAGGATTTGTCATTTGAATTGAGCATAGACTATATAGAGTAGTTTACTTTGAGAAAACTCTAAGCTTAATTTTTACTCTCCTAAAACAAATACTTAAAGCACTTTTTGATAAAAACCTTTTGTTTTTGTAGGCCAGAAGGCTTTAGCTGATGCACAGATCCCTTATTCAGCAGTGGACCAGGCATGTGTTGGCTATGTTTTTGGTATGTATTAAACTGTGTATTCTAAATTTTTTTTACCTGAATCTAGCAGCAGCTACACAAACAATACAGAGACATTTGTGAATTTTAACCCTCAAAAACTCAGAATTCATTCAATTATATTTGCATTGAAAAAAGAAAGAAAAAATCCCTCAGAATTCAAAGTCTGATTTAAGGGGATTACCACTATTTATATATTTCCCTTATGTGTCAACCTAGTGTAATTTTTCTTTTGGTGACTATTCCAAATCATACTGTAAAGATCTTCTTTGGTCTTTTTAAAAATACGGCCAGGCACTGTGGCTCACGCCTATAATCCTAGCACTTTGGGAGGCCGAGGCGGGCGGATCACGAGGTCAGGAGATCGAGATCATCTGGCGAACACATTGAAACCCTTCCTCTACTAAAAATACAAAAAATGCACCTGTAGTCCCAGCTACTCAGGAGGGAGAAGCAGGAGAATCGCTTGAATCCAGGAGGCAGAGGTTGCAGTGAGCTGAGATTGCACTCCAGCCTGGGCAACAAAGCAAGACTGTAAAAAAAAAAAAAAAAAAAAAAAGCATAGTGTTTCATTGAATAAATGTATTATAATTTATTTTACCAATCCCCTTTTAATGGATATTTAACAGTTCCAGTCTCTTCACAGCATTTAAAAAATACTTAATGTCAAATAAAGATTGAATATATTCAAGGTATAAAATAAGATGATTTATGTATATATTGTGTAATAATTACCACACTCCAGTTAATTAGTACATTAATTACCACCCATGCTGTACATTAGATCCACAGAACTTGTTCATCTTATAACTGAAAGTTTGTACCAGTTGATTAACATCTCTCTGTTTCCCCAACCCCAACAACATTTTTTTTTGTTTTTTGGCAAAGGGGTGGGGTGTGTGGGGGAACCCCTACATCATTTTATATGATTATATGATATTCTACTCTTGAAGGTCTACTATAGCTTATTTAGAAGTAGTAATGATATTTTCTAAATTCTAGTTATTATAAAATACTATGAATATATACAGTATTATTAAAATAGTATAGTAGGTGTTACTGTAGATGAATATTTGTGCATATATATGATTTATTTCTTTGAGATATCAAGATATCAAGAGAATTCTAGAAGGGAAACATACTGGGTTAAAGGGATGCAGAATATATTTACTGAAAAGCAGATCCCTAACTTTCCTGATTTTGCTGAAGACTCCTGGAGCCTGTACCTTCAGATATTCCCATCACACTGCTCCAGCATGTCTACCTTGGTGGTCATGTTACTTGTGTTTGAAATGCTTGTTCCTTGGTGCTGTAAAGAAATAGCACTTGAACATAAATTTTTTTTTTTTTTTTTTGAGACGGAGTCTTGCTCTGTCGCCCAGGCTGGAGTGCAGTGGCCGGATCTCAGCTCACTGCAAGCTCCACCTCCTGGGTTTACGCCATTCTCCTGCCTCAGCCTCCCGAGTAGCTGGGACTACAGGCGCCCGCCACCTCACCCGGCTAAGTTTTTGTATTTTTTAGTAGAGACGGGGTTTCACCGTGTCAGCCAGGGTGGTCTCGATCTCCTGACCTCGTGATCCGCCCGTCTCGGCCTCCCGAAGTGCTGGGATTACAGGCTTGAGCCACCGCGCCCGGCCGAACATAAATTTAATTTACTCAGCAAGGCCACTTTTACTTCCTGCAGAAAGGGTACACTTGCCAGCAGTTTTGCCATGAGAGTACACCAAACAAAGGAGACAGGATCATTTATAACCTGACGTGTCCACCCTACTGCTGTGTCCAGTTCCATTGGCTGGAACGGGACCTCACATTCTGTATTTGTCTCGATTGGCTAGCAACTTAGAACTTTTTAAAAGAGGCAAAGGCAGAGGAGAACAAAGGAAGGAGGAAGTAACTTGTGGAATGCCAAGAAACGTAAAAACACCTTCAAATAAGGAAGAGGAACAGGTTATGACCTAATGCTTGCTTGGACCAGTATAAGCATGCCAGGGCAAATACTTAGGCTAAATAGTGGGAACTAAGAACATAAAGTACATTGATTTCTTTACCATGGCTAGCAGATATTTAAGAATGTTAGCATAGGTCTTTGAATATATTTTGCTTCTAAGAGAAGTTACTATCTATTCCTAATTAAATGGGGAGGAAAGTCTTTGAAGAGGAACCTCTACTTTACTTTTTACACTTGGGAAAGGAAGTCACATATGTATTTAACATGGATCATGTTTTCCTGGAATGCCTTGGCATGCAGGGTCTTTTAAACTTTTCGAAGTTGTGGAATCTTTATATGAAAAGTAAATCATGGCTTTTAATCACTGTCATAGGTTTAAAGATTTTATTTATTTATTTATTTATTTATTTATTTGAGACCGAGTCTCGCTCTGTCACCCAGGCTGGAGTGCAGTGGTGCAATCTTGGCTCACTGCAACCTCTGCCTCCTAGTTCAAGTGATTCTTCTGCCTCAGCCTCCTAAGTAGCTGGGATTACAGGTGCATGCCACCACACCTGGCTAATTTTTTGTATTTTTAGTAGAGATGGAGTTTCACTGTGTTAGCCAGGATGGTCTTGATCTCCTGATCTTGTGATCTGCCCGCCTTGGCCTCCCAAAGTGCTGGGATTACAGGCGTGAGCCACTGCACCTGGCCAAGGTTTAAAGATTTTTATCCGACATTTAGGTGTTAATGAAATATTGCTTTCTTTATCATATAGCCTTAGCCAGATGGAATCGTTTTCTATTAACTGATCATTTCTTTACTTCTCTACCTCTGTATTATATAAAGAAAGTGCACATATATTCTGTTTTCAGTCTTTTTTGCAGAGTAAATGATGGTTAGTGTTAAAACTGTTTCTAAGATATTTATCGTCTTGCACGTGTTATATGCTTGGCAAAGGTATAATATTTAAAAAAACACATAATGTAGTATTATGTGTTTGTAGTATTATGTTGCATTATGTAATAATGTAGTATTATGTTGCATTGCAGCTCCGTAATTCTCCATATTAAAATTTTTGTTTTTCTATTCAGGTGACTCTACCTGTGGGCAGAGGGCTATCTATCACAGTTTGGGAATGACTGGAATTCCTATAATCAATGTCAACAATAACTGCTCTACTGGTTCTACTGCTTTGTTTATGGCCCGCCAGCTGATTCAGGGTGGTAAGGAGTGCTTGTCTAGTGTACTTAAATATTGCCCCATTTTAATCATTTAATCACACGACCATCAGAGGAATTATTTTATAATGTATTTGTTTTAAAAAAGGCCATATCAGGCCGGGTGTGGTGGCTTATGCTTGTAACCCCAGCACTTTGGGAGGCCGAGGTGGGTGGATTGTTTGAGCTTGTGAATTCGAGACTAGCTCTGGGCAACGTAACAAAACCCCGTCTCTACAAAAAAATACAAAAATTAGCTGGGTATGGTGGCATGCATCTGTAGTCCCAGCTACCTGGGAGGCTGAGGTGGGAGAATGGCTTGAGCCTGGGAGACAGAGATTGCAGTGAGCCTAGATGGCACCACTGCACTCCAGGTTGGGCGATAGAGCCAGAGCTTGTCTCAAAACAAAAACAAAAACAAAAACAAAAACAAAAAAACAAAAAAAAGGCTTTATCAGCCAGGCATGGTGGCTCACACTGGTAATTTCAACACTTTGGGGGACCAAGGCAAGATCATCATTTGAGCCCAGGAGTTCAAGACCACCCTGGGCAATGTAGTTAGACCCTATGTTTACACAAAATTAAAAAAAAATTAGCCAGGCGTGGTGGTCCCAGCTACTCAGGAGGCTGAGGCTGGAGGATGTATGATCATACCACTGCACTCTAGCCTGGGCAACGCAGTGAGACTCTGTCTCTAAGAAAAAAAAAAAAAAAAAATTAAAGTACAATAAAATTAAAAAGGCATTGTGAGATATAATTTATAGACCATAAAACTCACCTTTTTAAAGTATACAATTCAGTGTTTTTTGTATATTCACAGAGTTGTATACCTATCACCACTATGTAATATAAGAACTTTTTTTTTTTGAGAGTGAGTCTTGTTCTGTTGCCCAGACTGGAGTGCAGTTGTGCGATCTCACCTCACTGCAACCTCCACCTCCCGGGTTCAAGTGATTCTCCTGCCTCAGCCTCCTGAGTAGCTGGGATTACAGGTACCCACCACTATGCCTGGCTAATTTTTTTGTATTTTTAATAGAGACGGGGTTTCACTATGTTGGCCAGGCTGGTCTCAAACTCCTGACCTCAAGTTATCCGCCCACCTTGGCCTCCCAAAGTGCTGGGATTGCAGGTGTGAACCATCACACCTGGTCATATTAGAACAGTTTTATCACCACAGAAAGAAACCCTGTACCCATTAGCAGTCATTCTCCATTTTCTTCTTCCCTCAGTCCCTAGAAACCACTAATTTACTTTCTCTTTGTGGAATTTCATATTCTGAATATTTATATAAATGGAATTGTACAATACATGGCCTTTTGTGGTTTATTTCACTTAACACAATGTTTTTACAGTTTATTCATGTTGCAGCATATATCAGTACTTAATTCCTTTTCATGGCCAAATAATATTCCATTGTATGGATATATCACATTAAAAAATAGATGGACTGTTTTTTAAATGTAGAAGAAAAATAAAAAGTAAAATAAGTAGAAATGAGGTCTTCCTATGTTGCCGAGGCTGATCTCGAGCTAATGGCTTTAAGCGATCTTCCTGCCTTGGCCCCTCAAAGTGCTAGGATAGCTATACCACATTTCTTCTACCTGTTTATCAGTTGATAGACATTGTTGCTTGCGTATTTTTTTTTGGTTTCCATCAGTTGAGGGATTGTTTCTATTTTTTTTGGCTGTTATAAATAATGCTGCCATAGTGAGCATGGCACCTGTAATCCTGGCTTCTTGGGAGGCTGAGGCAGGAGGATCGCTTGAGTCTCGAGACTGAGGCTGCAGTTTGCAGTCATAACTGCACAGTCATAACTGTGCCACTATACTCCAGCCTGGGCAACAGAGCAAGACACTGTCTTTTAAAAATGGTCAGGGGAGGGCGAAGATAATGCCATTGTAAACATTGTGTATACTTTTTTTTTTTTTGTGGCCGTGTATTTTCAGTTCTTTTGTATATGTGTCATATCCTATGTCTCCATATATTCCAGGGTTTTTTATTAGGTCCTCTCTCTGTTCCACTGATTTGATTGTTGGTTACTATTTCACTACCCAGCGTTTTAATTATTGGAACTTTGTATTGTTTGATAATGCTAGTGGTCCCTGTTTCTGTTACATTATATTTCTTTTATTTTTTTAGGAAAAAATGTGGCAATCCTGTCTTTTTTTTTTTTTAAATTCAGCTCCTGCAGGAATGTTTGGCTCTTCAGTTGAACTTTAGCAACATCATTTTTAGGTGCCCCCTCTCTCCAAAAATAATTCTTTTGAGATTTTCATTGGGTTCATTTTTTAATTTTTAATTTCAAATTTTAAATGCTTTTCTAACTGTGATTCTAAATTAGCTTTTTATATTCATTACTGAAACATATTTCCACATTACCACGAAATTTTATTAACATATTGAGACTCAAGAGAAGAATTAAGCACCTTATTGATTTTTCCTCTTTTCTTTTTTTAGAGACAGGGCCTCACTCTCTCATCCAGGCAACAGTGTGGTAGCATGATCTCAGCCCCTGCAACCTGTGCCTCTTGGCCTCAGGTGATCCTCTCACTGCAGCCTCCTAAGTATTAATAGTTGGGATCATAGGTGTGTGCCACCACACCTGACCAATTTTTGTATATTTTGTAGAGATGGGGTCTTGCCATGTTGCCCAGACTGGTCTCAAACTCCTGGTCTCAAGCGATACATCTGCCTTGGCCTCCCAAAGTTTTGGGATTACAGGTGTGATTCACCACGCCCAGCCCGATTTTTCCTCTTGTCTAGAAGAATATAAAGATTTTCTCTGTAATTTTTCTGTTATTAAAAACTTTGGCTGGTTGGTGGCTTATGTCTGTAATCCCAGCACTTTGGGAAGCTGAGGTGGGTGGATCACTTGCGCCCAGGAATTTGAGACTACCCTGGGCAACATGGTGAGACTCCATCTCTACAAAAAAAAAAAAAAAAAAGAAAAGCAAGAAAACTGGTTGTGGTGCCACAGGCCTGCGGTCCCAGCTACATGCAGATTGCTTGGGTCCAGGAGGTCTAGGCTTCAGTGAGCCATGATTGCATTGCTGCACTTCAGCCTTGGTGACAGAGTGAGATACTGTCTCAAAAAAAAAAAACAAAAAAAACCAAAAACCAAAAAAACCTTTGTGGTTCCGGGCACAGTGGCTTATGCCCGTAATCCTAGCACTTGGGAGGCTGGGGTGGACAGATTGCTTGAGCCCAGGAGCTCAAGACCAGCCTAAGTAACATGGTAAAACTTTTTCTACAAAAAATACAAAAATTAGCTCTAGCTAATAGAGAGCTGAGGTGGGAGGATCGCTTGAGCCTGAGAGGTTGAAGCTGCAGTGAGCTGTGAGCCTGCCACTATACTCCAGTCTCGGTGACAGACTGAAACTTTGTGTCAAAAAAAAAAAGCAAACAAACAACAACAACAACAAAAACCTTTGTGGGATTATAGTATGTTTTTACATTTTATGTAAATTGGCTTATTTATTTAGAGACAGAATTTCTGGGCTCAAGTGACCTCCTGCCTCAGCTTACCAAGTCACTAGGACTACAGGTGTGTACCACCACACTCAGCTGATTTTTCAAACATTTTAAGTTTTTAAATTTTTGTAGAGACAGAGTCTTACTATGTTACCCTGGCTGGTCTTGACCTCCTGGCCTCAAGCAATTCATCTGCTTTGATTTCCCAAACTGATGGGACTAGGGACTAGAAGTTTGAGCCACTGTGCTCTCACTTGATGCACTTATTTCAATTGAAGTATTTAATGGTATTTTGTTGGTTTTTAGAAATTTGAAATTTCAAAATAATTACATTTTCCTTTAAGGTGTGGCAGAATGTGTCTTGGCTCTTGGGTTTGAGAAGATGAGTAAGGGAAGCCTTGGAATAAAAGTGAGTGTTATTTTGGCATAGTTACTAAATGAGCTAATATAACCCAAAAGTTGAAAGGTGATACTTATATGTATGCATAGATCTTGGTAGTTTAGAATAGTGAAGAATCTTAGAGATAATTTTGTTCAAACTGTTTATTTTACCAATGATGAAACTGATGTTCAAAGATATGAGATTATTGAATTTGAAGTTGACTTATCTATTTAATTTGAAAGCCATTCATTTATTCATTTTTTTGATCAATGAATTACATTCAATAAATGAAATTCATTCAACAAATTGAAGAGAGTTAATAAAATGTGGGACTTCTAATTCTGGTAATGGCAAGCCAAGTTTTTTGAGCCAGTTCTCTCACTGATGACAACTAAAATATTTGGATAGAATATGAAAAAAGAAATCCTAAAGGTATTGAAGAACTAGCAAAAGAGAGGAAGTGCAGATGAATGCCAGAGAATTAACATCAGCATTTGCAACTAGTTTTGCCTTGAAGATCTTTGCTGATCAGGCAGCTGTGAGCCACAATTTTGACAGCCCCCTGGAATGAAAGGGGAAGTAGTCAAAGCTCAGACCTTCCCAAGATCAGAAGTTTAATACCCACATTAAATTGATACTGTGTAAGGGTAAGCTCTTTGGGTAGGACGAACCTGAAGTAAAACTGCCCACTTCTATGAGATGATAGGGAGAGTTACCATGGCATCCAGTAAAACAGGGGAGAAAAAAAAAAGAGAATAAAAAACCCAGTAAAACCTTTCATTGAGTTAATAAATCACAGACTAGCCCACATGTGGGATCACTGCCAACATTCTCATTATCTAAGTGGTCCAGGAAACCTCAAACCATGAATTGAATCTAAAGTAGTTTCAGAATGGTAGTAACCTAGCCAGATTTTCTTCTGGAGGAAAGCACCCTTCTTCCAGGCTTTCAGAGCCCTTCAAGTAAAATTTCAAGGACACGCAGTTAAAGATAACCTTAAGTGTTAAAGAAACAAGGCACCACAATTGAGAACCGAAAGAAAGAAGGAGCAGTAAAAGGTAATCTCTGAAGACTGCCAAAACTAGATTTATTGGATGCAGATTTAATCATGTTTGTTATGTTTAGAGAAATATAAGACAGCTTGGAAACCTCTTTAGGCTATAGGAAACTACAAAAAAGAACATTATTGGCATGAAAAAAAAAAAAAAACCCTAAATGGAATTTATAGAAAAGAAAAGAAAGAAAGAAAATTAAAAATTCACTCATGCCTGTAATCCCAGCACTTTGGGAGGCTGAGATGGGCGGATCACTTGAGGCCAGAAGTTCGAAACCAGCCTGGCCAACATGGCAAAACCCATCTCTACTAAAAATACAAAAAATTAGCCGGGTGTGGTGGTGTGCGCTGGTAATCGCAGCTACTCGGGAGGCTGAGGCAGGAGACTTGCCTGAGCCCAGGAGGTGGAGGTTGCGGTGAGCCAAGATGTGCCATTGCATTCCAGCCTGGGCGACAGAATGAGACTCTGTTTCCTTTTTTTTTTTTTTTTGAGACGGAGTCTCGCTCTGTCTCCCAGGCTGGAGTGCAGTGGCCGGATCTCAGCTCACTGCAAGTTCCACCTCCCAGGTTCATGCCATTCTCCTGCCTCAGCCTCCCGAGTAGCTGGAACTACAGGCGCCCGCCACCTCGCCCGGCTAGTTTTTTGTATTTTTTAGTAGAGACGGGGTTTCACCGTGTTAGCCAGGATGGTCTCGATCTCCTGACCTCGTGATCTACCCGTCTCAGCCTCCCAAAGTGCTGGGATTACAGGCTTGAGCCACCGCGCCCGGCCTGAGACTCTGTTTCAAAAAAAAAAAAAAGAAAATGAGTTGAAGATAATTTTTTACTGTTATCTAAAATTATACTATTATCTAACTTATGTGATCAACCTGATCCCATTTTCTCTGTTGAAACGTTAAAGGACCTCTACCCCAAATTAACTTAAATACATATGATAATATTTCTTAGAAACCACAAAAGTGGCACTTAATAGGCATTCAAATCAATAAGTTGTTTCCCCCTTTAAAGAACACCTTTGAAAAGTGGTAGAAGTTAGATCGGATAATTTAGGAGTGGATAAGGGGAAATGTGTTCTTCCTAGATGTCAGAGAAGGCATCATGAGCCTAGTCATGGGTGTCTGAATGAATATGATACACCCAGGGAACAGTTTAAAAAACTGTCTGGATTAGAGTGGCAGCTGGAGAAGACTGAGAAATAAGGTTACGTAAGTGAATATATAATGTTTATGACACATGAAAAATACGTGTTTTTTTCAGCAGTAAATGGTACGTGCCCTGGTAACTTTTATTTGAAAATTATTAAAAATTATAAAATAGTAAAATCCATCCATAATCCCATTGTATAATTAAAAGGAAATATATATAAATTAGAAGTCCCTCCTTCTGCCTATTTTTTTTTTTTTTGAGACCAGGTCTCCCTCCCAAGTTCAACAGAAGGACTGACACTACTCAATTTCAAGACTTACCTAAAGCTCCAGTAATTAAGACAGTGTGGTATTGACAAAAAAGTTCAGACAAATTAGACAAATAGATAAATAGAACAGAATAAAGCATTCAGAAATAGACCTACATAAATATAGTCAACTGATCTTTGACAAAGAAGCAAAGGCAATATAATGGAAAAAAGATAATCTTTTCAACAAGTCGTGCTGGGACAACTGGATATCCACATGCAAATAATGAATCCAGGCACGGACTTTACACCCCCCCTTTTTTTTTTTTTTTTTTTGAGACGTAGTCTCTGTTTCCCAGGCTGAAATGGAGTGCAGTGGCACGGTCTTGGCTCACTGCAACCTCTGCCTCCCTGTTTCAAGTGATTCTCCTGCTTTAACCTCCAAAGTAACTGGGATTATAGGCGCCCACCACCAAGCTGGGCTGAGTTTTGTACTTTTAGTTGAGACGGGGTTTTACCATGTTGACCAGGCTGGTCTCAAACTCCTGACCTCAGGTGATCCACCTGCCTCGGCCTCCTAAAGTGCTGGGATTACAGGTGTGAGCTACTGTGCCCAGCCACGTTTTTTCACAAGCTTTTTAGATATCTATTGAGATGTTCTTATTTTGTTTGTTATTCTTTTTTAGTTTGTTAATATGATGAATTATATTTGTTGATATTTGACTGTTGGTCTATCCGATATTCTGGGGTAATGTTTGGTATTTGGTCATGATATATTATCCTTTTTATATATTATTGGATTTGATTTGCTAATCTTTTTCTTTTAAGTGATGGGTTCTCCCTATGTTGCCCAGGCTGGTCTTAAGCTCCTGGGCTTGAGCAATCCTTCCACCTGGGTCTCCCAAAGTGTTGGGATTACAGGTGTGAGCCACCGCGCCTGGCCTGATTTGTTAAAATTTTGTTAAGGATTTTTGTGTTTATGTCTGCAAGGGTGTTGGTTTGTTGTTTTCTTTCCATTGTGCAGGTTGATCTTGAACTTCAGGGCTCAAGTGATCTGCTCACCTTGGCTTCCCAAAGTTTTGGGATTATAGGTGTGAGCCACCACACCCAGGCTAGTTTTAATACGAGAATAATGCTGGCCTCATAGAATAGCTGGGAAGTGTTCTCTTCTCTTCTGTTTTTTGGAATAGTTTATATGTAAATTGGTATTTTTTTCTCTTAAATTTTTGGTAGAATTCACCAATTCACCAGTTCACATTTGATTGGGTGACTTCGTTTCTTTTCTTTTAAATTTTTTTTTTTTTTAAGATGGAGTTTCTCTCTTGTTGCCCAAGCTGGAGTGCAATGGCACAATCTCGACTCACCGCAACCTCCGCCTCCCAGGTTCAAGCGATTCTCCTGCCTTAGCCTCCCGAGTAGCTGGGATTACAGGCATGCACCACCACGCCCGGCTAATTTTGTATTTTTAGTAGAGATAGAGTTTCTCCATGTTGGTCAGGCTTGTCTCAAACTCCCGGCCTCAGGTGGTCCGCCTGCCTTGGCCTCCCAAAGTACTGAGATTACAGGCGTGAGCCGCCGCGCCCAGCCCTAAAATATTTTTAATTAAAAAAAAATTTTTTTTTTGCATTCTTATCTTTGGATCATGGTCTGGTGATTTCTTTATGGGAAAGTTTTCAATCTTCTAAGTTTAGTTTCTTCAGTAAATACATTACTATTCAGGTTGTCTATTTTTTCTTTTTTTAAGCGAGCTTTGATAGTTTATGTCCTTCACGGAATTTGTCCAGTTCATCTACATTGTTAACCTTATTGGTAAAAAGTCATTCATGTTATTCCCATCTTTTTAATGTAGGATCTTTGGATGTGTCTTCTCCCTTCTTCTGGTGTTGGTAATTTTTATCTTCTCTCTTTTTCCATGGTCATCTTTTGTTGTCAGAGTGATCATGGAAAAAGAAAGTTTACAATAGAAGGACCAGCTTTTGTTTTCATTGATTTTCTATATACTCTTTTTTTTTTTTTTTTTTTTTTTTTGAGACAGAGTCTCACTCTGTCGCCCAGGCTGGAGTGCAATGGCATGATCTTAGCTCACTGCAACCTCTGCCTCCAGGGTTCAAGCAATTCTTCTGCTTCAGTCTCCTGAGTAGCTGGGATTATAGGTGCCTGCCACCACGCCCAGCTAATTTTTGTATTTTTAGTAGCGACGGAGTTTCACCATGTTGGCCAAGCTGGCCTCAAACTCCTGACCTCGTGATCCACCCACCTGGCCTCTCAAAGTGCTGGAATTACGGGCGTGAGCCATGGTGCCTGGTCTATATTCTTCTTTTTTCTAGTTTATTCTGCTCATTTCTATTCATTCTTTTTCTTTCTGCTCATTTTCTATTTCAATCTGCTCTCATTCTTGATGTTTCGTTTCTTCTCCTTACTTTGGGTTTAATTCTTTATTTTAGATCAGCCATGCCCAGCTAATTTTTTGCAGAGACGGAATCTTGCTATGTTGCCCATGCTGGCATGACCCACCATGCCTGGCTACTATACACACACACACACACACACACGCATATATATACACACACACATATATATACACAATACACACACACACATACAATATACACACACATACATATATATGTGTGTGTATGTGTGTGTGTTATACATATATATATATATATTTATTCCCAAGACAGAGTCTCACTCTGTCGCCCAGGCTGGAGTGCAGTGGTGTGATCTCGACTCACTGCAATCTTCAACTCCTGTGTTCAAGCAGTTCTTCCACCTCAACCTCCTGAATAGCTGGGACTGTAGGTGCACACCACCATACCTGGCTAATTTATGTATTTTTAGTAGAGATGGGGTTCACCACGTTGGCCAGGCTGGTCTCGAACTCCTGAACTCAAGTGATCCACCTGTCTCAGCCTCCCAAAGTGCTGAGATTACAGGTGGGGACTGCCAGGCCGGGCCTATATTTTTTTATTTGAGATTTGTTTTTTGGCTCAGGGTATGGTTTATTTTGAAAAATATAAGGTGTGCACTTGAAAAGCGTATGTACTTTGTTCTTAGTGGATGAAGTGTTCTATAAATGCTACTTATGCCAAATTGGCTGATAAGGTTGGTCAAGTCTTTTATGACCTTACTGATTTGTCTACTTATTCTGTCAGTTATTGAGAGGGAAATATTGCAATCTCTGCTATATCTGTAGATTTGTCTATTTCCTTCAGTTCTTTTTTTTTTTTTTTTTTTTAAGATGGAGTCTCGCTCTGTCACCCAGGCTGGAGTGCAATGGCGCGATCTTGGCTCACTGCAACCTCCACCTCTTGGGTTCAAGTGATTCTCCTGCCTCAGCCTCCCGAATAGCTGGGATTACAGGCGCGCACCACCACGTCTGGCTAATTTTTGTATTTTTAGTAACGTTTCACCATGTTGGTGAGGCTGGTCTTGAACTCCTGACCTAGTGATCCACCTGCCTTCTGCCTCCCAAAGTGCTGAGATTACAGGCGTGAACCACCATACCCGGCCTATTTCCTTCAGTTTCTGTTTCATGTATTTTGAAGCTCTGATATTAGATATATTAACATTTAGGGTTGTTATATCCTCTTGGTAAGTTGACTCCTTCGTCATTATGAGATAATCCTCTTTAGTCCTTGTTATTAGTTCTTTGATCTTACATCTACTTTGATATTAGCATAGCCAATCCAGCTTTCTTTTGAGTAGAATTAGAATAGTATGTATTTTTCCATCCCTTTACTTATTTTTGTCTATATATTTGAATTGGGTTTTTGTAGACAGCATATTGCGGGGTCTTGCTTTTTAACAATATAATAATATTTGCCTTTTAATTGAACTTTTTAGATCTTTCCCATTTGATGTGCTGATTGATGTGGTTGAGTTTAAACTAGCAGTTAGCTGAAACCGATACCTACTAGTTTGTACTATCCTGCATGATCGGATTATGCACATCTTCTCCCATGTTTGGTTTCAGTGACAGCCATGTTAGTAGATTCAAACTGGCTATGGTGGGAGACTTTATACCACAAAAGTTGGCAAATGCTACCAATTAGGGCTCCCTGCATCCTGCCCCAGTGAGCCTGTTGTTAAGTATTTACTTGGACACCACTGATTTGCGGATTGTTTTCTTTTTGTTCAATCTCTTCTTTGTTCTTTTTTCTTCTTTTCTGTTAATTGAGAATTTTTTTTTTTTTTTTTTTTTTTTTTGAGACGGAGTCTCGCTGTGTTGCCCAGGCTGGAGTGCAGTGGCCGGATCTCAGCTCACTGCAAGCTCCGCCTCCCGGGTTTACGCCATTCTCCTGCCTCAGCCTCCTGAGTAGCTGGGACTACAGGCGCCCGCCACCTCGCCTGGCTAGTTTTTTTGTATTTTTCTAGTAGAGACAGGGTTTCACCGTGTTAGCCAGGATGGTCTTGATCTCCTGACCTCGTGATCCGCCCGTCTCCGCCTCCCAAAGTGCTGGGATTACAGGCGTGAGCCACCGCGCCCGGCCTAATTGAGAATTTTTTATAATTTCATTTTATCTATCTTATAGGTGTATTAACTATACCTCTGCTGTTTTGTTTTGCTTTTAGTGGTTGCTTTATGTTTTATAGTTACAGCTTTAATTTATCCACAGACTACTTTTAAGTAATATATCTGTTCACTGTAATGTTATGAGAACTCTAGGAAGTGTTTTTTGTTGTTTGCTTCCTCCAAGAAGTATATTGTAGCCAGGTGCCCTGGCTCATGCCTGTAATCCCAGTACTTTGGGAGGCAGGGCAGGAGGATTGCTTGAGACCAGAAATTCAAGACCACCCTGGGCAACATGGTGAAACCCCGGCTATTCAAAAAAATACAAAAGAATTAGTTGGGCATGGTGGTGCATGCCTGTATTTCCAGCTACTTGGGAAGCTGAGATAGGAGGATCGCTTTATATTACGAAATATAAATGTTATTTATATTTTAAATTTTATTTATTTTCTTTTTTATATTAATCATTTAATACTAATCTTTTCTTATTAGTCATTACTGAGTCATAAATATTTTTATTTATTATTGTCCTCATCACCTTTTACCTTCCTCCCTCCCCAATGTAAATGCCAGTGAGCAAAGTCTATCTTATTAGTTCACTCTTTTTTCTCTCATGTCTGGAATAGTTACTGGCACATACTGGATGCCCAATAAATATTTCTGGAAAGAGTTAATACCTCTTTCCTCACTTGATTATTTTTTCTTCTTCCCATGTTTCCCTGTGGCGCATGTCCTAACTGATTTTATTCACATTGACCATTTCTGGTGTACTATGGGCTTAGAATAAATAAATGTCTTAATAGCGCTGTAGTAGTTTTGAAAGAGATACTTATCATGTCAGCTACTTACGAAATTTTGTCCCCCCTCTCTTAGTTTTCAGATAGGACCATTCCCACTGATAAACATCTTGACGTCCTGATCAATAAGTATGGATTGTCTGCACACCCAGTTGCTCCTCAGATGTTTGGGTATGCTGGAAAAGAACATATGGAAAAATATGGTATGTTAAAAAAAGCTTTTGAGGCTTCTTACTAGTTATATACATGAGATAAGAAATGACAGTTATTTATTAAGGAACTATGGAGGATGCCAGGATATATAAGATGTAAAATGTTTTTTGAATTAAATTGAAGTAATAGTTCTTATAGAACTTAGCCATAGAGAAAGTGTTTATATATAGACTGTGGTATGGGAAGTACCTAGAGTACTCTATAGCAGGAAGTTGAAATAGGAAAAATGACACACATCTTGTCTCCTTTAATCATGGACTATAACTTTTTTTTTTCCCAAGCTGAGGGTGTCACTCTGTTATGCAGGTTGGAGTGCAGTGGTGCCATCTCGGCTCACTGCAACTTCCGCCTCCCAAGCTCAAGTGATCCTTCCACCCAGCCTCTCGAGTAACTGGGACTACAGACGTGCACCACCACGTTCGGCTAATTTTTTGTATTTTCGGTAGACATGGCTTTTTGCCATGTTGCCCAGGCTGGTCTCAAACTCCTGAGCTCAAGTGATCCACCTGTCTCGGCTTCCCAAAGTGTTAGGATTACAGGTGTGAGCTACCATGACTGGTCATGGACTATAAATTGAGGATCTTAAAATGTCAACCAAGACGACGTGAAAGATCAAGCTATTCATACTCTACGTTCAATGTATCAGCAAGACTTTTCTCTGTATTCTCAATATATCCATTTCTCACCATTTTTGCTACCTTTGCTGTAGTGGCATAATTTCGTACCTGAAATTTAGGAGTGTTCTAACTGGTTTCTCTACTTCTGCTTGTGTACCTCCAAAGTCAATTCTCTACTTTATAGCCAGAGCCATACTTTTAAAATATGTCAGATCATTTCACACCTGTGCTTAAAATTCTCCATTGTTTCTCATCACACTGAGATTGAAACCCAAATGTCTTCTTATGGCCTACGAGCTTCTACATGATCATTCCCTCCACCCTCATTAGCTCTCTGATCTTATCTCCCACCATTTTTTCTTTCACTAGTCTGCTCCAACCACACTATCTTTTCTTTCTGTTCCTCATACACACCAAGGTTTATTTCAGGTAGGGCTTTAGCCTCTACCCTAAGATCATCAGAGCCAGCTCCCTTGCTTCCATCAGGTCTTTATTTAAAAGCCACCTTCTGCTTTCTTTCATCACTCTCCTTCCCAGAACTTCCTATTCACTATCTTCTGCTTTATCATTTTATATGGCACCTATAATAATCTGACATATATCTGACACATACATATATGTCAGATAATTATAGGTGCCATATAACATGATATATATATATATATATATATATATATTCTTGTTTATTGACTCTTCCAACCAGAATATAAGTTCAACAAAAGCATGGATTTTTATTTGTCTTATTTCCTGCACATTGATTGTTAACTTAGAATAGTACCTGGCTAAACCAAGTATAAAAGAAAAAAAAAAAAAAAGAATAGTGCCTGGCACAAGTCAGTGTTGCGTAATTAATTCATCTTTAAAATTTAGAAAGACCCTCCATGACTATTCAAATCAAAGTAGCCCCTCCTATTATTCTTTTTCTTAGATAGCTTCATATCGCTTCCTTCATAGCACTTAGCACTATTTATATTCATATATTTATCATATGTGGTTTTACTTGTTTAATTTTTGTCTTCTTTATTAGTCTATAAACTCCACGAAAGCAGGGGCCATGTCTGCTTTGTTTACCTTGATATACACAGCCAAGCACAGAACTTGGCATGTTATTTAGCCAGAAAGAAGTTTTTTTTTTTTCTTTCTCTTCTATAGTCTTCAGCATATTTAAATACTCAACAAACATTTATTGAATGAAGGAGTGAATTTCCATATGTATGTTATCTCATTCAGCTATCACAAGAATCCATTATTGCAGGTGTTATTATCTCATTTTATAGCAGAAGAATCTGATATTCAGAAAAGTTTTTGACCAGGGTCATAGGGTCAATAAGTAGGAGAGCCTATGTTCCATTCTATTTCTGTCTCACTCAAAAGCTCTTGTGCAGCCCTTTCTCCCAGTAATAGTAGCTGCTCTTTGTTCCGTGCCTCACACATCTTAGATATTTTACATACCAAATATAACAACTATTTTAAGAGGTGAGTGTACGCCTATTTTTCATATGAGGAACCTGAAGCTTGGAGAATTTGAGTAACTTCTAGTAGGTGATAGGAGAGGGTTTCACACTCAAATCTGCCATACTATAAAACCTCCATTCTTTTCATTGTTTCTCAGATAGCTATATTAATTTTAAATAATAAAAAGTTTTTACTGTATATTAACTTTTTATTTTCTTGTCATTCCTGTACATAGTAGAGGGACATTCAGTAATGTTTGTTAGCATTTATTGTAGGTATGGAAACATGTTTTGCTTGGAATTTTCATTTGTGCTTGGCTTTCCTTTTTTCTTTTTTGACCTGTTTGGTGAAGGGGAAGGAAAACTGAATATTGTAATAGCACTTTTGTTTAAAAATCATAAATATTTAAAATTAATTAGATAATGAATGTGGTCAGAGTATAATTTGAAATTAAACTTGTTTATGGTTGTCATTTGAAAGGTTTGTCAATTTTTTTTCTTTTCTTTTTTTTTTTTTTTTTTTTTTGAGACGGAGTCTCGCTCTGTCGCCCAGGCTGGAGTGCAGTGGCCGGATCTCAGCTCACTGCAAGCTCCACCTCCCGGGTTTACGCCATTCTCCTGCCTCAGCCTCCTGAGTAGCTGGGACTACAGGCGCCCGCCACCTCGCCCAGCTAAGTTTTCGTATTTTTTAGTAGAGACGGGGTTTCACCGTGTCAGCCAGGATGGTCTCGATCTCCTGACCTTGTGATCCGCCCGTCTCGGCCTCCCAAAGTGCTGGGATTACAGGCTTGAGCCACCGCGCCCGGCTTCTTTTCTTTATTTTTTTTGAAACAGAGTCTCACTCTGTTGCCCAGGCTGGAGTGCAGTGGCCCGATCTCGGCTCACTGCAAGCGCCGCCTCCCAGGTTCACTCCATTCTCCTGTCTCAACCTCCTGAGTAGTTGGGACTATAGGCACCCGCCCACCACACACGGCATTTTTTGTGTTTTTAGTAGAAACGGAGTTTCACCATGTTAGCTGGGGTGGTCTTGATCTCCTGACCTCGTGATCTGCCTGCCTCAGCCTCCCAAAGTGCTGGGATTACAGGCGTGAGTCACCGTGCCCAGCCCAGGTTTGTCAATTTTAAAAGATGATATGCTTCATTTTTAGAGGTATGTTGTAATATACTTTAAAACTATTTTGTTTAGAAGTAATTTCAGACTGAACAAGAATGTTGCAAAAATAGTACAAGAATTCCTAATATTTTTGCTCTAGATTTTCTAAAAATTAACATTTTGCCATGCTTGTTTTTTTTTTTTTTTTTTTTTGAGACGGAGTCTCGCTCAGTCGCCCAGGCTGGAGTGCAGTGGCGCGATCTCAGCTTACTGCAAGTTTCGCCTCCCGGGTTCACGCCATTCTCCTGCCTCAACCTCCCAAGTAGCTGGGACTACAGGTGCCCGCTGCCATGCCCAGCTAATTTTTTGCATTTTTAGTAGAGACGGGTTTCACCGTGTGAGCCAGGGTGGTCTCGATCTCCTGACCTCGTGATCCATCCACCTTGGCCTCCCAAAGTGCTGGGATTACAGGCGTGAGCCACCACGCCCGGCCATGCTTGTTGTTTTAATGAATTATTTTATCTATATTACTATGTAATTATTTAAAAATGTAAGGCTGGGTGCTGTGGCTCACGCCTGTAATCCCAGCACTTTGGGAGGCCGAGGTGGGCAGATCGTGAGGTCAGAAGTTCAAGACCAGCCTGGCCAACATGGGGAAACCCTGTCTCTACTAAAAATACAAAAAACTAGCTGAGCATGGTAGTACGCACCTATAGTCCCAGCTACTCGGGAGGCTGAGGCAGGAGAATTGCTTGAACCCAAGAGGTAGAAGTTGCAGTGAGCCGAGATCGTGCCACTGCACTCTAGCCTGGGCAACAGAGCAAGACTGCATCTCAAAACAACAACAACAACAAAATTAATTAAAAAAATGTTTGAGAGTAAGTTGCAGTTCTTTCATAGTCACTACAGTGATCAAAATTGGGAAGTTAATATTGATATGATACTATTATATAATCTACAGACCTCATTCTAAGTTTTACCAGTTATCTGACGAACATCTTTTTCTGAACCAAGATCCCTCATAGTTTTTCAGTGTTTTCTTGCCTCCATTTATGCATAGGTTATGTGCATTGGTTATTTTTTTCTCCATTTGAACTTTACTCTCAAACGTTATTGGTATTTTTACTAGGATTGTATTAATCTTGTTAAATTAATTTAGGGAGGACTGATGTATTTATGAGGCTGAGTTGTCCTGTCAAAGAACAGGGATTATCTTTTTATTTATTCAGTTCTGTCTTTGTGTCTTTCAGGAGTGTTTTAAGGTTTTCTTCATATATAAGTGTTTTATTTCTTGTTAAACTTATGCCTAAATACCTTCCTTAATTCCTTTAATCATCCTTGTTGCTGCTATTGCACATGGACTTTTCACTGGTGTTATATCCTTTAATCTGGTCATTACTTGTGTATACGAAGGCTACTGATCTTTCCCCCCTTCAACGTGGAGTCTCACTCCGTTGCCCAAGATGGAGTGCAATGGCGCGATCTTGGCTCACTATAACCTCCATCTCCTGGATTCAAGCGATTCTCCTGCCTCAGCCTCCCAAGTAACTGGGATTACAGGTGCGCATCACCAAGCTTGGCTAATTTTTGTATTTTTTTTTTTTTTAATTAGAGACAGGGTTTTACCATGTTGGCCAGGCTGGTCTTGAACTCCTGACTTCAAGTGATCTACCTGCCTCCGCCTCCTAAAGTGCTGGGATTACAGGTGTGAGCCACATGCCCGGCTGGCTATTGATTTTTATATATTAATCTTATGACTTGCTATCTCACTGAAGTTTTTAATTTTCGAGTTAGTTTTATTACTGATTTTACTTATAGGGGTTTCCACATATGCAGCTATATTGTATCATCTACAAAAAGAGATGGTATTACTACTTCTTTGCTCATTGTAATATTTGAATTGACTTATCTAATTAGACAAAAAATGTTATTAAAATCATAAAGAAGAGAAAATATAGTTACTATTCATTAAGTGGAAGGTGATCATCTTAAAGATCTTCATCCTTGTTGCCGCCTTCATCATTTTCTCGTTGAGTAGGCTGAGGAGGAAGAGGAAGGTTGGTCTTGCTGTCCCAGGTGGTAGAGGCAGAAGAAGTGGAAGAGGAGACGGAAGAGGCAGGCATATTTGATGTAACTGTCATTGAAAAAAGTCCCCTTATAGTGGACCCATGCAGCTTAACCCTGTGTTGTTCACGAGTCAAATGTAATCAATATGTGGCCTTTTGGGTACGGTGCTACACACCTGTAATTCCAGCACTTTGGGAGGCTGAGGCAGGTAGATCGCTTGAGCCCAGGAGTTCAAGACCAGCCTGGGCAACATGGTGAAACCTCATCTCTACGAAAAATACAAAAGTTAGTTGGCACTGTGGCACATGCCTATAGTCTCAGCTACTTGGGAGACTGAAGTGGGAGGACTGCTTGAGCCTGGAAGGAGGAGGCTGCAGTAAGCCGAGGTCGCACCTCTGCATTCCAGCCTAGTTGATAGAGTGAGACCCTGTTTTTTTTTCTTTAAAAAAAAAAGTCCAGGCACAGTGGCTCACACCTGTAATCCCAGCACTTTGGGAGGCTGAGGTGGTGGGATCACCTGAGGTCTGGAGTTCGAGACCAGCTTGGCAAACATGGTAAAACCCCATCTCTACTAAAATACAAAAATTAGCCGGGCGTGGTTGCGTGTGCCTGTAATCCCAGCAACTGGGGATGCTAACTAAGGCAAGAGAGTTGCTTGAGCCTGGGAGGTGGAGGTTGCAGTGAGCCGAGATTGCACCTCTGTACTCCAGCCTAGGTGGCAGAGCTAGACTCCGTCTCAAAAAAAAAAAAAAAAAAGAGGGAAAAAAAAGTGACCTTTTGTGACTGGCTTCTTTAAGTTAGTATATTTTCACAGTTCATTCATGTCATAGCATGTATTAGGACCTCATTCCTTTTTACTGCTTAATAATAATCCTTATGTCATTTATTCTTATTAATAAATAGTTGGTGGTATATATTTTCCTGATTACTGTGTTAAATGTATCACATTGATTCTGATATGTAGTGTTTTCATTATCACTATTTTCTGACAAGTTCTGTAATTTCCATTTCTATTTTCATTTTTTACCCGAGAATTATTTCATGGAAATATTTTTTAAATTTCCAGATGGACTTTTAATTTTATCAGTAATTTCTAGTTTTATTGCCTGGTGATTTGAGTGCGTTGTTTGTAGATTGGGGGGATTCTTAGTACTATGGTGCCCTTTTCTGTAAGTGTAGTGGAATGGGGTCTTGCAGTACTGCCCAGGCTGACTCTTTAGGTGCAATCATGGTGCACTATAGCCACAAACTCCTGGGCTCAGGCAATACTCCTGCCTCAGTGTCCTGAGTTGCTGGGACTACAGGTGTACCTTGTCCTTTTTTTGTCTTGTAGAACCATACAAATGTCCTCTTTTGCTGCTTTTCTCTTTCACTACCCAATTGCACCAAAAGGGACCTTGCCCTTTCATTTTGCTTTTTTTTTTTTTCTTTTTCTTCTCAGAACCTATGCCTTTAAGATTCCCATCTCAGATCTCCTGTGTTTTTCAGCCCGTTCCATATGGTCATGGTTTGATCTATAGGAATACTTTCTTGGTATTTTCACACTTGGGGAGGAGGCCTTTCTTTTCTTGGTAGTTTAGAGCAGTTGTTGGCCTGCCATTATCTCCCGTCTTCTCTGCACAGTTTCCTCAGCCTGCCCTTGTACCCTTAAAGGTTTGTGTAGAAACGTGAGCAATTGTTGGCTGGGATTTGGGCTTATATATTTTTTCTTTTCTTTTTCTTTTTTTTTTTTAACTTACAGATACTTTGAAATTTGGCATTTTCTATTTTCTAATTATGCTGAGAGTATGATTTGTGCTATTTTTTCTTGTTATTCTGTATTGGTTTTAGAGGCTATAGAAAGACACAGATTTAGGCGGCCTCCATTTTTCTTCAACCAGCTGGAAATCCTGTTGCTGGTGTGTTTTTAAGTGTATATATTTTCTCAAGTTTTACATTGCTTAGAATAATTGGACAGTTTTCTAGTCTGAAATATGAAATACAAGTGTACACTATCTTAATGGAAATGTCATTGTAGGGAACAAGGGCCTTGACCTTCTGAAGGTTCACTGAAAATCACTGACATGAGGCAGATTAACAGGAGAAAAGGCATATGAATTTATTTAATGTGTGTACACAGGAGCATTCAGAATGAAGACTCAAAGAAATGGGAAATTGTCCATTTTTGTGTTTAGGTTCAACAAAGTATGGAACAGCCGTATAGAAATATGATTGGACAAAAAGCGTATGGTCTAATACTAATAGACTGAGCGGGGAAACCCAGCCAGGCCTGTCCATCTAGGTTCCTCATGGCCTCTGTGAGCAGCATTCCTTCCTTCTGGGTGTGGGGCAGGACTCTTTCTGGAATTGGGATCTTATGACCTACAGTCAAACAAGATAGGTCAGACAATTTCTTTATGACCAGTTTTTGCATAGAAAGGTGGATGAAGTTAAAGTAATATTTCTAGGTTTTATGACTGGCTTTGGGGAAAAGGAGTTCTGGTTTCTATGACCTACCTTGGGGAAGGGGGATTCTAGTTTCTATGGTTAGCCTCAGGGGAGAATGGGCCTGAGAGACAGGAGGGTAGGAGAAGGTCAGTGAAAAACTTTTGCTTCTGAGGCCATCATTTTGGGGTGTTGTTTCTTTATTCTTCATTCAACAGATTTCTAAATGAATTGTAGAATTTTATAGAATTTAAATTGTTATTTAAAATTGCTGTTTGTGAATATTGTGAATGTGCACTAGAAATGAATAGGTAAGAAAGCTTATAGTAGTTTAAATCATTTGTAGAACCAGCAGATTTTGTGATGTCATAATTACATTATAGGCTATTAAAATAGTTTTACATAAAGGCATAGCCTTTGAATAGCCAAAAATCTTAATTGGCAATTCAGAATCAGTAGTCAATAAGCCCTTCATCAGTGCCCAGGCTTAATAAATATGTAAATGGCAGAATATTTTTCAAGGGGATGCTATCTTTTATTGATAAATTGGATCCCATGTTACAAAAAAAGGAAGAAAAAATATGAACATTATTGAACATCTCTTATGTTAGACACTATGCCAGGTACTTTACTGTTTTAGCCACCCTTCTTCCTACCGATCTATGCATGGATTGCCTGTAAATCTAATAGAGACAATAAAGTATGTGTACTTCCTAAAGCAAGGAATTTGTCACCAACTGAGGCCACCAATCCCATTTTTAGGAGATTCCAATTGTTACAGTTCCCCTTTTTCATGTTGAACCCAAATCTCTCAACCTATGGTTTGCATCCATGCTCTTGTTTTTGTCTTCTGAGAATGACAGAAAAAGCCTCTTTTACCTTGTAGCCCTTCAAATATCTGAAGCCAGACTGACCCTATATTTCTTTTTTTTTTTTTTTTTTTTTTTGTATTTTTTTTTTTTTTAAGTAGAGACGGGGTTTCGCCCGTGTTAGCCAGGATGGTCTCGATCTCCTGAGCTCGTGATCCGCCCGTCTCGGCCTCCCAAAGTGCTGGGATTACAGGCTTGAGCCACCGCACCCGGCCCCCTATATTTCATTTCTTCTCTGAACTATTCTCATTAGACGTGTTTCATAACCCATAACCAGTCTAATTGCTGTACTGTGATCCCAAGTAAGCTATTCTGCTAGTTACATCACACTATGAAATCTCACTGAGCTTGAGGTTTCTCATAGTTGTTGTGCCTTTTTGCAGGTTGTTGTGGGAGTTCAAGAATAGAACTGAGCATTTATTCCGATCCATCCTATTGATAGACCTTGTTGAAATTCAACATTGTAGCAGTCCCTTCTAGCTTTAGGTTTGGTGAGAGAGCCTCTATTTTTCTTACTTACTTTGTTATATAAATATTAACAAGACCAGAGCTGAGGTTAGAAGTTAGTGCTAGAAACTTTTCTCTAGGTCAATGCATTAATTAATGCCTGTTGTTTCACATGAGTGTAATATTGGGAAATGCTTCATATTTTAGTCCTCTTCTAGATGGTCATAATGCACATAGTGCAATAGTAAAGGCTCCAAATGTCTTACAGTAAAGACATGTATTTAGCTTTGTTTAACCATAGTCTAAACTTACTTGACAGAAGAATCTTCTTTTTTTTTTGTAACACCAAAAAGATAAAAATGAAAATACCCCCCCACTCCAAAATCCCACACTATAGTATTTCCTTATCTTGTCCAAAATGGTGTTTTGAGAAATTTCGTTAATTTTCTTTCTGCTGTCCAGATACTATGTTTTCTTCGATCTACCAGTCAATTCAGTCACGAAAAGATAACACATAATTTGACTTGTCTTATTAGGAGGCCCTATTGGCCTCCTCCCGATCACTATTCTTTTTTTGAGATGAAGTCTCACGCTGTCACCTAGGCTGGAGTGCAGTGGTGCAATCTCAGCTCACTGCAATCTCTGTCTCCCTAGTTCAAGTGATTCTCCTGCCTCAGCCTCTGGAGTAGCTGAGATGACAGGCTTGTGCCACTATACCTGGCTAATTTTTGTATTTTTACTACGCCTGGCTAATTTTTGTAGTTTTATTAGAGATGGAGTCTCACCATGGTGGCTAGTCTGGTCTTGAACTCCTGACCTCAAATGACCCACCCATCTCGGCTTCCCGAAGTGCTGGGGTTACAGGCATGAGCCCCCGCGCCTGGCCCTGATCACTATTTTTATTGTTAGAAGATCACAAGTGTGGAATTTATCTTCTCTTTTTATTAGAATTTGGATAAGGTTTGCTTAATTATGTGTATGTCATTTTTGCTCTGAAGATCATCCTCCTTGATAGAGAAGAGAGAGAGAAAACAGACATGGGAACTTTGTACTTTACTGTGCCATTAATATAACATTATCAGCTCTCATTGGTGGCTTTCTTTTTCTTTGGCCTTTACAGCACCAAATAAGAATTCAAAGCCTATTTTATTCTGTTTTGTCTTTTTAAAAGTAGTAAAAAAAAATTATTTTTGCATGTTTTACCTCATTACTGTACTTTTTTTTGTTTTCCTGACATGATTATTTAAATTTTCTGTTAAGGAATTTAAAAGGCATACGCATTTATCATCAGGATATAACTCTTCTAAAAACTTTTCTGTTTCATCACAAGGAAAGGGAGAGAGATGAAATGTTTTATCATACCCTGGAGAGTGCGAGTTGTGTAAAATTCTCTCAGTCTAGGGTACTAGGGTATTTGACAGATTCCTAGAGAAATTGCTGGCAGTGTTCTCCTGCCTTAAAACCACTATGTTTTGGAGTATGTTTAGGCCGTGTTTTCTCATTTTTGAAACTGGATCCTACTTATTTTAATTAGAATAGATCAGTTTGAACTGTTTTTATCTTGTGTGCCAATTAGTTGATTCAGTTCATTAATTAGGCCTACATTTAATTATAAATAAAATTTTTTTGAGGGAACAGTGCTGAAGTTTTTAATGCTGATGATATATATGAAAGGGAAAACATGGAAATATTTAGCAGAACACTGAGTACCATTGCAACATTTGTTAATAAGCAGCAGAAAAACATTCACCCACTGGTAGATGTTTGCTTTCTCTACAGGAACAAAAATTGAACACTTTGCAAAAATTGGATGGAAAAATCATAAACATTCAGTTAATAACCCGTAAGTATTTCAGAGACATGAAATAATGAAAATCTGGGTTATCGTACTGTGTAATATGCAACTTTATGCTTGAAAAGCAAATGCCAAGATCTCAAATATATTAACTAGAATGTTTTATTTTTTTCTTACAAAATGCTTATACCCAAGTAAACTTTTGACAATTTTTCCGTTTCAGTTTTTGGCCACTTTATATTTAGAATATTATTTAAGCTAATGATTCTTTTTTTGTTTGTTTGTTTTTGAGACAGAATCTCTCTGTGTCACCCAGGCTGGAGTGCAGTGACGTGATCTTGGCTCACTGCAACCTCCACCTCCCTTGTAGCTGGGACTACAGGAACCACCATGCCCGGCTAATTTTTTTTTTTTTTTTTTAAGACACAGTCTCATTCTGTCACCCAGGTTGGAATGTAGTGGCGTGATCTCAGCTCACTGCGACCTCTGCCCTCTGGGTTCAAGTGATTCTCCTGCCTCAGCCTCCTGAGTAGCTGGAATTACAGGCATCTGTCACAGCACCCGGCTAATTTTTGTATTTTTAGCAGAGACAGGGTTTCACCATCTTGGCCAGGCTGGTCTTGAACTTTTGACCTTGTGGTCCACCTGCCTCTGCCTCCCAAAGTGCTGGGATTACAGGCGTGAGCCACCGCACCCAGCCTGTATTTTTAGTTGAGATGGGGTGTTGCCATGTTGGTCAGGCTGGTCTCAAACTCCTGACCTGAGGTGATCTGCCCGCCTTGGCCTCCCAAAGTGCTGGGGTTACAGGTGTGAGCCACCACGCTTGGCTATTTTGTACATTTATTTAAAAGCTCCATTAGCCATAATTAATGTACTTGTATAATGTTATCACCTCAAAAGTTGGCTGAATTGTAGGTCATTTGATTTTGCTTTTAAGGAACTAGTATTCTATAATTTGCCAGGAAACATAAATATGGTATTCTGTTTTAATCCCCAACTGGTCTAACACCAACTGGGTATATTGCAACTCAATTCCACCACGAAGCATCTGGGAGTTAATGCAAACTCCATGAATTAAGGACCCAGTCCTCCACAAGACTGCTCATATGTCAGACATTAGCTGCAAGTGGGTTGCCCATGCCACTCATACTTTTGACCAACTGACCACAAATCTAGGGGTTCCCATGACTCCCTCAGGTTCAATAATTCACTAGAACAACTTACAGAACTCAGGCAAGTACTTAAACTTACAGTTTTACTATAAAGGATATAAATCAGAAACAGCCAAATGAAGAGGCATATAGAGCGAGGTCTCGGAGGATCCCAGGCAAAGCTTTCTTGCCTTTTGCTTATGGAGTCAGGGCATGTCATCCTCCGGATCCATCAAGATGTTCACCAATCAGGAAGCCCCGCTGAACACCATGTCCAGATTTTTTACTGGGGCTTCATTATATTGGCGTGCTAGATTAAATCACTGGCCACGTGACTGAACTCAATCTCCAGCCTTCTCTTCTTCTCAGAGGTTGAGCTGGCTCAAAAGTCTCAACTCTGTAGTCACGTGGTTGGTCTTTTGGTGGTCAGTCTTCCATTTTCAAGATAACAAGGCCCACTATAAGGGACCTCATTAGCGTAACACCGACTTCTATCATTCAGGAAATTCCAACGGCTCTGGAAGCTCCAAGCCAGGAACGCAGGACAAAGACTAAATGTTTAAAAATCAAACATACTGTTTTTTAGAGTTAGGATTTTTTAAAAGGTCAATTCAGATGACATTTATAGCTATTCATAAAAATCTATCTTTTGGTTGTAAAAAGAACACTTACATATTATTCTGTTTCTGACTCTGCAACAAAAATTACAGTTGCTATCTCACATTCTGTAACTAATATTTATTTTGTATTTAGGTATTCCCAGTTCCAAGATGAATACAGTTTAGATGAAGTGATGGCATCTAAAAAAGTTTTTGATTTTTTGACTATCTTACAATGTTGGTAAGAAAAATATATTTTAACATTTAATGAGAGAAGTAACTGCTCCCCTTCCTGCCACCCCCCTGTGGTTAAACCTTAGGCTCTGTATCTGGGCAGAGCTTTCACAGAACTCCTCCCAGTGCCATCCCCATCCCACGTCCCCACTCTGGGTCGCTTCACTAGAGTACCCTTACTTCCTACTCCTGCCTGGAGACAGACTGCCTCTTCTCTTGGAAAATGATGTGTTTTACTTCTTCTTGCATGACTTCTACCTACTTTGGTGATTTCAATTGTATTTATTCACTAAACTGTGGCTTAGGGGGCCAGTGGAGTCCAAAGCATTTTGTTTTCCCTGCTATGTACTTCTACTACAGGAAATACTACTCTATAATAGTAGCTATGAGTAAAAGTAAAACAAGGAAAAATTCGTAGCTCTAATGATGGTAATAGTTGTTTCTTGCAAAGTGCTTGACAGTATCTGTCTCCTAGACAATTGAGTGAGTACTGCCTAGCTCCTGCCTGTGTCCCAGTTAACACCTGGCCGTGCCCTGTAGATACAGGCTGGGATGGAAAGAAAGAAGTTGTGTCAGCTTTTATTTGTTGTGATATGAGGGTCTGCCCATTTAGAAAATCTAACTGAAGTCGCAGAGGGCTTCTTGTGTTTGCTACCTTCCATCCCAATTTGCTGTAAGAGAAAGATCTATTTAAGATATCGAGAGTCTTAACTAAAGCAGATGGTTTAGTATCCCCAATCTATCTTTTCCCAGTTTCCAAAAGGATTTCAGGACTGAGTTATTTGGAGATAGTAAAGTTGGAGCTGGGGCAGTCTGTACTAGGATAGGAATAACCTTTTGGACTCACTCCTCAGAAGATGCCTTATGCATCTCCAGAGGCAAATTGGTGATTCTTTGCAATAAGAACTTTTTGGGGCCGGGTGCGGTAGCTCATGCCTGTAATCCCAGCACATTGGAAGGCCGAGGCGGGCAGATCACCTAAGGTCGGGAGTTCGAGACCAACCTGACCAACATGGAGGAAACCCTGTCTCTACTGAAAATATAAAATTAGCTGGGCGTGGTGACGCATGCCTGCAATCTCAGCTACTCAGGAGGCTGAGGCAGAAGAATCACTTGAACCCGGGAGGAGGTGGTTGCAGTTTCAGTGAGCCAAGATCACATCATTGCACTCCAGCCTAGGCAACAAGAGCGAAACTCCATCTCAAAAAAAAAAATAGAACTTTTTGGGACTCTTAGATACCAAGTAGTGATTGACAACATTTAAGTTCTTGATAGAGGTTCAGTCCTTAGGTGGGAAGCATGAGATTTACAACTGTAGATATCACAAAGAAGACAATCCACTGACTAGCAAGTATATTTGGCCTTTCTTTTCACATAGAAGGAACTCCTAGAACTGTTTTTATTTCCTCTTAGTCCCACTTCAGATGGTGCTGCAGCAGCAATTTTGGCCAGTGAAGCATTTGTACAGAAGTACGGCCTGCAATCCAAAGCTGTGGAAATTTTGGCACAAGAAATGATGACTGATTTGCCAAGCTCGTTTGAAGAAAAGAGCGTTATTAAAATGGTATGTCTGAGATTCTGTTTATTTGTTATTTTTATTTTTTTTATTTTTAAGATAGAGTCTCATGCTTCTTGTGATAGAGCCATGCATTATTATATAATAACTTTTAATTTACTAGACATGCTATTTATCATTAAGTTGACTATGCCTAGAACTCCAATGTTACAGAGTTAAGGGAAAAAACAGATTATTTTGTTTTGTTGTCCCTTTTCTTTTCTTTTCTCTTGTCTTCTTTTCTTTTCTTTTTTTAGACAGGGTCTTACTCTGTCACTCAGGCTGCAGTGCAGTAGTGCGATCTCAGCTTACTGTAATTTCCACATCCCAGGCTCAATCACTCCTCCCACTTCAGCCTCCCAAGTAGCTGGGACTACAGGCACATGCCACCACTGCCAGCTAATGTTTATATTTTTTGTAGGGACACGGTTTTGCCATGTTTCCCAGGCTGGTCTTAAACTCCTGGCTCAAGTGATCCACCTGCCTCAGCCTTCCAAAGTGCTGGGATTACAGGCGTGAATCACCACATATGGCCACAAAGATGATTTTAATGAACTTTCTTGACCCTCACCACTTTAAAAATTCTGATTAAAGATTGAGTACAAAATGGAAAAAGTAAAAAATGAAAATTCAGACCTAGAGTTAGTTGAATATTTGAAGACATACATACAATACACAAAATTGCATGCTAAATTATAGTTTACAGAATGATTTTACAACAACACTGTGAATTGGCAAATGTTTTTGTAACTGCCCAAGATCACAGTTAGATTGTGGCAGAGGTAGAATTTATACTTAGGTTTCCTGGTTATAGTACGTTTTTCATTACACCACAGTTTTATTTCTTTTTCTTTTTGAGACAGGATCTTGCTTTGTTGCCCAGGCTGGAGTGTGGTGATGCAATCATAGCTCACTGCAACCTCTGCCTCCTAGGCTCAAGCAGTCCTCCCACTTCAGCCTCTAGAGTAAGTGGGACTACAGGCACGTGCCACCACACCTGGCTAAATTTTTGTATTATTATTATTATTTTTTTTGTAAACACAGTGTTTTGCCATGTTACCCAGCCTGGTCTTCAACTCCTGTACTCAAGTGATCCACCTGCCTTGGCCTTCGAAAGTGCCAAAGTGCTGGGATTACACGTATGAGCCACCATGCCTGGCCTCACAGTTTTATTCCTTGAAGAAAAGTTATTTTATCATTTGAGGCCAAAGACATATTAGGAGCATGGACTTTGGAAAAATGGTTTGAGTCCTAGATGATTTTCTAAAGAAGATTTTGTCAATTTATATAGAAATTCTCCCATATTTTTCAGTGTATCTGACTCATAATGATCTGGTAATAAATGTCTGCAACTTGTTTATCACAACTATACATTGTAGTTTGACAGAGGTTTTGTAACTTAGCACAAGATATGCTCTGAGGAATTCTAGGTCCTTTTTATATATTTTATTTAAAAATTCTGTCATTTTTTAGTACAAAATTGAATATGTACATACTTCTCCTAGATGTTATTTTATTTGGACTTTCTGTGTAATATAGAATCAATTGACCGACCCTCCTTCCCTCCCTCCCTTCCTCCCTCCCTTCCTCCCTTTCTTTCCTTTTCCCTTTCCTCTCTTTCTTTTCTTCTTCTTCTTTTTTTTTTTTTTTTTTTTTTTGAGACAGAATCTTGCTCTTTCATCCAGGCTGGAATTGAGTGGGGTGATCCTGGTTCACTGCAGCCTTGACCTCCTGGGCTCAAACGATCCTTCCAGCTTAGCTTCCCGAGTATCTGGGACCACAGGCACATACTACCACGCCGGGCTAATTTTTAAATTATTTGTAAAGACAGGATCTTCCAATGTTGCCCAGGCTGGTCTCAAACTCCTGGGCTCACGCGATCCTCCTGCCTCAGCTTCCCAAAGTGCTTGGATTATAGGCATGAGACACTGCACCTGGCCAAGATTTCAATATATATGGTCAATTATCAGTTGTTAAGGTTATGCATCTATTAATCTCTTAAACTACTTGTCTAAAAGGCCTAGTTTTGGTGCCCTTTATTTATATATGGTTTTGGTTTTAGGTTGGCTTTGATATGAGTAAAGAAGCTGCAAGAAAATGCTATGAGAAATCTGGCCTGACACCAAATGATATTGACGTAATAGAACTTCACGATTGCTTTTCTACCAACGAACTCCTTACTTATGAAGCATTGGGACTCTGTCCAGAAGGTAACATCTTTGAATAGGGCAGATTAATTTGGTAAATTTCATTGAGAAAACTTCATTTGGACCATTAGATAAAAGAATTCACTATTCGCTTTTCCCTTCACATTGGCTCTGCCACACTGTGGGAAGTGAATGTAAGGTGTTTTGGTAGTGGACTTTTTAGAACTTGTGGTATTAGGCAGTACCAACACTAAGATGATGGAGTATCCAAATAATTTGTATTCTGATTATATTATTTGTCTAGAAGGCTCTTTTATCTGATCAAAATAGCTCCATCTTTCTTATGCTTATTCTTTGCATGAGCTTTTATTCATTTGCTTTCAACCGTTTATGTTAATTTATTTAAAGTGTATCTCTTATAGGCAACATGTAAGCAATAATTTTTTTTGTTTTTTCATTTTTCTGAGACAGACTCTCTCTCTGTAGCCCAGACTGGAGTGCAGTGGTGCAATCTCCGCTCACTGCAACCTCCACCTCCTGGGTTCAAGTGATTCTTCTGCCTCAGCCTCTTGTGTAGCTTGGATTACAGGCACCCACCACCACGCCTGGCTAATTTTTGTATTTTTAGTAGAAACAGGGTTTCACCATGTTAGTCAGACTGGTCTCAAACTCCTGACCTCAGGCGATTCACTCACCTAGGCCTCCCAAAGTGCTAGGATTATACGCGTGAGCCACCACGCCCAGCCACGATAATATATTTTTTTAAATCTACTTTGTTGAATTTTGCCTTTTAACTGGAGTGTTGAAACCTCTGCTAATAATGATAGCCACTAGCTATACTTTAGTCTTTGAAATGTAGCTAGTCCAAATTGACGTGTGCTGTAAGTGTGAAGTACACATGGGGTTTGGGAGAGTTAATATTGAAAAATATAATGTAAAGTATTTCATTATTATTTTTATTTTTTTTATTTTTGAGACAGAGTCTCGCTCTGTTGCCCAGGCTGGAGTGCAATGGTGTGATCTCGGCTCATTGCAACTTCTGCCTCCTGGGTTCAAGCGATTCTTGTGCCTCAGCCTCCTGAGTAGCTGAGATTACAGGTGCACATGCCACCATGCCCAGCTAATTTTTGTAATTTTAGTAGAGACAGGGTTTCACTATGTTGCCCAGGCTGTTCTCAAACTCCTGGCCTCAAGCAATCCACCCGCCTCAGCCTCCCAAAGTGCTGGGGTTACAGGCATGAGCCACCTGGCCCACTGATAATTTTTTTATGTTGATTGCATGTTGAATGAAAATATTTTATATATATATAAAATGTATAAATTAAATAAAATATATACTAGAAAATTTAAAAGTATTGTGTGGGCAGTATATTTCTGTTAGACAATAGTGATTTAGATCATTAATGTAATTTTTGATATAGTAGGATTTAGGTTAGTCATTTAATTATCTGTTTTCTATTTGACCCTGTAATTTTTGTTCCTCTGTGCCCCTCCTCTTGACTGCTTTTGCATTATTTAAATATTTTTAGTATACCATTTCAACTTATTGTTTTTTTCACCATATCTCTTTGTTTTTTCTTCTTTGTTTATCCCAGTGGTTGCTATAGAGCATGGTTTATCAACCTTGGCACTGTTGACATTTGAGCTCTATCATTCTTGTGATACAGCTTGTGTATGGTAGGATATTCAGCAATATCCCCACCTCTTATCTACTAAATGCCAGTAGCACCACCCCCCACAGTTGTAACAACCATAAAATGTCTCCAAATATTGTCAGATGTCTTCTGGGGGGTAAATCTCTCCCAGTTGGCAGGGCACGGTGGCTCACGCCTGTAATCCCAGCACTTCGGGAGGCCAAGGCAGGTGGATCACGAGGTCCAGAGATTGAGACCATCCTGGCTAACATGGTGAAAGCCCGTCTCTACTAAATATGCAAAAAATTAGCCTGAATTCTCTTAGTTTTCCTTCAACTGAAAATGTCTTTATAATATTATATATTGGGATTTTCAATTTTTTTCTCTGCTTCTTCTGGGCTTCCAATGATGCATATATTAAACCTTTGGATATTGTCCCATAGGTCTCTGAAACTGTTCACTTTGAATCCCTTTTCTCTCTGTTCTTCACGTTTGATAATTTGTGTTGATATATCTTTAAATTCACTGACTCCTCCTTCATCTTCTTTCTACTCATAAACCATTCTAGTGAGTTTTCTATTTCAAATATGGTATTTTCAGTTCTAAAATTTCCATTTGGTTCATTTTATAGTTTCTGTTTCTCTGCTGAGAGCCTGTATCTTTTTTTTCATTTCTAGTGGGCTTTCTTTACCTTGCAGTTCTAACGGCTGTTTTAAAGTCTTTAATAATTCCATAATCTGGGCTTTCTTAGGTTTTGCGTCATTGATTGTCTTTTACCTTGAGAGTATTGGTTACATTTTCTGATTCTTTGTATAGCAAATAATTTTGGATTGTATCCTGGACAGGGTGAATGTCCCGTTATACAGATCCTTTGGAGAATGTTGGTTTTTGTTTTAACAAGCATTTAAGCCAGTATGTTCTGACAATAAGTTCTGTCTTGCCTTCGGAGGGTGGTGGTTAAAGTCTTTGCTCAGCTCTCTAAACGTATGCCTACGTCAGAGTGAGCCTGAGATTTGTACAGGTCTGTACACAGAATTAGGGGATCCTCTTCTCTGGTTCACTCCACTGTGGACTTCTTCTCTTACTCTCCAGCCTGCGGAGGTTTCTTTTCCTAGTTCCTTTGGTTAGGAAGATGGGGTTTCTGTTAGAGTTTTAGCTACCTTTGCTGCTTCTGCTGCCATGCTGTTCCAGGGCTGTGCTCAACCTTGGGGCAAAGCTGTTGAGAGAGAGAGCCTAAAAAAGAAAAAAGACAACCAGGACCCCACCCTTATGCAGTGGCTTCTCCAAGTTTTGACTTGCTCTATAATCCCCCTGCTTTTATTTACTTTTCAGAGTCCTCAGGTAGTTTTTTAAAAATTTTTTATTTTTATATCCAGTGTTTTCAGTTGTAATCAATGCAAGAGATGAACTGTAGTGAACATATTCTGCCTAATATGGAACTTAATCTCAAAGTTAAATGTTTTATATAGATACAGATATAAAATGATTGCTTACTTACTTTTTTTTTTCTTTGAGACGGAGTTTCTCTCTTGTTGCCCAGGCTGGAGTGCAATGGGGCGATCTTGGCTCACCACAACCTCCACCACCTAGGTTCAAGTGATTCTCCTGCCTCAGCCTCCCGAGTAGCTGGGATTGCAGGCATGCGCCACCATGCCCAGCTAATTTTGTATTTTTAGTAGAGACGGGGTTTCACCATGCTGGCCAGGTTGGTCTCAAACTCCTGAATGCAGGTGATCTGCCTGCCTTGGCCTCCCGAAGTGCCAGGATTGTAGGTGTGAATCACCACCCCCGGCTTTTTTTTTTTTTCCGAGACAGAGTTTTGCTGTTGCTGCCCAGGCTGGAGTACAATGGTGAGATTTCAGCTAACTGCAACCTCTCCCTCCCAGGTTCAGGTGATTCTCTTGCCTCAGCCTCCCGAGTAGCTGGGATTATAGGGGTGCGTCACCACACCTGGCTAATTCTTGCATTTTTTTTTTTTTTTTTTTTTTTTTAGTAGAGATGGTTTCACCATGTTGGTCAGGCTGGTCTCGAACTCCTGACCTCAGGTGATCCACCCACCCCAGCCTCCCAAAGTGCTGGGATTACAAGTGTGAGCCACTACGCCCGGCCAAAATGATTACTTTCAAACTTATACTCCTTGCTTGAACTGCTCCTCCAACCTCTAGACTCAAGAATCCAGCTGCCTGCTTTTTAGGGGTTTCTTTGGATGTCTCATAAGCATCTCAAACCTAAGTCCAAAATTGAGCGATGGATATTTTTCAATCTTTCTCCTCCCTCAGTCTTCCCCATCCTTCTGCTGCTTAAACCGGAAGCCATCAGGCTTGAATTCTTTTCTCTCTCTCACAGTCATCATTAAGTCTCTCTCTAAGTCCCATTGGCTATGGACTCTACCTTCAAATACATCCAGAATATGACCACATCTCAGCACTTTTGTCACTGCCAGCCTAGTGCAGAACAGCATCGTTTCTCATTTATATTATTGTTGGAGTCTTATAACTGGTTCCCTGCTTCTGCCTTGTCTCTCTAGACTGATGCTAGAATGTGCAGTAAATCAGTTCATTCATTCATTCAAAACCCAGTAGTTTCTCAACTCACTCAGACGAACAAGCCAAATGTGATCTGTCCTCCTTACTCCCCACTCCCATCTCTGACTTCCTCTGCTTTTCTCTGAATCGTCTACTCTGCTGCAGCCACTTTGGCTTCCTTCTTCAAGCACTGGAAGCTCGCTCCTGTTTCAGGGCCTTTGTTCCAACTATACATGATTTGCTTCCTCACTCCTTTCAGGTCTTTGACTAATATCCTTCTCAGTGGAAGCCTTCTCCAATCACTTTGTCTGAAATATAAATCACTCACCTCCATCTTCCTTGTCTCAATGCGTCCTATGCCCTTTTCTTGCTTTCTTTTTTCCCTTGGCATTTATCACCACTTTACATATTTCTTTACTTATTTTACCTATTGTCTGTCTTTTCCTCACCCCTCTCCCCACAGTAACTTAAACTCCATGATAGTAAGGATTTTCATTTGGTTCGCTGTTGTATCCTTAAGTTCCTAGTTTAGTTTTTGGCACAGAACAGGTATAATAATTGTTTTCCAAAAGCGTATGCATTTGTTTTCCTATCTATGCTAGGTGAGAGTGTTCATTTACAGTACTTTAGTCTCTGAATATTTTTAGTTGATGAGTTCAAGATAACTTCCCTTTGGAATCTTTTAATACTTTACAAGATTGTATACATTATAGGAAAAGTGTAGTGAATTATTAATTTTTAGGGGTTAGCTTGTGTTTAGTTTGCTATTACTTGCTATAGAAACAATATTTATCAGTTTGTAAGTAGCAATAGTAGATAGATTCATCTCTGATGACTACAACCTCAGAGCAATTTCTAAGATAGAAACATACCAAAAAATAAAAGAGAGAATGTCTTAACCAATGGTTTTATCTATAACCTAGATTTAAAGCCAAATTAGAAGTGTCAGTCATCTAAAATCCTGTGATTAGTGTATTTCATTTTACCAACAGAGGAACTTTTGTTTTTGAAGGCAATATAATATATTAGCTGAGAACACAGGCTGTGGAGCCAGGGTGCCTGAGTATTAATCCTGGATCTCTTGCTGTTGCCTTGGCTAATTTCTTAATATCCCTGTCTGTTTTCTCATCTCAGAAATGAGAATGATAGCACCTACTTCATAGGATTGAATATTAAATTATATAAATATGGTCATCTCTCAGTATCTGTGGGGGGTTGTTTCTAAGACCTCCCACAGATACCAAAATCCATGGAAGTTGCTTATATAAAATGGCATAATTTTTGCATATAACCTATGCACATCCTCCCGTATACTTTAAATAATGTCTAGATTACTTATAATAACTACACATCACTTCATTCACATGGATTCAATGTAGTACTCAGCACATACAAATTGAAGTTTTGCTTTTTGTAATTTTTTTCTTCTGAATATATATATATGTATTTTTGAGACAGAGTTTTGCTCTTGTCACCCAGGCTGGAGTGCAATGGTACGACCTTGACTCACTGCAACCTCTGCCTCCCAGGTTCAAGCGATTCTCCTGCCTCAGCCTCCTGAGTAGTTGGGATTACAGGGGTGCACCACCATGCCTGGCTAATTTTTGTATTTTTAGTAGAGATGGGGTTTCACCATGTTGGCCAGGCTGGTCTCGAACTCCTGACCTCAGGTGATCTACCTGCCTCGGTCACCCAAAGTGCTGGGATTACAGGCATCAGCCATGGTGCCCGGCCTCTTCTGAATATTTTTGATCTGTGGATGGTTGAATCCATGATGTGGAACTTGTGGATGCTGACTGTGTATACAGACAATAATTAGAACAAGACCTGACCCAGAGTGAGTGCTCAAAAGCTATTCGCTACCTTTAACAGCATCACCACCATCATTATTGTCATTATTTGGAGTGTCCACATCTTATTACTTTATCGTAAATATGATGTGGAAGACAATTTTATACAATACATACATTTTTATTTACTTCTTAACCATCTGGGAGAATGACCAAATGACCAGGAAATTGACAGGAATATTGAAGCCACCGAGCACATGAAGTCATTGTTTTTTAACCTTACTTTTGTGGCTCAACAGTGTTTTCAGACATTTGTCTTCATTTTATGAAAGTGTCTTTTTTTATCCTGTTTTTCCATATTTATTAAAAATACTTATATAGTATATAGCAGTACAGTTGAAAATAGAAAAGAACACATTTTGGCAAAATTGTGCATTTTGGCAAAAAAGCTGACATAATTATTTTAGTTATAGCATTATATCCATTTCAGTTCTATTCTCCTAGTTCTCTGAATCTCTACCATATTTAGAGCAATTTTGGAAGCCAGAGAGCTTTATGGAACTAGTAGGAGCTTTTGTTTCATACAGGAAATGTTCTGAAATTGTAAGTATTTATTACTTTTGAAAGTGCTTATGTCAAATTGTTGTTAGTTTGAACTGTTAAGAAATATTTGCTCCAAGAAATTCTTGGCTATATGGAAATCTTATAAAAGCATATCATTTGTTCTATTGTTACTATTAACATTTGTAAATACTATTTTTTCTTCTATAGGACAAGGTGCAACACTGGTTGATAGAGGAGATAATACATATGGAGGAAAGTGGGTTATAAATCCTAGTGGTGGACTGATTTCAAAGGGACACCCACTAGGAGCTACAGGTAATACTACATACAGATTTCATACATTTTTAAATCATTTTTTCCTTAAGTGTGAACGAATTAGTCTTTCATTTGAATGAAATATTATATTCTTTGAACTTGGTAGCTGGTGCTTTACATGATTGTTTAGCTGCAATATTTTTGATGTTCCATTAAGTAGAGCACACTTAAATAATCTTGATTAATTGATGAGAATTTGAATTAATTAAAACTAAATTCAAGATGTTTCCAAGTAGAGATCTTACTGGACTTGCTAAATAAGAATCATTTGAAATAAGCATGTTATTTATATGTAGTTGTATACTTGGTTGACATTGCATGGAAATTATTTTCTCTTGAGACAACGGGACTAGAATTTATAAAGTAAGAATTTTACTATGGCTCTGCTGTTGACTGGCTGGCTGTGTGAAACTATTTTTATCAGTCAATCACTTTAACTTTTAATTCCTTAATTATAAAACGACAAACTTGTACAATGCAGTTTCTTTTTCTTTTTTTTTAATAAAAAATTTTAAATAAAAAAGGGAACCTCACCGTGTAGTTCCTTTTTTCTTTCTTTCTTTTGTTTTTTTTTTTGAGATGGAGTCTCGCTTTGTTGCCCAGGCTGGAAAGAAGTGGCACAATTTCAGCTCACTGCAACCCCTGCCTCCTGGGTTCAAGCCATTCTCCTGCCTCAGCCTCCCGAGTAGCTGGGACTACAGGCTTGTGCCACCATGCCCAGCTAATTTTTGTATTTTTTTTTAGTAGAGATGGGGTTTCACCATGTTGGCCAGGCTGGTCTTGAATTGCTGACCTCAAGCAATCTACCTGCTTCGGCCTCCCAGAGTGCTGGGATTACCAGCATGGGCCACACATGGCCACAACATGCATTTTTAATATATCACTGTCTACCTTCAAATAGTGTGTTATGCCATTTTGTACATAATGTAAGACTTTTACAGCCGCCTATCTATTTACCTTCTCCTATCTTTTGTGTTATTGTTTCCATACACTTACTCTTAAGTATATTGTAACCCCCACAATATACTATTATTATTGTTGCTTTAAACAATCTAGTATCTTTCAAAGAAATCTAAAAATTACGGGGATGATCAGTGATGTTATGGGAAGTGGCAAAATAACAACATCCAAAAATCCTGTCCTTTACAAAAGTTTGGAGAACACTGGCAAAAATTGTCAAGATCAACTTTTTCTGT
This sequence comes from Theropithecus gelada, assembly GCF_003255815.1. NCBI lineage: Eukaryota > Metazoa > Chordata > Mammalia > Primates > Cercopithecidae > Theropithecus > Theropithecus gelada. The sequence goes on from NC_037668.1 coordinate 80,929,036, forward strand.
AACTTTAAAAATTAACCGGATTTACAACAATCTGTTGGGAGTGGAGGTGGGGGGTGCTTAAAACAACAACAAAGAGCATAATCTCTGTGAGAGCAACAAGCTGTGGCATTTTCACCTGCCTTAACACCTCCCCCTTTCTGCAGCTCCACGGTAGCCTTGAAAACCTACAGCTTGCAGTCATGGTGAAAATTAGCAGCCTAGCTGGCACTGAACAAGTCAGAACAGAGTTGGAGCTCTTTCAAAGCCCCTTCCTCAGAGAACTGTCATTATATGCCCTGTCTGGTGGTGTCCTGGTAAACCCCACTTGAAAGCTTTGTCTTTATTTCACCTCACTGAAAACTCACCCAGTGCAAAGAGTATTTTCCCTAGAGGCACTTGTCAAAAACAATCAACCATAACTGTTCAACAAAGTAGCTACCTCAGGTGCCAATTGGGGTAAACAACAAAATAACAAAAAACTTAAAAGGAAAAGTTGGGGAGTAAGATGTACATACCGGACTTTGAAAAGATCTGATATATTCCTGGGAATCTAGAAGGCTAATGGCATATATAAGGTCAGAGTTGTGTACATGCTCAGGAAAGACCTGAGAAGGTCCTAAGCTCACCTCTGGCTAAACTTAGGGCTCTGCACAAGCAAAAGGCAAAGGCTAAGGTGGAATTGTAAAATGCCTGGCTGAGGACCACATCATGCAGCTAGAGGTCCAATAAAGACCAGGAGACTTTTCAGTTCAGTCATTTAAGGACATCTCTATCTAGTCAGTAGCTGAGGGAAGAGAAAATTCAGTGGCCATGTGGGACAAAGATTACAGACTTTATAGAATTAGCTTGGAAAAGTCACTAAATAACCACAACAATAAACAGCAACAACAGCAACAAACTGGGAAGGAGGAGGGTTTGATTGATTTTTAGAGGAGCTACATTATATTATTTAAAATGTCCAGTTTTCAACAAAAAAACATAAAGACATGCAGATAAACAATAAAGGGTGACCTATATACCTAGGAAAAAAAACAGTCAATAGAAACTATCCCCAAGGAAGCCAAAACATTGGACTTACTAGACAAAGACTTTAACTAGCTATTTTAAATATATTAAAGGAAACCATATATAAAGAACTAAAGGAAAGTAAGATAACAATGTTTCTCCAGATAGAGAATATTAATAAATAGAAATTATGAAAAAGACAACCAGGCATAGTGGGTCACACCTGTAATCCCAGCACTTTGAGAGGCAAAGGTGGGAGGATAGCTTGAACCCAGGAATTCGAAACTAGCCCAGGCAACATAGTGAGACTTCCCCTCTACTAAAAATAAAAAATTAGCTGAGTGTAGTGGCATGCATCTGTCATCCCAGCTACTTGGGAGACTGAGGCAGGAGGATCACTTGAGCCCAGGAGGTTAAAGCTGCAGTGAACTGTGATTGTGCCACTGCATTCCAGCATTCCAGCCTGGGGAACAGAGAAAAAAACAAAAACAAACAAACAAACAAAATCAAGCAAGGAAATTAAAGAACCAAATAGAAATCTGGAGTTGAAAAGAAATCTAGCACAAGACATCAAGGATAAAACCCTAAACATTAGTAGACATCAAAGGGTATAGGTAGAGAAGAAGAACCATTTAAGAATAATGAGAGGGAATGCTCAGTTAGCCAAGGAAGGAGAGTGTTTCAAAAGTAAGAAATCAGGCCACAAAAGTTAGATAAAGAACGAAAAGTGTCCTTTGGATTTGGCTGTTACAAAGTCGTTGGCACTCCTGGAGCAATTTTGAACAAGTGTTTTGCATGGAAGCACATGAGATTCAGAAAGAATTATAAGTGAGAAAGTGGCAATAATAGTGCAGATACACTTTTAGAAATAGTGGCTATGAATGGAAAGTGATATATATGTAAGGGATGTACCTGAATTATAGGTACACGTTCTGTATGAATGAAGTCTTGGGTGTGAACCTAGCCTCTTCACTCTCTTTAGTATGTAGCTTAGCCAGTTAATCCTAGTTTCTTTTCTATAAAATGGGAATATAGTACCTACCTTATAAGGCTGTTCTGTGGATTAAATGAGGAAATATATGTATGTAAAGTATATGGTAGAGTCCCCCAAAAAGAGTAGGAACACAATAACTTCCAGAATTCTCTTCCCAACATTTCCACAAAAGGAAGCCATGATGGATCTACTTAACTAGTTCTTGTTTGTTTATTTGCCAGTAATAAACCTCTTGTTTTTATCACAGTATGAAGATATAATTTTTGACCATTTCTGGAAAAGAATGTTCTTTAATTTGTAAAGAAAATTTGTTTTCTAGTGTGACATCCTCAAGGTACCATATTTCTATGTAAATGTTGTGCCCAATGCTACACAGACACTATTTAAAAACTATTTTCTGCCTTTGGTAAATAGACTAAACTGTTTTCTTTATTCCTCAAAAGAATTAGATCATACTTCCGTGTTGATTTTGTTGCTAATGGGACATGGAGACGTCCGGGTGATAATAAATATTCCTGTGGTATAATCACTGAAGCCTTTGAGTTATACTGAGTTTGTGTGTAAAGAAGTGACTTAAATCCTCCTTTCAGACAGCTTCCTTATTCATATAGGAAACCTCTGTTTCATTAGGAGATGAATATGATATTTCATTTTAGTTGTTCTTGTTGACATACAACTTTTTTCTCCTCTGAAATAGCACATTTTTATTATTATTTGCTTGATTGCCATTATTAGATATTTTTGTTCTGCCATCCACTGAAACACTCAGAAATCTTGCCTTATAGTAACAATATAATTTTTCATATCTATATTTGTTATTAAAATTTAGATCTAATTTTTATACAATAAAATGCACAGTTCTGCTTCTCAGAACCTTCCTGCTGCCACGTTTGCACCTTGCTGCTCTAGCCTCTGGGGCGCGTTCCATCCTTTCAGCCTGCAGCCAGCAGAGAAAAAAAATTACATATATTCTTGCCCCGTGCATACCTAGAGGTGACCAAAAAAATTAAAATAAATTTTAACCATGAGGGAAATCATGCACATCCAGGCCAGTCAGTGTGGCAACCAGATGGGTGCCAAGTGCTGGGATGTGATCAATGATGAACGTGAAATTGACCCCACCAGCACCTAACATGGGGACAGCGACCTGCAGCTGGACTGCATCTCCATGTACTACAGTGAAGCCACAGATGGCAAACATGTTCCTTGTGCTCTCCTGGTGGATCTAGAACCTGGGACCATGGACTCTGCTAGCTCAGGCCCTTTTGGCCAGGTGCTTAAACCAGACAACTTTGTTTTTGGTCAGTCTGGGGCAAGCAACAACTGGGCCAAAGGCCACTACATAGAGGGGGCCGAGCTGGTTGATTCAGTCATAGATGTGGTGCAGGAGGACGCAGAGAGCTGTGACTGCCTGCAGGGCTTCCAGCTGACCCACTCAATGGGCTCTGGAATGTGTACTCTCCTTGTCAGCAAGATCCGAGAAGAGTGCCCTGATTGCATCATGAACATCTTTAGTGTGGTGCCTCCACCCAAAGTATCTGACACCGTGGTCGAGCCCTACAACATCACCTCTCCATCCATCAGTCGGTAGAGAACACTGATGAGACCTACTGCATTGACAACGAGGCCCTCTATGACATCTGCTTCCGTACTTTGAAGCTGACCACACCAACCTATGGGCACCTGAACCACCTTGTCTCAGCCACCATAAGCATTGTTACCACCTGTCTCCACTTCCCTGGCCAGCTCAATGCTGACATCCGCAAGTTGGCAGTCAACCTGGTGCCCTTCCCACGTCTCCACTACTTCATGGCTGGCTTTGCCCTCTCACCAGCTGTGGAAGCCAGCAGCATCAAGCTCTCACAGTGCCCAAACTCACCTGGCAGGTCTTTGATGCCAAGAACATAATGGCTGCCTGTGACCCCTGCCACAGCTTATATCTCACTGTGGCTGCTGTCTTTGTGGATGGATGTCCATGAGCAGATGCTCAATGTGCAGAACCAGAACAGCAGCTACTTTGTGGAATGGATCCCCAACAACATCAAGACAGCTGTCTGTGACATCCCACCTCATGGCCTCAAGATGGCGGTCACCTTCATTGGCAACAGCATGGCCATCCACGAGCTCTTCAGGTGCATCTTGGAGCAGTTCACTGCCATGTTCCCCTGGAAGACCTTCCTCCACTGGTACACAGGCGAGGGCATGGATGAGATGAGAGTTCACCAAGGCTGAGAGCAACATGAACAACCTCATCTCTGAGTATCAGCAGTACCAGGATGCCACCACCGAAGAGGAGGAGGATTTCAGTGAGGAGGCTGAAGAGGAGGCCTAAGGCAGAGCCCCTATCACCTCAGGCTTCTCAGTTCCCTTAGCCATCTTACTCACCTGCCCCTTTTCTCTTTTTTCAAACACAAATCTAGATCTCAGAATTTGTGTTTGCTGCCTCAAACACAAATCTAGATCTAGAACAGTGCCTAGCATGTAGTAGGTACTCAATAAGTACTTGTTAGTTGAATGTTTCCTTTCTCTTTCTACTCTGGGAAGCCTAGGTTTCTGACACTCTGGGAAACCCTGTATTTCCTTCTGGTGCCCATCCCTTCCATCTGTCCAGTTAATATTTCCCTCTTTTTAAAATCTGCAGGGAGCCGGGTCTCATCCAGATCTCATTTAGAACCCACTGGGTTTTGAAACCCACGTGAATAATGGCCACCATCCTAAGCCCAAAGCAAAAGATGGTAGAAGGTGGCAGGTAGAAGTCACTACAAGGAAGGGGATGGGATTTTCCATCCTAAAAGTTTTGGAGAGGGAAATCCAGGCTACTAAAGTCATAATTTCCAGGTACTTCCATTTTCCATTTCTCAGCTTCAAGGGAAGTATTAGCAGTATTTTCTCCATTTTCAATCTCCCTCCAAGCTCTGCCCTTTGGAGAGGTCTGCCCCACTCTGTCAAGTGGAATCTTTCCCTCTCTGACTCTGCCTCTCTCACACATTGAATTCCTCCCTTTCCCCTGATTAGATAAGGGGATCAAGGAAGGGAAAGAGACCAGCATTGGTCCCTAGGCCTCCAGAAATGCCCTCCTAATCTCCACCTTTTCTTAACCCCCAAAGAGGATTAACATCCCTGGCTTTATCTGGGATGGTATATACTGCCACATCAGTGTTTGAGTCATTCCCCAGAGGAAAGGAGAACCCTCCTCCATCTTTTTGCAACGTCTCCTATCTTCCTTTTGCTATTGCTTTTTTCTACCTTACACTTGGTTTTGTTCTATCCTACACTTCAAATTTCTATTTTGAACGTGCTGCTTTTTTTCTTTTTTTTTTTTTGAGGCGGAGTCTCGCTCTGTCGCCCAGACTGGAGGGCAGTGACGCAATCTTGGCTCACTGCAAGATCCGCCTCCCGGGTTCACGCCATTCTCCTGCCTCAGCCTCCCGAGTAGCTGGGACTACAGGCACCCGCCACTGCGCCCGGCTAATTTTTTGTATTTTTAGTAGAGACGGGGTTTCACTGTGGTCTCGATCTCCTGACCTTGTGATCCGCCCGCCTCGGCCTCCCAAAGTGCTGGGATTACAGGCGTGAGCCACCGCGCCCGGCTGCTTTTTTTCATATTGAAAAGGTGACATTGCTCCAAGAGCCAAAAATAAATGGGAATTGGAAACAAAATGCACAGTTCTCACAAAAACATGTACACTAATGTTTGTAGCAGCATTATTCATTGTCAAAAGCTGGAAACAAGCCAGATGTCTATCATCAACTGATGGAACAAAATGTGGTATATTTATTTTTATTTTTTTAGATTTTTTTTGAGACAGTCTCACTCTGTCCCAGAGGCTAGAGTGCAGTGGTGCAATCTTGGCTCACTGCAACCTCTGCCTCCCTGGTTCAAGCGATTCTCCTGCCTCAGCCTCCTGAGTATCTGGGACTACAGGCACCTGCCACCATGCCCAGCTAATTTTTATATTTTTAGTAGAGACGGGGTTTCATTATGTTGGCCAGGCTGGTCTCACACTCCTGACCTCAAATGATCTGCCCGCCTCGGCCTCCCAGGTGTGAGCCACTGTGTCCGGCCAAAATGTGTGTTTATGCTATGGAATATTTTTTGGCCATGAAAGGAATGAGGTACTGAAATATGCTACAATATAGATGAACCTTGAAAACATTTTTAAATTCCATTTTTATGACATGTCCAGAATAGGCAAATCCATATAGACAGAAAATAGATTAATGGTTGCTTAGGACTAGGGAACACAGGAGAGAGATAACTAAGGGGTAGGTGTGGAGTTTCTTTTTGAGATGATGAAAATGTCCTAAAATTGATTGTGGTGATAGTTGCACAACTCTGAGAATATACTAAAAACCACTGAATTATACACTTTAAATTGATAATTGTTTTTGAAAATTATATATATCCAGGTAGCAACCAGCCAAAGCAAGATCAAGAACATTTTTATTACCACCAAAAGTTCTAGCCTGTCTATTTCCAGTCAATCCTCTGGCCTCCCTGAAACACTTCTCTCTCACTCTCCACCACCACCAGGCCGAGATGTTTGACTTCTCTTGTGGTAGATTAGTTTTGCTGATCCTAGAACTTCATATAAATGGAATCATACAGCACATGTATGTATTCTTTTGTGTTTGGCTTCTTTCACTCAGCAGATTATAAAATTAATCCAAGTTTTTCTTTTTATCAATAGTTAGTTCTTTTTTATTGCCAAGTAGTATTTTATTGTTGAAATATATCAGTTTGCATATCCATTGTCTTGTGGATGGATATTTGAATTGTTTCCTGTTTAGGGCTACATGAATAAAATTGCTATGAATGTTTGTATACAAGTCTATTTGGAGACATATATTTTTATTTCTCTTGGGTTGATAACTTGGAGTGAAATTGCTGGGTCATAGGACAGATACATATGAGTAACTGTCGAAAAGGCCGAGTGCAATAGCTCATGCCTGTAATCCCAGTACTTTGGGAGGCTGAGGTGAGAGGATTGCTTGAAGCCAGGAGTTTGAGACCGGCCTGGGCAGCAAAGCAAGACTTTGTCTCTACAAAATATTAAAAAATTAACTGGGAGCAATAGCATACACCTGTAGTCCCAGCAACCCAAGAGGCCGAGGTGGGGGGATTGCTTGAGCCCAGGAGTTTGAGACCGGCCTGGGCAACATGGTGAAACTCTGTCTTTACAAAAAATACAAAAATTAGTCAGGCGTGGTGGCGCATGTCTATGGTCCCAGCTACCTGTGTCTTTCCATACTTTTGCAGGTATATCCATAGGATAAATTTCAAACAGTGGACTCATTGTGTCAAAGGGTAGTATATATTTAAAAATTAGTGGAGATTGCCAGTTTTTCTTCAGAAAAGGTTGTATCAGTGTATGTTTCCAACAGCAGAGTATGAGAGTGCCTCTTTCCTTCAGTCTTGTCAATATTGGATTTTTTTCTTAAATGTTAAAAAATTTGCCAATCTTGACAGGTCATCTGTTTTTCTTCCCTGGGTACTGAAAAGGTAACCTAAACCACCCCAGGAAGATAGAATTTACTCAGTTTTTAAATATTCAAAGAGAGACTCACATTTCCTGCAGTATCCTTTGATAACCCTTTCTAACATTTGAGTCTACACTGTTGATAAATTTTTCCTTTTATCGTTAATCTTTGAGATATTATGTCTAGTGATGGGGTAGCATTTTGTGGGAAAAAAAACTTATAAATCTTGATGACTTGAGTGGTAGTCTGAATAGGGATGAGGAATTATTGAAAAGTAAATGTTTCCTTGCTACATATTGAGGATTTGGATATATTTTGATAAATCTGGCACATGGCCATTAGCTGTAATGTGCCCCAAGAACGAATTCAGACTCCTTGAATTTATATCACAACGACAGTTATGAGTAGCTTAAACATTTTTTCTCTAGTTACTTGGATAACAAACTGCAATAGGATTCTAAGAGATTCAGAAAATGGTCAAGTTAAGTTCCAAAGTATGTTAAGACTCTTGGTGAGGGTGTAAGATTCTCTTCTGTAAATGGTATTAATTTAATTGTAAGACAGTGCCGCTTTGGTTGGGAACTCAGTATTGGGGAATTAGCTTTAAAATTAAAGCTTCATGATACTGGTTTCTGATTTTGTTTAGATCTGGATGAGAGTTTCTAGCTGCTATAACACTATCCATAATAGAAGAAACTTGCAGTTTTCAGCATTTGAATTGAGTATTCTTTTGTTCATTGTCAGTTTAAAAACATTAATTCCTTTTAGATTTCCAATCAGGAAAATTACATTAAACCTGAGCTTTTTTTGATTACTTTGCAGTGGTCATATTACAAAAAACACATTAGTGTTCAGGTAATAATGTCATATTTTATTCCAGTTTTCAAAGTGCTTTTACATATGCTGTCCAACACTTACTGAACACTTGTGTTTTTTTTTGTTTTGTTTTTTTGAGACGAAGTTTTACTTTGTTGCCTAGGCTGGAGTACAGTGGCGTGATCTCAGCTCACTGCAACCTCCACCTCCCAGGTTCAAGTGATTCTTCTGCCTCAGCCTCTGGAGTAGCTGGGATTACAGGGACCCGTCACCATGCCCGGCTAATTTTTGTATTTTTAGTAGGGATGGGGTTTCACCATGTTGGCCAGGCTAGCCTTGAACTACTGACCTCAAGTGATCCACCTTCCAAAGTGCTGGGATTACAGGTGTGAGCTGTCACACCTGGCCTGATCACTTGTTTTAAATGAATAAAGATTGGACATGGTGGCTCATGCCCATAATCGCAGCACTTTGGGAGGCCAAGGCAGGAGGATGACTTGAAGCCAAGAGTTCGAGACCAGCCTGGGCAACAAAGCGAGACCCTGGTTTCTACAGGAAAAAAAAAAGAATAAGTAAAATTTGACTTTAGTTTATTCTTAGCTATCTCTACTTTTTAAAATATCCATATTAATATCTGCAATCTACTGAAAGGACATGAAAGTGCCTTTGAGATAAAGCTCCTGACAAAGGATTATTGATTGCTTTGAAGCTAGAAGTGGGTTTTTTTAGTTTGGCCTTTTTTCATAGTTCAGCCTGGCCTTTTAAGCCTTTAAGAAAGGCCTCTGTGCCTTTCCAGTAGGCTTCAACCTAGTGTTAGGTCCTGATCTTCTGTTATTCAGTCAACATCAGTTCAGTAGTGACTTACTGTGCACCCACCTCACCATTAGGTACTGTAGGTCACTGGTTGTCAAATATGAGGTCTACTCATAGACCGATTCGGAGCCTCCTGAAGCTTTTAAAAATATATGTTCCTGCCTGAGTATGGTGGCTCACGCCTGTAATCCCAGCATTTTGGGAGGCTGAGGCGGGCAGATCACTTGAGCTGAGGAGTTCGAGACCAACATGGGCAAGATGGTGAAACCCTGTCTCTACAAAAAATGTAAAAATTAGCCAGGCGTGATGGCCATACCTGTAATCCCAGCTACTTGGGTGGGAGGATAGCTTGAGCCCAGTAGGCAGAGGTTGCAGTGAGCTGAGATCATGCCGCTGCACTCCAGCCTATGTGGTAGAGCCAGACCTTGTCTCCAAAAAAAAAAAAAAAAAAAGATTTTATATATATATATATGTTCCTGTCCTACCCTTAGAAATTCTCTTTGGTCTGGGTTGGTCCTAAACAATTTATATTTTTTCAAAGTTCCCCCAGAGCTTCTCATTCATAGCCAGATTTGAGGGCTAGGGTTAGGATATACAAGGTAACTACTAGCCTCAGGAAGTGTATAAGAGGCAGATAATACAAGAATACAAATACTTATATATTTAAATAAGCAATTATAATACAAAGCAGTGTGCTATAGGAGAAGCACAAAGCAGAAGTATGAAGAGGAGAAAAAGGGAAGGGAGGATGGCAGGGTCATGAAGATTTGCTAAATCCCATGACATGCCAGGTGTTTTGCCAGCATTTCTAGCTACTTGAGTTTTGAGGAAGGAGATTCAGAAAGAGGAAGGGTGTTTAAACCAAACTGTTTGCTTTTACCAAACAGGTTTAATTCCTTCTTGCCTATACAAACTCTACCTTTGTTATTTTCTCAATAATAATACACTGTTCTAAGTACACTTCATGTACAAGTGCATTCAATTTTCATATCGATTTTTCTCTTTTACAAAAGAAGAAAATAGAGGCATGGAGAGTTTAAATAATTTGCATGAAGTCATCAGGCTAGAGAGTGGCAAAGCTAAGATTCAAACACAGGCTATGTATTCCTAGCATCCAGGGTCTTAACCATTATACTGTACTTCAGTGTCCTTTCCTCAGTGGAAACGCCCATCTTCAAGTGCTCTCTCAAATGTTATCCACCTTATGAAGCTCTTCCTGTTTCACTGATTTTTTCCATAGATTGAATTAATCTTTCCCTTTTTTGAACTCCCATACTTTCTCAGGACTTTTCTTTTGACATTTATGCTTGTAGTATATATTATAATTATTTATAAGCTTTAAAAAATCTTCCCTATTTAAGAGCCTATGAAGTCAGGATTCATATTTCATTTGTCTCTCTACCTTGAACAGTGTGCAATACATTGCATATTTAAAGGGATAGTTGAATATGTTATTGCTCCTTTAACATCTAGAACGTGGCATGGAGCAAAGGGAATACATTTGTTTAATATGAGAAGAATTAGGATCATTAGGAAGAATTCATTGGAAGGTAGATTTTGGCTGGATACAAGACAGAACTTTCTAACATGGCTTCTCAAAAATGGAATAGGTTGCCTCCTGAGAGCATGCATTTACCTATCACAGAGGCTGTGCACAAAAAATACATGTAACAACTTGATAGGAATGTTGTAAGGAGAATTTTGCCCATCTGTTGGGCCTTAGATTTGATGAATTCATAGATTCTTTTCAATTCTATTATAAGATGCTCTGATCTCCTGTGGGAAGTAATTATTTCTCTTTCTGCATTCACGTAGTTCTTGATGTTTTTAATGACACATATATTATTATTCTATCCTGTGATTTTTGTTTACATGTTTCAGTACTTTTAAAGGCATTATAAACTTCTTAGGTCTTAAGAATTTGGGTGAAAATGATATGAGAATAAGTGGAATTTTAGCCAAGGGACCTAGCATTTTCAAATCAAACCATGGCTTAGCTCTCCTACTCTATAAGAGGTTGCCAAAATAAATCCTAGGATGATGACTGATAAGACCTAAATCCAATATAAACTCTTAAAAAGCCAGCAAGTCAGTAAGGGCTAATTAGCTTTTCACCAAAGTTTCTATTTTACCTTTCATCATATCCTCCAGGACACCCATCCTTATTTCCATTGCCCAGAGTTTTGCATTTTTACCACTGCAATGTGAGGAGAGGTAAATTTTATCATTAAACTCTATTTGTGCCAGGACAAATGGAGCCCAGGAGATGGTGTCTACCCTAGATACCTGTTACTAGCTAGAGATAACTAGGAGAAAGCCCTAATTTCTATTTCTATTTCTTTTCTTTTTTTTATTTTTGAAACCAAGGTTTCACTTTGTTGCTCTGGCTGGAGTGGAGTGGCGTGATCACGGCTCACTGTTGCCTCGATTTCTTGGGCTCAGATGATTCTCCTATCTCAGTCTTCCAAGTAGTTTGGACTACAGGCACGCACCTTCATACCTGGCTAATTTTTTATATTATTGGTAGAGACGGGGTTTCGCCATATTGCCTAGGCTGGTCTCGAACTCCTGGGCTAAAGTGATCCACCGATGTCGGTCTTCCAAAGTGCTGGGATTACAGGCATGAACCATCATGCCTTCTTTTTCTTTTTTTTTTTTTTTTTTTTTTTTTTTTGAGACAGAGTCTCGCTCTGTCGCCCAGGCTGGAGTGCAGTGGCCAGATCTCAGCTCACTGCAAGCTCCGCCTCCCGGGTTCACGCCATTCTCCTGCCTCAGCCTCCCGAGTAGCTGGGACTACAGGTGCCTGCCACCTCGCCCGGCTAGTTTTTTGTATTTTTTTAGTAGAGACGGGGTTTCACCGTGTTAGCCAGGATGGTCTCGATCTCCTGACCTCGTGATCCACCCGTCTCGGCCTCCCAAAGTGCTGGGATTACAGGCTTGAGCCACCGTGCCCGGCCTCTTTTTCTTTTTTTGAGATAGAGTCTTGCTCTGTTGCCCAGGCTGACGTGCAATGCAGACATGGTACAAACATGGCTTACTGAAGTCTCTACTTCCTGGGCTCGAATGATCCTCCCACCTCAGTCTCCCAAGTAGCTGGGACCACAGGTGTACACCGTCACACCCAGCTAATTTTATTTTATTTTTTCTTTTGTAGAGGTGGGGTCTCCCTATGCTTCCCAGGCTGGTCTCAAACTCCTGGGCTCAAGCAGTCCTCTCTCCTTGGCCTCCCAAAAAGCTGGGATTACAGGCATGAGTCACCACACCCAGCCCCTTATTCTTTCTTCACAATTTTGCGGATAGAAGATTCATTCTTACCATAGATCTTAGCAACCTCAGCATACCATTTTTTACCCTTAAAGTTGGGAACTTCCACCTTTTCACTTAAAGGAAGCACTTGTATGCACATCTGAATTGCTACTTCACTCCTCTTGCGCTTTGGGGCCATCATTAAGTAAACTAAGGATGACTTGAACATGAGCACTGCAGTACCCATCACAGTCATTCTAATAACAGAGATAGTTACTAACTGACTAATGGGTGGGTAGCATATACCACTTGGATATGCTGGGCAAAGGGATGATTCACATCCCAGGTGGGATGGGGCTGAATGGCGTGAGATTTTATCATGCTACTCAGAACAGCATGCAACTTAAAACTTATGAATTGTTTATTTCTGGCATTTTCTGTTCAGTATTTTTAGACCGTAATTGACTGAGAGTAACTGAAACTGTGGAAAGTGAAACCATGGATGTGAGGGCACTACTGTATTTTACTTTTGTTTTTGAAATATATTTTACATGTGATAGATAATTTTGTCAGGCCTCTAAGCCCAAGCTAAGCCATCATATCCCCTGTGACTTGCACATATACATCCAGATGGCCTGAAGCAACTGAAGATACACAAAAGAAGTGAAAATCGCCAGTTCCTGTCTTAACTGATGACATGCCACCATTGTGATCTGTTCCTGCCCCACTCTAACTGATCAATTGACTTTGTGACAATACATCCTCCCCGCCCTTGTGCTAATGTACTTTGTGATATTCCCCTGCCCTTGTGAATGTACTTTGTACAATATACCCTCCCTGCCCTTAAAGGTTCCAAGATGGCCGAATAGGAACAGCTCCAGTCTATAGCTCCCAGTGTGAGTGACGCAGAAGACGGGTGATTTCTGCATTTCCAACTGAGGTACCAGGTTCATCTCACTGGGGCTTGTCGGACTGTGGGTGCAGTCCGTGGAGTGTGAGCCAAAGCAGGGCGGGGTATCGCCTCACCCAGGAAGCACAAGGGGTCGGGGAATTCCCTTTCCTAGCCAAGGGAAGCTGTGACAGATGGCACCTGGAAAATCGGGACACTCCCACCCGAATACTGTGCTTTTCCAACGGTCTTAGCAAATGGCACACCAGGAGATTATATCTCGCACCTGGCTCCGAGGGTCCCATGCCCACAGAGCCTCATTCACTGCTAGTGCAGCAGTCTGAGATCGAACTGCAAGGTGGCAGTGAGGCTTGGGAAGGGGCGTCTGCCGTTGCTGAGGCTTGAGTAGGTAAATAAAGCAGCCAGGAAGCTCGAACTCAGTGGAGCCCACCACAGTTCAGCAAGGCCTGCCTACCTCTGTAGACTCCACCTCTGGGGGCAGGGCATAGCTGAAAAAAAGGCAGCAGAAATTTCTGCAGACTTAAATGTCCCTGTCTGACAGCTTTGAAGAGAGTAGTGGTTCTCCCAGCATAGATTTTGAGATCTGAAAACGAAGAGACTGCCTCTTCAAGTGGGTCCCTGACCCCTGAGTAGCCTAACTGGGAGACACCTCCCAGCAGAGGTCGACCAACACCTCTGCTGGGAGACACCTCTCAGCAGAGACCGACCAACACCTCTGCTGGGAGACATCTCCCAGCAGAGACCGACCAACACCTCATACAGCAGGGTACCCTTCTGAGATGAAGCTTCCAGGGGAAGGATCAGGCAGCAACATTTACTGTTCTGCAATATTTGCTGTTCTGCAGCCTCTGCTGGCGATACCCAGGCAAACAGGGTCTGGAGTGGACCTCCAGCAAACTCCAAAAGACCTGCAGCTGAGGGTCCTGACTGTTAGAAGGAAAATTAACAAACAGAAAGGACATCCACATCAAAACCCCATCTGTGTGTCACCATCATCAAAGACCAAAGGTAGATAAAACCACAAAGATGGGGAGAAACCAGAGCCGAAAAGCTGAAAATTCTAAAAATCAGAGTGCCTCTTCCCTCCAAAGGAACGCAGCTCCTCGCCAGCAATGGAACAAAGCTGGACGGAGAATGACTTTGATGAGTTAAGAGAAGAAGGCTTCAGACGATTGGTAATAACAAACTTCTCCAAGCTAAAGGAGGATGTTCGAACCCATTGCAAAGAAGCTAAATACCTTGAAAAAAGATTAGATGAATGGCTAACTAGAATAAACAGCATAGAGAAGACCTTAAATGACCTGATGGAGCTGAAAACCATGGCACAAGAACTATGTGATGCTTACTCAAGCTTCAGTAACCAGTTCGATCAAGTGGAAGAAAGGATATCAGTGATTGAAGATCAAATGAATGAAATGAAGTGAGAAGTGAAGTTTAGAGAAAAAAGAGTAAAAACAAATGAACAAAGCCTCCAAGAAATATGGACTATGTGAAACGACTAAATCTACGTCTGATTGGTGTACCTGAAAGTGACGGGAGAATGGAACCAAGTTGGAAAACACTCTTCAGGATATTATCCAGGAGAACTTCCCCAACCTTGCAAGGCAGGCCAACATTCAAATTCAGGAAATACAGAGAACTCCACAAAGATACTCCTCGAGAAGAGCAACTGCAAGACACATCATTGTCAGATTCACCAAAGTTGAAATGAAGGAAAAAATATTAAGGGCAGCCAGAGAAAAAGGTCGGGTTACCCACAAAGGGAAGCCCGTCAGACTAACAGCAGATCTCTTGGCAGAAACTCTCCAAGCCAGAAGAGAGTGGGGGCCGATATTCAACGTTCTTAAAGAAAAGAATTTTCAACCCAGAATTTCATATCCAGCCAAATTAAGCTTCATAAGTGAAGGAGAAATAAAATCCTTTACAGACAAGCAAATGCTGAGAGATTTTGTCACCACCGGGCCTGCCTTACAAATGCAGACCTAATAGACATCTACAGAACTCTCCACCCCAAATCAACAGAATAGACACTCTTCTCTGCACCACATCACACTTATTCCAAAATTGACCACATAATTGGAAGTAAAGCACTCCTTAGCAAATGTAAAAGAACAGAAATTATAACAAACTGTCTGTCAGACCACAGTGCAATCAAACTAGAATTCAGGATTAAGAAACTCACTCAAAACCACTCAACTACATGGAAACTGAACAACCTGCTCCTGAATGACTGCTGGGTACATAACAAAATGAAGACAGAAATAAAGATGTTCTTTGAAACCAATGAGAACAAAGACACAACCTACCAGAATCCCTGGGACACACTTAAAGCAGTGTGTAGAGGGAAATTTATAGCACTAAATGCCCACAAGAGAAAGCATGAAAGATCTAAAATTGACACCCTAACATCACAATTAAAAGAACTAGAGAAGCAAGCGCAAACACATTCAAAAGCTAGCAGAAGGCAAGAAATAACCAAGATCAGAGCAGAACTGAAGAAAATAGAGACACAAAAAACCCTTCAAAAAATCAGTGAATCCAGGAGCTGTTTTTTTGAAGAGATCAACAAAATTGATAGACACTAGCAAGATTAATAAAGAAGAAAAGAGAGAAGAATCAAATAGATTCAATAAAAAATGATAAAGGGGAGGGCTATCACCACCAATCCCACAGAAATACAAACTGCCATCAGAGAATACTATAAACACCTCTACACAAATAAACTAGAAAGTCTAGATGAAATGGATAAATTCCTGCACACATACACCCTCCCAAGACTAAACCAGGAAGAAGTTGAATCCCTGAATAGACCAATAACAGGCTCTGAAATTGAGGCAATAATTAATAGCCTACCAACCAAAAAAAGTCCAGGACCAGATGGATTCACAGCTGAATTCTACCAGAGGTACGAAGAGGAGCTGGTACCATTCCTTCTGAAACTATTCCAATCAATAGAAAAAGAGGGAATCCTTCCTAACTCATTTTATGAGGCCAGCATCATCCTGATACCAAAGCCTGGCAGAGACACAGCAAAAAGGGAGAATTTTAGACCAATATCCCTGATGAACATCAGTGCAAAAATCCTCAGTAAAATACTGGCAAATTGAATCCAGCAGCACATCAAAAAGCTTATCCACCACGATCAAGTTGCCTTCATTCCTGGGATGCAAGGCTGGTTCAACATACGCAAATCAATAAATGTAATCCATCATATAAACAGAACCAAAGACAAAAGCCACATGATTATCTCAATAGATGCAGAAAAGGCCTTTGACAAAATTCAACAACCCTTCATGCTAAAAACTCTCAATAACTAGGTATCGATGGGACGTATCTCAAAATAATAAGAGCTATTTATGACAGACCCACAGCTAATATCATACTGAATGGGCAAAAACTGGAAGCATTCCCTTTGAAAACTGGCACAAGACAGGAATGCCCTCTCTCACCACTCCTATTCAGCATAGTGTTGGAAGTTCTGGCCAGGGAGATCAGGCAGGAGGAAGAAAGAAAGGGTATTCAATTAGGAAAAGAGGAAGTCAAACTGTCCCTGTTTGCAGATGACATGATTGTATATTTAGAAAACCCCATCGTCTCAGCCCAAAATCTCCTTAAGCTGATAAGCAACTTCAGCAAAGTCTCAGTGTACAAAATCAATGTGCAAAAATCACAAGCAGTCCTATACACCAATAACAGACAGCCAAACCATGAGTGAACTCCCATTCACAATTGCTTCAAAGAGAATAAAATACCTAGGAATCCAACTTGCAAGGGAAGTGAAGGACCTCTTCAAGGAGAACTACAAACCACTGCCCAGTGAAATAAAAGGACACAAACAAATGGAAGAACATTCCATGTTCATGGATAGGAAGAATCAATATCATGAAAATGGCCATACTGCCCACGGTAATTTATAGATTCAATGCCATCCCCATCAAGCTATCATATGGAATAAAAAAAGAGCCTATATTTCCAAGACAATCCTAAGCCAAAAGAACAAAACTGAAGGCATCGTGCTACCTGACTTCAAACTATACTACAAGGCTACAGTAACCAAAACAGCATGGTACTGGTACCAAAACAGAGATATAGACCAATGGAACACAACAGAGCCCTCAGGATTAATACCACACATCTACAGCCATCTGATCTTTGACAAACCTGACAAAAACAAGAAATGGGGAAAGATTCCCTATTTAGTAAATAGTGCTGGGAAAACTGGCTAGCCATATGTAGAAAGTTGAAACTGGATCCCTTCCTTACACCTTATACAAAAATTAATTCAAGATGGGTTAAAGACTTAAATGTAAGACCTAAAATCATAAAAACCCTAGAAGAAAACCTAGGCAATACCATTCAGGCCATAGGAATGGGCAAGGACTTCATGACTAAGACACCAAAAGCAATGACAACGAAAGCCAAAATTGACAAATGGGATCTAATTAAACTAAAGAGCTTCTGCACAGCAAAAGAAACTACCATCAGAGTGAACAGGTAACCTACAGAATGGGAGAAAATTTTTACAATCTACCCATCTGAGAAAGGGCTAATATCTACAAAGAACTTAAACAAATTTACAGAAAAAAATCAACCCCATCAAAAAGTGGTCAAAGGATGTGAACAGACACTTCTCAAAAGGAGACATTTATGCAGCCAACAGACACATGAAAAAATGCTCATCATCACTGGCCATCAGAGAAATGCAGATCAAAACCACAATGAGATACCATCTCACATCAGTTAGAATGGTGATCATTAAAAAGTCAGGGAACAACAGGTGCTGGAGAGGATGTGGAGAAACAGGAACACTTTTACACTGTTGGTAGGACTGTGAACTAGTTCAACCATTGTGGAAGACAGTGTGGCGATTCCTCAAGGATCTAGAACTAGAAATAACATTGACCCAGCCATCCCATTACTGAGTATATATCCAAGGTAGTATAAATCATGCTGTTATAAAGACACATGCGCATGTATGTTTATTGTGGCACTATTCACAATAGCAAAGACTTGGAACCAACCCAAATGTCCATCAATGATAGACTGGATTAAGAAAATGTGGCACATACACACCATGGAATACTATGCAGCCATAAAAAAGGATGAGTTCATGTCTTCTGTAGGGACATGGATGAAGCTGGAAACCATCATTCTGAGAAAACTATTGCAAGGACAGAAAACCAAACACCGCATGTTCTCACTTATAAGTGGGAATTGAACAATGAGAACACTTGGACACAGGGTGTGGAACATCACACACCGGGGCCTGTTATGGGTTGGGGGTAGCAGGTAGGGGTAGCATTAGGAGATATACCTAATGTAAATGACGAGTTAATGGGTGCAACACACCAACATGGCACATGTATACATATGTAACGAAGCTGCACATTGTGCACATGTGCCCTAGAACTTAAAGTATAATAATAATAAGTACTTTGTAATATTCTCCCCGCCCTTACATGTGCCCTAGAACTTAAAGTATAATAATAATAATAAAAGTAGTTTGTAATATTCTCCCTGCCCTTGAGAACTTTGTGAGATCCACCCCCTGCCTGCAAAAAATTGCTCCTAATTCCACCGCCTATCCCAAACCTGTAAGAACTAACGATATTCCCACCACCCTTTGCTGACGCCTTTTTCGGACTCAGCCCGCTTGCACCCAGGTGAAATAAACAGCCTTGTTACTCACACAAAGCCTGTTGGGTGGTCTCTTCACACAGACGCATGCGACAAATTTTATATCTTTTGGAGAGAAAAACTGCTCTATTATAAATATACATTCTTCAGTCTATGCTGTGTCTATGAAAGCTTTTTGCTCTTTGAAACTCAACAAGCCTTTTCTTCCTCAAAAATTCAGGCTCTGATAGTAGAAAACCATGCTTTTTAATGTTGTTTTTGTTAAAGCATTTAGATATCTAATTTGAAACTAAAGCCGAATTATGACTTTATTGTACTTGGCCGTCTTGATAGTATAGGAAGGTTTATAGGTTCAAGGAGAAGGAAGAAAAGACCTCAGATAATAACTCATAATGTTATCCCCTATAGCTTTTCCATTCTGTGGCTATTCATAGCGCTTAGTGTCCTTATCTTTGTTAGCACTTTATATTTACATTACACTGTGAATCCTCTGTTATCTTTAACATTTGGTAGAGTGCTTGATACATGTTCGTATGGTTTATTTTTAGAAGCAACCAGATTGTATACTCTTATCTATGTAACTGAGTCCTAGGTCAGTTACTTTCATGTAAAAAGGTTGACCAACATCTTATTAGGAAATGTTTGCAGCAAGATGATGGTTTGTAACCAGTTGGTTGGAAGTACAGGTGGCCTGGAGTTGCATTTGGCATCTGAATTATGAACAGCCTGGTGGGACTCAGCCCTCAACCCATGGGATCTGACACTATCTCCAGGTAAATAGTGTTAGAATTGAAATGAATTACAGAATACCTCATTGGTGTCTGTAAAAGAATCGATTTGGTATTTGGGGGAACCCCTCACCTTCCCGACATCTGGTTACAGAAGTGTGCTGTGAGTATGCTGAGAGGAAAAACAGCTTGCTTTTTCTCTTTACATCTAGCTTATAATTTACATCACTGTTAGGGCTTAGAAAACCATACACCAGAATAAAAGCCTCAGAAGCAAAAATTTTTCTCTGGCCTTCTCCTGGTCTCCTGTCTCTCAGTCCCATTCTCCCCACCGAGGCCAGCCATAGAAACTGGAATCCCTCTTCCTCAAGGTAGATCTTGAAAGCCATAACCCCTTTTCCCCAAAGCCAGTCATAAAACCTAGAATACTACTATAACTTCCCTTCACCTTTCTGTGTAAAAACTGGTCATAAAGAAATTGTCTGACCTATCTTGTTTGACTGTAGGTCATAAGACCCCAATTCCAGAAAGGGACCTGCCCTACACCCAGAAGGAAGGAATGCTGCTCACAGAGGCCATGAGGAACCTAGATGGACAGGCCTGGCTGGGTTTCCCCGCTCAGTCTATTAGTATTAGATCATACGCTTTTTGTCCAATCATATTTCTATACGGCTGTTTCATACTTCGTCGAACTTAAGCATAAAATGGACAATTTCCCCTGTATCTTTGGGTCTTTATTCTGAATGCTCCTATGTATACATGGTGAATAAATTTGTATACCCTTTCTCTAATTAATCTGACTTTTACAAGTTGATTTTTCAGGAAACCTTCAGAGGGCCAAGGAGAACTTGCTTCCTTTGCCCCTCTGTACCTATCTATCCATTCCCCAGTTATTTCACTTCTAGATTATCTAGATTTTCACTGTTGTAACAATCTGATGAACAGATAGCTTTGTGTGTAAAACTTTCCCAACATTTGATTATTTCCATGGAATGGTTTTGAAGGCATTTTAAAGACTCTTCATAACTTTGTACGTTGCTTTCCAAAAAGGTTGTCCTGGTTTAAACTTTGACCAGTTCTGCATGGAGGTGACTATCTTGCCATAGTTTCCCCTGCATTGATTATTCCCATTTTTAAATATTCTTACCAATTTGATTGGTGTAAAATGGTATCTGTTTGATTTTTATCAATGGCGAGTTTGAGTATTTTCTCAAATAGTTGTAAATTGCATCTATTCTTTTGTGAAGACAACTAGCAGTGTATCTAAGACCAGTTTGAATATTTTTTTGTCTTACATATTCATTTAGGCTTTTCATAAAGGCAGATTTCCAATAAAACTGATTGCCCCCAAGTTTGGGTCTAATAGAGTCATTTCAGTTTGGCCTTCCTCATTAATTTCTAAAATGTTCACAATTCAAAAAGCTATTACCAGGTGTGGAGCTACCTTTTTTTTTTCTCTCTCTTTTCTTTTTGAGACAGGGTCTTGCTCTATAATCTTGCCTTGCTGGAGTGCAGTGGCATGATTATAGCTCACTGCAGCCTTGACTTCCTGGGCTCAGGCCATCCTCCTTCCTCAGCCTCTTGAGTAGCTAGGGCTACGGATACGTGTCCCCATGCCTGGCTGATTTAAAAAATTTTTATTTTTAAGCTGGGGTGCGCTGGCTTACACCTGTAATCTCAGCACTTTGGGAGGCCGAGGTGGGCAGATCACAAGGTCAGGAGGTCAAGACCAGCCTGGCCAATATGGTGAAACCCCATCTCTACTGAAAAATAAAAAAAAAAAATTAGCCGGGAGTGGTGGCGTGCGCCTGGAGTCCCAGCTACTTGGGAGGCTGAGGCAGGAGAATCACTGGAACCTGGGAGGCGGAGGTTGCAGTGAGCTGAGATTGTGTCGCTGCACTCCAGCCTGGGTGACAGAGCAAGACTCCATCTCAAAAAAATAAAATAAAATAAAATAAATTTATTTTTAGTGGAGATGAGGTCTTGCTATGTTGTCCACGCTGGGAGCTACCTATTTTAAAATAGTGTTTAAGATACTTGGTCTATAAATATATAGACACTGCTTAGAAATGAAAAGCAGCAGTTAAATTTCTTGGGGAAGTTGGAGTTTATACAGGAGATTGTCACAGGTACTCAGGAATTGGAAGTTGTGGCTGGTGATGTGCCTGGAAGAATAGGCACTGTAACTAGTAGACCTGCAGATCAGTCTATCCTGATAGAACATTCTTTTTTTTTTGAGATAGAGTCTTGCTCTGTGGCCCAGGCTGGAGTGCAATGGTCCGATCTCGGCTCACTGCAAATTCCGCCTCCTGGGTTCACGCCATTATCCTGCCTCAGCCTCCTATGTAGCTGGAACTAGAGGCACCTGCCACCAGGCCGGGCTAATTTTTTTTAATTTTATTTTTAGTAGAGATAGGGTTTCACCATGTTAGCCAGGATGGTCTCGATCTCCTGACCTCGTGATCTGCCCGCCTCAGCCTCTCAAAGTGCTGGGATTACAGGCGTGAGCCCCCACGCCCGGCCCTGATAGAACATTCTTAACCCAGCTCTCCTTTAATAGCTGGTCCGATAGAAAGGCAAACAAATGTACATCTAGAATCATGGGTTCTAACCTCACCTCTGGAATTAGCCTGCTTTGTAACCATTCACCTTTGTGTTTCTCAGTGTTTACATCAGTAAGTTCCTTTTAGCTCTAAACATCTTTGATTTTATTATTCAGGGGACAGAATGTTATCCTTGTGAATCCGGAACTTTTCTTGTGAGTAGCTGTGAATAGGTCTGGAAAACAACGCATTCTTTTTTGTGTGTGTGTGTGTTTTTTTTTTTTTTTAGTAGAGACGGGGTTTCCCCGTGTTAGCCAGGATGGTCTCAATCTCCTGACCTCGTGATCCACCGCCTACCAAAGTGCTGGGATTACAGGCTTGAGCCACCGTGCCAGGCTTGTTGGGAACTACTTGGAGGAAAATAATAGGAAAAATTTCCCATACCAGCTAAACTTTTTAGGGAATGTGAACTTCCAAATCCTTGTTTATTTTCTTTTAATACATTAAAAATAGTAAAATTACATTATTTTTATGCCATTTTCCCTGGACTAGAGAATTGTAGATTCAGTGTTTTGTCTTTCAACATGTCAGAAAACGACAGGTTGAGTAAGTTGAAAAAGTGCAGGAAAGAAATTTAGAGAGAAAATAACTAGCTGCAAAACCCTTCAGTGTTTTAAGAGAAGTTACTGTTTACACAAACATTGTCTCGGCTTAATCAAGTGCTTTAATTTAAAGTCACAAACATCCCTTTTCTGGCTTGAGAAAGCTGGTGGAAGCAGCTTTCTGATCCAACAGACTCAGTGCTCTGTGTTCGATTTGTTAGGTCTTGCTCAGTGTGCAGAACTCTGCTGGCAGCTGAGAGGGGAAGCCGGAAAGAGGCAAGTTCCTGGTGCAAAGGTGGCTCTGCAGCATAATTTAGGCCTTGGAGGAGCTGTGGTTGTAACACTCTACAAGATGGGTTTTCCGGAAGCCGCCAGGTGAGTGACATTCTGAGTTTTGTGTGTCAATTAATCCTTCTGACTTTTCACAGTTGATGATGTTTTACATGTAAAAATTTCTTATTTTATTGTCTTAGTATTGAAGGAAAAGTATCTCATTACATTGTTTTAAGAACATGGCTTTAAAAGTGGCCATCAGATTTTAAATTTAACAAACTTTAGGAGAATTCTGTTGAAAAAGGACCCAGGATAGTCACGAGAGTACTGAACCAGCCTGAGCTGGCTAGGTATGGATCTCGGCCCTCCCAACCTGAGTTATTTAGGCAGGTCTCCTCATGGCCTTCCAGGCTTCTGAGGTGGTTTAGGGAGTCACTAAATGTGCTGATTGGATCTTTGCAAATTTGTATTTCCAAGTCCAGCTAATAAGCCCTCGTTGCTGCTAGAATTCTTTTTGTCTCTTGCTGACTTTCTTCGTCTCCTTCAACTGCCCATGCTTCTCAATTTGCAGGCACTTTCTTTCCCATCCCACTCAGGATCCCTCAACTCCCTTGCTCATCTCTCAGAGAAGTACTCCTCCCCAGAGGAAAAAAGCACCCCTCATGTCAAAGGCTCAGCTTTCCTTGTTCCCTGCTTTTGTTTCCAGTCACTTTCTGTAACTTGGTTATCTTTCCATTGACTCCTTTCCCTCTGTCAGCATACATGTTCAGGTCTTCCCTTAGATCTCTTTTTTTTCCTTGCCTTAATTGTTGTTGTTCATGATGACCCTTTTATGTTGAGCCACCTTTATTTTTTCTTTTCTTTTCTTTTTTTTTTTTGAGACGGAGTCTCGCTCTGTCGCCCAGGCTGGAGTGCAGTGGCGCGATCTCGGCTCACTGCAAGCTCCGCCTCCCAGGTTTACACCATTCTCCTGCCTCAGCCTCCTGAGTAGCCCGGACTACAGGCGCCCGCCACCGCGCCCGGCTAGTTTTTTGTATTTTTTAGTAGAGACGGGGTTTCACCATGTTAGCCAGGATGGTCTCGATCTCCTGACCTCGTGATCCGCCCGTTTCGGCCTCCCAAAGTGCAGGGATTACAGGCTTGAGCCACCGCGCCCGGCCACCTTTATTTTTTCAAGCTGGAATACCTCACAGTCTAATTTTTTACCTCACCATTGAGGTCAGTGTCAGGTAAGGCCACCAGGATCTAAATGAAATTGAATAACCTTGTCTTTATTTTCCCTATTTACTCTCTTTAACCCTGCTGTAGCTTTTGACATTAATTGGCTCCCTTTTTTGAAATTCTTGGTAATTATTTAATCATTTATTCACACTTTTTTGTTTCTCCAACAAAGGATATGAGACACACCTCTTTTTTTTTTTTTAATTATACTCTAAGTTGTAGGGTACATGTGCACAATGTGCAGGTTTGTTACATATGTATACATGGAGACACACTTCTTTTATTGAGTCTATTATATTCTTCTGTAAGCTCTTGGATCTCTTCTCTTGTCCTCTCCTCTTTCTCTGCCCAGAATATAATTTCTGTTGTAAGACTTATAATTTAAAGCCCGTCTCAAATACCATCTCTCTTTGAATATCCACAGCACTTTGTACGTTTTTGGGTACTATCTAGTTGGTTTGGTTGCACTGTATCCAGTTTTTAATTCCCTTTATTATATGAAATCCTTGAGGCCTAAGACTGTGACTTACATCTCTTGTTCCTAGAATCTCTCATATGTTTATTGAACTGGAATAAAAGATATTGAATCTTAAGTTTTTATGGGTTTTTTTTTTTTTTTGAGACAGAGTCAACATACTCTTTTTCAAAATGCTGTAGAAGCTCAGAGGAAGAAATTATTATGAAGAAAGTAAATTTGAGCTGAGATGACTAGGATTGCCCAGCAGAAGTACAGGAGAAGGGCATTCAAGTCTGTACATAGGTACAGAAATTTGAAAATACAAGGAGGTTTGACAAGGGGTTGTGCTGTGTGGGTACAGAGTAGATTATTTTGTGTGTGTCTGGGTAGAGGGACAAAATGGGATTATGGTTTTGAAATGATTCAAATTACACATTTTTTGCAGCATGAAGTGATGTTGTATCCTTCTAGGTGCATCATATCTGGAGGTGCATGAGGTTGTTTAACCCATATTGGTGGTGTTAGCTTTATTCACTTAATGTGGCATCTACCATGTTTTCCTCTGAAAAGTTGCTGTTCTTTTCTTTGTAGTTAATGAGAATTTGCAGCAAGATGCTTTGAGATGATACCATTTTTTCTTTACTTTTTACCTGGCATTATTCTGTAAGGAAGAACTTTCCGTTGTCTTCCATTTCAAAATTTATTCATGTATTTATATATACATACATACAAACTCATGAATTCTTATTGTATTCACTGGGTTATAGTAAAGTGGTATCAATTATTTTGATTTTCAAAATGCCCCTGATTTGGCCAGTGGGAACCTGATCAAGTTGATTCGTTTTTCCCTATGATTCCTTTTAGTAGTTCCTTACTTTCTAGCACAAGAAGAGATTCCAGCCTCAGCCCTAGGATCAGTCATTTCTCTGAGTCCTGGTTCCTTTCAGTAGAGAATGGTATATGGAAACCACAAATGGCTGTTAGCTGTGTGCTTGTTATTATTACTTCTAGGCCTTTTCAGCAAGCGCAGTAGCACACGCAAGCATTACTTTAGTTTTGTTTTAAAATAGATATTTAAGGAATGCACACAATAATCTTAATGTGATGTATGTCTGTTTCCATACTCATGTAGTCACCAGTTTGTTAGCAGTTAGAATGAGGAATTTATAAAACTAGTTAAATGTCACTTGTATGTGACAACTTTTTAAATTTTATAGACTAGAGTTACCAGAGACAGATTTTTTTTTTTTTTTTGAGATGGAGTCTCCCTCTGTCATCCAGGTTGGAGTGCAGTGGCACAGTCTCGGCTCACTGCAACCTCCGCCTCCTGGGTTCATGTGATTCTTGTGCCTCAGCCTCCTGAGTAGCTGAGATTACAGGCGTGTGCTACCATGCCTGGCTAACTTTTTTATTTTTAGTAGAGATAGAGTTTTGCCATGTTGTCCAGGCTGGTCTCAAACTCCTGAACTCAAGTGATCCACCTGCCTCGGCCTCCCAAAGTGCTGGGATTACAGATGTGAGCCACTGCGCCGTGCCATCAGAGACAGTTTTGATCAGTGGGAAGAGCACCTTATCTACTTTTTGATCACACTACTGGCTTTGAGCATATTAATTTAGCCTTTTCCTTATTTAGAAAATACTGAAAATACGTACTTTAGGGATCAGAAAATATCAAATTCAAAATATCTGCCACACATTGTAGTTGCTCAATAAACTGTTGGTTTTTAATTTCCCAATGCATTTTCCTTTCTTCTTTCCTATTTCTCTAGTCGTGTCACTGGTTAAAGGTCAAAAATGGTTCTATCTTAGTTTAATTTAATTTAATTTTATAGAGACAGGGTTTTACTGTGTTGCCTAGGTTGATCTCAAATTCCTGGAGTCAAGCAGTCTGCCCACCTTGGCCTCCCATAGTGCTGGGGTTACAGATGTGAGCCACTGCGCCCAGCCTGAAAATTGTTTTATTTATTAATTACAAATATTACCTAGGGGTTTAGGAAAAAATGAACTTAAATTTTTAGTACAGAATGGGGAACATATCCAACTCATTGAAGCCCACAGCTTGGCCAAAGAGGATCTTATCATATCTCCCACCATACCTCTATGAGGTTTCTTTGTTTGTCTTCCAGCTCTCAACTCTGTGGGCTGTATTTCTATGTGTGATGGAACCATGTGCCTGCTCTGAGGTCATGGGGAGTAGCTGATTACAAATGAACCTGATATTCCCTGAAACTTATGTGTACTGTACAACCATCTCCAATCAGAACAAACTGATTACTGGTTAAATTTTAGTTCTAGAGATGAAGGTTTGATTACAGTGCAGGACTTTATAATCTTCCCAAACACTAAGAATAACAGCAACCACTGTTTTTTTTAGATAGAGTCTCACTCTGTCATCCAGGCTGGATTGCAGTGATGTTATCATGGGTCACTGCAGCCTCAACCTCCCCAGGGTCAGATAATCTTCCCACCTCAACCTCCTGAGTAGTTGGGACCACAGGCACACACTGTCATGCCCAGCTAATTTTGGTATTTTTTTTGTAGAGGTAGGGTTTTGCCATGTTGCTCAGGTTGGTCTTGAACTCTTGGGCTCAAGTGATCCACCTGGCTTGGCCTCCCAAAGTGCTGAGATAACAGGCGTGAGCCACCATGCCTGGCCGTCAACCTTTTTTTTTTTTTTTTTTTTGAGACGGAGTCTTGCTGTGTCGCCCAGGCTAGAGTGCAGTGGTGCGATCTTGGCTCACTGCAGCTTTTGCCTCCTGGGTTCAAGCAATTCTCTTGCCTCAGCCTCTTGAGTAGCTGGGACTACAGGCATGCACCACTAGGCCTAGCTGGCTAATTTTTGTATTTTTAGTAGAGATGGGGTTTCCCATGTTGGCCAGGCTGGTCTTGAACTCCTGACCTCAAGTGATCCTCCCACCTTGGCCTCCCAAAGTGCTGGGCTTACAGGCATGAGCCACTGAGCTCGGCCTTTTTCTTTTCTTTTCTTTTTTCTTTCTTTCTTTCTTTCTTTCTTTCTTTCTTTCTTTCTTTCTTTCTTTCTTTCTTTCTTTCTTATCTTTCTTACCTTTCTTTTTTTCTTTCTTTGTCTCTCTCTCTTTTCTTTTCTTTCTTTCTTTCTTTCTTTCTTTCTTTCTTTCTTTCTTTCTTTCTTTCTTTCTTTCTTTCTTTCTTTCTTTCTTTTCTTTTCTTTTCTTTTCTTTTCTTTCTTCTTTCTTTTCTTTTTTTTTTTTTTTAGACAGAGTCTTGCCTTGTCACCCAGGCTGTAATGCAGTGGTGTGATCTCATCTCACCACAACCTCTGCCTCCTGGTTTCAAGCGATTCTTGTGCCTCAGCCTCCCGAGTAGCTGGGACTACAGTTGTAGGCCACCAGGCCCAGCTAATTTTTGTATTTTTAGTAGAGACGGTATTTTGCCATTTTTTCCAGGCTGGTCTTGAACTCCTGGCCTGATGTGATCCACCTGCCTTGGACTTCCAAAGTGCTGGGGTTATAGGCATAAGCCACCATGCCTGGCCTCATCAACCATTTAAAAAAAATTATTTCAAATAACTTTATTAAGACCTAATTCACATGCCCACAATTCACACATTTTAAGTGTCTGTTCAGTGGTTTTTAGCCTATGACAAAGTTGTGCAGTCATTACTGCAATTAATCTTAGAATGTTTTCATCACCTCAAGAGAAAGTGTGTACCCATTAGTAATTCCTCCTTGCAGTCTCTGGCAAACACTAACCTACTTTCTGTCTCTATGGATTTGCCTGTTATGGACATTGTATGTAAATGAAATCATACATTATATGGCCTTTGGTGACTAGCTTCTTTCATTTAGCATAATGTCAAGATTCATCCATGTTGTGGCATATATCAGTACTTGATTCCTTTATATGGCTGAAGGTTCCAATTTCTCCACATTCTGTCATTACGTTTTGTTATCTTTTTAATTTTAGCCATCCTAGTGGTTGTGAGGTGGTATTTCATTGTGCTTTGCATTTCCCTGATGGCTATTGATGATCAGTATCTTTTCATGTTTATTGGCTATCTGCGTATCTTCTTTGGAGAAAAGCCTTTTCAGATCCTTTGGCATTTGAAAATTGGAGTCTTTGTATTTTAATTATTGAGTTGTAAGAGTTCTTTCACAATCACTTTTTGAGGGCCTGGTGTGTGCCAGGACCACACTAGGTGTTTCACATGTATTTCTTTCTTTAATCCTCATAAAAGTCCCACACATTAGGTATTCCTGTTTATAGATGAGACTGATGATCAGAGTTAAAATAACTTATCTAAGGAGAGAGAGCCTTGAGTGGTAGGAATCAAGGTTCTAGCTGAGTGCAGTGCTTCTGTTCTCCTGGCTACTCTGTGCTCTCAGTCTTTGACATTGTTGTAGCAGAGCCTGTTTTAGGCCTTAGAATGAAAATTTTAAAGAATCATGGAGGGAATTCATATACTAAGTAAGATATTTGCTGGTTTTTGTCTTCAGGTTTCCTTTCAATGTTTATATACTAGATTTATTCCAGGAAACATATATAAACCAAATTAAAAAAAATAAAACCAATTGGAATTTAGTAAAAGAACTTTTTATGTAAAGAAATCATGAGGAACATCCTTTTGTGAATGTGAATACTCTCTGAGTTTAATTTGATACATTCAGTTTTCTTAGGGCAGGGCACATATATAAATTTTAAGGAATGAGGTGTTTTCAGAAAATATTGATAAAACTTGACATATTAACTTTTATCTTAATCTGGATGAAAAGCTGGTTAATCACTAACTTCATGAACTTTTCAAAACAAGCAAGATAAAAGACACATCTGTGACCTTTGGGAACATGCACGACGTGGCAAGTTTGGAAAAGGGCACAATGATGATTAAAAGTAACTGAAAAATTGGACCAGTGAAATGAAATTGGCTTGTGGAGAACTAGTTGTGGCTACCTGATTTTAGGTTACATATTCAGACTTTTGACCAAGACAAAATAGTGTACCATAGATAATTCTGCTCTGAATGGAACAGGAAGGAATTAGGAGTTAGGCAAGGGAGAATTCAGTGTAACTTCAGTTCCATTCAGTTACTATTCACCAGTGCCTATGATTTGCTGGGAACTGGCAATACAGAGATTTTTTTTTTTTTTTTTTTTTTTTTAAGAAAAAGTATGGTATCTGCTCTTATGCTGTTGACATTTAGTAGGGTTTCACAGAATAGGAGTTTCCTGAATGGGCTGGGTCTCGAAGGGAGAAATGGAGTTTGCTAAGGTGGAGGTATTCTGGAGCCAGGGTGCAGCAGTGGCAAAGGCATAGAGGTGTGAGGTGGCATTCTGTGCTCTGAGGACTGCACAGAGTCTGCTTGCTAGAGCTAAGGTTCCATGCCTTGTTCATATATTATGATTCCTCTAGTAGGCTGTCTTTTCAATTTAGACTCTCCACACCCTCCCTTTCACCCTCACTCTCTGCTGATTACTTTGCCTTATGCTTTGTTGAGAAATAGAAACCATTAAACCCAAACTGCCTCAACTTCCATCCAAGACCTACAGACCCACTACACTAGAATTACACCCATCTGATCCTCTTTCTTTGCTTGAGTCTCCTCGTCCTGTCACAGGCTACAAGATTTCTCTCCTTCCATCTCCTTGCTCCAGGTTCCTCACCATCATCAGGCATACCTGTTCTGATTTGTTCATCTTAGATGAAACCCAGCCTTTCTAAAAATCCTGATCTGCTACAGGATGGATGATCCTTGAGAACATTATGCCAAGTGATATGTCAGTCACAAAAAGACAAATACTATATTATTCCACTTAGAATCATAGTACCTAGAGTAGTCAAAATTATAGAGACAGAAAGTAGAACGGTGGTTGCCAGGGGTTGGAAGCAGGGGAAAGTGGGGAGTTACTCTTTAATGGGTAGAGTTTCAGTTTTGCAAGATGAAAAGAGTTATGGAGATGAAAGGTGGTGATGATTGCACAACATTATGACTGTATTTAATACTACTAAACTGAACACTTAAATATGGTTAGTATGGTAAATTTTATGTGTATTTTAACACAATAAAAAATTGGAAAATAAAATATGTTTTAAAAGTTACAGGACTCTCATATGCCCACATCCAGGAGGAAATGCTACATTTCTTTCTTTCTTTCTTTTTTTTTTTTTGAGACAGAGTCTTGCTCTGTTGCCCAGGCTGGAGTGCAGTTGTCTCCTGGGTTCAAGCGAATGCTTATGCCTCAGACTCCTGAGTAGCTGGGATTACAGGCGCAAACCACAATGCCCAGCTAATTTTTGTATTTTTAGTAGAGACGGGGTTTCAATATGTTGGCCAGGCTGGTCTCGAGCTCTTGACCTCAGGTGATCCACCTACCTTGGCCTCCCAAAGTGCTGGAATTACAGGCGTGAGCTACCACGCCTGCCCAGAAATGCTACATTTCTTTAAGAGATTAGTCAAAATAAAGATTTCATCTTTATCCTTCCCCACCAAAAAAAATACAAAAACAAAAACAAAAAAACCCACAACTCTTGATACCACCACATTCCTCTCCAGAGACCACCTCATTTTACTGTTCCACTAAAACTAATGTCTCAAAAGAGCCACGCTGTGTCTATTTCCCTCTTCTGTTCACTCTTCAATTCACTATATAATCTGACTTCCACCCACTGAAGACTGCTTTTGTCAGGGTCATCTGTACTCTCCATGTGCCACATCTAGTGGGTACTTGACCTTCGGGCAGCATTTGACAGTTTGCCCCTCCTTCCTGAAATCTTGCTCCTGGCTCCTGTGACACCATTCTCTTCTGGTTTTCTTCTCGCATCACTGGCTGCTCTTTCCCTTCTGTCCCTGGCTTCTGAGTATTGGAGGTCTAAAGGGCATTGTCCAGGGCTCTCTTGTTTCTCTATAATTCTCTTACAGTCCCTGCCCAGGGATTTAAATGCTTTCACTATGCTGATGATTACTCCATTTTATCTCTAGCTGGCCCTCTCCACTGAGCTCCAGACTCTCATATCCAATGGCTTTCTTGTATTGTAAGATATTATACTTACTGTGCCTTAAACAGAACTTGGATCCCCTCTATTCCCACTACATTCCTCCTTGTCCTAGTAATGGCATTTCCATCACCAAGTTATTCAGGCCAAATGCCTGGGTAATCCTTGCCCTTTCCTCTTTATATCTCCCTCACCCCCACAGCAAGGCTTGTGGATTCTATTTCTATTTTGAATCTATCCCCACTCTCTATCCACTGGCAGACTGCCTCTGTAGTCCAGGCCACCATCACCTCCTATCTGGATTATTCCAACAGCCTCCTAACTAGTGCCCGCTCCTCTTGCTCCTCTCCATCCTCATTCATTCAGCACACTGTTGTAAGAATAATCACAAATCAAACAATTTCACTTCCCTGTTACCATTTCTGTGGATTTCCAAATTCCCTACTTTGGCCTACCTGCATCATCATTTGGCTTGCCTTGTTCTCCAATTTCATTTCATGTTACTCTCCCCACACCTACTGTATTGTAGAGACTCTGGTCTTACTTAACTTTCTTTTAACATACTCCTGTCTCCCTCAGGATCTTTGCAGTTTCCTCTTTGAATGGCTAGCTCCTTTTCTTCCTTTAATAAGGTCTTAGAGGTCATTCCTTGAGTGTCCTTCCTAAAGTAGGTTCCTTTTTTTCTAATTTAAAATTATTTTTTATTGATGCATAACTGATGTACATAGTGTCAGGGTACAAGTAATAATTTAATACATTCGTGTAATTTGTGAAGATCAAATCAGTATACTTGGGATATCCATCACCTTAAATATTTGTCTTTTCTTTATTTTAGAAACATTTGAATTATTCTCTTTTGAATTATTCTCTTTTTTGCTGTTTAGAAATATAAATGTATAGTAAACTATGGTCACCCTACTCCTCCGTTTCATAATACTTGGTACAGTTTGCAGTTATTTTGTGTTCACTTCTTTTTCTCCTCCACTGGAAGAATATAAACTCAGTGAGTGCAGAGACTGGGTCTGATCCGTTCACCGTCATATCCCCAGTGTTTTGAAATGTCTTGCTTGGCATGTAGCAAGAAGTCATTAAATATTTATGAAATGAGGCCAGGCACGGTGGCTTACATCTGTAATCTCAGCACTTTGGGAGGCCTATGTGGGAGGATTGATTGAGCCCTGGAGTTTGAGACCAGCCTGGGCAACATAACAAGGCCCCTGTTTGTACAAAAAATCTTAAAAATTAGCTGGGCATGGTGGCATGCGCCTGTAGTCCCAGCTTACTCGGGAGGCTGAGGCAAGATTGCCTGAGCCCAGGAGTTTGAGGTTACAGTAAGCTATGATTGGACCACTGCACTCCAGCCTGGGTGACAGAGTCCCTGTGAGAGAGAGACAGAGAAAAAAAAAAGTATGAAATGATAGAAGGAAAAGGGAAAGAGAAAGGAGCACTGTTTTTTTTTTTTTTTGACAGGGTCTAACTCTCTCACCCAGACTGGGGTGCAGCAGTGCGATCATAGCTCACTGCAGCCTCTATCTCCCAGGCTCAGGTGATCCTTCCGCTTTAGCCTCCTGAGTAGCTGGCACTACAGGCACATGCCACCATAATAGAGTTAATAAATAACTTACTTATTTATGTAGAAATGGTCTGGTTCCATCACCCAGGTTCAAGCGATCCTTCCACCTCAGCCTCCTGAGTAGCTGAACTACAGGCAGGCACCACCATACCAGGCTAATTTTTGTATTTTTTGTAGAGTTGAGGTTTCGCCATGTTGCCCAGGCTGGTCTCAAACTCCTGAGCTCAAGCGATCTGTCTGTCTTGGACTCCCAAAGTGCTGGGATTACAGGTGTGAGCCACTGTGTCCAGATAACTATGTTATTTATTTTTTTGTTTCTAAATTGTCTCCTCCACTAGCATGTAAGATTCATGAAGGTAGCTTCTTTGGTTTACTGTATTTTCAAGAAAAAATTCTAGCTCCTAATGAGCTGATTATGTGTTGAAAAAATGGGAAGAAGAGCTTAATTGTTTGTTTGTGACGGAGTTTCACTCTTGTTGCCCAGCATGGAGTGCAATGGCGCGATCTCGGTTCACTGCAACCTCCGCATCCTAGGTTCAAGCGATTCTCCTATGTCAGCCTCCTGAGTAGCTGGGATTACAGGCATGCATGCCCAGCTAATTTTTGTGTTTTTAGTAGAGACGGGGTTTCTCCATGGTGGTCAGGCTGGTCTTGAACCCCTGATTTCAGGTGATCCGCTTGCCTCAGCCTTCCAAAGTGCAGGGACTACAGGCATGAGCCATCTCGCCTGGCCAAGCTTAATTATTTTATATGCTTACTAAAGATTTCCTTTGGATAAGATTTGCAACATCTCTGTTCTTGTGGTTTTTGAAAATTTTGAATATTACTATCTTATAAATGTTGAAAAACCTAGTACCTCTGTGACTCCATGAATTGAAACGGTTTCTTTCCCCCAGTTCGTTTAGAACTCATCAAATTGAAGCGGCTCCAACCAACTCTGCAAGTGATGGATTTAAGGCAAATCTTGTCTTTAAGGAGATTGAGAAGAAACTTGAAGAGGTAAGATTTATGTAAAATATTGCCAGGAAGGACCTTGAGGCTAGAGGAAGCAGACACAGGTGTTGCCACGAGGTGGTACAATTGAAAATTTATATCATGTTTTCAACTATTGAGTGTAGTTAGATTTCTGAGTGTCTATTAAGGCTTCCTTGTAATTCTAAAAGAAATGCATTTCAGTAATGTATAAATCTCCAGATTTGAGCTTAAAAAACTATGATAAATACTGTTAAAATTGTCGCTCTTTTCTAGGTCCTCTTTGTCAGAGGGTTATTCAGTTATGGGCAAAGTTCAAATGTAAAGGGATTCTAATTTATTTTGGTATAATTTCCTTTGAATTAAGAAGGTCTTAAAATCATTCCAAAGAATAATATTTAAAACGAGCCTTTTTTTACATAGATCAAAATTCTTTGTAAAAAGAAATTGTGTTTTGATTTCTTAAAGTAGTTAAAAATTTTTTGTTTTAAAAATGATGCTAGTTTAAAAAATTTATACTATACAGAAATGTATGTTTATGAATAATATAAATTTTATACTATACTTTTGTTTTAACCTTTTAAACAAAAGTTTAAAATCTCCCCAAATTCTGCCACTCAGAGTTTACTGAAATGTTAACAGTGGTTAACGTTCTTTCAAACATCTCTCTCTGTGTATATTAACTTATAGTTTTAAGCTAGGGTCATATAATACCTGTTGTTTTGTTGTTTTGTTTTGTTTTGAGACAGGGTCTTGCTCTGTCTTCAAGGCTGGAGTGCAGTGGTACCATCTTGGCTCACTGCAACTTTCACCTCCCGGGTCCATGCAATTCTCGTGCCTCTGCCTCCTGAGTAGCTGGGATTACAGGCGCCCACCACCACGCCAGTCTAATTTTTGTATTTTTAGTAGAGACAGGGTTTCACCATGTTGACCAGGCTGGTCTTGAACTCCTGACCTCAAGTGATGCACCCGCCTTGGCCTCCCAAAGTGCTGGGATTACAGGGGTGAGCCACCACGCCCACCACAACACCTGTTGTTTTTTATTATACTATATATGCTGATCTATTTTTTATGTACAATAATTCTTGATAGGTAATAGTCATACTAAGGCAATCTAAAAATAACTCTCCAGGCAAAATTGATATTTATTTCATTGTTTTAAACTTAGAGGAATCTTGGGATCTCTTTCTTTTTTTTTTTTTGAGACAGAGTCTCACTTTGTCTCCCAGAATGGGAGTGCAGTGGCATGATCACGGCTCACTGCAGCCTTGAGCCCCTGGGCTCAAGTGATCCTTTCACCTTGGTCTCCCAAAGTGTTGGGATTACAGTCATGAGCCTCTGCTTGGATGTATTTCATTATTGATTTTAGATCTCAGACCATACAAGGCATGGTTACAGCCATAATCACAATGCAAATTACACATCTATTAAGGTGATCAAAGTGGGCTGGAATAAATAGAATGTTTAAACTGTATTTCACCACATTAGAGCCATGGTATGAAAGGCAAACATTGTGCTTATCTCATAACCCTTATTGTAGGCCAAAGGACTACTTAATATCTGAGATGATTGCACTGTGGATGGGAATACAGGTGATATAACTGATGTGTCTTGTGAAAGAACCCAACATTCCCAGGACTTTCATTATAATCTACAACCATCCTGAGGGAGAGCAGGGCCAGCCATTGGCCTAGAAGCTGCAGACCTGTCCTGCAACCATCTTGGGATGCATCCACATGGGGCTACCTGTTTTATAACCTGTGTTTTTCTTTGGACAGTATGTTCCATGGCCATAATCTAAATCTTTACCCTCTTTTTTTTTTTTTTTTTTTTTTTGTGAAACAAAGTCTCGCTCTGTCACCCAGGCTGGAGCTCAGTGGCACGATCTTGGCTCACTGCAACCACCACCTCCCTGGTTCAAGCGATTCTCGTGCCTCAGCTTCCCGAGTAGCTGGGATTACAGGCACGTGCCACCACACCCAGCTAATTTTTTATTTTTAGTAGAGACAGGGTTTCACCATGTTAGCCAGGAGGTCTCTATCTCCTGACCTTGTGATCTGCCTGCCTTGGCCTCCCAAAGTGCTAGGATTACAGGCATGAGCCACCGTGCCTGGCCATTTACCCTGATTTTTAATACATAGTATGTATTCATATGTATTTGTCATAATTTAAATAGCTTCCTATGATGAATATCAGGTTGTATTTAACATTTTCAAGTAAAACGGTGCTGTAATAAATTTCCTTTTGCACTCATATTTAAGTATTTAAGCTATGATCAATTTAATATAAATAAAGGAGGAAAATTGTTGAGTGGTTGGCTATGTGCATTTTGTATATTGATACATATTGCCAAACTACACCAGCAAGAGGGTACTAATTTACAAACATTACCAATTCATGAGAGTGACTATTTTTTCATTTTAAAAAATTTATTTATTTTTATTGCTGAGGCAGGAGAATCGCTTGAACCCAGAAGGCGGGGGTTGCAGTGAGCCGAGGTCATGCCACTGCACTCCAGCCTGGGTGACACAGCGAGACTCCACCTCAAAAAAAGTAAAATAAAATAAAATAAAAATAAAAAGTCTTTGCCAACCTAGTAGGAAAAAATATCTCATCGTTTCTTGAACTTCTTTCATTATAAGTGTTCCTATAAAATGAAATTGCACTCTATAAAGTCTCAGCTTAAAAGTTTTGGTTTTTAAAAATGCTGCCAATATATTCCTGCAGAAGAACACATAGGATAGTTGTGTCTGACAAGTTGCTTCATTTATTTCA
This sequence comes from Theropithecus gelada, assembly GCF_003255815.1. NCBI lineage: Eukaryota > Metazoa > Chordata > Mammalia > Primates > Cercopithecidae > Theropithecus > Theropithecus gelada. The sequence continues at coordinate 80,966,030 of NC_037668.1, forward strand.
ACCCTATTCCATCTGAAAAAAAAATCAAATAAATTAATGTAGAGACTATCTACTATGAAGTGTGAGGTATGGCAGTATATCAATCATTGAATACTTCATTACTGGGATTAACAAAGTAGAGTGGTTTTTATTTTACAGTATTCTCTTAGCCTTGCAAATGTATGCCTCTTGCTCCATTTTTATTCTTTTCTCTATAACCTCCCTACCAACCTTGATTCCTTGTTTCTTTCTCCTTCCCACGATTGTCAGTTTCCTAAGTGTTTGCAGCACTAGAAAGTTAAAGTCTTGGAATCTTTTGTCAATTCATGCATTTTCTGCATTAGCAAAGGCAGCCTGGCCAAAGATTTTATTTCCACTTCTGTCTTTGTTAGCAATTCTCCATTGCCCTTCTTTGAATTTTGTCTTAATTTTTTTGTCCCTATTAAGTCTGTGACAGGACCTACTCCTTAACCTTTTGCCTACTCAGAAAAAAGTACTTTTCTTCAAGCAGGGAGGCACTCAGAACTTTCTTAGTATTAATGATCTCCAATTTCACAACTGTATTTTATTTTCCCTTTTAACTCTCTCTCCTCATCAGTTTCCTTGCCCTCTCTCACTCCCCTACTTCAATTGAAAATGTTTTATTGTCCAAGGGATGTGATTTTATAAGAGGGTCAGTTGTTTCTGAAAAGTAACAGCAAGTGCAAATTATTCTCTTATCTATTTTAAGGAGGTGGGAGGATAAGCAGTAAGGTTATAGGAATTTCTCTTCAAGTATGCAGGTAGAATTTCTAAATGTTTGCTGGTGTTTTCCTGCTGTAACTTGTTGGTGTCTGCACATAGCTGTATTCCTGAGGCACTGTGCAAGCAGATGGCATGGATGCACCTGGAAATAGTCATTCATGGGCCTCTGGCCCTAAAGGAAGCCTTCCTCTCAGGTGGCCTAGCACACTAATGTTATTAACCCCCTCTTATAGATTATTTCCACAGAACCTTGAGAGAAAAGATTTTAAGGAATGTGAACACTTTGAACTTTCTTCATTTTATGGTGGCAGATACAGCTCTGCTGTCATCGGCTAAAGTTTAGAAATATTGGTGTGACCTACCGTTTCAGTGTGGTATGGTCAAATGAAAGTAGCATTGAATTTGGGATTAAAGCAACCTGGGATTGAGTTCTGGTTGTACTACCCACTAGCCATATGTCCCTGCCTCTCAGGGAACACAGAGTTTAGTGGGACGAGAGACATGGAAAAATATTTCCAGAAAAAAGTAACATGGGTTTATGTGCAGAGGGCCATCGAAGTATCTGGTGGAGATAGAGACTCCTTCCCAAAAGAGTTAGCATGTGAGCTGAGACTTGAATGAGGAGGTCAGGGGTGGGAGTGGAGGCTAGGAAGAAGTGAGTGTCCTGGGATGGGGTAGGAGTAAGGGCATGGAGGCATACAAGCACATGGCACATAAGTTCATGGAATTCAACATGTTCATGGAATTCAAAGATGAAGAGGAAGAGAAAGTGGCTGGAGTTCGGACAAATATCCTTCAGATCATGAAGACTCTAGGATAATATGTAAAGACAGACTTCATCCTGTTGACTGTGAGGAGTCACCAAGAAGTTCAAGCCTGAGAGTGCCAGATGGATATGTTAGTGTTAGATGTACTACTTGGCAGCAGTATAGAGGAGAAGCATTCTTAATCTTTATGAGCCTCAATTGCTTTTTCTGCTTAATGAGCTAATATTAATGTCTGCCCAACTATTTGTATGGTTTTGTGAAGATTAAAGAAATTATATATGCAAAAGTATTAAAAACTTGAAGGCCCCTCAAAATAATTAGTATTGTTGTTAGTAGTTTTTTCTACAGTTAACTTAAAATAATTTAAGTGAGCTCTTTTAAGGGAAGCCAACATAAGAGCATTTCTTTTTCACTTAAAAGAAAAACCTGACAGTCATTTTCGTTTCTTGGTTTAACTAGAAAATACTGGTAGTTAATTTCAGGATACTCATATGTAAGAGATGCCTCCATGACTATTGAGATAAGTAGTCCCTGACTAAATATTTTAGGGCAAAACAAGTGTTTTGTCCTAAGACCCATGTCCAAGATTCCAGGTGGCTCTCAGGGGATCTACCTGTATATAAGAAAAAGGTTGACATACTGGGCACAGTGGCTCATGCCTGTATTCCCAGCACTTTGGGAGGCTGAGGTGGGTGGATCACTTGAGGCCAGGAGTTCAAGACCAGCCTGGCCAACATGATGAAACCCCATCTCTACCAAAAATACAAAAAAATTAGCTGCGTGTGGTAGCGTGTGCCTGTAATCCCAGCTACTTGTGAGGCTGAGGCAGGAGAATCGCTTGAACCCAGGAGGTAGATGTTGCAGTGAGCCGAGATTGCACCACAGCACTCCAACCTGAGCAAAACTCATCTCAAAAAAAAAAAAAGGTTGACATACCCAGTAGGATGACTAAAATAAAAAAAGCCAATAACAATTGTTTATGAGGATGTGGAGAAATTGGAAACCCTCATTAATTGCTGGTGGGATTGTGACATGATGTAGCCACTTTGGGAGTGCCTTAAAAAATTAAACATGACCTTATGACCTAGCAATTCGACTTCTAGATATGTAACCAAAAGAAATTAGGAGCCTGTGTTCACACAAAAACTTGCACACAAATGTCTGTAGCAGTATTATTCATAATAGGAAAAAATGGAAGCAACCATCAACTGCTGAATACATTAACAAAGTATGTTACACTCATACAATGGAATATTATTTAGCCGTAGAAAGGATTGAAGGAGGCCGGGCACAGTGGCTTATGCCTGTAATCCCAGCACTTTGGGAGGCCGAGGTAGGTGGATCACTTGAGGTCAGGAGTTCGAGACCAGCCAGGCCAACATGGTAAAACCCCATCTCTACTAAAAACACAAAAACTTTTAGTACTTTTTTTGGCACGTGGTGGTGCATGCCTGTAGTCCCAGCTACTTGGGAGGCTGAGGCGGGAGAATCACTTGAACCAAGGAGGAGGAGGTTGCAGTGAGTCAAAACATGCCACTGCACTCCAGCCTGTGTGACAGACTGACTCCATTTCAAAAAAAAAGGATTGACAGACTGATCCATGTATGCATCAATGTGGATAAACCTTGGAAACATCATGCTAAGTGAAAGAAGCAGTCACAAATATATTGTGTGATTTCATTTATATGAAATGTGCATAATAAGCAAATCTGTAGAGACAGGAAGTAGATTAGTGGTTGCCAGGGGCTGAGGGGTAGAGGAGACAGGACATGACTGCTAACGGGTGTGAGTTTTTTTGGGGGTTAATAAGAATGCTCTAAAATTAGATAGTGGTTTTGGTTGTACAACCTTAAATATACTAAAACAACCACTGAATCAAATACTTTAAAAGCATGAATTTTATAGGATATGAGTTATGTCTCAATGCTGTTATAAAACAAAAACACAACAAAAAGAAATAGTAAACTTAGACCAGGCTCTCTGCATACTTAGAAACAGAGGTTAGTATCTAATGTCAGTTTATGTAAGTTCCTCAGGGGCAGTAATTATTTGAGTATTTCAGGTACTTATCACAGTGCCTGAACATTGTAAACACTTTAGTCTTTCTTAAAATAATTAATATTATGATGCTGGGCACGGTGGCTCACACCTGTAATCTCAGCACTTTGGGAGGCTGAGGCGGGTGGATCACGAGGTCAGGAGATCAAGACCATCCTGGCTAACACAGTGAAAACCCGTCTCTACTAAAAATACAAAAAATTAGCCGAGTGTGGCGGCGTGTGCCTGTAGTCCCAGCTACTTGGGAGGCTGAGGCAGGAGAATGGTGTGAACCCGGGAGGCGGAGCTTGCAGTGAGCCGAGATTGTGCCACTGCACTGCAGCCTGGGCGACAGAGTGAGACTCTGTCTCAAAAAAAAAAAAAAAAATTAATATTATGATACCAAAAGGAAGAATTTTGTGTGTAAATTATTGCAGATATGTAAGGCCAAAATAAAGAAGATAGGAAATAAAAGCTATTAGAAATTAAAGAGAACTCAACAGGTAGCCAGTTCCAAAATAAACATTAGAAGATTAGTGTATTTTCTATATATTTGCAATAACCTAGCCATAAAATGTAATGCAAAGATGTGTTATTAACAAAAACAATATAAAATACCTAAGAATAAACTTATCAAGAAATGTACAGAAGTCTATGTTGGGAAAAAAAAAAGACAACATTTTCCCAAAGGACATTAAAGAAAAGGTGAAGGTTTACTATATTCATGGATGGGAAGACTTAATATTGTAAAGATATTACCTCTCCCCTAAACAGATCTGTATATTTTATGTAACCCCATCCAACTCCAACAACATTTTGTGAGAAGAACTAAGTGATTGTAAAGTACATATAAAGGAAAATGTGTCCAAAAAAAAATCCAAAATAACCAAGAATATTCGGAAGAGAGGAATTATAATTGAGATTTGCTGTGTCAAAGAGTAAAGTGTATTATAAAGCTACAATATTAGCACAGAAATAGCAGCTAGATCATATAATAAAACATCATCAACAAAATGCTAACATTCATTGAGTATGCTGTGTGTTGTGGGTATTTACATAATTCTCATACATGTCTGTAAGGGTAGTTACTGTTTTATTCCCATTTAACAGATAAGAAAACTGAGATTCATACAAAAATACAAAAAATTAGCTGGGCATGGTGGCAGGTGCCTGTAGTCCCAGCTACTCGGGAGGCTGAGGCAGGAGAATGGCGTGAACCCAGGAGGCGGAGCTTGCAGTGAGCCAATATCACACCACTGCACTCCAGCCTGGGCAACACAGCGAGACTCCATCTCAAAAAAAAGCAAACTGAGATTCAGAAAGGTTTAATAACTTGGCTAACTTGTTGATAACAATCAACAGGGTATTGGTTAAATAAAATATGGTATACTTTTACAATTAAAGACTATATGTGACCATTTAAAGTTATGTAGAATATTAGTGACACAGTAATTAGGATAATTATATTAAACAAAAAAGTAGATTATAAAACAATATGATCCCATTTAAGATATATATATATAAAGGTTTATATATGACATACGTATACTATATTTTACTTAATCAGTGCCCTGTTAATTGTTATTCAGGCTCATGCTAACTTCTGGCTTTTATCACAGTGCTATGAATAACATTCTCATATCTAAATATTTTTACAGAGCCTCATTTATTTAAGGGTAAATACCTAGAATTAAACTTTGCTAATTAAGAACACCAAATCTAGGTATCAAAATAGGTTTGAATTCTTGCTCTTCCTTGTACTTCTACAAACCTAGCCAAGTTATTAGACCTTCCTGAATATATATGTATATAATATATGTATAGCATATATAGCATATATAAATCTTATATATATATCTTAAGTGGGATCATATTGTTTTGTAATCTACTTTTTCTGTTTAATATAATTAAACAGATCCCATTTAAGAGACATATATATATAATCTTTTCTGTTTGATATAATTAGATCCCATGTAAGATACATATATATATAATCTTCTCTGTTTAATATAATCAGATTCCATTTAAAAGATATATATCTTAAATGAGATCATATTTTGTAATCTACTTATTCTGTTTACAGAAAGATTCTTGTTTTTGGTACAAAACTCATTTTTTTCTCTGCATATATATGTATCAAAAATGATTTTCTTTGAGTGATAAAATTATGAATGGTTTTGGCCGGGTGCTGTAGCTCACGCCTGTAATCCTAGCACTTTGGGAGGCTGAGGCAGGTGGATCACTTGAGGTCAGCAGTTCGAGACCATCTGGCCAATGTAGTGAAACCCTGTCTCTACTAAAAATACGAGAAATTAGCTAGGCATAGTGGTGCGTGCTGTAGTCCCAGCTACATGGGAGGCTGAGGCAAGAGAATCGCTCGAACCCAGGAGGCAGAGGTTGCAGTGAGGCAAGATCGCGCTACTGCACTCCAGCCTGGGTGACAGGGCAAGACTGTCTAAAAAATAATAATATAATAAATTACAAATGATTTGTATTTTCTTCTTGTTTGTTGATATTTTCTAATTTTTCCACAGTGAAATAAATGTTCCTTCTCTAAAAATTTTTTTTCAATAAAATTATTATGTTGCTCTTGTTTTTTTTAAACAAGATATGTGAGGTTGTTGTCATTCTTTCATTATTCACCCTGCCAGCTGGCTTAGCTGCTCCTCTGTGCTCCTGCAGTCCCGTGTTTCCCTTGATCCCAGTGTATTGTCGTAGTGATTATAGCGTATTGTTATTACTTACTTTTCTGACTCCTATTTCTATATACTTGGTGCCTGTAACAATATTTGGCTCAATAAATGCTTCAGGAAGGAAAGACTGGGAATGAAAGGAAAAAAAAGAGGAAGTGAGGGAGAAGGGAAACCCCCTTGCAGAGATATAGGTCTAAGGTTTTTTTTTCTGTATTTAGGCAGCTTCTTTCCCCAATATCCAAAAGCAAGTGGTGGATGGTATATTACTCATATAATTCTTTATACTGATAGAGAAAATGAGTTGAACAACAAGAACAAAAAAGGCCTTGATTTCAGAACCACTTGTCTTTAAGTCCTGATTGCGAGGAACCAAAAATATATGTAAGGCTAGCTGTGGTAGCTAACCCCTGTATCCCAGCACTTTGAGAGGCTGAGGCAGGAAGATTGTTTGAGCCCAGGAGTTTGAGACCAGCCTGGGCAGCATACGGAGATTCTGTCTCTATACACATACACACACATACACACACACACACACAGATCCAGATCCTGTCTCTACACACACACACATAAACACACACACACACATTCAATTAACCAGTTTTGGTGGCACATGCTTGTAGTCCCAACTACTTGGGGGAGGCTGAAGTATAAGGATTGCCTGAGCGCTGGAGATTTACCCTGCAGTGAGCCCTGATTGTGCCACTGCCCTCCAGCCTGGGTGACAGAGTGAGACCTTGTCTCAAAAAAAAAGAAAATAAAACAATATATATATAAAATTTATATGTGTTTATATAGATACCATTTATATGCTTATATATATGTCATTTATATGTATGTGTATACACACACACACACACAGAGAAGGGAAGGTGGGGATCTTTACATTTAGAAATGCCAGAGTGAATCTTTCCCAAATTATTGGAACATATGAGGGCTATTTTGGCAGAAAATGCTGCCCTGTCCCTCCTTCCCTTTTAGATACCAGTTGTATCTAAAAAGGCCTTTTTGGTTTTTTTTGAGACAAGGTTTTGCTTTGTTGCCCAGGCTGGAGTGCAGTGACATGATCATAGCTCACCATAACCTCAAACTCCTGGGCTCAAGTGATACTCCCATTTCAGCCTCCTGAGTAAGTGGGACCACAGGCATGCACCACTATGCTTAGTTAATTTTTTTATTTTTAGTGGAGACCAGATCTCACTATGCTGCCGAGGCTGGCCTTCAATTCTTGGGCTCAAGTGATCCCCCTACCTCTGCCTCCCAAAGTGCTGGGATTACAGGAATGATCACCATGGCTGGTTTTACAGCTAGCCTTACATATATTCCACATTTATTTTTAATAAAAGACTTGGCAGATGTGGGAGTTGTTGCCTGCTTGCCTTTCAGACTTTTCTGGGTAAAAGATCATAAAGGACCTTGGGGACTGCTCCCTGGCCCAGATACTCATATCATGTATCTATTTAAACATGAATTTGCTTGAGGAGAAAGCCAGAGAAATGGACTTAATGTAACCCCAGTGTTATTTTTCTTTCCAGGAAGGGGAACAGTTTGTGAAGAAAATTGGTGGTATTTTTGCCTTCAAGGTGAAAGATGGCCCTGGGGGTAAAGAGGCCACCTGGGTGGTGGATGTGAAGAATGGCAAAGGATCAGTACTTCCTAACTCAGGTTAGTTTGGGAATGACTTCATTTCTAGGAGCACTGACAAGTTTACAAAGGCTGTCAGCTGGGAAAATGGGGGTCTGCTCTACTGTTCCCCTAAAGGACTGGCTTTTAATGTTAAAGAACCAGTGAATTCCAGGGAACAGGAAGAGGTCAAAGCCACCTCCTCCCAAGGATTTGCAGGCTCCATCACAGAGTTGCCAATCTTAGGCTTTGGAATTAGGCAAACTTGGGTTGGAGTCCCGTCCATGCCATTCACGTATTCTGACCTCGAACAAGTTATTTAACTTTTCTGAGACTCGGTTTTCTCTTCTGTAAATGGGCTTAATAAATGGCCCCTTTTCATAGGATTGGTATGAAGATTAAGAGGATTCTCTCTTAATTAACCTGTAAAGCACATGGTCAAATGCATGGCTAGTGGCCTTGGAAGACCTGTCTATAGTCACTATCGCCAGTTATCCTCATCCAAATCTTTCTTGAACTCACTCTAGTCAGCTTTTGTCCTCATCACTATCCCCGGACTGTTCCTGTCAAGGTCACCAGTGACTACCACATTGCTAAATTCAGTGGTTAATTCCCAGCCCTCATGATATTACACTTAACACGTTTTCCTTGCCTACTGGCTGTTCCTCCTTGGCCTCTCTTGATGGTTTCTTTTTGTCTCCAAATTTCTAAGTATTGGAGTGTTCCAAGGCTCAGTTCTATTTGCCTTAATTCCTTGGGGATCTTATCTAGTCCCATGCTTTGAAACAGTTTCTACACTAATGACTGTCTTTAGCGTGGACCCAGCCACTGAACTACAAGGTGTATATCCAACTGCTTAACTGACAAGTTTACTTGGACACCTAATAGGTATCGCAGAGCTAACATGTGAAACTGAACTCCTGATCTTTCTTCTTCTCCCCTGTAAGTGTGTACTCCTCTTGCTATTATCCCATTCTTGGTAAATTGCTCCTGTGTCCTACTGGTTCCTTGGTCTAAAAACCTTGAAGTCATCTCTGGCCACTTTTTTTCTCTTACACTCCACAGTTTAACCCATCAGCACATCTTGTCCTCCTCTATAGCCACCACCACCCTGGTCTAAGCCAGCCTCATTGTTTTATCTGGTCTCCCCACTTCTATTCTTACCCACTACTCTGCACACCTGCCAGAGTGATCATTTAAAAACTTGCCGAATTGTTACCTTCCTCTGCTCAAAAGCATCCAATAGCTTTGTCTCACTGCAGGTAAAAGCAAAGTTCTTAAAATTGTACTGTATGATCTGGCCCCAGTTTTCATTGTCTTACTATGTATGTCCTTGCTCACTTAGCTCCAGTAACATTGACTTTTTTGCTGTTGCATGAATGTGGGATTCTCTTGGTTGGGGACTTTTCTACTCTCTGTTCCCTGTCCGCAATTACCTTCTCCCAGGTATCCTTGTGGCCTATTCCCTCCTTTCCTTTGGATCTTTGCTCAAATTTCACCTTCTCAGTGAGCCCCTCCCTAACCACCCTTTTTAAAATCTTACCCCCACAGTGAAACCCCATCTCTACTAAAAATACAAAAAAATTAGCTGGGTGTAGTGGCGAGTGCCTGTAGTTCCAGCTACTCAGGAGGCTGAGGCAGGAGAACGGCGTGAACCTGGGAGGCGGAGCTTGCAGTGAGCCAAGATCACGCCACTGCACTCCAGCCTGGGCGACAGAGCAAGACTACATCTAAAATATATATATATATATATATATATATCACCCCCATTACCATTCCCTATTGCCCTTTTCTGCCTTATTTTTCTCCATAGCACTTATTACTATCTGATATACCATGTAATATTTTACTTACTTTCTTTTTGTCCATCTCTCTCACTTGAATTGTAAGTTCCTTGAAGACAGAGCTTTTTGTCTGAGGTATACTGCTGCATTCCCAGTGCTTAGAATGTACCTGACACATGGTAGGCCTTCAAAAATGAATAATTTAAAAATGGACAACAGAATGAATGAATGGTTCCGAGTAAGCATTCAGTAAGTGGTAGCTGTACTGTACTGTTATGCTTCTCTTGTTGGAGAGAGCCTAGGGTAATTTAGAAACACTATGGATTGAGACCAGCTTTTTGGAGGGCTTAAAATGCCGTGATAGGGGCTGGGCAAGGTGGCTCACACCTGTAATCCCAGCACTTTGGGAGGCCGAGGCGGGTGGATCACAAGGTCAGGAGTTCGAGACCAGCCTGGCCAACATGGTGAAACCCCATCTGTACTAAAAATACAAAAAATTAGCTGGGCGTAGTGGTGCATGCCAGTAATCCCAGCTACTTGGGAGGCTGAGGCAGGAGAATTGCTTGAACCCAGGAGGCGGAAGTTGCAGTGAGCCGAGATGGCACCACTGCACTCCAGCCTGGGCAACAGAGCAAGACTCTGTCTTGAGAAAAAAAAAAAAAAATGCCATGATAGGAACTTTGAAAGTCATTTGGTATATAACCAGTATACCAAAGCTTTTTAATATGCATTAGAGCTTCCTAAATAGAAAAGTGAAGTCAGAGCTGTGTTTTGGAGGATGAAACTGGTACATTAGACCTGATGAATTGAAAGGGGTGAGATCAGAAGCAGAGAGAGCCATCAGGAGGATAGACGTTGCCACTGTCTAAGTGAGCGGAGAGGATGGCCGGCCTTTGTGCAGGCAGTGGGAAAAGTGAATGTTGTGAGAGTAGATGCCAGAGATACTAGAGGTGAAGGTAATGGGACCTGGGAATTGTATGGAAGAAGCATGTCTGTCAAAAATGGTGAAATTTTATTACTGACACATTTTTGAGGGAGGTCCTTTTGGAAAGGACGACATCAGGAGCACAGGTGGAAGCAAGGTTACCTCTAGTGAAAAGGGATGGATGGAAACTTCTTTCTCTGAAAGGGCAGGTAAATATTCAGGGGCATTTTGAGAGGAGAGGAGGTCGGCAAGCTCCTGGAATAGAGTATAGAGCTTGGAGTGTGGAGAAAAAGTGAAGAGTACTGTTAATGTGCATGGTTGAATAAGGGATTGATGAGAGATGAATGAAAGAAAAATTGAGCAGTAGTTAGGGCATCTGTCTAGTGTGGGCAGCATGACTTTGTTGTGGAAGGTTCCTGAATTATACAGAGTCCCTTTTTTTTCCTTCCAAAATGAATGGGCAAAAAAATGATCATAACTGCATTCTATGAGCCGCCACTCTAAGGTGGTGTACAAAGAAAAGCTAAAGGCTTTATCTGGATTCCAGCTTTTAGAAATAGAAAGAACTTCAGGAATTATATTCGTGATCTTTTTTTTTTTAATGACTGAAGGTTAATGTTACTTTTGTATTTAGATATGCCCATACTGATACTAAGGTTGTTTTAAAAAAATTTCTCCTTCTCCTCCTATTTTGTTGTTGTTGATTGATAGGATTGGTTTGTTATCAAAGATCATATGCTGATGGAAAGCTGTTGAATGATTTTGGAAAAGCTGTGTTCCCTCCAGATAGGTTCTTGCCATGTTCTTCCCACATTAGGTGCTGTACCCCAGACCCCAAGGGATCTTACCCTGGGGCAGGATAATTTCTGCTGAAACTGACACTTGTTGGCAGCCAAGAGTGGTGCTGAAATACAGACTTACCAAGAAAAGCCATCACTGGAAATTGCCAGCTCCTTTTACATCAACCAACAAATGGCTATTTGTTAGAGATTAGCTACATTAAAGCATTAATAACCTGTCCTAGTTTGAACCGGCATCTTAAGGAGAATTGCTAGTTCATTTGGCATATACATAATGTTAGGGGGTTTGTTTATTGTTAACAAAGTAAGATTTACTTAAATGTATTTTGTAAGAGCTTGGTAATGATTATTGAGATGAATATATTATGGATTTTTAGATTTTGTGCATTTTCCATCATCTGTTTTTGCTGCCTGGGTACCTTTTAGTATCTCCTCCACGAGTTCTGCCTTTGCCTCATCTCCTTTGAAACCACTCGTATAGCATATATCCAGGAAGCCAACTTTGATTAATCTAACATAAGATATTATTCCTTCATTCTTTTATTCTGCCCCTTCAGCACCTTGAGTTCTCAACTTTCTCCCTTTATGGGCAGCATGATACAGAAAGCTTCAGGGTCTCCTAACCCCAAGGTACACTAGAAAGAGCATGGCCTTTTAGAAACACCCAAAACTGGGTTCAGATCTAGGCTCTGTCACTTAGAGGGTATATACCTTCCCTGAGTCTAGTGGTCTTATCTAGAATATGATGAGAATGGTTTGTATCCGTAGAACTGTTGTGGGGATTAAATGAGATAAGGAAGATAGAGCACCTAGTAAGTGCTCAGTAAATCATTGTTTCCTCCCCAACCACATGTTAAACATTAATTGTGCTTAGACATATAGGTTTGTCTAAGGCTCTCAAAAGGACTTTGAAAACTTGGAAACCATCTGGGATTCATCAAATGCTGATAAATCAGTGAAGGCACAGTTAAAACTGAGCTGTTGAATGTTTACATACTTCCTACAACAAAAGGAAGCAATAGAGCATAGGAATTGGGAGTATGAGCTTTGGCAACAGGAATCTGCATTCAGATGTAGCTCAGCTACTTACTAGCTATGTGGTCTTGGGCAAGTTATTTGGTCCCTCTGACCCTTATAGGATTGTTACAAAGATCAGATGAGACCAGGTATGTTGAAGTGTTCAGCATAGTGAGAGCTCAATAAATGCTGATATTACAGCAGTAGCAGTAGCAGATTTTACTTCCTGAAGCCCCCTTTCAATGACCAAGAGTCCTTTCTTGGACTGTTAGGACCAGGTCCAACGATCTCAGTTTGTTTTTTACCTCATGCTCTTTGATGTTATATATCTGCAAGAGAACTGGATTTTCTAGGCTGTAAATTTGTTTATTTTTTAAGGATTTAGACCTTTTTTCCAGTATTAAGATAAAATTTTGTTAGCAGCTAAGTTAGGATAACCATTGAATCTCAGTCTTTTTAGGGGCAATCCCTGAGTTGTAAGACATATAATAACTTTTTTTCTATCTTGTTTCAGTTATTTAATAACAGAGGCATACTATGGTTTAACAGTTTATTCTATTTCTTTTTTTTTTGAGATGGAGTCTCACTCTTGTTACCCAGGTTGGAGTACAATGGTGCAATCTCAGCTCACTGCAGCCTCCGCTCCTGGGTTCAAGAGATTCTCCTGCCTCAGCCTCCCAAGTAGCTGGGATTACAGGCACCCGCCACCATGCTCGGCTAATTTGTGTATTTTTAGTAGAGGTAGAGTTTCACCATGTTGGCCAGGCTAGTCTTGAACTCCTGACCTCAGGTGATCTGCCCACCTCAGCCTCCCAAAATGCTGGGATTACAGGTGTGAGCCACTGTGCCCAGCTCCTATTCCATCTCTTTTATTAAGGTACAGGTTATCTGATTAGCTATTATGCCATAATTTGATCATCTTTTGAAATTCACATAATCTATTAATTTATTCAACAAATGTTTATTGATTTCCTATGTGTCAAGTACTCTTCAAGGGCCTGTGGATATAGCAGTGATCAACACTGACAAGGGCTCTGCCCCTTGAAGTTTTCATTCTGTTGGACAAATACAGACAGAAAACATATACACATATAAGTAGAGTAGTTTCAGATCAGTGCCCTGTGAATAAAATGTGACTTCATTTCAGGGAGAGGCCAGGTTTAATTTGAGCTAATTCTTAATGAGAGGAAGAGCCTACTGTTAGAATCCTATTGTTATATTAATTGATTGCCTAAAACGTTGACTGCTGAAAATGTTGATTTCTTGGTGAATTTTTCCTTTTGCACTTGAAACCTCTCATTTGGACAAGGCAGACACGGCTGATTTAACAATGAGGTATTAGTCTTTGTTGTCCAGTCTTTTTTCCACTATTTCACTTTGATAATAAAATTAATATTTTAAAAGCTTTGTATTATTAAAATTGCATACACTTGATGTAAAAAAAATTAGAAAAGATAGACAAATAAAATGAAGAACTACCCTGCCAAAATTCCACTGTCCAGGTTAGGAGTTGGCAAATTATGCCCTGCAGACCTAGCCTACCACCTGTTTTTACGTTTTGTGTTTTGTAAAATTTTTATTGAAGTCTAGCCTGTAGTAAGGGCATAATTCCAGAGTGTACCACATGATGAATGTTGACAAATGAATACACCTCCAAGATTAAGACACAGAATGTTGCCAGCACTCCAGAAGCCTCCCTCCTGCCCGCCTGCTCTCACTATTCACTCCCAAAAGGAACCATTATTTCGAATCCTATCACCATAGCTTGATTTTATTTATAGACCAATAACATTTACTCTTTTTTAGGTCTGGCTTTTTTTATTCAACAGCATAAGATTCATGCATATGGTTGCATGTGGCAGTAGTTTGTGTTTACTATGCAAATACCCCAGAATTCATTCCTAGTGCATTTGATGTATTTTTGCATTGTTTCAAGTTGGGGGCCTGATGAATAATGTTGTTATGAATATTCTTATAGATGTCTTCTAGTGGACATTTCCGTTGTACTTATTTCCACTGGACATGTACCCAGGGCTAGGTGATAAAGTACAGGATAGCCAAACAGGTTTTTCGTGTGGATGTACTATTTTACATTTCCTTCCACATTATATGAGAGTTTTAGTTCCTCTGCATTTTTGACGGTACTTGGTACTTGCCAGGTTTTTTTTTAATCAGGCTAATCGATGTACAATTGACAATAAACAATAAAATCAACCCTTTTCAGATGTATAATTCTGTGAATTTAGACAAATGCATACAGTTGTGTAACTATCACCAGAAATCAAGATATAGACAGACTGTTTCCATTACCCCCGAAAGTGTCCTCATGTCCCTCTATAGTCAGCCCCCTCAGGCCCTTTCAGCCACTAGTTTGATTTCTCTCCCTGTAGTTTTGCTTTCCCTAGGAAGTCATACCCATGAAATCATATAGTATGTAGCTTTTTGAGCCTCCTTCTGTCACTGAAATTTATTCATGTTGTTGCATGGATCATCAAGTGTTTTGTTCTTTTTTGCTGCTGAATGGTTACCCGTTCACCAGTTGATACCCATTTGGGTTTTTTCCAGCTTTTGGCAGTTATGAATAAAGCCACTATAAGCATTCACATGCAGGTTTTTGTGTGGACATAAGTTTTCATTTTTCTTTGGTGACTACCTAGGAATAGGATTGCTAGTTCATGTAGTATGTGTATGTTTAGCTTTATGTGAAACTTCCAGACTGTTTTCTGAAAATGGCTGTATCATTTTACAGTCTTTCTGATATTATGTTGACCTTTCATTTGTTTCACTTCCTCACTAATGCTGGATATTGCCTTTTTTTTTTTTCTTTTTTAAATTTCAGCCATTTGTTCTAGTAGGTATGTGGCACTCATCATGATTTTAATGTGAATTTTCTGATGGTTAAGGAAGTGAAGCACTGTTTCATGTGTTTCTTGGCCATTTGGAGATCTTTTATATAATGCCTATATGTGTCATTTGCCCATTTTTATTTTGGATCGTCTAACCTTTTCTAGTTGAGCAGTAGGAGAGTAGGAGTTTTTTGTTTTTTGTTTTCCCATAATCCACTGTACCTTCGACAGGAGTTCTTCATATAGTCTGGATACAAGTTCTTTGTCAGAGATATATGAGTTGCAAGTATCTTCTCCTTCCTCTGACTGCCACCTGTTTAAAATAATTTTATTGGAACACAGCCAACATTTGTTTATATATTATCTATGGCTGCTTTTGCACTAAAGGGCAGAATTGAGTAGTTGTGATAGAGACCTACTGACCTGCAAAGCCTAAAATATTTAGTGTCTGATCCATTACAGAAAGTTTGTTAACCCTCGATCTAGATAACCGTATTCATTTTCTATTATGGTATAACAGATTGCCACAAACTTAGTAGCTTAAAATAATGCACACATTTATTAGCCCACAGTTACCTTGGATAAGTAGGCTGAGGACAGCTTAGCTGGGTCCTCTGCATAGAGTCACACAAGGCTACAGTCAAGGTGTTGGCCAAGGCTGGGCTCTCATCTGGAGGCTTCACTGGGGAAGGATCCATGTCTAAGTTGATTCAGGTTGCTGGCAGAATTCATTTCCCTGTGGCCTTGGGAATGATAGCTTTCCTCTTTTACTGGCTATAGGCCAGAGCTGGTCCTCAGCTCCTAATGGCCAGTTCCCTGCCACATAGTCCTCTCCATAGGAAGTCCATAACATAGCAGTGAAGTCATTCAGAGCCAGCAGGAGAGCAAGAACAAATCTGCTAGCAAGGTGGAATCATTTAATGCAACAAAATCACAAGAGTGACATCTCATTGTCTTTGCCATATTCTGTTAGCTAGAAGCAAGTCACAGGTTCTGCTCACACTGGAAGGAAGGGGATGTACACCAGGAGGGTCACCTTAGAGTCTGTCACAGTTACTATTAGTAATATATTGGTGTCTTCAGTTTACAGATGTTTTTCTATATTTATATAGTTGAATTCTGTTTTTAAGCAAAAATGGCATCATACAGTTTATTTTGTAACTGGCATATATAATAATATCACGAATAATGTAACATGAACATTTTTTTATGTCAGTAAATCCAGATCCATGTCATTTCTTATTGTGGTTTATATCATACCTGACTATTTGAATATACCATAATTTATTTAATCAATTCCATCTTGTTAAATATCAGGATTGCTTGTGGTTTGTGTCACATTTTACCAGCCTGCCATAGAAGTATATGTGAGTGCCCATTTCCCCACACTGCCTCAGTGCTGGTTGTAATTCTGTTGCAGTCAGTGGCTTTTGACAAAAATGTATATGTGAAACTGAACACCTCCTTTTCTCCTTCCTTCTCCTGTGTATCTGTTTTAGATAAGAAGGCTGACTGCACAATCACAATGGCTGACTCAGACTTCCTGGCTTTAATGACTGGTAAAATGAATCCTCAGTCGGTAAGTATGATGGAGCTTATATCCTGCTAGTAGGTAGGTAGGTTTTCAGCCCTTTCTACTCCATCTCCTGACTCAGACTCTAAAGTGCAAAGTGGTCAGACACACAAAACTCTGCAGCGTTCCCCAAACAAGTGACAGATGTCTGTGGAGCAAGCTATGTGCCAGACACTGTCTTGTGTGCTGGAAGTGCCCAGAAGAATAAGAAATAGTTCCCACGCTCAGGGCATCCACAGATCTGGAAAAGAGTCAGTGCAGCCAGAGATCCAAGGTGCCACACCTGACTTGTGGTCAGGGGAGGATGAAGGCAGGAGCAGCCATATCTCTATGGGCCATCAGGGAGAGCCCCACAGAGGAAGCAGCTCTTAAGTTTAGTGCCCAGGTGGAAAGTAGGAGTGTTCCAGCAGGAGGGAGCGGTGGCATGAACAAAGGCATGACCTTTTACATTCTATTTATTTGCCCATGTTCTTCTTTTTGCCTGACCTGTCCTTACCTGACAAATGATTTGTCTTTCAAAGTTAGCTCAGATGTTATCTCCAAGGACCTCTTTCCAAGTTGCTGCGGAGCTGTAACCAGTCCCTCTCCTGAACCACGTACTGGACTGCCAGCTTAGTGCCTGTTGTGTTGTGTTAGTCATAATATGCCTCTCTCTCTTCCCTGTTAGACTGTAAGTGTCTCAAAGCATCAAAGCACATCTTATTTGTCTTTATGTTTCCAGAATTTAGCACAGTCTCTGACATTTTTAGGTATTCTGTAAACACCTGTTGGACTAAATTGCATTTGTCTAGAATGTGTTTATGCCTTGTATAGATTTTCCTAGTCCTCAGATTGTCAAGGGTCCTCTTAGATTCTTCAGCTGCAGTGTTGAATGGACTTGATATAGTGAGCTTTCTGTCAACTTGATATACTGAGCTTTCCAGTAAAAAAGAAACTAAGATGTTTCTTTCCAATGTAACTTAATTTTTTTGTTGTCTCAGTCTGGTTTGTTTTAGGTCTTATTCCTGTGGGTCTCTGGTAATTTGCAAGATTGGATAAAACAACTAAATCTCACTCCCACTTGCTTTTTTAAAATGCTTTTTCTAAGTAACCAAGCACATTTCAGTTGATGCCATGGCAAGTGAGATTTGTATCTGTGATGTTTCCGCTGAATACACACCATTGGCACTGACATTTCCACTGAGCTCGCTCCAGAAATCTAGACAGAACAGAGGCCACCAGTATAGGAGCTGGCTGTCATCCTGCTTCCCACCCACTGCACATGCCATGCACAGCTCTGGCAGGCTGTTCAGACTTCACACATCAGCTGCCTTCATTCTCTCAATTTATCTTTGTACTGCCCATTTTGGGGGCAAGGTGTCAGCTTATTTTCCTTCAGCACCTTTTAACACCCAAAGGAATTAAAGATAAAAATAGCAGACCTTTCTATTAATGTGCTAATGGACTTCCCTTATGCTCAGAGGATTTCCAGAGGATTTGACTGGAAATCGTTAAATGCAGTGGAAATTCTAATTTCAGTGTTTGACTCCAGCAGCAAGCATACATGAAGAACACCTAGGGGCCAGACTGAAATCATCTGTATGTATGGACTCTCTAAAGGGTGAAGATTCATGTTTTCTCCATTGTTAGTAAATAAAAAGTGATTTTCTTTGTTAACTTACAAAGGGGAAAGGTGGTGAGTTTCTCCTGTACTACTGGTCCGTATTTTTTAATGATGTTTGTTCAATATATTGTGTTCTGAGTCACCTGACCTTTAAGCCATCAGACAGAAGGCTTTGTGCCATATTTAGTTTGTCCAGACAGAGGAGGGGGAAAGAAAGGAATTAGTCACCCCTACCAGGAGGTACAGATAAAACAGAGCTCCTTACAGTCCCATGGATGATATAGAAGAGCTCCTAGCTTCTTAATGTACTGTTAAAAACCTAAGACTACCAGAAACGTTTTTTAAAATCTAGCCCTTCCTTGTTTTTAATTCAGTTAAAATACTGAGATCATGGCAGGGAAATTATGCTGTGTTCCCAATTTTGCTATTTCTCTTAAGTTTTCCTGGGATTTTGTTACATGGTAAATTTAGCAAACATCATGTGATCTAATCCCAGGCAGTTGTTAAATGGAACAAATTGTGGCTCTGCACTTCAGATTGGTTTGATTCTTCTTATTGAGCCAAAGAGTAACACAAGCACCCCATTCTCAGCAGGCTCTGTGTCCTCTGTAGGGATAAGTCCTTTATCATTGGTGGCATTTCATCCACATGCACGTTGGATTGAACCCCAAGAGTTTCTGTGTTTTTTGTGTATGCTTTTTCTCTCAGCAGCCTGCTAAAAATTTCAGTTAGTATTTCCCACCTACATGGAATGTTTTAAAACAGAATCAGTCTGGTAACCCACTTTAAGGAGGACAGGTAAAAACAGGCTCAGTTTCTATGAGAAATTTGGGAAGGCTGCTCCTTTCTGCTGCTCTGCGAAAAGTGTGGCCTTTTCAAATTCTTTTGAAGAATCTGGTTCCAAATCTATTGTAGAAAGCCAAGTTTCATATTTTAGAGAAAGTCATGTGACCTGGATAAATAAATGATCTCAGGGCTAGATAGTATAGAAACATCAGCAATCTTAAAAACACCGAGTAATGAGTTTTCTTTCTTCTTTACAGGCCTTCTTTCAAGGGAAATTGAAAATCACTGGCAACATGGGTCTGGCTATGAAGTTACAGAATCTTCAGCTTCAGCCAGGCAACGCTAAGCTCTAAGGAACTCCCTTTGGCTACTTTGAAAATCAAGATGAGATATATAGATATATATCCATACATTTCATTGTCAGAATTTAGACTGAAACTACACATTGGCAAATAGTGTGGGATAGATTTGTTTTTAAATGGGTGTGACCAATCCTGTTTTTCCTATGCTCTGGGTGAATAGAGCCTGATGGTAGACTACTGCTTTGCGGAATTGCATACAACTGTGCATTACAAAGTTAATATGGTAATTATGGTCTGGGGTAAAATTGAGTTTCAGAATAAAATTAGGAACAGTAAAATCCAAAGAACTATGTAAACAAAAAAGCTTTTGTTTTGCTTACAAAGTATATTTAAGGATTATTCTGCTGAAGATTCAATTTAAGAGTTTTCCTTGGGAGAACTAAGTACGAAACACAGTGCCAACAGCTGGCCAATAATTAGTGTTGTGCACTTAATGTCCTTAATCAATTTCTCAATAGTTCTTGAAATTAGTGAGATTAAGAAAAAAGTCTAAAAATTTTGCATGTCATGCTATCAGAAACAGTATTTTCTTCCCAAATCAAAATAAAAGAAATATGATCAGAGCTTGCACACAGGCTTGTTTTTAAAATAAAAAATATTTTTAAAACGGGTTTCCTTCTTGAAAAATCAGTGTATTAGTCATAAAACACTATCATTAAGAATAATTGAACAATAAAGTTTGCTTTGAGATGCACAGTTTTCAAATTATAATCTCACTTCAAATATATAAAGTCCTCGGTCCTTTGTTACAATTTCCTTTTTCATGTAAGTTTAATTATCTGCATTTATCTTTTTTCCTAGTTTTTCTAATACTAATGTTATTTCTTACAATTCAGTGAGATATGGGATAAAATAATGCTTTGAGAAGAATGTTTAATAGAAAATTAAAATAGCTTTTTCTGGCCTCTCTTATTTATATTATGTGTGTTCTTCTTGCTCAGGGTTCTCTAGATAATGCAGAATAAAGAGAAACATTGGGGAATTTATAAACTGAATGTTATCTGGACATAATCACTAGTTTTTGACTGGGGAGGCAGTGTGGTATAATAGAGCACTTGACTAGGAGCCAAGAGACTTGCTTCTCTTAGGCAAATAACTGCCTGCCTGGACCCGTTTGCTAAACTGTTAGGAGATTTAAGTAGATGATCCAAAGGTACCTTCTGCTCCGAATCCTGTGAGTTTCCTCAGAGCCCAGTAGAATGGTTTGGGAATTATCCAGGCCCCGCCTTGCTGCTGTTGTCATTATTTCACCCAAAGGTGGGCAGAGGTAGAAAACAAGCTGGTTTCATTTGTTTAGGTGATTGGAGCCCTTGCGTCAGGACTGTGGATCAGGTCTCCTAAGACCATTTAGCTTTGCATGTTCTGTGACCAGCAGAACAGCATTTGGTGGTAGGGCAAGAGGATACGTTAAGCCAATAGAAGTTGATCCCAAGTTCCATAAAATGAATTCAGAACACAGACCTACTTCCTAATCATAGTAGCTTCTTACTCTGAGAAGAAAAAGACTTCAAGAAAAGAGTTTCAACAAAATGTCTGATTTCTCTGTAGTTTGGATTCGCTGCTTCATTCTGTCCTCACTTATCCCACATAACAAGAGATACCTGAAATAGGCTTTAGGATAAACCTCAAAAACAAAAAGGAAAAACAAAAACTGGTTCTCAGGGTAGGAATATGTTCATATAGGATGTAATTTGTGTGCATGATAGAAAAGTACTCAGTGATAAAATAGTTTGATTTTTTTCCCCTTCTGGTATTATGGTTAGGAGGAAGGAGATTAAGTTTTAATTTGAGTTAAAACTGCCGTTACTAGTTGTGCTGCTTGAAGAGATCAAGTCTCAGTTGCCTGATTGATAAAGTGGAGATACTAATATTGGCCTCCTAGGATTATGAGACGCTAGAGAGATAACACGTAAAGTACCTACAGCAGTTGCCAGTTGAGGGCAGTCATTCAGTACACGTGAGTTCCCTTGCTCTTCTCACCATTAGCAGCACCTCTTGCTCCTGGGATATGTGATTCCGGGGATATGTGATAATGATGTTTGTGGTGTTATGTCCCACTTCTGGAGCCTTTCATTTGTTCATTAACAGGTATTTATTGAGTACCTACCATATATAGAAGGTACAATCTCACCGGAGATACTAGTCAGCTCTTTTTCTCAAGGTGCTTACATGGGGAAGACAGTCAAAGAGACAATTATTATTGACTATGAAGTGCCCAGCAGGAAATGGTTAGGGTGCTGTGATAAGCAGTCATAGTGAGGGACCTTGATAAAGTAGTTAAAAGAGATGTCTTCGAGGAAGTAATTTTTAAGCCGAGATCTGAAGGTTAAGAAGGAGCAAACCATGCAAAGAACATTGCATGAAAGGGTAGAAACAGGCTTGACTTGTTCCAAAAACTGTGAGGGGGCCAGTCTGAGTGGAATAGTGAGCAGGAAGGACAGGCCGGAGATCAGATTGGATAGATACACAGAAACTAGTTTCATTGGGATTTGTTCATTATGGTAAGGCTTTTTTTGTATTTCATTCTTAGTGAAGTCAGGAGCTGTTGACAATATAGCTTTACAGGTGTTTATTTCTTAGGCTACATATTCGTCTTGCCATCATATCCTAGGTCTGGAACCCAGACTAATGGAGTAGCCACTACCTGGAACATCATGACCATCATGGCAGATGAAGAGAAAAAGGTGAAGTGCATGTTGGCTCTTAAAGCTTCTGCCTGAAGTGATACATACCACTTCTGCTCCCATCT
Source organism: Theropithecus gelada (assembly GCF_003255815.1). NCBI lineage: Eukaryota > Metazoa > Chordata > Mammalia > Primates > Cercopithecidae > Theropithecus > Theropithecus gelada. Next base: position 80,988,315 of record NC_037668.1, read on the forward strand.
CCTTGACCAAAGAAAGTCACATACCCCACCTAACTTCAGAAACTTAACATGTACCAGAAGGAGAAATTAGAGTTGGAATATTGGTGAAGAGAAATGATGACCACCAGAGGACTGCAAACGGGAATGAAATAATTTAACACTGTAGCTGGTGTGTGGAGAATGTACTGGTGGCAGAGGGCTGGAGAATGGATGTTGGGGTACAAGAAGATGGCGTCCTGGACTAGGGTGTCAGCAGTAGAGACAGATGTGGAAAAACAGGCAGAAGTAGAGCTGACAGAACTTGGTAACTGAATGTCGGGGGCCAGGGGAGGGGGGCGGTGACAAGAATGACTTCTAGTGACGGGCCAGCCGAATGGTGGATCGTGACTGGACTGGCAGTGAGACAAGCAGGTTTCAGGGGGAGTAGTTGAAATAAGCTCTGCTTTTGAAATTTTAACTTGGAGATGCCTGGGAGATTTGCAAATAGAGATATTGAGGAGACAGTTGGATTTGACGAGCTTAGAGGTGAGGTCAGCTTGGAGATACACACTTGGAAGTCATGAATATATCGGTTGAATTTAAAGCTACAGGAATGGATATTACCTGGGTTGGGGAAAAGGAAGGTTGGGGTAATCCTTGAGGAACTTCAGCTTTTTGAGGTCTAGTAGAGGAGGGCAAGGGTCCAGAGAGGTAGAGGGAGAACTCCAAGAAGAGAGTATGGCCAAAATGGGAATGGCCAACTGTGTCACTTGACCCCAGTAGAGAGGTCAAGTAGGATGATCTCTGAAAAGTGTCTACTTGGTTAAATTTGGTGACACGAAAGTCACTGGTGACCACTGCAAAATCAGTTTCAAAACAAAAAAACCAGTAGAGCAGTAGAGATAAAACTATATTGGAATTGGTTTCATAAAGTTCTACGAAAAATAGGAACAGAAGAGTTCCATTTGGTAGTGATATGCTCAGTTTCCAAGTGACAAATATAGAGCAAGGACATTAGCTAACTCAGGTCTAAGCTGCGTCATCTTGCACACGCTGTTCTCTGCGCCCACCCTCACCATTCTGTCCCTCCCCACTCTTGCCCCCCACCACACAGTTCACTTGGCAAATTCTCTTCATCCTTCAAGACTTACTTAGGTACCTTTGCTTTCAGGAAGCTGTCCCCATTTGTTACCCTGTAGAGCAAATCATTCCTTCCTGGTCATTTGTTTCTGTCTCCCAGCCAGTAGAGAGGTTCTTAAAGGAAAGGACGGCCTCTCATGCATCCATTTTGAGATCTCCAGCATAGTCTTGGCTGACTGTTGTTAAATGAATGAAGGAGATAGGCGAATAACAATTTTATATTCGCAGAGGGACCTTTTCTGAGGATGAGAGCCTAGTCACAGAATTGCATTCTCCATTACAAAGACTTTTTGTAGCCCTGATGATGAAAGAGAACATTAAACATTTTTCCCTTAGCCTAACTTTTCCTAATTTTTCTTTGAAAATATTTGCAGCTTCCCATAACAATCTTTCAATTTCAGACTGAAACAATTGGAAGTAGTAAGAAAAATCTGTTTATTAATGGTCTTACTATGTTTTTAAAAACTAAGTGGCAGCTGGGCGCTGTGGCTCACGCCTGTAATCCCAGCACTTTGGGAGCCCGAGGTGGGCGGATCATATGAGGACAGGAATTCAAGACCAGCCTAGCCAACATGGTGAAACCCCGTCTTAATTAAAAATTTAAAAATTAGCCGGGTGTGGTGGCACACACCTGTAATCCCAGCTACTCGGGAGGCTGAGGCATGAGAATCTCTTGAGCCGGGAGATTGCTGCCACTGCACTCCAGCCTGGGCAACAAGAGTGAGACCCTGTCTTAAATAAATAAATAAAAAGTTGCCTGGTGGGTTCTTTCTGCATTAAAATTGTTAGTCTTGTTGCTGTGCTTTTTCAGATGAATTCACACTCAGATTTCTACAATTTTTGTTGGCTGTGTAAAGGAAAAATAATGGAAAGCATTACTAGCATGTCAAGTCCATGTAGAGGTGGGGGTATGACAAAGGAGTCACTGAGGAATTTCAGGTCAAAAAGTCCTGTCTCTGCCTCCTGGAAGCTAAGTTAGGGTAAGGCATTTAAGCCTCAGCAGCATTTAGTTTTCGTTTCTTCCTCTGCAAAGGAGGGACACTGTTGAATTTTTTTTTTTTTTTTTTACAGTCACTCTCATTAGACTGTATACATCTTGAATGCAGTAATTCTGTTACTCATCTCTGTGTCTCTAGTATTAATGCAGTGTCCACCAGAGTAGCATCAATAACTGTTTCTCGGACAAATAAGGGTTAGACAATGATCATTAATGTTAATTTTAAATTAGAAAATACTTTGTGAAAGGTTCAATCACATATAAATATAAGTTCCCTCTGTTTTCCCCATATATGTCATCTTAGGAAAAAGTATGAAATTGAATCCTACAATTAACAGCTTTATCTTCTGAAACTTTAGCAGTCTCAGAAAGTGGTACATTTGGCCAGGCTTACTGGCTCACGCCTGTAATCCCAGCACTCTGGAAGGCCGAGGCAGGTAGATAGTGAGGTCAGGACATCGAGACCATCCAGGCTAACATTATGAAACCCCGTCTCTACTAAAAATACAAAACATTCGCCAGGTATGGTGGTACGTGCCTGTAGTCCCAGCTACTCAGGAGGCTGAGGCAGGAGAATCGCTTGTACCCAGAAGGTGGAGGTTGCAGTGAGCCGAGATCGCGCCACTGCACTCCAACTTGGGCGACAAAGCGAGACTCTGTCTCAAAAAAAAGAAAAGAAAAGAAAGAAAGAAAATAGTACATTTAGAACAGCCTGGTATAATGAGAAAACTTTGGGGCCCATCAGATGCGGGTTTTGGTTCTACCTGTGGCACTTACACAACTTTGGGACCACCTTGAGCTAATAATAAGGAAAGACTCTGAGACTGTTTCTTCGTCTGTGAAAAGGGACTCATAATGTCTGCCTTCCTGGTTGTTAGGAAGATGAGCAATTGTAGCTGTAATATGTCAAGCACATAGTAGGTTCTGAGTAGATGCTGCAAAATGTTATTTAAGGAATTTTTGTAACATGAAATTTATTCATTGGAACATTTTGTGATAATCTTTTTTTTTTTTTTTGAGACGGAGTCTCGCTCTGTCACCAGGCTGGAGTGCAGTGGCGTGATCACTGCTCACTGCAACCTCCACCTCCCTGGTTCAAGCAATTCCCCTGCCTCAGCCTCCCAAGTAGCTGGGACTACAGGCATGCAACACCACACTCAGCTAATTTTTTGTATTTTTTGTTTGTTTGTTTGTTTGTTTGTTTGTTTTTTGAGACGGAGTCTCGCGCTGTCGCCCAGGCTGGAGTGCAGTGGCCAGATCTCAACTCACTGCAAGCTCCGCCTCCCGGGTTCACGCCATTCTCCGGCCTCAGCCTCCCGAGTAGCTGGGACTACAGGCGCTGCCACCTCGCCCGGCTATTTTTTTGTATTTCTTAGTAGAGACGGGGTTTCACCGTGTTAGCCAGGATGGTCTCGATCTCCTGATCTTGTGATCTTCCCGCCTTCTGCCTCCCCAAAGTGCTGGGATTACAGGCGTGAGCCACCACGCCCGGCCAGTGATAATCTTTTGAGTTCACATAATCAGCTGGCTTCAGAATGAGGACAATTTGCTTTTATTAACTGTTTACATCCTTATGTTTTCCTCAAGAAACATTAAAATTTAATGGTCTCTATACTTAAGTGAATGGATATAGAATTATTTAGTTTGACTTTCAGAAGGTTTGCATTTTAGCCAAAGATTAAATTCTAGCTGCCCATGCCATGATTACTTTTTGAACAGAAAGAAGTCACTTGATGTTATTGACTAGCAAAAAAAATGGTAATCAGCCAGATTGTACCTCTGGGCAAATTACCCTGTGGGAGTAAGCTTGTTTAGAGACCACACTGATATGAATTAGGAATGTTGGGTATCGTACTAAACAGCTAATGAGGGGCCTGAAATATTTACGAGCTATTAGGAACCACAGCCACGTCTGGCCAAATTTTAGAGTTTTTCTCAATAGAGAGTTACAAAATCTTCTGGAACAGTCTCATATTATATCTATCTGGAGACTGCTGCAAACAAACAGCTCTTTAGTTCTTGGTAAGAACAAAGAATATTGGACCAGATTTCTGGCCCTTAAGAAATGTGGAGTCTGATTCCATTTGGCTGAAGTTTAATTTGGTGTGGAATTTTAGCCAGACTTCTAGGGGAAATAATTTTTTTAAAATGTAACCAAAATTTATTGCAAAAAGTCATGTGCATTTGGTCTATCTATTCTATTCGTGCTCATTTAAATATTTTGTAAATATTCACAGTACTGTTACCAGCAGCATGTAGTAAGTGCTTGACCTTTTTGTTTCTGAATTTATGGCCATAAACTTTTATGTAGAATTGGGGGAAATTGATTGTAGTCTGCTGTTTGTTTAAATTTCAGGTAGTTGTCTAACCAACTACCAGTGATTTTTTTCTCTCTCTGGAAGTTGTGTGATTCACCTTTTAGAATATGGCACCTTCTGTTGTGTACAGAGCACTCTGTTCAAGATTAGACACTTTATTAGAACAGAAATAGAAAATAATTAGACATGAAGACACAGTACAGGAACAACTGACTATGCAGGCTGAAAGAAGCCTTAAGCTTGGCAAAATGATACCAAGACGCAGGGTGTGACATCAGTTCACGAATATTCAAGAGATAGAAAGACCAAAGAGGGAGAAGAATTATTTTGCTTAGTTATTAGAAGTAAGGGAAAGAAATATAGAAAGATAAATTTCAGACTGAATACCACTGAATTTCCAGACAATAAAAATCGGTCATGAGTGGACTAGAAGCTCCAACCACAGAGTTGTTCCTAGACCCAGATGGCAAAAACGGGGCATTTCATTGTGGGAGATGTACCTTAATAGTGGCTGAAAGATCATCTGAACAGGAGAAAGTGGTATTTCATTGACAGCTGCTCTTGAGGATTTCTCCTTTTGCAGTTGATCAAAATCTTTTTTTCTTCTATATGCTAGAGAGAAGACTTGAGATCTTTTTGCTTACTTGTTTATACCCTGACTGGTTCATAACTTACTTTGGAAGAAACATGACATACCTTTGGAAGAAACAGTCTTCAAAAGAAATGAGAATTCAAAAGCTTCAAGTTTTTGTAGTATGAAAGCAGTCTGAGTTTGTTTTTTGTCTTTTTTTCCATCCACTTTTATTCAGCTTAAGGTAATAGCTAGTTGGCTGGCTGCAGTGTGGGAGACAACTCTCGCTGGAGTTGGAACCTGAAGACTGAGTTTGAATTCTGACCCAAGCACTCATTAGCTGGGTCACCTGAGCAAGTTGCATATCCTCCCTGAGCATCCCTTTTCCAAAATAAGGGGGCAATAATACCATCATGTTTGCCGTGAAGATCAAGTGAAATGGTGTGTGGGAAAGTGTGTACCAGTTTTAGTTATTCATGTTTGTTTTATTTTCTATTGTTGCTGAAACAAATGATCACAAAGTAGTGATCACAAATTTATTATCTCACAGTTCTGTAGCCTAGAAGTCTGGTTGGGTTTGACTGGTTTCTTTGCTCTGGGTCTCAGAAGGCTGAAGTCAAGGTGTTGCTGCCCTGGGCTCCTATCTGGAGGCTCCAGGTTAGAAGATGGCTCTGCTCCCATGTTCATTCAGATGCTGGCAGAATTCAGTTTCATGCTGCTGCAGGACTGAAGTCCCTGTACTCTTCCTGGCAGCCTATGGGTGTTTCACCTTCTAGAGGCTACCTTATTCCCTAGCTCATGACCCCCTTCATCTTTAAAGCTAGTCAAGTCCTTTTCATGTTTCAAACGTCTCTGACCTCCTCTTCTGCTTCATCTCCTCTCTCTCCAGCTAGAGAAAGTTCTCTGTTTTTTAGGGCTCATGTGATTAGGCCCACCAGGATAATCCAGAATAGACTCCCTATTTTAAAGTCCATAATGTTAGTTACATCTGCAAAGTCCCTTTCATCATGTAACATATTCAAAGGTTTTAGGGATTAAGGTGTGGATATATTTGGGGCGGGGTAGGGAGGTATTCTGCCTATCACAGTGGTATTTTACAGTGAGAGAGGAGAGCTTACAGAACATGAGATTCTTGCCTTGGAGGACTCACAATCCAGTGGGAGAAAGAGGAAAAACAGCAAGAAAGTTCCAATAATAAAGAGTCTGTATGAGATGTTATAGGAGTCCAGGAGACTCCTTGTGTACTTGACTTGGACTGAAGTTTTTTTCATTATTTTCTTCTTGTTCCCTGATGAGTCTTGCCTTTCATCAAGGTCCTTCAGATGGAATTCATATACCCCAAACACCACCATGTAATTGGATTCCTTAAATGTCCAGAAAATCGAGCTGCTGCCGTAGCTATTTGGGACTCTACTGCTTAATAAGGTCTTCAGCCCTCAGCTCAAAGTAGGAGGAATTATTTTCTTCTCTGATGATGAGGCATAACAAGAGCTCATTGTTCCTCGTCTCCTGTTTCCCATCATCAAACCCCACTGAGAGCCTTCTAGAACGTTCTTTACTCCTAGCTCTCTCTACCGTATCTATATATGTCTTTCCTCCCTTCTCTTTGGAGTGTTCTTGTTTCTTATTGTTTTGATTTAGAAAGCACTTATCCTGGGCAGTGCAGAGGTTACTGTTTAATTCTTGCCACTTGCCATTTCTATTTTAATAATGTTTCCTGGCTATTTGGTCAGGTCTGGGTGATAGTTTTGTAGTAATAGCTACCATTTACAGAGCACTTACCATGTGCCAGGTACTATGTAAAGTTCTATACTTGCATTTTCCAATTTAGACATACTGTGAGGTGTAGGTACTATTTTTATATTCGTTTGAACCTAGCTAGGATTTGAACCCAGCTCCAAGCTTAAAGCTTGTACTTGACACTGTGTACTTCAGTAATATCAAACAGGAGCTGAAATTGAGGGGCAGCATGAAGGAACTGAAACAGCACAAGTAGATTCAGGGAACCTCAATTTCAAACTCTACCTTTAAAATCCTTCTGAAAGAGGATTTGCTTCTAGAGCACCAAGATTGCCTCCATTGTTACACCAGAGGCACTCAAAATGATTCCTCCTGCAGCTTGTGTCTATAGTAGCAGCCAACCACAAAGCACACGTGGGCATTGGCTCAGCATTCCACAGAAGAGCCTATTTCTCTGGGAGGTGGTGGGGACTGGATGTGTGATGTGCCGTGTAGCTGGCCCCTGAAACACCCTGGCCTTAGCAGTTAAAGGTATAGAGAATATCTTCCTCACAGGGTTAGGATGATTAAAATGTTTTAAGGATTTAGGATGCTGCCTGTCACTTATTGGGCACCCAATATGTGCTGGCTCTCATTGTCCTAAAAATTTTTTAGTTCATAAGTATTCAGGCTAGTAGAATCCTGTCCTTTTAGCTCTACTTGAATCTAGGCTCAATGTTCAGGAGAAGACACGAGATGCATCTCTGTGTTGGTCCAGGTCCAATTCTGTGAATCATACCAACTCTTGTAAGTTTGAGCTCTGAAAGGACTGGAATTTGAGGCCAAAGAAGGCAAAATATTTTCCCTCCCCATTCTTGCTAAGTGCTTGAGTTATTGGTGTAATGGAAACAGACAGTCCTGGGTTCAAATCTAGGCTCTACATTTGCCTGCTCAACTTACCTGCCTGTTTCCATCATGGGAAGAATTTGGGCTGTGGAGAAGGGTAAACCTGGGTTCAAAACCTCAGCTCTGCCAGTGAATGGGCATTTTACTCAGTCAAGTATCCTTTCTGAGGCCATCTCTTTTCTATAAAGTGGAGCAGCAGCAGTTCTTCCTTTGCAGAGTTGTGAAGCAGAGCATCATGCATGTGGTATAAGCAGAGCGTCATGCATATGGTATAAGCAGAGCATCATGCATATGGTATAAGCAGAGCATCATGCATGTGGTATAAGCAGAGCGTCATGCATGTGGTATAAGCAGAGCGTCATGCATGTGGTATAAGCAGGGCGTCATGCATGTGGTATAAGCAGAGGCTGCCATGGGGGCGCCAGCCAGTGAAAGGTCTGGAGCTGCTTTACAAGGGCCATTCATTCATTCATTCATGGTAAGGTTGAGCAAGAGGTCCCACGTGTGACTTATGTATCCTTCTCCCTCTCCAGTGGGAGGGCAGCCAGGTGAGGCAGGTGTGGGTGCCCTGCCCACAGGCCAGAGCAGGTAAGGGGAAGAGGCTTGCTACACAGTGGAGGTGCCAAGTACCACCTAAGCCCAGCCCCATTGCCTGTTCCACCGCCGAAGCCCCTGGCGCCAAACAGTGTTGCTTCAGCTGGTAGTAGTTAATGCTCCTTTACTTGGAAACATTTGCAGCTCCTGGGAGCAATATGGTGGCGTGAGGTCTCACTGTTCACCCGCCCTGTTTCTCTGTGACTGGGATCTGCATGCCCCCGACTCCGGCCCAGTTTACCATTCTTCAAGGCTCACCAGGCTGTGGGCCCAGGGCCAACAGGGATGGGAGTGGAGGGTGGGGTGGAGCGTGGGGAACTTTTCCGGGAAGAGGCCCAGCAGGGTCTTGGCTGACGGCCCCATTAGCCACGGCCCAGGACCCCAGGGTGGGAGAGTGAACGGAAAGGTACTCGTGCCTGGAGCGGTTGCAACATCCTCTGTAATGAGGCAGATACAGCTCAGAGGCACTGGCTCGAAGGACCCCTCTTCCCAGCCCTCCTTTCAGGTGTGGGGCCTAAAGGGGGTCCAGTTCCAGTGCGGAAGGCTGGGAACTAGGAAGCGTCGTGGACTAGACAGCCCGCCTTCCCGGTCTCCCGGGTGGGGGTTCAGGGGGCGTGGTGCGGCGGCCGGGGCTAAGAGGGGTCGGTGAGACTGCTCTGCCTCCCCGCAAAGTGGGGCCAGGCCAAGTCCCGCGCGGGTAGGGGGCAGGCCTTCTCCTGCCCGCGCCTGGGGGGACCCTACGCCTGTGTCCGAAGGAGGCCGGCGTCCAGCAGATGCTCGCGGGGGGGGGTGGGGAGTGGGGGAGGGGGGCGGGAGAGAGGCGGGGAGGAGAAAACCCACAACAAAACTTGCGTCGCGGAGCGCCCTGCTTGACTTGAATGGAAGGAGCCCGAGCCCGCGGAGCGCAGCTGAGACTGGGGGAGCGCGTTCGGCCGGCTGGGCGCGGCTCGGCGCCGGGGCGCAGCAGGTACAGGGCGCTGGCGGCCAGGGTGGGCCGGGGGGCCGGGGGCTGAGCCCGGGCAGCGCACTCAGACTTCCCCGCCTCTCCAGATGGCTCCAGCAGCTGCCTGGGGCGGAGCCGCCGCATCTCACCCCCTCTGTAGGACCCTGCACTGAGGGCACGGCGGGAGATTTCCTCCTCTGAGTGCGACCCCTGCGCAGTCAGGACCCAGGCAGGGGCCTTATCCTCTCTGAGCAGAGGCAGGTCCCCGTCCCCAGGCCCCTCCCGCTTTGCACATCTGGAAAGAATCTGAGGGCGGATGGGGGCGGGGGCTGGAGTGGGAGGACTCCGGCGGGCGACAGGGAATGTGGGGGGCAGGTGGAACTGTGTAGGGGCGGGGACCCCTGTCAGGAGAGCCTGGGCCCGGAGTAGCCCGCGTCTTTCCACGTTGACTCATCAGGCCCCCTAGCGAGTCCAACCTCCACCTCTTTACAGATAGAGAAACTGAGGCCCGCAGAGGGGCAGAGATCTGGCCCCAGGGCGCGTCGGCCGCCGGGTGGGTCCCCTCCGGGGCTCGGCTTCCCCGGCCACTGTGCCGCCACAGCTTAGTGCCAACCACTGGCGGCCTGGAGTCCGTCTGTCTGTCTACTCGGCTGCTTCCCAGCCGGTACAACTGGACGGAGGAGGGGGTAGGGATCCGTGGAGCGCTAGGAGCGAGGTCCGCGCCTTTCTGCGAATGCAGCGGAAGCCCCAGGTTCCAGGTCCCCGAGCCACAGCCCGGCCTGGGGCGGGGGATGAGATCGTGGCGTTGGAATACCTGACGTGCCGTCAGGTGGAAGAGGAGGTGGTGGCGGGGCGGCGAGGCTCCTGGCAGCCTCGGGGGCTGGGGTTAGGAGAGGGAGCCGCAGCCTTCTGGAGAGGAGCAGGCGCGGCAGCAAGAGGCGAGCACCCTGGCCCGGGTGCGCGCGGCACTGACTGACCTGGTCCGGGAGGCGCGGAGGATGCGCCCCCAGCGCTTGGAGTGAATTACTGACCTGTCTGCCCTTCGATTACCGGCTGGCCAGGGAAGCTGTGGTCTGCTCCGCTCCAAGAGGCGCCACTGGTGTGAACCGGGAGAGCCCCTGGGTGGTCCCGTCCCCTATCCCTCCTTTGTATAGAAACCTTCCACAGTGAGAAGGCAGCGGTGAGGCAGGAGGGCTCATGGTGAGCAAGGAGGCTGGCTGGTCTGCAGGTGCACAGCATTCCGAGGTAGGTCACTCAGAAGAGCCTGGGGACTGCCCTGGGAAAGACCCGTGGGGACTGGTCTGGGGGTTCTGCTCCCTCATGTCCACTCTTAGGGCCCAGGACCCAGTCTACTCTAGCCTCGAGTGCAAGTTAAGAAGTGTCAGAGTCACACGACTGTGTTTCGTGTCATCTGTGAGCGCACACTTTATCTCTTCTGCCTGAGTCTAGGGTAAGGGATTACTAATGGTGGCACTTTTAGGCTTGGTGTAGTCATACATGAAAGTGCTGATCGTGTCCTGCTTGGAACCCTTAATGAGTCCCTGTCACCAACACTAGCATGGTTGTGGAGGCCCTTGGCCACCTAGGCCTCCCACCCTGTTGACCCTTCCTTAAACACACATCCCTCTCCTCTAGCCCCACCCCTGCCTTTTGATCACACCCTGCCTCTGCCTAGAGGGCTGTTTCTCCCACTTTGTCCACTTGGAGAACTCCTGCTCAGTCTTCAAGGCCAACTCAAGCCTCTGGGCAGGAGTCAGAAGACCCACATTTGACTCTTGGCCTTGGCTTTCACACACTAATTTGCAAACTGGGGGAGTCAGAGCAGATCATATTGCAGATCTCAAGATCTTTTCCAACTCTGCCTTTCACAAAGTCATTCATTCAGCAAACATTTCCCCAGCATCCACTCCAGGCTTGGGGAGACAGGCTCCCCAAGCCTGTCTAATAAAGCTGGCCAAGATTGCTGTGGAAGCACCCAGAAACACCCTAACCCAGCCAAGGGGGCAGGAGAGGCTTCCCTGAGCAGGGGCATTTGAGCAGGAGCTTTTTAGGGATGGGCAACAATGCCAGCCCTTTTTGCTTGAGCTCCAAATCTGCAGAATGGGAAGACAAACATGTTGTCCCAGGATTTCTATTAGAGTCAATAAGATGCAGCTGTTTGGGGCCCAGCACCGAGCAGGTGGGCAGTCGATTTGTATGGAATTTGAGTATAGAAGGAAGGTAGTGCTGGGGGCTGAGGATCCGCCTCTTGATTTGGGTCTCCCTTTCCCTTCCTTCTTCTAGTCCTACCTTAACCTCACACTTTGGGCCTTGAGGTTTGGTTCCCTGGTGGGGGTTGGAGGAGACGGTGGGTCCTGCTTACTTTCTCAGTAACAGTAACCCCTGCTATGTCACACCTACTTGGTGCCAGGGGTGACAGGCTGAGCCTGCTATTTCATTTAATTCTCACAAGTAGCTCCCAACTCCATTTCTTAGACTAGTAAACAGAGGCTCGGAGCAGTAAAGTGACTCATCCAGGCTTACACAGCAGTCAGAATTGGAACCCATGCCCTTCTGTCTCTAAAGTTCTCCACATGAGAAACACTCACGGCTGGCTGAGCTGCCCCTCTGTCCAGGGGTCTGAGTTCTTCCTCACCAGGTGGACTTGAAACTCCTGGAGACCAGGGAGCTCCCCTGCTCTTCCCCACACACCTCCCACACGGCTGGGTACACAGAAGGGGCCTTAGGGGGCTTATCTTGCTCCATTCTTAGAAGAGCAAGGCGGGGTACAGTGGCTCACACCTGTAATCCCAGCACTTTGGGAGGCCGAGGCAGGAGGCCAGAAGTTCAAGAACAGCCTGGGCAACCTAGTGAGACCCCATTTCTAAAAATAAAAAATTAGCCAGGTGCCAGGTGTGGTGGCACATGCCTGTAATTTCAGCTACTCGGAAGGCTGAGGTGGGAGGATCACTTGAGCCCAGGAGCCCAAGGCTGCGTTAGCTGTGATTGTGCTACTGCAGTCCAGCCTGGGTAACAGAGTGAGACTCTGTCTCAAAACAAAACAACAACAACAAAAAACTACAAGTAGGAAAATGTAGATGCAGATGGGTCAGTGGTATGGCCAAGGTCACACAGCTAGTAGGGCTGGACCTGCCCAGGACCTCACAGCCCTGAGAGTGGCTGGCCAAGCTGGAGGGACCACTCTCCATGCCCTGTCTGTCCTTCCTACCTCTCCCTCCATTCCTGCAGTCCAGCACCTCTCTCTCTGCCAGGGTCAGGCCCCCTTAGCCCTCACCCATCCCAATTGCACAGCCTCACGTCCACCCTGTGTCACGCTCCTGCCCTTCAGTGGTCCTCATCTTCCAATGATAAGGCTCACACTCCCTAACCTGGCCTTCACATCTCTCCTTCGTGGCCTGGGCTTGTTGTGGCAACTGTGCCTGTTTGTATCACTCCCAGTCCCTATCCCCCACCAGACACCCCACAGGCACTTGGCTAATTTGTACCCAGCCTTGCTCTTCTAAGAATGGAGCAAGATAAGCCCCCTAAGGCCCCTTCTGTGTACCCAGCCGTGTGGGAGGTGTGTGGGGAAGAGCAGGGGAGCTCCCTGGTCTCCAGGAGTTTCAAGTCCACCTGGTGAGGAAGAACTCAGACCCCTGGACAGAGGGGCAGCTCAGCCAGCCGTGAGTGTTTCTCATGTGGAGAGCTTTAGAGACAGAAGGGCATGGGTTCCAACTCTGACTGCTGTGTAAGCCTGGATGAGTCACTTTACTGCTCCGAGCCTCTGTTTACTAGTCTAAGAAATGGAGTTGGGAGCTACTTGTGAGAATTAAATGAAATAGCAGTCTCATGAGTGTGAACTGTCTTGCCTCTGGGCCTTTGCACACACCGACCCCCTTGCTTGTATGACCCTTTCCCTTTTGCCTGGTAGTCATCCCTTAGAATGGGATTATAATACTCAGCTTATGCATAAAGCTGCAGACCAGCACTGTCCAATAGAAATATAATGTGAGCCATAAATGCAAGTCACATATGCAATGCAACATTTTCTAGAGGGGCCATTTTTTTTTTCTTTTTTGAGACAGGGTCTCACTCTGGTACCCAAGCTAGAGTGCAGGGGTGTGATCACGGCTCACTGCAGCCTCAACCTCCTGGGCTCAGGTGATCTTCCTGCCTCAGCCTCCTGAGTAGCTGAGACTACAGGTGCATGCCACCTCACCTGGCTAATTTTTTGTATTTTTTGGAGAGACGAGGTTTCACCATCTTGCCCAGGCTGGTCTCAAACTCCTGGGCTCAAGTGATCTACCTGTCTCAGCCTCCCAAAGTGCTGGGATTTCAGGCATGATCCACCTTGTCTAGCCAGAAGCCACATTTTAAAAAGTAAAATGAAACTGGTAACATTTATTTCACCTGTTCAAAATATTATCATGTAATCAATATAACAATAAATGGGATTTGATGTCATTCATATTAATGAGGCATCCTACATTATTTTTTGTACTACGTCTTTGAAATCCACGGACACCACATTTTACACTTGCATCTCTATGTGGGGCAGCCACATTTCAAGTACCCAGTAGCCACGTGTGGCCAGTGGCTAATGGAGTGGCCGGTGCAGCTGTGGCTCTCTGAAGGGCAGAAGCCACGCTGAGTCTTCTGTCTGGGTCCCCTGCTCCCCATCATGCTTGGCCTAGGGGAGAGCAGCGTAGCATTGTTGATGTGATGTGGGCTGGGAGCTCAGCTTTGCCACTTAACAGCTGTTCACTGGCTGACCCCACTGGGCCTCAGCTCCCTGAGTTGTAAAGTGGTGATGATAACATTTTCAGTATGGTGCACAATGTTAATATAAATTCAATATTTTTATGGATACAGTTTACAGATTTTTACAGACACCAAACAGAAGGCGAGGAGGCAGAACAGCCTGCCTGGTGCGTGCACAGGATATGTGAGACCAGAGTTCCTTCCCCTGGATTCTTCTCCTTGGCCTTCTGCCCTGATTGAATTTGGGGCCTGGGCCTGTGCCCACACTCCCGCTCTCAGAACACCAGACTGCAGTGGGGTCAGATGGGCAAGGGGCTGCCGGCTGTTGAGCTGGCTATGGAGTTTATAATGTGCTGCGGGAATGATGGTCTGTAGACCGGTGTTGGGGCAGGGGGCAGGGGCAGCAGGGGTGTGGCGGAGCCAGCATAGGGCTGGTCTGCTGTGGGTGCCACTCGCTGCTACCGACTGATCCCTGGAGCCTGGAAGCTGCAGGTGTGCCGGGCTCCCTGGTTCTTTGCTGGGCCAGTGGCTGAGACCTGAGTCTCCATAAACCATGTGGATCTGTAGGGTCAAGTAAGCCTGGCTGCCACCCCTCCTGTCTCCTCTAGGACCTCCTACTCCTTGGGACCCCTTTTATGCCGCCCCGCCCACCCCCAGTCTGGGTGGGGAGTGGTTGTTGGTACTAGGGTCTGCTGCCCCCTCCAGATGGAGGACAAGGATCTTTTCCACCTCACCTGTGTCCCAGTGCCCAGTACAGGCCCAGGCACAATGGGCCCTTACTTCAGATAACTGGCTGAGCCACCAAGTGAGGCAAAGTGGTATCTGAAATCCCATGGCCACCACAGGGCAGCAGGAACTCAGAGGCAGCTACAATGTCTGCAACATCTTCTGGGAGGAGGTGGGCCTGGGATTGGGTCAGAAAGCACACACGAAGGGCCAGGCGAAGTGACTCCTGCCTGTAATCTCAGCATTTTGGGAGGATCACTTGAGGTCATGAGTTTGAGACCACCTCGGCAACATAGAGAGACCCCATCTCTACATAAAATTAAAAAATTTGGCTGGCATGGTGGTATACCCCTGTAGTCCCAGTTGCTTGAGAGGCTGCGGCTGGAGGATCATTTCAGCCCAGGAGCTCAGGTTACAGTGAGCTATGATTGCACCACTGCACTCCAGCGTAGGTGACAGAGTGAGGTCTTGTCTTAAAAAAAAGCCCAGCAAGATCTACAAGATCTAGACAAGGGAAGGAAAAGGAGCAGGAGCAGAGGATTCTGGAGTGAGCAGTGGTGTGGCAGGGGTGCAGACCATGCGTATGGAACAGACAATTAGTGAGTGGCAGGAAAAGCTAACATTTATTGAGCACTTACTATGTGCAGTACATGCATTTCACTGACCCCTCACGGTCTTCCCACAAGGACAGTGCTGTTATCATACCCAAGGATGGGGGAGAAAGCTGAGGTTTAGACAATTATAGTCACGTAAGAGCCAGAGCTGAGGCCAGAGCCAAGGTTGCAGCTGTGGCCACTAGCTCCAGACATTAACATCATTGTCAAGCTCCCCGTTTACAAAACCCTCTTAGGCCCAGGGTCTTGCCAGACCCTTCTAGCTGCTTTATGGTGATGGTTTCTGATCTGGTGGTGGGGAGAGAGGCTCAGCCTGAGCCAGGACTTGTGGCCACTCAGCTCAGGAGTGAATGTCCCTCGTGCTGGAGGCATCCCCAGCAGGTCCTTGCCGCTGTCCCTGCTGCTCACTTAGTGCCACATGTTCCTATGCGTGATTGCTGCAGTGGTGACAGCAGCTCCTCATCACCTAATAGCATCACCTTATCACCTCATCACCTAAAAGCCAGGTGCTTTGTGTCTTATCTTATTCCACAGAAGCTGTGTGTTTAGATGTATTATCTGCATTGTACAGACAAGGAAACTGAGGCTCAGCAAGTCAGAGGTGGGACTCAAACTGGGATTTGTGGGACCTGAGAGTCAGTGAACCTGAGCTACCAGCATGTCTTATCACAGCCCAGAGATGTCTGAGTCCCTGTAAAGAGAACCCAGGAACCCACCAAGAGCCAAGCCTACGCCACGGGACTGCTGGGACAATGACATCTTCCAGCACCTTCCTCTGTGGGCCTGAGATCATCCCCTGTACCCCGTCCTTGCTGGACCCGGGGGCCATGCCTGGGAGTGGTCTCTGGCAGGTGGCAGTGGTCACTGAGCACATCAAGCCCTGGTGAGGGCAGCTGAGAGGATACACATCAGGAATAGGACTTGGGAGGCCATGAGGGCAGCAGCAGCTGTAGTTACTGATGTTTTCTCTGTGCCGGGCTCTGGGCTTGACCTATGTCCAGACACAGAGAGTTGCTCACAGCTCTCTGTGGGAAGAAGACACCTTTGCTATTCAAAACCCAACCCAACTAATGCTAAGCTCTGGGTGAATGCAGTCACGGGGAGCCCCAGGGCATCGCAGTGTCCTGCTGCTCCTCCTCTTCCCATGTTCATAGCACTGAAGTTGGTTCCTAGAAAAGAAAATGCTGATTGCACAAGAGAGAGGAAGGGCACTCTAGGCAGAAGGAACAGCATGTGCAAAGGCCTGGAGGGAGGAGCTATCCCATAGTCCTGTAGAACTGGGGGCAGTTAAGGGGACAGTTGGAAGAGAGTCAGGACCAAGTCAGGAAGACCTGAGAATGGCAAGCTGGAGAGCCGGGACGCACCTTGCCGGTGCTGGCTCACCATGGCCTGTGGCTGCTGGAGGAGGCACGGGGTCTTCCCACACCACCAGTGCCAGGATAGCAAGGGCTCAGCACAGTCCAGCTCGTGTCTCAGCTTCCCCTTCTAGGAAATAGGGGTACAGACTCCTTAGGGTCAAGCCTGCTGAATGAAGGCTGCAGAAGGTTTTGCAGACCTGCCAGAGGACAGGGCTTTACCTGGTCTCCGGCCTCTGGAGGGCAGCCTGGTGGGGGTTGGGCAGGTGCGGCTCTGAGGACGGTCCAGAGTGGGCCCTGCTTTGTGCTCGGGAGGGCCCCGTCATGACTTTCAAGGGCCCCAATTGTGTCCACTGTATCTCACAGGTTCCGTCAGCCCTGGCGCCCAGGCGCATCTGACTCGGCACCCCCTGCAGGCACCATGGCCCAGAGCCGGGCGCTGCTGCTCCTGCTGTTGCTGCCGCCACAGCTGCACCTGGGACCTGTGCTTGCCATGAGAGCCCCAGGATTTGGTCGAAGCGGCGGCCACAGCCTGAGCCCTGAAGAGAACGAATTTGCGGAGGAGGAGCCCGTGCTGGTCCTGAGCCCTGAGGAGCCTGGGCCTGGCCCAGCCGCAATCAGCTGTCCCCGAGACTGTGCCTGTTCCCAGGAGGGCGTCGTGGACTGTGGTGGCATCGACCTGCGTGAGTTCCCGGGGGACCTGCCTGAACACACCAGCCACCTGTCTCTGCAGGTGAGGTCCGCGTTGCACCCGTGGTCACGGGGCTGCCCACACACCCTTGGCTCCCATCCCAGAACCCCGACGTTCCCAGCAACCTGTTCACCAGAACCTCCAATATGTGCGGCTCTCCACTCCCAACCACAGGGTCAGATTCCTGGGGCCCTGGCTGCACCAGGTGACACCCCTCCTGATGTCCCAGTCACGGAGCACTGTGTTAGTACAATAAAACCCCCTTTGCTCACTTAGCGTCCGGGCTGGGCCAAGTGGAGCCAGGCTCTGTCTGAAAATGGACGCAGACCTGCCTAGCAGCTGACCCTCTGAATGCACAGCCACCGTTACAAGGCCAGGAAACCCCAGAGCAATGTAGACCTGACAGAATACTGTGGGGCCTCCTAGGATGGAGTGCTGTCTCCAGCCAAGGGGCAGGCTAGAATTTGGAACCTTGAGAGGTGGGACACAGTGTCCAGACCGGGAGCACCCTGGAGTGCAGGCGCACCCATCCTCGCCTTGTGTGGCCCAGCAGCCCTTGGGAGATGGAGGGGCTGTGGCACCCATTCCCAGAGGCGATCAGGCCCGCTGCGGGAGAGTGACTTGCCTTCCGTCATCCACACTGGTGGGTCTGAGCTGGCGGCCGTGGTAGCCCAAGGCCAGGGCAGCCACTGAGAGAAAGGGCATGCTGAGCACAGCTCTTACTGTCGCTTTCTTTGCTCTTTCATCCACACACCAGCTCTCTCAAGCGCCTGCACTGGGCCTGTGGTCCTGTGTGGGGGCTGGGCATGGAGGCAGGGCTCGGCGTTCCCTGACCTTTGGGTGCTTACAGTCAGTGGGCGAGGCAGAGACTTAAACAGATAGAGACACCAGATGGAAATGGAAGGACTGTGTGCAGGGCCCAGAGCAGCCTCCTAATCCAGCCCCAACCCAATCCAGGAAGGCTTCTGGAGGAGGTGGTACCTGCCCCAGCTTTCCATGTGTTCCAAGGGGAAAGGGGACTGCAGGGCCAAGGAGGGGAAGGAAAAGTGGTTTCTGGCTTGGGGAGCAACTGTGGCTGCCTGTCACGAGGTGGGAAGGCTCCAGGAGCAGGTCTGGAGGAGATAGCATGTCGAGTTTGAACTGCCCATAGATGTCCATGTGTGGGCTCCCTGAAGGCAGGACCCACACAACTGTTGTGGTCACTGCTGTGCCCCAGAGCGCATATCCAGACCTGGCCCAGAGCTGGCACTGGGGGTCTGCTGCCATGGGGGAGAATTCCAAGGGAGGCACCCAGCAGGTGGACTGGATTCTAGGACTGGAGCTACGGGTGACGAATGGAGTCCAGGGCACACCCCACTGGGCTGATGCTGCCTCCTCGCAACCCCCTACCCCCCAGAACAACCAGCTGGAAAAGATCTACCCTGAGGAGCTCTCCCGGCTGCACCGGCTGGAGACGCTGAACCTGCAGAACAACCGCCTGACTTCCCGAGGTGAGGGGCCGCCCAGAGCCCAGGGCCAGGGACACCAAGTGGGGCCTTGGGGGCCTGAACAATGCTGGGTGCCCGGGGGAGAGCTTGGCCCTGTGGCTCTTGGGGTGTGGATGGAAGAGAGCAGGCCCGGGCCGGGCTAGCAGTGGGGCTGCATGAGAACCAGCTCCACACGGGCAAGGGGCTCCCTCTTCTTGCCTGAATACCACATGGTATTTTTCTTATTCTTCTTCTTCTTTTTTTTGACATAGTCACTTACTTTAATAACAATACATATACCATGTTATCACCATGGAATGTAAATTCCGGTTAGACAAGAGAATGTCACAAGTGTAATAACATTGTGTACATGAAAGTTTGTGTATACTGTCTGGCCAAACCAGCATGCTCATAAGTCATTCATCAATTCCATTACAAGTCATTTGTTTAGTTAAATGTTTATAATTCTTAAGGAGAAAATAAGCAACACACACATTTTTAAAGTGTTCACTTACCTTTGCATGAGTTAAAATACATGATTCTATTTCAAGATGACATTTCAAAATGATTCTAATACAACAGCAGCAAAAATATAATTCTGCAATTACAAAAGAACTAAACTAGAATCCATAAGTTATTTTCATGTTTACAATTGTGATTCTTTAATAAATATTATTACTGTGCAATTCTATCGCAAGCTTTCTAAATTTGGTTTAAACACACACATAGGTAATATCAGTTGTGGGAGGCTTTACAAGTTATATTCCATGCACTTTTGGACAGAGTTCTAAAAGAGCCAGCCAGTCCACAAGACAGATAGAAAAAAGGTAAATTAACTGGGGAAAATAGGACCCTTATATAACATCCAAAACATGAGATTCTGTAGCAAACTGGGAATACGTCAGGGTTGGCCTGGACAACCCCGGTGCCCTCCCATCCTTGTGTCTCCAACCCTTTCTACTCCTTGCACTTGAGACTCAAAGGTCTGCCTGCCTCCTTGACATTTCCCCTAGACGTCCCTGTCTTCTTTACAACTAATTTCATCTGAACAGTTTAAGAAAGTGGACATCATCAAGTGCATTCAGGTGATGTGTTTCAAGATGTCTAACTAGGCCAGGTGTGGTGGCTCACGCCTGTAATCCCAGCACTTTGGGAGGCCAAGGCAGGTGGAACACCTGAGGTCAGGAGGTCGAGACCAGCCTGGCCAACATGGTGAAACCCTGTTTCTATTAAAAATACAAAAAATTATCCTGGCGTGCTGACGGGTGCTTACTCAGCAGCCTCCGAGCTACTCAGGAGGCTGAGGCAGGAAAATCATTTGAACCCGGGAGGTGGAGGGTGCAGTGAGCTGAGATCTTGCTGTTGCACTCCAGTCTGGGCAATAAAAGCAAGACTCCATCTCAAAAAAAAAAAAAAGAAAGAAAAAAGCTGTCTAACTAAAACAAGCTCCTCCAACAAGACCAAGAGAGTCTCTCTCCTTCTAAAGCTTAGGATTTGCCCAGAATTCCTGATACATGGACTAGCCCATACCAACAGTCATGGCTCCTACAACAAAGCCTTGGGCTGCCACATGCATGTGGATCAGATGAAGGGACATTTTCATATTTCCCCTGCTCTTCAGTTTGTGTAATCCTTATGCAACAATGGCTGCAAAGTCTGCCATTCCAATGGGACACATGGTGCCTCTAGCTTTCTGAAGAAGTTTGGATCCCTGATCTTCATTATGTGAAAACTGGGAAACCTCTGTGTCTGTTGACATAGTGATTGCTTGAAGAATCTCCCTAGAGTGAGAAAACCTCTTACACGCCAACCAGCTTCTGATCCCTCCTGTGCGCCCCAGGCGGGTGTTTCTAAGACCTGGGGGATGCACAGGAGAGAGGCTTCAGAGAAGCTGAGCTTCTGGAACCTTGTCGCAGGTTCTTCGGTTCCGAGGGCCTTTAGGACCCAAGAGTTGTAGAGTCCTCATATTTTAAAACGATTTTGTTTTTCCTGATCATGAAAATAACATCTGATTGGGATAGAAACTTTGTAAAACAAAATGGAAAGAGAAAATTTCTCCTAATTTTGCCACTTGGAATTAACTACTATCGACATTTTGGTGTATTTGTTTCCATTTTTTAAAAGGCAGCTTTCTTGAAGTATCATTTATATACCATAAGATTTACCCAATTCAAAGGTACAATTGGCTGAGTTGTAGTTAGTGGGGCAGCCATCACCACAGTCTGGTGGTCTTTTTTCCTTTGTGTTTTAAACTCGTGGCTGAACACATGCTATGATATCACAGCCTGCTCTGTGTCTCTTAGCCGTCAGCTCGGCCGCCTCTCTCGGGTTGCTAAAGCCTCTCGTTGACCATCATCTTACACAGCGGCAGCAGGGTGTTCCGTGGAGAGACATGCCAGTTTATGTAACTGTTCCCTCTTGTTAGATAGTGGGTGAGGTCCAGCATCTGGGGGTCTTGGAGCCAGGAAACGAGGGTCAGAGGCCAGCCTGGCAGGGCTCCCGGCAGCAGCCGAGTCCTGACTCATCTGCCAGATGGAGCTGGGGTGAGCCAGGTGGTGAGGAGGCCCAGAGCCGCAGCCCCACCCTGTGTGGAGCCATTCCCGGCCCAGCCCACCTGCCTGTGGACGGGGCTCTGACCTTCTGGGGCTCTCCCAGAGGGGAGCACTTCTTCCTGGCAGAAAAGGGTCAGGCTGGGTGCTCTGCCGCTGGCCTGACCTCTCAGGGCTCATCCCCGCTCAGAGTGAGGAGTCAGTCCCTCAGTAGACAGTAACTGCCTGCTCCTCTGAGCCTGGGCTCATGTGAGCAAGGAGAAAGAATAGGGCTGGGCGGGCCCCGCCAACTGCTTGGGAGGGGATCTGAGCTGCCTCTGCCTCCCCAGTCCTGGCAGGCGGCTGGTGGAGGAGGGTGGGTGCTTGCTATGCTTCCCTGTAGCGTCTCCTTCATCCAGGGCTCTGACCGATGCCTGTCCTTTGAAGGGCTCCCAGAGAAGGCGTTTGAGCATCTGACCAACCTCAATTACCTGTACTTGGCCAATAACAAGGTGAGGGGCTCGAGGCAGGGTGGGGGGTATGCTGCCCTGTCCTCCAGGCACTGTCTTCCCTGAGTTCCATGAACTTTCACCAGGGCCTTTCTGGACTGGCTGCTGGGTCCCTGTTGCTGCTCAGACATGGCCCCGGGTTGGAGGTGGGGAAGACACGGACCCCATGCCTATAACTCAGGGCATCAGAGTGTGTCAGGTCATGAAAACAGAAGCCAAGGCCCACAGGAGTGTAGAGGGGGAAGAGCTTGTCCCCACTGGGGAAGTCATACCTGGAGGGCTTCCTGGAGGAGATGGCATTTGAGCGGGGGCATGGAGGGTAATAGGATTCTAGGCAGGGGCCCCAGGGTAGGGCGGCACTGCAGTACAAGGAACGTCATGAGTGAAGGCACAAAGGTATTCTTGTTCCAAATATTTGGTATGCTCCAGAGCGCTGTCCCAGCCCCTCCTCTCTCTCCACTCTCTGGAGGTTACCTGTGCCCTCCCAGACTCCGTCTCCCATCTGCATCATGGCCATGTCCAGTGGCTGTCTCCAACCCTTTCTACTCCTTGGACTTGAGACTCAGAGATCTGCCTGCCTCCTTGACATTTCCCCTAGACGTCCAGTGGAAGGAAGCTACAGCTTCCCGCCCATAGTCCCCAGACCCAGTCCTCCTCTGTCTTCCCAGCTTTGTAAGGGGCATCTCCAGCCACCTACGACCCCACTGGTCCAAGCCACAAATGGTGCCTCTGGGCCCTGAGCTTCCTCACCATGTCTAGTCCCATTGAGGTCCTCAGCTCTTACTGCACTGGCCCCCATCCCTCACCTGGACGCTTGCCTCCTCATTTGCCCCCCATTCTTGGAGCAGCCAGAGCAACCTTAAAGTCACACCCATCGCTTCTCGGCCTTTTGGCTAAGATCAGGTATAAAAGTCACACCCGCCTCTACCTCTTATCTACTTGGGATGAACCCAGGAGGACGGGCAGGGCAGGGGACAAGTCCTGAGGGCCTTGAATGCCAAGCTGAGTGCTGAGGAGATCCAGAGAGGTTTGGGTTTTGTTTCTGCAGGGGGTGGGACAGGTTTCAATTTGAGAAAGATGGCCTGGTTGCAGGGAGACACAGTGAAGGGGACCCGGTGGTGAGCAGACAGCGGGACCCACAGCTGGCCTCTGCTCCTCCATTGCTATTTCGGCCCCAACTCTTCCCTTCCCAGCTGACCTTGGCACCCCGCTTCCTGCCAAATGCCCTGATCAGTGTGGACTTTGCTGCCAACTATCTCACCAAGATCTATGGGCTCACCTTTGGCCAGAAGCCAAACTTGAGGTCAGAGGTCGGGGGTGGTCTGGGCTTGGGCTGGGGCAAGGGGAGGGGCTGAGGTGGAGGCTGCCATCCTGTGTGAGACAGAGACAGGCCTGGAAGGAGGCCCTGTGCTCAGGGCTGTGGTGAAGGGACACCCAGGGGCCCTAACAGAGGAGGACAACTTGGGCCAGGAGGCGAGGACAGAGAGTGTGGTCTACAGGAATTGTGGGGAACCAGTGAGGATGTCCCCACTTTCCCAGCCCTGGGAGGAGGGGAGCATCTTTCAACAGGCAGCACTGCCCTTCGCTGAGCTGCATTGGGAGGAGCGACCACCCTGCGGCATAGGTGTGCGAGAGAGCAGGGTGGTGTGGGCGGGGTGGGGGGCTGCTGGGGAGCCGCCCCCAGGACAGTTTGGGGGTTGGACAACCCCAGTGCCCTTCCGTCCCTGCATCTGCCGTCTCACTGACTCTCTCCATCTGTCTGAGGACCCCAGGGCCACTGTGCATGGCCCCATCCCACAGATGGAGGTGCAAGAGGCCACACAGCAAAACTGAGCTGTGTCTGTCACAGATGACCCTTGTTCCTTGTCTTCCCTCCTTCTAGTATGTTGGCTCCACGAAGGCAGGGTCTGTCTCATTGGTCGTGTCCACTGTTATGCCCTCAGTCTAGAACAGCTCTGGCATCTCGTATATATATTTATTTATATACCTCAAATATGTATATATCTATATTTACTATATTATATTACATAATATATTCACTATATATTTGCTGAATGGATGAGGGTCACCTCCTCTGAGACAGACCCTGTGCTGGCACTAGGGCCAAAGAGGCAGGCAGAGATAGGCCCTGTGTTTAGGAAGTCCTAGGAACTCAGAGCCAGGCTGCGTGGGGTTGACAGGCAGGGAGGAATGGACCGCAAGTCAGTCAAGGACTCCAGGGCTGAAAGGGTCAGGGGTCGACTGAGACCTTGAAAGGTGTGGGGGAGCCTCTGCCAGGGGTCAGGAAATCCTATTTCTCCCACTAGCTTATGGGACCACTTGTGGTGGGGCACGACCCCCTTCTGGTCCTTGGTTCCGTCGGCTGTGTAGGCAACATCTGAGGTGCTTCTGACTCTCTACCCTTGAGTTTGGATGGAAGGAGAGCAGCCTGGGCAAGGGTTTGGAGGCTCACCAGGTGAGCTGGCACAGGGTCCAGGGAGGCCAGGTGGGTGAGGACCTGTGCCTCGACCTGCAGGTCTGTGTACCTGCACAACAACAAGCTGGCGGACGCCGGGCTGCCAGACAACATGTTCAATGGCTCCAGCAACGTCGAGGTCCTCATCCTGTCCAGCAACTTCCTGCGCCACGTACCCAAGCACCTGCCGCCTGCCCTGTACAAGCTGCACCTCAAGGTGGGCAGGGGAGAAGTAAGGAGGGGCACAGCAGACCCCACAGCCAGGGCACTGGGGCGGGGGCCTGCAGCGGAAGAGCTCAGGCCCACATGGGCACAGGTGCCCACATGGGTCCCTTCCTGGTGGCTTCCCAGACTCCTCTCCACACCTCATCCTGAGGCCCTGACCTTGCCCTCAGTCCTCCTCACACTCTCCTCCCTTCCCTTCATCCCCTAGAACAACAAGCTGGAGAAGATTCCCCCAGGGGCCTTCAGCGAGCTGAGCAGCCTGCGCGAGCTGTACCTGCAGAACAACTACCTGACTGACGAGGGTCTGGACAACGAGACCTTCTGGTGAGTCCTTGTCTCGCCAGGTCCTTGGCATGACCACGGGGCCCGGGAAGCTCCTTCAGGGCCAACCACCCAGCCCAGCCCCTCACACACGTCCCCTGCCCACCTTCCCTGGAGAAGGAACTTTAAGCCTTGTGCCTCTGTTGACATTTCTGTCCCTGGGAACAAGAACTATGCAGAAGTAAGGCCTTCCGAGATTCCAGTGAGATAAAGAAGCATTGGCAGAGGCTGGCTTCTTGGTACGAAATATAGACTTGGGCATTCTTGTTGAAGGCAAATACATTTTCATTTTTATAAGGGATCAAGGTAGCCATAAAAGGCTATCAAAAGGTTAAACAGTGGTCTTCAAGTAAGCTCCTGTGTGTCAGAAAATGCCGGATCCTTCCTACACCAGAATATCATTGAGTCAACCCGAGGAGCGAGGACTGAGGGCCCACAGTCAGTGAGCGGCAGAGCTGGGAGGAGCTAGTGGCAATTCCCCAGCCGCTTCTCTTGGGAATCATGGTGGAAACGAGCACAATGTGGGCTCCTGCCAACCGTCTTAATTCCCTCCCTGCCCCAGGAAGCTCTCCAGCCTGGAGTACCTGGATCTGTCCAGCAACAACCTGTCTCGGGTCCCAGCTGGGCTGCCGCGCAGCCTGGTGCTGCTGCACTTGGAGAAGAACGCAATCCGGAGCGTGGACGCGGATGTGCTGACCCCCATCCGCAGCCTGGAGTACCTGCTGCTGCACAGCAACCAGCTGCAGGCGCAGGGCATCCACCCGCGGGCCTTCCAGGGCCTCAAACGGCTGCACACGGTGCACCTATACAACAACGCGCTGGAGCGCGTGCCCAGTGGCCTGCCTCGCCGCGTGCGCACCCTCATGATCCTGCACAACCAGATCACAGGCATCGGCCGCGAAGACTTTGCCACCACCTACTTCCTGGAGGAGCTCAACCTCAGCTACAACCGCATCACCAGCCCGCAGGTGCACCGCGACGCCTTCCGCAAGCTGCGCCTGCTGCGCTCGCTGGACCTGTCGGGCAACCGGCTGCACACGCTGCCACCTGGGCTGCCTCGAAATGTCCATGTGCTGAAGGTCAAGCGCAATGAGCTGGCTGCCCTGGCACGAGGGGCACTGGCGGGCATGGCCCAGCTGCGTGAGCTGTACCTCACCAGCAACCGACTGCGCAGCCGGGCCCTGGGCCCCCGCGCCTGGGTGGACCTTGCCCATCTGCAGGTAAGCGGAAGGGAGGAGGCTGGGCCATGTCCATGGAGGGGGGTACTGGGATGGCTGCCCTGAGCCCACCTGTCTGAAGGGTGAGGAGAAGGGCTGGGTGGTAAGGGAGGTTCCTCTGGTATGGCCAGACTGAGCTCATTCACCTTCAGGTATCTGTGGGGATGCTGGCTAGGGCGAAGCTAGGCCTTAGGGGAGGCAGGAGGTGGGTCAGGCAGAGGGTGTGGCTGGCGTGCTAGGGTGAGCCCAGCCCACCTGCAGGTACAAGAGTGAGGGGCAGAGTACAGCTGGTATGGACAAGCTGAGCTCACCACCTGCAGATACAGGTTTGAGAAGGGCTGTGGAGGCAAGGAAGGTCATGGCTGCAGGTAGGGGCCCCAGGCTCAGGGGGACCAGGGGCCAGTTTAGGTGGTATGTATGGGAGAGTCAAGCTCACCCCTTTGCAGGCACAGGAGTAGGTGTTTGGAGAAGTCTGGGCCTTGGGATGGGCGGTAGAGGGGCCAGCTTGAGCTGTGGGCCCACCTCACCAGTCTGCAGAGGGCTGGAGGTGGGGATCTACTCATGCTTTCTGGGGCTGGCCAGTTGATGTGGCTGCTGTGACCACATGGTCAGAATTAGGCAGGGATGCCTGGGCACATAGTTCACTTTGGTAACAAAACCCCCAACTCAACCAGTGTGAGTGAAAGAGAAATCCACTCTGTACGCTGGCTCATGCCTGAATCTCAGCAGTTAGAGAGGCTGAGGCAGGAGGATCACTTGAGCCCAGGAGTTCAAGGCCTGCCCGGGCAACATAGTGAGACCTGGTCTCCACAAAAAAATAAATTAAAAAAAAATTTAGCCCAGTGCAGTGGCATGCACCTGTATTCCCAGTTACCCTGAGGTGGGAGGATCACTTGAGCCTAGGGAAAATAGAGCTGGCAGTGAGCTATGATCGCACTACTGCACTCAATCCTGGACGACAGAGCGAGACCCTGTCTCAAATTTAAAAAAAAAAAAAAGGAAACTCATCAGAGAACCTGGGCGGGAAGGTGGGGTGCTTCCAGGTTAGGGGCCGCCCAGTGGCTTCAGCAGCTCCCTGTGGGAACCCACTTCCCTGACTGTCCTCCCCTGGATGCCAGGCATGTGATGATCGGAGAACGGCCTGGGGCCTGGCTGTTGTGCTGGGGTCACTGTGGGTCTTACGCCCTTACTCCTGGCCTCTGTACATGTGGCCCCTGAGGTCCATAAATGAGCAGTCCCACCCGAGCACCTGCCACGGCCCCATCCAGGGCCAGTGGGGCGAGATTCAGAGTCTGGAGGAGCCCTGGGCTCTGCCCATTTGAGATCTTTGGGAATGACAAAGTCTAATGGGAATGACAAGTGTGTCAGGAGGTAGGACTGTGACACCCAAACGTCTTGGCTGTGAGTTTATGTGGGAAGGCACAAGAAGCTGGGTAGGACATTCATCAATTAGAATACTGGTTTGGAGTCAGGCACACCCGGCTACAGCCTTTTACGGGTTATGTGATCTTGGAAAGATCACTGAACCTCTCTGAGCCTCTATTTCCCAATCTGGTAAGTGGGGATAGTTATAGACACCCCCTCCTCCACACAGGGTTGTTGTTAGATTTAGATAGGCTGGGGACTTGGTGGGAGTTTTGTAAGTTGTTAAGTGCTTTGCACAGGTGGGAGTCCCTGACTCCCTTGGTCGCCCCTGCAGCTGCTGGACATCGCCGGGAATCAGCTCACAGAGATCCCCGAGGGGCTCCCCGAGTCACTTGAGTACCTATACCTGCAGAACAACAAGATTAGTGCGGTGCCCGCCAATGCCTTCGACTCCACACCCAACCTCAAGGGGATCTTTCTCAGGTAGGAGGCCACTCGAGGCCCTGTACACACCCCCGTGGGGTCTGCCCCAGCTCCAGCGGGACAGCTGATGCACGTGGGAACAGCTTGGCTCCACTGCTGACTGTGTAACCACGGCTCAGCTCTCAAGGGTGGGGACAGTCTGGCCAGGCCTGATGTGGTTCCTAGGTTTGTCAAAGGGCTTTGGAAACGTTAGAAACCAGTGCTCATGGGTGTTGTGAATGTTACTGTGGCAGAAAGGATGCCGGACAGCGTCTTCCTGGTTTGCAGCTGAGAGCGCTGAGGCCCTGAGAGCTCAGGTGACTGCTGTGTCTGCAGTCATCCAGGCTAGGCCCGGGCCTCACACTCAGGGATAGATGTTCAGGTCCTCCCTGGGTTCTGGGGCTAAGAGATGGAGATTTGGAATGATTCAGGGGATGCAGCTCCCTGAGGATATGAGGGGCTTCCATCCAGCAGAGCCAGGATGGTTCTTCCCAGCACTTCCCATAATCCCTGCCCCCAAATCAGAGAGAAGGAGACAGGGCAGAGAAGAGCAATGTGTGCTCCCAGGAGCTCAGTTGCCCAGAAGGCCCAGGGCTTGATGACATCAGGATGGCTTGACATGTGCCTCAGGCATCTGCAGGGGAGCTGAAGCACAGAGAGTGAGGAGCCTGAGATCAGAGCCACAGCCTCCACCTTCCCACACCTGAGTGTGGCCCTGGCCCGGCTCAGCGCTGGCCTTGCCTGTGTGCCACTCCACATCAGGCACTGTGGTGACCCCTGGCTACCGCAGCCCAGGAGCCTCAGGCCTTGGGGTTAATGCCAGGGATGGCATAGAGACAGCTCCCAAAGATGTGGCTTCCAAAATAACAGTGAGACTGTGTGCAGAGAGAGACCCCTCACTTTGCAGAGACTGGCCCAGTGCCAGTCCCACCCCAAGCTGCGGCTGCCCTGACCAGCCTGTACCTTCCATCATGCACCACACTCTCAGGCCCTGGCCTTTCCCGCTTGCTGCACCACTTTCCAGGAGGGCCGTTCTCTCCCCTGTTACCTTCTGGAGAGGCCAGTTGGGGGAAGGGAGGGTTCCTTGGGGGCTGGGCTCCTGGCACTGACTCCACCTTGACGCTCCCACAGGTTTAACAAGCTGGCTGTGGGCTCCGTGGTGGACAGCGCCTTCCGGAGGCTGAAGCACCTGCAGGTCTTGGACATTGAAGGCAACTTTGAGTTTGGTGACGTTTTCAAGGACCGTGGCCGCTTGGGGAAGGAAAAGGAGGAGGAGGAAGAGGAGGAGGAGGAAGAGGAAGAGGAAACAAGATAGTGACAAGGTGACCCAGATGTGACCTAGGTATGTGGCCTGTGTGGGGCAGCACACACTTCTGCTCACTGCTCTTTCCCCTTCCTGATCCCGATATAGGGGTCTTTCCGTCCATTCTTCACCCTCCGGCCTCTGCTTCGTCTGCCCATTTAGCAAATTTATAAGAGCACTTGGGATGTACCAGGCCCTGAGTGAAAGATTGAAGCCTACGGGAGGCCCACACCTTCCAGAAGATTCTCACCCAGGGTGTGGGTGCTGTCACGGGAGTGCCCGGGGGGCACTGAACATGTGGGTCTGGGCTCAGGAGTGAGGTCTGGTCTGGAGAGAGGGCTCCAGGCATTGTCAGCCTTGAAACAATCACTGAAGCTGCAGGGAGCTGGGGAAGCTTGCCGTGAAAGAGTGAGTGAGGCGGGCAGGCAACGTGGGAGAGAAGACTGAGACAGAGAAGTTAGGAAAAGAGGTAGGAAAACCCCAGACTGCCATGGCCAGAGGGCATTTGCACATGTATGTAACACAGTGCACATGTGCACATGCACACAAATGCACACGGATGCACCAACACACATACATTCATGTGCACGCACGTCTCAACATGTACACACATCCACAAACCATGCACAGGCAGAATACACACACCACACTCATGCACACAGACACACATACACGCTTGTACTCCATGACATACTTGCAGGCCTAGACTATGTACATACTTGCACACACATGTGTACATGCATGTGAGTACATGCACACAAAACACCCATACGTACCCACACACGCAGGCCCTTACGTACACACCTGCATGCCCACACGTACACATGATGTGTGCATGCACAGGCCTGTCTAGAAGTGGGGGTCTTGGCTGTGTCAGTGCTGCTGAGGGGTTGAGGGGGCTGAGCATTGTGGAGTGCCCACTGGATTTTTCCAGCTGGAGGTTGTCTGTGACTTTGTAGCCACAGGGGAAGCTGGGGTGAGGAGAGTGGCTGGAAAGGAAGTGGGTCCAGGCACTGCAGACAAGCCTTTTGAGAAGTTTGGCTGTGAGAGATGAGAGAGGGCAGAGGTGGGAATGGGGTGTGAGGTTCAGGAAGCGCTCATTTTCTGAGCCTCACAGGAAGCAAAGGCCTCTCGAGGGAAGACCTGTGTAAGGGACTCTGGGAAGATGCCCCAATGCACACATGCATCTTCCACACGCATCCTCTTAACGGAAGGGGCCGGCTTGGGTGCTGGTGGGAAGAGACTGGCCTGGAGGGGGAGTTACTGATGTAGGAAAGAGCTGACTGTGAGGGCCCCCGTGGGAATGATAGAAGTTGCTGGCTTTAGCAGGAGGGACAGAGGGCAGGGTGGCTGCTGTCACAGGTAGGTTGGTAGCTTGGTGGCCGGATGTGAAGCCATGTCAGCCGGATGCCTCCAGTCTTCCGTTTTCTCTGTGCAGCAGGGAGGTGCTCCGTAGACCACAGGTATGGAGAAGACGGACAGGTGGATCCACCCACAGCTGGGTTTTCAGCCAAGAGTTCAGGACAGGAGGGCAAGGAACAAGGGAGTGTGTTGGCTGGAGGCTGGCTGCAGGCGTGGGTCCCGGGCTCAGGCTGGGTAAGGAAGGAGGTGCAGACAGGAGGGCTGGTGGGCAGGGACTCAGAGAAGGATGTTGGAGAGGAGCCAGGAACGATGGTGTGGTCTGAGGAGAGAGGAGAGGTGGTGACGAGTGAGCCAGGCTGGGGGTCACAGGGCCAGGGCGTAGCTGTGGGAGGGGCTGCTGGGCCACTGTTGAGTGTTGACTGAAGTAGGGCCTGGGGCAAAGAGGAACCAGAGGGGGCTGTTGAGGGCCACTTGGGTGGGTGACAGAGGGAGCCGGGAGAGGGGCGCAAGTTGATGGCGAGAGAAGAGTGTACACAGGGGTGGGTATCCATACGTGTGGAGGGACTGGCAAGAGGCTGAGCTTGGGGGTCACCTTCCTCAGCTCCCAGAGCCCGGGAGTATGAAGGTGGAGCCGTTCTCTGAGGCATTGTCCTCACACAGAGTTGGGGTTGGCGACAAGATGACGGGCCATTCAGTGAGGACACCACAGCCCTCATGAGAGGGGCTGTGGAGTCCTGCGGTGGGTGAGAATCTGCCCCATCTCAGGTCCATTGAGTGGGGCTCTGGGAGAGGCCCCGGGGAGTGGCTGGTGGGACCCAAGGGCCTTGTGGCATGAACGCCCCACTGGTTTTGGGCTCCCAGGGCCCACGCTCCCTCCCTCCTCACAGTAGCCTGGCCTGTCCAAAGCCCCTCCAGCAGGGCTCCCACAGCAGGCCCCCCTCAGGCTGCTTGGGGTGGCGGGTTTGCCCTGAGCTAGCCCCTGACTCTCTTACTTGTTCTGCAGGACGATGAACCGCCGGACTCCTTTCTGCAGCACGTGCCGGTGTGCTGAGCCCCCTACTCGGCCGTGCTCACACAGACACACCCGGTGGACACACGGGCATCCCACATGACACAGGCTGACACAGTCTCATATCCCCACCCCTTCCCGCAGCATGTCCCACGACCAGACACGTGCACACACGTCACACCCTCACACACCCAGCTCAGCCACACACAGCCCGTTACACACTGCCCTCCAAACCACCACAGTCTCTGCCACACACCCACTACCACTGCCACACCCTCTGAATCATGCAGGGAAGGGTCTGCCCCTGCCCTAGCACACACAGGCACCCACTCCCTCCCCCTGCTGACATGTGTATGTGTGTGTACACACCACGCACACACACATGCACAAGTCACATGCAAACAGCCCTCCAAAGCCTATGCCACAGACAGCTCTTGCCCCAGCCAGAATCAGCCACAGCAGCTCGCCGTCTGCCCTGTCCATCTGTCCGTCCGTTCCCTGGAGAAGACACAAGGGTATCTCCGTGCTCTGTGGCCAGGTGCCTGCCACCCTCTGGAACTCACAAGAGCTGGCTTTTATTCCTTTCGCACCCTTTGGGGACAGGAGCCTTCAGGACTGCTGGCCTGGCCTGGCCCATCCTGCTCCTCCAGGTGCTGGGCAGTCACTCTGCTAAGAGTCCTTCCCTGCCATGCCCTGGCAGGACACAGGCACTTTTCCAATGGGTAAGCCCAGCGGAGGCAGGATGGGAGAGCCCCTTGGGTGCTGCTGGGGCCTTGGAGCAGGAGTGAAGCAGAGGCGATGGGGCTGGGCTGAGCCGGGGAGGAAGGGCCCAGCTGCACCTAGGAGACACCTTTATTCTTCAGGCCCGTGGGGGAAGTTCCGGATGCCTTTATTTTTTATTCTTTTCTAAGGAAAAAAATGATAAAAATCTCAAAGCTGATTTTTCTTGTTATAGAAAAACTAATATAAAAGCATTATCCCTATCCCTACAGCCTGTGGCTATGTCTGTGCGTGCTTCCTGCCAGGTGCTGGGCTGGTGCCAGGTGGAGGGGGCAGGATACAAGCCCCTCAGCGCCCCGGCCAGACCAGCAGGCATCAGTGGAAAGTTCAGTTCTTGGGGCCCGCAGAGTAGCTGCACAGGCAGGCATCCCAGGAGAAGAGGGCATAGCCCCTGGTGATGGGGCCTGGAGGTGTGTGCAGATGGCCCACTTGGGAATAGTAGGTGAGGCCTGAACCAGCACACACGGCCTATGAGCTCACTGTGCATTCCCAGAGGTGGAGCATCCAAGCAAAGGACCTCCTGGGCTTTGGGCCTATTAAGGGCTCACCTGGAGGGTCACGGGTCACCTTCACTGAGGGGGCATTACCAGTGGGTTCTGTCCCTTAGAGGAGAGCAGGGGACTGGAGGCAGGCCTGG
This sequence comes from Theropithecus gelada, assembly GCF_003255815.1. Taxonomy (NCBI): domain Eukaryota; kingdom Metazoa; phylum Chordata; class Mammalia; order Primates; family Cercopithecidae; genus Theropithecus; species Theropithecus gelada. The sequence continues at coordinate 81,021,226 of NC_037668.1, forward strand.
GAGCTGGAGCAGGGCTGACGTGGGGGCCCAGGTCTCTGCAGACCTTACCAGGAAAGAGCTAACAGATGCACCCAGTGTGCTCCCCACCCCAGGGGGCGGGCAGAGCTGGGAATGGGAGAGGAAGCCACTGGGAGGTGGTACCCAGCTCTGAGCTAAGAAGAACCTCTGATGGGCAGAGCTGCCCCACGGTGGATTGAGATGCCCGGGAAGTGGTGACCTCCCTGCTGCTGGAGGTGTGTGAGGATGCGCCTACCAAGTCCACTAAAGAGCAGACTCCTGCCTTGTGCTGGGACAGACTTGATTGCTCAAGGAGTCTCAGAGATGTGACACCGAGAAGGGGCTGGTAAGCCTGTCCGCATGAAGGTGGAATGACTCATTGTATGACATCTGACCTCTCCCAGGTGAGGAGGCCTCAGTGAAGGAAGGATGCTCTCATGGAGGCCTACAGCCCCCAGCCCTGCAGTGGGAGGAGGTGTCCTGGGGTCACGCTCTTCCCAGACTCCTCAGACTCCGCCCCTGGGAGGAGGGCGGAAGGAGTTCAGGAGTGGGGCGCTGGGAGCAGGTGCCCTCCTGACGCTAGTGAACTGGGGGAGGCCTGCCCCTCCCTGGGCCTCAGTGTCTTCATGGGCATCATGGTGCAAGCCCCTCCAGACCCAGGAGCTGTATCTTCTCCCCAGGGTGTATCTGGAACAGGCTGTGTGGCCAGGGCCCTTCTGCATGCCCTGCAGGCCTCCTGGAGGCAGCCTGGGGTGGGAGAATGAGGGAGACCATCTGGAAATGTCCCTGGGCACGCCCCTCTCTAAAGCAAAGCATTCACCACAAGGAGCCAGACTGGGAAGGAAATGTGTTTCTTCTTTGGGGACCGATCTCAAGGCCCTGCCTGCAGAGCAGAGTCTAGACCACAGCAGAGAGGTCTGTCCACACTGGACAACACCCAGCTGCCCTGTGGTTATTGGGACAGGCTCCTGGGTAGGCTAGCTTGTACTCTGTCTTCTGCATGTGACAGCTCAGACAGGACTGTCCTTACTGCAGCCACCAGGACAGGCTCCTCTGCACTCTGGCTGCCCACACACTGGCAGCCTGGACAGACCTGTCTATACTCCAGTTACATGGACAAGCCTGTTAGATTCTGGCCACCTGCATAGGCCTGTCCATATCCTGGCTGCCCAGACAGGCCCGTCTGCACTCTGGCTGCCTGTATTAGCCCAGTAGCTAATATATTTGCTGGCTAGCATAAGGTGTTGAAGCCCACAAGAAGTAAAAAACAAAACAACTTTATTTAGTCAACACTGAATTTGCAAACACAGAAAGGAATAGAAAACCTGACTCCACTTGGATGCACAGGCCTTTGGGGAGTTCTGACACCAGGGCTCCATCGGCAGGTCCACCAGAGCATCCTGGCTGCACCTCCCTCCCGGAGTCCTGGTTTGCCTACCTATCCCGTGGGAGGTTGACTTGGATGTGTCACGGGGGCCTTTCAACTCTAGTAAAGACATCTATCTCCACATCCAAGGAGCTTTGCAAGAGACACGTGGTAGGACAGGAGACTGGACGCACTGTGGCCTGGGGAAGGCAGTGGGGCTCAGCCCTGGGCTGCTCCCCTTGGGGATAGCTATGTGGCTGAGGCCACCTGTTATGGGGTGAGGCCTGGGTCTGGACACAGCTACAGGCTGCCCTGTCCTCCAAGAGGAGAGGTGGGGCTTGAAAGATTTGAGTTAGTATCTTGACCTTAACGTGAGACCTTGGACAAGTGTTTTCAGCTCTCAGGGCCTCAGCTCTGTCATCCAGAAAGTGGGGCCGGATAACCCCTGCCAGCTGCCCTCACCGGGCTCACACGGGGGAAACTGTCACAGCGGGGCCTCGGGAATGCCGGGCCCATCACTCCCCGGTTGGGGCTCCCCCATGCGGCCTTTCCCTTCTCTGAGATCCATTTTCTGTCAAGCGGGGTGAATTCCAGCCTCTCAAGGGTGAGAAGAATGTGTGATCCTGGCCACTGCCGGCTGCTCAGGAGGATTGGAGAGTTGAGTTCCTGCCTCAGGACTCTGCCCCTGGAGGCCTCGCCTGCCCCTGCAGCTCCGCACGCTCAGACATTGGTCTCTAGCTCACTGATCTGGATGGTGCAGTGGTCCAGACTCACAGTGGGCGGCTCCTCGTCCTGCTCCACTTGAACGGGGACGTGGTGGGGGCAGGTGGGGCCCAGGGTGAGCTCGGAGGCCTCGGCCACACTCTTCACACAGCCATTCTGCTGGGCTGCCACAATCTCCTGGAGGCTCACTGGCTTGGTCTCGCAGGGCAGCAGTTTCTGGTGAAGGGAAACAGGCCTTGGTAGCGGCAGGAGGGAACAAGGTTAGACACTAGGGAGGACTGAGGGCCAGTGGGGCAGAATGAGCTCAGGGCTAGGAACCACAAGATGGATTTTCCTGCAGACATGCTGTGTGACCTTGGCAGGTCACGGCCTCCCTGGGCTCCTGTTCCCAAGCTGTCCTGCCTCCCACTAGAGCTGCCTTAGTAGAGGAGGGGACTTAATCCACAGGGTCCAGCTGGGGAATCAGTGGCTCCCCTGCCTGACCTCAGCTTCTTCCCCATGATGCGGGGACAGCCTTCTCCATTTGCCTGTAGAAGGAGCCTGAAGCCCACACAGCCTGCACAAACCTACCAATGCTCACATCGTGGCTAAACTGGACAGACCATCCCTACACTAGAGTGTAAGTTCCATGAGAGCAGGGAATTTTATCATACTTTGTTCCACTGTTCCTCCTGTGTCTGTATCAGCGCCAGCCACAGCGGGTGCTCAATACATAGATGTTAGAGGAATTAGTCACCCTGTAACAGATGAGGAGACCGAGGCCCAGAGGCATGGAGGGAGGGATTGGCTGGAGGCTGCCCAGCTGGTTGGTGGAAGATCTGGTGCCCTGCCCACCCCACCTGGCTCCACCCTCCTGGCAGCCTCTGGACCTCACTGTGCTCACCTCAGTGCCTGTGTCCCGAGCAAAATCCTTCCGACATATGTGGGCCATGATCCCCGCTGCCAGCGCATCACCCAGCACGTTAATCATGGTGCGGAAACGGTCCCTGGTGAGCCAAGGTGGGGGATGAGTGGTGGGCACTTGAAGGGGAGCTGGAAGAGGGCAGTGCTCAACCCACCACAGCACAGCACAGCCGGTGACCAGCTGTCGTGCAGAGCCTGCAGCCAGATGGCTTCCTGGCTCCTCCCAAGCCCACCCTTTGGCATCATTGAAGCAATTTCTTGGCATGTGGCTGTGGGTTCAGCAGGTCCCCATGCTTAGAAGTGTCAGGCTTGGTTTAATCCTCTGCTGTTTCTGTCTCGAAATTCTTTTTAAGATTTTTTGCTGTTTGTTTTTTGAGACAGAGTCTTACTCTGTCACTCAGGCTGGAGTGCAGTGGCGCCATCTCGGCTCACTGAAACCTCCATCTCCCGGGTTCAGGCAATTCTTTTGCCTCAGCCACCCGAGTAGCTGGGATTACAGACACATGTCACCACTCCCAGATAATTTTTTTTTCTAATTTTTAGTAGAGATGGGGATCTTGCTATGTTGCCCAGGCTGGTCTTGAATTCCTGGGCTCAAGGAATCCTCCTGCCTTGGCCTCTCAAAGTGCTGGGACATATAGGCGTGAGTCATCATACCTGGCCTTTACAGTTTTTGAACTGGGTTCCACATTTTCATTTTTGAACACTGGACTCCACAAACTATGCAGCCAGGCCTGTGCTGATGAGTAGCACACTCCCATGGTGCCAAGCAGGGCAGTCCCCAGCCTTCTACCCTGGGGAAGGGACTCAGCCCCTCACCCTGATCCCTGCTGACCCTGAAGTCAGCCTCTCCCAAAGCGCTAGAGCTGGAGATAAAGTCCACTCACAGAGCCCAGTCAACGGCAATGATGAGGGTGATGTCATCGGTGGGCAGTCCCACGGAGGTGAGCACGATGACCATGGTGACGAGGCCGGCCTGGGGGATGCCGGCTGCCCCAATGCTGGCTGCAGTGGCTGTGATACTGCAGGGGGTGGGAAGGGGAAGAGGAGCAGCAGGAGGGGCGGGGTGCATTGTCAGGGTCTGGCTCCAAGGAAGAGGTTGAGTGTCAGGGCTTCTGGGACAGCCATTTGGGGTGGGGGGTGGGTAGGAATGCCATGCCAGGAAGCTCCCAGGGACAAGTCCCTCCTCACAGTCCTGCAGCCCCATGCACCCCTATTCCTGGCCTCAGGAGAACCCCTGGGGAATGTGCGAACACCTGTGTCTGGAGCTGTGTCTCTGTGGGTTCCAGGAAGCTATATTGCTATGGAGCTGCCCAGGGACTCATTGACCACCACGTGGCTCTGCCTGCCTCCCTCTGGGGCCTGGCCTCCAGGGTCAGACCTGTGTGCTTGGCTGGCCTGTGAGGCCTCCGTCAGCCTCAGCCCCACCCCAGCTCCCCTTCCTCGGCTCCTGCCGCACCGGCTTCCTCTCCGAGGTCCTGAATCCTGTCCCTGGCCTCTGCTTGCCCTGTGCCCACCAGCAATGCCCTCCCTCCCAGCCTGTCCTCCAGGCTCGGAGCTCCCAGCCCTGGCCCTCTGCCTGCCATGCCCCGAGCCCAGGTTTGCTTGTCTCAGAGACCCCTCAGGCCTCGGAGCCTGGGAATCCTCAAGGCCTCCAGCCCCCGCCCCATCCACACAGGTGTGGTGTCAGGGTGCACCTGATGGTGATGATCTGGCCAAAGTCCAGCTCGTAGTTGTTGACCTGGGCGATGAAGATGGCGGCCACAGCCTCATAGAGCGCAGTGCCGTCCATGTTGATGGTGGCACCCACGGGCAGCACGAAGCGCGCGATGCGCCGGTCAATGTGGTTGTTCTCCAGCAGGCACTTGAAGGTGATGGGCAGTGTGGCTGAGCTACGGTTAGAGGGGCCGGTGTCTGCCCAGCACCCTCTTCCAGGATGGCCAGGGCCTCCGTTGGGAAGCTCACCCCACCCTAGGCAGCCACCCCGCCAGGAGTGTTTGTGCTCCTGCGGCGCTGCTGCGGCAGGAGGGAAGGACCGCGGGCACTGCAGTGCTCTCACTTGGTTCTTCCTATGAGGGAGGTGTTTGGGTGCATTTTACAGATGAGGAAGCTGACGCCCAGAGGGCGGGGCTGACTCGTGTCACACTGCTGTGCCGAGGGATATGGAAGTCTGAGCAGCAGGGCCCTGGGCCAGGCTGCCTGGGCTTAGATTCCAGCCTCCTGTCAAGTGGCCCTGGCAAATTCCTGAACCTTGTGCCTTAGCATCTTTGTCCCAAAAAGACCGGGGTCACAGAGCTACTAGGAGGATTAAACGACTACAGGCTTGGACAGGACCTGGCCCGTTGTACCCACTCAGTCAATGGTGACCATGGCTATTATTGTTACTATGTTTGTCATGAGAGTTCCTAGTGGCAGTGCTGGGACTAAAACACAGTCCGGTGTGGCCCCCGAGTCTTCCTCTCTCCTGGGCCTCTGCCTGGAAGGCCGGTTCTACTCGTCAGAGCCTCTCAGGAGCTCCAGACCTGTTGGGCTCTAGGCTGCGGTTCCTGCTGGCAGGAGATGGCCAGGTGGCTGCTGGCTCTGGCAGGCTTGGCCCCTGGCATGGGAACCGGCATGTTTGGGGCTTTGTCCTGCCCCCTGACCCCCTATCCTCAGGAGGGTGTTCCTGGCAATGGCTCCTGGGCTTTTCTTCACTGGGATCTGCTCCTCCTGAGTCCTGCAGGAGGTGTGTCTGCTGCCAAGGGTGGGTGTCATATGACTGCCGTGTACAGAGGCCTGCAGGGCATTTTACAGACGGGGAAGCTGAGGCCCAAGTGAGGGCTGGAGGGAAGAGTGAGGACTTCAGTGCCAGAAAGATGTGGGTTAAGTTCCTGTGACTCCCTTAATGTGGAGCTCAGACACTTGCCATGGGGAGAGCCACCCTGCCTTCACGGCACTAAATGCTCCACGAGGGACCACTTCCTTCCTGCCCCCTCTACCGACGACGTGGTTTGCACAGCTCTAAATTCCCGAGGTCTCTGCACTGGGCTGCGGTTTGGGATCCTTGAGGCCAAGTGCTGGCTCACCTGGCCCAGCCTGGCAAGGAGGAGCTCAACCTCCACAGCAAACCCGTGAGCTGGAAGCTGGAATCTCCCCCAGTTCGTGCATGAGGAAAGCAATGCCCAGGCACAGCAAGTGTGTGACAGAGCCATGGCTCAAGTCCCTGAGGTCTAGCAACACTGCCAAGGTTGTGACAGGGCACCCAGCCGGGACATCCCAGCAGCAGTGGACAGGCCGAGCTCCTAGAGCAACGCAGGGCCCGACTGCAGGAGAAGCACCTTGTGGGGCAAAAGCCAGCATTGCTGATGTGATTTCCCACAGAATCCACTGCATTGTCTGTCTGCCCTGGCACGGAAGCTGCCCCCATGGGGACTCAGTGAGCTTGAGGACTGGGGCCGTCGGGGAGGGGGAGGCCTCGACAGAGGCCGAAAGATCCCCCCCCGACCCCGCGTCGGTCTTGTTACCCTAGCACCAGCCATCCCCGCGTTTGTGAGGTGGGCCACACTGGTGCTTTGGTGGTTCTGTGGCTATAAACAGATAATGACTGGCCAGACGGACAGGACTCAGCCCCTCCCAGCTCCCCACCGTCCTGTCCGTCCCCGGGGCTACCTGGAGGAAGTGGCCAGCGCGATGAGCAGGGCCTGCAGGATGCCGCGGATGAAGACGATGGGGTTCTTCTTGGTGATGAAGAAGTAGAGCAGGGGCAGGATGAAGAGCCCGTGGAGCACCAGCCCGCACACAACGGTGACCGAGTAGAAGCCCAGCTTCTTGCCGACGGCCCTGGGGTCATCCATCTCCAGGATCTTGCCAGCGATGAGGAACACAATGCCGAAGGGGAAATACCTGGGGGCGGGGCAGCCAGGCTCAGGAACCAGGCGGGCAGACACACCCCGGCCCCAGCCCCACATCGCTGCGCCGCCTTCTCCCTGAGCCTCCTTGGGCTCCTGCGAGGACAGAGCGAGACTGTGCCAAGGTGCCCGGCCCAGGCTCAGCATATGGCGTCCTTCATGCCGTTACCTCCACCGCCCCAGCCCCGGACAACCTCTGCCACTCCTTCCCCCGCCCTGCCTTCGGGAGGCCCCCATTTCAGGCCCAACACCACCAGAGCCTACACAGTGCGCCTGCGCAGGCCGACCTCTGCGTTCCCCACTGAGCTCCTGAACTCTGAACTCTGGACCAAGAAATAGCAGGTGGTTCTCACTGCCAGTTTTCCTTTCTGCAGAAGCTGAGCTGGTAAGTCTCCACGTGATGGAGAAACTGAGCCCAGGAGAGCAACAGAGCCAGGCTGAGCTCTTAGACCAGGCTGGAAAGGGCAGGGGGCCCAGGGCCGGAGCCAGGCCTGGCTGGGGCTGGGGGACCCATGGAAACACATGTAGCTCTGGAGGCCCCGGCCTGGGGCTGAGCCTGGGCACAGCTTTCTGCTCACTTTAGGGGAGAAGAGGGTGGGGTCATGTCTTCCCTCCATCCACCCAGGGCTGGCGGGGGTGAGGTGGGTAAATGAGGAGGCTTACCACACAGCCACTGCCACAATCTTCATGACTGACTCATTGAGGCACTGGCAGAAGCTGACCAGGGGGGCCCCGCTCTCACCCATGCGGCCCAGCATGATGCCTGCGGGTCACAGACACAAGAGCATGTCACGGATGCCCCATGCGGGGGTGCAGGCACACTGTGGTAAAGCAGGGACAGACCCACAGGCCCACATGGGTCTCAGCATGGCTGGCTTCCCAGCAGCCTTGATGCTCCAACACTCCCCCACTCTCCCTCTCTCCCTCTCTCCTCCTCCACTACACCATCGACCCCACAGTGCTCTCACGTCTTCCTCCTCTCTCACCTTCCTCCACGAAGCAGCCAATGTTATCTCCTCAAGATAAAAATGCTCCCTGCAAAGCGCACCCCTGGCTTTGCTGTGCACTTAGGCCATGACAAGCTCCCCACTGCCTCACCCAGCTTGATGCCTCAGCCCCACTCCAGTGGGCCCTGCCTGCCCCTCCCTCCTTCTCCTGCCCATCTCACTGTGCCCTGGCACCACTGGCCTTCTTTAAGTTTCTGGAAGGAGGGAGTCCAGCTCTTCACTGCCTCAGGGCCTTTGCACAGGCTGTTTACAATGCCCCAGGCACTGGCTGCCCGCTCTCCAAACAGCTTGGAAGCCATCCCCACTCCCCTTTGCAAACGCCCACTTATTCTTCAGTATCTCACCTCTTAGGGCCTATTACAACATAACTGTCTGGGTTTTTCCCCGCCTCCTCTGCGAGGTTAGCTCAGCGAGAGCAAGAACTGCATCTCCTTAGCTGGAGCATGTTAGATGCACAGTGATCAATGGTGAGTGAGGACTAAAAGCCCTCCCTGATGCTCCTGGTACCTCCCCCGGCATTCCAGGCCTTCCTCCCCAGCTCGCACACACCAGGAAAGGGTGGTGTGGGAACAGCTCCGTGGGGTGATCTCCATCAGGCCAGTCCTGAAACACGGACTGAGTGGCTGCCCTGCCTCCTGGTGAGACCGACGAGGGGAGCAGGGCACCCTGTGCAGCTGCCCTCATGAGGCCCACTGTCATGGTGCTGGGGCTCAGCCAGGGAGGCAGGGTGGGATTCAAACCATGGCCTGTGGGACACCAGAGAAGGGCTCTTTCCCTGTCCTGAGAAGCCTGAGCCACACAGTCCCTGGAGCAGCTACCCTGTGGTAATAGGGTGAGGTGGGGGCCCTGCCAGGGTGGGTAGGAGAGGCTGGAGTTGGAGGTGACCTTGGGCCTACCCCTGTCCACCTGTCTTCCTGCCGCCTGGCTGATGTGGAGCCAGATTCCCCTGCTGGTTCCACCCTCCCCAGGCTCCTGCCCCTCCTCAGGCCGATTTGGATTTTCCCAGGGGCATCCAAGGACTGGCTGCTGGGAGCCAGTGTGCATGGAACCCTGATGTGATGAGGCAGCTCCCTCACGGCAGGGCCAGCGGGACCTTAGCACCAGCCACATCCCAGGGATAGGGTGGGGAAAGGAGGCTGGGTTGAGGGAACCAAAGAAAGCCCTGCTCGGAGCCGCTGTACAAGTGTGCTCACTCATACACGTGGGCAGACACTGGTATCTGCACCAACAGGCACAGGCACTGGCACATGTGGGCATTGACAGGCACAGGCACACACAGAAGCAAGTGCACACAGACACAGGCACAGAAAGACCAAGCACACGCTGATGCAGGGACGCAGGGATGCAGCTGCACACAGACGTGAGCACAGGCAGATGTGGGCACACACAGGCATGAGCACACACAGACACAGGTGCACATAGACACAGGCACACATAAACCAGGTGCACGCTGATGGGGGAACACAGGGATGCAGGTGCACACGCACAGACACAGGCACAGACAGGCCAGGCACACGCTGATGCGGGGACACAGAGACACACGTGCACACAGACACAGGCACTGGCAGATGTGGGCACATGAAGGCATGAGCACACACAGACTAAGCCACACACTGCTTTGGTACACTCACACACCCCACCTTGGTACACTCACACCACCTTGGTACACTCACACACTCCGCCTCGTTACATTCACACTACCTCGGTGCACTCACACAACCCGCCTTGGTACACTCACCCTGTCTCAGTACACTCACCCTGCCTCAATACACTCAGACACCCCACCTCGGTACACACAACCTGCCTCGGTACACTCACACACCCCGGCTCAATACACTCACACACCCTGCCTCGGTACACACACACAACTCACCTCGGTACACTCAACCGCCTCAGTACACTCACACACCCCACCTCGTTACACTCACACACCCCACCTCGGTACATTCACCCCAACTCGGTACACTCACACTGCCTCAGTACACTCACGCCGCCTCGGTACACTCACACAACCTGCTTCGGTACACTCACACAACCCGCCTCAGTACACTCACACAAACTGCCTTGGTACAGTCACACTGCCTCAGTACATCCACACACATCACCTTGGTACACTCACACAACTCGCCTCGGTACACTCAACCACCTCTGTACATTCACACTGCCTTGGTACACTCACACACCCCCACCTTGTTACACTCACACACCCCACCTCGGTACGTTCACCCTGCCTTGGTACACTCACACACACTGCCTTGGTATACCCACATACTCCATGTCGGTACTTTCACACACCTAGCCTCAATACACTCACACACCCTGCCTCGGTACACTCACAAACCACACATCCATACACTCACACACACTGACTCAGTACACTCACACTGTCTCAGTACACTCATCCCGTCTCAGTACACTCACATCCCGCTTAGGTACACTCACACACCTTGCCTTGGTACACTCACACACCCCGCCTCAGTACACTCACACACACAGCCTTGGTATACTCATACACCTTGCTTCATTACAATTGCACACACTGTCTTGGTACACTCACACACTCCACCTCGGTACACTCACACAAGTCACCTTGGTACACTCACATAACTCTCCTCAGTACACTCAACTGCCTCAGCATAGTCACACACATCACCTTGGTTCACTCAGACACCCCCGCCTTGGTACACACACACACCTTTCCTTGGTACACCCACACACCCCACCTCGGTACACTTACACCACCTTGGTACACTCACACACTGCCTTGTTACACTCACACTGCCTCATCAAGACTCACACACCTCACCTCAGTACACTCACTTCTCTGTGATACATGCATACAGACTGCCTTGTTACACTCACACCACCTTGGTACACCCACACAACCCACCTCGGTACACTCACACACCCCACCTCAATACAATCACCCCTGCCTTGGTACACTCACACTGCCTCGGTACACTCACACTGCCTTGGTACACTCACACAAACCACCTCAGTACACTCACACATTCCGCCTCAGTACATTCACACAACTTGCCTTGGTACACTCACACAACTCTCCTCAGTACACTTAGCTGCCTCAATACACTCTCACACCCCACTTCGTTACACACACACACCCCACCTCATTACACTCACACACCCCACCTCGGTACATTCACACACAACACCATGGTGCAATCACACACCCCGCCTAGGTACACTCACACACTCTGCATAGGTACACTCACACACACCACCTTAGTACACTCACACTGCCTTGGTACACTCACACAACCTGCCTTGCTTTGGTACACTCACATTGCCTAGGTACACTCACACACCCCTGCTTTGGAACACTCACCCTGCCATGGTACACTCACACACCTTGCCTCAGTACATGCACACTGCCTTGGTACACTCACACAACCTGACTCAGTACACTCACACAACCCTCCTCAGTACTCACACACCCCACATTGGTACTTTCACATGCCTTGCCTCAATATACTCACACACCCCACCTCAGGACACTCACAAACCGTACCTCTGTACACTCACACACACTGACTTGGTACACTCACAGTCTCAGTACACACACACCCCATCTCAGTACACTCACACCACCTTGGTACACTCACACATCCCGCCTAGGTGCACTCACACATACCACCTTGGTACACTCACACACTCGCCTTGGTACACTCACACACACCACCTCGGTATACTCACACGCCCTGCCTTTGCACACACACACCCCCCACCTTGGTACACTCACCTTACCTCAGTACACACAACATGCCTCGGTACACTCACACACCCTGTCTCGGTACACTCACACACCCCATCTCAGTACACTCACACACCCGTCTCAGTACACTCACACCACCTTGGTACACTAGCACATCCCACCTAGGTACACTCACACACACTGCCTTGGTACACTCACAAACTCACCTCGGTACACTCACACACACCACCTCGGTATACTCACATGCCCTGCCTTTGTACACGCACACACCCCACCTCGGTACACTCACCCCACCTCAGTACACTCACACAGCATGCCTCAGTAAACTCACACACCCCATCTCGGTACACTCACACATCCCACCTTGGTATACTCACCTCACCTTGGTACATTCACATGCCACACCTTGGTACACTCACACTGCCTTGGTACACTCACACTGCCTCAATACACTCAAACACCCTGCCTCAGTACACCCACACATTCCACTTTGGTACACTCACAAAACCCACCTTGGTACACTCACACTGCTCACCTTGGTACACTCACCCACCCCTCCTCTGTACACTCACATCACTTTGGTGCACTCACACACTCCACCTCCTTACACTCACACCACCTCAGGACACTCACACATGCCACCTCAGTACACTCATCCCACCTCAATACACTCACACACCCTGCTTCATTACACTCACATTGCCTCAATACACTCATACAACTTTCCTCAGTACTCTCACACACCCTGCCTCGGTACGCTCACACACAATGCCTTGGTACACTCACATGACCTGCCTTTGTACACTCACACAGCCCACCTCGGTACACTCACTCCACCTTGGTACACTCACACAGCATGCCTCGGTAAACTCACACACCCTATCTTGGTACACTCACACATCCCGCCTTGGTACGCTCACCCCACCTTGGTACATTCACACACCACACCTCAGTACACTCATAGTGCCTCGTTACACTCACACCACCTCAGTACACTCAAACACCCTGCCTTGGTACACTCACAAAACCTACCTCGGTACACTCACACTGCCTGCCTTGGTACACACACCCACCCCGCCTCTGTACACTCACACCGCTTTGGTACACTCACACACTCCACCTCGTTACACTCACACCACCTTGGTACACACACACACTGCCTCAGTACACTCACGCCACCTCGATACACTCATACACCCCACTTTGTTACACTCACATTGCCTCAGTACACTCACACAACTTTCCTTGGTACACTCACACAACCTATCTCGGTTCATGCACACACCACACCTCGGTACATACACACACACCACCTTAGTGCGCTCACAATGTCTCAGTACACTCACACCGCCTTGGTACGCTCACCCTGCCTTGGTACACTCACACTCCCCATCTCACTACACTCACACACCTCGTCTTGGTACACTCACACCTCCTCTGTTGTACACTCACTTCGTCTTGGTACACTCATACCTCCTCTGTATACTCACACACACTGCCTCATTACTCACACACCCCAATTTGGTACACTCACACACCCTGCCTTGGTACACTCCCACAACCTGCTTCAATACACTCACACACTCTGCCTCGGTACACTCACACACCCAGCCTTGGTACACTCACACATTTTGCTTTAGTACACTCACACACCCTGCCTTGGTACACTCAGTTTGCCTTGGTACACTCACCATGCCTCAGTACACTCACACACTACATCTCGGTACACTCACACCCTGCCTCTGTACACTCACATGCACTGCCTCAATACACACACACGCCCCACCTTGGTACACTCACATGTCCCGCCTCAGTATACTCACCCCACCTCAGTACATGCACACTGCCTCAGGCTCACACACCCCGTCTCGGTACACACACACGCCGCTTGTACACTCACAAAACCTGCCTTGCTACATTCACACACCCTGCCTTGGTACACTCACACACCCCACCTCGGTACACTCACACTGCCTTGGTACACTCACACACACTGCCTTATTACACTCACACACCTTGCCTCGGTACCCTCACACTGCCTTGGCACACTTACACACTCTGCCTCGTTATACTCACACACCCTGCCTTGGTACACTCATACAGTCACACTGCCTTGGTACACTCACACACTCCACCTCGTTACACTTACACCGCCTCAGTACACTCACATATCCCACCTCGGTACACTCATCCCGCCTTGATGCACTCACACATCACCCTTTGCTACACTCAAACTGCCTCAGAACACTCAGACACCCTGCCTCAGTACACTCACATGGCCCACCTCAGTACACTCACACACCCCACCTCGGTACACACATACACACTGCTTCGGTACACTCACACATACTGCCTCAGTACGCTCACACACACCACCTCAGTACACTCACTCTGCTTTGGTACACTCATACTGCCTCAGTACACTCACATAACTGGCCTTGGTACACTCACACATACCGCCTTGGTATACTCACATTGCCTTGGTACACTCACACAACTTTCTTCGGTACAGTCACACAACCTGCCTCAGTACACTCACACACCCTGCCTCAGTACACTCACACACCCTGCCTTGGTACACTCACACCACCTTGGTACACTTACACACTCCACCTCATTACACTCACATACGCTGCCTCGGTACACCTACACCACCTTGATACACTCACTCTGCCTCATTACATTCACACTGCCTTGGTACACTCACACACCCTGCCTCGGTACACTTACCCAACCTCGATGCACTCACACACCACCTCTCGTTACACTCACACTGCCTCGAAACACACCCCCTGCCTTGGTACACTCACACAACCTGCCTCAGTACACTCACACACCCCTACTCACCCCTCAATGCACTGACACACCTCGCCTCAGTACACTCAACTGCCTCAGTACACTCACTCACACCACCTTGGTATACTCACACACCTCGCCTTGATACACTCACACACCCCGCCATTATACCCACACTTTGCCTTGGTACACTGACACATACCACCTCAGTACACTCATAACCATTGCCTCTGTATACTCACACTGCCCCAGTACACTCACACCACCTTGGTACACTCATACACCTTGCCTCGGTACACTAACACCACCTCGGTACACTCACACACTCCACCTCGGTACACTCACACACATTGCCTCGGTACACTCAACCGCCTTGGTACACTCACACACACCACCTCGGTACACTCACACACCTCCTCGTTACACTCACACACCTCACCTTGGCACACACCCTGTCTCAGTACACACACACACTGCCACAGTACACTTACCCTACCTCAGTACACTCACATATCCTGCCTCGGTACACTCACACATACCACCTCGGTACACTCAGAAACCACGCCTCTGTACATTCACACACCTCACCACCTCGTTATACTCACACCATCTCAGTACATTCACACACCCCGTCTGAGTACACTCACACACCTTGTCTCGGTACACTCACACTGCCTTGATACACACACATCCTGCCTCGGTACACTCACACACCCCTGCCTTGGTACACTCACATACACCACCTCAGCACACTCATACACCCCACCTCAGAACACTCATACATCCACACACACCCACACACACCACCTTGTACACTCACACACACTGCCTCAGTATACTCACACAACCCACCTTGGTATACTCACACAACCTGCCTTGCTACACTCACACACACTTCCTCGGTATGCTCACACACCTGACCTTGGTACACTCACACACACCACCTCGGAACACATACACACCCCGCCTGGGTACACTCACACGCCCGCCACAGTACACTCACACTCTTTGTCTTGGTACACTCACACGTCCCGCCTTGGTATACTCACATTCTTTGTCTTGGTACACTCACATGTCCCGCCTTGGTACACTCACACTCTTTATCTTGGTACACTCACACACCCCGCCTCGGTACCCTCATATGCCCCACCTTGGTACACTCACACAAATGTTCATGGATGCACGGACAGTTACACATGCGCAGTGAACACTCAGTAAGTTAAGTCCAGGGGTCTCCGGTTCTTTTGCTCTGCCAGTAGATGCCCTTTTCTTGTGCTCCTGGCCCTGAGAAAGGCTGCGTTTGGGGACTGCTTGTCAGATGTGCTGAAAGGCACTTTCAGACATTGTCGTTTCACACACTTGGCTCACTGAGGCCCTGGCCCCTCTCCACGCCTGGCATTTTGGCCCAGATGAGAAGAGCTCCATTACCCATTGTCATCCAGCCACCCACCCATCTCCCCACCAGGTCTGCTGAGTGCCTGCTCTGGCCATGGCAGCAGTGGGCTCTGGGGTGGATGGCGAGAAGCCCATCTGCCTGTGCGGGGCTGGTAGTGGCTGTGCAGACAGCAAGCAATGGTATCCTCGCAATCTAGTCTAGTGCTCACGGAATAACCAGGCAGTGTAGCCTGGGGCACTCGGCCTAGTCTGGGGAGGGCTCTCCTGAGGGCATGGCGCTTGTGGGGAGCACCCTGAAGATAACAAACGTGGAGGGGGAGTGGCAAAAGCAGTCAGGTTGAGGGAGGCAGTGGCTGTGAGTGGCGGGGCTGTGCTGAGAGGAGAACACGGGCCAGTCTCACAGGGCTCTTCAGCTGGCACTAGGGGTTCAGTCCCTTTCCAGGGCAATGGGCAGAGCACGATCAGACTTGTGACCTCCTGAATAGGAGACACCAGCAGGGACAGCCCTGAAAGCTTTCTAGGCAGCTTTCACCGGAACCAGGCAAGAGACCACACGGCCTTGACCCAGGCAGTGATGCCGAGTAGAGGGAAACACGTGGCTTGGAGGGGACCTTGGGGGCAGACCCGACAGGATGCAAAAGTGGGGGCCAAGGCAGAGGATGAGGTAGAAAGTCACTCCCGGAGTTTTTGCATGAATGAGGAGGACGGTGAGGTCTTTTCCTTGACAAGAAAACCCAGTGGAGGAGTCGCGGATGGCAGGCAGGACATCTCCACAGGCTTTGTGGGGTCTGAAGCTTATATAATTTGGGACCCCTCTTTAAGAAAAATAACATAAAATTTAAAAACCAAGGTGCGGGCCTCCAAGTAGCTTGCATAGGCGAGGGACTTGGCATCCCAGAGGAGGGCAGCAAAGGGAAGGGTGTGGTAGGGATGCCAGCTGTGGGCCTAAGAAATGGCCCAGACAGGCCTGAGCGGGAGGTGCCAGGGAGAAGCCTCTGGGGTGGGGTGGGGAGGTGCGGGATTTAAATAAACAGGGCTGATCAATATTTACAGTTTTTCACAGTAAACCTCTCTAGCATTCTCCCCAGACCTCAGTAAGAGGTGGAGGAGCAGGCTGCTGGGAGGGGCTGGGGGCCCGGCTCCATGGCACCACTCGGCAGGTGGGCAGCACGTACCCATGGTGGCGGAGAAGAAGACGATGCCCAGCACATTCATGCCATCGCTGGTGCCCGGCTCCGACTTGTAAATGACCTCAGGCGGTGGGGTCAGGTCCAGGGCGAAGTTCTGCACACGAGAGCCATTCTCCTCCTGGACCCCGTAGATGAGGATTCGCCGAGGAGGGGCCTCCTCTGGTGCCACCTTGGGGGACTTGACAACTGGGGTGGTCTTGGTGCGGTACTGGTGGGTGACACCCCACCCAGAGAGAAGTCAGGGCCAAGGGTTGTTATTAATATTAACGACAAGAATAATAGCATCTTGAAGGCACATTTGTATCCACTCCTATCCTATTTGATTGACAGTAACCCTGTGAAGCAGGCAGAGCAGGGATTGCTATTGATATTTTATCCAAAGAGAGCTGCAACTCCTTCCTCTACCACCACACCACCCAGCCACGCTGCCTCCTGCCTTCATTCCTCTTCTTCCTTCTACACCTCATCACCCCATCTGAGTCCCTCTTAACTGCCCACCCAGCCCCTTATCCACCCAGGTAACCCTTCCTCCGCCCATCTGTCCCCTCCCAATCATCCAATATCCATCCACCTGGTGGCCCGCTGGCCCTGCCGCCCACCAGGTGGAAACTTGGACCTTCTCTTTGAAGAAGCATAGCCTGCCCCAAGCCTTGTTGATGAGATGAAGCCCATGCACGAGAAAATGACCCTCCTGAGCCACGTACCTTTCCCTCTCTGCCCCCAGAGCATTCATGGGTCTCAATCCCTCATCCCTCAGGTACTGGGAGCCCAACAAGGGAGCTTCCTCTCCCCTCAAACATCACTGCATCGATAAGACCAACCACCCAGGAAACATATGAGACCTGAAGTCTCTGCTTCCTTTTCCTCCTCTGTAAAATCATGATAGCATCTACCACATGAGATGAAATGAGACGATGTATATAAAGTGCTTACAACAGTTCCTGGCACATGTTAAGCCCCATGGAAGCATTACTGCTACCATTATCATCATCATCATCATCATCATCATCCTGTTGAACACTCTGTGCTGGTTGCTGGAGATACACAATGAACCTGACATGATTTCTGCCTTGGGGAGGGAGTGACTAATTGGCTGAAAGAGATAGACAGCTTCACGAAGAAGGGGACATTTGACTTGAGTCCTGAAGGGTGGGTAGGAGTTTGCCAAAAGAAAAAGGGCATTCCAGATAGTTAGAAGGTAGAGCAACATTGTTTCTCTTTATCTCTCATACCCTCAATGATTCCCAGTCACAATAGAAACTCCCTAGTTTAGGATTTGGTCCCCTTCACAATCTGGTTTATTTCATACATGTCAGGAGAGACACAGTGACTTGCCGAAGCTTTCACAGCTCTCTATTCAGAAGCCTCCTCTCTACCCCTCAGCCACTTCCTTGTGTCCCCAGGCTCAACGTAGGGCCCAGCCCAGGAAAGGGGTTCAGGAAACTCTGGATTTAACCAACAGCTGACAATTTAGAAAGGGAAACAGAATTGGAAATTATTCAAAGGGCAGGCAAAGACTGATGCATAAGGACATTCACCACAATTTCAACAAAGGAAAAACTTTGAAAACAACCTAAGGGAACACTGAAAGGGGGAATGGGAAATAAATGGCAGCCTAGCCTTATCAAAGGCCATTATAGTACCACCAAACATTATACTTTTAAGAAATATTTCATATCCGGGCAAAATGCTCATGATATAATGGAAGTGAAAAACAGCAAGATGAAAACTGTATATGCACTATGATTATAATATTATTTTAAAATATATAGAGGAAAAAGACTAGAAATATACCGTCTGCTACCAGGGACTATGTACTAGAACTACAGATGATTTTTATTTTCTACTTTATATTGTTTAGTATTTTCCTAATTTTCTACAGTGAACATCATTATTATTCTCGTTGGGGGGAAATGATTACTTTAAAAGGAAAGAGAAGACAGGCTAAGAAGATAGGCCTGGGTTTATCTACTGGCTTTGTTATTTACTAGTGGTATAACCTTGGGCAAATCACTGAATCCTCGGAGCCTCAGTTTCCTCATCAGGAAGTGGGGCTAGTGCCGAGTTACTGTGAGGATGGGCGAGAGGGTGTATGTGTAAGCAGAGCAGGCACTCAGTGAAGGCTTCTCTCCACCCCCACACTTTTTCATCATGAAAAATGGAACCCAGGACAGGGATGTGGCCATGGGGGGCTCTAAGGATCCCCAACGTGCCCTCCCCTCTAGCATCCCACCTCCAGGAGACAGCGTGACTGACCAGCACACCTGTCACGTCCCAGCCATGCCACTAGCCCTGCTGCCTGCCCTCCTGCCGGCTGCCCCTTCCCTCCCCTCCACCGCCCATGGACTCACTCACCTGTTTGAATGTGGCTTCTACTAGGTTGGCTGGGAACATGTTCCTGGGAAGAGAATCAGCAATTGAAAAATTCCAGAGCCCAGGACAGGAGGGCCCTGGGGGTCGTGTCCTTGGGGTCATGTGAACATCTCCCTTGGTGGTCGGGCCTTCCTCAGGCCAGCCTCCTCTGAGGTCTCATCCCCTACATCATGGACACTCCACACCACCAGCACCTGCTGCCCTCAGACTGTGCCACTTCCTTTCCAGAGCCAGGCATTTGTCTACACTGTTCCCTCCGCCTGGAATGCCCTGCCTGCCTCTCTGTCTGGTGAACTCCTCAAATCTACCACAGATCAGGCACCTCTTCCTCTGTCCAGCCCTCCCTGACTGCCCCACAAGACCCTGTGGCCCTTCTGTGTGTGGGTCACTGCCACTCCGCCACACCACCGTGCGGTCGCTGGCTCACCTGTCTGCCTCCCCCACATAGGGGCCGCCTTGCAGGTGGGACTTGGTTGTTCATGTCCTATCTGTGGGGCCCAACCCGGGACCTCTCACACAGGGGGGCTCGTTATTCTTAGTAACATATTTTGTTATAAAGCTAAAGGTGGAGGAGTCTTTCCTACCAGATAAAAAAACTGTAAAGATATAACTGTCAAAACTGTGATACTGACACAGCAGTCAATGGAATAGTCCGTGTAAGGGAAGCTGTAGCCCAGAAACAGAACCTAGCACATCTAAGTGTTTCATACTTGATAAAAGTTGTTTCACAAATCAGTGAGGTAATGAAGGATTCTTTACAGAATACTGTGCAGCTGACCAACTGTTTGGAAAAATAGATGTCAGATCCTTACACCAAAATGAATTCCAAATGATTTAAAGAAATAAATAATTCTTTGAAAAATGAAACCAGCTGGGCATGGTGGTTCACGCCTGTAATCCCAGCACTTTGGGAGGCCAAGGCAGGCAAATCACCTGAGGTCAGGAGTTTGAGACCAGCCTGGCCAATATGGCGAAACCCCATCTCTACTAAAACATACAATAATTAGCTGAGTGTGATGGTGCTTGCTGTAGTCTCAGCTACTCAAGAGGCTGAGGCAGGAGAATTGCTTGAACCCGGGAGGTGGAGGTCGCAGGGAGCTGAGCTTACACCACTGCATTCCAGCCTGGGGACAGAGTGAGACTCTGTCAAAAAAAGAAAGAAAGAAGGAAAAAGAAACCATAAAAAGCTAGAAGAAATACAGGTTGAGATCTTATCAGGTCTCAGTATAGGAAATGACTCTCTAAGAACAAAATGAGCAATAAATCAATAGATTTTACTACATGAAAATAAAGAAATCCCGAAGCGCAACATAGCATCCCGGATTGGATCCTGCAACAGAGAAAAAGGACATTCGTGGAAAAACTGATGAAATCCAAACGAGATCCGTAACTTAGTTAATAGTGTTGAACCAATTTAATTTCTTAGTTTTGACAAATGTACCCTCGTTATGTAAGCCGCTAACATCAGGGGAGGCCGGGTAAAGGGCGTGTGGGATCTCTCTGTACGGTCTACAACTTTTCCGTAAACCTAAAACTAGGCTAAAATGGAAAGCTGAATGCTTGAGAAGCTCTCTAAGACATATTGCAATACAGCTAAAACCACAAAGCAAGTGACGAGCTGGAGAGACTGCGTGACCAAGCACTACCATCTTAAATCTACTAAGAGCTTTTACAAATCTTGGCCTGGTTTCTACCTTCACTAGCTCCTCTCATCAGAATATCAGCTCCCTGGAGGGCGGAAACTCTGTGTTTGTTCACTGCTGTGTCTCCAGCCCCGGGAAGAGTTCCCAGCACATACCAAGCACTCGGTAAATATTTGCTGCGTAAACCAATAGACCACAAAAATCCGACAGGAAAATGATGGAAAGATACGACCAGGCAATTCGTGTTACAAAAGAAGGAAAGTCAATGGCCAAAAATGCTTTTTAAAATGTTTAGTTTCATCAACAAATTCAAGATATTTCCACCTGTCAAACTGACAAAGTATTTTTAAAACGACAGTGCACAGTGTGGGAGGTTTGGTGAGAGATGGGCACCCTCACATGGTCCTGGCAGCAGCCTTTCTCTAAAAGCATTTATATCTTTGTCTTCACAGTCCCCTTCTAAGACTGTGTCCTGTGAGAAATGCCACCTCTGAGGTTAGCATCTGCTAAGAGGTTTCCGTTGCGTGCCTGCTCTTCCTCCAACCTGCGGCCCCACACTCACACTGCCTCCACCTGGGTTGCCTCCTACTCACTCTTGTCCTCAGTTCCTCTCTTCCCATCTTTCAAGACTCAGCTCACACACACATGGAGAACATGTGGAAGGTCATAAGAAGCCAAATGGAACTTGTACCTGTATAGACATTTATTTACAACTTCCTTTACAGTTACAATCATTTTAAATGTGGGCCCTGGCAGGGTTAGCTAGTTGCCTACACAGTCTCCATTCTCCCATCCTTCCTTAATAGAAGTCCTGTTATATTGTGGGGACCAAATGGGACTGCCATCAAACCCTGATTCTCTTGCTGATGGGGTGGCCATCAAGAAGTGAGTGAAAGTTGTTGGGTGGTGATTCCTGGAAAACTCTTAAGGAGGTGCCCATTCAGCCAGGACCCTTTGGTCCATTCCTCCAACTTTCTTCTTTTATGCCTTGAACACGGAGATAATAGCTAAAGTTTGAGCAACCTTCGTGGACCATGAGACTCAGATGAAAGCCAGGTGCTAAGCATGGCACAGCACACGGGTGGGCGGGGCATGGGACCCTGGCGACTGCCAGCTGCCCACCTCCCATTTCTGGACTGCTCTTCAGGAGCAAATGCAAGCTTTTACCTTACTTAAGCCTCTGCTGATCTGGCAGCCAAAAGCAAGTCCTGACTAGTGTGTTCTCATACTAATAACCAATGAATTTATCCTGCAGATTTTAATCAAGAATTATACCTTTGATTATTAAATGGGGAAATGTACATTTTCTTTTGGCTTTGAGCCTTCATGGGAAGACTTTTCTGCTTGTCCCATGAGGTCCGTGCTCCTGGTGGCAGCTACATAAAACACAGAACGTGCCTGGGGACATTAATAGCCATGCCTATCAAATATCCACACACTCTGCCCTGTGCCTCCCTGCACATTTTCCAGGCAGAGCCAGAGTCCATCTCTCAGCTCCCCTCTTCCCCTGCTACTTGCAAATTCTCACCGAGATGCTTCCAAACCCACCCCTAATAACATGTCCCCAGACCAAGTCCTAAAGGTGGGAATTGTTCCTTCCCAAGCACAGCTCCTGGAAGCTTCTTCCAATCCCTGAGAGGGTAATTGGGAGCTATAAATAGAGCCCAGTCATTACTTAATCTCTGTGGTGTTTTAATAAGATTGGAAAAAAAAAAAAGAGAGAAGGGGCCAGCCCTGATTAGTGCTCTGCTTGGGTTTCTGTTTTGCGCGCTGCACTGGGAGCAGGCGCCAGCGTTCTGGAGCCCCCGCTGGAGCCCTGGAAAATGAATTCCTGTCTTGGCGGGTCATCCAGGGACATGGCCCGTTGTGTTCCTCTGGAATCATCTTTGAGACATAGATGCAGATCTTTGCCCCTGAGATGTGCCTTATGTCCCCACACAGTGGGCTCCCACTTTTCATTTGTCCCACTTGCCCTGGTTCTCAGTTCTCTGCCTGGTCATCTGTGTTTCTGTTCAGTCTTCAGTGCCTGGTAGACACCTGCAGTGGGCCCGGGCAAGGGTCAGGAGGCCCCTGGTCCCTCAATGCCAGTGTCCCCATCTCCTTCACAGCCTCTCAGAGCATCAGGAGTCACCGTCAGTGCACCCACTTGTCCGTCTGTCCTGAGATGGTGGGCAGCCCTGGGGTGGGGGCGTGAGGGGCACTTGTACTTGCTCCCCAGCTCCCAGCACAATGTCTTCACCCAGAGCAGCAGCTGAATACAGGGAGGCTGAATGGAACGGAAGTGACTGTGCCCCTCCCAGGGCACCCCATCCATGCCTCTGCTCACCTGTCCACTCCACCCTGCTCTAATCCATCCTTCCCAAACCCACCAGCTTCCCATTCCGAAAGCCTAACAGCCAGCCCCTCAACCTGGGCTTCCTGTCTTCAAGGTTGGACTCTGCCCAGCCCTCTCAACCTCATCTCCCAGAACCCTCCTCCAGAAGCTTGGTTCACTCCCTGTAGCCTCTTCACCGGCTCATAGGCCTTTGTGTTTCAGAACCACAGAGCTAGATGGGAGCTTGAAAATCACTGGGGAAACTGAGGCCTGGAGCGGGGAACTGGCCTGCCCAGGGTCACACAGTGACTTGTTATTGTCAGAGTGGAGATGAGGCCACAGATCTCCTAGGTTCTGGTTTCCTGTCCCAGGACACCTGTGTTCTCTCCCTGCAGCCCCGCTCTCTGACCAAGAAACTGTGAGAGCGAGGCCCAACACCCAGCTTTGCAGAACAACTTGCCTCAGGGTTGAGAGCGGGTGGGGTAGCGCTGGGGGGTAGGGGGTGCGGTTCTAAGCAGCAGGATCAATTTTCTGTTCTAAGCAGCAGGATCCATTTTCACCACGTGAAAAGCAACCCAAGAGCAGGCAACACTCTGGAACATTTGACTGTGGCACGTGTGTTTGATCCGGAGCCCCGCAGCCCCTGAGCAGGGGCAGGCAGTGGTGAGGCAGGCAGCACCGACACCTCCTTCCACCACGTGGAGAAGCCGTGCTGAATCATTAAGATCCAAGAAACCATGAATCACCACATCCTAGAAATAACAGATCTTAGAAACGAGGTTTCTTGAAGTTCCTCTTTCCTCGGTTTCCAGGCTATCCACTCTCCCAGTTCTCCTCCTGTCTCTCTGCTTGCCGCTGCTCTGTCTGCTGTGCAAAGCCCACAGTGCGGCCGTGAGCCAAGGCCCCTCCTAGGCCTCTGCACCTGCTTGCTGGGCACGTTCTCCCTGGACCATTCCAGCTCCTCCTGGGGGTCAGACCCCAACGCCACTGATGACCTGAAACCCACATGTGCATTCAGCAAACTCTGTGCACCCACTCGGTGCCAGGTGCTGTTCTAGACTCCAGGATACAGCAGGGAACAGAGGTTAAAGAGCCAGGCTTCACAGGGCATGTTACATTCCAGTGGAGGTGGGAAGAAAAGAAACACATCGATGTGATCATGTTGGGTACTAAGAAAGGCTATGAGGAAAGGTGACGCAAGAGAAGACAACAGAGAGACAGAGCCTCGGAGGCCCCAGGAGAGGCGACACCCAGGAGAGATGTAAATGGAGTGAGGGAAGGAGCTGCATGCTTTCTGCTGGGAGGGCCATCCAGAGAGGCGGCAATGGCACCCAGATGGGAAGGACAGCAAGGCGGGTGGGGTTGGAGCCAGGGCGGGGAAGGGGAGAGTCGGGGCAGAGGTCAGAGGCTGACGTGTGTCAGCAAGTGCCTGTAAGCCGCAGTGCAGGCTACGATTTTGTTGCCATGTGCTGGGTTGAGAGCAGGTTTTGAAAAGGATGCCTCTAGCTGCAGTGCTGAGAACAGACCACAGGAAGCAGAGAGGAAGCGGAGGCCAGGCCGGACACCGGAGGGGCGGCAATGGCGGGAGTGGCAGGGGAGGTGGAAGGGCCATGGCTTGGGATTTCATTTTCAAGGTAAAATTTGCTGAGGAACTGGCTGCAGGGTATGAGAGAATGAGAGATGTCAGACCAAGACAGGCAGGGCGAGAAAAGGGCAGATTTATGGAAAAATCAAGAGTTGAGCTTGGGCCTGTTAATTTTGAGATGCCTCTAGACACTTTATGTGAGAATCTGGAACTCAGGTGAGAGGTTTCCAGGCTGGAGACTGAATTCGGAAGTGCCAGAGTCCAGAAGGTGTTCAAAGTGCTGGTACTGGATGAAGTCTCGCTGGCCAAGTAAGCACTCACAGAACAGACCCTGCCTGGATCTCTTTCTGGCTCCAGACTCTACAGGTGACAGCCACGCGATAGGAACAGCATGGCAAGCATTTCATGATCCTTAGTTCATCACACACTCTAAAGGGTAAAAGAGAAGCTGAAGATTTTCCTGGAGTAATGAAGGCAGTGGTAGACTGATTGCATCGATGGCCTTGGTTTGTAGACTCCGTTTCCTTTGTAACATTGTGGTCCCTTCCCACCTTGACTCTGGACTTGGCCACCTGACTTGCTTTGGCCAAGAGGATATTAGTGGACTTGCTGAAAGCAGAGGATTGAGAAACATTTGCATGTTTTGATTTCCTCTCTTGCTCCTCCACCTTTGTTATTAAAAAAAATGCCTGGGCTAGCTCTCTCCTGGAATCCTGTCACCACCATGAAATAAATCTAGGCTGGCCTGCTGGAGTACAAAGACCACAAAGAGTGCAGCTGAATCATCTCAGCCAAGACTCCCCTAGACCAACTGTTCCCCAGTTGAGCCACCAGCTGCCTGCAGACATGTGAGTGAGCTCAGTCCAAATCAGCAGAACTTTCCAGCTGACCTGTAGACTTGTGACTGTCGTTTTAAGCTGATAAATGTTGGGTTGGTTTGTTATGCAGCAGTAACTAGCTGATACAGGGAATGAGAGTTTCTTTAGAGAGCGGGTGGGAGCCTGTGTATGGGCATCTATCCCCACGGGGGAGGAAAGGAATGCTTCTCCACAACCTCAAGCCAAGAGAACTGTTCAGAGACCTTGGCTTGAGTCTCTTAGGATTTGAGGAATGTAGGGGCTGGTGCCTGACTCATGTCCAAAGGCCCTGGGAAAGGCCAGCACTTCCAATAGGGATATGTATGCTTCCCATGGGCCAGATATGACCCAACAGGGTCACCCAGGGGGTGAGGTGACCCCAGTAGAGGAGTCAACCAGAGCCCCAGTCTAGGGAGGACATTGTAAATAGCCAGATGGAATAGACTGCCTGAGTCCAGGGGACGGCAGGTGAGATATGTAAGAGAGAGAAGAGGCTCCAGAGAACCCGCAGAAGTACTCTTGGAGAGACATGACCAGGGAGCACCTGCTCCAGCTCACCCCACTCCCAGTCTGGGCAACCCGTCCTGGCCAACTCCCTCACCTCTCACCAGGGAGCAGGCAGAGCAGGAAAGAGAAACGAACTCACCACGACCCTCTTCACACTGCAGCTTTCCCAGTCTGAGTCAGATCCAAAAGACTAGGACAGGGTTAAACTGCATGAGTGTGGGGTTTTAATGTTAGGCCTAGACTTCTTAGATCTGAAATTGATCGGAAAGTGAGAAGTCCTAGAAGGAGTTCCCTGAGCGGGTTTAGTGGGGTAGCCTGTGGAGCCCAGCAGACCATTCCTGGGTGGGGCTTCCCAGGCTCCATCCCAGTCCCTGCTCTCTCACCACCTGTCCTGCAAGAGCCCCTCTGCCACTAGGGTTGCACCTAACACCTCTCCCTGGTGATTTCCAAACCTCTGTCTCCAGCTTAGACTCCTCCATGAGAGTCACAACCACTGGCCAACCATCAGTGGACACCTACCCCAGGATGCCTGCTCCTGCTGCAGACCATCCATCACTTGGTGACCACACCACCATCCACCTGGATGCATGGGCCAGAAACCTTCATGCTGGGTGATCAGCAGACCTCACCTCCGTCTCACCCGCCTCCTGCTGAGGGTCCCTCCTGAGCAGCCCTGCCATCTGCCTCTTTTTCCATCCCCAGTGCCACCACTTGGCTCTGTCCCTGGCTCTGCCTTCCCCTCCAACCTCTCCCACAACTCTGACCCCTGATCAGAGTGAATCTTCCGAATTGGATCATGCCACTCCTTTGTGTAAAACCCATTTCCTGTGGCCTTTAGGATAAAACTTAACTTTTGGCCTGGTTCATGGTGCCCTTTGAGGTCTGTCCCCACCTGGATTCTCCCGCAGGAGTTTCTGCCCGCCTCTCACCCCTTCTGCTCTGTCACACTGATTGTGCGATGCCTTCTCCCCCACACGGTTCCCTGCAGCTCAGGACCTTTGCACAGCTGTCGCCCCCAGGCCTGCCCTCCCTGCCTCCCCATCTTCCCCTCCCTTAGAAGGGCGGTGGCTTCCTGCTCTCAGCGGCAGCCCCAGCTTCCCCATTGCAGCCCCAGGCCCCCACGTTGCCCCTGTCTGCTCCAGGGTCTGACCACTCCTGCAGGGCAAGGGCTGGCTCTGAGTCCCCTGGTCCAGGGCCTGGCACAGAGCTCCACTGGTGAGGGAGCGAGTGCATGAAGGAGAGGAGCAGGGGTGGCCTGCAGGGGACCCGGGGAGAGGGAGTGGAAGGTGGCTGTGCCGCTGGGTCTGCAGTGCTTCCCTGGAGAGGGAGCCTAGGTCTGAGAAGCAACGTCAGCTGTACTGCCGTGGCTAGCGGGTGGCACCGCAGGGCAAACGGCACCGTCCTTGGAGTCAGACAGGCCTAGGCTGAATCCTGTCTCCACTACCTACCTACCGATGACTCTGGAAAAGTCATGGCACCTTTTTGAGCCCCGTTTCCTCATCTGTGAAAAGAGGACCAATAAAGAAAGGGAGGGGCCAACAACCGCCAGCCTCCCATCCCACAGGCTGGGCATCAGCAAATGCTCACAGACGCCTGCTCTGCACCCAGCCACAGGCAGAGAGGGGCAGACCCCGTCCTGCCTGCAAGGTGCTTCCAGCCTGGTGGGGCAGACGCTGCAGCATGATCTCGGCGGGCAGCCCGGAGCTCAACCCCCCAGGGTGATCATGGCCTCCGTGATCACCCCCATCCCTACACCCCGTCCTGGCCTCTGGGGGCCCTAGCAGGGCAGGCTTGGGCCTGGCATTCCCGAGCGGGGTGTGGGTGGCAATGGTTACCGGATGAGGTCCAACAGGGCATCGGCTGAGCTCATGATGGGCTTCCCACTCTGCTCCGTGGTCTCCTTCTGGGCCGCGCCGCCTGGGTGGATGATGGAGACCATGAAGATGCCCACGATGACAGCCATGAAGGTGGTCCACAGGTAGTACGCCACGGTAAGGACGCCCAGGCGGCTGGAGGTCTTGGCATCCAGGGAGGCAAGTCCGGACATCAAGCTGGGAGGGCGAGGGGGTCAGGGGCTGTGGTGGGGAAGCCAGGGTCTGGCCGAGCACTCATTGCTCACTCGGCCCCTCCTGGCTATGCCCAACTGCCTCACAGTGCTCCAGGAAACCCCGTTCCTTCAACAATCCAGTCCTGTGCTCCTTCCAGCCTCTCTTTCTGCTCTGCCCTCTGCCCCACGCCCTGGGGTGCAGGCCCCGCGCCTTGACACCTCTGCACCTGCCGTTTCCCATGCTTGATGTCCTCTTAGAAGCTTCCTTCACTCTCCTAACGCCTGCCCACCAGGCAGGATCAAGCTCGGGCTACCTCTGAGGTCTACCTGCCTCTCCCCCAAAGTGAGGAGCCCATTCCAGGACTCCCACAGCCGCTGGTTGCTCCATCAGGACCCTGCCTGTCTGTCTGTGAAAGGAGGGACGGGTCTGACTTCCCTGTGGGTCCTGAGAGGACGGCACTGCTGGCGGTTCCTGCAGGCCCCTGGACCAGCTAATGAGGGAGTGAGTGAGAGCGCTGGGCTGGGGACTGGTGACCCGGGTCCTAGTCCCAGCTCTGCCAACTGGCTGTGTGGCCTCAGCAAGCAAGTCACTCTCCCATCTTTGGGCCTTAGGATCTCCATCTGTAAAATGAGGCCATCTTGGGTTTGTGCCTGGGCCCAGGTTCCCTGTCGTAGGTGGCTGTGTTGAGAGGGCTGTGGGTCTCTCTCCTCTCGCCTCCTCTCCACCCCCAGCCACCCTGGCCTGGGTCTCTGCCTGCCAGTGCAGGTCAGCCCCGAAGTCCTGGAGCCCCGGAGCCCCAGAGCGACTCTTCTTGCAGCTGTTGTGGGGGTGTGGGATGGTGGGGGGCGGGGGGACGTGAGAGATTAATTAAGGAAATGCTTGTGCTTTGCTTTGTTGCCAAAAGGATTTTTCCCCAAAGCCCTTTCATTCTTTCAGATAAAGAAGTATTTGTCTGGTTTTAATCATGTAAACAAGAGCAGATAATCCCCAGCCACGCTCCTCTTATCATTAGATTCCGTGCAGCAGCATCCAGCCCCAGGCTGAGCGTGAACACCGGTCCCCTCCCGCAGCGGGAGCCACTGCCTGTGAGGGCCCTGCCCTGCCTGCTCGCTGGCACAATGGCTTACTCTTCTGGTAAGACAGAGTTTGAGCGTCCCCTCCTCCAGGAAGCCTTCTCTGACCACCAAGCTGAGTGAAGCCTCCTTCTCTGGTTCCACAGTCCCTGTGCCTCCCACTGTCCCTGCCCCCACCTCACTGAACTGTGAACTGTTTACCGGAAGCGCCTCCAGGGTTGGGCCAGGTTCTGATTGAATGCTGGGTCTGCAGTTTGGTAGCAGACCTGCTGAGTGAAGGAGTGAATGAATGAATGAATGAATGAGTGTTTACAATCTCTGCTCATCCTCATCTGCCAGGATGCCATATGTTAGTGATGGGCTTAGGGTGGGTCTTAGACATAAATCCTGAAGGGCTCATAATGGGATTGTGCAGCCAGAGGAAATGGAGGCTGCCCTGCAATCATTATCCAAGACAGGTTATCCCAGGCAGGGTCGGTGCATCAACCCCAGGGCCAAACAGTCCTCCCACCATGACAGAACCCCCACAGTGGGGTCCAGCTGCCTCAGGCCACAGGGAAGCCATGTCCCCGAGAGCAGGCCCTGCCTGAGGTCATACAGGACAGCAGTGCCCGGCTGGGCCAGAACTCAGGGCCAGACCCAGGCCTGTCCTCCTTCATTCATATGTGTTCAAACCTTTCTCACATGCCCACTCTGTGCCATGCCCTGTGCCCACAGGAAGAAATCAGAACCTGTCTTTGACCTCAAGGAGCTCCTAGTCTGCCAGGGAATGGGGAGGGAGATGGAAAGGGACACTGGGCCACAAGTGCACTCAAATGGCCCCTGGACTATGTGGGAGCATCAGAACCACAAGGGAAGGGGGGACAAGGAAATGCTGTCTTTATTCAGAGAAGAGGGAATCACTTCAAGCTAGGGAAGTCAAGAAGGGCTCCCTGGAGGAGGTGGCATTTGAGCTGGCTCTTGGAAATGGGAGAGGATTTGGAGATGGGGCAGACATGCCCAGCAGTGAGACAGCAGAAGGCAGAAGGGAGGCTGGAAAGTGTGAGACACCGTGCTGTTCGATGTGGTCTGAGCTCAGGTAATGTCTGAGGATTGGTGACAGATTGGTGATAGAAGGGATAGAGAAGATAGGCTGAGCTCAGGAATAGGGTGGTCTTGTGGCATTTAGCACAACTCAGGCGGCAGAATTTGCTGAATGTCTAGAACAGAGAACTAACAATTCCTTAGATTTGAGAAGATCAAAGTAAACATGGTGTACTGGGAGGGTCACTGAAGTAGTATTTGTAAGATCAAAAACCCGACCTAAGAACTCACCGATGCAGATTAGATAGAAAGGGATGGCATAGCAACCATCAGGAGGGGTCATGTCCCTGGAAGGATGTTCCTAAATCAACGCTAAGTGGAAAAGCAAGTTACCAGATCGTTTGCATCTCTGCAGTGAGCCCTGGAACCTCCTGGGATGGAGGACCCCCTCTGGATTTGCGGTCTAGGCACATAGACGTGTCTGAGGGATTGCGTGGAGTGGGGCACAGGTGAGGACTGGATTTCAGAAAAGGATAAAAGCCCCTCAGAAGGCCCCTCCGGGGAAGAAGAAGCCTAACACAAGGTTGGCGCCAACTCAGGGACAGAATGAGATGTGGGAGGGAGTGTAGGTTCTAGACAGAGCGAGAGGGACCCCTGACTGCACCCTGGGGCCCCCATTGGCTCTGGACAGGAGAGCACCCATGGACGAAATGGAGAGAATCCTGGGACCCAAGTCGTTCTGTGCTGGAGCCTCCTCCCTCCCCACATATGGCGGAAGGGAGAGGTGAACAGCCGCGGGAACTGCTGGTGACAACTGGCAGCATAGGTCAGCCTCCCCCAGAGTGCCAGGGCCATGGCAGGTGAGGGCAGAGGCCAAGAAGAATGGGGGCTGGGCATGCAGAGGGCCTGGCTTCCACAGCCCTCACAGGCACAGAAAGGAGGTGTAAGGCCCTGCCCTTTGGCTTTTTGAGGAGTTTCTCCCTGCTGAGGCTCCTCAAGGTCCCAGGCTTCAGGACCAAGCTGTTAAAGGTGACTTTTCCGAGAACTTGCAGCTGGTGCCCAGTGGTGGTGGGAGACCAGGTCGCATGGACGGGCACGGAAACAAGCAAACTATAGGAAATGTAACCGTTATCTTTGGGTGTTATAAATAATTTTCGTTTTGTTTTGAATAGTCCTTCACATTCTCTATTCTTTCTAGATTGAGCCCGTCTTCTTGTGTGATGGAGAAGACGCCTCCCGGCGGACCCAGCAGCCTCAGAAGCCATCATCTGTCTGGGACTTTACTGTTCCCCAGACACCTGAACACCCAGCTCACTGGATCCTTCAACAACCTTCCGAGTGAGGCGCTGTGGAGTTCCACTGCGAGCCACATTTGTAATTTAGAATTTTCTAGTAGTCACGTTAAAAAGTGAAAAGAAACAGGTGAAATTAGTTTTTTGGTGAAATTAAGTTTAATACATTATTTAACCTAGTTTATCCCAAATATTATCATTTCAATGTGTCATCAATATAAAAATTTTTAGGCCAGGAGTGGTGGCTCTCGCCTATAATCCCAACACTTTGGGAGGCCGAAGTGGGTGGATCATCTGAGGTCAGGAGTTCAAGACCAGCCTGACCCACATGGTGAAATCCCATATCTACTAAAAATACAAAATTAGCTGGGTGTGGTGGCGCATGCCTGTAATCCTAGCTACTTAGGAGGCTGAGGCAGGAGAATCGTTTGAACCCGGGAGGCAGAGGTTGCAGTGAGCCGAGGCCGTGCTGTCGCACTCCAGCCTGAGCAACAAGAATGAAACTCCGTTTAAAAAAAAAAATTATACTGCTTCAGGTTTTAAATTTTAACTTAAATTAATTAAATAAAATTAAAAGTTCAGTTCCTCAGTTGCACTGCCCACATTTTGGGTCTCAGTAGCCTCCTCTGACTCATGGCTGTTGTATTGGACAGCCCAATACAATAGTTCTGAGTTACAGACGCAGAAAATGGAGCACAGGGAGGTGGAGGCAACTGGCGAGGCCCCCCAGTTGGTGAACCATAGCGTCAAGACTGGAACAGGGATTTCTGGTTCAGGACCTTGTGGCGTTCCCCCTCCCACAGTGCCTCTCTGTGGTACAGATCTGGTTTTACTCTGGTGGTAGGGGAAAACATCTAGTTTGGGCTATGATTTTATTTTTTTATTAATTCTTTGAGACAGGGTTTCACTCTGTTGCCCAGGCTGGGGCTCAGTGGCACGATCACGGCTCACTGCAGCCTTGACCTCCTAGGCTCAAACGATTCTCCCACCTCAGCCTCCCAAGTAACTGGGACTATAGGCACTCAACACCATGCCTGGCTAATTTTTTAAAATTTTTAGTAGAGATGGGGTCTCTTGATGATGCCCAATCTGGTCTTGAACTCCTGAGCCCAAATGATCTTCCTGTCTTGACCTCCCAAAGTGCTGGGATTACAGGTGTGAGCCACCCAGCCCAGCCAACTATGATTTTAATGTGATTCAGCCCATGTAAAGCCTTTTTAGTTCAATCTCAGCGTTCACAGCCTGCCTGTGGTAATGAGCCTCAGATTTGTGGTGGGGAGTTTCCCATTGTTGGAGGCATCCAAGTGGATCCTTGATGGCCACCTGTTGAGATACTGGATGGAGGCTTCCAGATAGAGTGGGGGGTTCCATGAGGATGACTTCAAACATTCCTTGTGGCTCTGTGATTTATGGTGAGGGGAGAATAGGCAACTACCTCTCTCCCACTCCAGGCTTGGCTGGGTGCTCCTGGAAGCACCTGAGGTGTTTGAGGGCCCCAGGGAAGAGCCTCTGGGAGTCTGGAGGCCTGGAACTCCCTCCTAAACCATCTGGCCACCACTCAGAGCCCAGGGATTGTGGATCAAGAGATTGCGGTGATTAGAGACATTAACCGGCAGAGGCAGTGGGGAGGCCCAGCCTGTCTCAATCTGGTAATTGTTCCCCTTGCAGAGGTGGGGGAAGGGAGGCGGTGGCTGCCAGGCTCCCCAGGGAGGGAGAAAAAGGCCGCTGACTGACCCTCCCCTGGTTCTCCCAACCCCCAAGGTGGGACTCCTGACCCCATCTCACACTGGGAGGTGCTGAGCAGCTCTGCCATTTGCCAAGAGCTGGTTGCAAAGGTGAGGGATTAGAAACCACGCCCCAGGAAGTCAAAGTCGAAGTCGCACCTCCCTGCAGAGAGAGCCAAGAGAGCCTGCAGGCTGCCTGGCTGCCGGGTGCCCCTCCCCCAATTTTAAGTCCTCCAGTGACTCCCCATTGCCCTCCGCAACCATCCCAGCTCCTTCCCTGCCCCGGGTCCAGTGCGGCTGGGCCATTCTCCTCCTCGTCCACTCTGCTCCTGGGAGTACCTTTGCACCGGATTTTCCTCCCGCCTGGAACTCTCCATCCACCATCCCTTCCCCGACCCCAGCCCAATGTCCCCAACCCTGGGTCAGCTTAGACATCACTGCCTCTGGGAAGCCTTCCCTGACTGCAGTCATCTCACCCACTTCCCCAGGGCAACCTGTGCTTCCCAGTTTGTTATGGACCACCCTGCCAGTGGGCTCAACCCGAATCCCCAGGGCCTGACCCAGTGCCTGGCACAGGACGGGCTGGCAGGGAGTGCCGGGAGCCCAGTCCCCACCTTCTTCTCCTTTCCTGTCCTCTAGACGCAGCTCAGCTCTGAAGTCTCCACTTAGGCACCACCACCCACTGAAGGCCTCCCTGAACCCTTAGGCAAGACAAGGAAGCTCTCGTGAGTAAGCATCCCTCACTCGCTGGGAGACCTTGGGCATGTGACTGAGCCTTGGTGTGCCTCTGTTTCCACTGAGGATGAATGGGGATGATGCTGGTTTGCTGTGAGGTCGAACCTTGGTTTGGAGTGGCGCCTGGCATGTGATAAGTATGCACTGCATTTCAATTGTTAGAATTTCCTCTGTCGTCTGTGGCCACCTGCCCCAGCAGACTGGAACTCCTCCAAGGCAAGGCTAAGTCTAGTTTGGCTCTAGGTCCTCAGAACCCAAGGTGTGGCACAGGCCTGGGTGCAGGGTTGCTGATGTGTGTGATGCTAAACCAGGGTGACATTCTAGATCAGACTTGAAAAGGACGGCTTGTGTGCCCTGGTGACTGAGCAGCCATTGAAGGTTTCCTGAAAACAGATCACCAGTACCAGCCTTGGTCCCCCTGATGGGCTTAGGGGAATGCCCGTGGCGTTGTGTGTCTGTGTGACATCGAGACAGTTAGCACCAGAAATATGGGAAGAGATGGGAGCTTGGTGAAGGGACAAGGAGCCAAATGACTGTCCTGGGCAGTAGAAATGGGTGTCTAGAGGTGAGCCTCAGGACTCTGCTTTTGGCCCTCTCCTTTCTGGTCATTTTAATCAATGGCTTGGCCAAGGCCCCCGACAGCATGTGGAGCAGATTTGTAGAGGACAGGAAGCTGGGAGGAACAGCTAATGTGTTGGATGAGGGAGTTGGGAATCCAAGCAGACCCCAGCAGGCTGGGACCATGGGCCAATTCTGACACAATGAGCCTGAACACAGACATGTGTTGGGCCACACTTGGCTTCCACAGCTTGGAGTGCACAAACACCGGGGTGGGAGGGGGAGGCCGAGCCGTGGCTGCACACGTGGGGAGGGGACTTTGGGTTTTGCTTGCTGCCAGCTAGTGAGTCACCTGGGACGCGGGGCAGCCAAAGGGCTGGTGGGCCCCCCGCCTGTGGCTTCAGAAGCCCGGGGGCTGGTGGAGGCTGCTGCAGACCTGCCTTGACTCACTGGGAAAGGGACGGGGTGGGGTGTGTGTGTCCTGTAGAGGGCAGCTGGGGTAGGTAGCAGGTGACAGAGGCACGTGCCTGGTTGGGGGGAGCAGCTGGGGGGCTGGAGGGCAGGTGCTATGTGGTCCAGAGAACAGCAGACCTGGGAATGCTGGGGATGACGGGAAAAGCCCTAGGGCTCTCAGCTCAGCGCCAGGAATAACTTTCTGGCAGAGCTGTCCTTCTCTGGCAGGAACTACCTTGAAAAGTGGTGACCTCCCAGTCACTGGAGGTGTGCAAGCAACTTGCTAAAGTCACACAGTAGGTGGGTTCAAGCCCTACTCTGCTAGCATGACAGCATCTAGTCACAACCTCCTGGCACTGGGAAGACCTGAGGGACAGTGAGGAGCCCCAAGCCCTGCAGCCAAGTCCTTGGGCTCTGGCCTCGGCTGACCCAGCCGCAGAGGCTCTCCCCAGCTGGCCCTGGGATGCAGCTGCAGGAAGTCCACCAGACAGGCCGCAGGAAGGAGGCTTTGGGGGTTTGTGGGCAAGAGGGGTCCCTTCAGTCCACCTGAGCATCATGGCTTACTCTTCCTTTCCCCTGAGCAGAAGGCAGGCCCAGCAGCTGACAGCCAGTACCATGCCCATTAGCGCCAGCTCAAAGTCATGCTTCCCAGACGGCTCTGCCAAAGCCCCACGCTCAAGCCGACTCCTCCTGAGGTCTGAGGCAGCATGCCCAGACTCCCACTTAGCTAAAGTCTGGGCCATCTGGTTTCAGCACCCCCTCCCAAGGGCAGAAATTCCTCCACCACCTCTGCTTGCATATCTCAGAGGACAGAGAACTCACTACCTTCTGAGTCAGCCCCTCCACTATGAGCTGGTGATGCTTATTAGGAAGTCCTTCCTGGTGTCACAGTGAAATCTGCCTCCGGGGAAGAGCATTGGGCCACATTGGGCCCAGCCAGCCCTCTGGAGCCACATGGACCAAACCTCTTTGCCTCCACCTTGATTTCCATGGAGGGAAGGTGGGAGAGAGGATGGGGCTCAGAGCGTGGGCAGTGGGTGCTGCTACCCTGGCATGCCCTGCTGTCCTCTGAAGGTCCCTCCTTCCCAGGCCTGGGTGCCAAGAGGGCGCTCCACTGGGACCTGTGCAAATGACAAGTTGAACTGGATCAAAAGCAAATGAGCAAATGCTGGAGGAGCCACAGCTGCAGCCCTCAGAGCTCACCGTCAGACTTCTAGCTATTCTCAACCATTCCCCACCAAGAAGGCTGCATTCCCTAAAGTAATCAGGGCCAGGGCCAGTTTCCAACTCCACGTGAGCTGAACCTCTCACCCCTTCCTTGCCCATGTGGCAAAGACCGTCAGGAGTCAGGGAAATTCAGGTCTCCTGCCTCCTCTCCCTGCACCAGCAGGGTCCCTGGAGTCCGCCCCGCACAGGGCGCGGGCGGGGCCATCCTGGGGGCCTCTCTCCAGCGCGGTGGTTCTCCACAGAGAAGGGCGGCAGCACAATAAAACCTCGCCCACCTCCCCAGGTTCTGAGATATGTGCTCACCCTGCCCGGTGTTGAACATTTGCTCTGGGTGCTGTGGGGCTCAGAAGTGAACGAGGTGGGTCTGTGTTCTTCATGGCGCTCTGGCCAGCAGGTGGGGAGACCTGCAGCAGAGCAACACCAACCCGGGGGTGGGGGTGGCTGTGACTGAGCAGCCAGAGCAGGGCCAGCCCCCCGGGCATCGGGCTGGGCCTCCCAGAGGAGGGCACAGCTGGACGGAGCCTCAAAGGCCAAGCAGGAATTCTCTAACTGGAAGGGAGTGAGAGCATGGAAGTCTGTGGTGCAGGATACAGCCTGGGAGTTTTTCGGAGTCACCAGGCTAGAGGTCTGACCCCACCCGCAGCCCGCAGCGGGCCACGTTTCCCCTCTTGATGAGTAAGGCAAATCATCTGACTGGGCAGGAGGGCCAAAGGCAGGTCCCAGGGCTCACACCAGAGGGTTCCGTGGAGCTCGCCGAACTGTGGCTGCCCCGTGACTCGGGGGGCAGCGTCTGAAGCGCAGGCTGTGCCGGTTTGGCCCTCTGGCCACCCGCTCCTCTGCCTCCTCCTGCTCACGGCCTGTCCTGGGGAGTCCGGGCAGCCCCCTGCACACTGGCTCCCAAACCAGACTTTGACGGCTGCTTGGCCCAGGCCCATTTCCAATAAGTTAGAATGTGGGTGTTGGGGAATTTTCTGCCAAACTAGAGTTCCTCAGGAAGGGGAGAAGGGAGTGTTGAGTTTCTTTGGCCAAACATGATTTCCTGATTCTAAGAAAAATCAGTTTAAAGTCCTTACAAGAAATAGGAAGGAAAACAATACATACACAATACAACACACACACACACACACAACACAGCTTCACAGACAAACCCACACCCACACTTGGCTGTCTTTGCTGTGATGTGGAGCTCACAGAACACTCTACCATGCGCAGCCCTAGTGAATCACAAACACATGGATTCAGTTTCCCCTGAACGACGCCTGGTTTAAGAAACTGAAGAATGAGGGGAGAGAAGGGTTTGGCAAAAAGCAAGCGGAGAATTGGAGGCTCTAGCTGGATCCAGATGCTGGTCTGACCTACCCCTAATTCCTTGTGTCAAGCTTGTCTGAGGATGTGTGAAAACAAGGCTCAGTTGACTTCCCAAGGTTAGGTGCAAACTCTAGCCTTAGTGGAATGGGGCCATAAAGGGCCACACACACACACACACACAAACACACATGCACACACAAACACACACGCACGCAAACACACACACACGCAGCACCTGCTGGGACCTGCTTTGTAAATTAGCAGACAGCACTGTGCCTATTTTAAGGCTGAGTCTAAGAGGGTGAACTCAAGATGAACCCACAGTTCTGGGGCAGAGCAGCTCCCCCAAGAGTTTAGTGGCCTCCCAAGTGTCTTGTGACAGGAAAAGGGCTTTGCAAACTCTGTGCCTCCCGAGTGGGAGAGTGAAACAGGATCGCCAAGGTGAAGGTGCAGCGTGGAAATTCTTATGGCATCATGTTGGGGGAAAACCAAAGCAAGCAGGCTACAGATTTATTTTTGTGGAAGATACTTTTTGGGTTACACTGTAAGTTGAAAGCAAGAAGGATTGGGGTAGTGACAAGTGGCCTGCTGGGGGGAGAATGGGAAAGTAAGGCTCTCAGGCCCTAAAGGCTTGACTTTTCTAAATAAAGATGTAGTTGGCATGACGTTAGTGAACTGTGGCAGCACACGGGAGAGAGCTGAGGAGGGCAAACCCATGGGAGGGGGGCCCCAGTGCAGGTCCTGTCTAGACGATTCGTTCCTATACTAATGTAATGTGAGGCAGAATTTTCTAATTTTTGTCCAAGGCTTCTCTGTTCGTGGGTGGACAGAGCAAGTTCCCCTGCAGGCAATTTTATTTTGCAAAGAATCTTTGAGCAGCAAATGTCGGATGAGAAGGCAGCACTGTCCGGGGAAGGGAGGTGCTGTTGTGGTTTGATGGAAACCCCCTCCTTGAGAACTTGACATCTGCAGAGTTATGGAAAACTGTGCCCATTTGCACCAGAGGATCAGGGCCTTCTGAGAGGAAAAAGACTAAGACCTGAGCCCTGGTTCCCTGTGATTTGAAGTTAGCACCAGGGTTCGCTAGAGTCCCCCAGCCGAGATGGCCTGGCACTCAAGGCCCCCAAAATGAACCCAGTAGGAGGGAAAAGGGAATTGGGGCTCAACTCCCAGGGAGTTGATCTCAGGACATGACTGAGGCTGATTTAGGGACAATTATCGAGCACTTTGGGGTGACTTGGGGTGACCTAGGGGTCTGGAGGCATCTGTGGCCTGAGCAGCCTTGTGCACGTGCAAGGGGCAGTGTGCAGACTTCCACCAGACCACGCAGGACCTGCGTTCCACAGGGCCACCACGTGGAGGGAACCAGAGCAGCAGAGCTGGTGGCAGGACCCCATGTTCCAGCTCTGTTTACACCAGAAGCTTCCACTGAATGAAATAAGCTGACTGTGGCCATGGAGTGGAGGCCTCCAGAGGGAGACACTGGGCTTCCTGCTTGTACAGGGGAGTAGGACCATATTCAGTGTATTCAGTTTCAATAAAGCAAAAACCAAGCATAATTAATTTTGCCCTTGAAACTCTCTAAAGTTGCCCATAGAGTCCAGGAGGTATAGTTTTGTGTACGTGCATTCAAGACAGTTTTCCTTCCAGCCTTGCAGTGGGTTGCTGTTTCTTTAAGCAAACACCAGATGAGACCGTCGGCATACACTTAGAGGCCTGATCTAAAACACCGCCCCTCTGCAGGCCCTGGAAACTCCCTGGCTTCAGGGAGGTGCTCACTGTGTGGCAGGTTCTTGGGCACTGAGGCCAGTGGAGGCAATTCAGGCCCTCCTCTCTCGTGGCCCTCACCTGGGGCAGAGCCCTTGGAAGAAGGAGTCTCCTGTCTCATTTAAATGATTTTCTCCCTTTTTCAGAGCAAATGTAATTGAATTCACTTAAGTTAAATGCACACATGATGGGACTCCACTATAAGGCGGGGGTGGTGGGGAGGGCTGAAATAAACTGAAAATGGTAAATCTGGAGTTACACTGGGTTATACAATTAAATAATTAAATGGACCCACTAGCAAGCAGATTTAACCAGTGGGTTCCCTGCATGGTGAGCCCATAGAGAGCCTCTAGCCAGACCCTGCAGATGACTGTCCTCGCTGGCAGGTGTCTTGATCTCTGGGAATGAATAAATGGGTATTTGTCATATTTGATTGCCCCTTATTAGCATCGGGGGACAGACCCAACCCGCTCTGGGGCCCAGACAGTTGGGCTTCTGATCCCATCAGCCAAGGACCTCACCCTGCATCTGGTGAATTCACCAGAAAGAATAAGAACAAACTTTATGGAGAAGAAATCACAGTGGCAGAATTAGCAATGTGGAGAGGATGATTTCTTCTCTGTTATCCAAAATGTTTGTAATTTGCTTATCTAATTTTTTTTTTATGAGACAAGGTCTTGCTTTGCTGCCCAGGCTGGAGTACAATGGCATTAACATGGCTCACTGCAGCCTCAACCTTCTGGGCTCAAGCAATCCTCCCACCTCAGCCTCCCAAGTAGCCAGGACTACAGGTGCCCACCATCATGCCTGGCTAATTTTAAAAGCTTTTTTTTTTTTTTTTTGTAGAGATGGGGTCTGTCTCACTATGTTGCCAGGGCTTTATCTAATTTTTTAAAACATGAAAACATCTTTAAAGGTCAGCTCCTAACTGTCTTCCAGGGCCCATTCAAATGCTGGTGGTGAGGCTTTCCCTGAACTCTGCTGCTGCTGCCCTCCGCCGCTTCTTACTCATTGAAAATGTATTGATCAGGCACCGGCAGTAGCAGGCCCTGTACGGGGCAATGAGAAATCAGATGAAAGGGAGAGAGTTATATTCTTCAGAATTACTTTTACAGTAAGGGAGCAGTCCTTGTTCAGAAGAAATTTCTTGATGAGCTACTTGGACAGAAGCTGAGCAGAGGCTCCACCCAACCCAAGCCGGCTCCAGGGAGAGAGGTGAGCAGAAGTGACTTCCGAAAGACATCCGGCTGCTCTGGGGACAGAGGAAGAGAGAAGGAAGGTTCCGGGAGAGAGAAGGAAGTAGACACGCACTCAGGTGACCCTGACAACCTGAGCCCTGGTGTATCCTCCTCCCCCAGTGTGGCAGTGCCTGTGACTTCTATGAGAACGTGACAAGGTGGTGGGATGTCTCCCTGTGGTTATGTGGTAGAAGACTTTGACTCAGAAGACTGGCGAGGACAGGGCTTCCCGCTGGCCTCGATGACCTATAGTGGTACGCTGTGAGCCGCCTGTGAAGACGGCTTGGGCAGGGAGCTGCAGGCAGCCTCTAGGACCTGAGTGGCTCCACAGCACAGCTGTCAATGCTGGGCCCTCAGGCAGCAGCCATGGGGAATCACTTCTGTCCATACCTGAGGGAGCATAGAGGCAGATTCTCCCTGGTTGGGCCTCCGGATGAGAACAGAGCCAGAGGACACCTCGATTGCAGCCTGAGACTCTGAGTTAAGGACTCAGCCAAGCCTGCCCAGACTGCTGACCTAGGGACTGAGGCAACCATGAAGTATGTTTATGTCACTAAGTTTGTGATAATTTGTTACACAGCAATGGTAACAAATACACAGATATACACACAGAGGACCAGGAGACAGCTGAAGGTACTACTTGGAGCAAGGAATGCTCATGTGAATGGGAAGCTGATGAAGGCTGCTTGGTTGTAGGAGTGAAGGGCAGAGAAAAGCAAGAGGCAGTAAGAATAGGAATTGGGCCAGGTGCAGTGGCTCACGCCTGTAATCCCAGCACTTTGAAAGGCCAAGGCAGGAGGATTCCTCGAGCCCAGGAATTCGAGACCAGCCTTGGCAACATAGTGAGATCCCCATCTCTACCCAAAATTTAAAAAAATTAGCTGGGCATGGTGGCGTGTGCCTGTAGTCCTAGCTCCTTGGGAGGCTAAGTCGGGAAGATCGATTGAGGCCAGGAGTTCAAAGTTACAGTGAGCCGTGGTCATGCCACTGCACTTCAGCCTGAGGACAGAGCGAGACCCTGTCTCAATTTAAAAAAAAAAAAAAAGAAAAAGAATAGGAATTCATGACAGAGAAGGAGGCTTTGACTGCCATGGCACAAGAAATGGCTCTGGGCGCCAGGTGAGTGCATCATGGAGAGGCGCGGGACCCGGCCAGTGCCCCCATGGAGGCCCTGTGGATGTGCAGGTATGCATGACTCCAGTGAAGCAGGGCATGCTGCACGGTCTGTACTGGTGTTGAGGGAGCAGCCGGGTGTGCTTCAGTCAAGGGTGGCTTTCCAGGGCAGGGGATAGGTGAGCTGCCGCTGCTAATTAGAACCATGAAGATGGAAGAGGCCATCCAAGGAGCTTCCTGCTGAGAGGAGGGACAGAGGTGGCCACGGGCTGGGGGAGCATTCATGACACATCTGAGGAGCCTGGTGATGCTTTAATAAGTTATAAAAACATGGGACATCTGCCAGGCATGGTGGCTCACGTATATAATCCTAGCACTTTGAGAGGCCGAGGTGGGTGGATCACCTGAGGTCAGGAGTTTGAGACCAGCCTGGCCAACGTGGTGAAACCCCGTCTCTACTAAGAAATCAAAAATTTGCCTCGTGGTGGTGCGCGCCTGTAATCCCAGCTACTTGGGCGGCTGAGGCAGGAGAATTGCTTGAACCTGGGAGGCGGAGACTGCAGTGAGCTGAGATCACACCACTGCACTCCAGCCTAGGCAACACAGTGAGACTCTGTCTCAAAAAAAAAAGAAAAAAGAAAAAGAAAAGGAAAAAGAAGAAAGAAAAACATGGGACATCCATAATGTACCAGGAGCCATGCTGGGTCTTCACGTACATTCTCTTATTTACTTTTCATAATAACCCTGTGAGGGAGGTATTATTCCCACTTTATAGATAAGGACACTGAGGCTCAGATGCTAAAAGGCTTGTTTACATCTGCACGTCTAGAGAGTGACTCCAAAGCCCTGTTCCTGCCCTGTAGCCTTTGCAGATTTCAGCCACCCTCGCCCATGCTGCCTGCTCCCCTGCCACATTGTGACAGATAAAGCCACCACTGGTCAAGCGTGGGCTGCACTCAGCTGGACTGAAGCACACCTGTCTGAGGAGGGACTTGGGCCAGGGGCTGGGCCGGAGAAATTCTAGAAAAAAGGAGCCCACAGCTGGAAGATGCCAGATTATGGGAAGAGTGACTGAACTTGGCTCCAACCCTCCTGGCCCCATTGCCCTCCCACTGGGCCTCCCTTCTCCAGAGCAAGGTGTGTCTGTGACCCCTCCATCACAGCCCAGGGGCCTTTCAGCCCTCACATCCACCCTTGCAGTCACCCACACTTCTTTACACCTCACCACCTCCCTTTGCTTGTTGTTTAGCTCTCCAGCCTCTGAACGAATCTGTCACGCTGAGTACCTGGCAGAGGTCAGTGTGAAAGGCAGAGGAGTCAATGACCTGATCCCCTCCTGGGATCTCAGACAAAAACAAAGATGCACGTGACCCTG
Source organism: Theropithecus gelada (assembly GCF_003255815.1). Lineage (NCBI taxonomy): Eukaryota > Metazoa > Chordata > Mammalia > Primates > Cercopithecidae > Theropithecus > Theropithecus gelada. Next base: position 81,064,436 of record NC_037668.1, read on the forward strand.
CCCACAGAGCGGGCCACGCCACCGGCCTGACCCCTTAACAGGGGCACTTCTTGTTCAGTGAGATGAGTGCCTCTCCCACATAGGGGTGCTAGTTTTTTTGCTCACATAGACGTCACTAGTGGACTAAAAAATGCCTGTCCCCCGTTGTGTGGCATGCCAGCTGTGACCGCGAGGTCACTGAGCTAACGACACTCAGCTCATGTAGGTCACACACAGCGTCAGCATTGGAGACAGGTCATCATCTATTTTACCAACCAGCGGGGAGGTGAAAGGACTTCCCACACAGAACCTTGAGACAGGTCTTGAATACAGAGTGAGACTTTAAATTAAAAGAGGGTGTGCATGGCAGGAGCTGGGCAGGAACAGGAGTGTGGAGACAGACCCCTGTGGCATGCTGTGGGACTAATGGGTGACCAGCCTTGTTCCAGGGCTTGGTGTGGGGAAAGGGTGGCTGTTTGTCCTGGAGAGAAGGTGGGAACAGATGTCATGGGAGCCAGGCTTTGAGGCCCAGACCTGCAGGTGGTTAGAACTGGAAGCTGGTGAGCCCAAATGTAACCCCTGCCCTCCCGCCACTGCCCTGTAGCCAGGTCACACTGCAGAAAACCTTGCCTTCCTGGGTCACCGCGTGGAGCCCCTGGGGATGGGAGTACCACAGCCTCCTGCTGGGCTCCGAAGATGTGGAGCCAGAAGGTCTGACCCCAGGACAATCAGGAGGTTTAAAATCCTCAGAACACTTTTGGAGCTCTGAAAGCAAACCTCTGCTTGGACCCTTTGGGGTTCTGGTTCAGTCAGCTCAGGGTCAGGCCTGACATCTGAATTTTTCAAAGCGGCTCTGGTGATTTTGCCCTGCGCTGAGTAACAACCTCACACAAGAGTGGCTGTTCCTCAAAGGCAGGGACACCCAGCCCTGGGCTGGCCAAGAGCAAGAGCTCAGGGCACAGTGTGGATGGACTCCTGGCCAGCATGGATAATAGGCCAGTTTGAGGCCAAAGGAGAGAGAGTTCAGGAATGAGGGGTTTTAGGGCTCAGAAATGCGTCATATTTCCCCCATGAAGGTTTAATTCTCCCTTCGTAGGAAAATGTTAAAGCAGTTCCATTTCTCAGTGACACGGTTGCTCTGCACCAGTCCAAACTCTATAACAAACAAATGAAATGTATGAACACGTCCTGGCTTTTCTCAACTTAATACCACATGCATTTCCAGCCAAGAGAACACTGAGTCTGGTGGAGGGAGACCAGGCATTTGAGAGCCAGAAAGTGGAGAGCTGGACGGGCCTTTGTTGCTGGGTAAAGAAGCCCAGGGTTGGGGCCTCACCTCAGATCGCATGATCGCTTGAGCAGGAGGCAGGTTGAGGACCCAGGCCTCTGACTTCCGAACAGGATTTTTGTGGTTTGTTTTGAGTGACTTGTCCAAGGCCACACAGGTAATACATAGCAAGGCCAGGCTGTGTGATTCCAGGGTCCACACAATGGCCTCTAAGGTGCTTCTGTTCTGAGAGAGGGGCAACGCCCAGGCAGTTAGGACAGTCAGCAGGAAAGGGCAGACAGAGCTGCTGCCAAGGGTCCTAGCTTCCTCTACCAGTGTACTTATTTAGCTGTTCAGTGATTGTCTATGTTCCTGTCAGTCTTCCCAGCAGTCTGTGAACACCACAAGATAGTCTCTCCAGAGACAGGGACAATCTCTCCATAATCTCTGTGTCTGCAGCACCCAGCACAGGGCCAAGTGTCCAGAAAGCACAATGCATGATTGCTGGATCCATTCATTAATTCACTTGACCAGTATTAATAAGCACCTACTATGTGCCTGGCACTTGGCTAGGTGCTGACAACACAGAGTTGAATCTAGGCAGAGTAGCCTCGTTAACTTTGCAAAGCTGACAGCCCAATGGGAGATAAAGAAACTAATCAACAAGTGAATGCATGTAGAATGACAATATATGATATGGGAACGGGGTACAGTGAGGGAGAGCCAGGGTGGCGTGAAGGGGTCAGTGGGGAGGGCCTTCCTAAGAAGATGATGTGCAAGTTGAGATGGAAAAAAAGAGGAGGAAGAAGAGGTATAAGATGTTGGGGAAGCGTGTTCCAGAGGAAGGAACAGCATGTGTGGGGGCCCTGAGGTGGTAAGGGCTTGGTCTGCTTAGGGAACTCGAGGCTGGTGGGGACTGGAGTGTGTGACACGGAATGAGGTGGGATGGGCAGGGCAGATCACGCAGGGCCTCCTAGACCAGGTTAATGGTCTGCAGATTGAGTCTACATGTCATGGAAGCCGTTGAAGGTAAATGAGGGGCAGGGCCCAATCTACTTTTCTCGAGATCCTTCTAGCCACTGGGTGGAATGGATGGGAGGGGACAAGAAGTGAGGCGAGGAGACCAGTGAGGTCGTGGTGGAGTCTGGATGTGAGAAGAGAGTGCCTTGGCCTGTAGGGTGGGGAGGAAGCTCCATTCTTCGACTGAGTAGGCAGAATCCGCTGGAGCTGCAGATGGGGCTGTGGGGTTGAGAGAAAGGGGATAGCCAACGACAGGCCTGATGGAAGACCTGGGTGATGGAGCTGCCATTTGCGGACAAGAAGAAAACAGGAAAAGGAGGCAGTTTTCTGGGTAAAACTTCAAGTTGGTGACATTAAACTTGAAGTGTGGCTGGGCACGGTGGCTCATGCCTATAATCCCAGCACTTTGGGAGGCTGAGGCAGGTGGATTGCTGGAGCTCAGGAGTTTGAGACTAGCCTGGGCAACATGGTGAGGCCCAGCCTCTACAAAAAATACAAAAAAATCACCAGGTGTGGTGATGCGCGCCTGTGGTCCCAGTTACTTGGGGGGCTGAGGTGGGAGGATCACTTGAACCCAGGAAGCCAAGGCTGCAGTAAGCTGAGATTGTGCCACTGCACTCTAGCCTGGGCGACAGAGCAAGATCCTGTCTCAAAAAAAACAAAACTTGAAATGTTTGTGAAACATCCAAGTGGAGATGTCAAATAGGCAGTTGGCTAATGAAGCATGGAGCTCAGAGGAGAGGTCTGGGAAGATCTCCATCTGCGGGCATTGGGCTTGTAGGTGGTACATTAAAGCTATGAAATTAGATGAGAAAAGGCTGGAGAAACTGAACATTTGGAGATTGAGTAGAAGGAGAGAGGCCAGGATGGATGGGCAGAAAGCAGGCAAAAAGGAGAGTGTGAGTCCACAGGGAAGGGCATTTCATGAGGGCAAGAGTAATCAGCTGCACCCATGGCTGTGGAGAGGCCATGTGGAGGAACCGGACGTGTCGTACAGATTCAGCAACATAGAGGACTGCTGACCCTGACAGATGCACTGGCTCAGTGAATGACTCCAAAGATGTAGCAAGAGGAGACAGTCACTAGAGTGAGTTGAGGAGTCAGGGAAGGGTTCCTGAGGGAGGTAGCATTTCAGCAGAGCCTTGAAGGCTGAGTCCTGAGAGATTTAAATGCTGCTTGCAAAGGCCTCTGTGCAGAAAATACAAAGCGCCCTTGGCCTGGGGATTATCTCTACTTCACAAAGGGGAGAGGGCCGAGGAGCTGGCTCACTGCTCAGCAGCAGGGAGGCCGGGAGGCAGAGCCCATGCAGAGGCTCACCCTCTTTCCTGTCTGCAGAGGAGTCCTGGAAGATGAAGATTTCTCATGGCCTCAGAGCAAAGGTTCTTAGACACCAACTGGAGCAGCCACTCGTTATGCATCTGGAAAACTCAAAGCCTGGACAGGGATAGGGTTGCTCAAGGTCACCCTAGCACATCAGTGAAAGGGACCAAGTGATCTCCCATGATTTCTGTGGCCTGCACCCTACTGGGTGAGGTCTGAATTCTTCAGCCTGGTGTTCAAGGTCTTTCATGACTGGGCAAGAGCTCACCCTCCAAATTCATCTCCCACTGTCCCTCTCTTGTCCCAAGTCCCAACCTCCTGAGTGCTCAGATACACAAGCACATAGTCTTCATGAAAACCCTTCAAAGTAGGTGTTGTTGTTCCCATTTTACAGATGAGGAAACTGAGGCGTAGAGAGGTGAGATAATGTGTCCAAAGTTACACAGCCGAGCCAGGATATGATCACTGGAATATCATCAGAGTTAGTTCTCTTTTCTCCAGGCCTTGCTGCGTCACCATGAACAGCCCCTCCTCTGGGAAGTCATCCCTCAATTCCCTGGCCTTGAGTTATCTTGGAGTCAGGTCATGTCCTTTGACTCCAAATCACCTGTTCTGCCCACGAAAAATTCTACTGGATGGAACCAACAACTGGGGCCACTAAATGACTCAGAAGCCAGCAGCCCACAGCACCACCCATAAAGGCTCTGAAGTCACACTCCTCCCACGGCCTGTGGTTGCTGTTCAGCCACCCACAGCGGGAGCAGGGCAGCAACAGAAGCCATCCTCTCCCCTCCTGGTTCCAGACCGCCTGGCCGAAACTCCGCTCTCACCTGGAGACCACCAGTGGAAGGATCATCATCTTCAGCATCCTCATCAGGAGCTCTCCAGGGAACTGGAAGTAACTAATTTCCTGAAAACACAGTAAGAACTGGGGTTATAGCAAGAGATGTAGACTGCACAGTGGCTCCATTCTTCACAGTCTTTGAAGCACTATCCCATCTGACTCCCCTGTCTAGCACATGGCAGCAGAGTCCATGGAGAAAGAAATGGCTTTGGAGCCACAGAACTGGGTTCCAATCCTGGTAAACACCACCCCCCCCACCACCACCACCACCAATCCACCAAAAGCTGTGTGGCCTTAAGCATCTTCTGTGACCACTCTGAGTTTTTGCATTTTTCTCGTCTATAACATGAGGGTAATAACTACAGTAGTCCCTGCTTATTCTCAGGGGACGTGTTCCGAGACTGCCAGTGGATGCCTGAAACCACAGAGACTGAACCTATGGATGTTGTTTTTTGCCTATATGTACATACCTACGATAAAATGTAATTCATAAATTAGACACAGTAAGAGATTAACAGTAACTAATAATCAAATGGAGCGATTAGAAGATACTGTAATAAAAGTTATGTGAATGTGGTCTCTCTTAAAATCGCTTACAGTACTGTTCTCACCCATTTTCAGACCACTGGTAACTGAAATCATAGAAAGTGAAACAGTGGATAAGGGGGGACTACTCTGCCTCACTGGGTCATTGGGGGACTTAAACGGGAGAATGCATGCAAGCACTTAGCACAGCGCCTGGATGACAGTAAATGTTCGATAATCCTGTGAATAACAGCTCTCCTCCCATCTGCACCACGCATCTGGCCTAGCCATGGAATAAAATCTCTCTCGTGTAGCAGATGGCAAGTGATGAGAGGACAGAGCCGAGTACCGCTCACGCGTTCATTCAACCCGCATCACGCCAGGCATCATGGTGAGCACCCCAACATGAACTAGGCAGGGTTCCTGCCCCGAGAAATCCCCAGCCTAGCTGGTGAGGAGACCCACTCCTAAGCAGACCATGGCCTTCTTGCAAGTCAGTTTCTCCATCTGTTTTGGGTCCATTCTCTAGCGCTTCTCCCCGAAAATGCTGAGAGAGAGGATCAGATTGAATGGGTGCGACACCATGCAGTAGAAACAGCCCCCTTTAGCAGAGTTCTTAGGCCTGACTCCTTCCTAGGCCACTGGCTCCAGCCTGTCCACGGATCTTTGACTAAGGAGCCAATTCCTTGCCCAATAAGCTGTCTCCCAAGTAACAGCCATGTGACCAGGACCTGATACCTGAAGCAGAAGGGCTGCTAAGCCCAGTTGAATCTGACTTTCAGATAACAACGTGTAATTCATTCTTATACTTAAAAAAAAAAAAAAAATTGCTGTTTATCTGAAATTCCAGTTTATCTGGGTGTGCTGTTTTTAAAAAATTTTTTAACTTAATTCAGTGTTGCTACTCTGGCAACTCTGGCGTGGGGCCACTTTCTTCAGAGGGTGAGGTTGTGGGCGAGGCAGGCAAATGGACTTTCAAACATCATCCAAGTTAAATTGTTGTACTTGCAACTTTTTTTTTTTTTTTTAACCAAAGCCAAACATACTTGGTTAATGATCTGATGCTTTAAAAACCTCCAAATCATCGAATGTTGGTGCTATGAGGGGACTCTTGAGATCTTCTAGCCCAGCCCACTCATGTGATAGATGAGGAAGCTGAACCGCAAAAGGGAGGTGACGGGCCCACCCAATGTTAACCGCAGCACAGGACCAGGAATCAGGCCTCCTAGTCCTATACTGCTACCATTTCCAATGCACCAGAAAATCTGCTTTTTAAAGAAATATACCCATCATGACTCTCTCTCTCTCTCTCTCTCTCTATATATATATATATATATACACACACACACACACACACATATATATATATATATTTTTTTTTAGATAGAGTCTTGCTCTGTTGCCAGGCTGGAGTGCAGTGCAGTGGTGCCATCTTGGCTCACTGCAACCTCTGCCTCCCAGGTTCAAGCAATTCCCCTGCCTCAGCCTCCCAAGTAGCTGGGACTACATGTGCCACCATGCCCAGCTAATTTTTGTATTTTAGTAGAGACGGGGTTTCACCGTGTTGACCAGGATGGTCTCAATCTCCTGACCTTGCGATCTGCCCTCCTCAGCCTCCCAAAGTGCTAGGATTACAGGTGTGAGCCACGCACCCTGCCAACGATATATTTTTAATTAACTTTAGTCCATATATATATATATATATTTTTTTTTTTTTCTTTTTCTTTTATATTTTGACACAGGGCCTCGTTCTGTCAGCCAGGCAGGAGTGCAGTGGTGCGATCTTGGCTCACTGCAACCTCCACCTCCTGGGCTCAAGCAATCTTCACACCTCAGGCTCCCGAGTAGCTGAGACCACAGATGTGTGCCACCAAGCCCAGCTAATTTTTGTATTCTTTGTAGAGACAGGGTCTCACTACGTTGCCGAGACTGGTCTCAAACTCCTGGACTCAAGCAGTCCTCCCAGCTCAGCCTCCCAAAGTGCTGGGATTATAGTCGTGAGCCACTGCGCCTGGCACCCACATGTATTCTTTACGTTAAAAGTGCTCTAATAGTCAGGCTCGGTGGCTCATGCCTGTAATCCCAGCACTTTGAGAGGCCAAGGTAGGTGGATCACTTGAGGTTAAGAGTTTGAGACCAGCCCAGCCAACATGGCAAAACCCCGTCTCTACTAAAAATACAAAAATTAGTTGGGCATGGTGGTGTGTGTCTGTAGTCCCAGCTACTCAGGAGGCTGAGGCACAAGATTCGCTTGAACCCAGGAGGCAGGGGTTGCAGTGAGCTGAGATCGCGCCACTGCACTCCAACCTGGGCGACAGAGGGAGACTCTATCTTAAAAAAATAAAAATAAAAATAAATAAGTAAAACAGTGCTCTACTGATAAAAAGGCAGCTCTTTCCTCATCTTTCTCTATCCCTATCTCACAACTTACCAGTAGTGAACATGCCCAGTTCTTCTAGCTGTTTGCCATAGTATCAGTATTTCTAGATAATATGGTCATAATGCTATTTCTTGATTCATCATTTTGACATCTATCAACTTCTCTGCCATGATTGATGAAAACTTAGTTCTTACTCCCTTTCTCTCCACCTATTTCACCATTATATTTATATCAATTTTTAGGTAAATCAATAGTCAAGATTTACAATGTTTTGATCGTCAAACAGTGCTTAACCGTTGAGCCAAGTAATGTACTACAACCATGCCGCCTTGCTTGTAGCCTAAAGTTAATTGACTGATTTTTATTTGTCTTGCTTTCTGGGAATCACCCACTAATTTCTTCCAAACATTTTAACATGTCTACTAAACTACCTAATGATAGTATTTTCTGCTCTCTCAAGCACATTGGTTCTCTTTTATCCTGCCTGGGACCTTGGTCCGTGAGCTCTCCACCTTCCTGCTCCAGTTTGGACTGACTGCTTTCTAGGCCCAGTGCTTGTCATGGTTCCCTTCTTGATTGTCATTCTGGGACTTATCCTTTAGAGGGCCCCCTGTTTCTGGGATCCCTTGTCTTCTTGGTTTACTTCCTTGTTTTGCTGAAACATCTCCTTTGGTAGCTTTCTGAGTAATAGTGGATGGCAGATAAACTTTTCTGAGTCCTTACCTGAGTAAAAATGCCTTTATTCTACCTTTACCTCTGATAATAGCATATGTGAGACACTTTGTTGGAAATAATTTCCCCTCAGGTTTGGAAGATGTTTCTCCTTTGTTTTCTAGCTTCTAGTTTGCTTACGGTGTTCAAAGTCATTCTGATTCCTTAAATGATGTTCCTTAAATGATGTTGGTTTTATTCCACCAGAACCATCCAAAGATCATCTGTTTATCTCCACTGTTTGGTAATTTCATGGTGATGGGCCATAATATGGGGTTTTCTTTCTTTTTTAAACAAAATTGACAGTGCTATGCTTACCTTTCACTTCTGAGAAACTGCTTAGATTCTCTGCAAACTGTTTCTCCTCTATTTTTCTTCTGTTAGCTCTCTCTCTAAAAGTGTCATTAGGTAGCTGGACATTGAACATTCTAATTTTCATATGTTTTCTTTTCTATTTTCATTTCTTTTTGTTCTAGTTTCTGGGAGATTTCTACAACTTTATCCCAGTTATTGACATTAATGGGTTTTTTTGGAGATGGGGGTCTCGCGCCATGTTTCCCAGGCTGGTCTTGAACTCCTGGGCTCAGGCAATCCACCCGCCTTGGCCTCCCAAAGTGCTAGGATTACAAGTATGAGCCACCAGGTCTAGCCAAAGTTTTTCTATTAATATATAATATTTGTACATATTTATGGGGTACAGTTGGTATATTGCTACATACACTGTGTAATGTTCAAATCAGGGTATTCAGGGTCTCCAACACTTTGAGTATTTATCCTTTCTATGTGTTGGGCAGCTACTCACATTTTTATCTTAGTTCTTCTATTTTTAATTTCCCCAGATTCTTTTCTGTTCTCTGATTGTTCCTTCTGTTTGCATCCCCTCTGTTGTACGGTAACTATATCTTCACTCCGGAAAGCTTAAGAGGAGATTTACAAAGCTTCCTTCTCCTCCCCACCTTGTCTCTGCTTCATTAGAGACCCCCTTTTCTCTTTGTTTCTCTCATTAGAGACCCCCTTTTCTCTTCGTTTACTCTGTTTCACGTTAGCAGTCTCCTCACGTTGCTGGTGGCGTGGCTTTCAGCTCATATGTAAGTTTGAAGTGCTGAACTTCTGCGTGTATGAGTGGGGCTTGTCAACTGACGGCCCTCAGGGCAGGGCGACAGGTGCTGATCTGGCTTTTTCACTGGGGCTGTGTGGGATGGTAGAGGAGTCTCCTTTATAGCAGAATTTAGAGATCTTTTCTCTGAGGCTTCAGTGAGAGAAGTCTCTTCTTGCTTTTGCCTGAGGAATGACATGGTGCCTAAGCTCAGCTGACAGCGATCTGAAACTGTGCTGGGGACCCCACTCAGATGAAAATGTCTGCTAATTAGTTTGAAGTAGGTGCCTCAGCATGGCCCTCTCCCCCACACACACAGGGGTGGCCCAATACCCCCAAGTCCAGCTTCTCTGGTTCTTTGGGGCAGGCAGTGGGGTGGAGATGGGTGGATGAGTCCCCCAACTGAACTGGAAGGTCCCTAGGGGTCTAACTGCTCTGGTTACAAAATTCCAAACCATGCCTGGGCTTTCAACCCCAGCCTCACCCTGCCTAGTGCAGCATCTTGCTCTTTTATGTTCTGGAGTCTACAAGGCAAACTGGCTTGGTATCGACTTCCACAGACTGACTAAGATTCCAGCTTTCTGTGAACAAGGTCATAAGCTCCACCCACCTCCATATTGTCTAATTTGTTGTAGCCTCTCGATTTCTTTTCTCAACTGTCTCCTTTTATATTCCCTTTATTCTTGGTGGTTTTATCTTTTAAAAATCCCATTACTAAAATGTTAGTGGAATTCTAGGAAGGAGGGAAAAAAATGGATACAACTGTAATTTACCATGGTTTAACTGAAGTCTCAAAATGCTCAGTATTTTTAAATGAGATACTCATATCCCAAGACAAAATCCTGTGATTTTGTAAATTCTTTTCACAAATAGAACATTCTACCATTTTCCAAATTGTTTATGATTTTTGCCTGTTGCATAAGCTTACAAAACAAGAAGGGTTTAGTTTCTGAGTCACAGGCAAAGAGATCAAACAGAGAAATCCCAGATTTCAAAGTAAGATGCTGAGAAAGCCAGTTCCTGCCAAATAATTGTTCTAAGCCTCTACATCCTTCCTTCAATTTATCTGGCAGGTTAATCCAGACCGGAATACATTTGCATTTCCAAACAGATGGGAAAGGCAGCTTTGGCAAAGGAGGCCCCAGATGAGTTTGGCTTTTAATAATAGGCATTCCAATTTGTTTTCACAAAATAATCTTCCTGCAGGAGATATATTTTTGTTGCTGAGGAAAATTAAAGAGAACAGATTGCAGATTTTTTGTTCCATTGCCAGTTTAATCCAGCAAATAGTTGAGCGTTCTCTCTGTGCCTGACACAGGGCTAGGCTCAGGTTTTGGTTAAAAACAAACAAACAAACCCATATGTTGTTCAGCAGTGTGCAGCTTGGTGGGAGAAAGAGACACCCACATAGCCAGCTCTGAAGCCAGGTGGCCAGCAGTGGGGTTACAGTTATTTTTCATCAGCTATGGGAGATGAGATGGTTCCTGATGTAGACAGGACTTTAACAGGTAGATAAGGGAGAGAGGGGGAGTAACATGTAGTAAGCACCTACTGTACGCTGGGCACTAATGAATCCTTGGTTTATTCCTCATAACAATTCCAGTAGACATATACTGCCCCATATCCCATTTTACAGATAAAGAAACTGAGGCCCAGGGAGGAGAGACGATATTGCCCAGCCATTTGCTAGCAGAGTCAAAGTTCAGGGTTTCTCTGCCTCCAGAGTCCACACCTCTTTCTAAATAACTGCTCGAGGCTTAACAGGGTCACCATAGTTGTGGCTCAGTTCTCCAGGAGTGGGTGTTTTCCTTTTAATGGAAGACAAAGTCTCATGCCTGACGCCAGTTGTAGAGACAGCGTTAGACCTTAGAGAGCAGGGAAGAGGACTTTCTGGGAATAGGGACACTTCCAGGAGCCCATTGACAAAGGCTCTCTCCTTGACCACACTTTAGATAGTCTCCTCTGAGCCCTCTTTTCCACTGGGCTTTGTCCTTGGGCCTTGTCTTTGGCCTGCATAGTCCAACTGTAGCAAAAGTCCTGCCAAGTCAGTTTAGTGAGGATCCTTCACCCTTCAGCATCCCGATACTGGATCAGATTCCCCATCCCAGATCAATGTCTGGTAGCCCTGGCCTGCCTTCAGCAAGAATCCCCCTACCCTGATGTCTCCTGCAGCCATTTGCTGTCCCCGACCCCCTCCCTCTGCTCACTGGCTGTAAATCTCCAGCTGGCTTTGTTGTCTTTATGGTTGGGTCCCATCTCTCTCCCCAGGAGGTCTTGATACCTACCCCCACCACAATAGTCCTGCATACAGCCTTCCTTACCAGTTTCACAAGTGGCAGAGGATTTTTTCTTTAACAGCATGGGAATGTCCCTCCCTCTTCTGTAAGAGATGGGGGCTGACAGGGAAAGGGGCTCTTTCCCAGGCAAGGCAGCTTCCCCATGGCAGTTACACAGGCTGGAAACCCGGGACCTGGCTCCCCTTCCTGTCCCCCAGCCCACATCCAATCAGCCCCCACATCCTGAAGCTTCTCCTTTTGAAAACAGTTCTCACGTCTATCCCTTTTATCTGCACTACCAGGTCTCCCTCAAGCTGCCCCTTACTCGGGCCCCTGCCTGCCTTGATACCATCCCCTCTCCACTCAGCACCTGAGGGGTCTCCCAAGCTCCAACTGGCCTGTCGCTCTTCTGCCCAAAAGCATCTCATGGTTGTTGCAAGCCCACGCATGGCAATGGGACTTATGGGCCAGCTGGCCTCTGTGCTCCAGCCCCTGCACCTGGCACCTGCTGTCACCTCTGCCTAGAGCGCCCTTCCTGGATCTCTTGTCATTTGAGCAACCTTTAGGTGTTCTCTGGTGCCTGTTTGAACTCACACAAGACCCCCCTCTTTCCCCGCCACAACTCTTGGCCCTGTGTTTGTCGTCGTGAGGCACCCTTGCCTCTTCTCACCTGGTGGTGCTAGGTTTGTAGTCACTCCCCAGCCACGTGACTGGTTCCTCCCTCTAGTCCTGCAAAGTGTTTATCACACCCATGTTACCGATGAGAAAACCGGGACCCAGAGGGGCAGAGGGACTCACACACTGTCATGGCACCAGGGAGCTGTGACACGAGAATGTGACCCCAGATCCCTCAGGCCCACACACCCCTCCTGGACGGGGACCCCGAGATGCTCCGGGTGGCTGACCTGTGGTGAGAGGTGCCGGGTCCTCAGGAAGAAGCCGAGGAGGCAGCCCACAATGACAGACAGCACAGACAGGATGAGTAGTCCATTCCGCCTGCACACGTCCCTCCCCCGCGCCAAGATGGCATGCAGCACCATGGCAAGCCTGGCCTGCTGGCAAGGGGCACAGCACCATTCCATGCACAAGAGGCCGGCCGGGGGCACAGGGTCTGGGCTGAGGGCTCTAGCCCCTCAGTAGGCAGGTGGTCAGAGTTGCTTAACACCAGTCGCCAGCCCCACGGCCAGGCCTGTGTGGCCGCCCTAGAGGGAAGCCACAATCCTATTACCAGCTGCATCATTAGGAGCTGGGAGCAGATTAGGGCCTGGGAAATTAGAGCAGACCACGTGGTCTGGGAGTTCAGCCCTCAAAGCCAAGCGTTTCTTTTAAACAGTTGAGTGGAGCAGGTACTGGGAGGAACAAGAGGAACATTCGCTTGCTTGGTTTGTTCTTTACCCCGCTTACTTCCAGAAAGAATCGAAAACAAGACAGTAAGACATCAGTTATCCTCTACATTAATTAAGCATTTGCTGTGCCCCAGGTGCCATTCTAGAAGAAAGTTACATGTACTGGCATATTTAATCCTAACACCAATCCCAAGAAATAAGTACTATCAATATCACCATTTTACAGATAAAGAAACTGAGGTGAGTGAGTGCATGTGCTGTGGGCCAGTCCTGTGCTGGCTGCCTTACCTATGCTAATCATAGGGAATCGTCCCAAAGACCCCGGGGTTCCCACCTTCATTTTTCAGAAAGGGAGGCTGAGACCCCAGGAGCCAGTCCCTTGGCCATGGTCATAGAGGTCAGAAGTCGGGGCCAGGCCAGTCTGTTTCCACCACATGAGCAGGCAGGTAGGTTCAAGGGTGCTTGGCAGTATTGCGGGGAATGTAGATTCGAGTCCAGGGGACCTGAGTTCAAAGGTGGGCTGTGCCACTCACCGGGAAACAGGACATAGATGCTTCAGGGCTGTTTCAAGCCTGGTGCTGGGCACCCTGCAGGCTCTCTGGACCTATTATTTTTTACAGATGACAGAGCCCAAGAGACTTGCATTCAGGTCCCAGCTCTGCCACTTACTAGCTGTGTGACCTCAGACAAGCATTTCATCTCACTGTGCCTCAGTTTCTCCATCTGTAAAATAGAGATGATAACAGCATCTACTTTGTTAGAGCTGGTACAAGATTCCACCCAGAGGGTATTTGGAAGTGCAGTGTGAACCCTGGCGTGCTGAACAGGGGAACAGACTCTTAGGGTCATTATCACACTTAGTGCTTTGGAGAAAGGGTGTCTTTTTGCTATTTCTTGTGGCCTGGCCTGCCCTGTCCTGTAAAGCCAGGGGGAATTAACCCTCGTCTATTTCACCAGAGATCTGTAATCTCATTAGGGGCAGTCAGGCGGCAGGCAGCAGGGAGAGGGAAGTGCAGTCTGCAGTGAGGGTGGGAGGTAAAGGGTGGGGTGCACACAGGGGCTTCCTCCTCCTGACATAGGAGACAGGGGCAGAGGATGAAGAGGACAGGGCCAAGGCAGGGCGTGGGGGAGAGGTGGAGAGAGGGCACTGGGGCACAGGCTCTGAAGCCATGGACGGAGCTCCCAACTGGGAAGATTCTGATTCCAATTTAATCAGCTCTGTGACCTTGCCGTCTCTGAATCTCTGTCTTGTCTTTTTTAGAATGAGAGAAATGGGCCCAGGTACGTTCATCTAAGGAACTTCATTTCAGCAAACCAATCTTCCAAAGCCCCTGCTCTTTGCAGTAGCTTGGGGGTGGGTGTGGGGGTGAATACAAGTCTGAGAGGTTTTTTTTCTCTGACTTTGACTCTTAAAACCAAAAGTTTCTTGCTATACCTTCAACTCCAACAAATGCCTCATTTTCCAAATAATCAGGTGGTTGGTTACTTCCTAGAAGAGAAAACAAACATTTGGATTTGTGTTTTTCTCAACTCCCGGGCTCAAACAATCCTCCCATCTTGGCCTCCTAACGTGTCGGGACTGCAGGCATGAGCCACCACACCCAGCCCAGACCTGGCCTTTACCTGTGCCATGATATAGGTGAGTCTTGCTTTCTACTCCGGCTCCATGACTCCGATTCCCAGGACATCCCCCACAGCCACCACTGACTCCTCTCTCCCACATGCTGACACTACCACTACCTGCCTACCAGACTACAACCTTTCTCTCCACTGTTCCTACGGTCTTCAACAGGAGAATTCCAACTCATTCTCGCAAATGTTCTTATAGCACCATTTAGTGCCACACCTCCTGGGTACTAGGAACACAGCAGTGAATCAAACAGTACCTGCCCTGCCCTCAGGGAGCTTATAAGAAAGTGGAGAGACCCCAAGAAAGGACTAATTCACACTAAAATGTAAGTGACTGATAATGAGTTTACTAAGAATATTTGCAAATCAAATCAAGCCTCCTGGGTCGGAACCCTATAATAACTTACCATTGACAAAGAATCAACTGCCTTTTACAATGTCACTAGATGTGCAAAACAATTTTCCCATAATTACATAAAAAGGAAGTTTGGGAAATGCTGGATGAAACAAAAAGTTAAGCAGGTTATTTCCTCTGAGACAGCTCAAAGTCAGATTGCTAGAGTTAAAACCTCAGCTCTACCATCAACTAGCTGTGTGACCTTGGGAACATTTCTTAACTTCCCTGTAAAATGGGGATAATGCAACAGTACCTAGATCATAGGGTCGTGATGTGGGTCATACAGTGCTGCATGCACCATGGTTACAGCATGGCCCAGTGCCTTGCAGATAGCCCCAGGTAGTTACTGTGAAAGCATTTGCAGCAGCAGCCATGTCACAGGAAGTCTCCACGTGGAGAACAGAGAATCCCACCCCTCCTTTGGAGCAGAGAACTCCCTGGGCCTGGTGTTTGGAGGACAAGCTTGGGAAACCCCAGCCTCCAGCATCGAGTCTGTGCTCCCCTGCAAGGCACTTTCCCCCTTTTCCTCACCTCTTCAGCATTACCTCCTACTCCTTCCGTTACCCCTCCAGCTCCTATGACACCAAACCACTGCAGGGTCCTGGAATGCTGCATCCTATCTCAGGCTTCCGCACCTTCGCCCGTACTATTTCCTCGGCTTACAATGTCCTTCCTTGTCACTAAAGTCACAGGTTAAATCCCCCTCTTCTTCAAAGCCTTCCCTGATTACCCTAGATATAATACCCTCTCTTTTTCTCACTCTAACTCAGGCCCTGCACAGTCGCCAGCTGAGGATTCACCTAGCTCCCTTTTAAGTGGCTCTGACAAGGAAATAAGAATCTATGAAAATAAAATCAAATCTCTGTTTGTTACCATGTCATTTGAAAACACCTTGATGGAGAATCCTCAAAGTTGGAGGGTATATTGGCAGGGGCAGGGGCAGGGGGGTGCTAGGAATAGCCTGAGGAGCAAGGAGTTGTCTAATGGGCAGTAGGTGGCCTGAGAGATGCTTCTGGGGAAGCTTGAGCTGCACAGACGGAGATGCTATGGCAGAGAAGAGACATCGTGGTGGCAAACATGAGCGCCAAGTCACAGGTGCAGCTGCCTCACCCTGTGGAAGTGGCGTGCAGTTGAGCTGTCCTTCATGGGGCCCTCTGCTCGGGTTATGCTGTGGGGAGAGCAGCAGAGGTTGACTTATTTGCTAATGATTAATGATTAATGATTCGCCAGGGCTACAGGCGGGGCCAACTCAGCCTGGGAAGGCGGGGATAGGAAGGCTTCCCAGAGGAGATGAGACGTGGTTTAGTCAGAGGCCTCAATAAGCCAGGGAAGGGGGTGCTTGCTGGTCAAGGGAGAGGGGAGAGGACAGCCTGATTTAGGCCGGAGGTGTGACAGCAGGGCCTCCCAGGGCTAGCAGTGCATCGGCGGGCTGCAGTGGCCATCGGGGCTGGGGCCTCACACCTTCCACCATGTATCAGAATGATTTAGGTCTGGCCGGGTGAGCTCCCATCTGGGTCTGTCGTGACGACAGCTCGGGGTATGTTGGCTGCTTTCCAGAGACATACCAGAGGCGCCTTAATCTCCCTGACACGTCTTCCCAGCTCGCTGGAAGCTGGGACCTTCTGGGAAGGTTTTCTCTGGGCAACAAATCCAGCTGGGTGTGGATTCCTGCAAGCTTTAGTCACCAAGGGGCTGCCCTGACCTCACTGAGGGCTAGTCCTTTCCCACATTTGCCTCAGAGGATGGGGGAAAGTGATTCTGTGATGGCAGCGAACACACACACCTTCCTTCTTCCCTTCCATCCCCCCGTTTAGATCTGTCACTTAATGGAAATGAGGCCTGGGTGCCCATAAGCCCCTCAGCCGCTCTGTGTTGAGCACTGACTGTGTACCAGGCTCTGGCTGGGTACTCTGACACCTTCACCTAGAAGGGCCCTGACCAGAGGGAGCCAGGGAGCCCTCCACATTCACTGGGTCAGTCAAGCCTGGGCGCTCTAAGTCTGTGCAGCACAATTACATAGCATCAGTTACACTAATTAAATTGAAATTAATCAAAATTAAATAGGACCAGGCCCAGAGGTTCATGCCTGTAATCCCAGCACTTTGGGAGGCTGAGGTGGGAGGATGGCTTGAGCCCAGGAGTTTGAGACCAGCCTGGGCAATGTGGAGAGACTCTGCCTATACAAAGAATTTTAAAAATTCACTGGGCATGGTGGTGTGTGCCTGTGGTCTCAGGTGCTTCAGAGGCTGAAGTGGAAGGATCATTTGAAGCCTGGGAATTTGAAGTTGCAGTGAGCTGTGATAGAACTGCACTCTAGTCTGGGCAACAGTGTGAGATCCTGTCTCAAAAAAATATTTATATAGTTTAGAATTCAGTCCCTCAGTTGCACTAACCACATTTCAAGGGCTCAATAGTCGTATGTGGCCAGTAGCTGCCATGTTGGACAGCACAGTTACAGAACGTTTCCATGATCACAGAACTTTCTACTGAACTCTCTACAGTCACCCTGAAGCAAATGCAAAGCTCAGCCCTTTTGCTTGGAAGCTGTGCGACTTTGCCCAAATTAGTGAACCTCTCGGAGCCTCTTTTCTGTGCCTGTAAAAGCCCATGCCCTTTACATTGCATCATACTTCCTCTCATTTGCATATAAAAGTTAGGACAAAGTATAAAGTTAAACCCTCCAGCCAGTTCAGATTAGGTTTCCAAATTAGTTAGGACTTTTATTAATAAATACTAGGAAACTAAATCAAGCTGGCTTTGGTAAAAAGGGAATTTATAAGCAGGACTGACTATATAATTTGTGCGGCCCACTGCAAAATAAGAACGTGGGGTTCTTCTTTCAAAAAGCAGGAAAAAAGGTGCATCAAATGTACTAAAATATATAGCTTTGTTTCCTCCACAGTTTCTCTCTCTCAACTTATCATGATGCTTTTTATTTGTGATTTTGTCATTCTTAAGTAAATAAAAATAACAATTTTAAATTACTGGCATTAACTTTACCATTCATCTTTTTTTTTTTTTTTTTTTTTTTTGAGACGGAGTCTTACTCTGTCACCGAGGCTGGAGTGCAGTGGCGTGATCTCAGCTCACTGCAACCTCCACCTCCCGGGTTAAAGAGAATCTCCTGCCTCAGACTCCTAAGTAGCTGGAATTACAGGTGCACACCACCACGCCCCGCTAATTTTTGTATTTTTAGTAGAGATGGGGTTTTGCCATGTTGGTCAGGCTGGTCTTGAACTCCTGACTTCAAGTGATCCGCCCACCTCGGCCTCCCAAAGTGCTGTGATTACAAGCGTGAGCCACCGTGTCTGGCCCCTGATTTTTACATTCACTGTGCAATGCCAGTTTTAAATGCAAATATAAGAGCATTTAACTCACATGCAGAGTCACCAAAGTTATACAGTTTGTATTTCGCAGCTCATACATGCGTATGTATTTCATTTTTACCAGATGGTGGAAATGCTGCACAAAACTAATCCAACTGTTTTTATTTCACTTCTCAATGCATATCCATTCCTTCCGTCCTCTCTACCTTTGACTCACTGATGAGTAAGGAAGAACAGAAAAGAAACGAAACTCTGGTGGTCCTCTCATTCCCTTGCTGTCGATGTTATCATTTTCAGTATTTAAGTAGTTGGCTAATGCAGGTGAGTAACACTAGTAAGAAAGGATATCATAAGATTCCTTGGTCGTTTGCGTTTTTAGAATGCAATTTTTTGTTCTTCCTGTGTTCGAAACAAGTTCTGGTTTGAAGAAAGTGAGGCTTCTCATGAGAGTTAGTGCCTCTGCTTACTTAGTTGTAGACAGAACACGCTTACCTGACATCTATTTGAGTCTTACTGAACTCCCATGTGTTGCCAGTTTACTGGAATTCTGTGCTTATGGGGCATCACACATGCTGTATGAGGATGGAGTGGCAAGGACCAGTGGCAGCATGTGTATTGGACGTATTTTCTCTGTTTGCATGCATACTCCATTGTCCCATCATACTTTGTTTATAAGACATAAGTTCAAAGATAAAATTAGTAAGAATTTAGTGATGGTAACAACAGAGCATTAAACCAAGCACAGGGGCCCTTCTGAGCATGGCAGGGCGTAGAACCATGAAACCGGTCCAATTTATAAGACCAGGTGAGCATGAGTTTCACAGAACCCAAGGACAAGAGCAGAACTGAGCTGCAAAGACCCTCTGAACAAGGTACTTGATTGTTAATGGAATTATCTCTTGCACCAGCTCTCCTTTCTACATATCTGATTTGTCCATTCATTCTTCATTCAACACATATATATTGAGAAGTGGCATAAGGAATTGATTCAGAGCACAACCTCAGGAACCAAATGACTTGATTTGACTCTTAGGTCTTTCACCTACTCCTTTTGGAACTGTAGGAAAGTTACTCTGTGTCCCAAGTTTAGTTTTCTCAAATGGAGTGTGGGGATAATAATATTCTACCTTACAGGGTTATTATAAGGAGCAAATGAATTACATATATGAAGCTTAGGACAGTTGTCTGATCGTAGTAGGCACTATCTATCTATCTATCTATCTATCTATCTATCTATCTATCTATCTATCTATCTATCTATCTATCTATCTATGTTACTATTATTATTACTATGTGCCAGGCATATTCTAGACACTTGGAATACTGTAATAAACAGAAATAGACAACAATCTCTGCTTTTATAGAGCCTACATTTGGTGATGACATTTGTGTTACATTATTCTTTCTCTAATGAACCCATCTCCACTACTGCTCTGGTCCACAGGGAGGAAGCATGGCCACCAGCAGCTCTGTTTCACTCCAGTGCCACAGTTCTCAGGGAAGGTTCTGATTGGCCCAGTTTAGACCAATCACCTGCAGCAGTAGGGGCAGGGGGCAGGGTCATATTATTTACAGTTGCTGCTTCTATGGTAACTCTGTAGATGTATGTGGTAGCAATTAGAAAAGTGGATACATGGGGCAGACACAGCAAAATATCTAGTACATTGTCCCAGGCACTCAGCTCTTGGCATGGCTTGCTTAGTAAAACCTTGGTTTTCTGTTCTTTCTTGTGTAAAATGCCTAACATCTTATCTCCAGTGAGGTTGCTCTAGAACTTAGGGTCAGCGGCTCGAGGTTCCTTGTTGCTTGTCTTCTCTGATGTCTGCCTCGCCCCTTTGTGGCAGCAGGCACCTGGGGCCTCACCCACAGAGCGCACAGAACAGACTGTGGTGCAGGTGATTTCTCACTGCTTCTCAGCCCACTGCTTCTCTCTTGTTTGGGCTGTCACAGCCACCAAAGCTCTTGGGAAGTCAACCTCTCAGAGCTTCAGTTTTCTCAACTCAAAGACTCCTTCCTTCATGAAGCTACAATGAGGCTGCAAGGACAAAAAAGTACGTGGTCAAGACCCCATCTCTAAAAAGAAAAGCGAGCTGTCACTGAACTGTAATTAAATCTCATCTTTACTCCTTAAGTCTAGGGCTTGTTAATGCATTGATTGATTGATGGTGAATGTGGTACTTGAGGAAGACAATTTGGCAACAGTGCTAAGAATCTTTAGCCATTAGCTCTGGAGTCCAGAGGTCAAGGTCAGGGTCTGACTCCTGTTAGGGTGAGTAAGGCTGGCTTTGCCCCTTCCTCCTGACAGCATGCAGACTCTTGGGAGGGGGTTAGGTCAGGGCAATTTCACTCTGGCAGGGGGCCATGTGCTTCCCTTGGCCCCAGCCCCAGACTATAATCAATAAAATCCAGGGAGGCCACTATTAAGAATGTAAATCTTAACCATCTCATGGGCTGATTATTTAAAAGAAGAGTTTTAATTTTGTCTGTTTTGCCTCCCTAAAGTAACCACAATCCCAAATATTCAATTGTGCTTTATCATTCTGTTGTGTTTTATCGTTACATTGCTTTTCTTGATAACTTTTAATATATTAGTTTTGCCTATTTTTGAATTTATGTAAACTAAATCACATCGATTTTTTTTTTTTTTTTTGAGACAGAATTTTGATATGTTAAGCTGAAATGCAATGGCTATTCACAACGAGATCATAGCATAGTATAGCCTCAAACTCCTGGGCCCTTGCACAGCTAGCTCCTGGGCCCTGCCTCAGCTTCCTGAGTAGCCAAGATTATAGGTGCCCATCATAAAGGCACAGCTACTGAATGTTTTTTTCACTCCAGCCTGTCTCTTGAGATTCATCAATGCAGTTGTTGAGTTGTTGATTCATCAATGTTGTTGAAACAATGTTAATTTTCTTCTCTGCTATATAGAATTCCATGATACGAATGGAATATTATATGTCATCTACTGTTTATGGACATTTGTGGGTTTTTTCCAATTTTTGACTATCATTTTAATGACGCTGCTATAAACATTCTTGAATACTAATGTACACGTACAAGAGTTTCTCTAGGATAGATACGTAGCAATGGAATTGCTAGGCAACAGATTATGTAGATGGTCAAAGTTAGTAGGTAATAACTGTTTTCCAAATTAGTTTTACCAACTAATATGTTCATCCACAATACCTGTAAGTTCCCATTGTTCCACATGCTTACTGACATTTGATATTGATTAATTTTTAACTCTTGCCAATCTGTTAGGTGTGAAATGGTGTTCTACTGTGGTTAAAATTTGCCTTTCCCTGATTACCAAGGCTGAATATATTGCACTATGTTTATGAGTCATCTGTGCCTCCTCTTTGGTGAAACTGCTGTTCCTTTACCTATTTTTAATTGGGTTGTTTATCTTTTCATATATATCATAAATATTCTTTATGTAATCTGCATATTAACTCTCTATTGTTTATATATGTTTTCCTATTTATGACTTATCTATTATGTCTTTTTTTTTTTTTTTTTTTTTTTTTTTTTTGAGACGGAGTCTCGCGCTGTCGCCCAGGCTGGAGTGCAGTGGCGCGATCTCGGCTCACTGCAAGCTCCGCCTCCCGGGTTCACGCCATTCTCCTGCCTCAGCCTCCTGAGTAGCTGGGACTACAGGCGCCCACCACCGCGCCCGGCTAATTTTTTGTATTTTTAGTAGAGACGGGGTTTCACTGTGGTCTCGATCTCCTGACCTTGTGATCCGCCCGCCTCGGCCTCCCAAAGTGCTGGGATTACAGGCGTGAGCCACCGCGCCCGGCCTCTATTATGTCTTTAGATAAGCAGAAGTTACAACTTTTAATGTAACTGAATCTTTTTTGTTATGACTTGTCTCTGTCTTGTTTTAAAAACCTCCCCATTCCAGTAAAGTCATTCTTCTGTGTAAATTTCTAAGAGTGGTATACTTTTCCTTTTCTCATACAGGTCATTAACTAACCTGGTTAAAGACTGATGTAAGAGTCTAATATCCTGTTCTCTTTAAGATCTACTAATTGTCCTAGTATCACATATTGAAAAATCTATCCTTACACCTGAAACTAAAATGGCTGCTCTGAAATAAAATCAAGTTCTGTATATGTCTGGGTCTGTTTCTGGGTTCCCATTGGTTGGTTTGTCTATGTCTTTGTCAATACCACTCTGTCTGGATCACTATAAGTTAATGATCATTTTTAATACTTTGCAAGGCAAGTCCTATCTTTGTCTTCTTCAGGAATGTGTTAGTCTTCACTGGGCATGGTGGTTCACGCCTGTAATCCCAGCACTTTGGGAGGCTGAGGTTGGTGGATTACCTAAGGTCAGGAATTCATTCGAGACCAGCCTGACAAACATGGTGAAACTCTGTCTCAACTAAAAATACAAAAATTAGCAGGGCATGGTGGCGCATGCCTGTAATCCCAGCTACTTGGGAGGCTGAGGCAGGAGAATCACTTGAACCCGGGAGGCGGAGGTTGCAGTGAGCCGAGATGGCGCTACTGCACCACACTCCAGCTTGGGCAACGAGAGCGAAACTCTGCCTCAAAAAAAAAAAGAAGGAAAGTATTAGTCTTCAATAAAACATTTTAAAGGAAAACTTGTCAAGTTCCAGAAAAAAATGGAGATTTTTATTGTAATTGCATGGAAACGTTTAAATCAATTTGAGAGAATCCACATCTTTATGATATTGACTCTTCCAATTTGTGAACATATCTTTCAATTTATTTAGATCTTGTTTCTATAGTTTTATTTTGCTCCATAAAAGTGTTAAATATCTTTTAAAAGATCTATTCTCATATATCTTATTTTTTATGCTACTAAAATAGTGTTCTGTTTTATTGCATTTTCTGTTTTTTGCTAGTATATACACATAAAATTGATTATTGCACCTTGATTTCTTTTCTTTTCTTTTCTTTTCTTTTCTTTTTTTTTTTGAGACAAAGTCTTACTCTGTTACCCAGGCTGGAGTGCAGTGGCTTGGTCTCGGCTCGGTGCAAACTCCGCCTCCTGGGTTCAAGCGATTCTTCTGCCTCAGCCTTCCGAGTAGCTAGGACTACAGCATGCACCACCATGTCCTGCTAATTTTTGTACTAGTAGTAGAGATGGGGTTTCACCATATTGGCCAGGCTGGTCTTGAACTCCTGACCTCGTGATCCGCCCACGTTGGCCTCCCAGAGTGCTGGGATTACAGGTGTGAGTAACCACGCCTTGCCTGCACCTTGATTTTGTATTCTGTTGACTGACTATGTTCTCTTAATCTTTGGGGTTTTCTATGTAAATAAGCATATCATCAGCAAACAATAATACCTTTGCTTCTTCCATTTCAATCCTTACACCATATTTTATATATGTATATTATACATATATAAAAATAAATAAAATATATAAATATATATGTATATATTTTATTTATTTTTTATTTGTTGCTTGCTTGCTTGTTTGTTCACGTTACAGCCCTGGCTGAGTCCTCTAGTACAAAACTGAATAAAAATCATGATGTGAGGCACTCAGGTCTTGGTCTTGATCTTAAGAGGAATGCTTTCAACATTTTACCATTAGCATTGTCATTGCTATAGGGGTTTTTGCCCATGCCCTTTATCAGAATAAGAATGTTCTCTTTTATTCATACTTTGTTAAAAAGGGGTTTTGCTTTTTGGTTTTTTGATGTTGAATTTTATTTTATTTATTTTTATTTTTTAAGACAGGGTCTCGTTCTGTCACCCAGGCTGGAGTACAATGGCATGATCATAGCTTACTGCAATCTCCAACTCCTGGGCTCAGCTATCCTCCCACCTCATCCTCCCAAGTAGCTGGGACTACAGGCACGTGCCACCACGCCTGGCTAATTTTTATAGAGACGAGTTTCACTATGTTGCCCAGGCTGCTCTCACACTCTTGGCCTCAAGTGATCTACCCACCTTAGCCTCCCAACGTGCTGGGATTATAGGCATGAGCTACCGTGCCCTGCCAGATGTCAAATTTTTGACAAATTATTTTTCTCTTTTAATTTATTAATGTGGTGAATTATATTAAATAACTATAAAACATTGTAACAATCTTGTATAACAGAAATAAACACAACTTGGCCATGATTTCTTCTTAATATTATTATCATTATTTTTATTTAAACGTGATTGCTTTATATTGCACTTTTAAAATTGACAAAAAGTTTTACAATATCTGCATTCCTCTAGTTAATCATCAAAGCTTTATGTAAGACAATGAAAATTTTATTTCATCAATTGGGCATACTGAAAAACAGTGGAAAACTAACAAATCTTATTTTTCCTCTTTCCCCCCTCAATGTTGTCCTCTTCCCTAAATATTCTAGTCCCAGGATTCAATTCCTTTCTTCCCTTGGGACAGCCCAAGGGAAGAATCAGGGGAGAAGGGACGCAAGACCCCAGAGGCATGCCAAAATGTACAACCCCAAGTCAAAGGTGAAATGGCACACTTCATCTCTCAAGCTGCCCAGGAAGCTCTTGACCGAGTGTACTTTACTTCCTTGCATTCCTGCCCTAAAGCTTTTTAGTAAACGTTCACTCCTACTCTAAAACTTGCCTCAGTCTCTCCCTCGGGCTTGTGCCCCTCGGCCAAATTCTTTCTTCTGAGGACGCAAGAATTGAGGTTGCTGCACACCTATACAGATTTGCCGTCACTAACAATTTTAGAAAGAAAAAAAGATGAGCATGGATTAGGAGGGTCTACATGTGGAAAAAAAATTACAACTAAGATATTTTAGAGAGCCCATCTCTAGTACAAAATAAAAAATGGGCCCAGCAATCTCAGCACTTTGAGAGGCTGAGGTGGGTGGATCCTGAGGCCTCCCCAGAAACAGATGCTGCCATGCTTCCTGTACAGCCTGCAGAACTGTGAGCCAATTCAACCTCTTTTCCTTGTAAATTTCCCAGTCTCAGGTATTTCTTCATAGCAGTGAGAGAATGGCTAATACAGTAGCCATCCCTGGGGGGATGTCGAGGAGGCCCTCATTCTCCTGGAAGTCTTTCCAATTCATATTATCCTCAGACCATAGTTCATCTCTTCTGTAAGCCACAACTCTGGGCCACCAGGAAACCCAGTACATGTAGCTGTCTGCTTGCCACCGCTCAATTTTTTTATTTTTATGCATTATGTATAACTATGTATGTTTCATAACTTCCCAACATAGGCTTTTTTGTTCCTTTTATAAACAAGCTGTATTGGGGTATGATTTACATACCGTATAATTTACCCATTCAAAGTGTACATTTCAATAGTTTTTAGTAGGTTTACTGAGTTGTGCAATCATCATGACAGTCCAATTTTAGAACACTTCCACATCCCCAAGAGCCCCTCATGCCCACATTTGGTCAATCCCCATTCCCATCCCCAACCCCAGGCAATCACTAATATGCTTTCCATCTCCATAGATTTGCCTCTTCTGGTCATTTTATAAAAATGCAGTCACACAGTCTGTGTTCTTTTTTTCCCTCATTTTACTCTGCATATGTTCTAGGCTCATCCATGTTTGCAGCATGGATCAGTAGTTACTCCATCGTAGCGTTGAACGGTAGGTACCACATTGTATGGACGTGCCCCATTTTTTTTTCTACTCACCGATTGATGGACATTTGTACTCACATTTTGGCTTTTATGAAAATGCTGCTATGAACCTTCATGCAAAAGCTTTTCTGTAGACATATTTCATTTATCTCGAGTAGCTACCCATGAGTCCCATTACTAGGTTGCTTGATACATTTATGTTTACCTTTTTAAGAAACTGCCAAGCTATTTTCCAAAGTGGCCGCACCATTTTACCCTCCTGCCACCAGTGTATGAGGATTCTGATCTCTCCACAGCGTTGCCCACAGGTATTATTGTCTGTGTTCTTTATTACAGCTTTCCTAATGGGCATGAAGTGGTATCTCATTTTGGTTTTAATTTGTATATTACTGATGACTAATAATGTTGAGCATCTTTTCATGTGCATATTAACCATTCATATATCTTCTTTGGTGAAGTGTTTACTCAAATCTTTTTCCTATTTTAAAAATTGGGGGCTGGGCGTGGTGGCTTACGCCTGTAATCCCAAGACTTTGGGAGGCCGAGGTGGGTGGCTCACGAGGTCAGGAGATCGAGACTATCCTGGCTAACACGGTGAAACCCCATCTTTAATAAAAATACAAAAAATTAGCTGGGAATGGTGGCACGCGGCTGTAGTCCCAGCTACTCAGAAGGTTGAGGCAGGAGAATTGCTTGAACCTGGGTGGCAGAGGTTGTAGTGAGCTTAGATCATGCCACTGCACTCCAGCCTGGGTGATAGAACAAGACTCCATCTCAAAAATAATTGGGTTGTCTTCTTCTTATTGAGTTGTAGGAGTTCCATATATTCTGGATATGAAAGCTTTTTTGTTGTTTGTTTTGTGTTTTTGTTTTTTGGAGACAGGGTCTCACTCTGTCACCCAGGCTGGAATGCCAGTCATGTGATCATAGTTCACTGAGGCCTCACTGAGGCCTCAAGTCAGTTCCTGGGCTCAAGCAATCCTCCTGCCTCAGCCTTCCAAGTAACTGGGACTACAGGTGCATGCCACCACGCTCGACTAAAAGCCAGGCGCAGCAGCTCACACCTGTAATCCCACACTTTGGGAGTCCGAGACCAGCGAATCACCTGAGGTTAGAGGTTTGAGACCAGCCTGGCCAACATGGTGAAACCCCGTCTCTACTGAAAATGCAAAAATTAGCCAGGTGTGGTGGTAGGTGCCTCTAATCCCAGCTACTCAGGAGGCTGAGGCAGGAGAATCACTTGAACTCGGGAGGGGGAGGTTGTAAGTGAGCCAAGATCATGCCACTGCCCTTCAGCCTGGGCAACAGAGCAAGATTCTGTCTCAAAAAAATAAAATAAAATAAAAAACTTTTATCAGAATTAAGATTTGCAAATATTTACTCCCAGTCTGTGGCTTATCATTCTCATTTACTTAATAGTGACTTTTAAAGTATAAAAGTGTGTAATTTTTATTAACTCCAATTTATTGATTTTTTTCCATTTATGAATTATACTTTTAATGTCATATTTGAGAACTCTGCTTAATTGGAGGTCAGGAAGAGTTTCTCTTGCACTTTCTTCTAAAAATTTTATAGTTTTAGCACTTAAATTTAGGTCTACAATCCATTTTGAATTAATTTTTCTGTGTTGTATAAGTTAAGGATCTAAATTCACCTTTGTGGTTGGGTGTGATGGCTCACACCTATAATTCTAGCACTTTGGGAGTTGAGGCAGGAAGATGACTTGAGGCCAGGAGTCTGAGACCAGCCTGGGCAACATAGTAAGACCCCCATCTCTACAAAAAAAATTTTGAAATTTAGCCTGGTGTAGTTGTGCATGCTGGCAGTCCTAACTACTCAGGAGGCTGAAGCAGGAGGATCGCTTGAGCCCAAGAGTTCAAGGTTGCAGTGAGCTATGATCATGCTACTGCATTCCAGCATGGGTGATAGAGTAAAACCTCATCTCAAGCAATAAATCAATCAGCTCATCTTTTTTATGAGGATAACCAATTGTTCCAGCACAATTTTTGGAAAACCTTGTGTTATGGTTTGGATATTTGTCCCCTCCAAATCTCATGTTTGAAATGTGATCCCGAATGTTGGAGTTGGAGGTGGGCCTAGTGGGAGTTGTCTGGGTCATGGGGATGGGCACCTCATGAATGGCTTGGTGCCATCCTCCGTCTCAAAAAAAAAAAAAAAACCCGACCATTCTAAGAGTGGATTTGTCTTTTTCTATTTGTAGTCCTCTTGAGCTGTAATTTATATACTTTAAGGTCATGTAATTGAGTTTCATACCTGCTTTCCTTGTGATTTGATCATTTTATCATTATGTAGTGAACCTCTTTATCTCTAACAATACTTTTTCCCTTGAAGTCTATTCTGGGCCAGTTGCCTTGGCTCACGCCTATAATCCTAGCACTTTGGGAGGCCAAGGCAGGAGGATGGCTTGAGCCCAGGAGTTTGAGACGAGCCTGGGCAACAGGGCAAAACCCCCTCTCTACAAAAAATACAATAATGAGCTGGGCGTGGTAGTGTGCGACTGTGGTCCCAGCTACTCGGGAGGCTGAGGTAGGAGGATTGCTTCAGCCCAGAGAGTCAAGGCTTCAGTGAGCTGTGCTGTGATCTTGCCACTGTACTCCAGCCCAGAGTGAGATCCTGTCTCAATAAAATAAAATTTAAAATTTAAAAAGTCTGTTCTGCCTGATAGTAGTGTCTTTCAGAGAGAAAGTCCAGGGACTGTATACTTGGAAGAGTTGACCTGGTGAGGTAATAAATACTGTCTAAAACCTAGTGTCTCTGCATAGCACCTCTCCTTCTCCTGCCTTCCCAGCGAGGCTCACGTCCTTACATAAATCTGAAGACCTCCTAATCGAGCAGGCAGCATCTTTTTCTTGGAATGCCAGAGAATACTACCAATTTTTAGCAGGTTAGTAAAACCAGTTGATGTTTGGTATAAGAAAGCAAAAACGTGACAGAATGGTCTTCCATTCAAAGCCAGGCGCATCTAGGAAACTTCTGTATTCAAATAGAAGTATTTCTGTGTACCAGAGGAATGTGAAACGTCTTGGGGCCTGGATCTCCTGTTTAAGGTACTCTACCTCCAGATATGTGGAATGTAAATCATAGAAACTGGTGCCCCTGCCAGCTTCTCCTGCAATTTCACCTGAACGCCATAGAAAAGCATATACAGCCCATATTCAAAACAGACTCAGAGGCAGTTGGACCTGTCAGGTAAATGCGGGTGAGATCTTCTCCCTGCCCAGACACCCAAGGGAAGGGCACCTCCTCCTCCCTACTGGTTGATGCCCAGTAACTTTCTTGGGCTAGGAGAGGAGACACCTGCATCCTGACAGTAACAGTCTCCTCCAGTATGGATGAAGGCTGTGGTCTCAACCACGCACCAAGAGAAAACCCACATATTCAGCACCTATTCTGTGGCAAGTCCTTTGACCCCATGAGGAAGGTATTATTGTCATCATTTTGTAGATGAGAACACTCAGGCCTAGAAAAACTGGCTTGCCCGTGGGCACTCAGCTAATAAGCAGCAGAGCCAGGATTTGAACCCAGCTCTTTTTACCCTCCTTGTTTGAGGGAAAACCAGAGAACTTGACCTCCTTAGAGAAGAGTTTTTGACCCACATTGCGCAGCTGGGAGAGCTGGTGGGGGCAGGAGAAGGAGGTGTGGCCACCTTGTCTCCTACTCTCCTCTGAACCCTGGTAATTGGCAGAGGGGACATTGAGGTGGCACAGTGGGCTCAGGAGCAATGGAGACCCACATATGAATCCTGCTCCACCATTCTACCAGAGGGCAACATTGGGCAAGCCCCTTAACCTCCCAGGAGCTCAGTTTCCTCATCAGTAACTAGTGCGGCTGGTGCAGATAATTTCTCCTTCACAGGGAAATCGCAAGCATGAGGCAGCATCACACATGAAGAACACTGAGCAGTTTCTGGCCTTAGGAGGCTTTCAGGAATTGCTAGCCATTATGGTTACTATGATTGTTCTTCTAGACCTGGGCCCCTACTAGCGATGTGACCATCAGCAAATTCCTTTTCCTTTCTGCGCCTTTGTTTCTTCATCCTTCCAATAGGGATTCATGTGACCCCAGCTTCAATGGGATGAGTTTGAAGATCAAATATGTAAAATGTAAATATTAGTTTATTTTCTCTTTTCTTTCTCTATCCCTTTCTAGAAGGTCCCAAGTGTAAAGATTATCTTGGCCTCATGGTGGGTGTCACGGTCAAAGGGGGCTCCCTAGCTGAAGCAGGTGAGGGAACTCTAATGTTGAAGAACTCCGGATGCCCCAGGACCGACAGTGCAGAGAGGCCATGATCTGGATGTGAAAAGGCCCTCAGCCTGAGGCCCTGCCGCAAGGATGTGGCTCCAGGCCCAGGCTTCTGAGAATGAGTTCAGAGAGGGGCTCCAGACCAAGGGACCAGAATGTGCACATACATGGGCACTGAAGGACAAAAAGCGTTTTATTAGGTCACCTTCTCCATGATTCCTTCATTAGTAAGTTGTTCCCAGAAGTATTTTGTGAGCACTGTGGGGACTTGGCCTCTGCCTTCTCAGAGCTTAGCATTGAGCAGCAGATGGAAAATGTACCACCAACCCAGTTACAAATCTGCAAATGGGCTGCCTTCCAGAATTTCACTTGTAAATCAATGTTTGGTTATTAGAATAATTTATTCTTTTGGGGGATAAAAAAGTTATACACTCTTCTGTATATTGGATTCTTGGCTCCATTGTAGAAAAACATTTCTTCCTTTGTAGACAATTATTTACAGCTACCTATGATGGGGTTACGGCTCTGCAAATCCATCATAAAGTCAAAGAATGGTTTCATCAAGCCATCCTAGGCTGGGAACTACCTGTATAGTGATATATATTAATATTTATATTGAAAAATTATAGGAGAAAACATGTAGCTCAAAAAAAATACTACTTTATTTGTGCCTGACACAGAGTGGATACTACGTAAATATATGTATACAAATATTACAGATAAAACGAACTTTCTTTCAGTATCTGTTACCTTCTCTAATTTTCAAAGTGGATGCATAAGGTGGATTAAAGGAAGAAAAGGTAGTTGAGGGCCACAGGCAGAGAAGCTGGTTCCCTCCCTCAAGTCCAAGTGGAGGGCTCAGGCCAGAGATTGGAGATGAGGCCAAAGAGGTCTGCTGGACCCTGAAGCAGAATGAGAACATCTGAATGACTTCTGAGCAGGGCAGGGGCCCAGGCATCGTTGCTACCAGTCACGTGGGGTGTGGGCCAAAGGTCCAGGGCCAGAGAGTATTGTCCTGTGAAGGCAAGAAGGCACCTAGCCCTGGGCCACAGTGGGGTTGTGCACATGCTCACTCAGATTCCACAGGGCAGGGGTCACATAGCTGAGGCCATAAAGCTAGTATGGGGAGAGCCTGGTGTTCCTCCAGCCACCTGACTATTTCCACTGCCTGTGGCTGGTCCACAGGGAACCATGGCATCCTGGTTGCAGGTGCCCACCCAGAGAGGAGTAGAGGGGAAAGGAAAAATGGGTGCCTTTTCCTTGAGGGAAGGGGCCTGGTCATTTGCTTCTGATAGGCCCTGATCAGCACTGTAATAAATTTTGAATAAGTTACTAAATTCTGATTTTCAAGAACTAAATTCTAGGTAGAAAATAATATTAAAAATTAAAAGTCAAACCAAAATTTTAAAAACTACTTAAGCAGCCAGGCATGGTGGATCATGCCTGTAATCCCAGCACTTTGGGAGGCCAAGGTGGGCGGATCACGAGGTCAGGAGTTTGAGACCAGCCTGACCAACATGGTGAAACCCCGTCTCTACTAAAAATACAAAAATTAGCTGGGTGTGGTGGTGCAAGCCTGTAATCCCAGCTACTTGGGAGGCTCAGGTAGGAGAACTGCTTGAACCTGAGAGGCAGAGGTTGCGGTGAGCCAAGATCATGCCACTGCACTCCAGCCTGGGCAACAGAGTGAGACTCCATCTCAAAAAACAAAACAAAAACTACTTAAGCAGAAGTCAAAAAACAAGAGACAAACTGGGAAAAATTCTTTGCAGCTCATATCACCAAGGATTAATTCCCTTAATATATAAAAAGCTTCTAGAAATAGAGAAATACAAGATTATTAATTACTATGGTTTGGCTGTGTCCCCACCCAAATCTCATCTTGAATTGTATTATAGTTCCCATAATTCCCATGAGTTGTGGGAGGTAATTTAATCAAGGAGGTGGTCACCCTCATGCTGTTCTCATGACAGTGAGTGAGTTCTCATGAGATCTGATGGTTTTATAAGGGACTTTTCCCCCTTTTGCTTGGCACTTCTCCTTGCTACTGTCTTGTGAAGAAAGACATGTTTGCTTCCTCTTCTGCCATGATTGTAAGTTTCCTGAGGCTTCCCCCGCCATGCTGGACTATCAGTCAATTAAAACTCTTTCCTTCTTTTTTTTTTTTTAAAGACAGAATCTTGCTCTGTCACCCAGGCTGGAGTGCAGTGGCGCAATCATAGCCCGATGCAGGCTCAAACTCCTGGGCTTAAGCAATCCTTCCACTCTGGCCTCCCAAAGCTCTGGGATTGCAGGTGTGAACCACCATGGCCTGCCTAAAAATGTGCATTTCTAACAAGTTCCCAGGGGTGCTGACGCTGCCAGTCAGGGAACCAAGTTTGGGTCAGAAAATGGAATGGAGTTAGAGGCTGGAGCAGGTCTTCTCAGGGTGCATCTTTTCTATTTTGATTTGTTTAAAACTTGCAAATCTATTACCTACTCAAAAATAAGATAAATTCAAAAAACATTAAAAATGTTCAATAAAATAAGCTGCTCCTCAGTCATTCCCTAGTTCCTTATTTTATTTTTCTTTATAACAATTAATGTTATACCTAAAATTATGCTATTTTTTTTACTTTCTCCCCCAACTAGAATAGGGTAAGGACATTGTCTTATATTCCCCTCTATTTCCAACACTAATATTGTGCCTGACACATAGTAGGTACTCAAGAAATAGCTGTTTGGCCAGGCATGGTGGCTCACACCTGTAACCTTTGGGAGGCCGAGGTGGGCGAATCACTTGAGGTCATGAATTCGAGACCAGCCTGGCCAACATGTATTTTTCTCAACTAAAAATACAAAAATTAGCTGGGCATGGTGGTGCATGCCTGTAATCCCAACTACTCAGGAAGCTGAGGCAGCGGAATCTCTTGAACCCGGGAGGTGGAGGTTGCAGTGAGCCGAGATCGCGTCACTACACTTCAGTTTCAGCGACAGAGCAAGACTCTGTCTCGAAAAAAGAAAGAGAGAAAGAAAGGAAGGAAGGGAAGGGAGGGGAAGGGAAGGGAAGAAGGAAGGAAGGGCTGTTGAATGAATAAAGTGAATGAATGAATTCTCTCAGTCTTTAGTAGATCAGTGATCTCTGCTGGAGAGATTTTAAAACATACCCATATCCCCATCAAATCCCTAGTTTTGAGCGAATTGTTTGGGGGTGGGGCCCAGTACTGAGTTGAGGGTGATGGGAGCCCCTGGACTAAACCACAGCTATGTAGAGACTTATGGTTTGGATTGTGCATATAAAGTGAGTGTATTAGTATACAGACCTTGCTGTGTTTTTGTACATTGCTTTGGGGACTAGTTCTGAGGCTCTTTTTGATCTGGAGACCCTAACATCCTTTCCCTCTCTTTTCTCTTTCAGTTGCCTACAGATCTGGAAGCCTTGCTGAAAAGACACCTTAATGGCCTAGCAGTTCTTTTAGGCAAGGACCAATTCAGATGTTGAATGATGGAACACAAAAACCCGTAGCAGGCATGGTGGCTCACGCTTGTAATCCCAGCAATTTGTGAGGTTGAGGTAGGGGGATTGCTTGAGCTCAGAAGTTTAAGACCAACCTGGGTAACATAGTGAGACCCCATCCCTATAAAAAATCAAAAAATTAGCTGGGAATGGTGGTGCATATCTGTAGTCCCAGCTTCCTGGAAGGCCGAGGCAGGAGGATCTCTTAAGCCCAGGAGGTCAAGCCTGTGGGGAGTTGTGATTTTGCCACTGCATTCCAACTTGGGTGACAGAGCAAGATCTTATCTCAAAAAAAAAAAAAAAAAAAAAAATGCATTGGTGTTGGTGTTAATGGTCTTCATGTAGGTTTTTCCCATTGTGGAGCAGGGCAGGACAATGAGTCTGGATGCTGGCCCCACTGCATTTTAGTTCTGCAGTGAAGTTGTGGGGCCTGTGGGCTCAGGTGACAGTGTGCTGTGATCATGCTGTGTAGTCAGAGTGAGAAAAGATTGGGTTAGGGAGTCACAGAGTCACAGCATCCAGCCCCATTGGCCATTGGGCAATTCTGTGACCTTCCAGCTCCGGTCAGTTACCTCATCTGTAAAATGGGGATGCTCATGCCTGTCTCTTAGGGCTACTGGAAGAATCAAATGTTAGTTATTTCTTGGCTTTTCAGTTGAGTTATTGCACCAGCTACGTTCATCGTTTTCCCCCTTGGTTTACTAAGTAATAGTTGTAAAAGTTTTTAACAGGTCACGAATTGGCGGCACCCTTGTTTTGACTGGCACTCGAAGTGACTTACAAAAACTTGACTTAGTTGCCAACTTTTAAAAACTAGGGATCTTATATAAAAATCTGGATTTGTGGCTTCATTGGAAACATCTGCATGACCACAAGTGCTGGAGCTGAGAGTCAGTTGCTTGTTCCTGATCCCAAACCTCATGACTCCTGGCCACCTTCTGCCTCCCACCCCTCATCTATCTGGATTCCCTGAGTGGCTTGCTGCTGGAGGCTTTGAATCCCTAGTTTATACCCCTAGTTGATAAAGTGCTTTCACCTGCTTCATCTCATTAGCCTTTTACCTGTGAGGGAGGTGTTAGTATTGTTCCCGTTACAGGAGAAGAAACTAAAGCTGAGATATTACAGGACCTACTCTGGGTTAGTAATAACAGCAACTGCAATAAATAGTAATTTGTACTAAGTGTTTACCATGTACCAGGCATTATTCTAAGCACTTTACATGTTTAATTTAATCCTCTTGATCTTATTAGATATTATCATTATTCCTAGTTTACAAATAAGGAAATTGAGGTAGTGACAGGTCAAGTAGATTTCCCAAAGTCACACAGCTGGAAAGCTCAAAATAAACTGAGGACTTCTGGGTCCTAATCCACACTTGTTCATCGTCCTGCAGTGCAGGCTTTCCTGCCTTTCTCTCTTTCTCTTCTTTAAAATGGGTGAAGCCATGGGCCCAGCTTCAGGTGAGAGATTGTAAGTGTTGTTTGGTGGGAAGGGTGGGCTCGTGTTTTGCAGGATTTGTTCCCTGCTGCCTCCTCAGCACCTACAACAATGCCTGGCATGTGGCAAGAGCACAAGAAAGAGTGAAAGCCAGTGGCAACAGGGCAACATCGGCAGCTTTCAGGACCCCAGTGTCTCTAATGATTGGCACACAGGTGAAGACCTACTACGCGGTGTGCAGTGGGTGGGCTCCCAGCTCTTGAGCAGCTCAAGTCCAGGTAAGAAACACTGACAAGTGAAATTCAAATATGGGGTGTGTGTGGATATGAGTCACTTGCCAAAAAGTTACCTTTCCCCTTAAAAATAATCAATGACCCACTGTGATATTAGCATTAAAGGCTAAAAATTGAATCAGGGAGGTCAAGGCTGCAGTGAGCTGTGTTTGTACCACTGCACTCCGGCCTGGGTGACAAGACAGAGCAAGACCCTGTCTGAAAAAGGAAAAAAAAAAGAAAGAAAGAAAAAGTCCTCCAAACAAAAACCACTCAGATTTATGATTCACCTTTTTGCTTTAGGAAAACAAATTATTGGCCATAATTCTCAAAATGGAGTTGGAAACTGAGCTGCTAGCACTGGATGACCTCCATCAAGAAACTAGCTACATCTCAGGAACAAGATAGTTTCTGTTCAGCTCAGCCAACCCAAGCTCCTGCCTGGGCTGGGCGTTGGGCTGGGCACTGAGGCTGCATAGCTGCTGAGCTCTGGGCCTGCCTCCAGGAGCTCAGTCTGTGGGATATGTTCTGCACAGAGAGAGCTCGGGACTCTAGACATAGCTCAGAGGGTCAGGGAAGGCTTCCCAGGGGAGGTGTCAGCTGGGCTGAGTTTCTATGAATGAATGTTGTCCAGGTGAATAAGGGAGAGAATGGATAGAAAAAGAGCAAGGCAGTAGTGAGACTTATGAGAGATCTGGAAACTTCACAGCTTCTGTGGTTCTCCACGGACTTGCTGTTGTCTGAGTGTCCACACGAGTAAAGGTGGAAGAATGGGCGTGGGCTCTCTGTCCAGGCAGGTTGGGATCCCATCAGGGATAATCAGTGTCTGCCCAGTAATGAAGGTTGTTTTGACACATGCAGGTGGTGCTGCACTCTTGCCTTCAACCACTGCCCATTAGGGGACAGGCTGAGTCAGTTTGTGCCTATCTTGCCCTATCTCCTTCAATGAAGAAAGTAAATACTGCAAGTAATACATGTTCATTGTCAAAAACTAAGAAAAATGTAAATGAAAATACCCTATAGGCTGGGTGCAGTGGCTCACACCTGTAATGCCAGCACTGTGGGAGGCAAAGGTGGGTGAATCACCTGAGGTCAGGAGTTTGAGACCAGGCCGGCCAACATAGTGAAACCCCATCTCTACTAAAAATACAAAAAAAAATTAGCTGGGTGTGGTGGTGGGTGCCTGTAATCCCAGCTACTCAGGAGGCTGAGGCAGGAGAATTGCTTGAACCTGGGAGGTGGAGGTTGCAGTGAGCTGAGATTGCACCATTGCACTCCAACTTGGGCAACAAGAGAAAAACTCCATCTCAGAAAAAAAAAAAAAAAAAGAAAAGAAAGAAAAAAAGAAAATACCCCATAATCCAACCCCAGGAAATAACTTTTTAGTTCATATTCCCAAATATTTTTCTATGTCTAAATTTTTTGTTTTGGAGAAACATACATATTGGTTTTTTTCTTTGCTGTTGGGGTAAAATACACATTTACAAAAATAGCAAAGTCATGGAACCAACCCAAGTGTCTACCAGTGGTTGATTGGATAAAGAAAATATAGTATATACACTGTGGAATACTATGCAGCCATGAAAAGAATGAAATCATGTCCTTTGTCGCAACATGGATGGAACTGGAGGCCATTATCCTAAGGAACTAACTGAGAAGCAGAAAGTCAAATATTCCATGTTCTCACTTATACATGGGAGCTAAACAATGGGTACACATGGACATACAGATGGAGATAATAGACAGCAGGAACTCCAAAGTGGGGGAGGATTGACAAATTCCCTGTTGTGTACAATGTTCAATATCTAGGCAAAACTCAATATGGTAGGGATTGGGCTTCTAGTGTACCCATCACTAATAAAAATAAAAATAAGAAGCAAATTCACACTACACACATGCAAATATGTGACATGATGGATATGTTAATTAGGTTGATTTAATCATTCTGTAATGTACACATATAGCAAAACATTACATTGTACCCTGTAAATATATAAAACTATTGCCAATTTAAAAAATACATTGTGGGCCAGGCATGGTGGCTCATGCCTGTAATCCCAGCAGTTTGGGAGGCCGAGGCAGGTGAATCACCTGAGGTCAGGAGTTCAAAACCAGCCTGGTCAACATGGTGAAACCCCGTCTCTACTAAAAAATACAAAAATTAGCGGGGCGTGATGGTACATGTCTGTCATTCCTGCTACTCAGGAGGCGAGGCAGGAGAATTGCTTGAACCCAGGAGGCAGAGGTTGCAGTGAGCCGAGATCATGCCATTGCATTCCAGCCTGGGCAACAGAGCGAAACTTCCTCTCAAAAAAAAAAAAAAAAAAAAAAGGACATTGTGAAATTAAAAAAAAAAAACCTTTCCCATAAAATTTACAATTTACAATTTTCAATTTTATCCATTTTTAAGCATGCAGTTCTGTGGCACTGAATGTATTCAAATTGTTATGCAATTATCACCATTATCCATCTCCAGAACTTTATTTTTATTTTATTTTTTGAGACAAAGTCTCATTCTGTTGCCCAGGCTAGAGTGCCATGGCACGATCTCGGCCCACTGCAACCTCCGCCTCCCAGGTTCAGGCGATTCTCCTGTCTCAGCCTCCCAGGCAGCTGAGATTACAGGTGTGCACCATCATGCCTGGCAAATTTCTGTATTTTTAGTAGAGATGGGGTTTCACCATGTTGGCCAGGCTGGTTTCAAACTCCTGACCTCAAGTGATCCACCCATCTCAGCCTTCCAAAGTGCTGGGATTACAGGCATGAGCCACCATGCCTGGCCCAGAACTTTAAAAATATTCTCCAATGGAAACTCTGCATCTATTAAACAATAACTCCCCATTTTCCCTCCTCCCAGCCCCTGGCAACTATCATTCTACTTTCTCTGAATTCCACCACTCTATTTAGCTCATATAAGTAGAATCATAAAATATTTGTCCTTATGTGGCTGGAGGATTTCACTTAGCACAATGTCCTCAAAGTTCCCCCACGTGGTAGCATATATCAGGATATCCTTCCTTTTAGGCTGCAGTGAATTATGATCACACCACTGCACTCCAGCTTGGGTGACAGAGTGAAAACCTGTCTCCTAATTAAAAAAAAAAAAAAAAAAAAGGCCAGGCATGGTGGTTCACTCCTATAATCCGACCACTTTGGGAGGCCAAGGTAGGAGGATCCCTTGAGTCCAAGAGTTCGAGACCAGCCTGGGCAACATGCTGAAACTCCCATCTCTACAAAACCCACAAAAATTATCTGGGTGTGGCGGCATACACCTGTGGTCTCAGCTATTCAGGAGACTGAGGTGGGAGGATAACTTGAGCCTGGGAGGCTGAGGCTGCAGTGAGCTGAGATCACACCACTGCACTCTATCCTGGTTAACAGAATAAGACCTTGTCTAAAAAAACAAAAGAATTTCCTTCCTTTTTAAGTCTGAATAATATTCCACTGTATGTATAGATCACATTTTGCTTACCCATTCACCTCTCAATGGACACTTGGATTGCATCTACATTCTAGCTATTGTATATACTGCTTTTTAACTTAACCTATTACGAACATGTTTTTAGATGAATAACTAAATTTTCCCAACACCTTTTTTAGTGGCTGCTTTATAGTACATTACCCGACTATTCCACAGTTTAGTTGACTAATCCTTGAGGGTTGGAAATTTGGTTTGTTTCTGATTTTTTGCTCTAATATACAAGGCTGGAATAAATCCCTTATGAACAACATCTTTACATGCCTGGCTGATTATGACTTTCAGACAAAAGAATGTGCACAGGTTTCAGCCTCCAGCACCCATTGCTGGGCCCTTGTTACAAGCAGCCTGCGCATCCCAGGAGGCCTAAGCCTGAGCTGCCGCACACATCCCCATCCCTGGAGACCAGAGAGCACGGTGATGCCAGGGGTTGCTGTGCCTCCCGGAAGTGAAGAACGTTGCTGCAGCTCCACACTCGTAGGGTAAGTCCATGAGAATAAATCCAGAAGGACCTTCAGGGAGATTCCAATGAACTCCTAGTTATTCTGAATTCTTTGGAAAATGGAATTTTTTGGTTAATTGAACTTTCTGACTGGCTGAATCCGGTCTAAATGCCTTCAAATAGACCCCTCCCTGGCACACCATCATGCTTCTCTTTTGTTTGGTTAGTTAGTTTGTTTTAAAGTAGGAGTCTCTCTCTGTCATCCAGGCTATAGTGTAGTGTCACTATCCCAGCTCAGTGTGGCCTCCAACTCCTGGACTCAAGTGATCATCTTGCCTCAGCCTCCCAAATAGTTGGGACTGCAGGCTTGTGCCACCACACTCAGCTGATTTAAAAGAAAAAAATTTAGTAGAGATGGGGTCTGGCTCTGTTGCCTGGGCTGGCCTGGAATGCCTGGCCTCAAGTGATCCTCCCGCTTCAACCTCCCAAAGTACAGCCCCCCAAAGTACTCCCAGCACCACTCCCGGTCCATAATGCATCTTAAAAATGCAGATAGCATGTAATAATTTCACAGATATTGTTGTGAAATGTCTTGAGTGCCCAGAACAGGGCTAGCCACACAAAAGATGCAGAAGTCGAACAATGCTGGTTGTGGGGTCACATGCAACCTGGGAACTGTTGTTGAACTATTTACTGATCACAAAATTGAGTACCGACTGCTCTCATCCTCCCACCATCGGGTTCCTTGATTCTCTTGGTTGTTTAGACTGTGGATAAACGGGCTGTTGGTGGTTGCTGGGGAGAAAGGTCAGCAGCAGCAGTGATGAGAAAGCAGCATGCCCACAGGAGGAAGCCTCAGAAGGGGCTCCTGAGAGGCTGCTCTGCCTGCGAGGTTCGGGAAGTACAGGGTCCTCCAGCTCAGTTATCCATGCAAGGCGGCAGGCACCGCTCCTAAAACACAGAGCAGTCAATCTTCCTAGAAACTGCAAAAGGCTCTTCTGACTCCACTTTTTTTTTTAAGTATTCAAAACATGCTTTTCAAGCCCTGTTTAGCTCTTTTTATAGCTGTGTTTGGACAGACTGAACAGATGAAATTTACTTAACACTTCCAGTGTGGGTCTTTGGTTGATCACTATAGAGCCTATGTTTTGAATAAAATTTTAAATTTGCACATCAGCAAGAATTCTGCAATGAGAATTTATTTTAACATAAAAGGCCAAGACTGTTCTCCTTGCCTCCATCCCTCGGCTTTTCCTCCCCTCCTCCCTCTTCCTCTTGCTCCATCCACAATGGAATTCTCACCATTTTCCCAGAACACCATGCCCTTTCTTATCTGAGTCTTTGCACGCTCTTGCCATTGCCTGGAGTGCCCTCTAGGTCCAATCTAGTGACCCAAATAAGACTTTAAGCCTAAACACAAATATCCCCTCTTTTGTGACGTCCCCATGGACACACCCCGGTATAAAATCGTTCCCTCCTCTGTGCATGGAATGGCATCTCACCCATCCATGACAGCACTTACCACACTGCGCACCTGCTCACCTGCTCCCCGTCTGTCTCCCCAGAAAGACTGCCGGCTTCTCAAGGGCAGGGACCCCGTCTCCTTCACTCACACCTTTGGCTCAAGAACACTAAGGTATTTGGACTCTTGAAGTCAGTTTCCTCGTCTGTAAAGTAGGAAAAAAATAACATCACTGATGGAGATAGGGGAGGGCTGAAGGAGCTGTTCTGGGCTTGGTGCACAGCAAATATTCAGTAAACATTCACCATTTTCTGGGATTCGTTATTTTAGAAGTTTACCAGAATCCTCCCTCTCCTCTCTCCCTGCTTACTCCTCCCTCCCCTCCCTCTCCTCTCCCCTCTCCTCCCCTCCCTCACCTCTCCCCTCCCCTCCCTCTCCTCCTCCCTCTCCTCCCCTCCCTCTCCTCTCCCCTCTCCTCCCCTCCCCTGCCTTCCTCTCCCCTCTCCTCCTCTCTCTTTCTCTCACACACACACACTCACGTACAATATCACTCACACACACTCACACACACACTGTAACACCCACATACACACTCACACCCACATGCGTGCACACACACACACACACACACACACACTTGAGATGACTGACCTGGAGGCCACCGTTTGCCCCAGGGGTAGATGCCAGAAATGAGCCAGCTTGAAACAGATGGCAAATCCTCAGCTCTGAAGGGCAAGCTGCCTGGTCTAGGTCTACAGGTATAAGAAAGAAGATATTTCAAGGAGGAAATGAAAAGGCAGAACAAGTTCCCCATCCCCTGTCACTAGGCTCGACTCTGCACTGGAGACAGGTGGGAGGGTTTGGAGAAGGAGCAAGAGCTCTGGATGTGAGTGTCAAGAGACCTCTACCCTGCCTGGCCAGATAGCTTCAGGGTCGCCTTCCACATTCCCTCTTCACCCTCTCCGCTTGGCTCTCTGTCCCGGGAAGCTGAGCTATAAACACACCAATGGGCCCCTGAGACCCATGCCTCTGGTTGGATTCAGATGATGGGGAACAGTAACAGGACAAAGAAGGCAGGAGGAAAGTGAGGGTGGGTATTTATTACAGGGCTTCCTTCTGCCAAGGTCCCATGGCTCTGGTCATGGCAGCTGTGGGTGGTAACAGAACCTACATTACTAGCTAGCTCAGGGATACTGCATTGGACCTGGATTTCCCTGCACCCTATCCACACCTTCATAAATAATCTCTGTATTTAATTCTCTTTAAACCACACCATTTGAACATACCGTTGGCTCCCTGCCTTCCATCCCTGGCCGAGGAGACACACGTTAATGTTCCCCTGGAACTTGAGGCGACCCAGGAGTGGAGAGGATTTGCTCCCTGCACACTCTCAGGGATTTTTCGTGAGTTGCTGCCTTACGGATGTGTCTGACTCTGGGAATGTGAGGAGAATGATAAATGGGGTGTCATGGCTCATGTGGGCAAAATACAGCTTGAGATGGTGTGAATTTATAAAGGAAAAAGTTTTTTTTTTTTTTTTGAGGCAGAGTCTCGCTCTATCCCCCAGACTGGAGTGCAGTGGCGCGATCTCGGCTCACTGCAACCTCCACCTCCCAGGTTCAAGCAATTCTCCTGCCTCAGCCTCCTGAGTAGCTGGGATTACAGGCATCTGCCACCAAGTCCGGATGATTTTTATATTTTTAGTAGAGACAGGGTTTCGCCATGTTGGTCAGGCTGGTCTCAAACTCCTGATCTCGGGTGATCTGCCTGCCTCAGTGCTGGGATTACAGGTGTGAGCCACAGTGCCCAGCCAGGAAAAAGATTTAATTGACTCAGTTCTGTATTGCTGGGAAGGCCTCCGGAAACTTACAACCATGGCAGAAGGAAAAGGAAAAGCAGGCACCTTCTTCACAGGGTGGCAGGAAGAAGTGCCAAGCAAAGGGGGAAAGCCCCTTATAAAACCATCACCTCTCGTGAGAAATCATTCACTATCACAAGAACAGCATGGCGGTAACCACCCCCAGATTCAATTACCTCCCACCAGCTCCCCCCATGACACGTGGGGATTATGGGAACTATAATTCAAGATGAGAATTGGGTGGGGACACAGCCAAACTGTATCAGGTGGTCCCCTGATTTTCCCTATAGTGACTCTGTTGGGGTATAGAGATATCAGAGAGAGAGAGCGAGAAAGCACGCTTGCAGATCAGCTGCAGATGAACTGACTGTGTGAGGAATGTGGCTGAATTCTTAGAGTGCTGTGATGGTTAATTTTATATGTCAGCTTGCCTGGGCCATGGTGCCTAGATCTTTGGTTAAACATTCTAACATTTTTCTGGATGTTTCTGTCAAAGTGTTTTTGGAAGAGATTAACATTTAAATGGGTGGATTTTGAGTCAACCAGATTGCTTTCCATGACGTGGGCGAGTGTCATCTAATAAGCTGAAGAACAAAGACTGACCTCCTCTGAGCAAGAACAGTGCTGCCAGCAGGCTGACTGTGGGCTCGATCCGTAGCTCTTCCCTGGGTCTCCAGCTGCTGGCTTGTCCTGCAGACTTTTGACTTGCACCTCCACAATCACACGAGCCAATTCCTTAAAATAGACCTCTCTCTTTCTAGGTATAGATACACATCCTGTTGGCTCTGTTTCCCTGCCAAAATGAAAGCCAATCAATACCAGCAGAATGTGTGGGGCCTCATTCGAATGAATGTTTGTGCCCTCTTGGCAGACATGGCGAATTATTCAAGAGCAGGAAGCCAGTTCAGGATGGAGCAAAGTGTTATCCTTGACTTCTTCCTCCAGCTTCCGTCCCCATCAATCTGTGTAGTGGCCCACCCTTCCCACTTTCCACATTTGCTCTCTTTCTCACTGCTACTCCTTAATCCGAGCCATCCATGGAAATCCCCAGCCCATCACACGGGACCCTTGACGGTCTAACTCTCAGCATTCATTCCTCTCATTCCCAGCCTTTACTCTATGCATCAGGCATGCAGACCCTTCCCCGCTACTTGTAGAGCCCATGCTCTGTTATATCTCTGTGTATTTCGTTCACCAAAAAATCTCTAATAAGGGCTGACTGTGTACAATCCTGTGCTAAGGGCAGAACACATGGTCCCAGGTTTCAAGGAGCTCAGAATCTAGGGGAAAGAGAGGCTTGGAAACAGATTAAGTGCAACCAGGTCCAGGTTACAGAGGGGAGGAAAGAAGCCCTGGTGAAGGCTCTTTGCAGAGGGAGGGAACATCTTAATTTTATGCATATTCTTCCTTCTGCTGCCTTGCACCTCTGCCCCAGGAACATCTCATCCTGCAGCTGAATACCGCCTCTCTACTCAGTGGTATCTACTGCCACCTCCATGCTCTGTCCAGAGCTAGCTCATTGTTCCCTTCCCAGTACTCCTTCATATTTTCTATTTACCACTTTTTTCCTTTATTACATCAAGTAATACTACCAAATACCGCTCCTCTAGCATCTGCACTGTGCTGCACATGTGCTTACCCTGCAACCATATTTGGGGCGGGTACCATCGTATCATCATTGGCTCAGGGTGTAAGTGTCTTGCTTAGTAACTCATGGTTCGTGAAATTAGTCATTTCACAATCTCAAGTTGCTGAGTACTTGTCTGGCACGGAGTAGAGAGCTAATATTTGTCTAATGGAAGTGTGTTTGTGAAATGCTGGGCTGTGTAAGCTGAACAGAATGGAATAAAATCAACTTGAGGGGTTTGCCAGGGAAGACTTTAAAAGCAGAGGACATTGGTTTCTCTCTTGCCACCACTAATGTTTCTCAGTGTGTGGGGCGAGAGCCAGGAGAGA
This sequence comes from Theropithecus gelada, assembly GCF_003255815.1. Lineage (NCBI taxonomy): Eukaryota > Metazoa > Chordata > Mammalia > Primates > Cercopithecidae > Theropithecus > Theropithecus gelada. The sequence continues at coordinate 81,108,770 of NC_037668.1, forward strand.
GAAGTCAGGTAGTCCCATCGTTGGAAAAGGCCACAGCGCCTTGCTGCCACCCACTGACAGCAGCATGGAGCTCTGCAGCTCTGGGACTGCCTGTGCAGGGGGCCATCCCTGGTACCATGCCCCTCTCCCTTCTGTGTGCCAGCTGGGCTCTCTCTGTTTCCTGGCCAGAGCTGTCCCTCCTGAATGCCAAACATCTGCAGACAGGGTTTGCAAACAGCTGGCTCAAAGTTCTGAGCTTTTGTGATCTCATCCAAGTGCCTGGCTATGGGGAACAGGTTTATTTTCCTGGGCTACCAGCTCTGGAGTGGTGGAAATTACATTAGACTTAGATTCAGAGGCCTGCATTTGATTCTCAGCCCTGCCACTTTACAGCTAAATAAATGATACTGAACCTCTGTTTCCTTCGCTGTAAAATGGAAATGATGATCATTCCTACATCATAGGGTTGTTAGGGGAGTAAGGCAATAGACATGGGGCATGCTTGTAACTGTGTTCTGCTGAAAACATGTGAGAGAGTGGCAATAATTCAAAGAAGCAAGAGTTCCTCAAGTCACAGTCATGCCAAGATATCTAGACAATCCCTTCAGTTTATCTCAGTTCATTATTGAGATGTGAGGTCTACATAGCAAGGAAATTAAGTGTTGCACTGAATGGACCAGATTTAGTTATTCATACAGGCGGGCTGACACCTTGGGACTAGCATAGATTCTGGAGGCGGAAATTCTGGAAATGAATCCCCAAGTGCTGTTTGTGTAATCTAAGCATCATTTCTCTAGTTCTAAAATTGGGGTCATAATCTCCACATTGTACATGCCCTTGGACCCAGCAATCTTGCTCTTGGATTATATCCCAGAAGGCGTGTACGGTGATGTGTAGAAGGATATTCTTCGTGGTGGTGTTTATGGTAGCAGACAGGGGAGATACTGGAGGTTTTCACCACCAGGGAATGGAAAAGTCAACCACAGTGGATGCGCCTGTGGAATTCCGGACAGCAGGCAGAAGCAATGGACTTCTTCCATTCTGTGTAGATGCACACAGAGTAGCATGGAGAATTCTTCAAAACAGTGTTGGGTACGCCTGGCGCGGTGGCTCACACCTGTAATCCCAGCACTTTGGGAGGCCGAGGCGGGCGGATCACGAGGTCAGGAGATCAACACCATCCTGGCTAACACGGTGAAACCCCGTCTCTACTAAAAAAAATACAAAAAAAAAAAATAGCCAGATGTGGTGGCTGGTGCCTGTAGTCCCAGCTACTTGGGAGGCTGAGGCAGGAGAATGGCGTGAACCCAGGTGGCAGAGCTTGCAGTGAGACAAGATCGTGCCACTGCACTCCAACCTGGGCAACAGAGCAAGACTCCATCTCAAAACAAGTAAACAAAAAAAAAAGAGTCACCTAATTAGAACAAAAGACACTCCTATCACCCAGAAAATTCCAACAGATTAGGAGTTCTGTGTCAGAAACTGGAGTCAAAGACAAAATATTAGAACAAAAGATGCACCTAGCACTCTTATTGCAAATTACAAGTGTTTTAGGAGCTCTGTGTCAGGAACCATGGATGAGGAACAAAAAAAAAATCTTACTATAAATCATAATGTTGGGGGTATAGATTAAAACAAGAAAAGAGAAGAGCATTGCATAGATCAGTGATAATAGTAGACTATTAACCTAGATATAAAACCAACTCAATTTCCTGCAGCAGAAAATGTTTTAAATGCCTATCCTGAGGTGTTGTAAGAATTAGACATAACGTTCATAAAGGTTCCTGGTACAGTGCTTGGCCCATGGGAGATGCTGCAGAAATGGAAGCTCCTTTTATCATTCCCTCATTGATCAAATAATGTACCAAGTGCCCACTTTGTGCAGGATGCTGTGCAAGGAGCCATGGGAGAGACAAAGACTGGGTGTCTCTCAGGAACTTGAGCATAGCAGACGGGACAGAATGGCAGTGGGAGGGGAGAACCCTCATCTGAAGCTGCAGAGATGATGCTATCAGACCTCCTCAGCTTCCAAATTGAGGCTGAAAAAAGTGACTTGCTCAAGGTCACACAGCCAGTTAGGGGCTGAGTTAAGGGCAACTGACTAGGTCTCCAGGGCCCTTTTCAGAGCATCAACCAAGTTGGTGTCACTGGTGGGACAACTGAGATTCTTGACTTCACCGCACAAAAGAATTTGGGGTTGGGTCCAAAGTAAGAGCAGTCTAAGAAGTTTACTGCAAAGTGAAAGTACACCCTGAGAGGCAGAGCGGGCTGCTCAGAGGCAGAGACAGCCCCAGTGTCCCAAGGGAATTCCCTTTATGAGAGCTGTACATACATATGCCTGAAATCCGGGTGAGGTCAAGTGCAAAGGCTGACCTGTGGTTGGTGTATGCACTCAGCGTCTACATGCTCTCACATGCATTGCATGTTATCACTAGCACAGAAAATCACCCAGGGGTGTGTTTATTAAAATGAGGAAAAATCACTAAGCTAAACCTTGAGACTAGTTGCTCATATGAGACCCTGGAGAAGTCCTTAGCCCACCCCCATAAGCCAGGAATTTGTAGCTAATAGTTTCTTGGGGTTTTAGTGCTGATTAGCTAGAGATTAGGGAAGGTACATCACATCATGAACAAGGGGCTTTTGTTCTCTTTCCCCGGTGGTACTAGGTATCAGAAACTTGCAACCATCTGGCGCTCTGCCGGTAGCCTGTAGGACTGCTTACAGGTAGGTGCTGATGCACAAGCGGGGCCTGCTTTGAAAGGAGCCCACGGGGCTTCACACCAGGGGACACGTCAGTGTGGCCTCCTAACCTTCCTTATCCTGCCTCACCAGTACCTCTGAATCCGAGAGCAGTGGAAGGCTGGTACCTCCTGTCTCACCTTCTGCTCTGACAATCTTCCCTCACACTCCTCTCCAGTTTACCCACTCACCCATGTGCATGTGTGCAATGGAGAAATGAAATTAGGAGATTATTTTAAAAATACAATTTGGTAGCTAAAATCTTTCTGGACAGGGGGTCCATGGGAAAAAAGTGAAAAGGTTCTGAACCCTGGCAGAGATGAAGCTCTTAAGGAATAAACCTCCTTGGGATGGTTAATTTTACATGTCAACTTGACTGGGCCATGGGGTGCCCAGATAGTTGGCTTACTTCTGGGTGCATCTGTGAGGGTGCTTTGGGATGACATTGGCGTTTGAATTGGTGGCTGAGTAAAGCAGACAACCCTTGCCAATGTGGGTGGCACCATCCAATTTGTTGGGGCCTGAATAGAACAAACAGGCAGAGGAAGGCAGAGTTTGCCCTCCGCCTGGCTGCCTGAGTTGGGACATTTGTCTTCTCCTGCCCTCAGACTGGGACCATAGTCTCCCCTGGTCCTTAGGCCTTCAGACTTGGACTGAGTGACACCACTGACTCTCCCAGGTCTTCAGCTTACAGATGGCAGGAAGAGGGACTTCCCAGCCTCCACAGTCATGTGAGCCAGTTCCTTACAATAAATCTCTTCATATCTACACATCCTATTGCTTCTGTTTCTCTGGAGAAGCCTGACTAATCCGTTCCTGTTCTCCCTTTTCCAGGCCTTCCCAGCTGCTTTAGTGATTCTGGGTCAGAGTCTTGCAATCAGAAGCAACTCCCACCCTCAGCCCTCAAAATCGGCCATCTCAAATCTTACTAGCCAATGGCACTCCAAGGAGAGGGAGGAGCAGTGTCCCCATAAGCCCCTTCCAGCCCTTATCATCCTTTTACTTGTCCCTAAAATATCCTATTCCCCAAAGATGGCAAGAGTGCCTCCCGAAGAGGAGGAGCAAGGGCATCTCCAGGGAGCCCCGCTCTCTGAGCTCTGACTGGGGGTGGGGGAGGAGAGAACTCTGAGTCTGGCTCACGGGGTGCCATGTGTCAGGCAGCAGGTCCTTGTGAAGTTTCCAGAGATGTGAGGAGTTGGTCATAACAGCCCAGGGAAGGAGAGGTGGACATGGCAAAGGGGAGAGACAGGTCCCCAAAGGCTTTGCCGACATCTTGCCAGCCTTGATTCACCAGAGCTATAATGGCCTTTTCCTACTGTTGCAGAAAAATGCAAAACTTTCCCCACAGAGTTCAAAATGAGATTGGCAAGGAGCTGAATACCATATTGGTTTTCTGAGATGAGCACAGTCAGCACACTAGCTCCAAGTCAGAAAGGACAAGAGAGGAGGGCCAGACAATTCTCTAGGTGATGGGAACCCTCCCTGTCTGGGGGTTTGGCTCAGCTGTGAGCTGCGTTAATGTGACTGCGGAAGGGAAGCATGGCTCACACCCAGCCAGCACGGACACTGTCCCAGCGCTGCGCTGAGCCCTCATAGACTGGCTCCATTTACCTCTCAAGCAGCACCCCATGAGCTGAGTGCGGTTCTGTGGCCATGTTACACATAAGGAAATAAGATGCAGAGCTGATGACTTGCCCAAGATCACACTACTGGAAGTGGTAGAATTAGAATTTGAACCCAGATTGCCTTACTCTAGCCCATAACCCTAACCACTAATCAAAACAGCAGCTCAACTGTAGCCGGGTCATTAGGAATCTCCCAGCTTATGGCTGAGAAAGCAAGAAAAACGAATCTTTACCATGCAGGGCTGGAGTCAAAGTGCATGTCATTCAGTGCACGTTTCTTCTGAAGAATATTGCTTATGGAAATGCATTCTGGGGGGGCACAATGGCTCATGCCTGTTATCCCAGCACTTTGGGAGGCTGAGGTGGACGGATTGCTTGAGCCCAGAAGTTCGAGGCCAGCCTGGGCATATTAGGGAGACCTTGTCTCTACAAAAAATAAAAAAATTAGCCCAGCATGGTGGCATGTGCCTGTGGACCTAGCTACTCAGGAGGCTGAGGCAGGAGGGTCACTTGAGTCTGGGAAGTCGAGGCTGCAGTGAGCCGTGATCATACCACTGCACTCCAGCCTGGGTAACAGAGAGAGACCCCGTCGCCTTCGCTGACAAAAAAAGAGACAAATATATTCTAGGGAAACATCAATCTATCACCATACTTCCTATATTCTCAGTATTATCTCTTATTTTGTGGGGGGCTGCCTGCTCATTGAACAGTAGAGCATGCCATGAGGTTTCATCACATCTAACATACAACCTCCCTTCCATCCTAACTGATCTTCCGCAGTGTTTCTCAGCACTGTCATACAACTACCGCTTATGGAATGGATGAATGACATTATTACAAGATATTTAAAGATATTTAAAAGCATAAAACCTGAATAAAAGCCACCTCAATCACTCGGTGTGTGTAAACAACACCCCCGTTCAGACAACACTGACTGGAGGGTCGGGTTCTACTTACCGGCTAAAGTGGCGCCACCATGTGGCAAGAATGTAAACGCTATTTGCGGTGGACTTGGATAGGAGGCTTTGAAATTATGTGAGCCTTAATTTCTTTTTATTTAATTGGTGAGAGTTGCATTATTCCAAAGTTGTAGGCGTCAAGTCAGACTTTATTAGTATCGTGTATCACACGATTTCTAATTCCTATCATTTAAATTGGGCCGATAGGGACCCCTCCATGCCATGTGGTGAGTGCTGGGATTTGGGCATATGCTGGACATCTGGACATGACAGGGCCCAGGGGAGGAGGTAAAGTGTAGGGAGGCTCCCAGAGGAGGTGACCTGTGAGTCAGATTTTGAGAGTTTTCCAAAGGAATGCACAGAAGTGGACAGCAGAGGAAAGGGAAGACGATGTTCCAGGCACAGAGAGCAGAGTAGAGAATGCCAAAAACATCACAGAAGGACACGAGGCATTGGTGAAAGGTTGGGTGTTTAGCTGCTGTTTTGATTGGTGGTTAGGCTCATGGACTAGGGAGTAAGACAGTCTGGGTTCAGATTCTAATTCCATCACTTCCCAGTAGTGTGATCTTGGGGTAGTCATCAGCTCTGCATCTTCTTTCCTTATGTCCCGAGAGGGGAGTGGAGGTGGAGCTGGGGCTAGAGAGGAGGGTCAGGGCTGGGTGGAAAATGCCATACATGCCATGAGAAGGAGCCTTTTTCCTGCAGGAGTGGAGGTCACTGAAGGACAGGCAGGTCTGTGTTTAGACAGATTACCAGTAGCAGGGTGGATGTTGGACTAGAAGAGAGAAGAAACCAAAGACAGGGAAACTAGTTAGCAGACTATTGAAGACGTCTCCTATCCTTTCATGTATTCTTCAAATACTTACTGAATGCCCACACTGTGCCAGCGACTGTTCTGGGCATTAGAGATCTATAAGACAGCAAAACAAAGACTGCTGCCCTCTGGGAGCCTACACTCTACTAGGGGGAGACAGGCAACAAACACACAAATAATACGATATATAGTGTTTCAGATAATATGAAAAGCAACGGGAAAAAAATAAAGCAGGGAAGGAGGATAGAGAACGTGGGCAGGGGTGCAATTTTGGATAAGGTGATCAGTGAAGGCCCTGGTGAGAAGAGGATTAAAAGGCCTAAAGGGAGTGAAGGAAGAAAGCATTCCAGGTCCCAGGGAAGGCCTTCCAGGCAGAGAGAACAGTGAGGGCAGAGGCTGAGGTCAGAGCGGGTACCTGGTGAGATCTTGGAAAAGCAAGGAGGCCAGCGTGGCTGGAGCAGAATCAAGGCAGGCAGGGTGGGGGCCAGGGGCAACATCAGAGACGGGGGGGGGGGGGGGTGCAAACTGTGTAGGATGGGGTTGGCAAAGCTTATCTATAGAGAGCCGGACAGTAAACATAATATTTCAAACTTTGTGCACCACGGGATCTCTCTTGCAACTGCTGAACTCCGTAGTGTGCAAACAGCCACAGCCCAAATGTGAAAGAATAAGCATGGCTGTGTTTCAACAAAACTTTACTTACAAAAATGGGTGATGGGTCAGAATGGCCTGCAAATCACAGTTTGCCAGCCCCGGTGCAGGACATTAGAGGCACTGAAGTTCTTAGTTTTACTTGAAGCTATCACAGGGTTTTGAGTAAAGAAGAAGCACACTGTAACTGATGTGTTCAGATTGTTCTGGCTGCTGTGTGAGAATAGACTGCATGGGGGCCCAGGGTGGAAGTAGGGAAACCAACTCTATTATTTATTCTCTGAGTGACCTTGGGCAAGTTACACAGCCTCCCTGGCCTTCAGTTTCCTCTTTTGTAAATTGTGGGGGGTAATAGTGTAATGATACCTAGCTTATGGAGCTGTTGTGAAGAGTAAATAAATCAATATATGCAAAGCACATGGGAAGTGCCTGGCACACAGTAAGCACTATATATGGTAGCCATTTTTATTAATGCAGTCATTTCGACAGATACAATGATGGTTTGAACCAGGTTATGCTGATAGAAGTAATAAAAAGTGATCTGATTCTGGACGTATTTTGAAGGTAGAGCAAACAGAATTTTCGGATGATTTGTATACGGGGTAGAGAGAAAGAGAGAAATTCAGGAAGATTTTAACTTTTTGTCTGAGTAACTGGAAAATGGATTTGTTCTTTACCTAGAGGAGAAAAGCTGTGGAAGAATGAGTTTTCAGGGGAGCATGAAGAATTCAGTATTAGACAGTAGGATCTGTAAGCCTCATTCAGAGGAAAGCTCATTGAAAGTTAAGGAGAGGAGAAAGAACCAACAAAGATAATGGAGAGGAGGTGGACAGCGAGGTAGGCAGAAAATCAGAAGGACATGGCATCCTGGAGTTCAAGGGAGGAAGGCATTGCGAGGAGGGAGGTGTGCATCAAATTTTGATAGGTCAGGTAAGCTGAAGATAAGAATCACTGGGTTTAGCAATGTAGAAGACTGGAGCAGTTTTGGTGGAGTGGTGGGTGTGCAAGGCTGAGGGAGCAGATTTAACAGAGAATGGAAATTAAGTGTTTGCAGACAGCAAGTACAAACAGTTGTTGGGGGAAATTGGCTGAAAGGAGAAGATGGGAAATGAGGCCGTAACTGGGGCAAGCCATGAGGTCCAGACAGAGTTGACAAGTGATAAGGAAGCAATAGACATCAAGGGCCTTGGAAGATGGGATGAAGAGTCCAAAGGCATTTCTGATAAAGAGGACCTGGAGACTGTCAAGGGGTGTGGAGTGAGGGAGAAGTCTAGACTGGCTCCCGGGTTCCTGGCGTGCATAACTGAGGGGGTTGTTGGGAGCAGCATCCCTTCTCTGTGCTTTGGTAGCATCTTGGGCATGCTGCTATTGCTGCATAAATTGCACTGTCATATAATTGTTTATGAATCTGCCTGCTATTTGAGGACCATGCCACGTTCCATATTTATCTCTGTGCAACTGACACGGAGCGAGTGCTTGGAAGTGAAGCAGCAGCTCCGGGAAGGCCACAGTTTCAGTGGTCTGGTCTTGACAAGACAGCGATTTTTTTCTTCCATGCCCCATGTTAGAGCACATTCCTCCTGTTCTGTATAAATCTCTGTAGGGTCCAGTCCTACCTGGCCTGTGGGTTTTTCTCTTCGTGTGCAGAGATAAGAGATCACAGAAATAAAGACACAAGACAGAGATAGAAGAAAAGACAGCTGGGCCCGGGGGACCACTACCACCAAGGCGCGGAGACCGGTAGTGGCCCCGAATGCCTGGCCATGCTGTTATGTATTGTATACAAGGCAAGAGGGCAGGGTAAGGAGTGTGAGTCGTCTCCAATGATGGGTATGGTCGCGCGAGTCACGTGTCCACCGGACAGGGGGGCCCTTCCCTATTTGGCAGCCAAGGCGGAGACAGGGGACAGTTTATGTCATTATTTCTTCTATGTATTTCTCAGAGAGATCAAAGACTTTAATACTTTCACTATTTCTGCTACTGCTATCTAGAAGGTGGAGCCAAAGACTTTAATACTTTCACTATTTCTGCTACTGCTATCTAGAAGGTGGAGCCAGGTGTACAGGGTGGAACATGAAAGTGGACCAGGAGCGTGACCGCTGAAGCACAGCATCAGAAGCACAGAAGGAGACGTTTAGGCCTCTGGATGGCTGTGGCCAGTCTTGACTGATGTCAGGCCTTCCACAAGAGGTGGTGGAGCAGAGTCTTCTCTGACTTCCCTGGGGAAAGGCAGACTCCTTTCCAAGTCTGCTAAGTAATGAGCGCCTTCCCAGGCACTGGTGTTACCGCTAGGCCAAGAAGCCCTCTAGTGGCCCTGTCCGGGTGTAACAGAGGGCTCACACTTGTCTTCTGGTCACTTCTCACCGTGTCCCTTCAGCTCTTATCTCTGCATGGCCTGGTTCTTTCTAGGTTATAATTGTAGAACAAAGATTATTATAATATTGGAATAAAGAGTAATGCTACAAACTAATGATTAATATTCATATATAATCGTATTTATAATCTATTTCAAGTATAACTATTCTTATTCTATATATTTTCTTTATTATACTGGAACAGCTTGTGCCTTCGGGCTCCTGCCTCGGCACCTGGGTGACTTGCCTCCCACACATCTCCACTGTCCTTCCTTTCCAGAGATGCAGATGGATTCTTATCTAAGATGCCATAACTCAACCATATTTTATAGAGAAGCATGGTTGGCATTCCATCAGGATCCCAGAGCTGAATATGACAACCAGGGCTACAACCCAACTGTTTCTAGTTGAGTTTCTGGAATCCTGTTGGTGTGGTTGTCTGGAATCTGAGCTGTTGCATCCCTATCCCCATATGACTGACCTTTTAGAAGTTAATCCAGTGGTTCCCTAACATTGGTGTGGCCCACTGAGCCTCCATGCCCAGAATCTTCCCCATGGACGACTCCATTTTCTGTTTTTTTAACATAAGCTAGCAATCTAAGCTCTGGCAAGACAAACTTTACACTGATGAAATGACTCAACACCTCTTGGTGCTGATGTAGGGCTATTTTTACATTCCAACGCTTTAGGGACTGTTGTGAGGCCTCAGAAATCCAGGCTCCTTTGAAGTACGTACTCTTAGACAACAGCCCCACCCACAGTCCCCTGTCCTACCTGACAATAAAAAACTGAGACGCATGGGCGAGGCTGAGGGAGAAGCTGGTGAGCAATGGCAACACGAGGCAGTGAAGAGAGGGGACTTGGGAATGTGGCAGTGAAAAAAGTCAGCCTGTGTCTCAGTGATGTGCGTGTGAGGGACCCAAACACTTAACTCAGATCACATTCTATGGGAAAGATGAGGATTAAATGAAATGACATAGATACAATGAAGAGCACAGGGTGGGCAGTTAATAATTTTTAGCTGCCTTTTCTTTTACTATTTGAAATGTGCATTGTAAATTACAAAGTGACAGATGCTAGTTGCTAGGATGAGGCAGGTACCAGTCCAATGGACTAGACCAGTGTTTCTCAAACTCTAATGTACCTAAGAAACAGCTGGGGATCTTGTTGATCTGTGGATTCCGTTTCAGCGGGTCTAGGATGATGGTTGAGATCCTACAGGTCTAACAAGCTCCCAGGTGATTCCAATTCATTGAACTCTTTGAATAGCAAAGGTCTAGAACAGTGGTCTTACCCAGGCTACACATTCAAAAGATCTAGTGAGGTTTATAAAGTATGGGCTTTCTGCTCTTGCACTCCATCTACTGAACCAGAATTTCCAGTGGTGGAGCTCAGGCATTTACAGTTTTAATAGGCAAGCCAGATGACTCTAGTGTTCAGCCAGGACTGAAGACCACTGGCCTAAGGCGCCGTATTCTTTCTAATTCTGCTCTCCAGCTAATTCTGATTCATTCAGTCAGTGATATTTGTTGAGCTTCTATTCTCTGCCAGGCAGTGAATTTGGCAAGGAGAACAAACAAAAAAACCAGCAATGACAGGGCATATGCCAAGTGTTGGGCAGGGGATGCCTTGCATGGGAGCCCAGGACAGCGGGTGTGGTGATTTAGCCAGCTTGATTGGTCACAGGCAAGGAAGGCTTCTCTGTGGGAGGTAAGGGTAGGACTGAGTTTAAAGAAGGAACAGAACCAAGTTAGAACAATAAGAAGAGCCATAAAATAACATAACATGCTGGAAAAGACTTGAGTTCACTCAAGGGAAGGGTAAGTAACTAGGCTGGAGAAGACATTAGGAACAAGATCATGAAGGGTTGTTGCTAAGTTAGGAGTTTGACTTTCATCCTGAATGCTAGGATTTTAAGAAGACTGAATGTTGGAAAATAGCAAACACAAAACAAACATTCAGCCTCAACATTATCATTATTATGTCACTATTATTATTATTATTACCAGGTTTGTGTTTTAGAAATATTATACTGACAGTAGGATGGAGAATGGGCTACAGGAGACCTAGGCTAGAAACAGGGAAAGTGGTCACAAACTATCATAGTAACCCAGTCAAGGAATGAGACAGATATGAAGGAGGTAGATTTGGCAGGACTTGGAAGACATGGTTCTTGCAATAATTTAAACACTCTCATGTGCATGTAGCAGTTTGCAAATTCCTTTCGTATAACAAACTTGAGAAGGAGTCAGCATAAACATTAGTCCAATGTTACTAATAAAGGAAACTGAGGCTCAGAAATGAACTGACTTATTTACAGTCACATGACAAGCATGTGAGCAATTCTGGTTTATCTGACTCAACACCAGGCATTCCTTTTGCTGTGTTGGGCCGCCTCCTGTAAGGTAGACATTCTATATGAACACTGGGAAGGGTGGGGTAACCCCTCCTGGTTGGCATGTGGGGTGTACTGATGTGGCCTTAAAGGGACCCTGAGGCCAGGCGCGGTGGCTCATCCCTATAATCCCAGCACTTTGGGAGGCTGAAGTAGATGTATTACCTGGGCTCAGGAGTTTGAGACCAGCCTGGGCAATATGGCAAAAACCTGTCTCTACCAAAAATACAAAAAATTAGCTGGGCGTGGTGGCACACACCTGTGATCCAAGCTATAGAGGCTGAGATGGGAGGATGGCTTGAGCCTGGGAGGCGGAGGTTGTGGTGTGCTGAGATTGGGCCACTGCACTCCAGCTTGCATGACAGAGTGAGAACCCCTCCCAAGTAAGTAAATACATTTAAAATAAATAAAGGGACCCTGAGTTCAACAACTCTGTTATCATTAACTCGACATTCCCAGATATGGAAATAGGAGCCAGAGTCTCAACACTGGAATTTTCAGACAGTTTTGAGAAGAACCCATCAAGGGCTCCCAGCTTTTCCCAACACAGTCTTAGAGCTGATAGGTTACGAAAGCAAAGTAGCAATGGAAGTACAGATATTGGAGCAGTCGGCAGGGGTGGGGGAAGTTATCCTAATCCATCCTTGCCTTCATCTCTGTTTCAAAGGCATGTCCCTTTCTCCACTCATTCTCCTCATTTCCCTCTTCTCCATCAATTAATTTCCACCTCTCTCTAATATCTGCCTTCCCCCTGGCTCCGCCTCTCAAGCTTCAAGTTTGCTCCAACCTCACTCATCCTTAAAGGGCCACCTCATCTTAGTCCTGCCATATTCTCAAGCTACTGCCCTGCAGAGTTAATAAACAACTCCACCCACGCTTCACAGAGGAACGGGAAGGTTTAATCTGATTTTTACCTCTGTCGCAGACAACTGTCTCTGATTATCTCAAGTTCAAAGTTGGCCTTCTGATTACTGTGACTCGCTTTGAGAACTGATAATGGCTTACAAATGGATTCCTTTACCACACTTTGGTTTGTCTGATGTTTCATGGGCTGTCTGTGTGTAAACTTAGTTATTTAATGTCTCATACTTTGGGGGATAGTGCATCAGTGAGGAATCTGTTTGCCTACTATTAACTTTGGCTTAAACATATAACATAGACAGAGATGATACACATCAAATAATTTGTCTCACAGGCAAGAAGGCAGGGGAAGGTACTTGTAGGCTAGAGCAGCAGCCGCTTTACACAATCGTCAGTGTTCTAGGCCCCTCTGTCTTTTCACACTGTCACCTTTGACATGTTGGTTTGTGGCCCAAAGGCTGCAAGATGGCAATGCATCACCAAGCATCCTCCAGGTAGGCAGAAGAAAGAAGGGCAAAGAGGGGCAAACGGGGCCTTGCCAGCCGACTCTGCCACTCTCTATCGAGAAGACAAAAGTTTTCCTGGAGTCCACACCCAGCAGAATTCTGTGTCCATCTCATTTCACACAGCCACCTACAGCTGGAAGGTAGCTAAGGAGAAGTATTTTGGATGGGCTGGGTCAGTCAACCAGCAGCATCGTTCATATATCCTCATATATGTGGGGAAGACTTTGCTTATGGTTTAGCTGTGTGAAAAACAAGTTACAGTGACTGGTGTTTCAGATGTCAGGACCTGTGTTAGGTGTAGCATAAATTCTGTCAAGTGAAGACTACCATCTCCCTTTTACAGATAAGGAAGCTGAAGATCAGAGAGGTGGAATAACTTATTGAAGCTCATATAACCTGAAGAAGTACTTTTCTGTTAAAACAAACATAGACATGTTATGACATAAAACCAAAAAATCCTCACTAATTTTAGAGATAAAAATTGGTGGCTGCACAGACATTCCATATGACAAGGGTCCTTAACCCCTGGGCTGCAGACCCCTGTCAGTGGCGTGTTAGGATCTGGGTCGCACAGCAGGAGGTGAGCCATGAGCCAGCATTACTGCCTGAGCTCCGCCTCCTGGTTCAAGCTCCTTGTGAGAATCTAACTAACGCCTGATGACCTGAGGCAAAACAGCTTCATCCCGAAACCACCCCCCACCCACCATCCCCGTCTATGGAAAAATTGTCCCTCGTGCCAAAAAGGTCGGGGACCACTGCCATAGGGACTATGCCCTTGACCCTCCCAAAGGAGCATTTCCCCTTTCCTCACTCACTGGGGGTACATCGCTGGGAAAGTATGAGAAGCCCCAGGGACTGCCCTCAAGTGGGGATAACAAGATATACACACAAAAAGTGAGCTTCCCCCGCAGGAATTCAGGCCTGATGCAGTCTGTGATGTGAGGATGTCTCAGGAACTGCCATGCAGATGAGTGGGAAATGAAGGTGACTGATGGGAAGTGCCCTGAGGTGACAGGAGGGAGCAGTTCCTGAGGGAGCCACAATGGTCAGGGAGGGCTCGGGGAAATGGCAGATAGAACGAGGCCTTGAAAGGAAAGTAAGAATTGTACAAGCAAGAAGGAGATAGAAAGGGTAATCCAGGTGATGAGAAAAGTATGCCCATATTTTGGAAGCCAGAAAGAGTTTGTGACAATCCAGGGAGAGTGAAAAGACAGCCTGGCTAGAGGAAGTGGGTCCTGAAGGAGAGAAATGATAAATCATCCTGGAAAGGAAGTCTGGGGCCGGTTCCTGAGGGAAGTCCCCGGAGATCCAACATCTTCTGTTCTTTCTACCTACAGGTCAGGAATTACACAGATATTGTTTGCTCTGCAGACCTGAGCTGGCTCTAAAGGGGGCTGATTACACAGCCTTCTTGATCTCAGCCTACGTCCAGATGGATCACAGAATCCTCACCACAAGGGAGCTGGCCAGCCCAACCTGGAAGGTGGGGGCTTTCCTGCCATTGGTGGCTATGGGTTTGGGCTTGCATACTCAGTACAGGATGACACCTAACTGTAATGCCACCTGCTATGCCAACAGAACCATCCAGAAACTCAACCAAGGCAGACTGCTGGGGAAAGCTTCTTGTTGTTTTAAATAACATGTCTTGGCTGAGCACTGGCTCATACCTGTAATCCCAGCACTTTGGGAGGCCGAGGAAGGCAGATCACCTGAGGTCAAGAGTTTAAGACCAGCCAAAATTAGCTGGGTTGGTGGCACACGCCTGTAATCCCAGCTATTCAGGAGGCTGAGGCACGAGAATCGCTTGAACCTGGGTGGTGGAGGTTGCAGTGAGCCGAGATCACACTACTGCACTCCAGCCTGGGTGATAGACTGAGACTCTGTCTTAATAAAAATAAATAAATAAATAGATAACAAGTCCATCATCAGTTAGTCCCTGACGAAATGGGCTAGGGGACATAAGGAGGGATGGGGACAGCGAAAAAAGGGGCAGATACCACAGCTCAGATCCTTATCCCCAGCTGGGTTCCCTTCTCCTCCAAGGAGTGCTTTCCAGGAGTGTAGAAAGAGGCATCTCAGTCAGGCAGCCAGGGTCCCTGGAGGCCAGACTTTTTCATCCCCTTTCATATGTGAAGAGGCTGAATAATCATCTTGTCCCCTTGTATTAGCCCATTCTCACATTGCTATAAAGAACTAGGCCGGGCGCGGTGGCTCAAGCCTGTAATCCCAGCACTTTGGGAGGCCGAGACAGGCGGATCACAAGGTCAGGAGATCGAGACCATCCTGGCTAACACGGTGAAACCCTGTCTCTACTAAAAATACAAAAAACTAGCCGGGCGAGGTGGCGGGCGCCTGTAGTCCCAGCTCCTCGGGAGGCTGAGGCAGGAGAATGGCATGAACCAGGGAAGCGGAGCTTGCAGTGAGCTGAGATCCAGCCACTGCACTCCAGCCTGGGCGACAGAGCGAGACTCTGTCTCAAAAAAAAAAAAAAAAAAAAAAAGGAACTACCTGAGACATGGTAATTTATAAAGAAAAGAGAGAGCCAGACATGGTGGCTCATGCCTATAATCTCAGCACTTTGGGAGGCTGAGGTGGGCAGATCACCTGAGGTCAGGAGTTCGAGACCAGCCTGGCCAACATGGTGAAACCCAGCCTCTACTAAAAACACAAAAATTAGCCAGATGTGGTGACCTGCGCCTGCAATCCCAGCTACTCAGGAGGCTGAGGCAGGAGAATCACTTGAACCTGGGAGGCAGAGGTTGCAGTGAGCCAAGATCACACCACTGCACTCCAGCCTGGGCAAGACAGCGAGACCACATCAAAAAGAGAAAAAAAAAAAGAAAGAAAGAAGAAAAGAAAAATTGACTCATGATTCCACAGGCTGTACAGGAAGCATGGCTGAGGAGGCCTCAGGAAACTTACAATCATGGCAAAAGATGAAGGGGAAGCAGGCATATCTCACATGACTGGAGGAGGAAGAAGAGAGAGTGAAGGAGGAGGTGCTAAACACTTTTAAACAACCAGATCTCATGAAAAATCACTCACTATCAAGAGAACAGCAAGGGGGAAATCTGCCCCCATGATCCAAACCATATCATCTGCCTGTATTCTTTGTGTGTGTGTGTGTGTGTGTGTGTGTGTGTGTGTGTGTGTGTGTGTGAAATGGGGTCTCACTCTGTCACTCGGGCTAGAGGAGCATGATCATAGCTCACTCACTGCAGCCTTAAATTTGAGGGATCCTCCTGGGCTCGAGCGATCCTCCTGCCTTAGCCTCCCAAGTAACTAGGACCGTGCCTAGCTAAAATACCAAACTCTTGACTTCAGCTCCATTTGTCATCATTTGTCCATTTCTCCTACAATCTTAAATTTTTTTTGACTGGGGTTTCTATGTGGCTGAATTTGGTGAAGTTTTCACTAACCCAGAACACACACACACACACACACACACACACACACACAGCCCCATTAAAGTTCTTTCCTTCAATGAAATTGGCAAAGGGGCATAAAGAAAACTGGAACCTAAGGACCCAGTGAGGAAGCAATGTTTCACTTTCCACTGGGAACTGGTCTTTTACAATAATCCCATCACACCTAGGAGGCTGGACCAGGTTGTTATTTTAGAGTTTTGAAAGTTGCCCTCCCTTTTTCTACCTGGCTACTGGCTTGGGACTTTAGGTGGGTGAGGCCTGCCTCCACAGGAAAAATCCACAGTGAAAATGGTGACAGTTGGAGGGTGCTGGAGTCGAGCTTAGCCTTCCTCAATTCAGAAGACTAAATGCACACAAGAGTGCAGCAGAAGTCAGGAATCTGCTGCCAGACGGGCCAGAGAGGGGCAGGGCCTTCCTGCTCTAGGGCCCTTCCCCAGAAGATGTTAGCTATAGGTGAAGTCTTTACCTCCTCCCCAACCCCTATTCTCCATTGCATCCTTGGAACCAGGAGCCCAGAAACTTGCCAGCTCAGATAACCAGGACCATGTTTGAGATGCATAAATTTGGTCCTCTGGATCCTTCAAAAGTACACTGTATTTGTCACTCCCCATAGACCCTTCAAGCAATAAGCTCTTCATGCTCTGTCCATTGGTTCTTTTTCTCCAGCAGTTCTGAGCAATGGTTCAAAAATGAAACATCAGATTCATTGTAAAGTTAAAAGGAACAGATTTTTTTCCCCACATACCATGAATTTATCATTGATTGGTTTAGTTAAAATATCTAATGTGTCCACAGGTAAATTTTAAAAGTTCCTTTATGGGGCAGGGAGAGCATTTTTTTTTTAATACTCTGGTTTCACTTTTTTGCATTTAAATACTTTCTCACATACTCAATATTTATAAAAGGGTTAGAGTTCATTTTAGCAAATCCCATTAAATAGGCAGAGCTTTTCAAGGTCTTGCCTGTGAATTTCCTCATTTCAAGCACCGTTTAGTCCAGATAAGCTGCAATAGAACCTGAGAACTTGGGACTGCCAGGCCAACTCTAGGTACTAGTTCCTGACATTTCTTTAAATATTTGGGTGTTCACATTTGTTCTCTTTGGTCATACTTACTGCACTGGACTTCTTTTTTGTTGAAATGTGAACTCTACTGCTAGCCAGTTAAAGTTCATTGTTTTTCAGAACTTTGATTTTAAAGATGAATATTACTTTAACCTGGCCATGATGTACTGCTTTTTCGTAGTTAACTCAAAACAAAGCAGAACTCTGGGGATTAGTTCAATACAAACAATGTATTCTTCAGGATCTTTCTCTAAGTAGAGGAATTTTCTTGACCCTTACACAGCAATATATGGTCTTTTTGGACTACCAGCTCATGGTTATTCTTAATGTGGTCCAGACCCCAGGGCCATCCCTAGGAAAAGGAGGCAAAGCACCTCCCCACAGTAGGCCTGTGCCAGACACAGTGGACACACAGTGGAAACAAGGTCCCTGCCCGAAGACCTCAAGATTTATTGTGAGACATGAATTGGTACTTAAATAGCTGATCATTTTAAAAGCCCTAATACAGTTGTGTTTCATGTACGTAACTGTAAATGAATGTAAAAAGTGCTGTAAAATCACAGTGGGAGGGATTCATTCTTGCAGTGAGGAAGATGGATGAGGATTGAGGAAGACTTCATAGAGGTTGTGGGTTTTGAAATAGGGTTTGAAGGATGAGTAAGAGTTTACTAGGCAGAGATGCATGGAAAGAACATTCCAGGCAGCAGAGACAGCTAAAATAAATAAATAAATAAGTCACAGAGTAAGGAAAAGGATGGGAATGAGAAGTGGTTCAGTGTTACTACAGCATAGAGCAATATTGTCCAACCCACAGTTCAGGACAACTTTGAATGAGGCTAACACAAATTAGTAAACTTTCTTAAAATATGAGATACTTTTACAATTTTTTTTCTTTTTTTTTTTTTTTTTTTTTTTTGCTTATTAGCTATCATTAGTGTTAGTGTATTTTATGTGTGGCCCAAGACAATTCTTCTTCCAGTGTGGCTCGGGGAAGCCAAAAGATTAGACACCCCGGCATAGAGTATTTTGGGGTGACATGATGGGAATCGGAGAAGTAGGTGGGGGCCAGAATTCAGAAGGCCTTGGACACCAGCCTAAAGGCTTAGAGTTGCTCCTATTGGCCATGCACACAGCAAAGGTGTTCGAGTCCCTCTTTTGGCTGTTAGATTGAATGGGCTCAATTTTTTGGCCCTCTGTCTCTAGAACAGAGCTGCTGCTTTTCTACTGGGCCCACTATTTCTTCCTGGTCCTCTGATTCCCTTAGCGCTACACAGATCTCGATATTTGCCTCAGGTATCAAGGCTCTGAAAACGATTAGGATTCAGAGCAGACTGCTCTTTTTCAGAAAGAGTTTTATGTTCTCCCTCTGGTCTTATACACTACAGGCAAATGGCACTGGTGTTTTGGACTTGGGCCAGTTGGGCCTTTTCTCCCCTCAAGAGAGAAGGATTCAATATTCAGTGTTTCTGAATTTCATGCTTAGTTCTTAAGACATTTCCCATTTGCCCTGAGAAATAAGTGCTGGCAGTAAGCTGCACTGTTTTTTTCTAAACGGGAAATGAGTTAAGCATTTGTGATCACCACTGAATGAGTGCCAGAGCTGGTTAGTGATCTTCCTGTTCAATCTGACGTCACCTAACTAGATAAGAAAGAGCTGAAACTAAAAGTCTGGTCTCCTGACTCCCAATCCAGTACTCTTTCTGGTGTGCTCCAGCTTCTGGCTCTGCTCAGCCAATTATGGAACAGACAGAATGTACTTGGCTGCCCCAAACAGGGCTAAAGGGCAGTTCTGTTCCCAAAATGGAATTCTGTTGTGCTTAAGCCAGGCAGCATAATTGCGTGTCTTTTGATAACTCCCTGTCTTCTTCTGTAAAATGGGAGTCACTGGGTCCTTAGGTTCCAGTTTTCTTTATGCCCCTTTGCCAATTTCATTGAAGGAAAGAACTTTAATGGGGTTGTGTGTGTCTGTGTGTGTGTGTGTGTGTGTGTGTGTGTGTTCTGGGTTAGTGAAAACTTCACCAAATTCAGCCATATAGAAACCCTAGTCAAAAAAATTTAAGATTGTAGGAGAAATGGACAAATGATGAAAAAAATTAATCCTTCAGCTCCTTCTAAGATCAAGGACTGGGGCGTGGTGGGCTGTTCTGCAGCTGTTTTGTGATGGATGAGGGATGATGGATCTATGTTCAAGTAGCGGAATCTTAAAGTCAGGAGTTGGAAGGAATCTTGGAGGTGGTCTGTGGTGACAGGAAGCCTCTTCCAATAGACTGAACATGGAAGACTTCCTAGAGCCGGAGGACAAGGGTTTCCTCTTAGCAATGAGCTTCCTGTTTTTGGAAATGCTCAAGCTGAGAATGGATGTTCAAGCAGAGGATATTCCGCTTGGAAGGGGCGTTCTGCACTGAAGTGGTGGCCAGCGGGAAATGCCAGGTTTCCAGCTCCTGCACAAATCCTTTCTAATATCCATCTACTCAGGTGAGCCGGCAGGGCAGCAGCTGTGCAGTGTTCAGAGTCATTTTATGTCAATGATCTTCACCTCGGTTTACTAACAACAGTAACAACCGTTACCGTTTACTGCTTTCCTATTAAGCACCATGTACTGTGCATAACATGTTATCTTTATTTCATCTCTATAATTTTGGGAGGTACGTTGAATCATTACTATCTATCTACTTCTTAGGTGAGGAAATAGAGGTTTAAAATTTAGTCCACAGTCTCGCAGGGATGGAGCCTGGATCAAATTTTGGGTTATCAGATTCCACACACGTTTCTTAGCTTTTCTTTTTTTTTTTTTTTTCAGCTCCAATTTCTGTCTTGCTCCAGAAAAGGGGAAGGAGCGGCTGCGGATCTCTGTCTCCAGCCTCCTAGGGAAGGGAAGGGAGACCAGCGGTGCGGAGGCTGGGGCCCCCTTCTGGGTGGGGCCTAGTGGCGGGCGGGGCCTGGCAGTGGGCGGCCCCTGTCCGGAAGGGGCCAGTCCGGGGCGGAGCCGACGGCCTTACAGGGGCCGGAAGTGGCCCGCGGGAGGAGGAGAAGTGGGTTCGGAGTCCTGAAGCAGTGTCCCGGGCCCTAAGGGGCGACGGCGGTCTTGTCTTTAAACTCCAGAACTACCCATTTGCCGCGTTCTCGCCGCCGCAGGCTCCCGGGACGATGGTGCCCCGCCTGCTGCTGCGTGCCTGGCCCCGGAGCCCTGCGGTTGGTCCGGGAGCCCCCAGTCGGCCCCTCAGCGCCGGCTCCGGGCCCGGCCAGTACCTGCAGCGCAGCATCGTGCCCACCATGCACTACCAGGACAGCCTGCCCAGGTGAGCCCGGCCTCCGGGTCCCCGCCGCCCGCTGCCATCCCAGGATCGGCCCCAACCTGACTGCAGTCACTCATGACCCTTCTAGTGAACCCGCTTCGGCCCCCAAGCCCCTACCATGGAGGCTGCCACATCCCCTAATCTGGAAGTCTTGGGACTTTCAGAATCTCCTAGCACAGGAACCTCAGAACCCTCAAATTGTCTTCCAGAACCCGTCGATGCTATCTCATTCTCCATCTTGAACCCTTCTCAGATTTCCTCTCCATTAACCTGACTTCCAGCCAGCTAAACTAAGTCGTCTTCTCCCTGAAAAATGCCAGACCTGCATATTTCCAGCACCGCTGTAACCCCTCAACTGTGGTGTCTCCTGAAGTACTTTAATGACTGCCTCACATTCCTGCCCGGAATGTGGGTAGGCTGATTCCTAATACATCATGGTTACCATTCCTCAACTTCTCCCAGCATCGCCTTCACCCCTGTCACTCAGGACCCTCAGCCCCACCTCCCGTTTCTCCAGTACTCTGTTCTTTCACCCCCCCATCAGCCCCCACAAGCACAGCCCTCAAGTGTTCACCCTTGCCCTCAACTGACCCTCCCCCACGTTTTTAAATCTTTAATCTCCTAAGTCCAGTGTTGATCCGGAAACCTTTCACTCTCTCCAAGCCCTCCTCAACAGGTTCCTTCCCTTAAAATATCCTACCTCATCCACAGTACCCCTTGTAAGTGCAGCTCACCCTCACAGAATTCTAGATACCACCCTCAGTACCCCGTCCACCCTCCATCATACTCAGATCCAGGGCCTACCCAAATTTCTCTTCTCCTCCTCACCATGGGCTACCCTGCCTTCGAAACACTTCACCCAGAATCGACTTCCCGTCTGAAAATAGCCCTAGTAAATCCTCTCCCCTTCCCTCCCCCAGTACTTTCTTAAATCCGGCTTCCGATTCTCCCCAGCCTTCGAACTCCACCTTCGCCTGAGCCGCCAGGTCTCCTTCTTCAATATTACATATTTTCTTCACCCTCTAAACCAAACCTAAACTAACTTCTAACTTACTGAGTGAGTAACTCCGTTCCTGGAGCCAAGTTCAAAATTTGTCTCAAAGACCCTTCTCACCTTATTTCTCACCAAACTGTCCTCAGGGATTCCCCGTACCCAGGAGCTAGAGGCCAGGCTCCTTCCCTGTGTGTGAAACAAACATTGTGTCACAGGCCTCACCCGAGCTGCTGGGTTGCTGTTTTTCTCCGCATCCGGGACCATTTAACCCAGTGTCATCACTACATACCCCCACCCTCTCAGGAGGATCGAGTGATTCTTGTGAAATTACATTTTATGCAAACATCTAAAACAAATGAAAATGAGATTATCTACACGTAGCAGGAGGGAGGAAGAAAAAGGGGCTTTGTGCCTGTAGGATAAGCCTGTGTGTATGAGCTGAGCCAGTATGTGGGTGAAAGGTGAGGACAGACGGAACCTGTCTTCACTTGCCAAGTTCAGAGTCAGATGGTCACTGACTTTCAGGCAGGCCTGGGCCCCACCCAGGTTTAAGATCAGAGGGATTTTCTGCACTTTAGAATTGGAAAGCTGGGAGGAATATTCAAGATCATTTATTCCAACCCCATCCACAGCACAGTCTGTAGGAATCTGGAGGTACCAATTCAAACTCCAGTTCAAATAGTACCACTAGTCACCCATGCATAACCTTAAGCAGCCAACCTCTCCCAGACCTCCATTACCTTATTTGTAAATTGGGAGTTAGATGAGAGATAAGATTCCTTCTCTCTCTCAGATTATAGACTGATAACATGTATAATCTTTCACACTCACTCATTGATGTCATACTTGGTGAAAAGCCCTAACTTTGAGGTCTGGTAGAATGTAGTTTCAGATTCTGGATCTGCAAGTCTTTAGCTATAATTTTGGGCAATTCTGTTAACTTCATTGAGCCAATTTTATTTTGTTTCTTTTGGAGACAGAGTCTCTCTCTGTTGCCCAGGCTGGAGTGCAGTGGCCCTATCTCGGCTCACTGCAAATTCTGCCTCCCGGGTTCAAAGGATCCTCCTGCCTCAGCCTCCCAAGTAGCTGGGATTACAAGCGTGCACCACCACGTCTGGCTAATTTTTGTATTTTTAGTAGAGATGGAGTTTCACCATGTTGGCCAGGCTGGTCTCAAACTCCTGACTTCAAGTGATCTGCCCTTGGCCTCCCAGGTAGCTGGGACCACAGGCATGCACCATCATGCCTGGCTGATTTCTTGTATTTTTTGTATCTTTTGTAGAGACAGGGTTTCACCATGTTGCACAGGCTGGTCTTGAACTCCTGGACTCAAGCACTCTGCCTGCCTCGGCCTCCCAAAGTGCTGAGATTACAGGTGTGAACCACCATGCCCAGCTTCACTCCAGAAATTTTTAAGTAGGACTTTTTTTTTAATCAAATTGCCATTGTCTCTAATGTAGAATTTTGTTTAAAAGGAAGAAGGTAAACTTTCATGAATATCCTTACTGTAGTAAAACCAAATTTTAAGAAACATATGTAGGCAACTCTGGATTTATGAGGTAGCTGAGATAGTATTTGAAATTTTTCTGAGTAAGTCAGTGAATGTAAGGGGATCTGTGGTGTTAAAGTGTTGTAAATGGGTACTTAGTGCAGTCTAAGTCCATAATGGCAGTAAATAATTGATTTATTTTTGTCATATTGTGGATAAACATGCATTCAAAATAAACTGATGAACCACAGTATATCTTATATTAGGCTTTTAAACTGCTTTATGTATCATGTTTCATTTCCTAAATGACTGATACATTTCAGTATTTTGCATATCAGTGTTAATTTTTAGTTGGTAGAGGCAACCTAACAAACTCTGTTTTGCTATTAGGGGATATTTCTTTCAATAAAACAAATGAATTGGAAGAGAAAATACACCTCACTTTACTGTCCATGTGTTTTAATTTCACAATAAGCCAGTAACTTCATCACCATAGCCATCTTTGGGAATCCCTAGCAGAGAGAATGATGAGTAGGCAAATTGCTGTTCCTGTTATTTAAGCACATGGGACTATTTGGTTCTTCCTAATGGCGTTGCTGGTGTCTGGACATGGCTTACTGATTGATTCCTACCTTTCAGTGACTGTAGCCCCCATATAACTGGCCCTTGGACAGATCTGTGTTTCACTCTTATATAATTATCTGTTGTAAAATGCAGAAGAAAATTTAAAAAATAGAACCTTTTCATTTTATCCTAGGGGAGAAAAATGCAGTTGTTCAAACTAAGGCTAGAATTAAATCAGGGCAATACAGTGTTAGCACAGGTGGTGTCATTTTGACCAGAAAACAGGAATGCTTGGGGCAGCTTCTGCTTCCCCATTTTGAATCTATTATTATTATTTAAGATATTATATTCATATTTTATGTAAAGATTTAGTTGTTATTTTACTTAAAAGTAGAGTTACCATTGATATACTTGGCATTAGTAAACCCACAGATTCTGATTTGTCTGTGGCTTCCAATTATTGGTTTTGGGGGAGGAAATTAATGATCTAGTAATCAGTTCATTAGCTTGTAAAGCTAATTAACCTCTTCCACATACTGTCAGCCTTACACTGACCCTGCTTTCTCCCCAGGCTGCCTATTCCCAAACTTGAAGACACCATTAGGAGATACCTCAGTGCACAGAAGCCTCTCTTGGATGATGGCCAGTTCAGGTAAACACTGAGAACCTTGGGTGAGCATAGTTGGGGTGGTTCAAGACAGGCTGGCAAGTAGTGGTGGACCAAGCTTCAGGGAATGTTTGTGACTTGACTGGGTCTCCAGAAACCCAGAACCTAGTTGTGCCTTTGCAAGTTCAGGAAATAGATTTTCATTCAGGAGGGACTGACCGAGCCCTGAGAGTTCCTCTAAACAGGCTCAAGAGAAGATAGTTTATAAGTCAGAATGCCAAATGTGTACTTCCCCTTAGCAGGTGTACCTGGGAGGCTTGCTGGTCCTAGTCATTTATAGAGAGCATGTACCCTTGGAAGGGAGGTCCACTGAGGAGACCATATAGCAGACCAGAAGTCTGCGTTGTAAGCATGTTTATTGAGTTGGATAGCATGCCTCCAAAATTTATGCCCTTTTTCACGAAATTTAGTATATGATCTTATTTGGAATTAGGATTGTGGCAGATGTAATTAGTTAAGATGAGGTCCTACTGGAGTAGTGTGGGTCCTTAATTAAATATGACTGGTGTCCTTGTAAGAAGAAGGCACAGAGACAGCCATATGAGGACACAGGCAGAGATTGGAGTGATGTGTCAACAAGCCACGGCATGCCAGGGATTGCTGGCAACACCAGAATCTAAGAGAAAGCCATGCAACAGATTCTTCCCCAGTCTTCAGAGAAGATATAGTCCTATTGACACCTGGATTTTGTCCATAAAGCTTCCAGAACTGTGAGAGAATAAATTTCTGTTGTTTTAAGCCACCCAGTTTGTGGTGTTCTGTTATAGCAGTCCTAGGAAGCAAATACAGCATAGAATTGGAAAATAATATCAAATTTTGTCAAAAAGTGGATTGCATTAAGCTCTTGTAGCCTAGTGTAGTACTCTTTTTTCATAATGGAAATTTTTCTGTACAGGTAACTGGCATTGTTGGAATCACAGAACTCTTCACTGGACAGTGATGGAGAAACAGATGAATTATCCATAATCTAGTCCTCTGTTTTCAAGTATTCCTTATTAGTCATTTAAAGTTTCTCTTGATATGGTAATAGCTACCAGTTATTGAGTATTATGTTTTAGGATATTCTGAATCCTTAGCTTTATAAATATTTTTAATCTTGTAAAGTGGTATTATCCGTTTTACACATCAAGAAACTGAGACTTAGATCAAGTAACTTATCCAAGATCACACAGTTTGAAAAGCGACAGAGCTAGGATTCAGACTTAACTTCTGTTGACTCCAGAGCTTGTGTCCTTTTCTCTGTGCCAAACTGCCTCCTAGGGTATGGATTATTTTGTGAGATGTTGATTGATTTTCCTAATCATTCATTTTAAGAAGGTAGTCTAGATTATCAATTTTAGATTGATTCCTGTTCTGGTTGGAGGTACTTTCTGATCTCTTTCTGGGTTTTAGGGCTATGCTGTTGGGGACCCAAAATTCTATTCTGAGTTCCTTGCCATGAACTTAAAAATCACGTATTCCCTACCATGGTTTGATTTTGTCTTTTCTTGAATGTTTTAGGAAAACAGAACAATTTTGCAAGAATTTTGAAAATCGGATTGGAAAAGAACTGCACGAGCAGCTGGTTGCTCAGGACAAACAGAATAAACATACAAGCTACATTTCGGGTAGGTAGGCTGGGCTGTGGGTATGATTTCTCCCAGAGCCCTCCAGAATGAAAAGTAAGGCATATTCTCTCCTGTTTTGGTCTCAGATATTTTTGGTGAGACCAGCAAATGAAGTAACATCTCATCCTCCCTTCCTGAGGTAAATGTTAAGGCTGAGTGTGTTCCTCCTCTACTGAGGTGTTGACTGCAGCCCATGCTCAAGAATGGGCTTCTCTGTAGGTGGGATTGAGGCCGGCCTTCTCTGTAGGTGGGATTGAGGCAGAACCTAATCAATGGTCCTGTCTGAAAAGGATGCAGGATTAAAGTCCTATGTCCTGTATCATTCTGGGTCCTTCACTGTCAGGCAGAACTGTCCTCTCCAGCCTCTTCTCTCACCACCCACCCTGACACACTTCCTGCTGAACTCCTCATTGATCCCTGAACCCTTAGTCTTTTATTCTTCTGTGCCTTTATCCATGCTATTCCTTCTACCATTTTTTTGCCTGGCAAATTCTTCTTTTAAGATCCAGGGAGGATGGTTTTCTGTGAAACCTCAGTCCTTTTTCCACTCCATTCAGAGTTGGTTGCTTCCACCTCTGTTCCTACAGCACTTCTTTTAGTTTATACATTTACCAAGGTTATACATGCACATAGTTTAAAGAATCAGACAGTTCTATAAGGCTTGTTAGGAAAAAGAGCAACTTCTTTATCATTACCTTATTTCCCACTTCTCACTTTCAGCTCCTAAATCTTTTGTTATATACCTCGTATCTCTAAATTAGATACTTAAATTAGTGCATCTTGATTTTTTCGCTTTAGTCATTAGCTATTGACATCTCATTGTAGAAGATTAGAATTCAGCAGTATTTTACATCCCACCACATATGTGGGATGTGTATACACGTACTTCCTGTCCCCTCATTCACAGCATAGGGATTTGTAATTTTGGATAACTCAGTATCTAGTGTTTATGCTATTATGATCATATAAACATTATTGTCAGCTGACTCGTATAGCATATTGGGATGGTTTTTCCTTTCCAGTACAAAGTTTTTGTTTTCTCTGAAGTTAATAATTATTCCATCCTTTCTTTTGTTTAGTTTCCTATGTGCTTACTAATTTACACCCAGACTCTTCACAAGCTATCTGAATCTCCTGTCAATACATGAAAGCAGATTGGACATTCTATCCATTTTGGTCTTCTTGACGAAACTTCTTCCAGAACTTGCGACATGCTGTAGTCTGGATTTGTGAACCTCTTGGCCTACTGTGAAGCTGCTCTCCTGTGCTCTTTCACCATCAGCCGGGACATCTGTCATCACTTTCTCATGTTGGGACTCATGTTTCTTGTCTTTCATATTTTCTTATTTCTTTGCTTTTTTTTTTTTTTTTTTTTAAATCAAAGCACATATTCCCTTTACTATCTGGAAACAGAACATGGGAAGCAAAAATTTTAAAATGGCCCTTATACTTCATTGATAATTTGGCCGGGTTTGAAATCATTTTTCCACAGAATTTTGGAGCCTTTGCTCCATTGTCTTTTAGCATCCAGTGTTGCTGTTGGTAAATCTAACGTTATTCTGAGACTTAAATCTTTTGGCTATTTCTTCTCTCTGCCTTTGGAAGCTTTTTAGAATTTTCTCTTTGTCCCCAGTGTTTTGAAATTTCAGGTAATGTGTTTTAGTGTGAGTCTATTCTTATCCATTTTGTTGGGCCACTCTGTGAGTCCTTTGAATCTGAAATCTCATCCTTCAGGTCTGGGATATTTTCTTGTTTTATTTCTTTGGATTTCTTCCTCTTCATTTTTTTTCTTTGTTTTTTTCTTTGTGGAACTGTTATCATTCAGGTGTAGAATTTCCGGGTCTCATCCTCCAATTTTCTTATCTTTTCTCTCACAGTTTTCATCTCTTACTCTTTTTGTTCCATTGTCTTGGGGGACTTTACTTAATTTTAATCTCTCAACCTGTCTGTTTTTAAAACTCCTGTTTTCCTATTTTTTACTTTCACAAGCTCTTTTTTCTTCTTATGGTGTTCTTTTTAAAAATAGTTTATCTCTGAGAATTTTTTTAAAGATCTCGTCTCTCTTCATAGTCTATTGCCTTCAAGTTGCTTTTCTCCTGTTTGCTTTGCCCTTTCTTCAGATGCTTCATAATCCTGTGTTGTCTTAGATATGAATGAGATATTAAAAAGCTCTTGGAAGCTATGTGGATGAGGGTGAGGCTTGTCAGTTACAGATTTGCTCTAATATGATTGATATGGTTTGGCTCTATGTCCCCACCCAAATCTCATCTTTGAATTGTAATACCCATGTGTTGAGGGAGGGACCTGGAGGGAGGTGATTGGATCATGGGGGCGGTTTTCCCCATGTTGTTCTCATGATAGTGAGTGGTTTCTCACTAGCTCTGATAGTTAAAAAGTATTCGGCAGTTCCCCCACTTGTTCTCTTTCTCTCCTGCTGCCACATAAGATGTGCCTTGCTTCCCCTTCACCTTGTGCTGTGATTGTAAGTTTCCTGAGGCCTCCCCAGCCACAAGGAACTGTGAGTCAATTAGACCTCTTTTCTTTATAAATTACCCAGTCTCAGGTAGTTCTTTATAGCAGTGTGAAAATGGACTAATATAGAAAATTGGTACCAGGAGGGGTGCATTGCTACAAAGATACCTGAAAATGTGGAAGCAACTTTGGAACTGGTTAATAGGCAGAGGCTGGAACAGTTTGGATGGGTCAGAAGAATACAGGAAGATGTCAGACAGTTTGAAACTTCTTAGAGAGTTGTTGAATGGTTTTGACCAAAATGCTGATAGAGATATGGACAATGAAGTCCAGGCTGAGGTGGTCTCAGATGGAGATGAGGAACTCATTGGGAACTAGAGCAAAGGTCACTCCTTACTATGCTTTAGCAGAGAGACTGGTGGCATTTTGTCCCTGTCCTAGAGATCTGCAGAACTTTGAACTTGAGAGAGATGATTTAGGGTGTCAGAAGAAATTTCTAAGCAACAAAGCATTCAAGATGGCTTTTTCTGAAAGCATATGGTCATATGCATTCACAAAGAGATGATCTGAAATTGGAACCTATGTTTAAAAGGGAAGCAGAGCATAAAAGTTTGGAAAATTTGCAGCCTGACCATGCAGTAGAAAAGAAAAACCCATTTTCTGGGGAGAAATTCCAGCCACCAGCTGCAGAAATTTGCATAAGTAATGAGAAACCAAATGTTAATAGCCAAGACAATGGGGAAAATGTCTTGAGGGCATTTCAAAGATCTTTACAGTAGCCCCTCCCAGCATAGGCCCAGAGGCCTAAGAGGGAAAAATGGTTTCCTGGGCCCTGCTGCTCTTTGCAGCTTTGGGACATGGTGCCCTGTGTCCCAGGCACTCCAGCTCCAGCCATGGCTAAAAGGGGCTAAGGCACAGCTCTGGCCATTGCTTCAGAGGGTGCAAGCCCCAAGCACTGGAGGCTTTCGTGTGGTGTTGGGCATGCAGGTGTGCAGAAAACAAGAGTTGAGGTTTGAAAACCTCCTCCTAGATTTCAGAGGCTATATGGAAACACCTGGATGTCCAGGCAGAAGTCTGCTGCAGGGGTGAAGCCCTCATGGAGATCCTCTACTAGGGCAATGCAGATGAGAAATATGAGGTTAGAGCCCCCAC
The DNA here is from genome assembly GCF_003255815.1 of Theropithecus gelada. NCBI lineage: Eukaryota > Metazoa > Chordata > Mammalia > Primates > Cercopithecidae > Theropithecus > Theropithecus gelada. The sequence continues at coordinate 81,138,385 of NC_037668.1, forward strand.
ACAAGAGTTCCCAATGGGGAGCCTAGTGGAACTGTGAGAAGAGGGCCACTGCCCTTCAGACCCCAGAATGGTAGATCCACTGACAGTTTGCACCATGTGCCTGGAAAAGCCACAGGCATCCAACACCAGCCTGTAAAAGCAACCATGGGGGCTGTATTCTGCAGAGCCACAGGGGCAGGGCTGCCAAAGGCCTTGGGAGCCCACCCCTTGTATCAGCATGCCCTGGATGTGAGACATGGAGTCAAAGATCATTTTGGAGCTTTAAGATTTAATGGCTGCCCTGCTGGATTTCAGGCTTGCATGGGGCCTGTAGCCCCTCTGTTTGGGCCAATTTCTCCCTTTTAGAATGGGAGCATTTACCCAATGCCTGTAACCCCATTGTATCTTGAAAATAATTAACTTGTTTTTTATTTTACAGACTCATAGGCGGAAGGAACTTGCCTTGACTCAGATGAGACTTTGTACTTGTAATTTTGAGTTAATGCTGGAGTGAGTTAAGACTCTGGGGGACCGTTGGGAAGACGTGGTTGTGTTTTGAAATGTTAGAAGTACATGAGATTTGGGAGAGGCCAGGGCGGAATGATGTAGTTTGGCTCTGTGTCCCCAACCAAATCTGATCTTGAATTGTAATAATCCCCAAGTGTCAAGGGAGGGACTTAGTGGGAGGTGATTGGATCACGGGGCAGTTTCTCCCATGTGTTTCTTGTGATAGTGAGTTCTCATGAGATCTGATGGTTTAGAAGTGTTTGGCAGTTCCTACTCCTCACTTATTCTCTCTCCTGCTGCCATGTAAGATGTGGCTTGCTTCCCCTTCGCCTTTCGCCAGGATTGTAAGTTTCCTAAGGCCTTCCCAGCCATGCAGAATTAAGTCAGTTAAACTTCTCTTCTTTATAAATTACCCAGTCTCAGGTAGTTCTTTATAGCAGTGTGAAAACAGACTAATACAGTGATCCAGCTAAACTGCTTCCCTGGGTTGCCCCTAATGGTAGTGTCATTGGGTTAGACTCCCTAGGGAGGCTTTTCTAGTAAACAGCCAAAAGGTTGCTAGTGTTGTAGAAGGTAGGGTAAGTAAGGGAAGAAGATTTGAGATCCTAACTGTGATTCAGGTCTCCCAGTTTTATTTTATTTATTTTATTAGACAGAGTCTCATTCTGTCACCCAAGCTGGAGTGCAGTGGTGTGATCTCGGCTCACTGCAACCTCTGCCTCCTGGGTTCAAGTGATTCTCCTGCCTCAGCCTTCCGAGTAGCTGGGACTACAGGCATGTGCCACTATGCCTGGCTAATTTTTTGTATTTTTAGTAGAGACAGTGTTTCACCATGTTAACCAGGATAGTCTTGATCTCCTGACTTCGTGATACACCCACCTTGCCCTCCCAAAAGTGCTGGGATTACCAGCGTGAGCCACCACACCCAGTCCCCAGTTTTATTTTTTCCAGAGAGTAAAACTTAAGTCTTCTACCAGAGTGCGGAGGGACTCTCAGGTTGTGGTAGTGGTGATATAATTAAACAGTCCTTCAACCAGATGTATCTAGGTTACCAACTACTGAGCCCTCTGGGGGTTCTGCTGTGCAAATCATATGATTTCTTGGCTTTTTCCCCTGCCAATCTAGGATTGGCTTTCTCCAGTCTGCTTTAGTCATTACCAGTTGCATAAGTGCTTTCCAGCTTCTAGTATTTGTTTTCTCATCTCCCATTCTCTTGGCCTGACTGGTTTATGTCTCTTTGAAATTCTTTTGCTAAGTGGGGGTCAAAGGCATGAATTTATGTCTTCTCACATCAAATATATCTTATCCACCAGTACTTTTCTCTCATCATTTTAGTATTATCTCCCATCATTTAGCATTGCATTATGTTTTAATTATTTGCCTCCTTCACCAGAGTTTTTCAGAATCAAAGACCATGTCCTATTCCTCTCTAAATCCCCTGGACCAAGGCCTGGCACAGCACTGATTCTCAAGGGATGGAATGAGTGGATGGACCAACAAATGAGTAATAGACAAATCTGCATCTATTAATCCTTTTCCCAGTGCTATACATATAAATGTTATTTGCCCGAATGAAAGATGGTCCTTATTTATAGAGTTTATTCATGCTTACTAATCCAAGCAGGAACTTTCCCTGACATATTTTCTGATAAAATATTGCTTTTGGAATTTTTACAGGTAAAACATCTACAAGAACTCAGAGGGCTAGTTTGAGTGATCCATGCACTGATAGTTCTAATAGCCTTTTGAGTACTTTCTAAACAGGGAGTGCACAAATGTACACTGTACACAGGAGGACAATGAAGATGTTCCCCCCTTGTCAGGGGGGGCAGTCAAGTATGATTGTTGCCCCTGAAAGGAGATGAAGCAAGAGAAACCTAAAGAGATGGGGTGGGAATTAACTATTCTGTTCCAACATGAATACAAGTGGAGTGTTACCATATTTTATTCCTTTAAACCAAGAAAGGAAACCAAAGAGGAAGAAAAAGCAATTAATAAACATTAGGAAAATGCAAACCAAATCTGCAGTGCTATACTACTTTACACCTACCAGAATATCTCCACGCAACAAGACATATGATAACAAGTGCTGCTGAGGATGTGGAAAAATTGGAACCCTCATAGACAGCTGGTGGGAATGGCGCAGCCACTTTGGAAAACATCTCGGCAGTTCCTCAAAGGTTAAACAGAGACTTACCATGTGATAGCAATTCCACTCCTGGCTATGTCCATATAAAAACATGTATAAGAATGTTCATAACAACATAATTCTTAATAGCTAGGCACAGTGGCTCACACCTATAATTCTAGCACTTTAAGAGGCTGAGGTGAGAGGATTGCTTGAGGCCAGGAGCTTGAAACCAGCCTAAGCAACATAGTAAGACCCCATCTCTACAAAAAAATTAAAAAAATTAGCCAGGCTGGTGGTGTGCATCTGTAGTCCTGGCTACTTGGGAGGGTGAAGTGGGAGGATCACTTGAGCCCAGGGTTCAAGGCTGCAGTGAGCCATGATCACACCACTGCAATCCAGCCTGGACAACAGAAATCCTGTGTGTCTTAAAAGAAAAAAAGGCAATATAATTCATAATAGAGTGGAAACAGTTCAAATGTCCATTAACTGATGAGTGGATAAACAAAATATAGTATATCCATATAATGGAATATTATTCAGCCATAAGAAGAAATGAAGAACTTACATGCTACAACATGGATGAATCTTAAAAACATTATTAGGAGGCCAAGGCGGGTGGATCGCCTGAGGTCAGGAGTTTGAGACCAGCCTGCCCAACATGGTGAAACCCCATCTCTACTAAAAATCCAAAAATTAGCTGGGCATGGTGGAGGGTGCTTGTAATCCCAGCTCCTCGGGAGACTGAGGCAGGAGAATCACTTCAATCCGGGAGGCGGAGGTTGCAGTGAGCCAATATTGCGGCACTGTACTCCAGCCTGGGTGACAGGAGCAAGACTCTGTCCCAAAAAAACAAAACAAAAACATTATTATAAGTGATAGAAGCTAGATGCAAAACACCATATATTGTATGACCCCATTTATATGTCTCGAATTATTGCAGAGCAAAAACATTCAGGGAATTCTCCCCGCTGGAGGTTGATGCCATTTCCTTTGCCTATGCTTGAATTTTTTTTCTTCAAATTTTATTTTTAGGAACAGCATTAACATTTTATGTTATTTTTTTCTTTTTATTTTTTAGGACCCTGGTTTGATATGTACCTATCTGCTCGAGACTCTGTTGTTCTGAACTTTAATCCATTTATGGCTTTCAATCCTGACCCAAAATCTGAGTATAACGACCAGCTCACCCGGGCAACCAACATGACTGTTTCTGCCATCCGGTTTCTGAAGACACTCCGGGATGGCCTTCTGGAGCCAGAAGTGTTCCATTTGAACCCTGCAAAAAGTGACACTGACACCTTCAAGAGACTCATACGCTTTGTGCCTTCCTCTCTGTCCTGGTATGGGGCCTACCTAGTCAATGCATATCCCCTGGATATGTCCCAGTATTTTCGGCTTTTCAACTCAACTCGTTTACCCAAACCCAGTCGGGATGAACTCTTCACTGATGACAAGGCCAGACACCTCCTGGTCCTAAGGAAAGGAAATTTTTATATCTTTGATGTCCTGGATCAAGATGGGAACATTGTGAGCCCCTCAGAAATCCAGGCGCATCTGAAGTACATTCTCTCAGACAGCAGCCCCGCCCCCGAGTTTCCTCTGGCATACCTGACCAGTGAGAACCGAGACATCTGGGCAGAGCTCAGGCAGAAGCTGATGAGTAGTGGCAATGAGGAGAGCCTGAGGAAAGTGGACTCGGCTGTGTTCTGCCTCTGCCTAGATGACTTCCCCATTAAGGACCTTGTCCACTTGTCCCACAACATGCTGCATGGGGATGGCACAAACCGCTGGTTTGATAAATCCTTTAACCTCATTATTGCCAAGGATGGCTCTGCTGCCGTCCACTTTGAGCACTCTTGGGGTGATGGTGTGGCAGTGCTCAGATTTTTTAATGAAGTATTTAAAGACAGCACTCAGATCCCTGCCATCACTCCACAGAGCCAGCCAGCCACTGCTGACTCTACTGTCACTGTGCAGAAACTCAACTTCAAGCTGACTGATGCCTTAAAGACTGGCATCACGGCTGCTAAGGAGAAGTTTGATGCCACCATGAAAACCCTCACTATCGACTGCCTCCAGTTTCAGAGGGGAGGCAAAGAATTCCTGAAGAAGCAGAAGCTGAGTCCTGATGCAGTTGCCCAGTTGGCCTTCCAGATGGCCTTCCTGCGGCAGTACGGGCAGACAGTGGCCACCTATGAGTCCTGTAGCACTGCCGCATTCAAGCACGGCCGCACTGAGACCATCCGTCCGGCCTCCATCTATACAAAGAGGTGCTCTGAGGCCTTTGTCAGGGAGCCCTCCAGGCACAGTGCTGGCGAGCTTCAACAGATGATGGTTGAATGTTCCAAGTACCATGGCCAGCTGACCAAAGAAGCAGCAATGGGTGAGGCAGGGGTGGGGAGCATGCCCTTGGGTCTTGTCCTCAGTGCTTGAGTAAGCAAGCCTAAGTCATATTCTACTCCAAATCTGATTTCTACCCCTTCACTAAGTTTAATCCATCGCCAACTCCCCAAATAAATTTTCTTTTCTACCCTAGCAGTCTGAACAGCCACACTAGCCACTAGGGATCAGAATATTCTTGCCTCCTAAGCAGGCGCGGGGGAATGCATGTGACTTTGTGCTCATTTAAGGTCACTCTGAGCTGTGACGTGTCATTCTTTTTCTTTTTTTTGGAGACAGTTTCCCTCCTTCATCCAGGGTGGAGTGCAATGGCATGATCTTGGCTCACTGCAACCTCTGCCCCCAGGTTCAAGTGATTCTCCTGCCTCTGCCTCCCGAGTAGCTGGGATAATAGGCACCCACCACGCCTGGCTAATTTTTGTATTTTTGGTAGAGACGGGGTTTTGCCATTTTGGCCAGGCTGGTCTTGAACTCCTGACCTCAGGTGATGCCCCCGCCTTGGCTTCCCACAAGTGCTAGGATTACAGACATGAGCCACCGCGCCTGGCCCTTTTTGGAGACACAGTCTCATTCTGTCACCCAGGCTGGGGTGTGGTGGTGCAATCATGGCTTACTGCAGCGTCAACTTCCTTGGCTCAAACAATCTTCCTGCCTCAGTCTCCCAAGTAGCTGGGACTACAGGCATGCACCACCATGCCTGGCTAATAATTTTTTTTTGATGGAATTTGTTGCCCAGGCTGGAATACAATGGCACAATCTCGGCTCACTGCAACCTCTGCCTCCTGGGTTCAGGTAATTCTCCTGCCTCAGCCTCCTGAGTAGCTGGGACTACAGGCTCACAGCACCATGCCCAGCTAATTTTTATATTTTCAGTAGAGATGGGGTTTCACTGTGTTGGCCAGGCTGGTCTTAAACTCCTGACCTCGTGATCCATCTGCCTCGCCCTCCCAAAGTGCTGGGATTACAGGTGTGAGCCACCACGCCGGGCCTAATTTTTAAAATTTTTTGTAGAGATGAGGTCCCACTGCATTGCCCAGGCTGGTCTCAAACTCCTGGGCTCAAGCAATCCTCCTGCCTCGGCCTCCCAAAGCACTAGGATTATAGGCGTGCACCGCTGCACCCAGTCTCCTTTTTCTGTTACTCATTGGTTATCAGACTGACTTTTGAAAATGTAGGATTTCTAAACTTGTGGCCCCACTAACTTCACCTCAGTTGTAGTGTGTCTGCTCTCTGTAAACAGGTCATCTCAGAAACTCTTCCCAGTTGTCATCTGTCATTACCTTTCTTTGATAAAATTCAAGACCTGGAAAGGACCTGGAGGGTCACAGTTGTCCTTTCATGTTGCTATGAAGTGCTGGAAGTGAAGGGGACCTCCCAGACATTCTAGTCTTCTCTTCCTCCATTTTATAAGGAGAAGACCAAGCCACTGGCCCGGTTACACAGCAAATTAGTAAGACTGAGATTAGAACCCTGGTCAAACAGACTTTCCATTTTGTTCCACTGACTCAATGTTCTCTTTTACACTTGAATCAGACTTAGAGTTTTATCGTAGTTTTTGAGTCCATAGCTCTCTTCGTGTACTGTCTTGACTCTTTGACTAAACTGATTTCAAATCTTTAAAATTGTGCTTTCCTTTTAGGCTCATTTTTAGCTCAGCTGTTGACAGCTATTTTTAAATATAACATGACATAATACATTTTCTAAATAATTTGAAATATTCTAGCTTGAGCTGCTCTGAAGGTTAGTCAGCTGGTGGTGGGCATAGAGGTAGACAGAGCCTTCCCCCATTCTCAAGGATGCTGTGATGGGTATTCCTACCATGTGGTAAGTGGGGAGGTTTTCCTGAGGTCCTTTTCTGTCCTTGGACTCTGGTTTTCCATTTTGTTTCTCACAGGTCAGGGCTTTGACCGACATTTGTTTGCTCTGCGGCACCTGGCAGCAGCCAAAGGGATCATCTTGCCTGAGCTCTACCTGGACCCTGCATACGGGCAGATAAACCACAATGTCCTGTCCACGAGCACGCTGAGCAGCCCAGCAGTGAACCTTGGGGGCTTTGCCCCCGTGGTCTCTGATGGCTTTGGTGTTGGATATGCTGTTCATGGCAACTGGATAGGCTGCAATGTCTCTTCCTACCCAGGCCGCAATGCCCGGGAGTTTCTCCAATGTGTGGAGAAGGCCTTAGAAGACATGTTTGATGCCTTAGAAGGCAAATCCATCAAAAGTTAACTTCTTGGCAGATGAAAAGCTACCATCACTTCCTCATCATGAAAACTGGGAGGCTGGGCATGCTGGCGTATGCCTGTAATCCCAGCACTTTGGGAGGCTGAGGTGGGTGGATCACTTGAGGTCAGGAGTTTGAGACCAACCTGGTCAACACGGTGAAACCTCATCTCTACTAAAAATACAAAAACTAGCTGGGCATGGTGGCATGTGCCTATAATCCCAGCTACTTGGGAGGCTGAAGCAGAATTGCTTGAACCCAGGAAGTGGAGGTTGCAGTGAGCTGAGATTGCACCACTGCACTCCGGCCTGGGCAACAGAGCGAGACTCTGTCTCAAAAAAAAAAAAAAGAAAAAAAAATTGGGGCCTGTGTAGCCAGTGGGTGCTATTCTGTGAAACTAATCATAAGCTGCCTAGGCAGCCAGCTACAGGCTTGAGCTTTAAAATCATGGTTTTAAAGCTAAACGTGTAATTTCCACGTGGGACTAGATCACAACTAAAGATAACACGAGATTTCAGTTTTAAGGGCATTTAATCAGGAGGAAAGGTTTGGAAAACTAACTCAGGTGTATTTATTGTTTAAGCCAGAAATAAAGTTTAATTTTTGCTTGAAGATAGTTCTTAATTTTTTTTTTAACCTAATTCCTAATCCTCACAAAGATCTTTCCAACAGCAAGTTCAGTAAGTTCAGGTAATAGTACGTCACCACTGGCTTCTGGCTCATTGAGTGATGGTGGGATCGCAGTTTCCTCTCTGTAAACTTGCCCTTGACTGGGGAGACACCATCTCCTTAAAAATACTCTTCATATTCCTAAGGAGTGAACTGCTGCTGCACGAATTCTTATTTGCGGAGGGAGTAGCTGCTTCCTTACTTCACCTTCATGCACCAGTGCAGCATGAACAGGGGCTTTATTGATGGGGCTTGGGGAACTGTAATAAAGTCCAGCATGCAGACTGTGAAGGTTTGGTATAGCCGTCAGGAGACAAGGGGCAAAGGAACCAGCCTCTGTGGGCTCTGCTGCTTGGAGTACATTGTCCTTTCTCAGTTTGTAAGGGCAACTGTGCAGGAAGAGGGATCAGCACTTCACAAACTGGTGGGTGACCTCGTAGATTCCCACAGACTCCTGGGCCTTTTCATCATAGTCAGTCCAGTCCTGGGAAACAAAATGGCAATGTGAGCCTCACAAGGCAGAATGCAGCAGTGTGGAGAGCAGAGAACTGGGACTTAAAAGGCCCACCTCAGGCTCTGACGCAAATAATCATGAACATGTATGACCCTGAACAGAGCCAGATAACTCAGGCCTGAATTCTAGCTCTTTCAGTTGTGTGACTGGGCAAATCACTTAACTTCTCTGAGCCTCTTCTCCGAGTCCTGTCTTCTATTTAAAAAAAACAAAAAAAGGACAACAATGGAGTTCATATTGAATGTTGAAAGAATCAAATGAAGTAACACATTTAAAAGAACTCAGCAGCCGGGCGTGGTGGCTCATGCCTGTAATCCCACACTTTGGGAGGCCAAGGCAGGTGGATCATTTGAGGTCAGGGGTCCGAGACCATCCTGGCCAACAAGGTGAAACCCCATCTCTACTAAAAATATAAAAAATAGCCAGGAATGGTGGTAGGCACCTGTAATCCCAGCTACTTGGGAGGCTGATGCAGGAGGATCACTTGAGCCCAGGAGGAAGAAGTTGCAGTGAGCTGACACTGTGTCACTGCACTCCAGCCTGGGCAACAGAGTGAGACTGTCTCAAAAAATAAAATTAAATTAAATAAAACAAAATAAAATAAGAGCACTCAGCATAGTGAGTGCCTGGCACATATAAGAGCTCAGTAAATGCTAGCTGCTGTTACTAGGTGCTATGCAAATGAAATGAAGTTTTTGTCCTTCAAGGCGTGAGCACAAGGCTTTTTTATCTGCAGGGTAGTAATACGTCCAGTAATACAGACTCTTTCTTGTTCTTCATGGTAGTTAGGTGCAATAAAGCCGCCACAAACACTGAATTAGGGAATACTGAATGAATACTCCCTGGAGAAATACAGGGTTAGGTTCCTATGAGCCTCTGGTCACATTTTCATCAACCAATCAATAATCTAGCTTTATGTGTTTCTGTTTAAAGATACCTTACTTAATATATATTGTTGATTCATGAACTCACAGCCAGCAGCACTATAGCTCATGCCTGAATAAAGCTTATCTAACACGTATTCTCTCTGTAAGGGGCATCATAGCTTTTCCATATGTAGGAACATTAGAAAGCACTTATAGCACTATACTTGTGGCCATTTCAACAGCAAAATCACTAACAAAAAGCACAAAAATACAAAGCTGGCTTTCCACTGATGAGCCTTGTCCACCAAAAAAATATTTCCCACCAGGTGCCCTATAATACCTCCCAGAGCCCCCAAGTCTCATACCTTCTCCTGCAAATCAATGTCACTGAAGACTGTCCCTGACTCCACACCTTCAGCAGCAAACCCAGCCTGCAGGGGACAAGAAGGTACCAGTTAGTTTTGGCAAAAGGAGGCATTGGGCTATAAGTGAGGGCTGGTCAGGTTGCTGGCTCTTCTCACACTTTTGGGATGGAGGACAGAGATGCAGTACAAGCACCTGTCTTGGAATAACTGCTGATCTTCCAGGACCCGGCAGCTGCCTCAGAACTAGAGTGATGGTTTCTCTGAATTACAGTCCTGGACCAGAAGGCAGCAGGTGCAGCATAATCCCTTCCACTACCCCAGGTTTGCTGAAGGCCCCTGGGCATGTCATTTCCCAGGTTGGACCTTAGTTATTTATAAAATGGGGATGAAGTATTTGCTCTTCTGCCTACCTCACAGATTTGCTGTGAGGTGAAACATGCACAAATAAAGGGGGATAAGCACCAGCTCAAGTCAGACAGACCTGGGTTGAAACTATAGCTCCATTGCTTACTCTGTGACCCTGAGCAAGTTGCAACATCTCTTCAGTTCCTTACTCATCTGAAGAACAGGATGAATAAATTCATAGGGTTACCATGAGGATCAAATGTGGTAACATGTGAAAATGACAGCATGGGTGCCCAAGCATACAGCAGCCACTTAATAATGGACAATTATTACTACCACTAGAAAGGAGAAATGTCTAGTCCATGGTCTCTGTAGGTAGCAAAGTTCTGGCTGTCACTTCACGCATCCCCTCCCCAAAGACAGAGATTCCACAGAAAGATACACACACACCTGGGGCTGGAAATCAACTGGTTCAAGGCCCCTGCACTCAAACTCCACTATTGTCTTGAAGTTCTCATTGTCTTCAGCCTAGAAAGGAAGGGTGTTAAAGAGGTAGGCCCAAAAGAGCTCTCAAGATGACCTCATGGCTCCTCTCCTTCCCACCAAATGGGCACTTACTGCCCCTGGAGGCCTACTATGAGACCCAGGAACAACTCATCCCCTTCTTAGAGGAAGTCTGCCTTGGGCACCTGCTCCCTATGAGGCTTTCTGTAGACAGTAGACATGGAGGCTGTAGAAGAGTGTGGATGCTGGGGTCAGCCTGCCTGGATGTAAGGTAAGCTCTGTCTCTCTTCCCCTCTGGGCCCAAGATTCCTAAATTGTCAAATACAGCCGAGGAAACCTCTACAATTTTATTGTGAGATTTTGAAATGCATATAAAGTGCCCAGCACAGTGCTCAATAAATGGTAAATAAAATTATCAACACCAAAAATATGAATAAGAATGTTAAGCTCCAAAGTCTCTAGATCATCCAAACAGACCCAGTACACTTAGCCACAGCCTTTTGCTCACTATCTGCCATTAAGTAAGGGAGAGGGCTGACTTACAGCGGTTGAAATGGTTATGTATGTGGAAGGGATACCTCTTACGGGGTAGATGGCCAGGAAATTCATGCCTACCTGACCTATGGGCTTAGGGGCCACAAGTGCCATGCCCACACATTCAGTCTCATCCTGTCATTCACTGTAAAAATAATTTCCTGCACACTGACTGGATTTTGACCAGGAGGAAAACAGAGCAGAAGCTCTGGGATCTGGAACAGTGAAGAGCCTCGAACTCTGGTACTGGTAAGGCATTTCTCTGTTAGCGCCCTAGTTCGATTCTTATTTGTCTGTATTTTCCACTAGACTATTATGTACTTGAGGGTAAGTCCTCATTTCATTTCTCTTTAACTTCAGGACAAAGCCAAGAATTTGGCACAACTCAAGATACTTTAAATAAATACCAAATAAGGAATAGGTGAATACAAATAACTGGCTTTCTTTAAACAAACAGACCCAAAGCACACACTCCCTCCCTCACCTTTGGGCTAACTTGCTCCATAGTAACATATAACTATCTAATAACACTGATACTATAAAGGATGGGATGCACCAAAGGACTACCCCACCTATGGTTTCAGAGAAAGCTTGCTAGTCCCCTAAAATGAAGACAAGGCAAGTGCTCTCAGTGATGCAAACTGAACAGCTAGATTGTGTCAGAGGTCCCCTGAGATCCCACAGCCCAGCCCTCATAAGAAGACACTGCAAGAGGCAATATACCAAGCACTCAGTGTACAGTGAATAAATGACTGAGGGAAAGAAGAACTAAGTTCATGAGTGAATATCCTATGGCAGGTCACTCTGATGCAGGCATGACTCTAGAACCCAGACCTACTAACTCCAGTTAGGATTTAACCCCACCATCCCTGCCACCACAGCAACAAACTTACATTGTAAGGCTTGATGGTGCTGCTTAATATCTCTGAAATAGAAAAGAGAACACAAAGTTGACTTGAGTCCATGCCCTGGCCCCAGCCAGGTGCCCAGATGTGGCCCTGAAAAAGATCGTGCTGCACAGGTGTCGGCATCTTAGGCTTGACTCCACCCTCAGGTAACATGAGTCTACTTTCAGCCTGGTGCCAGGAAGCTGTGGGCCACCCTGGCAGAACTCAGTATGCACAGCCTGACCTACCGATGGAATTTTCTCTTGCACACAGCTTGCACTTCTGGACCATGGAAGCACTGCCACGGCCCCCCTTCAGTGCCACACTGTCCTGGCAAAAAGCAAACAGAACTTTCAGTCACATATGAATTAGATGTACGGTCCTGAGGAGATTGAGCCCACCATTTATTGTCCACTGAAAGAGACCAAGACCCAGAAAGGGTAACTTACTAGGACAAGACTCCTGGGAAGGCTTCCTGAGGAAAATAAAAAAAGAGCTTCTCCTTGATTTTGAACTCTGCCTCATATCTCAAAGATGTCTGTTGAACCCAGTGCTGATCACACTGACACCTGCCCTCCCAAACCACAAAAAGCAGGGAGCAAAGAACTGGAGAGATGAAGGCCAGTTTCCCCAAATCCCTGCCCAGAAGTGTATGTGTGTTTGTGAGTGTTTATGATGGGGGGGAACAGTTACCATCAGCCGGATGTACTGCCACTTGTCCGAAATCTCACCACAGTTGCCACATTTCATCTTTGGGGGAAAAAGAATGTTAGTAAAGCAGCTGGCTCAGCTGGGCAGACACCAAGGAAGGGGTAAGAACAGTGGGAGGTGGGCAGGCTCATGGCCTACCTTCTCATTGGCAATCTCACTTCATCCCTAACACCAGCCCCAGCAAGGACAAAACTAGACCTATCTCTGGGCAAAGGGTAGATAGGTAAGGCTGTTTAATATGCCGGCATGCCCACCCTCCTCTATGAAGTGCTCAGTGTGGCCAGGGATTCAAGGCATCTGTGGTGCAGAAATGGCTTCAATGGGGGTGGGGGGAAATAGGGAGAGATTTGTTAAAAGATACAAAATTACACCTACATGGGAAGAATAAGTTCTAGTGTTCTATAGCACTGTAGGGTGACTATAGCTAACAATAACAGTTTCAAATAGCTAGGATATTAAATGCTCCCAACACAAAGAAACGATACATGTTTGAGATGAATATGCTAACTACCTTGATCTGATCACTATATATTACATATATCGCAACATCACCATATACCCCATAAATATGTACAATTCTTATGTGTCAATTAAGAAAAAAAAAAAAGAGAAATGGCCTCAGCAGGCCCCCCACCCACTCTGCTTGGTTGGCTTTATGGTCCCACAGGCCCTGTATGTCACTGGTGTATTTATCACTCTGTTGTGACTCTATTTTTCTGTCTCCTTCACTCGATTCGGCTTCTTGAAGCCAAAGAACAGATTCTCCCAAGTAAGCCCTGGTATTCAGGCTTCAAAATCCTGGGAAATAAAAGTAGTCCAGAGGCAGCTTCCTGAAGAACAGGGCTTTTGAGAGGTAGAGAAGGATGCTGGGATTTTGACCAGGAGGAAAACAGAGCAGAAGCTCTGGGATCTGAAACAGTGAAGAGCCTCGGACGGCTGGAGAAGGGGAGGCCTCTGCAGACCATGCCGCTAGGGTACCAGCTTTACCAGTGTGGGAGGGAAAAGGAAGGGTGGACTACGCACAAAATTAAACTATTTCACAATAAAGAAAACCAAATCAATAAACGAAAGGCGAACTATTTACCTTATTAAATAATCACAACGTCCCTTCAAGTAGCATTTCGTTTAGCGTCCGTTTACAGACCACGAAACATTTAACACAGGGAAAAACTACAAAATGAAGCTTTCCAAGACTGCCAATTAGAGATAAACCAATACACTTTAATAAAAAGTAAACGTAAAATTCTAACTAGGAAAACCCCGAACACTTAATGTGCCTGGTTAAATATTTTCTCATACTGCCGGAGAGAAGGCTCCGGTTCAGCACTGAGATCAGGACGGGCCGCCACTCCCCGGGCCCCGCCCCGGCCGCACCTTCAGGTACCACCGGAAGTCCTCGCCCACGGGCCGGAGGTTGGTGATGTTCTCCAGCGAGGCTTTGAGTTGCAGCGCGATTTTCTGAGGGGGAGGGCCAGAGTAACTGCGTCAGCCGTGCCTGCGCAGCTCCACGCCGGCCCGACCCTCCCGCATTCCCAGCCATGGGTGCCACAGGGAGACATTCCTTCTGCTTCCTGCTCCTTCAGCGCGAACCCACTCGCTTCATCTCCTCCTGGCGCGAGCTCTTGCCTCCCAGACCCTCGCCACCTCCCCTCTGTGTCCCCGCGGCAGGCGGCTCCCCTCACCCCCATGGTGGCCCTCTCCGCCCGGTGCTGGCTGCGGCCGTTGCTTTCCGGCGCGTCGTAAAAGGCGAGTGCCGTCTGCGCACCCTCAGTAGGGCCTGGCGGGGCGGGGTCGCGGGGCAGGGAGCTCTGCCTGCGGCTGCTCGCCTGGCCCACAGGCTTTTCGCATCAGGGGATCCGGGGCCAGTGAAGGTCAGCCAGGTTCGCGAGCAACCCGTGCTCAGACCAGCGGAAGCCTGACTCCAGGATTCGGTGGTGCCACAGACACTGAACGCCGATTTTGTGCCTGCTCTAAGCGAACAAGACAGTTGCTGCCCCTCAGTTCTTTTCAGGCGCTTCACTACTCTGCTTGCCCTCGAACTTCTCAGATCACGTCAGCTCCCTCTGCCCAGGGGAAAAACTACAAAAGGAAGAGTTCCAAGACTACCAAATAAAGATAAACCAATACACTTTAAAAAGCAGAGTGTATTGGTTTATCAGATTTGGGGATGATGCCTTTCTTTAAACTGCCCTTTCCTGTTTCACCCAAGAGACCTGGTTTCTAGGCCCCTCTCCAGAGGTTACCCTGTGTCCACATCCTTTTCATTGTGGTCCCTGCGAATGGACATTCCCCTTCAGGTGGATTTTCTCTGGGAGCCCACCTGGTTTATCCTTCTGTGATACGTTTATTGAACTTTGTTTTATCTGGCCTCCCATCCAGGCTACATTGAGACCAAGCAGGAGCTGTGGAGATTAACGTTAAAAGGAACAGCACATTCAAGACTCTTCTAGGAGGTAGAGCAAGATAGCCAGATAGAACCCTCCAGTGATCCTCCTCTTCCTCTTCCCTGGCAGGAACACCAAACTGAACAACTATCCACACAAGAAAGCACCTTCATGAGAACCAAAACTCAGGTAGCAATCGTAGTACCTGGTTTTAACATCACATCGAGATATAAGGCAATGGCCAGGCATGGTGGCTCACACCTGTAATACCAGTGCTTTGGGAGGCTGAGGCGGGCAGATCACCTGAGGTCAGGAGTTTGAGACCTGGCTGGCCAACATATTGAAACCCTGTCTCTACTTAAAATACAAAAATTAGCCGAGTATGGTGGTGCACACCTGTAGTCCCAGCTACTCCGGAGGCTAAGGCAAGAGAATTGTTTGAACCCGGGAGGTGGAGGTTGTAGTGAGCCGAGCTCGTGCCATTACACTCCAGCCTGGGCGACAGAGTGAGACTCTATCTCAAAAAAGAAGAAGAAGAAGAAAAAAAAAAGGAATAAGGCAGTGAAGAGGGTAGGAAAGACAGTCTTGAATTGCTACCACCACCCCTCCCTCATCCTCTGGCAGCAGCTGGCTGCCTGGCACAGAGAGAGAATGTGCTTATGGCACTTTGCATTGGAACCAAGTGCTGCCCTGCCACCGTGGAAAGCAACTCAGGGCAGAATTCAGCAAGTGCCCACAGAGGAAGCACTTAGAGAAACCCTAGCCAGAGGGGAATCATCCATCCCAGTGGTCAGGTTCTGGCGAGCTGCACCACCACTGGCTAAAGTGATCCAGAGTCCTAAATAAATTTGAAAGGCAGTCTAGGCCACAAAGACAGCAGTTCCTGGGCAAGTCCTGGTGCTGTGCTGAGCTCAGAGCTGGTGGAGTTGGGGTGCACACAGCCTAGTGAGATACCAGCTGTGGAGCCAAAGGAGTGCTTATGTCACCAGTACCCCAACCCCAGGCAGCACAGCTCACAGCTCCAGGAGAGACTCCTTTCCCTTAGAGGAAAGGAGAGGGGAAAGTAAAGAGGACTTTGTCTTACAGCTTGGATACCATCCCAGCCACCGTAGAATAAAACACCACACAGAGTCCTGAAGCCCCCCTTGCCAGGCTCTATCTCCCAGATATTTCTGGAGCTACTATGGGCCAGAAGGGAACCCGCTGCTTTGAAGGAGAGGACCCACTCCTGGTAGGATTCATCACACGCTGACTAAAGAGCTGTTGGGCCTTGAATAAACATGAGTAACACCCAGTACTGTGCTGCCTTCAGGTGTGACCCAGTGCATTCCCAGCAATGGTTGCCATAGGGAGAGACTCCTGCTTAAGGAAAAGAGAAGAAAGAGTAAAAAGGACTTGGTCTTGCAACTTGGGTACCAGCTCAGCTGCAGTAAAATAAAGCGCCAAGTAGGTTTCTACAGCCCGGACTCCATGCCCTAGCTCGTGGATAGCATTTCTAAACCCACCCTGGGCCAGAAGGGAACCTGCCACCCCAAAGGGTAAGACACAAGGCTGGCTGGATTCACCACCTGCTGACTAAAGAGCCTTTGGGCTTTGAATAAACATCAGCAAAAATCAGGCAATAGTAACCATGGGCCTTGGGCAAGACCCACTACTGTGCTGGCTTCAGGTTTGACACAGCACAGTTCCAGCAGTGGTGGCCACAGGGGTGCTTGTGTCACTCCTCTCCCAACTCCAGGCAGCTCAGCATGGAGAGAGACACCATTTATTTGAAAGTAAGGGAAGAGAACAAGAGACTGCCTGGTAATTCAGGGAATTCTCTCAGATCTTACTCAAGACCATCAAGGCAGTACCTCTGCGTCTACAAGAGTCACAGCATCTCTGGGTTTGGGGTACCCCTTGATGCAGTTACAGCTGCAGTGACCAAATATTTACATCACAACACTCATTTCCCTTTGAGTACTTGGAAAAGCCTTTTGAAGAAGGATGGGTACAAATAAGCCCAAACTGTGAAAATTACAATAAATACCTAATTTTCAATGCTCTGCATTGAACAACACTCACAAACATCAATACCATCCAAGAAAACATGACCTAACCAAATGAACTAAATAAGGCACCAGTGACCAATCCCAGAGTGACAGAGATATGTGACCTTTCAGACAGAGAATTCACTGTCACTGAGGAAGTTCAGTGAAATTCAAGATAGCACAGAGAAGGAACTCAGAATCCTGCCAGATAAATTTAACAAAGAGATGGAGATAATTTTCAAAATCAAATAGAAATTCTGGAGCTGATAAATTCAACTGATATACCAAAGAATGCACCAGGGTCTCTCAACATGAGAACTGATCAAGCAGAAGAAAGAATTCGTGAGCTTGAAGACAGGCTATTTGAAAATACACAGAAGAATTGAAAGAAAAAATAATAAAAAAGGATGAAGCATGCCTACAATAGCCACAAATGGACAAATCTAAGAGTTACTGATCTTAAAGAGAAGGTAGAGAGAAATTAGGATAGAAAGTTTATTCAAAGGAATAATAACAGAACTTTCCAAACCTACAGAAATATATAAATATTCAAGTACAAGAAAGTTATAGAACACCAAGCAGATTTAACCCAAATAAGACTACCTCATGTCATTTAATAATCAAACTCCCAAAGGTCAAAGATAAAGAAACGATCCTAAAAGCAGCAAGAAAGAAGAAACAACACACAAAGAAGCTCCAATGCATCTGGCAGCAGGCTTCTCAGTGGAAAGCTTACAGGCCAGGAGAGAGTGGCATGACGTTTAAAGTACTGAAGGAAAAAAAACATTTATCCTAGAATAGTATTTCCAGCAAAAATATCCTTTAGACATGAAGGAAAAATAAAGACTTCCTAGACAAACAAAAGCTGAGGGATTTTGTCAACACACCAGACCTGTCCTTCAAGAAATGCTAAAGAGGGTTCTTCAGTCTGAAAGAAAAGGATGTTAACAAGCAATGAGAAATCATCTGATGGCACAAAACTCATTGGGAATAGTAACTACACAGACAAATGCAAAAGATTTTAACACTAATTATGTGTAAACTACTACTCATATCTTGAGTCGCAAGACTAAAAGATGAACCTATCAAAAATAACTTTTCAAAACATAGACAGTATAAGATATAAATAGGGGCCAGGCACGGTGGCTTATGCTCATAATCTCAGCGCTTTGGGAGGCCAAGGCCGGTGGATCGCTTGAGCTCAGGAGTTCAAGACCAGCTGGGGCAACATGGCGAAACCACATTTCTACTAAAAATACAAAAAATTAGTGGGGCATGGTGGCACATGCCTATGGTCCCAGCTTCCTGGGAGCCTGAGGTGGGAGGATCACTTGAGCCTGGGAGGCGGAGGTTGCAGTCAGCCAAGATTGCACACTAAACTCCAGCCTGGGTGAGATATATAGATATACATAGATAGATAGATATAGATAAAGAGAGAGAAAGAGAGAGAGAGAGAGAGAGACTGGGCACAGTGGCTCACACCTATAATTCCAGCACTTTGGGAGGCTGAGGTAGGAGGATGGCTTCAGCACAGGAGTTTGAGACCAGTCAGACCCTGCTTTTTTTTCTTTTGCTGCTGCTGCTGTTGTTTGTTTTTGAGACAATAAATACCTAATATTGCTCTTGTTGCCCAGGCTGGATTGCAATGGCGTGATCTTGGCTCACCGCAACCTCTGCCTCCCAGATTCAAGCGATTCTCCTGTCTTAGCCTCCTGAGTAGCTGAGATTATAGGCATGCACCACCATGCCAGGTTAATTTTGTATTTTTAGGAGAGATGGGGTTTCTCCATGTTGGTCAGGCTGGTCTCAAACTCCTGACGTCAGGTGATCCACCTGCCTCGGCCTCCCAAAGTGCTGGGATTACAGGCATGAGCCACCATGCCTGGTCTTTTTTTTTTTTTTTGAGACAGAGTTTCACTCTTGTCACCCAGGCTGGAGTGCAGTGGCAAAAGCTCGTCTCACGGCAACCTCCGCCTCCCGGATTCAAGTGATTCTCCTGCCTCAGCCTCCTGAGTAGCTGGGATTACAGGCGTGTGCCACCATACCCGGCTAATCTTTTATTTTTAGTAGAGATG
Organism: Theropithecus gelada; assembly: GCF_003255815.1. NCBI lineage: Eukaryota > Metazoa > Chordata > Mammalia > Primates > Cercopithecidae > Theropithecus > Theropithecus gelada. The sequence goes on from NC_037668.1 coordinate 81,157,507, forward strand.
GGGTTTCACCATGTTGGCCAAGATGGTCTCAAACTCCTGACCTCAGGTGATCCATCCGCCTCAGACTCCCAAAGTGCTGGGATTACAGGGTGAGCCACCGCACCTAGCCAAGAATATTTTTCTACACTAAAGTTCTTTTTTGCCTCAGAAAACAAAACAAAAAAGACTTAACACCTGAGGTCCCATCAGTTCTTTAGAGTGTCGTTTTTTGATGTCTACTTTACTACCAACTTGCTTCATTGCCCCAAGTACCCTTATAGGAGGAGGTGCACTGGAGTCTGGAACCCTGACATCTCAGTGCTGTTCTTAACTTGCCCCATAGTCTTTGAAAGAGTAGAGTGTGGTGGAAAAAGAATGGGTCCAGGAGTCAGGACACTTGGGACCTTGTCCCAGGCTGGCCTGTTTTTAGTGGGGTGAGTTTAGGCTAATCACTTCCCTTCAAATGAGGCTTAGTAAGACCTAGTTCCTTTCAGCAGGTGCAATCTGTTCAACCAGTACTGTGCTTAAGCCACACAATTTAGCAGAAAGAAAAAGTTGTCTACAGGTCTACCTGCTGAACAAATTCCCACACTATCTATACAACTTGGCCTTGGTCCTGAATGGCTGTTGGTATTCTGATTTTAAAATGGATTAATGGAAAACTTTTCTGAGACCAGACATTTTATCCTGTATCATGTAAGAAACCAAAGCATTTTCCCCCACCCTGAAATACCTATGAAAACCTAAAATATTTGTATCTATAAAAGTTGATTTTAAAAACTCCAACCACCATACTATTTCATACCTAAATCATCAAACCAGTGTTAAATTTCTTTAATGGTATTAATCCTACCTTTTTTTTTTTTTTGACATGGAGTCTCGCTCTGTCACCCAGGCTGGAGTGCAGTGGTACGATCTTGGCTCACTGAAGCCTCTGCCTCCCGGGTCCAAGCAACTTTCCTGACTCAGCTTCCTAAGTAGCTGGGATTACAGGCTCATGCCACCACGCCCAGCTAATGTTTGTGTTTTTAGTAGAGACAGGGTTTCACCATGTTAGCCAGGCAGGTCTTGAACTCCTGACCTCAGGCGATCTGCTGGCTTCGGCCTCCCAAAGTGTAGGGATTACAGGTGTAAGCCACCACATCTGGTCTAATTTTACATTTTTTTGAATCATTATCCAAATAGGGTCCAAACATTGTATTACGTGTCTCTTAAGTCTCCTTTATAAGCTCCCATTCCGTTTCCCTTGTAATTTATTGAAGAAACCAGATCATTTGCCATTTCTTCTCAATATGGCTGATTGAAGTCCCACTGTATTTTTAAAACATGTTCCTGTATTCTCTTATTTCCTATAAAATGGTAGTTATATCTAGAGAGTTGATTAGACTTGATTTTGGGGCAATACTTCACATAGAATGTTAGTGTTTTACAAAGTAATTGAGAAGAGTTCACATGTTCAGATCTTTATAAAATAATAAAAATTGGATTTTATCACTTATTTATTAAAGACAATCAATTATAGTTTATAAAAAAATACTGCCCTGATATACACAAAATTTTCTACTCCCACCCAATCCCCCATGTCCACACCAATATTCAGTCTAGATTGGTTTAATCTTGAAGTGTAATCCAATAAGACTGAAGACCAAACACTTCAGGTCCTGGACAAGATAATAAAATACTCGTAAGCCTTCTGGATCCCTAAAATGCAAAAGGAAAAAAAAAAAAAGTTTAAAACATTGAGATAAAACTGGCGATTTCTCTATCAAGATGTTCCTTGCAAAGGAACATTAAAACTTTGCATTACGGCATTAAAACTTTGACCAATCAAGTGTCCCTAAAAAAGGAAAAGACTATATATTAAAATGGTATGTTATGAGGTAATTTAAATATGCTGAGTTTTTAATATAGGGAAATGCTTACATTAAGTGAAAAAATATAATTAAAATAATCAACTGTATTTTTTATGCTTTTTAAAAAGTATATATTCTATTAATGCACAGAAAAAAAGACTAAAAAGAAACACTGCAAGATATTAATAAGGGTTGTCTGATTGATAAGATTGTGGATGACTTTCCCCTTTCTACTTTTCTACCTTTCCTGTATTTTCTACAATGAGCATGTATTACTTTCAGAGTTAGGAACACTTTTTTAAAAAGTGGTAGTACTAAGCAGGACCAAGAGGTTGAAGATTACTGTGGCATTACTGGCTAAGAAGGAAGAGTGTCCAAAGGAAGACAATCATGCCCAACATTTGCTAAAAGTGAGCCGTATCTAATCCTGAATCCTCAAAACTTAAGAGCCAAAGAAGTTGCCAAATTCTAAGGATTCTTTGTAGTACATAGGTTCATGCCTCAACTTGATAATCTACCCCACTGACAACATGAATTTTAAAATTTTTATCCCTTTTCAACAAACCAATGCTTTTGTAAAAAATAATAAATTTAAGGCCAGGCACGGTGGCTCACGCCTATAATTCCAGCACTTTGGGAGGCCGAGGCAGGCAGATCACCTGAGGTTGGGAGTTCGAGACCAGCCTGGCCAACATGGTGAAACCCCGTCTCTACTAAAAATACAAAAAAGTTAGCCAGGTGTGCTGCCAGGTGCCTGTAGTCCAAGCTACTTGGGAGGCTGAGGCAGGAGAATCACTTGAACCCAGGAGGCGGAGGTTGCAGTGAGCTGAGATTGCGCCACTGCACTCCAGCCCAGGTGACAGTGTGAAACTCCATCTCAAAATAATAATAATAAATTTAAAATCAAATAAAATTTAGATCCTAAAAAATGTCAAGTTTCACTGAAGTCAGATTTTAAGATGTGCCAGTCTGAACAGTCACACTGAGAAAGCTATTCAGACTCGGTAACTCTACAGTTTATCATGAGCACTCTTTAGGCATATTCCATTTTTTGTTCTGGCTGCTCCTATGCATTAATCTGTATGTGTGTGTCAACAAGAAGAATGCAGTAGCAATGGCTGAATGAAACACCAAAAGTAATAGGAGCAAGTTTTCAAAAATAATTTGGGGTCCCTCCCTAACAAGGAGGACAAAGCTGCCCACCTGCATTTTGCATTTGCCCCAGATCTTCCCATAATGGTCCCAATTTGGTTAAGGTTTCTTACCAAACTGCTCCAAAACAGACACAACTGGATGTAAAGATCATGCACACTTACTTGGATTGATTGACATCAATAAGGGAACCAATTTTTGATGTTGTAAAAGAAATGTGTTCATCTCCAATGACGATTTCAAGCTCCTAGAAACATTTTAGAAAATCTAAGTAGAATTGGCTTATTCATCAAACACACAGAAGGATTAATCATTTGCCAAATCACACAAACTTGACTACAGACGGTCACAAAAACAAGGGCAGTTCATTCTGAGCACTGAACTGTGCTGGACACTAGAAACAAGAGATAAATACAGCTCGTATTTAAAAGAAGTTGTACCCTCAAGGCTCTACCATTTCTCAGATTTGGAAAAATCTACGTAGGTCTTTTTTTTTTTTTTTTTCTCCTGAGACAGTCTCGTTCTGTTGCCCAGGCTGGAGTGCACTGGCATGATCTCGGGTCACTGCAACCTCTGCCTCCCAGGTTCAAGTGATTCTCCCGCCTCAGCCTCCTCAGTGGCTGGGACTACAGGCGCCTGCCACCACGCCCTGCTAATTTTTTTTGTATTTTTAGTAGAGACGGGGTTTCACCATGTTAGCCAGGATGGATTTTTTGGTATTTTTAATAGAGACAGGGTTTCACCATGTTGGCCAGGCTGGTCTCGAACTCCTGACCTCAGATGATCCGCCTGCCTCGGCCTCCCAAGTGCTGGGATTACAGGCATGAGTCACTGCGCCCAGCCTATGTACTATTTTGTATGAGTTTTCATCATCAACAATGTGGAGTAACATGAATATATCTATGTTTTAAAAATACCGAACGATTGGACTGGGTATGGTGACTCACACCTGTAATCCCAGCACTTTGGGAGGCCAATGCAGGAGAATCACTTGAGCCCAGGAGTTTAAGACCAGTCTGGGCAACTTGGCAAAACCTCATCTCTACAAAAAATACAAAAACTAGCTGGATGTGGTGGTGTGCATCCGTGGTCCCAGCTACTACAGAGGCTGAGGTGGGAGGATCCCTTTACCCCAGGAGGTCAAGGCTGCAGTGAGCCATGATCTCATCACTGTACTCCAGCCTAGGAAACAGAGTGAGACCCCGTCTCCAACAACAACAAACAAAAACAAAAACTAAAGGATCTAACCTATCTAGGCAACTTCCAGACCTTAGGTTTGATCCCCACTTTGTCACTCCCTACCTGTATGATGGTGGGTCTCAATTTCCAAACAGTGACATGAGTACCACAAACCTTCAAAAAGTATCTATGTGTAGCCTGCTGGGTGCTCGGTATTGTTCTCAGTGCTCAGGACAGATAAGTAAAACCAAGCAAACCAAAGATCTCTGCCCTGTGGAATTTATATTCTTGTGAGCCCTACTTACTTTTTCTTCTTTTTGATTCATGTATACTTTTTGTTATAATTCAATCAGAAAATAGAAAAAACTGAGATGTTTCCAATACTCAGATTTATAAATTATTGCCATACTTGTGTCAGATTTTTTTTTAAAAGAAATAAAATACTACAAAATTTATGTCTATCTTCCATTCTGTTCTCCCTCCTGTATGCCCTGATTTGTTCCATTCTTGTTTCAGGTTTGGTAGTATGTTTTCACTTACTTCTTTTTAGATACAGGGTCTCACTCTGTCACTGAAGCTGAAGTGCAGTGGTAGGATCATAGCTCACTGTAACCCTGAGCTCCTGGGCTCATGCCATCCTGCACCTTTAGCCTCCCGAATAGCTAAGACTACAGGTATGCGCCACCATGCCCAGTTAATTTTTAGGGTTTTTTTTTTTTTTTTTTTTTGGTAGAAAAAAGGTCTCACTGTGCTGCTCAGGCTGGTCTTGAGCTCCTGGCCTCAAGCCATCCTCCCACCTTTGCCTCCCAATTTAGAAAAAAAGTGCTGGGAATGTAGGCATGCGTCACTGCGCCTGGCCTAGACGTGGTAGTGTGTTGTAAAATTTTTACAAAAATGGTCATATTATACATACCTTTTGCATTTTTCATTCCACATTGTTTTTGAGATTTATCAATGTTGAGTTACACAGATCTAGCTCATTAGTTTTAAATGCTATAGTATTCCATTTCCCTACTGAAATAAACTTAAATTCTGAATTTTTGTTCCTATAAACAATGCAGCAAGAATATTCTTCTATACATCTCCTTATACATATGTGAAAATGTCTCCATATAATTCCTAGTATTTTAAATGTTCCCAGATACCACAAAATTACTCCCTAACACGGTTATACTAATTTTACTCTCACTCTTTTCTCGTATCATTTTTTAAATTCGGCAGATTTTTTCTGTTGTTATTCTAATGGGTCTGAAATGGTATCTCACTGTTGTTCTTTCATTTTACAAATGAAGCTGTAAATCTTTTCACATTTATTAGCCACTTGTTTGATCTTGTAAGTTATTCATAACCTTTGTACATTCTGCCACAGGACTGTCTTTTTATTACTTTCTAATTCTTTATATATTCTGGATAGAAAACTCTTGCCAGTTTTATGTTTTGCAGATACCTTCTTCCAGTCTATGGCTTATCTTTCAACTTTATCTTGCCATCTTTTGTCAAACCTAAGTTATAAAGAAGTCAAATTTACCAATCTTACCCCTTAAGGAGTTTTAAAAACTCCTTCTCTATCCATAAATAATAAAAGATAGTCTATATTCTGTTTAAAATTTTTGATTTCTATAGCCTAATTTAAAAACATTCCATAAATATATCGTCAGCTGTCCTGGTACAATTTGTTAAATAACTCATTCTTTTCCCATTAATGTGAAAGTCCACCTCTGTAGTACGCTGTTCCAAGTTTCCATATATTCATAAGTTGGTTTCTGGGCTGTCTATGCTGTTCCATTGGTTTAGCTGTCAATTCCCGAGGCAATATCATACTATAAATGACCACAGTTTTATAAGCAATCTCCAGTATTATTTTGGCTACTCTTGCCTCTGATTTTCCATGAATTTAATGCTTATTCTATTTGATTTTAAGCGGAAAAACCCTACTGCGATTTTCATTTGAATTAAGAGTGAATTTATAAATTACTTTGTTGAAAACTGACATCTATATGATACTGAATCTTCCCATCCACAAAAACGATACATATTTTTGTCCTTCTATAAAGCCCTTTCAAGTTTTGTACATCTTGTTAAATGCATTCCCAAGTTATTAACTTTTCTTGTAATTATTAATGGGATTGATTTTAATTACAGTACCAATGGCTTATTGCTGGTATAAAGGAATATGCCCTTCCCTCTTCACAGAATTGTTGTGATGGTTGAATGAGCTAACAGAAATAAAAATTTTATAAATGGTAAAGCAAAATACATATATATGATATTACTGAGATTCCTTGAACATAAATTAAAGTTAACTTTAGTAAGTACTGAGGGTAGGATTTTTTAAAAAAACTCTTCTTGAAGGGTTGGTCCATCATTTTGAGGTTATTAGGCATGAGTTTATATGGGTTTTCATATTAATTTAACAAATTATTATTGGGCTTTTACTATACATGGGCACTATTTTAGTCACTGGAGATATAGCAGTGAAAAAATTGAAAAGCAAGTAAGACAATTTTAGACAATAAATGCTACAAAGACAACACATATTGTGATGAAACTGAAAGCAAAAAGAAAACACACACACACACACACACACACACACACAAAGACAGCACAACAGATCTTTTTCTTAATGATGGGAAGAGACTTCTTAGATTGAATGGACAGGCAAGATATCACTGAGGAACCGACTTTTGAAGACCTCAATAATAGAGAGTCTTGTACAGAGTTAAAGGAAGAATATTTTAGGCAGAATGTGGCAAGTGCCAAGGCCCTGAAGTAAGAACCACCTAGGTATTTCTGAGGAACAGAAATGAAGCTAGTAAGGTTTGAACACCATGACAGACTGGAAGCATGGTAAAAGATAAGGTGGGAGATTAAATTTTAAGTACAGTGGGAAGCCATTGGAGTTTAAATCAGTGGAATACATAAGCAAATTTACATTTTTAAAGATCACACGGGTCAGGCGCGGCAGCTCACGCCTGTAATCACAGCACTTTGGGAGGGCAAGGTGGGCGGATCACCTGAGGTCAGGAGTTCAAGACCAGCCTGGCCAACATGGTGAAACCCTATCTCTACTAAAAATACAAAAATTAGCTGGGCATGGTGGTGTGTGCCTGTAATCCCAGCTACTCGGGAGGCTGAGGCAGGAGAATCACTTGAACCCAGGAGGTGGAGGTTGCAGTGAGCTGAGATCATGCCACTGCACTCCAGTCTGGGCAACAGAGCGAGACTCCGTCTCGGGAAAAAAAAAAAAAAATTACATTGGCTTTCAGGATGGAAAAATGGATGGTATGGAACAAGAGGAAAAACAAGGGAACCTATTAGAAGTCCAGAAGTCTGGATTAGGATGGTAGCAGTCAGAGTGAAAATACCTTTTCTGTTAATTCAGTTCAATATGATAGTGGCTTTTATTTTTTAGTTAACAAAACGGTGCTCAGAATGAATATATAATGTATATAAATACACATGAATTTAAATACATATACTGAATTATTTGTATGATTTTCCTTTCATTAGATTGGTGAAATAATCATTTTCTATTTTTCTTTGTATCTCCACAATGCTTTGTCCATAGTAGTTAGTAAATGAAATAGGCAGCAAAAGCTTTAAGTGGAGGAGGGAGTGTGGGGGGTCCTAAGAAGAAATTCAAGGCTGGGTTCTTGGTGGCCAGCAGCACTTGTTCTCTCTGTTCCTTCCTGTGGGATTAATGCTTCCTTAGACCAAGGTGCTGGCAATCTGCTTTCTGCAGGGCTGACCACCACCACCACCACCATCACACACACATGCACACAGTTTCACTATCATATGCAGAGCACTAAACCTCATCTTATTTGTAAGATTTCTGCACTACAGGATAATCAATACCTGCCGGCCCACTCGGTCAGGAGGAGGCCACAATGCATCATCCTCTTTGGTAATTTCACTGTCATCGATTATTCTCTTCAGTTCCTCCATCACGCTTTTATGTACATAAGCCTGAAAGCAAGTTAAAAGACAAAATGTATGTTGTATCCTTAAGCAGTGCTTTGACTCAGATAGTGATGGAAGATAAAAATAACTGTTCCTGCAGACTTATTTCTGGCATCTCCTTAAGTGGGAAGACATTCATGCTCAACCTCGGCATGATGCAGGTGAGGGACAGGGTCAGAAGTATCTGCACCTCAGTCCCCCATCTAGCTGTTACTACCTCCTGGTACATCCTGTTCACATGGCCCTTCTGCCTGTCCACACAGCCAACTCACAAAGAAACCCAAAATAGATCTGTGAATGCCCCCTGCTATGGTTTGAATTTTTGTGTCTCCTCCAAAATTCATGTTGAAATTAATCCCCAATGCAACAGTGTTAATCGATAAGGCCTTTAAGAGTTGACTGGGCCTTGAGGGCAGAGCCCCCATGGATAGGATTAGTGCCTTAGGAGACAGCTTAAGAGAACTAGCTGGCCCCTTGCTTGTTCTTTCACCATATGAGAACACTGCATTCATCCCTTCTGGAGGATGCAAAAACAAGGCACAGTTGTGGAAGCAGAGACTGGGCCCTCACTAAACACTGAACCTGCCAGTGCCTTGATCTTGGACTTCCCAGCCTCCAAAACTGTGAGAAATATATTTTTACGGCTTAAAAATTACCCAGTCTCAGGTATTTTGTTATAGCAAAACAAAAGAGACAGCAACACCTACATGCCCTGGTTTATTTTTTTTTTGAGACGGAGTCTCACTCTGTGGCCCAGGCTGGGGTGCAGTGGTGCAATCTCGACTCACTGTAAGCTCTGCCTCCTGAATAGCTGGGACTACAGGCACCCACCACCACGGCTATATTTTTTTGTATTTTCAGTACAGACGGGGTTTCACCGTGTTAGCCAGGATGGTCTCGATCTCCTGACCTCGTGATCTGCCCACCTTGGCCTCCCAAAGTGCTGGGATTACAGGCGTGAGCCACCGCGCCCGGCCAGTTATTCTTAACTAGGTAATACGCTCCTGAGGAGCAAAATGTATTTGAAAAGATATGCCTGTGTAAAAAAATAGTGAGAATGTTGACATGTGTGAATAAGCATGAAACTGATAGCTAAAACAACAGTATGAAAAATATATGCTAAGACATTTTCAAAGGTGGCAGAGTGGTTAAAAGAGTAGCTTTGATGAAGCCTTAATGATGTAGTAGAAATCACAGAGAGGAGAATACAAACTTTATTGGGGAATTCCTTTAATTGGGAATTCCTGCTGTATCTCTTACTAGCAGGGGTAACTCTGAACAAGTCTCATAATTAATATCTGGGCCTTTATTTTCTTATTTGTAAGGGGGCTATAATACCCTCCCCCATCACATGGGCTTATAATCAGGGTTAAATAAGATGCCATGCCTGACATCTAACATGCATTCAACGATATCAACTGCTTTCCCATGCTCCCTTTCCCACTCAGATGCAAATTAAATAGCTCTCCATTGTGTACTATGTGTCAGGGAATATACAGAGCACTTTAAGTATAACACATTTAATTTTATGACAGCACTTGGGAGTGGGAGGTAGCTTTTATTTTCCCTGTTTTTGCAGGTGAAGAAACAGAGACTTAATCAAGTTCAGCCAGGAACTTGCCCACTGTCACATGAGGTAGTAAGCAGCAGACTCAGGGTTCAAACCAAGGTATGTCAATGGTTACCAGTAATTGATTCCACATTGTAAAATAAAAAAATCCCAACTAAAAGATGATTTGGGAAATAATCCAGAAGCTGTCTACAGACATGTGTCTCTCTCCCTGTTCTTTACCTTTCAATACTACTAGATACAACAAAAACAATGCAAGACAAAAAGCTGAAATGTAGAAAATGAAGGCCTCTCAGAAGGCATACCTCTTTTCTGATCATGACATCATTCTTGTAATTGCTGTTGTTGGCATATCTTAACTTCCCTGTGGGGACAAAAGCCAAATTCAACATATAATAAAAACATGAATAAAGCATCAATGCCATACCAAGACTATCGGCAGTTGCCTAAAATGTATCCAACTTGCTCAAAGTGTCTAAGACATTTATTATTTACTCTTAAGGTAGTTCAACAATACTAGTCTTTCAGTTCTTCACTTCAGGCTTAAACAGCCAAATATACAGCTGACACTCTACTGCAAAAAGCAGCTCAGGTGAGGTAAAAACACAGGCAGGCTCTTTTCTGACTTTGTCGAATCACATTTTTGCAGGTGAATGTCCTGAAAACAGGCAGAGTAAATGATAACTTACCAGCACATAGGACCTCCTGAGGCTCAAATGAGTTGTGAAAACATTTTGAAAACTGTAGGATGCTGTTTACATATATTATCATGTGACTGTGCCACACTCTATTTCTGTGATGGAAAAGTTGTTGCTTTTATCACTGAGCACATTTGGTACACAAGACCCTTTGTCCATGTGTGCGTCTAACAGGTTAATGTGAATACATGGTGGGGATGAGGAGAAGATAGAAGGAAACAGAAGACATGTAGACTAGAAGACATACATGTGAGATGAGCCCAGTGAATTTATTCCAACAGTCTCTGTGCTGTCTCTCTGCCTCAAGTTTCTTCACATTCAGTTCACTGTCCATACAGTGGACAAGGTGATGTGGTAACAGATCTATCAGATTAGGTTACTCTAATACTTTGATAAAGTCAATGGCTTTCCGTTGCCTTCCTGGTTAAAATCCGGCCGGGCGCGGTGGCTCACGCCTGTAATCCCAGCACTTTGGGAGGCCGAGGCGGGCGGATCACGAGGTCAGGAGATCGAGACCATCCTGGCTAACACGGTGAAACCCTGTCTCTACTAAAAATGTAAAAAATTAGCCGGGCGTGGTGGCGGGCGCCTGTAGTCCCAGCTACCTGGGAGGCTGAGGCAGGAGAATGGCGTGAACCCGGGAGGCGGAGCTTGTAGTGAACCCAGATCGCGCCACTGCACTCCAGCCTGGGCGACTGAGCAAGACTCCACCTCAAAAAAAAAAAAAAAAAAAAAAAAAAAAAATCCAAACTCCTCAACATGGCATACGGCTAAGCAAAGCCCCTGCCTGCTTTTCCAGCCTCACTCCTGCAATATTCTTCTCTCACACAGCTGGAGTCGAACAACTTGGTTTCTGCCTGAAACATCCCAAGCACTTTTTGGTTTTCAGCCTCTTTGCATGTTGTCTAAAATGCCTTCTTGACTCTTCTTGGTCTCCTAACCAATACCTCACATCCCCTCCTCCCATCATTTTATGTAGGAAGCCTCCTCTGACCCTCAGGCTTGGCTAGGTGCCCCTTCTCTGCTGCAAGTCTCCTCTGTTTCTTTTTACCACAACACCTAATACGCTGTTTGGTCCCTGCTTACAAATCCATCTCCCTCACAGTCGGGGCCTGTCAGATACATCTTTGTGGCCCGCTTAATGGATGTTTTCTGTCATCTTTGATTCCTCTTTCCTTCACCACAGTGCCTCCGCCAAAAAAATCCTATCAACGATCAAAGTCCAGTTGATTCTGCCTCCAACAGTTTCCTAAATCTTTCTCTCCATTTCTACTATCTCTGTAGTCCCAACCGACATCTTTTTTTTTTTTTTTTTTTTTGTGACACAGTCTCGCTCTGTCACCCAGACTGGAGTACACTGGCACTATCTCAGCTCACTGCAACCTCCGCCCCAGGTTCAAGCGATTATCCTGTCTCAGCCTCCGGAACAGCTGGGATTACAGGCGTCTGCCACCACGTCCGGCTAATTTTTGTATTTTTAGTAGAGGCGGGGTTTCACCATGTTGGCCAGGCTGGTCTCGAACTCCTGACCTCAAGTTATCCGCACACCTCGGCCTCCCAAAGTCCTGGGATTACAGGCGTGAGCCACTGCGACTGGCCCCCAACATCTTTCTTGTCTTGACAACAGTCTCCTAATCAATAGCCCTGTTTTCACTGTTGCCCATTCCGCACCCAATAACCAGAATGCTTTTTCAAGAACAGATCACATTTCTTCTCTGCTTAAAACCTTCCACGCCCGGCCAGGCGCGGTGGCTCACGCCTGTAATCGCAGCACTTTGGGACGCCGAGGCCGGCGGATCGCCCGAGGTCAGAAGTTCGAGACCAGCCTGGCCAACCTGGTGAAACCCTGTCTCTACTAAAAATACAAAATTAGCCGGGCGTGGTGGTGGGTGCCTGTAATACCAGCTACTCGGGAGGCTGAGGCAGGAGAATCGCTTTAACTCGGGAGGCGGAGGTTGCAATGATCCGAGATCGCGCCATAGCATTACAGCCTGGGCAAAAAGAGCGAAACCCGTCTCAAAAAAAAAAAAAAAAAAAAAAAAGCCTTCCAAGTCCAAACTCTTTACCATGGTCTATAAAGATCTACAAGGTGCGGCTCCTACTACCTATCCGACATCATCTCCTGCCATCTCCCAGCTCACCACTCTTCAATCACACTGACCACCTGAGACATGCCTAAGCTCATTCCCGCCCTGCAGCCTTGACTTCTGGTATTCCCTTTGGGTAGAATGGTCTTCCTTGTGAGCTTCACAAGGCTGGGTCCTTCTTTCTAATTAGGGCTCAGCTGCAATATACCATTAGAGCTCTCTAATGGCCAACCTATCTAAAAGCAGCCCATCCAGCGATTATTCTACCATATTTTCTGACCACTCACTGCTATCTGGAATCATCTTTTTATGATCTCTCTCCCAGCAGTAAAACACAAGTTCCACGAGAGAGGAAGTTTGTCTATCTTCGCTGTCGTATCCCCAAAGAGTGGAACAGAGCCTGGCACACAGTGGGCGGGCGTTCAGCCAACGTTTGTTGTATGGATAAAACGACGCCGTGGAGCAGACACAGTGGCGCTCCTTTCAGATCCGCACTGCACAGGTCTCAGCCCCTTCCTCCTCTAGTTCCCCACAGATTTCCGACCCTCGGCCTCCCCACTCGCCCGCCCCAAGGCCTGGTCCCGCTCCCGGCGGGAGGCAGGCTGCTTTTACCGTCCGGTCGGAACTCAAACTCCAGGAACTCGTGGCCGAATTTGCCCTTGTGCCCCACGTAGTAACGCAGATAAAAGTCACTCTCCATGGCTCCCAAAAGACAACCGAGCCTGAACTTCCAACAGCAAGCCGCACTGCTGCGGTCTGCGCCCGACACTGACGTTTGCAGCGGCGCGCGGAAGTGACGTCAGATTACGCCGTCGCGTAATGGGGGGGTTCCTTCTAGCTAACCTATTCGCCCGGAAGTGACAAGACTGCCACACCCCCTCACGCCTAGGAGGTAACGAACTTTGTTTAACCCGGAGGCGGGGCCAACCAGCTCCGCCTCTCCACCTGGACGCGGGAGCGAGGTTGAGGTTGGTACGCGCTGGGTTCTCTCCAGGCCTGAGGCCGAGAGCCAGCCGCCTGCCTACCTCTGGGCTTTGAACGCGGGGTCTGGTGACTTCGCTTAAAGATCTCGGACCGAACACCCCGAGCCTTGCGCCCGCCAGGCTCAACCTCAGTTCACAGGACCCCCGACTTGCGTGAGTCGTACACCGCTCTTGACCGTCTCTGGACCTAGGTCATCTCGGCAGTAAAATGGGGTGAAATGACCCGACCTTCCCGGAGGATGCCGCGCACGATGTGTGTGCCTCAAGATGGCTTCCATTGACCTGAACTGTTAAGAAAGCCCTCCTCAGTGACGCCTTCCCTGAATCCACAGTGGAGATTGCCGTTTCCCTGGAACTAGTTCACCCACACTTACCCATTTCGTCCTTTTCCACCTTTTATTTCTATCTTTCTGCCCCACTGATCTCTAGAATAGGTGCTGTGAGAAGTTAGAGTATTTGCTCTCCCACTCCTCAGTCATCCCACTTACCGAGCAGTGATTCTCAGCCTGGCTGCACATTGGAATTACCTGGGGAGCCTCTAAAAATACTGATGCCAGGGCTCTACCCCAAGCCAATTAAAATCTCCAGCGCTGGAACTGAGCATTGGTACTCTTTGTAAAGCTCTCAGTTGAGTCAGAGTTGAGGACCATTGACCAAAGAGACTCTTTTCAGGGCAAAGTTGTCCTCTGTGAAGCCATTCTGGCTCTGGAAAAAATTTACAGTTGAGTAGGGCCAGAGCAATCAAGATCATAATTATTTAATAGGAGCCTGCTCTCACTCGTCTAAGTTCCACACTTAGAGAGAATGAATGGTTCTAGAGACAGTGCTGAGATGACATCATTCTTGGGGCCTGGCAACTAGAACAGTATGATTCTGTAAGTCGGGACAGCAGTCTCTGATTCCTACCCCCAGTCTTTTTTTTTTCTTTTTTTGAGACAGAGTTTTGCTCTTGTTGCCCAGGCTAGAGTGCAACAGCTGGTTCTCAGTTCACCGCAACCTCCACCTCCTGGGTTCAAGTGATTCTCCTGCCTTAGCCTCCCAAGTAGCTGAGATTACAGGCACGTGCCACCACATCCAGCTAATTTTTGTATTTTTAGTAGAGACAGGGTTTCACCATGTTGGCCAGGCTGGTCTCAAACTCCCGACCTCAGGCGATCCATCCGCCTCAGCCTTCCAAAGTGCTGGGATTACAGGCATGAGCCACCGTGCATGGCCCCCAGTCTTAACAATGAGTCCTTTTCTCCCTGAAAAAGCATTAGCAGCAGAGCGTAGAGTAGGTGTGGTGGGGGAAAAAAACCATTGGACACTGGTTAAGATAATCTTTTGTTTTAACAATGACTCATTGTAACCAAAGGTGAACTGACTCAACTTTTCAGACTTCAGAGTTTCCTTCTCTTTAAAATGAGCATAAAACGTACACCTAGCAGAACTGTTATAAGAAACAATGTCTCGGAAACTGTAAATTGCTATAAAACCATGACATTTTTATTACAAAACACCGCATATTGGTGGTAACAAGGGAACTGTATAAAAGAGAAGGGGGCTAGACACAGTGGCTCACACTTGTAATCCCAGCAGTTTGGGAGGCTGAGGCAGAAGGATCACTTGAGCCCAGAAGTTTGAGACCAGCTTGGGTAACATAGGGAGACTTTGTCTCTACAAAAAATTTAAAAATTAGGTAGGTGTGGTGGTGCACACCTGTAGTCCCAACTACTTGGGAGGCTGAGGTAGGAGGATAATTTGAGCCTGGGAGGTCAAGGCTGCAGCGAACCATGATCACACCACTACACTCCAGCCTGGGTGATGAAGCAAGACCCTATCTAAAAAAAAAAAAAAAAAAAGGGAACCATCAAGCACCTAATAAATGTCAGCTCCTAGGCTGAATGGGATTACCTGTGCTTGTTTTTCGAATCATCACAACAATTTTGAGGTGGTAATTAGAGTTAAGTGTGTAGAGGGATTAAGCAATTGCTACAAGGTTATTTTCCAGGAGTAAAATTATAAAAATCATAAGTGAATCTGGGGATCTTCAGATGTGGCAAATAACAAAAGTGTTGAGAAATTTAAAGGACACACAACTCCAGTCAGGCTGTAAAGTAATCCAGGTTTCTGGATATGAGACGTGGTGTAACTGAAAGAGCATGGTCTGTGTGTGTCTGCCGTGCCTGCATTCAGCATCATTTATTGAGCATCCACTGAGTGTCATGTGCAGAGAGAGAGGATACAATGTTGAGCAAGACAGTTCTTTACAGAGCTTGCAGAGGAGGAAGTTAAGGAGCATACAAGCAATTACAATGTAAGGATAAGATTTCCAGTAAAGGAAGCACAGAGTACTATGGAAGCACATGAGGTGACTCCTAATACAGTGTAGGGTCCTTAGGGAAATGTTCCTGAAGGAAATGTTCCAGACAGAGGCCCAGAACTATATCATTAGAATATACAGCAGTGAGTGATGAGGCTGGAGATGGGGCAGAAGCTGAATCATGAAGGGCTTTATAAACCATATTAAAAGAGTTTGGGCACACCCAAGAATATTGAATTTTAGTGCCAGCAAAGCAGTTGAAGGGCTTTAAACAGGAAAGTGGAAATAAGTGGTGGTGATACATCTATGGCACTTTAGAAAGACACTTTGGCTGCAGTGTTGTGGGTTAGATTGGAAAATGAAAAGACTAGACGTATGACATTCAGATAAGTAGTTAAAGTAATCTATTAGCTGGGCAGGGTGGCATGTGCCTGTAGCCCCAGCTACTCGGGAGGCTGAGACAGGATAATTGCTTGAACCCAAGAGGCGGAGGTTGCAGTGAGCTGAGATCATGCCGTTGTACTCCAGCCTGGGCAACAGAGAGAGAGACCTTGTCAAAAAAAGAAAAAAAGAAAAAAAAAAAAAAAGGCAAGCAAAATAATTATCCAGGCATTGTGGCATGTGCCTGTAGTCCCAGCTACTCAGGAGGCTGAGGCAGGAGGATTGCTTTAAGCCCAGGAGTTTAAGGTTGCAGTGAGCTATGATCCTACCACTGTACTCCAGTCTGGGTAACAGAGTGCGACCCTGTCTCTTTAAAAAAAAAAAAAAAAAAGTAAAGGAGATAGAAAAGTGGATGGATTTGAAGTGGAATACCATAATTTAAAGGGTGGGCAAAGGAGACGAAGATGTGGCCAGAGAGATAGGAGAAAAACCACGAACATGGTATCATGGAAGCCAAAATAAGAGTATTCCAAGAAAAGAGTGGCTAACAGTGTTAACTACTGCTTCCAGGTCAAGAAAGATCAAGACTGAAAATGTTTACCAGATTTATAATCGAGGAGGTCCTGGATGACCTTGGCAAAAGCAACCCCAATGGCATGGGAATGAATGGTAGGGCAGAAGTATTGGGATGCAAGTAGGCAAAAATTGTTATAGAAGTACTGAGGTGAGTTATCTAACCTAGTCTTAGAGAGAAGGGAAGGCTTCCTGGAGGAGGCATTACCTAAGTGGAGTACTCAAGAACAAATAGGAGTTAGTCATATAGAGGCAGAGAAGGAAAATTTAGGCAGAGAATGCTACGTTACAATTGATCTTAGGGGGCACTAAAAATAACCTTGTGACTTTGGGCAGTTACTTCACCCATTTTCTCATCTATAAAATGGGAGTGGATAGTATTGATAGTATTTACCTCACTGAATTGTTGACAAAGATTGAGATAATGTATGTAGAATACTGGTACACATTAGGGACTCAGTTCACTCCCGCTCATTAAAGTATTACAATGAAACAATACTTAAAGATATTTTAAAAATGAATTTAATCTCTCTCTAGAAACAGTGCACTGATTTTACAAATGTCCACATTTGGTTTTCAGTTTACCAAGATTATGTTAGTACAGCTAGTGAGATGCAGCACGCCATCTTCAGCCCCCTTGCCTCTGGAAGAGACACCAGACTGCAAAGGGCACCGCGTACAGAAGCTAATGGAACTTGAATGAAAAGACAAAAAGAGCAGAACTGGTTAGTGTGACACAACATTCTAACATGCCTGATTCTTACATCGAATATGGTAACTTGAGGGTTGGTGGGGGAAGACAAACAAGGAAAATCCACTTGGGAACAATTTGATGAAGTTTGCAAACCAGCATTTTACCCCCAAATTAACAACAGCTTGTATGGAAAAAAAAAAAAATGCTATTTTAAAAGTATATGGTTTGGACAGGTATCTGTTTTCTCTTGCAGTTCTTGTAAAAAAGTATCAAAACCTTGGCTTTAAATATATATATATATACACACACACACAAGTGGCTTTTTAAAAATTACTTTTTATAGCACAAAGTGTTTGTAAATGCAGAGGTTTTCTGCTAATTCTTGACTGTGCACATGGTGCATAGCCTGAATGAACAGAGCTTCCTGATTTTTTTAACTGAAAAATTGAAGCAGTAATTTTTTAACCTTCTAAATTTTCCATACCCTAAAAATACAGTGTGAGAAGACTGTTACTCTATCTTCATGCATTTCGGGAAAAGGAATTATTTACTCTGAAATGTTTAATGCTAACTCATTTATATTTTGTGAAATGATGAGTGTATGGCTGGAGTTTCGGGGGTAGGGTGGAGAGGCTTGCATTCCTGTGCCATTTCCCCATTCCCACCAACGCCTGACTGGACAGTGATTGGTATCCCCTCTCCAGACTCAATGTCTTCAAAATTTTCAGTTTTCTCTCTCACAGTTGAGAAAATCTAAGAGGCTTTCAACAACATGGCATGCTTCTGTGAAAATCCCACTGCCCTTGTATTAGTCTTCGTTGACCATATAAAAAAATCTTTGACTCAAATATGTGAAAAGCAGTCAGCATTTTCCTTTGGCCACTGGAAAGCTTGAGGCTGAATAACATCAGGTCTGCAAAGTGCTGGCAATGCATCCTAATGAATTTTCCATGATGAATTTAGTGCCTTGTACACAATGATCAAGAGATGCTTCATTGAATCAGAAATTAATCTATTTTATAAAGTGCTTACATTGAACCTCTTTCCATACAGCCTCATTTCTTGACCCCTTGAGCCTTTTGTTCCTGTTAGAATGAACTGTGCAGTTCCTAAAGTCCCCATGCTGTTTCATACCTCTGTGTTTTAGCTCGGTGTGTCTCTGCCTGAAGCAGCTTGGAATCCCCTTCTTAATTTTAAGACTTAAAGTCACTTCTACGATGACCCTATTCCTCATCTTCTTAGGTAGAAAGACCCCTCTCTCCATTGTGCCCTAACAGTGCTCTGAATAGAATTGATGCCTTTTTTGTTTCCACATATATCTTCCTCCACTGCTACTATGAACTCTGTAAAGTCAGAACATGTGTGACTGACATTTACATCTGCAGTGCCAGGTGTGTAGTTGGTATCTAATGAGTGGTTTTAGTGAATGAATATACTGCAGTCATACTGAGATAACTGGAGGGATCAATAGGACTTACTGCCATACATTTAAATCCGATCTCATTCTCTTTTTGCCAGTTAATGGGTTCCTTCAATCTGTTTTATAAATAATCCGTGCTATCAAAAGTAGATAAGTAGTTTTCATTTTCTCTGTTTCTAGAAGGCATTTCAGCTAGTGCCTTTGTAATTCCACTGGAGGAGAGGTAGACCATAGTATAGGTAGCAGGTCTGATACAATGTTCAGGCAGCCCAAAATAGTCTTCCTGCAGATGGAAATGGAGGAAAAGCACTGGGACTGGCTTCTGATACATTTTCTGCCCTCTTGGCATTATCTCTGAGCTTCCTTCCAGCTCTATAGTCCAGTGACTCTGTGATCTATGATTGGCTGTAGATACCTATGCACAGGGGGCAAAAGGCAAAAGATATGTAACTACACCTCAAAATGAGGCTGAAAAGCCTCTGCGAATGGGGGAAGGTGGATCTGACTCCTCAGGTTTCATCTGTTTACTGCTGTCCAACAAATGAGTATTTCACAATTTGTTTCTTGTAAAGGGTTGCTCCCATAGCTGCCTCTTTCAAACTGCAGTTATAGCATATGCAAGAAACATGGATGTCTCCGAGAAAGCTGTGAATTTCATCATCATTTTGAGATCTCAGGCTGTATGTCCAGACCCCATTCATTATTTTTTCTGTGAATGCCAGGATCTGACCGAAAGTTTAGAAACTATGCCTTATCCACTGTTATCATTTAATTCCTTGGAAAATTCAGTTTCTTTGGAAGAAGGTTACAGGAAAAGTCACTTGTTTTGAGTAAATTTCCATGTTTTTCACTGTCATCATTTTTCTTCAGTCAAAAATAATTTTACTCTCCGTTCTTAAAAGAATGGTAATGTGAGTAAGCTCCATAGGAGTTGGCCACCTGTTCTTAAAATTCTGTTTGGTATTGGTCATTCTAGGTCAACTGCATTTACCCTCTCAATGGAATATTTCAGGACTATCAACACATGCATGTCATGAGGAGATTGCTGGATTATGCAAAACACAGTGCCCAAGCTCCAGAATATAGTTATTTTCTTAGAGTTTAGGAGGCCAAGAGTGATGCAGAGGAAGGTCCTAGGTACAGGATGCTAGAACTCCAGAATGTCTGACTGAAAATTCAAAGGGTATCAAGCTGGTGAGACATCCAACCTTCATTGAGTTGGGGGCATCTGGCAGGTAGGGATGGGAAGGCATTTGGTTAAGTGTGTCAAGTTCCAGGTATGATGAGATTAGATGCATCTCCTCTGCTCCTACTTAAGTCAAACACTTCCATGTTGCACCTTGTCCCTGGTTGTCTACTGGGAGTAAGTGGCAGAACAACAGAGTTAAGAAACTCAAACTCTTTCTCTTTGGATGGGAAAGCCAGTGGGGACTGAATCTTTCTGGGACTATAGGATTATGTTTCCAATGGGAGACCCCACAAATGGAAAAGAGCACTTCTCCCTTCCTCCCGCAAGGCCAGGAAAAGCAAAGAAGGTGTCTATAATGAAGAACATCTATACATATACCCAGAGTTTTTCCTTTTATTTACAAAGCAGTAAACCAAATTCCTGTGTGAACATAAATATCCAATATACTATAATATTGTGTATGCCATTTCCCCCCTCAAATATGACTTCAGTTTTGGCCAGTTGTTCTGACTTAAGCCAAAAATTAGTTTCATCTATATGAACATATGATGGTAAGTAACCTATTTATTACTTTAAAATGTTTCCCCACATAAAGGAAATGGTAGAGAGTAAGGGGAAAAGAGAAATAAGAGATGTAATAAAACCTATTCCACCATCTTTATTCTCAACCACAGCATGTCCCAGATGTTCAGAGCCTGGGCCAGTCTCTATAGTAAACTTGGGCTGTTCTGGAAATGTCTCCACTTAGCTCTGTAAGGATGGCACCCTTCAGGGTGCTTCAGAGGAAACTTACTGAATTCAACCCAAGTGTCCTGAAAGAAATTGAAGAAGTTACTCAAAGAGCTGAACTTTAAAACAAGGAGTAGCTGAGGGTGAGGCATATTCTATCTTGAGTTTCTGAGCACTCTGGTACCATGGAATGTCTCTACACTGACCTTTGCCAAAGCCAAGACAGCCCCAGTAGGAGTCACAGCAGCCATGTGTGAGCTGAAAGGCTTTTCCTGACTTCCTGGGGTCACAGGAATGGCCAGAGGTGAAAAGATTGCCTTTTTTACTACATAATTGCACAAACCATGGTATCTGTTTTCTGAGCCAGATTTCCAAAGGCTTTTCTGAAAACTACAAGATATACCCCTTGTGGACTGTGTTAAAATAAATTTATCTTTATGTATTTGAACAGTAGCCATAGATGTGCCTCTTCTCTACAGATTTTTCTGTCACACACATACACATATAAACACACACATATACACACACAGAGTCTGCGTGGTGGGCCAAACATGCCAAAAATAAATACTCTCACTTCTCTAAATTATTTATAGAACTCATCTGATTTTTAAAATATGTTAATAAATAATCTAAATGGGGGAGGGAGTTGAAGTTTTTTTTTTTTTGTTTTTTGTTTTTTACTTATGTTGATGGATAGCCACAAAGCATAATCATCTTATTTACAAAAAACAAACCCCCCAAAACCTAAAAAAGTCCCCCCAGCAACCAAACATCTTCTGTAAATATATTTTTTAAATGATGAGTAAGGTACTGTGCCATTGGCCCCCATTTGGTTATGTGCATCATGTTAGTCAGCAGTAGCCATTCCACGAATTCCTCATGGGTAGTGCAACCAGTTAAAAAGTGTATAAAACATTATACATAGAAAAACTCTCACATCCTTTGGATGTTTGCAGTTCATCATAACTTTGTGGTTACCTTTCCGCAACATAAATTTTTTAAAAAAATCACACACACACATACACTCACACAGACCCATATATAGAAACCCATTCATCCAGTCATACACCATCCAGAGTGTAGTGGGTGGGACTGAATTCCATGAGGCACGAAGTGGGTGATCCCATCCTCAGGGTAGTCCATCATCTTCAAGGCTTAATGCCACTCGCTGGGGAGACAAACCAAAGAATTCATCGTTAGATCCATAAGAGTTACTATTTATTATTGACAAAGTACAGACTTATGTTACTTTAACAGGTATTAGCTCACATAATCTTCAAACTCTCCCAAGAGACAAGATTTATCCTATTTATTTTACAGATGAGAAAACAAACTCAATGAGCTTAAGTAGGGTTTGTTCTGGATCACATAGCAAGTGGCTGAACTAAAATTTGATCCCAGGTCTGTATGAATCCAAAGCTGTAGATTTTTTCATCATTCTGTTTTGTATCTTTGTAAAGAAGAGTTGCTCAGATCTAAATTTTCTCAATCCTCCCTTATAGGATTTTAGGTTTGGTCAATTTCAGTGGGTTAGCTTTGGCAAATGTTAAATTTCAGGCTATGGGGTTACTTGTCTCTAGCATGCTAATCACATTTAGGAAGGTAATATACTGCACCTTCCCAACAGATTAAACAGAATTGGGAGGCAATGCAGGTTAATTAAATTCCATCCCTCTCTCCCTCACCCCTACTTTCTAGTCATTAGGTAGATGCTAGACTCCTGTCTGCCAAAAATGGCTGACCATGAGATGGTGAGCTCACTAACCCCTGAGCCAGTCTATTCCATTGTGGACAACAGATTTAAATTCTTTTCTATATTAATGTGAAATTTGTTTGTTTATATCTTCTGACATTCCCTGATTCCATCTCTCAGACTCAGAGACAGTTCTACATAGGACAACCCTTGAAATTTATAGATGGTGTTTGAATTCTGTTCCCTTCATTCTGAGTGTTTTCTTCTCCAGGATAACATCTAACTTTCCCCATCTAGTCCTGATGTAATCTTGTTTGCCTCTTTTCCATTTCCCAGATACCCTCCTTTGGAAAGACCCTCCCCAGCTTCAGTATTTTTCTTATAGTTATGTGAATTCGGGCCAGCCAGTTTACTTCTCTGAGACTTAGTTTTATCATCTATCAAATGGGAATAGTAATAGGACCTACCTCACAGGGTTGTTGAGGAATCAAATGAGATAATGCATGGAGAGTGTTTAATGTAGTACCTAACAACACATAGGGCCCAGAGTATCCTAGGTCAACGTAACCAGCATAAAATAGAATCAGACTAGTATCTCCCATCTCTGGACATTCTACATATGATAAAAAGTAACTCTACTGCCTTTCAAGTCATCTTTGGGTTATCTGTAGTTTTTTAATGAACGCAATGGCCATCTTCCACTAGTGTAGAGAATTGAGACTACCTTATTCTAGTCCAGCCACCCTCCCACTCTCTCCAAGACAGATCTCTAGGCCAAAGATAGGCCCCAGTAGTGATGGTACAGTTACCGGAGAAATCGACAGAGGAGAGACAGGTTGTTGAGAATATTGATTTCCAGAGCTTCAAGGCTATTTACCTCATGATATAAAGGAAAGAGCATGGGCTTTTGTGTATATACAGACTGGAGTTTGAATTCTGGTTCTGCCACTTCCTGGCTATGACCTTAGGCAAGTTATTCAATTTCTATGAGTCTCAGTTTCCTCATCTGCAAAATGGGGCTAATAATATTGGCTTGATAAGGTTATTATGAAGATTAAATGAGATAATGTATGTAAAACACTGAGAACAGTGTCTGACACACAGTAGGTGCTCAATAAACGTTGATTTCCTCATTCTACTACTCTATTTCTCTGCAACTGGCAGAAGCTTATTACTCAGTCCTTAGACTCATCAGGAGTAACTCCCCCTGAGTCATTTCTTTCTCTGGAAATAATGTCATTTTACATGTGCAGAGTGCTTTGTAAGTCACAAAGTGCTCTCACATGTGCTATCTCACTTGTACTTTATAAACTCAGGAGGCAGGTAGAATGCGGGTTATTATTCTCATTTTACAAATAACAGTGAGCAGAAAGAAGTGACTGAGATCACAGGGCTGTGGAAGGATGGAACTGGGAATTTTCTTACTCCAAGTTCAGTGCTTCTTCCACTGTGCCCCCTCTGATCTTCAAAAATTGGTCAAGCAACTATTTTTTTTGGACTGGCCGAGGTTAAGGATCCTCAAGGCCGTCTGCTAACCCTCCTCATTTGCTCCATCTCATTTCCCATGTCTCCCCTTCATGAACAATTTGCCTCAGCAGCAATTCTGTCTGCTCTGCCCCAAACTTGATCGCTTTCTTCCACATGCCATTCATTGGTCTGTGACTAACCCATTTTTCTTCTTTGCTCCAACACCCAGCTTACAATTTGCAGCCTTCCCAAACCAGAAAGCCTTCTAGGACTGGCTGCGCCTGCCTTGGTTCATGCCCTCACTCACCAGCCCCTCAGACTTAGAGTGGCACTGCCCTACCTTGGACTTGACGACAGGCAGCTCGGAAAGAGGGTTCTTCGGGAGTTGGTGCAGCTGTGACCTTGGTTCCCCCGGCAAGACAAAAAGCTCCTTGAGGGCAGGGGCTGGGTCTTCCAGTTCTCTGGTCTCCCCAAGACAGGGCTCTGCCCACAGTGGGCGATCAAAGCTGCTGATTGCCTGACAGGGGGATGGCACTGTGGATGACCTCTGAGGTCACACTCAGCCCCCTGACTCTGCTGTATAACAGTGACACCTGTTGTGCCACTTCATGGTCCTCATTCCCCCAAAAAGCCATGCTGTGTTGTGCCTTTAAGCCTTTGCACATGCCTCTATCTGGAATGCCATTTCCCTCCTTCTCTCCTGGGAAAACTGCTATTAATCTTTCAAGGACATAGTCCATCTGTCACCTTCTCTGTGAGGCATTCCTTGCCTGATTCTCCAGACAGAATTCATAGCTCCCTTGTTGATGTTTCCATAGCATCTATTCAACAAATATTTGTTGGGAGTCAGCCATACTGTGCTAGACATCAGGAAAACAGATTAATCAGACAGTTCTGCCCTCAAGGATCTTAGGGTTTAGTGAGGAGACCACTGAGTAAAAGACAAGTGGACTACAGTGTGATAGGGGCTGTGAGGCAGAGAGGCCCGGAGGACTGTGGGAGAACAAAGCAAGCCAAGGATAGCTTTCTAGAAGAGGGGACTCCTGAGCTTCCACCACGGCACTCAGCACACAATTATACCACTGTATGTTAGTATCTCTAACTCCCTACCAACTTCTTGGGAGCAAGCACATTCCTTACTGACTTTTGAATACTTGATATCTAATGTGCTTGGCACATAACTGGCATACAGTATTGAAATGAATATATTTGAATTAAATGGCCACAGTTACCCTTCCAGGCCAAAGGTTCTGAAAATTTACTGAGCAGAAAGAGACATTTGGCTTTTTTACTGCCAGGAAAAGCCTCTAAGTACAAGGTGGTCCTGATACCTTTTTACCTTAACCACCTACCCCAGCATTTCTGTGTTCCCCAGGGCCTAGAACAGTGCCTGATACATGGTACATTCTCGATAAATGTTTCAGGAAGGGAGGAAGGAGGAAGGGAAGGAGGGAGGAGAGGAAGGGAAGGAGGGAGGAAAGGAAGGAAAGAAGGAAAGAAAAAAGACAGGGAGGGAGGGAAGGACAGAAGGAAGGGAGGGAGGGAGGGAAGGATAGAAGGAAGGAAGGGAGGGAAGAAAGGATGGGAAGGAAGAAAGGATGGGAGGAGAAGAAAGGATGGAAGGGAAGATGGTCAGAAGGTAGGAATTCTCCCAGTGAGAAATACTTACTGCAGGATAGACATGGCCAATCTGAGCAGTCCTCCCTATATGGAGCTCATCTTCATCTTCTTCTTCTGTTGTTTTCCTGTAGACTGGGTTGTCAAAATTCATGCTTTTGGTGTTCTTCCGCTTCCAGTTTCTCCAGATCAGGTATCCACTCATGCACAGCAGGGCTATCACCACTGGAGGAAGGACACAGGAGATTGGACCTCCAGCAGGCTCCAGCCCACTGCTCAGACATCAGTGCAAGGCTTGTCACCACTCCACCTTTCCTGCCCCTTGCTCCTCAGGCTCTGTTTCTGCATGTTCTTTTTCTGCTGTTTGAAAGCCCATCTCTCATCCCTTCTTTCCTTTATTAACTATTCATCCTTAAAGATCCTGCTCAAATGTGAAGTCTTCCCCAACTGTGGGCAGAGGCAGTTGCTCTTTCATGTGTGCTCCCAGATCACACACAGTATCTTACTTTATGTATCTGTACTCCCAACTAGATAGCTCTTTCAAGGCAGGGACTGTGTCTTTTTTTTTTTTTTTTAACTCTTTATGCCCAGTTCCTAGCACTGAGTAGGTGCCTAGTAACGTGCTGAATGAATGAGTGAATTTTACCACACCTTTGCCCTAATGCTGCTGCTTCCCTACATTTCTCTAAGAAAACCATTCTCTCCCAAAACTGGGGGGTGGAGAGTGGGATGGGGCCAGGTACAGTGTTTACTTCCAAAGGTGAGGCTCCACCTGAAGAAGAACATCTCTAGAAGGAGACACAGAGGGCAACATAAGCTGTGATTTAGAATAAATGAATATGTTAGTGATTAAAGGAGGAAGCTCTGTCCAACAGAGCTGGGTAAAAATGGAGCAAGTAGCTTCGTAAGGTGGTTAGCAGTCACTCAGTATCCCAGTGGAGGCTGAATGATCACCTATCTAGGATGGTATAGAAGGGGTTTCCGTTTTAGTAAGATTACAATAATTGATATGCACTAAAGACAGAAACAAGGCAGTTACCACTGGTAATATTTATTGTCCTAGAGATCTAGCTATGCAGTAAGGCCAGAAAAAAATTTAAGAGTATAAATATGGGAAAGGAGGCCAGGTGCAGTGGCTCACACCTGTAATCCCAACACTTTGGGAGGCTGAGGCAGGCAGATTACTTGAGGCCAGGAGTTCGAGACAGGCCTGGCCAACATGGCGAAAACCCATTTCTACAAAAAATATAAAGTAGCTGGGCATGGTGGTGGGCACCTGTAGTCCCAGCTACTCAGAAGGCTGAGGTGGGAGGATTGCTTGAACCTGGGAGGTCGAGACTGCAGTGAGCCACAGTAGTGCCACTGCACTCCAGCCTGGGCAACAGAGGGAGACCTTATCTCAAAATAAATAAATAAATAAATAAATAAATAAATAAATAAATAAGAGAAAGGAGTAAACCAAACTCTTATTAACAGCTATTTATATTTTTAGGAACTCTGAACCTGGTGAAAAACTATCAGAAATAATTTTAGTTAATCAAGAATCAACATAAAAGATCATTACCTTCTTTTTTAATCAGCAAGAACCAGTTGGAAAATGTAACGAAGGCCAGACATGGTGGCTTACACATGTAATACCAACATTTTGGGAGGCTGAGGCAGGAGGATTGCTTGAACCCAGGAGTTCAAGACCAGCCTGGGCAAGATGGTGAGTGAGCCCTGGTCTTTACAAAAAAAAAATAATTTAAAAAATTAGCTAGGTGTGGTGGTGCATGCCTGTAGTCCCAGCTACTCTAGTCCCAGCTACTTGGGATGCTGACATGGGAGAATCCCTTGAGCCCAGGAGTTCAAGGATGCAGTGAACTGTGATTGCACCATTGCACTCCAGCCTGGGCAAGAGTGCAAGATCTTCTTGTCTCTTAAAAAAAAAAAAAAAAAAAAAAAGAGAAAGAACATGTAATGGAATAAAAATACATTCATAATAGCCCATCAAAAAGCTATAAAATATAAAATACCTAGGAAAACCTAAGAAGAAATATGCAAGTCCTATGTGATCTATAAAGTTCTGCTGAAGGACATAAAAGAAGACTGAAATAAATAGATATGCCACATTTCTGGCTGGGAAGCTTTAATATAATAAAAATGTATATTCTCCTCACATAAACTCATATATCTAAAGCAATCTTGATAATTTCACCAAAATTTTTATAGAATTGATAAGGTTATTCTGAAGTTCACTTAGAAGAGAAACTGAATAAAAATAACTGAGAAGATGTTGTGAGTGTAACATATCATGAAGTTCTGCTAATAGTATGTAGGAATATATAAATCGGTGGAGGAAGATAAACTGCTTAGACACAAATCAAAGTATGTATGGGATGTAGTTTATAATAAAGATGACAGTGCAAGTCAGGAGAGAAGTACAGATTATTCAATGATGGTTTTGGGGAAACTAGACAGGTATATAGAGAAAAAACAAGTAAATTTCTACCTCATCCCATATTCTAAAATTTAAATTCCAAATAGGTTAATATCTAAATACTAAAAAAAGTTTAAAGTAGAAAAGAAAAACATCAGAAGATATTTTAATAATTTAGAGTGAGGCAGGCCTTCTTAAGCGAAACACAAAACCCAGAAATCTTAAAAGATTGACAGATCTGATACTTAAAAGTTTTATATTTATGCATGGCAAAAGATACCATAAACAAACTTTAAAACCAAATGTCAGACTGGAAGAAAATATTTGTAGCATGTATTTTAAAGATTTAATATTCATCATGTATAAATATTTCTATAAATAAGAAAAAATAGCCAATAGAAAAATGAGAAAAGACTGTGAGTAGGCAGTTCATAACAGATAAAATATAAGTAAAGGGACTGATAAGCTTATGAAAAGATACTCTACCTCACAGGGACATGTCAGGGAAATAATACTCATCTTTCATTCCTCAGATTAGCAGCAATTAAAAATATTGATTATTTCAGAGTGAGTTATGTCAGCAAAACAGCATACATCTGCCTCTTTCTATAGGGCAAAGGATGGCAAGAAAGGGGTGCATTTATCTTTCTCCACTCCAGTCAAAATAATCCTGGAATAATCATCTCACTATCATCTTTCCTGGTGAAGCCTTTCAAGGCCAATTCAAATGCCGTCTTCTCCAGAAGCGCCACTTTTACTCTGGAATTACCTTTCTTTCAACCATCCCTTCACAGGAGTATCATGCCACTGTTACATTGTTCCTCTGTATCTACATCCAAAATGCCCCTATTATAGCACATTATGACATGTATTAACATCTACCTCAAAGGACTTTATTTTTGCCTGATTAAACACTGAAAGCTCTTAAAGTCTTTATCTTTTTCTTCCCTGGATCCTTGGCACTTGGCACAGTGTCTCACACAGGGGAGAAGTTTTTAAAACATTTGCTGACTAACTCACCATACTGAAGATTCCCAGGATAAAAGGACAAAGTTCCTGTCCTTGAAGTACTCATAGCCAAGTAAGGGAGATAAAGCTCTGAATGGACAATCAGAATGCAAAGATACTGCTAAGAGATGAGACTGCTAAGAGATGAGACTGCTAAGAGAGGGGTGTACAGGATACTGTGTGGACTTCGGGGTGGAAGAGAATGAATCAGCCCCCTTGATTCTCTGTGAGGGCTTAACCAAGTGTTATACTCTGGCCGTACTCATCTCCTTCTAGCTCTAAAACCACCCCACCCTGACCCTTCCAGGCCATTTCCTACTCCTGGCTTTACTCATGCTGTCTTCACTGCTTGGACTGCTCTTGATCCTCCTTCACTTGGCTGACCCAGCTCAAATATCACTTCCGTTAGGAAACCTCCTCTGCCCTCTTCCCCTCTCCCTCAGCCCAAGCTAAGTGTATCCTCAGCACTGTCTCTGAAGTCAGTGCATGCAGCTTAACCTTAGGACCCACCAGGTCATAACAAACTTACCTGTGTTATGTGTGTCTCTCCAACAAGACTATAAACTTTTGTAGGACAGAACCATGTCTTATTCATCTGTAACTGCCTTTCCTCCTGTTATCACAGAGTTTGGCACATAGTAGCTGCTTAATAAATACTTGTTGAAAACCAAACAGAAAGAAAACAAGACAGTATGACCTATTAAAGGAACGGTAAGCAGCTCTATTCATTAATTCAACAAATCCTTGATTTCCTACCATGTGCCAGACATTGCTAGGAGCTGGGGAGAATGGTGAGCAAGATACCAGCCCTATTCCTAGGGATCATACAGTCACACTTCACGTGGCTGGAGTGCAGAGTGTGAATCGAGGGGTGGGGAGATGGGGGATGCACCTGGAAGGTCATCTGGGGCCAGATCCTGAAGAGCCTTGTGTGCTAGGCTAAAAAACAAAATTAAATCAGGACTGGGAGGTGGGCAGGAAGGCTGCAAGGGCAGAACAAGTCAACAGGGCAGGCCAAGTTCTCTACCCTGCCAGTGCTTTTCCCTAGGCCTGAGCAGGGTCTCTCTTTTCAGTGACTGGGAGCCACACTCACCTATGGGCACGATGATCCCAATAACAGCGGCAGTGACTGTGGAGCCCATCTTACTGTCTTCATTCCCATCTGTAAAACACAAACATTTGCAGAATGATGCTCTGTCACTGTGTGTCCAAGCCCATACTGGCCTCAAGTGGTAAGAACTACCCAACTGCTTCTCATCCTCATTCTAAAATGATGATCCTGGCTGTTGCCTAATAATTCAGTCTTTCCAGATCCTATCACAACTCCTGTGAGGCAAGCAGGACAGAGGTTATCTCCATTTTACAGGCAAGGAAACTGAGTCTTAACTGAGGGGTTTGGGGACTCACAGAAAAGTGGCAGAGCTGGGACTCGAACCCAGGACTCTTGCCCCAAGTCCCATAACCTTTCCACAGCATCATGGTGGTAGGAAGCTGGAGGCTGTGCATGGTAAGGTGAGCACTTAGGTCTTTGTGTTGCTGACGGACTAGGTCATTTGCCTTTTTCCATCAGTATCTGTTGCTTTGCCAGTATTGTTTTTGGTGAGCTGTCTGTCCATCTGCATTATCAGATTATTTTTCATAAGTAATTGAAATGGGACATAGTATAGTGTAGAGGAACCAAGAGCACAGTCTTCTGTGTCAGACTTCTGGGTTCAAATCCCAGCTCTACTACTCACTACCCATGTGACCTTGGGCAAATTATTATATATTATAAATACAGCACATGATATTATACTTTTATATCTTTCAAATGGTGATATTACCTACCTCCTAGGGATATGGTAAGGATTAAATGAAATAATTTATCTAAAATGAATATAAAATGCTTGGCACAACTTTGCCTAGTTCTAGGAGTGGGATAGGGGTTGTTGTAGGGTCTAAATTTTAAAAAGATATGTAAAAGCACATTTTAAACTGAAAACTGCTTGGAAAATTTACTGTCTTTTTGAAAAACTATGCCATGCCATCTTTCTCACTCTTACAACCATCTTCATTGTAACATTTGTGAAGCACTTCATAGTTCAGAAAGCATTTTTCCCTTAGATCCTCCTGACAGCTCCCTGTGGTGTGAAAAGGAGCTATCATCTACATTTGCTGCAGGTGAGGAGATGACTGGCCCTGGCAATGGCCCAAGGCCCATCCTCTCTCAGTGTGACTGTTTATCCATGTTACTCCAAGAGAATCTAACAGTTAAGGGGAGAAAAAAGCTGCACTGCTTGCTTCCAGAGCTAACTGTGGAAATGCTGCTGTCCTCCCCTGTCTGGTCCACAGCGAACACTGGACAGTGATATTAAAACCTAGAGCATGAGGAAGCCAGTGAGGAGAAGCTGGTGAGAGGCTCTGCCCTTGGATAAGAGGAACTGGAATTCACACATGCTCTGTCTGCCTCTGCAAACTTCGGAGTAAGTGCTCCACTCCCAAAAGCCAGCTTCCGCTGGCAAAATAGCACCAATTAGGAAGATGCTGCCAAGTAGCTTGGTTTCTGGGCTGTCCATGTAGAGGAAAAAATTAAAAAGATAGTTTATCCTTTTAAACGAACTCCCTCTGGCAGGTGACTCAATTAAAAAAGTATTTGCTGATTAATGAGATAGAACATTTCTAGCAGTGACAATTACTGCTCCCAATGATTTAATAAGTGGTGAACTTAATTATTTTCATCCCAGGTCTGGAAAGAGGTATGAGGAGACCATGGTTGTAGATATTACTATCTGGGGACCTTCTGGGAACTGAGATCAGAGCTTTCCAAACACAAGGGACACCTCCTCATATACACACCAGAACTTTGTGAAACATAGACACACACACCCTCGCAGAGTCAGCAACGGCTGTGTGTGTGAGCACCTCCGGTACACCGGTTCCGCCTTTGTCTATCATGGCAATCTTGTGAAGCAGGTTGTGGAAGGGTGGTTCTTTCCACTTTGTAAGAGAAGCAACTGAGGTTCACAGGGTCTCAGCTTCCTGCCAGACCCTCTGTAAGTTAGGGGCACCTAGGAGTCCTAAATCGCAGGTTGGTACTCTACCTCCCTCTCAGATATGCAGTAACCTCCTCAAAAATATGCAGTATTCAGCTCTGGTAGGTTCTTTCTTATCACATACCCGCCATCCTGGCTTCCCTAGGAGCCCTCTCATGTCATGAAAGAATGCAGAACTCATTTCCTTACAGTGCTGGGAGTGGTTGCTGGTTGCAGGACTTAGGGTAGACAGGCTGATGCTGGGAGCCCTGGGGACACTAACTGAGCTTGGGACTGCAGCTGCCAGGTTTGGTGTCTCTGTGCTGTGGTTCTGGTCGGTGGATCTGTGGACGGTGGTCCCAGGGGCTCTTGTGGTGGCAGGTCCTGTCCTCGTCGTGGTAGAGGGTAGCGTCGTAGTTGAGGTAGATTGAGGTGCTGGAGGGGAAATACCATGGAGGTCACTTGGACAGATAATTTTGTTGCCTAAGTTATTGCCTCTGAGTTATACTTAGGAACATATCTTCATTGTGTAGCTCAAATGCCACTTCTGTGAAGCCTTTCCTAATCTCCCCAGTGGGCTATGATCTTTTCTTTAGCTGAATGCTAAGCACTTCACTTTGATTCAATAAAGATGAGTCATTAAAACATTGCTGTGGAATTAGTTGTAAGACCAGCAATAAAAAGACTGCAGGGAGGGGAAATCAGATAAATCTAGAAGGATTTTACACTCATATTGTTATACCAATAGATTTAAAGTCTTATTCCACTTTAAACAATTGAACCTGTAAATTAGTAATAATGCAGTAGACTTAGGCTCAAATGAAAGGTCTTGGCTATACATCAAGGTTGGGACATGAATCTGTGTATGCAGTTGAAGTATTAACTATTAGTCCCCATCATATTGCAAAAGGGCTTCTGTGTAGTGTTTGTTAAGTTCTAGGTGAGAAACAGGCAAGTACATAGTTATCTGCATGTATCCAAAGCCATGGAGATTAAGGGTTCTTAATTTGAGGCTTTAAAAGGGTTCCAGAAACTCCCTGAAATTGAATTTAAAATATTTTATGTATACATGCATTTTTTCCTTGGGAGTGAGAAAAAGCTTTGGAAGGATCCTGGGGGCATGAGCATTCAAGGAAGGTAAAAAAGAGAAACCCCAAAAAGGCAACAAGTAGCCAGGGAAGATGGAAGAAAACCAGCAGCATACTGTGTCCCAGAAGCCAAGGGAAGATTTCAGCAGGGTAGGGTCTGACACTGCCAGGGGCCATCCCTCCGGGAAGGTCTGCTTACCTCGGTAGCACCTCTTCATGTCTGGACCCAGCCACATTGTGTCAGGACAGGCACACGTGTACTTGGGAGAGTGGCTGGAGATCTGAGGAGCAGGAAGGCACAGGTACTCACAGCCTCCATTAGGCTGGACACTCAGCTTACAGGCATCTGCAGCTAATGGCAGAGAGGGAGACAGCTGGGGCACAGACAGGACATGCCAGGTATTCCTGCCTCCTGAGGATGAGGCCTCTCCCACCTGGCTTGCTCAAAAAGCTTGCCCTACTACTTTTTTTTCATATATTTTTTTCTTTTTCTTTCTTTTTCTTCCCCCAAAGCTTTTGGGGTACACGTTGTTTTTTGTTACATGGATGATTATATAGTGGTGAATTCTGGGACTTTAGTGCACCTATAACCCAAGTGTAGTGTACATTGTACCTAATGTGTAGTTTTTTTCTTTTTTTAATGTCTAGCCCCCCTCCTACCTTCCCCATTTTTAGTCTTAAAGTCCATTATATCACTCTGTATGCCCCGTGTATTCATAGCTTATTTCCTGCTTATAAATGAGAGCATATAGTTTTTGGTTTTCCACTGCTATCATACTTTACTTAGAATAATGGTCTCCAGCTCCATGTAGGTTGCTGCAAAATACATTATTTTGTTCCTTTTTATGGCTGAGTAGTATTCCAAGGTGTATATATGCCACATTTTCTTTATTCACTCATTAGTTGATGGACACTTAGGTTGGTTCTACATCTCTGCAATTGTGAAGCCCTTCTACTTTTTAAATGTTTTTTATTTTTTATTTTTTGAGACAGGGTCTCACTCTGTTGCCTAGGCTAAGTACAGCAGTGCAATCATAGCTCACTGCAGCCTCAAACTCCTGGGCTTAAGAAATCCTCCCACCTCAGCCTCCCCAGTAGCTGGAACTATAGATGCATGCCACCACACACCAGGGTAATTTTTATAGTTTTTGTAGTGATAGAGTCTTGCCTTCTTGCCCAGGCTGGTCCCAAACTCCTGGGCTCAAGTGATCCTCCCGCCTTGGCCTCCCAAAGTGCTGGAATTGCAGGTGTGAGCCACCATGCCCGGCCTCCCTACTACTTTTATTGGGTACTTTCCAGCACCATACCTAGTGTTTTATCCCCACACTCTCATTTAATCCTTGCAACAATTCTGAGAGGTGGGGACGTTACATCCCAGACTGACAGATAAAGACACCTAGGCTCAAAGAGAACAAACTCGTCA
Source organism: Theropithecus gelada (assembly GCF_003255815.1). Taxonomy (NCBI): domain Eukaryota; kingdom Metazoa; phylum Chordata; class Mammalia; order Primates; family Cercopithecidae; genus Theropithecus; species Theropithecus gelada. The sequence continues at coordinate 81,191,985 of NC_037668.1, forward strand.
AAGCTATCCTCTAGGATTTTTTTTTTTTTTTTAAAGATGGGGGTCTTGCTCTGTCACCCAGGCCAGAGTGCAGTAATGCAATCATAGCCCACTGCTGCCTGGAGCTCCTGGGCTCAAGGGATCCTTCTGCCTCAGCCTCTCAGTGTTGGGATTACAGGCATGAGCCACCATGTCTGGACTAGAGATAGAACTTAAATTGAGGTCTGCTGGGCTCCAAAGCCCATAAGCCCGTGGTTTTTGTTTTTCCATGTGCCACATACTATGTCTCTCATTTAAATTTCTAGGTCTAGAATCAGGCACCAATCTTATCTCCTTACACTCCCTTGCTTTCCCACTTTCACCCTGGCAGCCAACACTTCAGTTAGTTAGAATTAGCATATCCTAGTGATAGAGGAGGGGACAACCTACTAGTAGGATTCCTAGATTCTATTCCCAACCAATAAGCTGACTTATTATATGGCCCTTGGATACATTAGCTTATACTACTGCAAAATGGCTCCAAATAGCAAGTTAGATGCAATGTGTCATGGTGAAAGCAGCTTTGGAACCAGACAGACCTGGGTTTAGGTTTCAGTTCTGCCACCTGCTAACATTATTTTACCTCTCTGAGCTTCCATTTCCTCAACTGTTAGAAGAGTAATACCCACACTTTGTAGGATTGGCAAAAACAGGACATTTATGTATTAATTTATACCCAGCCTTATTTCACAAAGAACTTGAGGTAAAATGAGACAAAATATATGATGAAAAAGTACTCTACCAACAAGAGGGATTGTTGTTATTATTTCTGGGGTTGCTGAGTTGTGACCTGAATGTGAACACAGCCTGCCTGGTGAAAGGAGAGGACACAGACAGGGGACCTGGGACCTAGGACCAGAGACAGCTCACCTCTTGGCTGCTTCAGCTCATGGAAGATGACAATGTCATGTGGGTTATTGAGGTTCTCAGCCAGGATGGAGATTTCCAGGCCATTGAGCCGATTTGCACTGAAAATGGCCTCGTTCTCCAGGTCTGTCCAGAACACCTTGTCCTGTGGGGTATAGATGCAGAGAATGGGAGGCCTGGGGTCTAAATCCATGACCTCAGTCTGAGGGGTTGGCCCCAAACCATAGTCACAAGAACTGCCCTGAAATCTCCCCTGATCTGTCCTGTCCATGGATTCACGGTGGGGCTCTCAGTCTCTAATCTGTGATGCACCTCTCCTGGTTCCCTTCTATCTTAGAGGATTATTCAGTGATTCTGTGCTTTGAACTGACAGCCACAATATTACTCATTCATGCTGAACTAAGCCTGCTTGCTAGAGCCCAGCAGAAACCCAAGGTTAAATCTTTATAGCATTATCATTACTGGGGCCTGGGACCAAGATTGGAAGGGATGTGTGAGCTATGAGGGTTATGCCCTGCTGGGCTTCCTGTAGCCTCTGGATATCCACATGAGTCCACATGGTTAGTCCATATAAGCCTAGATGTGCATCTGTCAGTAAATCCACATGTACAGGTACAACTGTGCATCCTCATACAAAGATCTAAACACATACCCAATGTTCATCCACACACAAAAAGCTACATTTGCCCCTAAATATGCAGTCTAAATACATCTTAGTATATGTATGTATACACATAGGCACCAGCACTTAGAGGAACGCACACCTTTATTCTGATGCATTTATATTTACCCATGCACATACACATACTTTACAAGTACATGCCATGTATATACACAAGCACATACACTTGTGCCCCAATACACCTGTCCTTTAAAGCAGGGGCTGGACTTAGAGGTGGAGCTTTGCCCACAACTTCAGAGCAGTACTGAGTAACTTTGCTGCAAGCAAATCCTGCCAATGCCCACCACAGATCATCATCCCCTTGCTTTCCCTCCCCTTGGTGGTGGAGTTAGTTTTGGGGAAGAGGTGAATGTGTGAGACCTTGGTTGGTTCTGGCTTCTTCATTTCCAGAGAAGAAAAGTCATTAGGATTAGGGCACAGGAGAGTCTTGGCTCCTCGCTTTCCCGGGAGCTTCTTCAGACTAGGATAGTGTCTGATTCACTTCCATGACCCCAGGGTCTGGCAGAGGTCAATAAAAGTGTGCAGAGCTGAACAGCATCTCTTAGGCCATTTCATCCAGTAAATGATTCTAAGGATAGGTATGTTCCTTCTTCCTTTCCTCCCTTTACTGGGTACCTTTTGTATATGGGTTACAGTGCTGGGTGCTGAGGGCATAGAGAGGAAACATACACGCCTAGCAACTCACCTGTGAGAAGTGCTCTGAGAGAGGGGTCTTGGGAAGACAGCATGGGAAAGGCTGCCAGGTGGAGAGTGGGCTGCAGAGCCTTTGTGTGCAGGCAGCTCACAGATTGTATACAAACAAATCAGTTGGTTTCCCTGTTCCTGTTTTCATTTGAACAAGTCTCAGGGACTCATCCTATTTGAACAAGCATTTTCTAGGCTTCAGCTTCCTAGTGGGCCCATGCCTCTCCTTACAGCACTCACCTCAAACACGGCTATCCCAAAAGGGTGGCTCAGGAAGTCAGTGGAGGAGATCAGCATCTTTCTGTTGCCTCCACTGAAATCAATGCTGGACAGTTGGTGTAGCTTGGAGTCTACCCAGTACAAGCGTTGGCTCAGCAGATCTTGGGAAGGAAGCAGGATCAGGTCTTGAACCTGGGACCCCAATGTGGAGCTCTGTTCCTTTGTACCCCTCCCTGCCCACATTTCTAGGCCTCACACTGAGGCCAGCCTAGGGCAACCATCAGGAAACAAAGTCACTGGCACCATGAGAGGACCCAGAAACAAGACTCATGAAGTTCCAGACAGTGATCAGGACAAGGCACTAGAATAGGCCCCCAACCCAGGAAAGGCAAGGCTCACCCAGGGTGATTCCGTTGGGCCATTCAATATTGTCTGACACTAGTGTTTGCCGGTCCACACCGTTGAGCCCAGATTTCTCAATCTTGGCCTGGTTCCCCCAGTCAGACCAATACATGAACCTAAAAGACAAAATAACTCAATTTGGCTTCTTGTTGGGGACATGACTGGGGTAGTCTGAGTCACAAGAGCTCAATAACCCATTGAATAGTTAAGGGTTATGTTTAGTAGGGACTGAGAAGACCTCTAAAGTTCTTTTGAACCATCAAATCTTAGAATTAGCAGGCACTTTAGCCTTCACCTCATTTGAGAACTTGAGGAAAACTGTATTCTCCGAGATTGCACCCAGACTCAGCTAAATAGCCTGTGACCCCATCTCTCCCACTTCTGGCAGTGCTAACTGGAGCCTTAGGGTGTCAGTGTGGGGAAGGCCCTAGTAAACCCTCTCTTTTCTGGTTTCAGAGGAGAAAGTGGATGAGCTTCCTAACTCAGGTAACCCTCCCTGCTTCTGTCTCCTCAGGCCTACTAGGGCGGGTAGCAGCCCACTGTTACTAATCCAAGGTAGTAAATTAGACCTTACCCACTCCTTTGTAAATAGTCCCTTTATTAACCCTCCTCCAATTATCTTGAGTATGCAGTGGGGTTCCTGCTGGGACCCTGACAGATCCACAATGGATTGGGGTTGGGCTGGGTGTAACTCTATGATGTGAGGGACAGGATGTGGCAGGTGCAACACAAGGTCTGCATGAGAACAGATAGAGAACAAGGTTGAAGAGAGGGTGAGAGGAGAGGCTCCATATCCATCAGAGTGTCTAGTTCTGTGCTGGGAGCACGTGACCTATGCTTAGTGAATGGCAGCTATCAGTCACTTCCCAAGGCCTCACATAACCTCCCATGTGGTACTCCCCTCACCAGCTGCCCTTGCTCGAAGAAGAGGGTTTTCTTATCCCTGTTTAACAAGGAAACAGCAGTAGGAGCAGATGTTGATTCTGGTAAACTTAACATGATACAACACTAAAAAAACCATCTCAAGATATCCCCACTGAGGGAGAGAGGGAGTCCTGTTCTGTTCAGAATCCCTAACTCCCAAAATTGGAGGCCACAGCAGGGCAGCCTTGGTGGTGAGGGCCCAGAGACCATAGGCAACAGGGGTGGGGATGGAGGTGGGCAGTCTGAAGCAGAACAGACCAGTGATCTTGGTCCTCAAATCTTGCTGGCTGTCCCACAGGGCAGGGAATAGACATGTTTTATGTAACTCCAGAGGCCAATGGAGGAAGTTGTAGGGAGATAGATTTGGGATTATGAGGGGGAAAAGACCCACTTTCTAATGGGCAGAGCTGCCCCACAGTGAAACAGGCCCTATGGGAGGTAATGAGCTACTTGTCTTTGGAAGTATGTGAGCAGCTGCCAGATGCCCACCTACAGCAGCCTGAGGAAAGGCTTCCTCCCCCAGGAGCTTCTATCAGGCCATCTCTAGAGCCCTGCTCTGCTCTGAGACACTCCAATTCTACGATATAATGAGTGGGTGGGAGAGTCCAGGGAGAGCTTTGGTGACCAATGCCCAGAGAACCTTGGTTGGGGATTAACAAGACTTTCTTCCCCATGGCCTGTGTCTGAGTGGGCCAGAGCTTTCTAGAGCCCTCAAGATAGCTCTTGTGACAGACACAAGAGGACTGAGCACCTATGGTGGGAGAATGGGAAGTTAAGTTGAGACACTCACCCTTGAAGGGGGTCAACAGCGATGGCCCGGGGTTCACTGAGGTTACGGCTGAAGAGAGTGCATCGGCGGCCACCATCAACTGTAGCCACTGAGATAGTCTTATTGCCCGAGTCGGTCCAGTAGATGTGCTTGTGGACCCAGTCCACCGCCAGGCCCTCTGGAGAGTGCAGCTGCTCGTCAATGAGGACCTCCTGCTCTTTCGGGTCACTGGCCTTGTCCATGTAGGCACTTAAGAGAAAACAGAGATGACCATGGGGCAGATATTCCACCCATGGGCCCATCTGGAGCTACCTGTGCACCCTTCCCCTCTGTCTCTTCCATCTGGGCCATGGCAATAGATTTTTAGAGGAATGTGGATAATTTCCACTCTACACATTCCCTGGGGTACCAGGCTAGGGGTACAGACTTACAGGGGCCACAGTCTCTGGCTTTCTAAGGTGGGGCTGCCCCACAGCTCTGCCCATTAGAGTGAGCCAGATATAATACAATGTGATTTTGGAAAGCATTAGAGGCTATGGCAGCAGAGGCATGGAGACTACATCATCCCAGAGGGTGGGAGAAGGCTTTATAGTTGAGTCCTGAAAGACAAGTTCACCAGGAGCACAAATTCACCAGGACAGAAAGCCATTAGGGAAAAAGAAAGGCTTGTGCAAATGGCCAGGGTGAGTCTGCTCTGGAACAGTGAGACACTTAGGGGAGCTACTTATGTGGGTGTCAGACTGCAAGCAGGTATAGGCGGGAACCCCATCCTGATGGGCTTTGAGTAGCATGCCAAGGAATTAGGATTTATCCCCAGTGGTAACTGGACAGGCCAGAGGACATAGTCCAATAAGTGTGTTAGTTCACTGTGGCATCTATGGAGTGGGTGGGTTGGAAGGAGAGGGAATGAAGCAGGGAAACTGATTAGGAGGACATTACAGCATCCGAGTGGGAGATTAAGAGAGTCTGAAGAATGACCGTGCCCGTGAGAATGGAGAGAAGGGCTAAGAATACAGTAGACACTCAGGAGGCAACATTAGCAGGACTTTCTTTCCCAAATGCTGTTTCCCCAAAGGTTTTCTTCTTCTTGCTCTCTCTCTGGGTGATTAGTTCCTTAGTGTCCATTGCCATCAATAACTAAGTCTCTAATCCCAACAGCTCTCTTACGATCCAGACTGCAAAGCCAACTAGCTCCCCTTGGATGTCCCATGGACACCTTGAACTCAATATATCCAAAACTGTTCATCCCCATTCCCCTCCCCTCGGTCAACCAGATGATCCAACCCCTGAGCCCTGATCCTCCTCCACTGCTTCACACATCAGAGAACAGCACCACCATTCATGAAACCTCCCAAGCCAAAAACCTGGAACTCCCAAAATTCACTCTGAAGGAGTAAATTTCCTCCTTCAGCCCCATATCTAGTCTGTCACCAAATCCTGCCTCTTTCAGTTACAACTCTTGGACAGGCATTGTTCTAGTTATGTTTTTGGGTGTGTGTGAACTGAGTGTCTGTGTGTTGCGGGGAGGCAGGAATCTAGTTGTCAGTGAGTGGCACTTGCTATATTTGCTTCCATCCACTCATCCACCCATCTATCCATCATTCTTTCATCAGTGACTCAGTGTCTACCCAGCCCCTGGTCATTGGCACTCCTGCCAAGTGGATCTCAGGACAAAGAAAGGACATGACTGCCTAAAGGGGTCCCAGACATGCAGGGAGGCAGGCTGCTGGCAGCTGAGAAAGTCCTAGGAGAGAACCTCCTCCAGTGTGTGAAGAGCTTCGCCAAGTCAGGTCCACTGACTGTGGCGTCAAAGACACAGTGAAAAGCTGGCCTTGGGGTGATGCCATCCGGGAAGGCATGCCAGATCAGATGCCCAGGTGGGTTCAGAGGCCTCCTCTGTACTTTCTCATGATCATCACAAATGGATGTCACTGTGTTGTGACTGGGATCCTCTGGGCAGGGACCAGGTCTAAGTCCCCAGGGTCCAGTACGCAGGGATGTGAGCTGTTTGGAAAGTCCTCCCCAAAGCCAGGATTTCTTCCTTTCTGCCCTGGCCAAACAGTTCCTGTGTCTTGTGCTTCCATATTAGGCCTCCAGAGGTCAGACAAATCCCAAGTGTTTGGGGCTCAAAGCTGCTAACCCAAGGGAGCCCTCAGCCTACTCTAGCCCCAGTAAATTCCCAGAAGTTCCATATCCACTGTGATCCTGCATCTCTTCCCAAGCCCCAACTCTGTCCTGAGGAACTCTAGAGGCAGAGGCCACTACTCCCCTCCTCATCTGTCACTACCCCTCACCCCCATTCTTCAGGCCTTGCTGCAGAGGATGTGGCCGCTCACCTATAGATCTTACGGTAGGAGAGGTCACACCAGTAGATGCGATTGGTGGCAACTTCCACATCTAGTGCCACGACATTCTTGAGCATGGGGATGAGGCGTGAATAGTTCCGCTTCACCAGGTCGATCCTCCGCACCTCATGCCGGTTGGTGAAGATTAGGGATGGGCTCTTGCCAGCTGCCATGCAGGGAGGTTGAAAGAGAAAGAATCAGTGCAAAAGGCAGGGAGTCTGGAGACCAAGACTCTGCCACTGGCTTGCTGGGCGACACACCCATTTTCCTTAAAATAGTAGTGACAATTCCTACTTTACAGGTTGCAGGAGCAGATGAAATAATGAGTACAGAAATCTGAAGATGCAGAGCACCATGCATAGCAGGAGGATTTTTATTCTTTTTATTAGATACAAACTTCTCCAAAATATTTTATGGCTACCCATTTTCTCCTTAGGTCTGCACTGAAAGCCTTCCACAGTGTGACCCCAAGTTCCCTGTGCAGCCTCATTACTTGCCCTTCCAACATAGCTTGATCCCAGCTACCAGATACCATTACCTAGCCATGGATGGGCTTCCTGCCTCAGGGCCTTTGCTCAGGTTGTCCCTTCCACCTACCATGTATTTCTTTCCAGCAACTACCACCTTCTCTGCTTGGGCCCTACTGCTGTGGTTCAAGAAGGAACTACCTGAGCAAGTAAGTGTCTTAGAATGATAACTAGGGGCTGGGCACAGTGGCTCACACCTGTAATCTCAGCACTTTGGGAGGCTGAGGCTGGCACATCGCTTGAGGCCAGGAGTTTGAGACTAGCCTGGGCAATATGGCAAAATCCCATCTCTAAAAAAAAAAAAAAAATTAGCTGGGCATGGTGGCACACACCTGTAGTCCCAGCTACTCAGGAGGCTGAAGTGGGAGAATCATTTGAGCCCAGGAGGTCAAGGCTGCAGTGAGCCATGATTGTGCCACGCACTCCAGCCTGGGTGATAGAGACCCTGTCTCAAAGGAAAAAAAAAGATAACTCAGGATAGAAAGTGTTGGGGACATAGCAAGAGATGAGCTTCAGAGATTGGCAGGGGCCAGATCACAAAGGGTCCTGCGAGCTGGGTGAGTTTGTTCTCTAACCTGAGCCAATGGCAGAGATGGGACATATATGATATACAGCACAGATTATATATATGCAGTAGAGACAACATGTAACTGCTCATATATACACAAAGCCTGTTTTTTTCTTAGATTTAGGGTTAGATTTTAAGATGATAAACAAGTAACCTAGACTTTCCTGGCTACTCCATATGGGAGGTCACTGTCCCACGGGCCTCTGAGGGCCTAGCACCAGCTCCCACAGGCTGTTTTTAGATGTATTGGGTCACTCTCAGGCACCAACACTGTCTGAGGGGCTGCTCCTAGTAACACCTGCCCCTCAAGCTCCTTGTGCCTCCTTCTCTTGTTTTCCAGCTGACACTTCTGCCAGCCACCAGTCCCTATCACTGTGCATCTTTGCCAAGCTAATGTGCTCCCTGGAGGATAGGACCAGCACAGAGTCATGTAGGGCCTGGGGCTGGTGTGTGACCTGTGTGTAGTGATGGAGACTAATTCAAAGCAGGGTGGGAGTGAGACAGAAGTGTGGTACAAATAGAGAGCATGGAGAATGGGCTGAAGGTGCAGGAAGGGGCAAGGATGAAAGCTGAGTTCCAGGCCAGCTCTGCCACTGACAAGCTGTGATTTCCCTCACACCAAAATGACAGCAATGACACTTCACCTCCCTGAAGGCAGGAGCCAGGTTAAAGGGGCATGTTGGAGTGATTTTAAATGATAGCTGTGACTGTGACAGGAACCCCGTGTGTTTATGATTTGAGATTTTATGTAATTGCACTTGAAATATTCATGTGTGTGGATTTTGTATATGAATGGGTAGTTGCGTGTTGTCTCCAGTGCATGTACATAATCTGTGTCATGTATTAAATGTGTTCTATATGGGGGCAAGAACAGGTTACATGTTATATGTGATATACTAATGTATGTGTTACATATTGTACAGTTTGGGTGGTTTACTTTTTGGGTTTATGGGCTACCTGTCAGTATTATGGCTGCTGTATTGTTATAATTTATATGTTGTATATTATATTTAACTTGCATATGAACTGCAGACTCATATATCCAACTGCCTTCTCAATATCTCTATTTGGACACCTAACCAGTTTTCTTAAACTTAACATGTCCAAAACAGCCTAAGATTACTCCAAACCTGCTTCCCTCACTGTCTTTCCCAAGCCTATATGTAGCAATCTTATTGTTTCAGTGGCTGTAACACTTTTTTTTCCAGATTCCACATTCAATTCATAAGCAAATCCTGTTGGCTGGCCTTTGCACTATATCTGCAGTCTGTCCACTTCTCATTATTCCCGTAGTAATAATGTGGGAATAAGGGTTCAGCCACCATCACCTCACTTCTGGATTATTGCAATGACCTCTTAAGTGGTTTCCCTGCCTCCTCCCTTGTCCTCTACAGTGTGTTCTCAACACTGCAGTCAGAAGGACCTTCTTAAAATGTCACGCCATGTCCCTTCCCTACTCCGGGCCCTCAATGGCTTCCCCCTAATTAGAGTGAAATCCAGAGTTGGCTCTTATGATGGTCTAGAAGGCCCTTTGGGCTGCCCCAAGCTACCTCTCTGGCTTCATCTCTTCCTAGTTTCCTTGCTCCAACTGTACCAGCTTCCTTGCTCTTCCTTGAACATATTAGGCATGCTCCTGCATTAGGGCTTTTGCAGTTTCTGTCTCTTCAGCCTGAAATGCTTGTTCCTACAGATAACTGCATGGTAGCTCACTCCCCTCACTCCCCACTTTTTTTTTTTTTTTAGAAAAGGTCTCACTCTGTCACCCAGGCTGGAGTGCAGTGGCATCATAACTCACTGCAACCTCAAACTCCTGGGCTCAAGAGATCTTCCTGCCTCAGCCTCCTGAGTAGCTTGGGACTATAGGTGCATGGTACTATACCTGGCTAATGTTTAAATTTTTTTAAGATATGGGGTCTTGCTACATTGCCCAGTATTGAACTCCTGGCCTCAAGTGATCTTCCTGCCTAGGCCTCCCAAAGTGTTGGGATTACAAGCGTGAGCCACCACACCTGCCCCCCCTTCATCTTCTTTTTTTTTTTTTTTTTTTGAGACCGAGTCTCGCTCTGTCGCCCAGGCTGGAGTGCAGTGGCCGGATCTCAGCTCACTGCAAGCTCCGCCTCCCGGGTTTATGCCATTCTCCTGCCTCAGCCTCCTGAGTAGCTGGGACTGCAGGCGCCCGCCACCTCGCCCGGCTAGTTTTTTGCATTTTTTAGTAGAGACGGGGTTTCACGGGGTTAGCCAGGATGGCCTCGATCTCCTGACCTCGTGATCCGCCCGTCTCGGCCTCCCAAAGTGCAGGGATTACAGGCTTGAGCCACCGCGCCCGGCCCCCTTCATCTTCTTTACTCAAATACCTTCTCAGTGAGGGCTTCCCTGACCATTCCATTTAAAACTAGAACCCCCTGCTCACCTGGACTTCCCTAGTCCCATTCTCTACTTTCTATTTCTCCTTAGCCCTTATCGCCATCTGCCATGCACTATATTTTATTTATTTACCTGATTTCTAGCCTGGCTCACCCATTAGAATATAAGTCCCTTGAGGGCAGACAGGGATTTGCATCCATTTTGTTTACTGCTGAATTCCCAGTGTCTACTACAATGTTAGCTGTTCACTATAAACAACTGAATACAATGAATTAATTCTGCTGGCTGAATTGATCAATGTGTAGGTCTGCCCAGGTCGTGCTCTTTGTATAGACTCCCTATGCTGTGTGTGTAGTCTCTGTGTGGTTCAATTTTGTGTCTATATATTCTGCTGTATGAGTGTCATCTCTGTGGGCTGTATTAGGTGGCTCTATACAGTGTCTGTGTGGGTGTTAGTGTGCAGTGCATTGTGTGTGTGATGTACATGTACACTTTTGAGCACTGTACGTGCAACTGTTAGAGTAGGCAGACAGCTGGACATGAGTAGAAGGGGGAGTCCCTGAGAAAAGGGAAGCCTAGAAAATCTCACATCTAGAGACCACCCAAAACATGCATGCTAGATATGAGCAGAGAGGAGGGGAAATACCTGTGCAGAAAGGAACGCCCTTTAAGATGCCCAGTGACTGCTCACTCTGCAGTTCACCCATCAGAATGTAGCTAGCCGTATGCTGAGGAGGAAGGGGAGGTCAAAGGGGAAATTCCTAAGAAATATGCAGGCCTAATAAGATTTGACTGCTATACAACCTTCCTGGGGTGGTGGTAATGAGTGATGCCGCCATTAGGTAGTATTTGTGCCCAGAGCTGGGCATGCACACGAGCTAATAGTAAGGGAGGTCCCACAAGCCTGGGTGGAAACTAGGTGAGGAACAGGCAGGGACTGAAAGCAGGAATGGGAAAACTAGACAAAGAAAAAGGCAGAGATTTAGGACAGAGACAGGAACTTCAAGAAAAAGACCCAATGCAGAACTCTCAGGGCTGCCGCCGGTTCATTCTCTTTCAGCAGCCTGCCCCACTCTGCCTCACCTTTCAGAGTGCACTGTCCCTTTAAAGAAACACGGCTATTGCTGCTGTTCCCAGTTGGGTCAGCCCGCTCCTGTCTTGGACTGTACTCTTATCTCCTTAATAAACCTTTGGCTTATGTTACTAATTGTCTCTTGGCTGAATTCTTTCTCCCAAGCTAGACAAGGGACCGAAGATTCCTGTGCTTCTCAGTAACACAAACTGCCTTCTTGTGTGTGCGCACATGTACACATCCACTCCTCACATGTGGAAGCATGCTGCTTCCTATATCCCTTTCAGAGCTGCCCCTCTGCCCTTGGGGTGTCCGTACCAGCAGCCTTGCAGTTCTTGGTCAGCAGGTCCATCTCATAGCCAGGGTAGCACTCGCACTTAAAATAGCCCTTGTAATTGACACAGATCTGGCTGCAGGCATCTGGGTCCTTGCATTCATCAATGTCTGTGGGGAGGAGCAGGGGTCAGAACTGGCAGGAGGATCTGCTTCTGCTTGGGGGTGTGGGAGAAGGTCTCACCGCCACAGGTCTTCTGGTCCAGGAGCTGGAAGCCTGCTGGGCACGTGCATTCAAAGCCAATCTTGAGGTCAGTGCAGATGTGTGAGCAGCCGCCATTGTTGTGTAGACACTCGTTTAGCCCTGGGGAGGGACATGGACTCCTGAAGGTCCAGGAGCCCAGGAGGAGTGGGGGCAGGGAAGGGGTGGGACCTAGAGCAGAAGCAGAGCCTCGGGCAGTGGGACTCCCACAGAGGCAGGAGGGCTCCACAACCTCACTGAGCCTCAGCCTCATCTACCAGGTGTTCTGGGCAGGAGGTGGCACAGAGAGGGCAGGTCCCTACTCAAGGCCAGACACAGAGACAGGGTAGAGTGGAACCAGAACTCAGGTCCCCAGCCTCCCAGCTGGGGCTCTGTCCACCACCAAGCTGGAGGCAGCTAGGCCTTCCCCAGTGGCCCAAGGTCTTTCCTTTCACAAACATGTTTCTTGCAGTGCCTCCTTCCTTGTGACCTCAGAGTTGAAGGGGCCTGTATGTGTCACATCCAACCCTCAGGATACCCTAAGAATCCCTTCCAAAATGCTCCGCTTAAATATCTCCAACCTCAGGGAGCCCACTTCCCTCCTGAGGCAGCCGGCTCCACTGTGGACCAGCACTGCCTGCTGAGGCTTCTGCTTCTGCTCCCAGCTCTGCTGTGTGGGGTTAGCCAGGGTGCACAGGCTCCCTCAGAGCCTCCTTAAAGCACTGATATCTGGTCTCCTGCCATCTGGGTGCCTTTCTCTGGACTCACTCCATCTGTTGATGTCCCTCTCTGGACAGGGCCCAGAGCTAGTTTGCCACCCAGAAGGAACCTGAACAACACAGGATGCCCCCTAATGTGCTTGTGGTTATTTAAGACTCCTGGGCCTTTTTTTTTTTACATGGAGCCATTGCTAAATCAATTCTCTCCTATCATGAACTAATATGATGGGATTTTTCAACTCCTCTCCTCTCAGCACATGTCCCTGTTCCTCCATCTTGTCATGGGCCTGGTCCCAGGATTACCACCTGCTCCAAGAGGTGAAGGGATGCCCGGAGATCATCTGTTCTGGCTCCCCATCCTCCACTCCCTCACTACCTTCTGGCAGGGTCTTAGGGGAGGTCAGGGAGTCTAGGACCAATGCTCTCACAGCATCTCCTGAGCTTTAGAGTCACAGAAGGTTAATTCCACAAGCCAAGGGGAGGTGCCGCACCCCTCTGCCCCCCAGGCTCATGCACTGCCACTCCAGCCAAGCCAAGCAGTGCTGAGCTAAGCCAGCCATGGCCATGCATGTAGCTGGTCTGAGCTGCCCACCCCAGGCCATGCACAGCTATGGGGTGCCCCCACTTCCAGCCTGAGCCATGCTTAGGGAATAACCCCTTTACCCCTGGGCCTCCTCCTGTTTCCCAGGAATGTTGGCGGAACTGAAAGAACAAGACCACAGCAACCCCATGACTGGGAGACCCATGGATGACTCAGCCAGACCCAGCCCTGGGAAGCCCCAGACCTTTGGAGGTGGGCTGAGCCATGGCAGCTCCCACCTCCAGGAATTTTTCAGTCGCTCGGAGCCCTCCCTGACCTCTCCTTTCCTGTGTTATTCCCTGAGCACCATCCATTCATCTGTCCTCCCACTCACCCACTGCCCCTATCATGCATCCACTCGCCTCCTTCCTCTCCTTTTGCAGGTAGCAGCAACCCAACAATTCTATTTACTGAGCACTTGATGAAGTGGCATGTGTAGGTGGGATGGCCCTGAAAGGGGAAAGGGGAAAGGAGAGAGCTCAAAGTGACTGGCTTCTGATGAAGGAAGGCACAGTGTCCTCCAGGGCTCAGGTAGGTGAGGGGAAGAGAAAGGAGAGCAGGTCTGCCCCTGTAGCCTTCACCCAAATGCCTGCAGGGAAGTCTCCAGTCCTTCTTCATTCTACCTAGCATGGGTGTGATTCCGCTGGGGAGCCAGGAGAGGAGGGGGATGAGGTAGAGTGGTGCAGAGAGGCCAGAGTAGTATTTGCAGCTTCCTTCCATGGAAGGAAGAAGTGGTGTCACTGCACACACCTACATGCACACACCTGCATGCGCACAACTACATGCATACATACCAGCTTATGTGCAGAGCACAGACAGTCCCATGGACTCCATAAATACATTCACACATACTTGGGGTCACACACATAGATGCATGAATGCAGTTCCCCTGCTTTACTCAGAGAAGAAGACATGGATACAGACACCGGCCTCTCACCAACACAGAGACAGAGGCCACACGCAGACACAAGCTCGTGTGTACATACTCCTCTTTGGTGTGTCATGCAAATGACGGGAGAGAAGAGAGGGTTTAGTAGGATAGTAGTCCCTGGCTACTCCAAGTCTGGGTGTTGGGGGAGCTAGGCTTAGTAGCTCTGGCTTCCCTGTCTCTTTTTCCACAAGTTCCTTCTTCTGGGACTTCTCTTGGCAGGGCCTGGAGGCAGAGGAAGTGTCTGCCTCCTGCCAGCTCAGGTAGAAGCTGAGTCACTTTCATTCAGCTACTCTTCCTTTCACAATCAGTTTTTTAATCTTCAAAAGGGGGAGGAAATATGCTTTTCCTGGGAAGCTCCAGAGGATGAACCTCCTCTAAGCACCCAGGAGGGAGGTGCTGAGGAAACAGTCTGCCAGGAGGCAGGAGAGGGAAGGACAGACCTAGGCTCTGTCCTCCCAGGGCTTCTCTGTCAAATCTCCCTCAAGCCCTGACCTGGGAACAGTTAAAAAAAAAAAAAAAAAAAAAAAAGACTCATGAACCTTCCTGGAGTCCACACTGGGTTTCCAGCATGTTCTCTGGGATGCTCACCCTACCTAGAGCCTGCAGCCTCTGTTCTTTCTAGCCTGAAACCCACCCTGACAGCTGTAGCCGACATCAGGGCAGCCGCTTCCATCCAGGTCTCGCTTTAGTCTGGCCTACAAGTCTGGTCTCTCCATCAGGTCCGAACTCCTCAGGGCTTAGGATGATGCCAGCTCCTGCTGCAAGGCCTGCCCTACTCCCACGCAGGTATGGCCTGAGCAGTGGCCCTGGGATGTGCTTCAACTGGCTGCCTGCCTGCTGTGCCCACCTCTTCCTCTGCTGGGTCTTCTGCAAGGGGCTAGAAGACCTCAGAGCCCAGGGCCCTGGCTAGGTCAGCAGGGCAGGAACACCGAGGATGAGAGAAAGTTCCAGAAGGTCTCAGAGGTCTGAACGGGGAAGGAATGAGGAGAGGCCAAGTTTGTGAGAGAAAACATAATTTTTTAGTACCTGGGATGGACAAGCTCTTAGCACTTTGTAGAGATGTAGACCAGAGGCCTGGGGGTGAAAAGCCCCATGTGAAGCCATAGGACAGCACATGAGTCCAAAGAGAGGGTCAGAGCAGAAATTGTCAGGGCAGGGGGCACTGGAGGGCCTCGAGCCCAGATACCAGGAGAGGGATGGCAGGAGACTGAGTCCAGCCAGTGGGCGTAGACAGGCACTGCACCACACTTTCAGAAGCTCATCTGACCAATCCCGGCAGTCCCTCTGCACATCACACACTTTCCTGCCGTCCACACGCTCGCCACTCTTACACTGAAATCTGCGGGGACCCTCACAAGGTGACTCTGTTGGGCTGGACAAGAGAGTGGACAGTGCCTGTGAGACCTTGGACAAGAAGGGCTGGGCTGGGCTGGGGCCCACAGGAGGCAAGTAGAGCTCCAGTTCTAACCCCTCACAGGTCTCTGGAGGGTGGCCCAGGATAGACAGGTAAATCCAGGACCTGAGGAAGCTCTGCTCACAGGACAGGATCCCAGGGATGATTAGGAGGCTAAGCCTCATGTAGCTGGGCAGGGCTGTGGGGATCTGCATCTCATCTTGCAGAACTCAGGTCTTGGGAGGGACCAGGCAGCAGCTCTAGAGAGACCTTAGAGGCTGGACTGACTATCTCCTGGGGGGACCTTTGCCCCATGGACCCCAGAGAGGGGAAGTTGCCACACTGCGCAACCTGTTATCCATTCCCCCAGATGACTAGTGAAGGAGGGTCCCTCCTCCTGCAGAGGGCAGGTGGGGGCCAGAAGAACCATCTGAGAATTAAAGGGGGTTCCTGGGGAGCAAGACTCAGCCTCTGCTCAGCCTCGGAACTAGTGAGGGAAGCCACTCAGCAGCTGGGACCTGGACAAGTGGTGGGGGCTGGACTTCCCAAATGCCCTGTCATGTAGCCCTAGGCGTCTTTCAGCTTTGACAAAGTCCTTACAAATCCAATTCTGGTGCCACCAGGACCCCATGGGAAGGGAGCCAGGTGATTTAGGGGCAAGTGGTGCTTTGGGGGAAAATGCTTCTTGGAGACCAAGGGAAAACTCCTCCCAACTCTGCTCTCTGGAGAGTCACCAGAGCCCAGGGCATCCTCACAGAAGATGTGTTCTGTGCCCTGATCACACGCACCCTGTAGGCAGCCAGCTTCATCACTCCCATCCGGACAGTCCTGCTCCTGGTTGCAGCGCTTGATTGCAAGGACACATGTCCCATCCCCACACTGGAACTCGTTCCCATGGCAGGTGCCCAGTGCTGCCAGGAGAGGGCAAGGGGAGAGGATCAGAGTCAGTGTGGTGCTAAGACAGTTTCCCCACTACCCCCATCCCCATGCCATAGCCACCCCTGGCAAAAACCGAACCAGTGGCTGAACTTAGGAGTCCTCAAAGGACACCTGGCCAAGGCACCTCAGTGTACAGATGGGGAGACTGAAGCTCAGAGAGGGGGAAGGCCTTGCCCAGGGTCATACAGCACTCTGGCTGGCAGATTCAGGACTAAACCCAGGTCTCTTGTTTCTCTGTCCCTGCCTCTCTCCAGGGCCACTCCTCAGAACAGACACACGGCCTTCATTTGAGTCTTGGTGCTCATTACTTAATGACTTCATCCATTTGGCAAACCTTCCTGTGCCAGGTGCTGTGCTGGGAGGGGTGGAAGTGGGGGTGGGAGCCCAGAGACTCCTGAGAGCCTCCTCATCCTCTAGGAGCTCAGGGTGCAGAGCGGGGCTGAGGAATGCTCAGATGGGGACATAAGTGTGAGATGAGCTGTAAGAGAAGGCTGCTGGAGACCTGCCCGGCAGAGGGACCCAGCCCAGCTGGGAAGGTCAGATGAGTCTAGGCCAGGCCTTGAGGAATGAGCAGGCCTAGCGGGTAAAGAGATGGGAGGAGCTCCTGAGCCTGCCAGGTTTCTGGGTAGAGGGGTTGCGGGATGGGGGTGGGAAGTACAAGTGGGAGGGCTCACAGCAGGGACACAGGTACCAGTGGAGGCTTCTGGAGTTAAACCTGAGCTCCGCAGCCAGGCAGTTGCATGAACTCAAACAAGTCACTTCACTTCTCCCAGCCTCGGTCTCCTCTGTAGTAAACCCAGGTAATGTATTCAGGTAAGGCAATGAAAGGAAGCCTGCACCTGGCGGATCGGGATCAGGTAGCCGATCCGCAATCCCTGGGCGGGGCTGGGCGGTATGGAGGGGGCTTACGGCAGTCGGCCTCGTCGGATTTGTCTTTGCAGTCGCGGTCGCCGTCGCAGCGCCAGCCCAGGTGCACGCACTCGCCGCTGCGGCAGGCGAACTGGGCGGCGGTGGCGCAGGCGGCGGGCGCGGACGTGGCCCCGGGGCCCGGGCGGCCGCAGAGCTCGGCTGCCTCGTCCGAGCGGTCCTCGCAGTCAAACTGGCGGTCGCAGACCCAGCGCTCCGGGATGCAGGCGCCACCGCCATCGCGGCCGCAGCGGAACTCGCGGGGCCCGCAGGCCGGGTCTGCACAGCCGCGCTCATCGCTGCCGTCACCGCAGTCGTCGTCGCCGTCGCACACGAACACGGCGGCCAGGCACGAGCGGTTGCCGCACTGGAACTCGTGCGGGGCGCACACTGCGCGGGACAGAGAGCAGGTCGGCCCGCCGACCCCCTCCCCGGCTGACCTGGGGCCCCGCTGGTCCGGCTACAGGGGTTCCGACCCTCACCCGGGGGCCAGATCAAGTCCCTTTTGGGGGCTGAATGGTGGACGTACAGTTAGGCACGGCGAAGGCGGGCTTCCAACACGGACATGCTAGGTGACAGGCAACACACCTGCCCTTCGTGAGCCCCCCAGGCCTCACTGGGTAAATGAGCATGAGCATGGTGGAACAAGGAGGGGCATTCTGAAACCTTACAGCACTGCCTGTCTTGAAGGACCTTGTGATGGGCCCAGGACATGATCTGTTAAATGACACTGACCCTTCCCAGGGACCAGGGTCTGGGGTTGGCTCTTCATAGCATAGCGATGCATAGCATAACCTGCACTGTTCCACCTGAGTCCCTTGGCCTGGTATCCAAGGCGTCTCTTGGGTCAGTACTGTGGCTCCATCACCTCACTCCTGAATGTTCACAGCTCCGGCCATGCTAGACCGTTTGCTGGGCCCAGTGCATAGGCTCCCACCTCCAAGTCTTTGCTCAAGTTGCTCCATCTACTGGGAACCTACTTCTTGCCCACCACTGTCTCCACATTTTGCAATGATGAGTTCTCATCTTCCAAGGGCCCAAATTCCACCTCTTCCGTGACACCCTGGTGTTTCCCTGCTTGGGAAATCTCTGCCTCTGCCCTTGTTTCTGAGCCCCTCAGTCGCGCAGGTGTCTGAGTTTCATGTCCTTTTCCATCTGCCCCATGAATCCACACTGCCTAGGGGCGTCCCTCCTTTGTCCTGAGGGCCTGGTACAGAGCTCCCTGCAGTGAGTGGGTGTGGAGTGGATGGAACTGGTCTGGCCCAGGTATGAGGTGTAATTATGGGATGTGCAGTAAATAAGCGTCACAGCTCTGCCTGGGGCTCTGGGCTTCTCTCTGATAAGCTAGTCTGAGCTCAGCGGCCGGGATGAACTTAGAGACCAGCCAGCCCTATTGCCAGATGGGGAAACTGAGGCCCAGAGAGAGGAGCAGCTTGTCCAGGGTCACATAGTCCATGACAACAAGAGAACCAGAACTCAGGTTTGGGGCTTTTCTTTCCTACTCTGTCTCCTCCTTTTGGCTTTTCTGGTTTTCTCCTCCCTTCCTGGAGTTTTTCCAGCAGTTTTTCAGGGCAGTGACCTCCTCACTTCCCTCCCTCCTGTGTGTCCAAACACAGGCCAAGACCTGGCCCTGGGGGGCCCTGGTGAGGCATGGCTGTGGCCAAAGGTGATGTGGTGGTGGCAGCACCAGATCTTTCCATGTGGGGGCGCCCAGAGTCTGTGTTTTCATTTTCTGATGGAAAAATGTGAATTTTCATTGTTATTGAAGATAAAGAGTGATGTCTTCAGTTTCACCAGGTAGGTAGCTCGTGTCATGCGTTTCTGACAGCTCTACCAAGTGTCTGACAGTTGTGTTTTTTTTCCCCTCCGAGACTTCTGAGACACTGCAGCATTAGCGGAAAAAGCACATGCTGCCAGTGCCACTGCCCCTCAAGATTACACTGACACCTAGATGAGTTCCCTTCCTGCCTGTCCCCACCCAGCTTGTGCATGTGCAGGGAGGGCGGACTCACTGCTTTCTGGGAGTTCCAATGGGAAGTGCTTTTTTTTTTTTTTTAATTTTCTTTTTTGAGACGGAGTCTCGCTCTGTCACCTAGGCTGGAGTGCAGTGGTATGCTCTCAGCTCACTGCAACTCTGCCTCCTGGGTTCAAGTGATTCTCCTGCCTCAGCCTCCCGAGTAGCTGTTACTACAGGCACGTGCCACCATGCTCAGCTAAATTTTTTTTCTGTATTTTTAGTAGAGGTGGAGTTTCACCCTGTTAGCCAGGATAGTCTCAATCTCCTGACCTCATGATCCACCTGCCTCGGCCTCCCAAAGTGCTGGGATTACAGGCATGAGCCACCACGCCCAGCCCTATTTTTTAATTTTACTTGAAGATTTTGATGGCAAGGAAGTGCTCCTTCATACTGAGTTTTCTCTGAGGTTTTGGAGCCAACAGTAACTTTAAGATCCATATTCTCAGGCCTACATAGCCCCAGAGACCCTACTCCTAGCATTCACAAATGGAAGAAGCTCAGAGAGATGAGGGGTGGGAGGACTCTTTCTCCTCTGCCTAGGAGAGTGGGAGCTGTAGCACAGAAGCCCAGTAAGACCTGACACCCCTGTCTCCCATAATTAATGGGGAATGTTCCTATTCCAACATGCCTTAGTTGGAGAAGCTCCCATCCCTTGCAGTAGCGGCCTTCATATTGGAGGAATCATCTGATTATGGGGGTTGGTAAAGAGGAAAGAGGATTCTCATTGGCCAGTGAGTCCCAGCAAAATTATCACAGCTGAGGAAGTGAGCCAGTGCCATCACTGGGACTTTGAAACTACTGTTCCCAGCCAGGATCTCCCTCCATACCCAGATGCTTCCTGCTTCAGACACATCAAATTCCAGACTTAGAATCTTAAAGTGCGACTACTCAGACACCTCTGGAAGAGATGGCATTTTCCCTGGGCCAGGAAAGATGGATAGGATGCAAATATAGAGGCTGGCAGAGGGGAGAAGGCAGCAGTGACGGGCAAGTGCCTGGCAAGCCCTCCAGGGTGACCGCCCATATCTCAGCCCAGCCGCACAGCCCAGTAGCAACAGCCAGTCTGTCTCCCCCATTAATCATGTGTTCCCAGAGGGACGACTGTGTAGGATTCACCTCACTGTCCCTTTCAGAGCCTGGCTTCAGGCCTGGCACACAGTAGGTGCCCCTCGAATTGAAAAAGTAAGGCCTGGCCATGCTCCTCACTGGCCCAGGCCCTGCTGGCCTGCTCCCTGGGAAGGAGATAATCCTGTGTTTGAAGCTCAGTGATGTGGAACTGTCCCAGTGGCCACTTCCATCTGTCCCTGCCGAGGCTGCTGAGAATATCTTCTCTGCCCTGTGACGTTTGTGCTCAAATCTGATATTTCAGCAACAGTCGTCCTTGACACCTCAGGAATCCGTCCCCCTCCCCCCAGCACTGCTGGCACTCTGGCTCAGGCCACCACCATTTCTCCATACAGTACCCTCCCTGGTCCCCCTGCCCTTGCTCGAAGATTGGCAGACTTGTGGGATGGATGAGCAGATGTCAGACATGGTAAAAAAGCTCATGGGCTTTGCTGTCCAGTCCTGAATCTGAATCTTGGTTTCATCACTCAGCCCTGGGTACTTTTCCTCCCTTGTCTGAGCCTCAGTTTCCTCACCTATAAAATGGGGATGATAATGGCTGCTCATGAGGTGCTTGTGAAGATGAAAGAAGACAATGTCTCCATAGTGTCTAGCCATTACTAATGTCCTGATCATTATCCTTTCCTCTCACCTACCAAGCCCCACGGGGAACTGGGCCCCTCCCCAGAAGTGGCTGTCACTCCCTGAGGCTGCCTGACCATGCTTGGCAGACCCTGGGGATCTGACCCCAGACTCACAGGTAACACAGCCGGCCTCATCCGCTCCACCCTCGCAGTCCTTCTCCCCGTCGCAGCGCCATGAGGCAGGTACACACTTGTGGCTGGTGGGTCCACAGCTCAGCTTCTCTGCAGGACACACCTGCTTGGCTGTGGAGACAGACGTCCATGCATAGCTTAGCCAAGGGGGACACAGGGCATGGTGCCAACCAGTCCTACCACCCTGTTCCAGCCACCTGGTCCAAGGCCCTAGGAGTCCATCAGGGCTCTCCTGGCCCATGTCTCAGTTTCATCAGCTGAGAAGAAGCCTCTGTCTGTCCCAGGAGTTTCCAAATCCTAAATCTGACCCCACCACTTCTCTACAGAACATCTTTCATGGCCCCCTGGTCCCTGGCCCTCAAGTTCCTCTTTAATCCATTGACTCCTGCCTGCCTCTCCTGGCCACACCTCCCATCCCTCCAAACCTCCACTTTAAGTTCCGGCAACATGGAGCCACCATGCCCTGCACTCGTCTCTGTCATTTCCCAGCTGTGTGCTCTTAGGTGAGATATGTCCCAGCTGGGCCTCAGTTTGCCTTCCAGATCAGTGACTCCATGATTGGAACCTGTAAATTTAGAGGGTTCACCAAGGCCCCAACGGCTCCAATCGGCCCGCCTCTAAGCCCCCTCCCCGAGTGATGGTGCTGAGCCTGCTGCTGAGAACAGCTGCTGCATAGCAGGGCCCAGCGGGACTGCATAGCTATAATTACTGCAGCCGCAATCAGAGGCTGACTCAATCCGGGGCCTGAAGCCCCAGGGTTGAATCTCAATTTGGAAGAAAGAATGAGAACCCTATTCAAGGCTGGGGACAGCTCTTATCATGAGTTTCTGCCGGACCCATGTGACAGGCTCAGCCAAGGCAGATGCATCTCAGACCTCCGTGGTTGGCTCCCTACAGCCTTCCAGAGTGTGCAGGAGGCCCGATTTCTGTGGTCTCTAGGATGTGCCAGGCATGGTGCTAGACGCTTCCATTTAATTTTCACAATAAGCCAGCAGGGTGAGAGGATTATGTGCTGGCCTCCAACATGGAGGTGGAGAACATGGGCTCTGGAATCTGGCTGCCTGGGTTCAAATCCTAGTTCACTCACTCACTGACTATGTGACCTTGGCCAACAATCCTTATCTCTGTGCCAATAAAGTGGGGATAATACTATCCCTCATAGGATTGTTATGATGACTAAGTTAATGTCTGTAAAGCAAGCACCTAGAAGAATACCCAGCTCAGTGCTTACTAAATGTTACCTATTATGATTATCCACACATAACAGATGACTCTGAATTTTGCTTATTCATGGAGTATTTGAGCACTGCTGTGTGACAAACATGGTGGTAAGCACTAAGTTCTGGTCACAGAGCTGGTAAAGAACAGCGTTAGGATTGACTGAAAGTCAGCTGTGTCTGATGCCGGAGACCTGGCACAATCCATTTCCCCCCGGAGGCAGTGGGCTACTCATGCCTCACCCTCCATTTTGCTCTCTGATCTCAGACCAGTTTCTCCTCTTCCTATTTCTATAGCTGGGATGAGAGACCACAAGGGATATAGAAAAGGGCACAGATGAGTTGAGGAGGGGGGCAGGTATCTGCGTCAAGGTCCCCAGACACCACTACTGCCATGGGAGAAGAGTACCTTAGGCCTCTGAATGTGAGGTCCCCAAGGTTATCCCTAGGAATGTTTTCATGAGTACAGGGCAATTTCTTGGGAAGGCAGGATTCCTGGGATTCGTTTTCACAGAAACTTCCCTTGCTCGAGGATTGGCAAACTTGTGGGAAGGATGAGCAAAGAACTGTCAGGTTGAGCTCTGGAAAGTACTGACACTCAAAGGCCTCTTATAAAGGCCACCTTGGGGCTGCAGTGCAGGGTGCTGAAGGGAAACTGGGAGTTGGGAGATGGGGTCCTTCCAGGGTACCTCTATCACCAACACTGCAGGACCCCAGGTAAGCACCTCCCCTCTGGGCCCCACTGGAACACAGGAAGCTGAAGCTGACCAGTGCTTCGCTGGGGGTCCTCTCATCAAAGGATGGGGGATGAGGGAGCTACTGAAAGTGCAGGTTCCTGGCCTCAGCTCATACCGGCTGAATCTAGACTTCTAGGGCAGAGCCTAGGGATCTGCATTTTCGTAACTCCCCACCAAAACCCAGGTGATTCCCATGCACCTCCATTTGGGAACCCCTGGGTTGCAAGCATAAAAGACACGGCATGTTTCATCTCTTTTCAATTCACTACCATAAAAGCGATACAGATGTTCCATATACTTGCAAGCCCCTAAGACAGCAATGGGAAGGAAGGTCAAAGCAACTACTTATCCCTAAGCCAGGCCTCAGGAAACAGAACCTCTCAAGGAAGTAGGAGGGGACTCCCAGTTTTTGAACACCTACATTGTGTCAGGCTACGGTGTGTCAGGCTACGTTGTGTCAGGCTGCTCTGTGATGAGAATTTTATATGTTTTCATTTCATTCCATCATGGTCTGATCGTCAGTATCCCCTGAAAATCCATGTTGGAACTTAATCCTCAATGTGATAGCATTAAGAGGTGAGACCTTTAGGAGGTGATTAAGCCATAATGGTACAGCTCTCATTAATGAGATTAGTACCCTTAGAAAAGAGGCCAGGGGGAGCCTCCTTGCCCCTTCCACCATGTGAGGATGAAGCAAGGAGGTGCCGTCTATGAGGAATGGGCCCTCACCAGACACTGAAACTGCCGGTGCCTTGATCTTGGTCTTCCAAGCCTCCAGAACTGTGAGCAATAAATGTCTGTTGTAAGGTAAGCAGGCCCTGTGGGCTGCCAGTGCAAATTCCAGGGGTGCCATTTACAAAGGTCGCCACATAAGTGGCATACCCAGAGTACAGCAGGGCAGCAGTCCTGCATGTAAGCACCCCATTTTATAGATGAGGAAACTGAGGCTCAGCGAGACCAAGTAACTGGCCCAAAGGTGCACAGCAGGCGAGAGACCGAGCCTGGGTTCCTATGACTAGAGCCTTGCCTGTCCATCAAACCCTACATGCTCCAAAACTATCCCCAGACTCTCCTCCCAAAAGCCCAGGTGACTGAAAGGGCCCTTGGCTGTATGCTTCACCTCCAAGGGCCTGGGTTCTAGAGACCCCAGTGCAGCAAGCAGCTGCTTGAACTTTTAATGAATATTTATATAGTTAATTGCATAACCTTTCAGCAAGGACAATGATTAAACAATCTGTCTGCTTCCTTTCCTTATAATTAATAAGACATTTGCTGTGTCCCTAAATAGACAGCTCTAATTATAGGCTCTCGAGGATTCAGCAGTGCCTGATAACAGCCCTCCACCCTCAAAGAGCCAAGGCTCTTAGAATGCAGGACTTGAGAGACCTCAGAGGTCACATTGATGAACACCCTTGGAGTGGCAGGAGACCAAGGCCCAGAGAGGGGAAGGGACCTGCCTAGGGTCACACAGCTACTGGCAGTTGGGTATTCCAATTCCTGTCTCTCCTGGAACCTCACTGTCTCTCCTGTGTTGTAGCTTTCCCCCAAAGGTAGGACTGGAGCCTGGCTCGCAGGGTCCTATGTCAGGCCTCTCCACTCCACAGTCCTGGGAAGTTGGTCTGGGTAATTATTGACACATGGTATCACCCTATGAGTGGATATTATTACCTCTATTTTATGAATGAAGAAAGTAAAGCCCAGAGAGAGTAAGTTGTTTGTTCAAAGTCTAGTGGTGAGAGGCAGATCTGGACTTCCATCCCAGGTCCAAACACACTGCTTAACTTACTGCACCTAATGACTGCACAAGAGAAAAGCAGATCCTGTTGGTCTCCCTGGCACCTCTGGCCTGGAGAGAGGTCACTGGAGGAAGGGGGCTCACTGAGCCTTTGGGCAGGTTCTGCACGATGGCCATCTGATGTCCACTCTCAGGACAACTGAAGCCCAAGGGCTCCCAGCAGCATGATGTAGGAGAAACAGCCTGAGTTTTAGAGACACACAGACCTGGGCCCAAATTTCATTTACTAATACTAAGGTCCTTAGGCAACTTACTGAACCTCTCTGCACTCTGGCTCCCCTCATCTGAAAATGGGGTTGAATAATCTCCTAGGGTTAGTGGATGGCTTAAATGAGGAAACATGGAAATCCCTACACTCAGAGCCTAGAACAAACTAGGAGCTCAGAAAACACTTGCCCTTGTTTAATTTCATGAAGTGCAAATGCCAGTGGCTGGGGAGGGGCCTGGTGTCACCACTGGGGAATGCACATTATGAGTCCACATGGTCCACCACGATGCAGACCCCATCCCAGGATAGCCACTCCCTCTGTGACAGATGCCCCCTGAGGGGACCATATGCCTTTGGCCTGCTCTCCAAGTACCCTAGGTTCTGAGAGGCAGGAATGAAGAATCCCACTGTCTCCCAGACAACAGGAACCCTCCAAAGCTGGCAAGGGGGCTTTTCATGAAACTCTGTATCCTGTAGTGACTCAAGGCATTTAAAGGCATTTAAATTCCCAGAGAATCCTGCCCCAGAAATTCAAATCCATTGGTACTTTCTCCAATTCATAAATTCACAAATTAACAAAAAGGGAAATGTCTGTTAAATTAAAGAATGAAAGTACTTGGCGGCTGCTCATTGAGGGAGCAATCTATAGTGTCAACCCACGTGAGTTTTAGGGGCAGATAACCTCCAAATGGGGACTGCCAGCTCTAAGGGACCAGAGGCTCGGGTGGTGAGAACTGCTAGTGTCACTCAGTACAGCTCCTGCCACAGGAAGCACAGCATGGGGCCACCCAAGGTGCAGGACGAGGAGTTACACCAAGTTCCTTCGGTTGAGGCCAGGCAAAATGCTGCTAGCTGGGTCAGTCTCTAACTTACTGAGTGAGCTCAGAAAATCTCTGGGCCTCCATATTCTGATCTGTAATAGGAGGATAATCCTGGTTAATCAGAGAGGCCCCCCTTCCAGGTGGAAAGGTTCTAAGATGCATGAAAAAGCCTCCATATTCAAATAAATAGCATCCAGAACTATAACTCACCTTGAACCATCCTTCCCTCCCCCACCCTCACCCCTCCCAACAGACGCTTGAAGGTGGGTCAGAAGCCATCCCCAATCAAGTGAGCTATAATTAGAGCTGAAATGCTATTGCCACTAGGCAAATGTTCTGGGCTTTTCCATTGTGAATCCTCGCTACATTTGAAGGTACAGAACCCAGAACCAGAGGAGAAACCCCAGCCAGCTAGGGTCAGACAATATAATGGGGGAAAACACAAGAATTGGGACCTTCTCTCAAATCCCTTTCCCGCTCAGTGCAAACCCCTTCACTGACACTATTTTAATACTATAAGAATCTAATATCTTAATATCTAACAAACTGTTGTGTTGGGGAGAGAGGGCTTGCAGCCAAAATATAATAATACAAATAACACTGCCATTTACTCCAGCAATGACACTTGCATTCTTTCATTTGATTCTCACAATCCCTCTAAGGCAGGTCCATCACCACATTTTACAGATGAATAAACTGAGGCTCAGGATGACTGGGCAGCTTGCCTGAGATCTGACAGGTTAAAAGACCTGAACCCAACTATATCCGATTCCAAACTCACTACACTTTACTGCCTATAATCTTTCTTTTAGGGGTAGGGAATGGGGCTCCATCCTGGGAGCTGGCATGGCCCCAGGAACCTGGTAGGCCGTGGAGGTTGCTATGGCAACACCAATTAAATGGATAGTAGGTTGGCTGCTAGGTTCTCATTCAGTTGGGAAGGAGTGAGCAAGCCTACTATCAGGTCCTGCTGCCCCAAATTCTGCCTGACCCTGACTGGCGCTCCCACTCTGGCCAGCTTCCTCCAGGCAGTCTTCTGCCTTGCCTCCACCTGACCAATGTAATACAGGAAGTGGGCATCATGGCTCTTGCACCCCAGCTAGCACAAGCGAGGGAGAAAAGGGGTCTCGGAATACTAAGAGTTTAGGAATCTAGGAATGGAGAAGATTCTGGAATTCTGGAATGTTACTGATCAGGACCCAGAGGGAGGTGGGAAGGTATGCAGGGCTTCACGGTGAGTAGCTGGGAGAGCCCACAGGAGAGCTGGGCTTCTGTCTCCTGGGGTGCTGCTCCGGCTACTGCTCCCACAGGTGCCTTGTGAAACCTCAGAGAGCTCGAAGAGCCTTTTTTCATAAGAGGGAGACCTGCCATGAATAAGCTGTGTGTCTGTGAAGGAAGTCTATCAACTTCTCTGGGTCTCCAGTTGTCCCTCAACTGTGAAAAGCGGGCCTGGGAGGCAGGAAGAGTGAGGCAGGAGGGCCCCTGCCCAGCCCAGGGGGTGGGAAGGCAGCAGGTGCTGGGATGGGCAAGAGGGAGAAAGACAGAGGGACACATGGGTAGGGCAGGGGAGAGAGATGGCGAGAGGGAGGGTGAGGATAGGAGATGAGCAGGGAAGGGAGGCAGCCCAAGAGGGCAGGGGTGGGTGGGACCCTGAAGGGGACAGAAAGGAAGATGAAAAGGGACATCCACACAAAGAGATAGAGATGGGAGTGTGGAGGCGGGGGGAGAAGGGGAGCCCAGCCCTCAGGTAGCAAGGCAGCCCCCTCTAATAACCACAATGAGGCTCCTCTCCCTTCCCTTTCCGTCCCCAGTGTCGGAGTATCTGCTGGAGTGCGGTACGGATGGAGGAGCTGGCTGACTGCAGTGAAGGAAAAGCCCCCTGTAGCCCAAGCCCCTCCCCAAGCACACACTCCAGGCTGCACATGACTCTGCCTCTTGTTAGCTGGGCAGCCTTGGGCAAGGGGGAGAACCGACTCCAGCCTCAGTTTCTTTCTCTTTACATGGGGATCCCCCTCCTTCCTTAGGTTGCCAAGAGGATGAAAGTCACAAGTGGGCGTGGCGGGGCTTTGTTCCTTCTGAAGCTCAGGACAAAGCACTGGGCTTCCCTCCTGCCTGGGAGCCTCCAGTACGGCATGGAGTTTGGCCACGTGATGGGTGAGGAAAGGATGGGGCCTGTGGCATGGCTGGGGAGGCCAGGAGCAGCTGTACGAGGAAATGAGGGCTCCTTGTCTCGGGTGGGGGCCGCTCTTGCTCTGTTCTCTCTCTCTCTCCCTTTCTCTTTCTCTTATGTGGAGACTGGTAGCTCTGTTGCTAGGAGACAAGGAAACCCAGTTATCACCAGCCACAGCATTAGATGGGACTCCGGTCTCCATTGTCCCCACCTCTGCCTCTGGGGCAACTGTTACCCCTAAAGAGGGGCTCTCGGGTCCCCGCCAGCCCCACCATCCTCCACATGCTTTCGCCTGAGCCTTTTGTCTCGGGCTCACACTGCTGAAGCTCTGCCTGTGGACTGCGGGGTCCTTCCCCGCCCCCTTCTCATCTCCTTTTTAATTTAACAAATGTCACAGAATGACCTGCCGGGTGTAAGTTTGCTTTGAGGATTAGGGCCTGGAAAATAAATCATGGAGAGACAAAGCCCTGAGTGTAGGGGGCAGGCCTGGGGCTCAGCTCTGGCCTCCACCTCCCCCCGCCTGCCTCTGCCACCACCCAGCTGGTGATGGAGGCAGGAGCTCCAAGGCTCAGCCCACCCAGGATAGAGGAATGGGCCAGGGCCTCAGAGTCTTGGCTGGGTAGCCTTGGGCAAGTCACTCAACCTCTTTGAGCTTCAGTGTTCTCCTTTACAAAACTCAGAAAATGACAGTATCTGCTTCATGAGGCTGCTGTGGGGATAAAAAGCATTAATGCACACAGAGAGCTTAGCACATGGTAAAGGCTTAAGAAGCGCCAGCTGCTATTGGCACTTCTGGAATTATGGTCGGAGTTCTCAAGAACAGCAGCAGGGAGGCCTGGAGGACACGCTAGGGCTCCTTCTGGGCAGAAGGGCTTGACAAGACTGTTTCTAGCTGCTGCTGCCACAGAAACAGGGTCCAATCTGCAAGAGGGCTGTGAAGAAAGCCCAGACACAGGACAGTAGAAACCAGCAACTAAACACACCTGTTTACCAGGAGCGCCCTGAGGGCGTGGCACAGTGTTCAACTGGTCGCCTCTCCTGAGCCTCACAGCTTCTCAATAAGGAAGATGTGAGGAGGAAACCGAGGCCCACCCCCCCCCCCAAGCCTGAGGGGCAGGACTCACTGCAAGTGGCCTCGGACTCATCGGAGCCGTCAGGACACTCCTCTTCGCCATCACACTTCCACCGCTCGTGGATGCAGTGGCCGTTGTCACAGGTGAAGTCACTGTCCGCACAGGTCTTCTTGGCTGCAGGGGAAGGAGGAGAGCGTAGTGAGTCTGGGAGCAGTCAGGAGGGCGGTGGGGCAACCAGGATGTGCTTGGTCTGCAAGCCGGACCACAGGGCTTCCCACAGCCCCACCAGGCCACGGACTGCCTTGCTGACCAAGGGCAGAGGACAGGAGAGACAAGCTTCTTTGTTCCTTAGGCATCTGAACACTGCGTGAAGACAGGTGACATTTTGCTCTGCCCTCCAAGTCCAAGAGCTCAAATCCAGCAAACATGACAAGACTTATCATACCCCTGTCACTCTCCTGCTTCCCTTCAATGTCTAGTTCCACTGCCACTGCCTCCAGGAAGCCTTCCCTGATACCCTACAGCAACTGCCTTAGCTCCTTCAGCCAGTTCTCAGTCTCTTTACTTGCCTATCCCACTTTCCCCAACTGGACTGGAAGTCAAAGTCCCTTCTGCAGGCACCAGGCAGTTTGTGACCATGAATCCTACACCTAGATGATTCCTTTGTGGCAAGATGAATGAGGTATTTTGTGTTCAGAGCAGTGGAAGGAGGATCTACTGGGCAAGACACCCAAATCAGTCCCTGCCCCCAGGTGTCTACAGCCTGCGGGGTGATCTCCACACTGCTCTGGGGATTTCAATCCCAGTTCCTCCTCCTCCTCCTATCTGTGTGACCTTGAGGATGTTCCTTAACCTCTGAGTGTACATTTTCTTATCTATAGAATAGGGAGAGGAAGACAAAAGGCGGTGAGGAGGAGCAACAAGAAGTTATAATGTATGAAGAACCCGCAG
Organism: Theropithecus gelada; assembly: GCF_003255815.1. Lineage (NCBI taxonomy): Eukaryota > Metazoa > Chordata > Mammalia > Primates > Cercopithecidae > Theropithecus > Theropithecus gelada. The sequence continues at coordinate 81,222,277 of NC_037668.1, forward strand.
CAGACTCAGGCACATGGCAGATGCTGGAGAAGTGGCGGCTACTGTTGTTTTCAGGGTTTGAGTCTCAATTAGAAGCTGAAGGAATGGGGTTCTGTGCCCACACAGGGGATATAGCAGGCTGAGAGCTCACAGCTGGTAACAGAGCTGAGATAAGAATATGGGTACCATCCCCAGACTGGTTCTTTGCTGCTTTCTGTGTCTTGTCCTAAGAGGAACTAGAGTTTCCAGATCAAGGAGAGGAAAAGAGATGGCTGCCCATGTCACAAGGTGCCCCAGCTTCTTCCCAAGCAGCAGCACAGCACTGGGCGCACCTAGCAGGCCCGGGGGAGAGCAGTTGCCCTGTCAGGCCTTCCATGGTGGAACTGAGGCTGCCTGGGTACCCCCAGTAGCAGGGGGTGTTGGAGACCGGAAGGGGCCTTGAGCCCTCCACCCCTGACACCCTGTACCCTCCATAGCAGCCCTAGGCCTCTGAATTATTGGGGGCTCATCTGCATCGAACTCACACATGCCCTGTTCCTGCTGGACCAAGCGTCCAGGACCCGCTACAGAACAAGGTGAGGAAGACAGCACTGGGCAGGGAGTCCGGGGGTCTGGATTCGAGTCACTGCTGTGCTATTTTGCTCTGTACCCTCAAGCACATCATGGCGCTTTTCTGGTCCACAGTTTCTTCATCAGGAAAAGGGAGGGTGATCTGGTGAGAGATAAGCTTTCAGGTGTGGTAGTTCCAGATCAGGAGGCCCAAAAATGAAGGCGGCAGGGGGCGGCGGTGGGGGTCCCTTTTCAGCCTAAAAGAGGATACCTCAGCACAGCAGTGACTTACCCCAGGCCTTGGGGCACTCAGACCACCAAAGTCCCCCCCTGGAATGAGCCTGGGATGGATTTAACATCAGGGGCCATAGCATGCGGCCTCTCCCCAGGGGCTGAGAAGTCCCGTGGCCCCAGCCTGCCCCACTCCCTCATCTTCCCCTCCTCATACTTCCCAATCTAGCCCCACCTCAGCTGCAGGTAGGTCCCTACATACCCCATGCTTTTTATACCATCATGCCTTGTCCAAGCTGTCTTTAGTCTGAAAGCCCTTTCCCCCACCTCCCGCCTTGTTTCCATTACACACTGGGCTTAAGTATCACCTCCATTCTTGATGTGGGAGCCTCCTGAGCTCCCACAATCCGCTGAGTGTCCTTCTAGGGCAGAGGTTGGCAAACTTTTTCTGTGAAGGGCCAGATAGTAGCTATTGAGGCTTTGAGGGCCAAATGGTCTCTGTCACACCACTTGACCCTGCTACTATGGGGCAGAAGCAGTCAGAGACATTAGATAAATAAGTGAGCATGGTTATGTTTCAATAAAACTTTATTTACAAAAACTAGGGACAGGCGAGGCCTGTGGCCTGTATTTCGATGATCTCTGTTCTAGATCATCACTGATCACGAGTCCAACATGGTTTGCTTTCTTCCCTGTCCCTGCAGCACAGGGACTGTCAAATTCACAAGAATCCAGCTTGGGGTAGGTCTCAGTGGGGGACACTGAGCCAAATGCGAGCACAGCTGCCCAGCCTCTGCTCCATACTTGCAGCTCTGGGACTTGCCTTCTCCCAAGGAAGCTACTTCCATGGACCACCTTTATTCAAATTTATCCACAGGCCCTCTGGGTGCTTCTGGGGCTGCAGGCCTGCTCCCCATCCTCTGGGTAGCCTGGCAGGGATTTGGTGAGAGAGACTGGGTCTCTGAATCTGTTCCATGTCTGTCCTTTTCAGTGGAATCTTTGCAGTACATCTGCATTCTAAGATGAATTTTCTTCACACTTTGCTTAGAAGAATGCCTCTGTATGTGCAGAACTAGAAGAAACCTGAGGACTCAGAGTCCACCTTCAGATGTGTGGATTGAGGCCCAGAAAGGGAAAGGGGCTGGCTTAGGGAAATACAGCACGGCAGGGATAAGAACAGCTCTCCTGCCTCTCAGCCCAGGGCCCTGGAGCAGCCCGCCCTGTTTCCTGCACTGAGAGGTCATTGTCAGTGATAGATACGAATACCACCTATTGGTAAATCATAGTCCGTAATCATCTTAAAGTAAGTACCAATATGAACCACAGCACCTGGGGAATTTCCTAATGTGAACACCAGTGGTTTTTCCCTCACAAGAAGCTCAGCATCCAAAAAAAATAAATGTATATCCTAGTTTCTTCTTTTTCTCATTCTAACACTTACTGGGTGCTTCCCCTGTGCCAGTCTCTGCCAGGTGTTTTTACCCAAGAAACCTCATGGCAAGGGGCCTGCTATGTAGTCATTTGACGTATGAGGAAATCCAGGCCCAGAGATGTTAAGTTACATGTCCAAGGTCACATATGGGGGGAGCAGGGTCACAATCTGAACCCACAGTCAGATGCCTGCTCATCCCCACCATGGCTCCCCAAACAAACATTCAGCAGTATCAGATGTGGAAGAAAAACCTTACAGTAGGTGAGCAAGCCCTGTGCAAGCTTCAGTTCCACATTCAATGAACCTTACTTCTCTTCTACGTTCTGCACTGAGAACACAGAATCAGCCCAGCCCAGTCTCTGGGAATTAAAAGCAAGTAGGCAAGTCTGGCAAGGATGTCTGGTCAGATGTGCCCAAAACATCAGGGCAGGCTTGAAGAAGGTGATGATGGGGCTCTGTCACTGGGCACAGGACAACCAGATACCCCCCCAAAACCCTGCCCTGCCTGGGATTCTGAAAGCCTGGGGGTGAGCTTGTCCTCCCTCCATGTGCCAAGCCCTGCAGGCACTGGGCAAGGAGGCCAGAGCAGCCAAAAACACCACTGCTGTCCCAGAGGGCAGCTTTGAGGTCAGCCCCAGCTGGGAAATGGCAGCTGCAGGGAGAGTGCCCTGTGGTGGTGGTTTTGGGAACAGATTTGTTCACTGGCTGGACCGGCTTGGAGATTTTCCACTCTGGCTCTGGCCTGGCACCTTTTGGCTCTGGCCTGGCACCTTTCACCCAATATCCCAGTGACTCCTCACAGCTATCTTGGTAGCTGTTGTTAATCCCATTGTACAGAAGAGGATATTAAGGCTTAGAGGTGAGGGTGTTAGGTGGCAGAAGCGTGATTTCAACTCTGTGTGGCAGCTGCCAAAGCTTGATCTCTTTCCATTCAGACCCTCGGCCACCTCAGTGTTACCAGGCTAAGAATGAGGACCCGAGAGTCCTCAAATGTACTGAAACATCTCTCAGGTCTCCTGGAATGTGCCCAGAAGTGTGCAGCAGAATAAACCCAGGCCTGGGACGGCTTTTGCTCTGCTAATGGATGGCCAGGAGTGGGGACTAGAGTAAAGCACGCTGGAGGGCCCCATCGGAAGTGTGATCACATGGAAGGATCTGGAGTCAGAGTGGAGACTGACTCCTGGCATAGCCACCTCGGGGTGAACCTGGGTAAGTGGGGATGTGGCTTCCCCATGCAGCTTTGTCACAAGGACAAAGACTTGCCTTTTGTCAAAAGGCAAAAAGACTCTTCTGGGAGATCCTAGCGAACACCCAGTGTGGGGCCGTTCAGTGCAATGAGCCCAATAGTCCCTCGTGAAGAGACCATATCAGCCCTGCCATGAGATGAGGGCTGTGCTGCCGTTCTAAGGCTGTCAGAGCAAGCCATGCCAGACCCTTACTCTGCTGGCCTTGGCTCTGGTTCCCAGGGTGATTCCGCAGCTGGGCTCATGGCTCCCTGTTTCCAGGGATTTATGTCCCCCCATGCCAGTCTGCCCCTTGGACAATGCCCACCTCTGTGAGTCCCTCAGCCCAGGAGTGATACATAGTCAACCAGGGTCTGTGACATCATAATCTGGTGCCATAGCAACAGATGGGCTGCCACAAAGGACTAGGGGATCCTAGGGGCAGTGAGGAGGGGTTGACCCCAGGGTAGAGTGGGGGATAGTGGGAAATCCAGGACAAAGGAAGTGGGAAATGCTATTTATAACAAGAACATGGGCCAAGGAAAGCACCAGACAGTCCTTGGTCTATCAAACTGTGCCCTGCCACTTGTAGGCTGTGTGACCTTACGCAAGTTACACGACTCCTCTGAGCTGCACTTTCTTCGTCTGCACTCAAGGATACCATCCCTGCTTCACGGGACACACAGGGTCATTGTGAGAAGCAAATAAGCTAAGGATAGCCCCAAAGCTTTATGAACTGAAAAGCAAAAAGGCGCAAGTTAGAGGTGTGTGAAGTCACAGCCCTGGCCCCAGCTGCTGTGTGTGTAACACTGGGCCCATCCCTCAAACCTTCTGAGCCTGCCTCCTCCTCATTAGGGAATGGAGGTGTGGCGCTGACTAAGTCTTAAGGCCCTCTCCACACTGAGTGTCTGTGATCCTATGAAATTATTAGAATCACTCAGCACCTCCTGGCTTCCCCCGCCTCTAGAGACATCCTTCCCATGCTGCTCCCCTCCCACACACATCCTGGAGCCCCAGTGCAGAGACGAGGCTTCAAAATAAAGATCAGTCCGGGCTGCCCAGGGGCACTGCTCCGTGTGGCTTCCTCTTGGCAATCCGAATGTCCTGCCATGTTGGACTCCAGAGTCTTGAGGCCCCCTACGTGGGTCTCCCATGTTACATGCCTGGAAGCCAAGGCCTAGTGAGAAGTGACTGCTCAAGGTCACAGCACATGTCTGTGGGAGGGCTGCACTTGAACCCAGGTAATGACTCCCAATCTCACTTTGTGGCCAGCAAGCCAGGTGAGGGCCACCTGACCTGGCCCAGGGGTCAGGGAAGGCTTCCTGGAGCAGGGGCACTGTGTTCAAAGAAGAGGAGTCAGCCAAACTGTGGGAGTGAAGAGAGCAGTGAAGAGCATTCCAGGAAGAAGGATAATGGGGCTTGGGGGCATGGAGGAGTGAGCAGAGTGACCATTAGGGGCTGGGACGAGGTGAGTGGCAAGGGACCTGGAGATCCACCAGGCCAGGGAACAACTTGCCCTGGTGAAGTTGTTCACCAAGTTGTGCACCAAGCTGCCCTGCAGAGGCCTGGCACAGCGGCCTGGCTTTCCTTGAGCTCACCCAGGGACCCATCCAGCCTCTTGCTAAACACAGGACTGCTCTCCAGCAGCCAAAAAACCCCAAGGCTCCAGGCTGCCAGAGCTTCCTTTGGGATTTTGTGAGGCTGTGCAAGACAGAAAATCGGCCCCTAGCAGAGGAGAGGGGTATGAGGCAGGACAGAGCCCAGGGGTGGCCATGCACCAGGATATTTAGGATAGACACTATTTTCCCCCTTGAAGATGCATGATGCCCACCGGTTTATAAAGGCCCTGAGAAGGACTGCAGTGAGGATATCTGATTGTTTCCTCCAGTCTTCCAAGCTTGTTTAACCAAGGAACTCCTTTTTCAGATGCCACATCTGTTTATTTCCCAAGAAACAAGTGGTCCAATGAACCACACCTAGGAAAACACTGCTAGGGCGTAAGCCTCTCATCCTACAAATGATTAGATGAGGTGCAGAGAAGGGAGGGACTGGCCCATGTTCACACAGCAGCCTGGTACTTGTACTTAGCCGCCTGCCTCTGGGCCAGCCCCACTAGGCCATAAAAAATAGAACAAGGTGTTCACAGAGCATAGAGCCCAGAGTGAAGCTGCAGGGACCCCACTGGAGACCCTAATCCTCAGAGCAGGGACATGTCTAGAGAAGGGCCCAGGAAAGGACAGAGAGAATGTATACCCGGCCACCTAGAACAGGAAGATGAGAGAGCTGTCAGCCTTACAGGCTCTGACTGATCTCTGGTTTCTGTGGACAGGTCTTGGGCTCTAGAGAATGTTCTCTGAAGGCAGAGCAGCGACCCCTAAGAAAGATGGATTCCAGCTCAACATCGTTGCTCAGCAACCTGGGCAGGTTCTTTCGCCTCCTAGGGCAGTTGAGAGGCAGAGAGCAAAGGTAAAGCCCCCACACTGGAGAGCTGGGTGCACAGAAGGGACTCGGCTGTTCCCACTTCCTCTCTCAGGTGTGGGCCAGTGCAGGGTGGCTGGCTTTGGCCCTGCAGCCCAGCCCTAAGGCAGCTGGGCCACTTGTACCCGGGTCGGGGAGATGAAAGGGCTGCTCCCACCAACAGTTACCCTTCCATAGAGCTCACCAGGCCCCGGCGTTGCCAGGACGACCGCTTCCAGCAGAATGAAGATCCAGGGTGGGGGCAGGGGGTGTGCCAGCCCACCCCTGGCCTACTAACCTGGCAGGCAGATTTAAATGACAGTCCAGGAAGCTACTATTAAACTGTCACCCCAGTCAACAGGACGACAGACCCGGAGTGTTCTCCGGCTGCAGCAACGACACAACAGTAATGAGAGGGGGAGGAGACCGTGGCCCAGAGCAACCTGTACCCCACCCGGGGACCCTGGCCTGCTGGCTGTCCCACTGCCAGAGCCACCCTCTCAGGCTGTGGCGGGTCCTGGCACGGAGCTGGGGCTCAGCACAGGGCCTGGCAAACTATTTTTAAGCAGAGGAACCCTTTTCCCAAGTGAACCCCCAACATATAAAACAGATTAAAATGGAGCTGCATGGTTGGAAGTGGGGGTGGGGGTGACAGCCACAGCCCATCGCCAGCAGATCTGGGGTCCAGCAGCACTGGATTCAAATCCTAACCCCTCCCTGGGGTTAGGATTCCCAAAGCCCTCAGTTTAAAGATCCCGTGGGTACATTATAACATTGCAAACAGCTTCCACCTGGCTCTGCTGCTGACACTCTAGGGACCTAAGGTTCTAAGGCTGTAACACTCTGATTTGCACCCTAAGCCCCTGTGACAAGACTCCATGACAGCTACCACCAGAGTCCGAGATGTAGATAACCTGCGGATGGCAGCCTCTGATGCCTTCCTTGCAAGGAACTGTTTATCTGAGTCCAGAAGTCCACATGCGGACAGTCTCTGACTACTCGAGGCCCGCGGTTCCCAGGAGGCAAACGGTTCCCACAGTCTCCTGACATTAGGGTACAGGCAGCCAGCACCCATATGTGGTGGGTGGGACACGGTGAGTGGCTTTGTGCTACCCAGCGGGCTCTGGGGCTCGAGCCACCATCATCCATCAGCAGGTGACATCTAAATTCACCCTTTCCCCCACCCTCCCATCCACCTGGGGAGACTGAGAAGCTGCAGGTGCTGAGGAGGAAGGAGACACATGAAGGGCTCAAGCCAAAGGATTCACCCCATTCGGAATAAAGAGGCTGTGGCAGAAGGAGCACTTTTTGGTGAGGGCGGCTTTGCTTTTAAATCGGGAAGTTTCCCTCAAAATTTTCTGGGTTCTCTCCTCCAACCCATTCCACTAAGGAGTTACACAATTCTAACCAAGCCAGATCCTAAGACCGTAAATCTATTTATTTCCCAAGAAACAAGTGGTCCACCTTCGCCCCAAAACACCAAGGCATGAAAATGAGGTTGTAAGGGTCGGGAGGCCTGAGGAAAGACGAATGGGAGGCAGCGGCAGGACCCCAGCGGTGGAAGGAGTGTCACCCCTTCCCATTCTGGGCCTCAGTCTCCTCATGTGAACACATCTCTAAGGGCCCCCTCCAGATGACCTTCTGAATTTGTGACCCCATGACATGGAGGGGTTGTGGTTCTTGGTGCTGTTGCAAGCTCCTCCAAAGGGCTCACCTGGGGCTTCCCACAGCCAAGCACCTCCTCCAGGCCCCAGTACATCCCAGCTGCTCTCAGATACTGCCGGACCCTGGCCCCACTGTCACCAAGGGAGGCCCAAGCCCTTGCTGGGGTATGTAGGCCTCCCTGTCACCACAGGGAAGAAGAGCGTCTCCGAGGGACAGACCGACAAAGGCGCCTTCCTGTCCCAGTGATTTGTGCATGCAGGAGGTATTGAACGAGTTGCAGCTGAGGGGCCGGGAGGAGGTGGGTATGGGGGAGAGGTGGGTGGGATGGGATCAGCAGGGGTCCCTGGCTGGCGCCTGCAAGGTGCTGCTGAGAGCAGGCAGCACGCTGAGAAGATGACCACGTTCCTGCCCTCTCCCAGGCTCCAGCCAGCCCCACCCCGGATTTTGGCACTGGGATTGTGGGTCCCAGAGAAACAGCTAGAAGAAAACTCATGGCATTCTTAAAGTAGAAGCTTCCAGAGGCCAGAAGGCAAGGCCACGAAACCCTTTAGGCCCTCTAGCCAGAGTCATTGCCAGGTTCCCAACCTTACATTCCCCTTCCATTCCTACCCCAGTGGAAATGTGGTCTCCTCTGACCAGGGGACCTTCCTGGCTAACCCTAGCTAGGCCCCCTGGGGCTGATGGATCCATGGCTCTGCCTCCCTTGGGCAGGCTGACCTTGGAGCTTGCCAAGGACCCCTGCATTCCAGGCTCTGTTCTTGCCACCAGCTTCCTGAGGGAAGGAGGGGCAGCTCTTCTGCTTCTTCTTTTGCAGTCGAGGAGAATGTTCTAGATCTCATTCCAGCCCTGCTCTGCCACCAACATGCTGTGTGACATGGGGCAGGCCTCTCTGGGCTCTCAGCCCCCACTAACTGCTAGTGGGAAGCTCAGGGCTCCCAGAGCAGAACTCTGCAGCCAGGGCCAAGGAGGCCAGGCTGGAGGGACTCAAGGACCCACGAGGCACAGACACTCCTCTGATGGAGCGAATGATTGAATGATGACCCCTGCCTGTTGTGGGGGTGGTGGTGGGTCCCTCGCTGCTACCCACAGGCAGGCAGAGCACTCGGGCCTCTGATGTCAGCAGTGGGTTGCTGCAGCACCCTCCCCTCTGCCCACTAGGTAGAGACTGCACTCACTAGGAAGCAGCCTTGGCTAAGTGAAAAACGCAAATGCTTTCACCAATTAGGCTGGTAGGAGAAGCATTTCCTAAGAAGAGCCCCACTGGCCCATCCTGGTGATAAACGGGCAGCACCTGTTATTGGGAAATCCATCTCCTGGTGCGGGACTGCTGCCTCTCTGGAGTGCTCCTCTGTGCTGGGCTCTGGGCTCCTCACCAGGGAGTGTGGGGCAGGCTGTGCCCAGGAGGCTGATGTGAGCTCTCTGCCACCCCCAGCCTCATGCTGGTCATCCAGGGAGCCTGTGCCCACCTGTGTGTCCAGCAGAAGGTCTGCAGGTTAAAGTGTCACTCTGTGACATCGCTGAGGCCTGTGCAGGGAGTCTGCTAGCTTTTCTGGAGAGAGGTTAAGAATATCTCACTGAGAATGGCGTTAGCAATGGGCCGTCTGCCACCCCTGGCCTGAAGGGCCTGGCTCTGCTCTGTGGCCTTGATGTAAGTCTCTGGCTGCCTCTGTGCCTTGCTCTCTTCCATCATGGCATGGTTAGTTGGATGAGATAAGCTCTAAGTTCCTCTCCTTTTTAGACAGGTTTTATCCACCACCAGGCCTAGAGTGAGGCTGACAGAGGGAGGGAACTGTGGCTTGGTCCCCAGCCCCTCACAGTCCACTTCTGTGGCTCCAGGGGCTACAAATCCAGAGCCAGTAGTCACTGTCCTCCCAAAGGCCTCCCCATAATCAAAGAGCCATCTTTCCTTGCCTACTGGCTTCCCATCTCCCCTTGAATATGACCGACTGCCTTAGCAGGACACTCAGGAACACTTCAAGCTGCCCTGCTACTGCTCTGGCCCATCCCTGGCCATCACCTGCCTCCAGTAACCACTCGATGGTTATGGACAAGCCATCAGCCTTCATACCAGGTGCTTTTGCTCATATAGCCCCACCAGGCCGGAAGCCCTTCTTCTACCTCCATGGGCAAAACTCTCCCACCCTTGAAGGCCAGCTCAAGCATCAGCTGTTCATGGTGTCTGATGATGCCCCCATCCAAATCCCCCCACCTCTGACAGAGCAGAAATGAGTGGATTCCAGCCCGGGGCCAGCCAGGGCCCACAACACCAAAGTAGGACGTTAGCAAGCTCGAGTCTCCACGGGGTGCTTATTTTGCTGCTGTATTTCTGGCAAGCCAGCCCCAGGCAGTGCCTACAGGAAGCCCCTTCCAGGCTGTGCCCACCCTGGCCATCAGTGCTGAGATGAAGATCTGTGGCCCCAATGGCCAGGGGAGACCTCAGGAGCCGTCCACCAGACCAGATTGGACTCAGAAGTCATCCCAGCAGCTCACTAAGCCGCTCTATGACATGGCTCGGCCACTGTCATAGAACGGGGCTCAGGGAGATGCAAACCCTTCCCAGTCTCACCTAGTGACAGCTGGGCCCTCGGCTGTGAGAAAGGCCTTTGCAGGGCTTCTCTGGGGAGTTCTGCAAAGCCCTGCCTGGGTTCCAGAGCCTCTCAGTGATCTGGGCCTCGGGAGCCCTGGGCACCCCTCCAGGCTGCCCTTGACCTCTGGGGTGACATTGGACACGCCCCTTACCCTCCTGTGCCTCAGCCTCCTCACCTAGACACTAGAGGAGTCAGGTTTTCATGTGTACCATTCAAAGGCCTGCCTGGGTTACCTCACAAGGTGAGAGTGAACGGGACAGAAGGCGGGTGCTAGAGGTGTGGGGTGGGGCTGGGTGGTGTGGGCCAGTGTGGTCAGTGCCCGCTCACAGAGGGGAGACAGGTGTGCTGCTGGCTGATGCAGACAGCAGAGCACGTGGCTCAGAGCAAGGGCTCAATGGAGAGAGTGGAAGGGCCCTGAAGCCAGGGGCTACTGAAGACCTTCGGCTCAGAGGTGGGGATCATGGGGGCGCTGGGGAACAAGGAAATTGTCTGATTGGGATATACTCCTTGAGCCCAAGAGAAATCTAGCAGACTGGTCCCGGGTCCTTAGCAGGTGTGGAGTTGAGTGACAGGTTTGAGACTCCATCCCCAGTCGCTTGGCCTGGCTCCTCAGGGCCAGCTGTGTGGTAGGATGCCACCACCCACTTTGAGAGATTAGGAAGTAAAGACCTTAAAAGGCATGAATTGGCCAGGCATGGTGGCGCATCCCTGTAATGCCAGCACTTTGGGAGGCCAAGGCAGGCAGATGACTTGAGCCCAGCCTGGGTAACAAAAACAAAAATACAAAAAAACATTAGCTGGGCATGGTGGTACACACCTGTAGTCCCAGCTACTTGAGAGGCTGGGGTGGTCGGGTGGCTTGAGCCCGGGAGGTTGAGGCTGCAGTGAGCCATGATCATGCTATTGCACTCCAGCCTGGGCAACAGAGGGAAACACTGTCTTTAAAGAAAAAAAAAAAAGGCATTGATTGTCCCAAGGTCATATAGCTTGAGGCAGGACCAGAACCCAGGTTGTTTCATCCCTAATGCTGTGCAAGCAAAGGAAAAAGTGAGAGGTGGACCTTCCTTCAGAGAGTCTATGGCCAAACCGAGCAATGGAGAACCCCAGGTGTAACAGCCACAACCCAGAACAAAAGGAGATGCATCTTGGTTAGACTCCAGGGTGTTGACGTCACTCATCTCCCCTCTCTGGACCCCAGTGCCTCAGCTATAAAACAAGGACGCTGACCTTGGTGGTCTCCAAGCCTGCATCTTCCTTGCCTGTGAGTAAGGTCTGCTGGAGGGAGAGGAGGCAGGCCTGGGGAGGGCTCATTGCCTGGAAGAGAGACATTTTAAGTTGGTCCTCAAAGAAAGGGGTGATTTTGGCTGGCAGTAGTAGGGGCTAAGGAAGCCTGCTCCGAGGAACTATGTTTTTCCAGAAGGAAAAGGTGGATTCTGAAAGCAGATGGAGAAGTCTGCTTCTGGCTTCTCAGTGCATTTGGAGGGAAATGGGGTCCATTCTGAAGCTCTTTAGAGATTCAGGATTGGTTCCAACAGGGAGGTGTGAGCGTGTGGTCCACAACCCCTAACCAACAAGCAGATTCCTGGCCTTGGGCTCATGTTAGGCTGGAACCTAACATGATGTGAGCTTGGAGACCACCAAGGTCGGCGTCCTTGCTTTACAGCCGGGGCACTGAGGCCCAGAGAGGGGAGATGAGTGACGTCACCACCCCGGAGTCTAACCAAGACCCATCTCCTTTTGTTCTGGGTTGTGGCTGTTACACCTGGGGTTCTTGTTTCTCGGTTTGGCTATAGACTTTATGATGAATGTCCACCTCTCACTTTTTCCTTTGCTTGCACTGCATTAGGAATGAGATGACCTGGGTTCTGGTCCTGCCTCAAGCCATATGACCTTGGGCCAATCAATGCCTTTTTTTTTTTTTTTTTGAGACAGTGTTTCCCTTTGTTGGCCAGGCTGGAGTGCACTGGTATATCAGCTCACTGCAGCCTCAACCTGGCAGGTTCAAGCCATCCTCCCACCCCAGCTTCCCACGTAGCTGGGACTACAGGTGTGCACCACCACACCCAGCTAATTTTTTTTTTTAATTTTTTTATTTTTGTTGTTGTAGAGACAGAGTTTCGTCATGCTGCTCAGGCACCCTAGGGCCATACTACAGCAGGTGATCCAGAGTCAGGGCCTGGGAACAACCTGTATGATTATACTTGAGTGACTTAACCTCTCAGAGCCTCAGCTTCCTCATCAATAAAATGGGGCTAACCACCTCAGGGGGTGGGAATTAAGAGAGGTTGTAATGTTGAAATTCATGGTAAATTGCACATCCCCACAAAAGCAGGCAGAGCTCTCGTCAATCATGCAGCTTATTTCTTACCACCACCACTCGCCCACTGCTCCAGCTTTCCTGCAGGGACTTTGGGGAGAGCTGGGTTGCCTCCCTGTTGGAATGGGAGAGGGCCAGGGGCAGACAGGCAAGGGGCATGGCTCGGCTGGAAAAGCATTTGGGTCCAGTGAGGTGCTGGGGAGCGGCCAGTCCTCATAGGGCCTGTGGGAAGCTCCGGTGGAGCCAAGGGGGCTGCAGGCAGAACACACCTGGAACCCGGGCCCCGAGGCCATGTGGCCCAGCCCTTGGATTTCATACACGAGAAAAGGGGCCACAGCAGCCTCGAGCTCCCATGGCAACTTCAGCCAAGCAATTCCACTCCTCCCAAGACCCATCAGGAACAGAACTGCCACTGAAGAGACTTAAGGAATCATAAGATAGTCTTTGAATCACAGAACAGAATCTCCTTGTCTCAGAGAGGATCTGAGAATTGTAAAACACAGTTTACAAGTACTCAGGCTTATTCCGCTGAACGTCAGGACCAATGAGTCACGGAATCTTTCCAGTTTTAAACCACACATCCTAGACTCACAAACAGAACAAAACCCCAGAAGCTTCTAATCTAATCCAGGCGCCAGGAGTGGCAAAGGCCTGTCCCTTTCCCCCAACCCCTACCAGTGCAGGAATCCTCTGTTCCCACCGCTGACATATGGCCATTCGCCCTCTTGAATGCTCTCAGCGACAGGGGACTCAGTCAGCCGTGCTGGCTGGAGGCTGAACACGTTCCTTCCTCTTGAACGGGGAGGGAAATAAGCTCTCAACAGGAGATCCCCACTTTGTACAAATGGATTTTTCACCCCTCCTTGTTCTTTGGCTCTGGTCAGAAAGATTCCCAGGGAAGTGGAAAGGAGCCAAGAGCTGCCACGAAATGACTTTACCCAGCAGACAGGCTGGTGATAGGTTTCGGTGGGAAAAAGAAAGGAAAGGGGCGATGAATTCTAACTTGCTGAGCGATAAAGGAAATTAAGGCATAATACCGAGGAGGCAGCAGTTCTATTAACCTGGGTGGAATACCAATTACTCCAGCCTTCTCAACATTGCTCCAAGTGAAGAGAAAACCCCCAAAGAGAGTGTGATTGTGGCCCAGGGCTCATCTGGATTAGACTGTTTGTTTGCCCTGGCACCCTAATGATGGGAATGAGAGAAAATTCCCCGTTTCCTGGGAGACAACCATGCCAAAGTGGGGGAGGACAGGCAGGCCCACGCGCAGCCACTGGACTGCTTGGCAAATGCGCACGGCAGAGGGGGTCCCCAGGCCCACTGCAGAAAGGCTCAGTGAGGGGCCACCAGCAGCCTCCCCTCACCCCGCCCTGTCCAGGGCACCTTCTCTGTCCCATGTTCTGGGAAGGCCAAGCTTTCTGCTGACTCCTGTGCTACCTGGAAAGTCTCAGGTCTCTGCTGCTGGAAGCCAAAATAATCAAGCAGCAGGCCTCCTGTGTGCCAGGGACCTGCTAGATGCTGGCATGCCCTGCAGTTAGGTAAGACCTGCGGAGGTGGCCATGCCTCCGGGCGTTGGTTCTGGAAGGGCCGGGGCTAGGGGCTCTGGTCAGGACCACTCACCCATCTGAGGCCAGCCACGGGGCGAGCAGTATGGGGATAGTTCATGGCCACAAGCCCCAGCTCAGTGCCTCCAGCCAGAGCTGGGCAGAAGGGGGCAGACACGGCTGTGGGAGGCAAGAAGAGGAAAGGAGTGGGGTCATGTGCCCAGCAAACCCTCACTGCCCATTGGCATCCTGGCCCATAACTCAGCCACACCGGCCACTTCTCAGAGCCCCTTACAGAGGGGTGCCCATCAGCCTAGGGGTACTGAGCTGGCATGGCTCCCCCAATAAGACAGGTCCCACTACAGCTTGAAGAGGAAGCCACTTTTAAACAGCCCTCCCAGTGAGCACTGCCGGCTGCCCAATGATTCCACTCACCTTGGTCTTTCCTGCAAGTGAACCCTCCTCCCAGAACTAAGGTTTGGAAGATCCCAATCTGCTGCCTGACATGGCCATTCTCCCACCAAAACAGGTCAAGGAACGCAGGACTCAAATCACGCCTTTGTCCCTTACTAGCTAAGAGACCTCAGGCAGGCTACTGGACCGCTCTGAGCCCATGTTTCCTCATTTTAAAAAGTGGTGGTAGATCCTGACTCAGAGGGCAGTTGGTTGCTAGATCACATCTATCAGTGCCCGACATAAGGGATGGCACACAGAAAATATTCAGTGACCGAAGTTCCTCCTCCCTTTTTCTCAGCCCTGTGGCAGCCCCACCACCAGGCTTTGTACACATTGAGTCCTGAAGAAGTTTTTGCTGCAATGTGTTTAAAAGGGCATCTGGAGGCCTAGCCTCTGTCAGCCTGGGCCACCTGGTTCTTCTGTGACTTGTTTTCTCCATGTATAAAGTAGAAGGGCTGTTCCTTGGAGAAAAAGGTCAAGGTGGGTGGAATTATCACCGGGCAGCCAGCTGGGCTCAGTGCAGGCTACGTCAGAAGCCTCGTCCCTGGCTAACACCACAGTGGTTATAACGCCAAGTGGGGCAGCCAAGACTGGCCCACCTGGACACACAGGCAATGAGTGGAGGTCACAGGAGGTCCGGCGGCCACCTGCCCTGCCCCTCCGCCCCTGCCCCGACACTAGTCTCTCCTAAGCCCCACAGGGAGCCAGGGGCCTCTAGAATGGCCTCTCCTCCACCCACGTGCACGGGCCCTGGCACAGGAGAGGAGCTGGGGAGGAAGCTGGAAGGTACCCAGCCACCCATTCCAGGGTGAATGGTGAGCCTGCCCAAGCATGAGCTCTTATGAGGCCCAGACTGCTGGGGAACCAGGGTGTCTGAGGCACATGCGTTCCTCACTCTCTGGGAGTTGGGAGTGGAGGACCCTCCTCCCCTTCTCTATTCTATTGGGAAGCTTTCCATGACCCCATGTGGGATCAGAGACCTCTTCTGACCCACAGCTTCATCATCCTGCGTTGGTGTCACTCAACCATCTTTCTCTACCAGACTAGCAGCTCGGTGGAGGCAGGCACTGAGGGAGCACGTGCTGAAGGCATCGCATGCAGGCAATCTGGAAGCCTGGGGCTTTTCATCTATACAGAATGTACAGCCCCTGACACAAACCCTGTTTACCCTCCAGCATTCTGCATACATAGGAAAAGCAGTAATCATTGAAGTCTTGCTTCAGCTCCTCCATTCATGCAGGAAGTGGGGCTCTGGTCTGTTCCAGTGCTCTCCAGTTGGGTGGCACGCCCACATCCTTTTCTCCAGGCATGTGAACTAGCTCTTGTGTCCTCTTTCTCTCGCCAAAGACAGTGGTGTGGTACCAAGGAGAACAGAGCCAGGGGCCAGGAGGCCTAGGTTTTGGTCCCAGCTCTACCCCCAAGCTGCTGTGTGGCTTTGAGTAAGCCACTCTCCCTCTCTGGGCCTCAGCGTCAACACCAGTTGGATGAGGGGTTGGGTCCCACTGCTCTCTGGGTCCGTTCCTGCTCTACTTCACTGCCATGAGCCATGTGTCTGGGGCTGGAGCTGGAGGAGAGTGCTCGCACCAGGCAGATGGTTCTGGGGACAGGTTCAGAGTCTGCAAGGCTGGGAGGGCACCTGCCTCTGTCCTGGGTCCCACCTCCTGGCCTGCTCCTCAGGAAACCCTGGGACACATGAACTTGGGCCTCAGCTTTGGCCTTGATCATAGTGTGATGCCATCTCTGGGCCAGGCCTCATCTGTCTACATCACCTCACCTCATCTCGTGATTTATGAAGTCCTTTGTCTACGTCTCCTCATTTAGTTCTTACAATCACCCCTGAAGTTCAGACAGGGACAGGATGGGCCCAGGTCACACCGCAGTCAGAGGACTATCAGGCCCAGCATTCTCCAGCAGCCCTGATATCTCCTCCATGAAACAGGAAGATTCCTGTTTCATCCTGTTTCAAGATTCCTGCACAGGATGTGCAGTGGGAATCCTGACCTTGCCCCCTGAGCAATACTGAGTAGTGGGGGTGGTACTCTCTCAGGAACCTCTTCGAGCCACCATGAAAATCCAACAGCATAAAGATGCCAAAGCACAGGTGCCAGCCAGGGCCGCAGCCCGCTGGAACAGAAAGAGCACCATGCAGGGAATCCCAGAGCCCAGGCTCCAGTTTTGGGTTTTCCCATCTGTCAAATGAGGGCAAGGATGCCTGCCCTCACTCAAGGCCAGCTGTGCACTGGCCACACTTACCCCGTCCCACCTTCTGCACAGCTGTCTGTGCCCACCACCTCAGCCAGGAGGAGTCATGAGTGCCTTCCCTATCTGCACACAGCCCAGCCTGGCTCACTGCACCAAAAAGGCAGGCCTGGGCACAGACCACACACACAGAGGTGTGTTCAGACAGACGTGCAGACACTCAGGCACGTGCACATAGCACGGGTACTTGCAGATGGGCATCTGTGCATACAGCAAGGCACATACCACCACTTGCACACTCAGGTGTGCACCACATACTGAACATACTCAGATATGCATGTCATGCTGGGCACACACTGCAGCACACAGACTGCACACCTACACACGCACAGCTGGCTTCATATGACGCTCACACACTGCAGACAAATATGCATAGATTTTCTTGCCTCTCCCGTGATAGCCAGATGGCAGGATTCTCCCAGAGGGCTGCCATTTAATGCTCTAATTAATTTTTTTCAATTCTAGGTACCCAAAGCCTAGGTTTGCTCAATTGGACCAGGCATGACCCAGTCTGAGGCCAAGGCAGGAAGCAGGACCTAGGACGAGGGGGTCCCACTACACCTAGGAGAGGCTTCGCCCTCACCTGGTGAGTAGATACCTAGCCTAGCAAGGGGCTGGGGTCACGGGCCCAGAATGTGGGTCTGATCCTGGTTCCAACAGTGCTCCTATGACCCATGACAGGGAGAGACCCCTTCCCAGCAGCCCCGGCAGAGCGGTCTGGCGCTGGCTGCACACCTCATGATGCAGGGTGCTCAGTCCCTGCGGAGGCCACTGACTCTCCTATCAGACTGCCCTGCAGCGAGGCTTTCCTGACATGGAGGTGGGCTCGGGGCTGCACATCCAAATCCAAACACACCTTTGCTGATCCCTACTGTGTGCAGGGCACGCTTCAAGGCACTGTGGGAGGACAGCGAAGGGAACGGGATGTTCACAGAGCACAGAGCTAGCAGATAGTCAGTGCTGAGACAGTGCTCACCGCATCTCCAGGCAGTCTGCTCTGAGCAGGCCAGAGTTCATCCTCACCCAGTTCTCCCGGGGAGCCCCACCTTGTTCTCTAGGCCATGAGGATCCTGGGGGGTTCAGGCTAGCAGGAACCAAGCATCACTGGCCCTCCAGGTCTCTTCTCTGCCTTTACCGGGGCACCATCTTTGCTGCTAAATGTTTGGAAAAAGCAGTGATAAATTTACTGCCTCACTTATGAATAATTTGCTGTCAGGAGCTGTGTGTAAGCAGAGGGCTGAATTAACGAGGCTTAATTAACATTAATGTTGTGACGGATCTCAAGTGAGTCGGGAAATCCCCCATCCTCACCACCCGGACCTTGCCTGCTGATTCCCTGCTCATGTGGGCGGTGAGAGGCCCAGGGAGGGCTCTCAGAGCTGCTGACAGACGTGACTGGGGGCTGATGGCTTGCAGGAGATCAGCACAGGAAGCCAGAGCCTCTGCAACTCCAATTCAAAAGAAGCTCTCAGACTAAGTCCTTCATCCCTTGCCTGGTGCACTGGCTAACACGTGGACCCTGGAGTGCAAGAGACCAGCGTTTAAATCCTGCTGCTGCCACTCCTATGCTATGTGATCCTGGGTGAGTCTCTCCACCTCTCTGTGCCTCACCATCTCTATCAGTAAAGGGACAGGACAGATTCCCCCTCACAGGGCTGTTAAAGGATCCATGGGCCAGATCACATACAGTGGCTCACGCCTGTAATCCCAGCACTTTGGAAGGCTGAAATGGGCAGATCATGAGGTCAGGAGCTCGAGACCAGCCTTGCCAACGTGATGAAACTCTGTCTTTACTAAAAATACAAAAATTAGCTGGGCATGGTCACAGGCGCCTATAATCCCAGCTACTCGGAAGGCTGAGGCAAGAGAATCACTTGAACCCAGGAGGCAGAGATTGTAGTGAGCCAAGACTGTGCCATTGCACTCCAAGCTGGGCGACAGAGCGAGACTCCATCTTTAAAAAAAAAAAAAAAGGATTCATGAAGTCATGCATGGAGAGCAGAGGTGCTCCCCACCCCGCTCCCTATAAGCATAAGCATCATTGGTGATGGTGCGCGGGGCTCATCATCTCATTTAATCCTCCCAACCAACAGCCCTTTGAGGTAGGGCCTGCCATGACACTACTGTGCAGAAGAGGAAACCAAGGCACTGAGAGGGGAGGTGGCTCCCCCAGCTCACATGCTGTGTGACGTTGGGGGAAGAGACTCCAGCCACCCACCACAGTCGCTGGCAGGAGCCCCTCGAAGGATCCAGAGAGCCAAGGTGAAGGCAGAGGTCAGGCTGCAGGGCCATGCTGGGGACCAGTGTGCCCTTGGGCAGTGGGCATCCCGTCAGAGAGGCTAGGCCACTGTTTTTCAATGACTAAGGTGTTACTAAGCTGCCCCCCGAGGGCCCAGCCTATGCCAGGCTCCGGGGATAAGATAAAGGTGGTGAAAGCTGTGCCCCTGCTCTCGGGATGGATTCCACCTCCAACTTCTGTCAGCTGTCCCCAGGGCACCCAGCCCAGCCCTGGCATGGGGCAGGCACACCATCATTTATCATCAGTGATCGCCATTATTCATATGAATTGGAGGATGCTTCTGAGCAGAACCAACTTTGAGCAGCAGCAGAAAGGAAGCCCAGCCCCACCCACCTACCCCAACGCCTCACCAGAGATGGGAATCCCCATGCCCCCAGCTGTAACCCTGCGCATCTCGGGTCACTGGACAGGGCAGTGACCTCTCCTGTCAGTTTAGTGGCCCTGAGCTCTGCCCCGGAGCATACCCACACCCTGGCCTCCAGGGGACAGGAAGGGCTCTGGGCCCCAGGTCCCCAGGTCTCACCTCTGGGACTACCCAGTTGGAGTCTTGGTGTCAGCGATCCATTTGGGGACAGCATGGGGAGAAGGGAAGAGACAGGGGCTGGGGCAGGGGCAGATTCCACCTCCAGAAAAGCCCTCAGGCCCCTCCTCAGCCTTGCCCCCTCCTGCCAAGCCCCCAGTACCCCCAAGCCCTGCCACAATCCCATGCTCCAGGAGGTCTTCCTCCAGCCCACCCCAGCCCATCTCCCACCCTCCTGACTCAGACATTCTGTGTCCTGCTAAGCCGTGTGACCTGGAAGAAGTCATTTTTCTCCTCTGTAAATGCGGGATGAGAACTACCCGCCTTACAGGCTGATGTGAATGGAATGAGATGCTGCCTGGGTGAGGGCTCAATATGTGACACCTATGATTACTGACAACCCAGAGGTTAGTGCAGTGGAGACCCAGCCCTGCAGGAGCCTGTGAGGAGCTGGGCTGGCTCAGAGGTCTCTGGTCTTTTCCGGGCTGCTCTGAGGCAGCAGGATCAGCCAGGGTCTCTGTGTGGCCCCTGTGCCAGGCCTGGGAGCCATGGAGCCTCTCAGGAAGAACCAGAAAGAACTTCGTTTCTGAACATCTTAGAAAGAATTGCTGTATAAAGGAGTGAAGCCTCCATCCCAGGAGGTATGCAAGCAGGGGGATCCATTCATTCGTTCAACAAGCTACAATGGGCCCCTCCTCTGTGCTGGGCCCTGTGTTGGGCACTGGGGGGTTGGGAAGGAGCATGAAAGCCAGTCCTGCCTGAAGAAAGCCATACTATAAAGACACAAGAGATGACAAGGGTGCCAAATCGACCCCGGGTCATGCCTGCCCAGCCCTGCACATGCTTCAGAGCCTGGAGGAAATGCAGGAGGCCCTATGCCATGAAAAGGGGCTTGGGAAGCACCCAGGGCAGCACAGTGAGGGCTGAGCTCCAGCCAGCAGATGCAAGACCCAGGCCCCAGCCTGCTCTGAGCTGCCATGCCCTCTGGTATCCCGGGGACCTCCCTGCCCTGGTCCACCTCCATCACAGCTCAGGGCCAGTCCCCAGGCCCTGCCCACCCCCAACATCCAGTGAGGGGTACGCAGGAGGAATCTGTGG
This sequence comes from Theropithecus gelada, assembly GCF_003255815.1. Taxonomy (NCBI): domain Eukaryota; kingdom Metazoa; phylum Chordata; class Mammalia; order Primates; family Cercopithecidae; genus Theropithecus; species Theropithecus gelada. Next base: position 81,242,894 of record NC_037668.1, read on the forward strand.
TTTACAGGGAGGGCCCTGCTGGCAGCAGGGTGTGAGGAGGGGGCGAGGGGTAGCTGTCTCTGCCTGAACAGGGGCATGGGCACAGCCAGTTCCAGGCAGGTGGCAGGCTTACCCTTTGCCCACTTTCTTGTCCCCCGGCAGTTTCTGGGGTGTGGGCTCCAAGGAGGCCCAGCAGCCAGACCACCAGCTGCTTCCCCTCCCCACACAAACCCTGGCCACAAAGCGCCCTCCCCCAGCTCTGCCCGCCTGTGGTGACAGCCTCTTGGCACCAGCTCTCCCCTCCCTCCATCTGTCAGGAATCGGTGCAGACAGACTGTGAGAACCACAGAGGAAGGAATGACGCTGAGTGGACCCTCCCTGCCCCCAGCCTCGCCAGTGTGCTCCCCACCCCATCCTGTCTCTCTCTCCCCACTCCTATGTCTCTGCCTTCTCTTCCATCTGTCTCCCTACTGATGAAGACGTTGACAGAGTGGGCGTAGGGAGGGGAAGAGGACCAGCCAACCGGTGACCCCACTCATAACTGCCACACACCACGACCACAGTCCGGCCACCCATGTGGCTTCCCTTCTCCCCACCATTAAGGAGTCAGACACTGTGGGACTATGGGCTCAGTGTCCCCATCTGTACAATGGGTGAAGTCATTCCTGTGGGCCCACCTCCCAAGGGCCACCATGAGCCTGGAGGCAGCACGTGGGAAGGGCCTTGTCCACTGCAGAGCTTTGTACAATGCACATGGCCAGCGCCTCCAGCTTCTTTCTATTCATCGTGAGAACGGCGATCTCAGTACTGTCCTCCACTTGGGAGGAGTGAGGCCAGCGTGGGACATGGACAGACAGCCACATGCCTGGAAGAACAGAAATGGCAGTGGTAACACAGGCAGGCCTGTGAATGTTATGATTCTCACCACAGTCATACGAGGTGAGCAGGGCAGCGATGGGGAAACAGGCCAGAGAGGGGAGTCACACAGCTGGGCTAGAGGCAGTCTGTAACAGCAGCCAGGTCTCCTGGCCCTATCCACACAGCTACCCACTCGGGATGCTTGGCCCTGCTCTTCCAGACCTTCCAAGAGCCTCTCTTTCTTTCTTGAATTCTCCCAAAAGGTGAGGAAGAAATCAGTCTTTTATTTTGGCAGGGAGGGGTTGAGACAGGGTCTGGCTCCCTCACCCAGGCCAGAGTGCAGTGCATGACTACAGCCCACTGCAATCTCAAACTCCTGGGCTCAAGCAATCCTCCTGCTTCAGCCTCCCAAGTAGCTATAGGCATGGACCACGACACCTGGATATATATATTTTTTTCTTTTTTGGAGAGATGGAGTCTCACTATATTGCCCAGGCTGGTCTTGAACTCCCAGCCTTAAGTGATCCTCCCATCTCAGCCTCCCCAAAATTCTGGGATTACAGGTGTGAGCCACTATGCCTGGCCTTTTTTTTTGTTTTCAATTAAGTGAGCCATGCCCAGCTAGCAGAGTCCACAAGGGATGGGGAGGACTTGCTGGGGACCTGAGGGGGCAGTGGCCAGGGCTTGGGGGTGCAGCTGGACTGGTCAAGTGTTCCAGTTTGCTCACAACTGAAGGAGTCCCTGAGATGCAGGATGTTGAGTTTTAAATTGGGATAGTTCTGAGCAGCCGAGGAGGCGTGGTCACTTTATGCATGGTAAGCACATGGCAATGCTGACATGCTGGGCAAATGAAGTGGACGTTTTCACTGAAGAGAGAGCAAAACCTCTGCTCACCCTGCTCCTGTGAAGCTTGGACCAGGGCTCCAGAGGCCCAGTGGAGAGGAAGTTCTGGTCTAGCTGCAGCCTCAGGGTCATGTGGGGCTGACCCCCCCAGCCACAGCATAGATATGCCCAAGGTAACAGGGAAGGGTCTTGGGTCCTCATCCCTTTCACAGCGGAGGAAGCTGAGGTTCAGAAAAGGTCACACATTGAGTTAGGGGCTGGTGCTCCTAGGGCGTGACCTGCTTTCCCATCTGTGGATCCTCCCCAGGTCCTGGCAGGGCACCTGGTACAGAACAAACCCTCAGTGAATGTTGGAGCTGGGATCCAAAGGCTCCAGTCCACAGCAGGCACTTCCCAAGGACTCACAGAAAACCATATACAGTCATGCGCAGCAAGAGGGACTGGAAACCTAGCAAGGGGTCGGTGGCACAGGGCACACTCAGAGTCCAGAGGCACCCTCCACCCCTCTTTCCTCTGCCGTCCTCCACAGGTCCCTGTCCCCCTGAGGCTTGTGGTCTGCATCGTGAACCACAGACTCTAAATCAGGCCATCATGGTATCGAGTGTGGGGAAACACAAGGATGGGGGAGCCCAGAGGACACTGACCCACCCAGGGGAGGAAGTTCCCTGGAAATGGTGACTCCGGAGGTCAGGTGAGGCTGGACAAGCAGAGGTGGGGCCTTCCAGGCTAGGGACCTGCATGCGAAAGGGCCTGAGGCTTCTTCCGGGGGTGTGGCTGGAGAGGAGACGCCTGGGGCTTGGGGCCAGTGCCAGGTGAGACCTGGAGAGGAGACAGGTGCATGTCGGGTCTTGAGGGCTCTGAATGTCAGTTAAGAAGACTTGGTCCTATGAGGGGTGGACGTCACTGCAGAAGCTGAGCAAGGAAAGGGTGTAGCTTTGCAACTCTCAGAGCACTCAGCTGCAGAGCGAAGATAGGTTTAGAGGAGAGAACAGAAACTAGGTAGGGGCTGCTGCTGAGATCCAGGAAGGGCACGGCAGTGCAGGCGGGGGGAGAGGCCCAGACTGGCAGGTAAGCAGGTAGGCAGGTCGGGACTTTCCTCCTTCCTCTGTTCGAGGTGAGGGCTCAGGGGAAGGAAGGGAGGAGTTGTGATGACTCCCAGGTTCCTGCCCAAGGCCCAGGCAATGGCTGCGCTCTGGACTAGTCCAAGAGGCGGAAGAGGTTCAGCCACAGCCCCCTAGTGCTATGTGCTGTGCCACAGTCATTGCAGGATCCGGGCACTGCCGCCCTGCTATCCAGGAGAGCAAGTTGTCCATAATGATGTCACCTTTGCCTTCAGGCACGGCACTTCTGTCCTCACCCTCCACTTCTCAAAGCCCTGGGAGGTAAGTCACAGGATGCAGCTAACATTTATAGAGCCTGTGAATGTGCAGGCCACCAGGCCCTACGCTGGGGGAGCCAGAGAAGCAGTGGCCCCAGAGAGGATGGTCCTTATCCAAGCCCACACCACAGGTCAGCTGTCACAGGCTGGGCCTCCCTAAGCCTGGGGGCTGTGGCAGGAATGCAGGTAGGAAGGGCCACAGCGCAGGCTTGCAGTGAAGCTGGGGGCAGACTCTGTAAGCAGAGGCCCCATTAACAGAGCTGGGATCAGAGAGGGCAGAAGAGCTGTAGGAGACAGATCTGGGATTGACAGAAGAGCAGGTTTTGTAACAGGAAGAGCAGTCCAGGGGCGGGGAGCTGCTTGGTCAGTGAGTGAGCGCCCAGTCCGCGGACACATTGGACCCCCGACCTCCAGCCCACCAGGCTGCTGAGGAAACTCCTGCATGGGATGGAAGGGGGAGGCTGCTTTGGCTTAATGAAGATGCTGCCCCGGCCCACAGATCACGCATCCATTCACTCAACACCTTCACCAGGGCCTGCTCTGAGCCAGGCTGGGGACAGTGGGCACCAGGGCTGGGTGGAGCAGGCCAGATACGCCTCCTCTGTCACCCTTCTCCACCCTGATCCGGCAGGTGAGGCCAGAGCCCAGCGGGAGCAGGAGATAGAGGCATGGGTTCCTTCAGCCCTGGCTGACCATGCACCATGTCACAGGCCTGTGTCCTGGCCGCTAAAGGACCAAGTGTCTGTAACTTCCTGGGCATATTTAGGGCACAAGGCCAGGGGCCAGGCAGGGCCAACCACAATGTAATCTCCTTCTGCACCCCACCCCTCCTGAAGGTCCCTAAGGCTCTGGGCTCATTTCCTAATGAGGTCCCTAGAAGGCCTCTCCCTAATTAAACTGGGCCAGCAAGTGACAGCCTGGAGCGGCAGGGGAGAAGGGGAGATAAAGGAGTCTTTCTAGGGGCTCCCTGGCTCCTCCTATTCCACCCCACAGTGCAACAGCCCAGTAAGGATGGGGATTCCTGAAGGACAGATGGGAGAGGGAGGTTCAGAGAAGGAGGTCAAAAGAAGCCCAGGCAATCTTGAATTGAGCACTGCGCGTGCACCATGCACCGCTCTTAGTGTGCCTCACAAGTGAACTCACCGATCAATCCCACAGCCACCTTGAGGGGCGGCTCCATCCTACAGATGAGGCAGGTGCTCAGACAGGTGAAGTCATTTGCTTGGGGCCCCACATCTGGGAAGCAGTGAGGTGTGGACTTGACCCTAGGCGGCCTGGTAGGGTCCTGCTGTTATCCATGTCATGATATATCCTCTCACGGATGAGGTAGAGGCCTGTCCTGGGGACTTGCGCATCTACACCTCCCAGCTGGCTTCGCACCAAGTGGGCCTGGAAGCGGCTGGGGTAGAATTTCAAAAGCTGCCCCAAGTGATGCAAACCACTGATCTAATCCTCAGTCTCTCAGAGCCCCAGAGCAGGAATATACCCAGGTCACATGGCATGTTGGGGACAAGGCCAGGCTGACAGCCTGGAGGGCAGCCAGCCAGGTAGGTCAGTTAGCCAGCAGCAGCAAGGGATCAGGCCTCTGTCACAGAGGGGAGACATCAGCACAGGACCTCCAAGGGTGGGAGAGACCAAGGGCCAGAGGGGAGGGCAAGGCATGGTGGGGGAGGTGGCAGAGAGAACAGGGGCTCAAGCCACATGGGCTGCCAGACCACTCTGCCCTGGTTTGGTCCAATTCAGTGATGTAAAAAGAACCAACTGCCTCATGGGACTCGCACGCTGAGGGCCAAGGAGATTTCTGGTACTTTACGTAGGCCAGGAATTATTTATTACCCACATTGTACAGAGCGGGAGTCTGGGGTTCCATTCAAGGGGCTTGCCCTGGGGTCTCCCAACCAGGAAGTGGGAGAGCTGCAGCTGGAAGCCAGATCTAGCTGCTGCTGGAGAGACCACGCTGGCCGCTGCACCACTTGGCCCCTACGCTGGAGAAGCAGGCAGTAGAGGCAGGCTGGGAATGGGGAGGGGAGGGAGACAGAAGAGCGTCGCATGGGCAGCTGATGTCGAGTCTGCTCTCACTGGCTCATAGGTATTAAAAAAAATCAGCCCCATCAGAGCTTGGCACAAAAATAAGCAGACGGAAAAAGCCTCCGGTAGATGCAGGCTCTAACAAACAGTCGTATGGTTTAGGCCATGTCTCCTGTGTGAGGGGCTGCGGCGGGGTCCCTGGGGCCCCATAGGGTTGGATTTCACAGCTCCTGCCCCCCTGCTTCCAGCCCTGGGCCTCAGAGAAAAGGGTCAGCTCCTTGGAGCACCCCGTACCTGGGGCCTGGCCATGGCAGACTCCTGCCACGTGAATCCCTGACTCTTAGGGGAAAACAAAAGAATTCCACAGAATGGGACTAAGAGGGACTGGAGATGCCCCACTCCCAAGGGGCAGAGACCCCACGAGGGGCAAGCATCTGCCAAATGGCCACTTGGCAAGGCGGGAGCCGAGGAGGAAGGCTGCCATTTATAACAAGCAGCCCTCCGGGTGGGGCCAGAGCACACGTGGCCTGGGGAGGAGAGGCTGCTGTGGCGGGGGGCAGGCTGGGAAGAGAGACTGCTGGCGCCTCTCCAGCTACAAATCATTCCCCACCACAACGGCCTGGTGGGGCGGGCGGGGTCTCTGGCTTGGTTTGGGCAGACTTAGTGGGTATGGGAGAAGAGTGTCATCTTGGCCCCATAGCCTCCAAGGGTCCAGAATAGTCACCTCCTTTCTGGTACACACCCCCTCCTCTGAAGCACACCCCCAAGCACACGCACATGTGCCCATGCCCATGGCCGAGAAAGGGCTCTGAGAGTGTAAAGAAGGCAGCAGATGGCAGCTCAGGGTCCAGGAAGTGGGGGAGGGTGGGAGGGGAGGAGTGCTGGCTTGAATGTCCCTGGATTCAGGCCACCAGGAAAGTCCACCCTTGGCCTCTAGCTATTCAATCGGGCAGCTTAACCTGGGCCTGATGGGACCTTCCTGCCTCTCATCAGCTGCCAAGTCTCTGATTTACCCCCGACCCAATGGGGAACCAAGGCCCTGCGTGGCTAACTACCGTGGCAGGCCCGGCTGGCTAACCAGCCCCCCTGGGCCACTGAGGAAGCAGCCACCCTGGGGCCCCAGTGCAGATGGGGTGGAATGAGATGGCTCCAACAGTCCCTCACAGCCCGAGGAGCTGCTGTTCTCTCAGGCAGCCAAGTCCTCCCAACTGGCCAGTTGACCTAAATCTCTCCTGCTGCTATTTCACTGCTGCCCTCTTGTTGTGTCCTTGGTGGAGGAGGAGGAAAGCTGAGGACGGTTCCTTTTACTCAGCCATTCCCTGTGCAGGAATCACAGGCTCAGGAAGGGAAGGCAAATGCTCATTTTTAGGGCCAGGGTCTGGGCAAAGTGCTTTCATCAGCCCGCACACCTCTGGAATATGGGGTCATTTTCCCCCTTTCGGAACGTCTCGTGAAGCTTGTGGGCCTCACTCCATTTTTCTCCATCACTGCACTGCATCCAGCCCAATTGTGAGTGCAGGAAGAAGGCAGAAGGAAAAGTCACCCAAGGAACCTGGGCCTCAGGGTGGAGCTCTGGAAGTGGAGCTAAGGAGTCCAGCTGCCCTGTTTCCCTGCCCAGAATCCAACCCACCAAGCCAGCTATACTCCCCGCACTGTCACCAGGTAGTAACGCACAGATCCCCACCCTAGGCCAGGACTGGCCAGCTCCAGCCCTGAACCCAGCTCCAGGTACAGGAGTCTGCTCCAAGTGCTGGGGGCAGAGCAGGTGGAATAAGGACCAATGAGTGAAGGGAAAATGAAGTTCAGAGAGGGAGAGCCATTCGCCCAAGGTCACACAGCAAGTTAGGGGCATAGATAGAGGAATTAGAATGCTATGGAGGAGATGCCTTCTACCAATATCTGAGAAGAATGAAGGAACAGTTTTGTACTCTTCTGCTTTTTATTTTTTTGGTGGGGGTGAAAGCCCCTGGGGCCAGAACACCATTGTCCTCTCTCCTAGCTTTGCTTTCTATGGCCTGGATATGGCTACTTTGTCCCATGGGACCGGGATGAGGTGGCCCTGTGCTCAGAGAAGAGGGAAGTCGTTCAGCTGTCTGCCTCACTGGAAAGGAGAGCCATGGGGCCATGGAGGGAGAGGGCTGTGAGATGGGGAAGAGTCTCCCCTCTAGGGAGCAGCATGGCAATGACGAAAATGCACACACTCAGCAGCTCCTTTCCTAAGAACTTATCTTAAGGAAAGGACCAGGCAAACGCACAAGGATGGAGTTCAAGGATGTCCATCCTAGCACTGCATAGAGCAGGGAAAAACATGGAAGAACCAAACACACATCTGTCAACGGGAGATAATGTCATTAAATTATGAAAGAGCCACACAATAGAATACTATCTAGCCCTTCAAAACAAGGATGTGGACTACTGTTATTGCCATAGAAAGCCATATGTGAAAACAACCAGCATAACATGGCCTCATTTTTAATAAAAAAAAAAAACATACATTCAAGCCCAAGAGCTCACATGGAGAGAAAAATCTCTAGAAGGCTATGCTGCTTAAATAGTGGTACTAGCAAGGGTGGGGACTACCTTCACCCAAGCTGGAGTGCAGTGGTGCAATCTCAGCTCACTGCAACCTTCATCTCCTGTTCTTTATTAACTGTGTTTTTCATTGCCAGTATAAAATTACTTTCAGCTAACCAGAAGTTACTTACCCTGGAAAACTAAATTAGTAAAATCAGTTGAAATGAGTTTTAGCTCCAGAGCTACCAATAACTGGGCAAGTCTCTTATCCTCTCTGAGCCTCATTTTCCTCATCAGAGAATGGGGATCATAATGAACTCCTGCACCGCCTGCCCCGCAGGAGCACACCTGTAAGGCCCCAACTGGAAACGCCATCCAAGGATTATGGCAGGTTGAGAGGGGTGGAAACTGAGATGCTCTCCAGAGTGGCTGGGATGAAGTCCCCTGTGGCACCTCAAGGCCAGTGACCAGGGGAGGATGAGGGCCCCATGACCACTCCCGTGGACTCCTAGACAGACTGGCAGACCGCTTTGGGCTGTCTGTCCTGCCACGTGCCACGTTCCAAGGGGCAGGCGTGTGGAGGCCATGAGGTGTCATGGGAACTGTGTGCACCACACGAGCCCCACAGCCCTGGGCTTGCTGGGTGACTCTCAGTTACCTGAGACACTCCATGGCACCTGAGAGAACGCCGTGTTCTATGCCCCCAAAGCAGTTAGGCCCGGCTCTCCCATTGTGGGTACCCAGGCTGGGCCCCACCAGAGATACAGAGGTCAGAGCAGGTATAGTCAGTGAGAAGATCGGTCAGGACTGAGCAGGATTCCCCTGAAGCCCCTCAGCCCCTCCCATGCCACTCCGGCTGCGGGGTGATTACTGGAGTCTATGACATATGGCAGCTTGTGAGAGGAGCTGGGGTGAGCAGGGCTGATAATTAAAACTGCTGCCTGGGGACCCAGCTCATGCTGGAGGGTGCCCCCGGGGCCGGGCTGCTCAGGAGGGAGCTGGCACACCCACTGGCAGATGCTGGCAAAGAGGGACGCCTGGAAAGGAAGAGAGGCCCCAAGCCACACTTTACTGTCGTCATGACTGGGATGTGTGAATTCATATCCCCTTTCAGCTGCCTCAGACTTGCAGCCAGACAGGCACGGCTCAGTCCTGCCACTGACCAGTGAGGCCACCCGGGGGACAACTGACTTCATCTCTCAGAGTCTCGGCTCTCTCCTCTGTGAAATGCAGTCATGACACCTCAAGGCACCGGCTGAAGGAGGTCTTGCATGAGAAGTCCCCTCACTAGCTCACTCCCTAACTCTTCTTAGTATTAAGGTGGGTATTTTAGATGACTTCTTGGCAATCCAGAGGTGGGCAAGCAGGGCCCAGTGGGGGTGGTGGTGCACCTGAGGTCCCCAGTCAGGAGCCCAAAGCCCTTCGGTACTGAGTCCACCCCTTAGCCTGAGAGCACGCGGTTCCTGGATCCGGCAGGGAACAGAGAGGGTGGGGATGGGAGGGGGAAGCACACACAGTTCTGACTCCAGTCCTGCCCAGAAATGAGGACACCTGAGTTCTGAGAATGGGTCCCTACTGACGATGGAGCCAATTCGACCATCAGAGCCTTGGTTTCACCTTTCTAAGCCTGGGTGCGAGGAGGCAGCCAGGCCCTGTGTTACTACAGAGTAAAAGACAATCCCTGAGGTCATCTGCATCACTAATATATCATCGGATCCTCAGTTTCCCCTTCTGTACAGTCAGAAGGAGAATCAGCATCTAACAGGCAAAGGCTGAGAGAAGCCTATGGAAACTGGAATGTCATCCCCACAGGAGCTGGAAAAGTGAGGCCTATGTGAGGGCTCTGTGGGGTCTCCAGAGAACAGGGTCTCTCCCCAGTCCCACTCCCCAGGTCACAAACAGGTAGCCCAGGGAGGCATTGCTGAGTCCTGCAGCTGCTCCCTACTTCCTCCCATACCCTCCAAGCACCAGCCTCTGACCCACCAGGGTAGACAGCGCTCAGCGGGGAACAGCTTAAGAGGAGTCTGGGCTCCAGACCAGACAGACCTGGGTCAGATCCTGGCTCCACCACTTAACGGTCATGACATTGGCCAACTCCCATCTCCTTTCTGAGCCTCAGTTTCATCATCTTCGAAATGAGAATAATGAAAAACTGGCCCTCACAGGGTTGTGAGTAGCGAAGCTAAAGGATGTGAATTGTCCAACATGGTCCCAGGCATGGGATGTAGGCAGCCAATAGCTGTTATTAGCTACTCCCTTGAGGAAATGACTCTGGAGTCCCTAGTGCCCAGCACAAGGCTGGCAGAGCACACAATGTGGAGAAGGATCTGCAACTGCAGGAAGAACAAGGACACGTTGTGGGAGCTCAGGGCCTGAGGGGCTGGAGGGCAGGGGTCTAAAAAGGCATCTCTGGAGGAGGTGGCATCCCTGCCAGGCCTTCAGAGCCTGGGTGATCTGGATGTGTGGTCATTTTGGGGGCAGGTGCTACCAATGTTACTTAGGCCTGGGGCTGTAAGGCCTGGCTCCACAACCCTAAGGACACAACCCCACACCCTCCCACAGACCCCAGAGCTGGCCCCCTAGGACAGCATGGGCCTGGGAGTAGACCACTAACCCGGTGCTGGGAGAGCATGCATGCATTTACATCCCTTGAGGGGGTGCCTGTTCCATTCGCCCTCTGGGCTCTCGCTCCTCACTCCCCCTGGGAATCTCCCTCTCTCTGGCTTCACCTGCTACCAGCATTTCCCCAAGGAGGAAAGCTGTCAAGTCGGCCACCAGCAGACAACTGGGGAGGAAGAAGCCAACCATCCCTGAGCCCCAAGGGACTCAAACAGGGGAACGCTGACCTGGGAGGGCCCAAGGGAAAGCCTTCAGCAAACACTCCCAAGGCCTGCTAGGGCCTGCTGGGCAGTGCCATGGGGGATGCAGGCCCTGCACTCCTCCCTAGGCACAGCCAAGAGGAAAGGAGCAGACAGGACAGAAGCCAGCCTCTAGGACCAGCACACAGCCAGAGGGAAGGCAGCCCTTGCCCCTCCTAGGGCCCTAGGCCTGTTTGACTCATTTCTTCCCCCAGCTCCTTTCCAAGCAGCTTTCTGTCACCTCCACGGTGGCTGGGCAACTCCCTGGCTGAGGCCAGCACCAGCTGCAGGAACCTCAGACTTCTGGCTAAGCAGACAGGGGCAGGGGAAGCAGGGGGTCCGGGGTGGCCTGCAAAGGCCAGAGTCGGGTACCTAGAGACCTCAGTGAAACCCCTCCCACCAAGAACAACCTCACCCACTGCCACTCACCGAACACCTCCTGCTCACCAGGCACGTGACCTCATTTAATCCTCACATTTAATCTCTGTAAAGGAGGGCCTAGTATCACCCTCACAGCCATTCATCCAGGAGGCGACAGCTGGGATGTAAAAACCAGGTGTGTCTGGGTTGTGATTTTGACATGGGTCTCTAAGTCCCTTATCTCAACTCCTGTATCTCAGCCTGGAAGCAATGGGGTGTGAGGGAAGGCTTCCTAGAGGAGGTGACACTTGCACCGAATCTCCTAAGATGATAAAATGAATCTAGCCAGTGAGGGAGCAGGGCGTCCAGCAGACGGAATGGCACACACAAAGGCCTCGAGGTGAGAAGCAGCAGGAAGGTGAGAGTGTGGCAGAAGCTAGTTTGGTGTCACAGGCTCACGGGAAGAGGTGGGAAGAGGTTGCAGGGAAGTGGGTAACAGGAGCAGGTCACAGAGGGCCAAATACAGAGGAGTCTACACTGACTTTATCCTCTGGATAGTTGGGAGCCCCAGGAGGACTCTGGATGGTGGAGTTGCCTGGAATGAAGACGGGGAGGTTCAGAAAGGAGCTGCACTGTCATCAGATGGCTCCATCCATGAAGGAGATGAGGCTGGGTCCAGTGTCAGGAGCACATGTCCAGGACACACACTGAGGGCCAGATGCGGGCTATGGCACAGGCCGGGGGCTGTGGCCGAGCTTTAATTATTTACAAGGCTGTTTCCCAGCAAGCCTCAGCACTCCTGCAGCCTGGCCTTGCCCAGCTAATGAACTCTCAGCCATGGGAGACCTCCCTGTGGCCACTCTTTATTAAACCTGGGATGGAGGGGTGATGGGCGCTGGGATAACAAAAGAGTCCAAAGAAGCCTGAACAAAGTGAGGTCAGGGAGCACAAAACTGATCTATCTGTCCACCCAGCCTTTCCACGAGAAGCACAGAACTTCCTAGAGGAGGAAGCAAGGTGGAGTAGCCTTAAGATGTCATCTCAAGACAGGGAAATGAAGGCCTGGGAAGGACCTACCTAAGGTCACCAGCCAGTACTTGAGACAGTACAGGTTCCATAGCTGGTCACCCGCATTCACACCCCAGCAGTTCTACACCCTTGGGCCAGTTACATAAGCCGTCTGTGCCTTGATGAGATGGGACAAATTCAGGTACTTCATAGTGTTCCCCCACTATTGTCCACCATCGTGCGTGGACAATCTCAGCACGATGCTTGGTCCACAGCAAGTGCTTAGTCAGTGTCATCGGCGCTATGGTTACTGTTGTTGTGACTCTGGGAGTAAAGGCCAGGCCAGAGATGAGAATCTCTGCCTCTGCCCCCAGACACTAGAGAGCAACAGGAAACTGAGGCCAAGGGGCCAGCTGGCCTACGTGACCCAGGTCCGCAGCCAGGAATCCCACCCGACTTCTCCTGGCTGGGCTTCCTTGGGCCTGGCTCTCTGGCTTCCAGCTCCTTCCTCCACTTTGAAGGTTCTTTGAGCTGGGAACTAAAGCCCCAGGAGCTTTTCCCTCTTCCATCCTGCAAGTTCCTGCCGTGACTCCAAACAGCCAAGTCCCAGTCACTGTGGATGAGGCTCAGGACTTCGAAGACCTCAGTTTGAATTCCAGCTCCAACCCTGAGGAGCTCTGTGACTTTGGGGGAGTCACTTCACCTCTCCAAGTCTATGTCCTGTACAATATAGGAGCCATACCACCCGTTTTTAAATGGTAAACTCTGGGGGAATGCTATTAGTTACCATCTTTCAAGGCCTAGTTCAGCTGTCTCCTCCTGCAGGAAGCCTTCCTTGGCCTCCTTAAAAGTCCCCTCCTTCCAGCCTCTTGGCATTCAGGGGCTGCATTCTAGCCCCTTTGGGAATTTGGACTCATTTTGCCTCACGCAGACTCTATCTACAAATTCACCCCCCATTTTGCAGGCCCAGAGATGTACAAAGGTGGGCTGCTCAGGCCCTCTTGCAGGGTGGTGTGCCAAAGAGGTGGTTAGGGGTAAGGCACGGAGACTGCTCAGGGAGGAGTAGCTTTTGTTATCCCAGCACCCAGCACCCCTCCATCCCAGGTTTAATAACGAGTTCCTCAGGGAGGAGCCGACAGCTCTCTCTCCTGTGGGGAGAACAGTTCAAAGAAATTCAGTCCGGGCAGGTGGCCTAGAATGCGAGAAACCCTCAGATGGGGAAGAAAGGGCTGAGGAAAGAACATTTTCCAGCACCTGGCCCCAACACGGCCACGGAAGCCCCACTCCATTTCTTCAGTTTCTCTTTGTGGCTACCAGGAGTCCGTTTCTAAAGGCCGTGGAGGTGGGAACACTCACCCATCTGTTCCCTTCTTGCCAGCCCTGTGTGTCTATGTGCACAGCCAGCATTGGAGGGACAGCTGCCCCTGTTTGGCAGATGAGGAAACAAGCTCAGACAAGCCATGTGTGATTGCTACTTGGTACTATCAGCAGCGCCACCACCCTTTCCACTCCAAGCTTGATGTCATTCACTTTTGTTTAATAACTCCCTGCCTGTGACTCTACCCCATGCATCTCAGAGCCATGCAGGAGCCCAGCTTGGCCATTGGAGCGCTCTTGGTTCACCTGGGCGTCACTCAGCACCCAGCTACTTCACTCCTCCATCTTGTCCAAAGCCTCACATGGAGCTGAAATGCACCAGGCCTAACATTTACAGTCCGTTTTTCCAGCTCCTAGATCACACTCCTGGTGCTTTCCGCACCACATTCCCCACTGCGGCAGACAGTGCCCTGAACTAGAGGCAGGCAGAGATCCTGACCAAGTTCTGTCATCCTGAGCTGTGTGACCTTTCCTAAGTCACTCAACTTCTCTGAGGCGGTATCCTTATCTAGAAAGTAGAATGACAAGAGAATTGCTGCTCTCTGCAGCCATCCTCACAAGGACAGTTGTTATAAAGAGCCAGGGAGATAAGGCATAACCAGCCCAGAAACACAGTTTCTATTCCTTGCCTCGTCCTCACTACTCCCACTCTAAGGAGACCACAGAACAACTCCCAGTGAGGAAATTCACAGCAATATTTTAGCAAGGCACAGCCATTTTCATAACCTCAGCAGCACTGGGAAATGGTGCAGGGTCACGATTAGACTAGGAACTCTGGAGTCAGATGCTTAAGTTCAGGCTCCTACTTAACAACTCCATAGCTGCTAAGCAGGTAACTTAACGGTTCAGTGCCTCAGGTTTTTTGTTTTGTTTTGTTTTTTAATCTCTAAAATAGGACTATTGTGAAGATTAAAGGAGTTTATACAAGATAAGTACTTGCTGCAGTGCTTGGCACAGTTAATGGTCAGCACACATTAGTCTCATTACTTCCAATTTCACTTCTGGAACTGGTCCTCAAAACAGTCCCATGAAGTTGCTGGGGCAGGAATTATGTGAACCCAAGTGGTCAGGTGAGGAAACTGAGGCAGGAGATATAGACTCAGGCAGTCTAGTTCTGCCATGCACAAGTCTCAAAGCCAACTTTGGCTTAGGTCTGAAAGTGAACGAGAGGGAGACTGACAAACACAGTAAAAAACCAAAAGGATTCAACAGAGAGGGTGCCTGTCCACCTGTCCCGCTGCCCTTCCTGTGCGGCGTGGGGCTGTGGGCCTGTCCACCTGTTGCCCTCCTCCCTCAGATCCTGTCAGTGCTCCCTGGCTGCCAGGGCTGGCCTGTCTTGGAGGGCGCCCCAGCGCCTGGCACACAGCAGATGCTCGCGAATGATGAATGAATGACTGCCTGGGTCTATGTCTCTAGGAGAGCCCTGTTTTTCTGTTCCTGGAACTACATTTCTTCCACCGTGGCAACTGCCTGCTAATTAGCTCCTGGTCCCACATACACTCTGAAACCCCGTGAACTCTGAGAAGAAACTTCAAAATCAGTCGCGCACGCCCAGCAAAGGCAGCCGGCAGCCGTTTCACGCGTGGCCTCGGGCTTCTCGGGCCCCTTCCGGGGAAAAAACTCTCCCTCCTGGTACCCTCCTTCCTGGTGTGCCACATGACTCAGAGCCAGGCAGGGCTAGCAGGAAAGCACGGTCTGCTAACCAGGGTGGCTCAAAAAGGTCTTCACTGTGACTCGGCAGAAAAGCGGCGCCCGAGCCCCGCCTGCACCTACCACCCTGAGGATGTGCGCGGGGGTGTGGCCAGGGCGGGGCCAGGGCAGGGCCCCCGCGCCCAGGGAACCCGAATACCACACATCCGTCTGCTCCGCGATTGGCCGCTCCGGCCACGGGGGCCTATGGGGTGGTCCTCGCCCAGCCAATCAGGGGCCCTGGGGAGCCCATTCATTCACAAAAACTGAGCAGGAATAGGAGCGCAGTGCGGCCCAGAGCTGCGTGGAACTTTGAAACACGCGCGCGTCCCGCGGGGCCGAGGCAGGAGTCCGAGAGGGCAGTGTTTCGGGAATCCAGACTTTGCAGGGACTGCCACGTCCCCGCCCACAGCTCCGGTCTAGCCTCCCCAGCTTGGTGCGCCCTCCTCTCCAGGCCCCACCAGAACACGCCAGCTTTCCTGCCCTCTCCGGGTCGCTAAGAGCCACCCGGCCCCAAGGGAGGCGGCGCCCAGGTGGTTTCCCGGTCGCAGGCTCCAGCGGCAAGGCCCGCGCAGGTGGAAGCGCCGCGGCTGCAGCCAAGTGCGCGCCAAGCATGGTTTCCCCCACCGTTCCTCTTCTCTCCCCGGGTCTGAGCTACCCGGCCCGCCACTCACGGCAGTCGTCCTCGTCGCTGTGGTCTAAGCAGTCATCGTCCTCGTCGCATCTCCACACAGAGGGGATGCAGCGCTCGTTCCGGCACTGGAATTGATCCTTTTCGCACTCCTTGGCCGGTCCTGCGGGGGGAGGGAGCGTAAGCTGGATCAGCGGGCTCGGCCCCGCTCCCCACCATGCGGCCTGGGCCACCCGGAAGGGCCCGCTGGGGAGGAGGAAAGGGGGTGATTATGGAGACCCCGGGGCTTCGGGCACACTCCTTCTAAAGGGGGTACGATGGCAGGGGTTCCGTGGATGTCGGGCCTTTCGGTGGCACGGCGAGACCAGGCACCTACTTACAGTGTCACACGACCTGGGTGTACCCTCCATTCAGACCCACTCACCCGCACACGCGACCCATAGTTAGAGATCCGCGCAGACGCAGCCCATAGGGAGTCCCCGCACTCGCGCGCCACGCGCACTGGGAGCCGCGGGCACATCACCCTGGCAGGCAGCCCCCTCTCTCCGCCGCGCGCAGGGGTCTGCGGAAACGCATTGTCAAGCGGAGAAGCCGCCTGGCTCCGCTCATTACCGCCGCGGAGCGCGCGTGTCAAATAAACCCCAACGGCGAGAATCACACAGCTCATCCGGAACCATGAATGGCCTCCCCTTCGGCAAAGTTCCCCGCTGGCCAAGCCCCCCTGCACCCCTCCCCCAAGAGCCGCTGCCCAGAGGGCAGAGCCCTCAACACGGAGGCCCGCGGGGGCGGGGGGCAGAGGCCAAATTCAGGAATAGCCGCGTCGCGGGGAGCTTGTCCATCCCGGCGCCCCCGATAGCCCCCTGGTTCGGGAAGCCCCCCACTCTGACCCTCCCCCGGCCTCTAGGCCGCGCTTTGTTGGTGGCTAGGGCGGCGCAGAGCCGAGGCAGGAACCGGCCGCACGCACCTTGGCCGCCGAGCAGCGGATCAGCCGCTGCCGCCGCGAGATGCTGAAGCTGCAGCAGCAGCAGCAGCAGCAGCAGCGCCAGCGGCCGGAGCGCGCCCCGCTCGGGGCGGCCCATGGCGGGCCCGGGGCTCCGGCCGCCGCGCCCCGCGCTCCCCGCGCCGCCGCCGCCGCGCCTCAGTCCTCAGAGTCCTTGCCGCGGCGCCGGGGCTGCCGCTGCCCCCGCCGCCGCCGCCGCCGCCGCTGCCGCCCGCCCCGGCTCCTCGGCTGCATTTCAAGCAGGTTCGGTGACGCTCGGCGGCGGGGCGGGCTCAGGCTGGGCGCGCGGCCCCGGCCCTGCGCTGCCGCCGCCGACGCGCGCACTCCCTCCCGCTGCCGCCTCCGCCCCACGCTCCCCTTGCCGCCGCCTCCTCGCCCTCCTCCTTCCTAGCCTTCGTCCACTCTTCTCTCAGCGGGCGCTCCACGGCCCTGCTCGGGGCTCGCCTGAGTGCTGGGCTCTGTAGACGCAGGGATGGGCCAGGGGAGCCCCTCACCCCGGAGGTAGCAGGTTCAGAGGAGGCAGCAGAGGCTTCCTGGAGGAGGTGACAGGCCGATGAAAGGCTGAGGGATGTCTAGGAGTGAGCCTGGGCGGGAGGGGAAATGATGTTCCAGTGTGAATAGGCCTGTGCAGTGTGCGCGTGGGGCGGGGGAGGGAGGGATAGGGGTGGGGTACCAAGATGTGGATGAGCAGGGAGAAACTGGGGGCGCAGGGCTGGACCCCTGCACCGGTCATGGGCTCCGGCTGGGATATTATAAATCCCTGTGGCTGGTTTGGTTTCCGTGCCCATGTGCATCTGTGCATGTTCCACGCTCATGTGATCATGGGCGGGGACGTGAGGCAGGTGGCTTGGGCCTGGTGCACAGACTATATTCATCGTCGTTAAGTACGCTCCAGGCGCCTAAGCAGAGGGGCAATCAGGGGGGCCCGCAGGGACGACAAGGAATCCTCGCTGTGATGGAGAAAGGCGAGGTCTGTGGGGGGTGGAGGGAAGGAGAGGGGGGAGGGGGAGGGCAGGGAAGGGATGCCATCCCTGCCGCTAGGGGCCGCGCACCTAGGCCCGTGCTGTCCGCCCCTGCTGTCCTCTGCAGTAAGAAGGCGCCTCCTCTGGAGGGCTGCAGCCCACCTCACCCACGCTGGGGAGAACGGGTGCGGAGAACAGAGCTGGGATTCGACTTCAGCCTCAGACTTGTGAGCTGGGTCCAACCCACACAACCTTCTTTAGAGAATGAGATTCCAGGGCATTGGCCACGCAAAACAACTGGCCCGCAGGTGCCAAGAGCCAGTGTTAGGTCCCACCCTGCCTCCCCTCTTGCCCCTTCACCTGCCTCACAGATGGGCGGGTGCTATTAGCCCTTGACTTGGAAACCACCCTGTCTCATCAGCAGCCTCCTGAGCCCTAGTCCCCCAAAGGGCAGCCCAGTGGCAATGTCTGTGGCTACCCCACCAGATAGGGACTTAGACCCCCAGAGAACCCAGCAGAGTGCTCCTGCCATCATCACTCCTTTTGTCCCTTGTTCATTCAGTCATTCAGCAAGCATTTCAGGCCCTGTTCTGTGCCAACCCTGTGTTGGGCCTGCAGGTGCCAAGGTGAATCAGGCATGGTGCCAGCCCCAGAGAGGTCCCTGACTGGTGGGGAGACAGACCATTAGCACACAGAAATGCAGGCGTACTATCACCTATATGTGCCAAACGCTGTTCAAGGCTCAAGGATACAGTGTGGAAACAGGTAAGGTCCCTCCATGCTCTCCTGCAGCTATGTCTTAGTTGGAAGAGATACACACAAAATCAGGAAAACAAAAGATTATTTCAGGTCATCATAACTTCTATGGAAAAAACAAAACAGACCGATGTGAGAGCAATGGGGGTAACTGTAGAGTAAGTGATCAGGCAAGGCCTCCCGGAGGAGGTGACATTCCACTGAATGGCAAAATGGATCCTGCCCCGTGAAGATCCAGCGGAAGGGTGCTCCTGGCAGAGGGAACGGCAATGCAGAGACCTCAAGGTGGGCCGGGGCCTGGTGACAGGGAAGGAGTGGGTGCCTCAGGTGAGGCTGGAGGGAGTTGGCAAGGGCCTGACCACCAGGGCTTTGTAGGCCACAGCTGGGAGTTTGGATTCTGTGTCAAGCACAATGGTGCCTGGGACTGTGAGACAAAGATAGAAGCCTGTCTTGCCGCCCAAACTGGCTTATCCCACTCAGTCCCTCCTTCTCCTCCACTCTGTGGTCGTAGGAAAGTCAATCCTATCTCCGAGTCTCACTTTCTCATCTGGGAAATGGAAACGATAAGGAATTTCTGAGGTTCATTCCAACTGTAAGATTAGTGTGTGGGCTAAAGTTTACAGGCAGCAGATGAAGAAAAGAAAAGAAAGAAAAAGAGGCCAGGCGCAGTGGCTCACACCTGTAATCCCAGCACTTTGGGAGGCCGAAGCGGGCAGATCACGGGGTCAGGAGATCGAGACCATTCTGGCTAATAGGGTGAAACCCTGTCTCTACTGAAAATACAAGAAATTAGCCGGGCATGGTGGCAGGCGCCTGTAGTCCCAGCTACTCGGGAGACTGAGGCAGGAGAATGGCATGAACCCGGGAGGCAGAGCTTGCAGTGAGCTGAGATCGCACCACTGCACTCCAGCCTGGGCGACAGAGAGAGACTCTGTCTCAAAAAAAAAAAGAAAGAAAAGGAAGGAAGGAAAGAAGGAAGGAAGGAAGGAAGGAAGGAAGGAAGGAAGGAAGGAAGGAAGGAAGGAAGGAAGGAAAGAAGGAAGGAAGGAAAAAAAAAAGAGAGACAGAGAGAGAGATGGAGAGCACGGGCCTGGGGGTGAGACTGCCTGGGTCTGAGTCTGTTCATTCCCTTTCTAGTTATGTGAACTTGGGCAACTCAATCTCTGTGACTCAGTCTCT
Organism: Theropithecus gelada; assembly: GCF_003255815.1. Taxonomy (NCBI): domain Eukaryota; kingdom Metazoa; phylum Chordata; class Mammalia; order Primates; family Cercopithecidae; genus Theropithecus; species Theropithecus gelada. The sequence goes on from NC_037668.1 coordinate 81,262,314, forward strand.
AAATGTGAAAAATGAAAAAGGTGGCAGTACTCACCTCATAGGGTAAGGATATGAGATGAGATTGTGCATGCACATCATACAGTATATTGTAGCTGCATGAGAAATGTTAGTTACTGTTACTGTCATTCAAACGCAATTCTCTGTTCACAAACCCCTGATGGCTTTCCAATACCCAGAATCAAGACTGAGCCCAGGCATCCCCTGACCTCCCCAGGAGAGTCCTTGTGCGCACTATCAACACACACAGCCAGTTGCCAAAGTGGGCAACTCCTTGTCTCTCAACAGCCCCCCAGCAGAGGTTCTCCTGGCTCCTCTCAGCCTCCACCCACTTTGGGCCACTTCCCTAGGCTCCTGCAGTCCCTGGGTTTCCCTTTGTCACAGCCCTGACCACCCTGTGTTGCCACACTCTGCTTATGCAACTGTCTCCCTCGTCACTCTGCGAGCTGCCGGAGGACAGGAGCCCGCTCTCCTGCATTCCTGGATTCTTGGCACAGGGCACATTTGACCAATGCTTGTTTCTGCCTTTATTGAAGGCTTTTGTACCCCTAGGAGGACTATGCCTTCCTCATCTTTGTCTTCAGAGGATAAATACAAGGATTGACACATAACAAGCGTTAGGTAAGTTATCTTTACTTCAAAAAGTTAAAAGAAAACCACGTAAGATAATAACAATAGCCAAGATTTATTTTATACTTGCTGGGGGTCAGGCACCATTCTAAATGTTTTACATTCTTTTCCCTGTTTAATCCTTACAATATCTTTATGAGGCAGGTTTTGTGTTTATCCCATTTTACAGATGAGTAAACTAAGCAGCAGAGAAGTCACACAGCTAGTAAGTGACTGAGCCAGTGTGCAAACCCAGAGGGTGGGAATTTTTCAGGGCACATAAACTGGTTAATTTCTGTGAGGGGCAAAGGGAGAAAGCTCAGTCCTTGAAACACACAAAAACACAAGACACCAAATGGACACTGAGGTCCTGGTAAAACTTCTGCTGCCCAGGTGACTTCCAGTCCTCCCCTACCCTCCCTCTCCATCCTGGACGGACTCAAGCTTACAGATCCTCCCTACCCTGGGTTTCCAAAGAAAACTCCCAAACCCAACCCCAAATGTAATGAATTCCCCATGAGGCAGATGTAGGTGACATTTCACCTGCTGTCAGCATGGTGCCCTGCCACTCCCAAGTCCCATGTTGGCCTCCAGAGCCATGGGAGCCCCAGCAGCCTACTCTCTGCACCCTCTGCTCTTTCACTCTACCCCCAGGAACTGGAGCTTCAGACCTTTGCCAGGCTGTGCTCTCTGCTAGGCCGTGCCCTCTGCCTAAAACACTCCTGCATGGGTTGGCTTCTGTTTACTATTTGGGCCTCACTTCAAATGCCTCCTCCTCTGGGAAGCCTTCTAGTCTCCTCCAAAGAGATCCTCCCTGCTCCTCTGGGCCCCCACGGCACTGTGTGTCCCAATCTCCCTGATCACACCGGACTGTCGTTGTTGGCTCATCCATCCAATGGGAGCTCCTCCAGTCAGAAACAGGATCATCCTGGTTCTCGCTCTGTCCCCACTGATGATGCCTCTCCGGGGCCAGGGCCAGAGGGCCTTCTGTGCTCACCTGGCCCAGCCTGCTCTGGCAGGCCTTGTGCTAGGCAAGGGACACAGATGAATAAGACTCCACCTCTTCCCTGGAGGAGCTCTGGTCTGAAGGCAGAGAGAGCCTGAGACGGATAGTGTCAGCACAGGGGGACAGGAGCCAGGGAGGGGTCTGCACAAGGGCGTCAGATTCTCCCCCACCCCAGGTACCTTAGACTGTGTCACCGGCCCAGCCAGGGTCAGAGATCAGCAGCCCCAAGCCAATCACAGCCAAGCTGCAAGGGCAAGGGTGCTCTCCACCGTCCTTCACTTTCCACTTCACTCACACTTCACTTCACTGCCTTCACTTTACGCAAGTGCAGCCCCAGTCGTTCACATGGTACTGTGAGCCCATGGCGCACTTCTCCGTGTCACTGTCTCTCTGTGTTTGTGTCTGTCTCTTTCCCTCTCTCCCTCTGAGCTGGCAAAGTGTCCTGATTCCTGTAAAAGAGAGATTCTAATTTATTACTGAACTCTACATAGATCCAAACTGCCGTGGTTTAAACCACTTGTTACCTGTGTGACCTGGGGAAAGTTACTTTTATGCCTCAATTCCCTCATCTGCAAAACATTGACAGCATTAGCTAATGTTTCCTAATGCTATCAATTACCTATTGCTGCAAACACATTACCCCAAAACTTAGCAGTTTCAAACAGAAATAAACATTTATTATCTCTCACAGTGTCTGTGGGCCAGGAATTGGGGAGCAGCCTGGTTGCATGGGTGTAGCTCTGGGTCTGTCATGAAGTTGCAGTCAAGATGTTGGTGAGGCCACACAGTCCTCCGAAGGTTTAACTGGGGCTAGAGAGTCTGGGCCGGCTCACTCACAAGGCTGGCAAGTCCCTTTTGGCTGGTGGCAGGAGGACTCCATTTTTCACCATGTGGCTCACTCCAGAGGACTGCATGAGTGTCCACATGACATAGCTGGCTTTCCCTAGGGAGACTGATCAAAGAAAGAGAAAGCAATGAAGTCACAATGTCTTGTATGACCTGACCATGGAAGTCATGCTCCCTCATCTCTGCAATATCCTGTTGGTTACATAGGCCACCTCTATTCTATGTGGAAGGGAACTACGTAGGGGTGTGACTCCCAGAAGGTCTATCTGGGGGCTGTCTTGGAGTCTGGCTGCCACACACTGTCGTAGGATTTGTGAGGATGAATTAATACAGTCCTCCCTCTGTATCCATGGGGGACTGGTTTCAGGACCTCCTGCAGATCCCAAAATCCTCAGATGCTCAAGTGCTTGATAGAAAATGATGCAGTATTTGCATATAATGTATACACATCCTCCAATATACTTTACATCATCTCTAGATTATTTATAATACCTATGCAATGTAAATGCTATGTAAATAGTTGTTACATTGTATTGTTTAGGGAATAATGACAAGGATAAAAAGGCTGTACATGTTCAGTACAGATGCAATTATTTTTTCCTGAATATTTCTGATCTGAAATTGAGTGAATCCAGGATTCGAAACCCATGGATAGAGAGGGCCAACTATGTATACACTTACATAGTGTGTACTATGTACTAAAAACCCTCCTAAGAACTTAAGTACACACTATATAAGTCATTGCTATTATTATTGCCATTGTGGTTGTTCCTGCCACATAGTAAGTAAGAACTCCACAAGAATTATCTACAGTTACCATTAATATTAGCTACATTATTGCTATTAACTGCAGAATCCCTTCATTTTGCAAGGAAAGGAGAGGATGAAGGTGGTTCAGGGGTTCATAGAATAGCAGGACAGACCCAGCCTCAGTTTCTTGCCTCCTGGCCGTGTGCTTTCAGGAGGGTGGGCTCACAACTGCCTCCTCCTCCGCTGCCTTATGTAGGAGACTGAGTGGGTCCTTCTCCCTCTCTAGGCCTGGGGTGTCCATCCCTAACCTAAGGAGCTGAACTAGGTCAGTATTTCTTGTAACTGCAACCATTCCCATCTGCTTGAGTGACTTTCTCTATTTCCCCTTACCTGCTACTGTCATCTCAGGGTTCCCCTTAAATCCTTTCACTTAGTAGATTTAGCTTCATCCTAAGCAATAATCTCCATGAAATCACAGGCTTGATATGCTCATTATCTTTTTCCAATACATATTAAAATAAATGTGTGGCTATTCACGTAAACAATGGGCCTCTGTGCACCCAGATATGTCTCTTTTCTCTAAGGGCCATCAGCTCTGAGCTCCCTGTTTATTCCAGGACTGTTGGAGGGCAGGAGCCCTGACCACTCTGCCCATGATGACAGGCATTCCTCAAGGTGACTTGCAGGTGGCTCAGGCCCTGGGTGCCCACCCCCTGAGTCACATGGCCTTCGGGGGCAGACTCAGTACTTTTCTGTTTGCTTTTATTTTGGGTTAGTTTTTATTTTTAAAATTGTTTTTTATACTTTTATTGATTGACTGATTGATTGATTGGTTGAGACAGGGTCTGTCTGTGTCACCCAGGCTGGGGTGCAGCAGTGCCATCTCAGCTCACTGCAACTTCTGCCCACCCCAACCCTCCACCAGCCCCAGGCTCAAGCAATCCTTCCACCTCAGCCTCCTGAGTAGCTGGGACTACAGATGCACACCACCACACCCAGCTAATTTTTTTTTTTTTTTAAGTCTTTTTAAAGAGACAGAGTTTCACCATGTTGCCCAGGTTGGTCTTGAGCTCCTGAGCTCAGGCTATCCACCTGCCTTAGCCTCCGAAAATGCTGGGAGTATAGGGATGAGCCACCTGGAAATCCCCTTCCTTCCTCCCTGCCAGCCCCAGAAACCACCATTCTACTTCCTGTATTTATGAATTTGGCTACTCTAGGCACCTCATGTAAGTGGAATCACACAATATTTATCCTTAAGTGACTTATTTCACTTAGCATAACAGTGTCAAGGTTCATCCATGTTGTAGCGCATGTCACAATTTCCTTCCTTTTTAAGGATCGGAATACTCCATTGTATGTCTATTCCACATTTTCTTTCTTCATTCATCCATCAAGGGACATTTGGGTTGGTTCCACATTTTAGCTACTGTGTATAATGCTGCTATAAACATGAGTGTACACATATCTCTTCAAGTCGTTGCCTTCAGTTCTTTTGAATATACTCAGAAGTGGAATTGCTGGATCATACTGTGATTCTAGTTTTTATTTTTTGGGGAACCACCATAGTGTTTTCCACAGCAGTTGTATCATTTTATGTCCCTACCAACAATGTGTAAGAATTCCAGTTTCTCCACGTCCTGGCCCGAACTTGTTATTTTCTGCTTTTGTTTGTTTGCTTGTTTTAACACAGATCTTAACGAATGTGAGGTTTTTTTTCTCATTGCGGTTTTAATTTGCATTTCCTTGATAATTAGTGATACTGAGCATATTTTCATATGCTTATTGGCCATGTGTATATCTTCTTTGGAGAAATGTCTATTAAAGTCCTTTGCCCATTTTTCAATTGGGCTGTTTAGTTTTTTGTTGTTGAGTTGTAGGAATTCTTATATATTTTAGCTATTAACCCCTTATCAGGGGTTAATATTTTCTCCCATCCCATTGGCAGCCTTTTCACTCTATTGATTCTGTCCTTTAATACACAGAATTTTTCAATTTTCATGTAGTTCAATCTATTTTCTCTTTTGTTGTCTGTGCATTTGGTGTCATGTTCCGAAAATATTTCTATGTGATCATAATAAAGTAAATGCTATTTGTAGTGTGCCATGATGAATACTTTTTTCCTGCATGCCTTTGTGTTCTCCCGGGAATTAATAATTGTTATATTTTGCTTTATTGCTTTGTTTCTTTCTTAGTTTTCTATGTATTTATCTCTCCTTCCTCCCTAAACTCTCCCTCATTTGTGTAAATCTCCTCCTACTACAATCACCCACATTCAATACAGTAATCCCCACTTATCCGAAGTTTCACTTTCCGCAGATTTATTTACTTGAGGTCAACCATGGTCCAAAAATTTTAAATGGAAAATTCCAGAAATAAACAATTTGTAAGTTTTCAGTGGCGTGCTATTCTGAGTGGCACGATGAAATCTTGTGCTATCTGGCTTCGTCCCACCTGGAATGTGAATCATCCCTCTGTCCAGTGGATCCGCGCTGTAGACACTACTCTCCCATCAGTCACTCAGCAGCCGCCCCAGTTACTGCATTAACTGTCGCAGGATCGCAGCGCTTCTGTTCAAGTAATTCTTATTTTACTTCATTACGGACCCCAAAGTGCAAGAGGAGTGTTGCTGGTGATTCCAATATGTCAAAGGGAAGCTGTAAAGTACTTCCTTTAAGTAGAAAGGTGAAAGTACTTGACTTAATAAGAAAATTTAAAAAACAAAATTGTGTGCTGTGGTTGCTAAGATCTACAGTAAGAATGATTCTATTCATGAAATTGTGAAGAAGGAAAGAAATTTGTGCTAGTTTTGCTGTTGCACCTCAAGCTGCAAAAGTTACAACACCTGTGTGTGATGAATGCTTAGTAATGATGGAAAAGGCATTAAATTTGTGGGTGCTAGACACGAACAGAAACGTGTTCTGATTGACGGTAATCAGGTTCCACTGGGGGTATTGGAACGCATCCCCGAGGATAATGGGGGACTACCGTATTCTACCAACTTAGTCCTCTTGAAGAGTTCCCTTTGGATTTCTGACTGCCATGTCCTGGACTGGTTGATGACAAGGCCAGCTGCCCTGGTTGTCACCTGGAGACTGTTCTGCACTTTTCTCCTGGGTCGAACCCCTCACTTGCTGGATCCCATGTCCTCCCCTTCTGGGTTGACTGCCTTATTTGGGGGAACATATACCCATAGCTTTCTTTTTGTTTTATTTTTTATTTACCTATTTATTTATTTTATTTTATTTTTTGAGACGGAGTCTCCCTCTGTTGCCCAGTCTGGAATGCAGTGGTGTGACCTCCTCTCACTGCAGCCTCTACCTCCCAGGTTCAAGCAATTCTCCTGCGTCAGCCTCCCAAGTAGCTAGGACTACAGGTGCATGCCCCCATGTCTGGCTAATTTTTGTATTTCTAGTAGAGATGGGGTTTCTCCATGTTGTCCAGGCTAGTCTCAAATTCCTGACTTCAGGTGATCCAACCACCTTGGCCTCCCAAAGTGCTGGGATTACAGGCGTGAGCCACCACGCCTGGCCACATATATACCTATACTTTTCTAAAAGGATGTGTTTGAGGTGAAATCTTAAGACCTTGCAATTCTAAAAGTGCCTCACATTTAATCAGATAGTTTGACCAGGTATAAATTTCTAAACTGGAAATATTTTTCCCTCTGACTTTTGAAGGCTTGCTCCATTGTCTTCTAGTTTCTGCTGAAAAGTCCAAGGCTGTTCTGTAGAGACTCTGCTCTCTCTTTCTGGAAGCTGTGTCCTCAGTAGGTCTTTTCTTTTAAGAGAAGGGATCTCATTGCCGCCTACGCTGGAGTTCAGTGACACAGTCATCGCTCACTGCAGGCTTGACCTCCTGGGCGCGAGGATCCTCTTGCCCCAGCCCCCTGAGTCGTTGGGACTACAGGCTCATACCACCACGCCTGCTCAGCCTTAGTGTGTCCTGAAGTGAATCGATTTCCATTCACTGTGCTGGGCACCCAGTGAGTCCTCACCGACAAACTAATCATCTTCATTTTGGAGAAAATTTAAAAGAAGTACCTCTATAATGATTTTATTTTTTCTTTCAGGAACTCCTTAATTATTCAAATACTGGCCCTCCTGGACCAGTTCTCTGTATTTCTTATATCTTTTTTTCACCTATTTTTCCTCCCGTTTTGCTCTTCATTCTGGAAATTTTCTTCAACTCTTCAACAGTTTTTTGTTGTTTTTCAGAAATGTATCTTATCGTATTTCCAAAAGCCTTTTGTTTGTTCTTTGACTATTCTGCTTTTTAGAGTATCTCGTTTTTTTTTCATGGATGCAATATTTTCTCTTATTTCTTTGAGGATGTTAGTAATGTTTTACTGTTGTTTCTGTTGAAGTGTTTCTCACCATGCCTAATCTCTTCTTTGTCCAAGTTAATTTTTTTTCTGATTGTTGAAAAGACAAGTCACAAACTGGGAGAATATATTATAGCACAAATAATGCACAAAGCATTACTATCCAGAATACATAAAGAATGCTTACAAATCAGTAAGAAGACAACTCAATTAAAAAAGAGCGAAATATATGAATGAGAATTTCACAGCAGAAAAATATGAATGAAAAATAAACCACAAGAAAAGACTCTCAGCCTTATAGAAATCAGGAAAATGTAAATTAAGACCACAGGAAGATTTTCCATGGAAAAGGAGTCCCACAGTGGCAAGCATGGCAGAGGCAGGAATCAGCGGGGATCCTTATATGCTCTTAATGCAGTGTAAATTGCTGAAACCGCTTTAGAATATTGCGATTTCATTACTAAGTGTAAACCCTAGAGATCCACATGCATGCAAGCACCCAGAGACAGGAGCAAGGATATTCATAGCAGTGCTGTTTTTTGTGATAAAAACATGGAAACCACCCTAATGTCCTTAACAGTAAAATGAATTAATTGTGGCATCACCATATAATGAAATCCTATACAGCAGTGGCAGTGAGTCTATCATAGCTGTGGCCGACTACAAGAAGGAATCATAGAATTATAATGCGGAGTGAGAAAAGCCTGTTGCAGAGGACTACGTACAACAGGATCTGACACTTGTAAGGCTTCGAAACAAGCAAAATTAAATGATATTGTTTAGGTTTTCATACATATGTGATAAAAGTATGTTTGTTTGTTTTTAATGAGAAAATGAGTCACAGAATTTAAGGTAGTAGTTACTTCTGTAGGGAAGGCAGGGGAATGGGACAAGGAAGAAGCTCACAGCATTGGTCATGCTCTCATGCTGAAGTTGGGTTCAAAGGTGCTCATTATTACAATGCTTCATAATGATGGCCATACTTTTGGTGTTTCTAGGACAATCTTGGTTTACACCTGTTGTCTCAACATAATTATTCAGTGTAAGCCTTTACTTTCTCAGAAAGGTCCTAATGTAGATAATAAATGATTTTGGCCAACATTTCTTATAAAATGCAACATGCATCTCTTTTTTATATACCTATTATTCCATAATAGGTACAGTTGTTTTTTGTTTTTGTTTTTAGTTGTTTTTTATTTGTTTTGGTTTGTTGTTGTTGTTTGTTTCTTTGAGACAAGTCTCTCTCTGTTGTCCAAGCTAGAGTGAAGTGGCACGATCTGAGCTCACTGCAACCTCCGCCTCCAAGTTCAAGTGATTCTTGTGCCTCAGCTTATCGAGTAGCTGGGACTACAGGTGCCCGCCACCATGCCTGACTAAATTTTTGTATATTTAGTAGAGACAGGGTTTTGCCATGTTGCCCAGGCTGATCTCGAACTCCTGGCTTCAAGTGATCTACCCACCTAAGCCTCCCAAGGGTAGGATCACGCTAAGATTATAGGCGTAAATCACCGCATCTGGCCTCCATAATCGATACAGATTTTTAATACTGGGGCCACAGCCTGGCCATAGTCTCATGGGATGTTTGTGGTTGGGCCTTGACAACCTTGTGAACCAGCCTGGGCAACTGTCCTTGGGACCTCAACGAACCAAGCCCTGGAGCACCCAGTCCCCAGACCCCTCTGACCTCTCTGACTCCCTGTGCCCTGGACCCCACACCTCACCTGTCGTGGTCCCCACCCTGTCCTCTCCTCCACTTCTCACTGCCTGTGGAGCCATCTTCCAGGGGCCCTGAAACCTCACCCACAATCCAGGTCCACCCAGGGCCCCTGTGCCAGGCCACATGCTGGGTGATGTTGGGGACCCATCTTGGGGGCAGCTGGAGGTGGAAACTGTGACAACCCAGTGGATCAGGGCTGTAGCACAGACCGGGCTGTGACACTGCAGAGGAGAGGGCTTAGCCCAACCTGGGGCCCAGGGAAGGCTGCCTGGAGCTGTTTTGAAGTCTGATGGGAGTGAGCTGGGTGGGGAAAGTCGGGGGAAGAGTGCTCCAGGCAGACAGGACCAGGTGCAGACAGCAGGGTAAGGAGGCACAGGCTGGGGATGCAGCTCACAGGTCGCTGTGAACAGAGCACAGGGCAGTGCCTGGCAGAAGTGGGGCTGGAAAGGGCACCTCCTGGAGCCTCGAATGCCAAGCCCAGTGTCTTGGACTGTATCCTGAAGGCAGCAAGGAAGCGCTGAAGGCATTAGAGTGAAGCGAGGAGCACTATCAGGCCAGGTGAGTCATATCAAGTGAGGTGAGAGCGAAATTGGGAGAGAGAAGGGGAAGGAGACAAGGCAGCAGAGACATTTGATTGTTCTGCTTCGTCCTGGAAACCCACTCCCTGACAGCCTCCTCCCCCTGTTGTGCACCAACCACCCCCACACCTATCCATACACACACTGCAGAGCCGGTAGGGGAGGAATAGCTCTGTGGTCTTGTGTGCAGGTGCTTCCTGGGTTCACATCCCAGCCTTGCCACATGTCCTACCTGTGTAACTTTGGGCAGGTGGCTCAATGTCTCCATGTGTCCAGTTTCTTTGTAAAATGAGGATGATGGAAGTACTTACCTCACTGAAGCTTAACTGAATCACAGGGGCCTGGCACATAGTAAGCTTTCAGTCACTGTGAGCCGTCATGGTCACTGGGGTGACACCACTTGCTCTCCTCCAAAACAGAGGAGATTATACCCGAGGAAGAAGAAACTGGAGAAAGAACAGGAAGGTTTGGTGGCAGTGACTAGTCTCAAGACGGTGGTCCCCAGCACAGGGCTGGATGTGTCCCCACCAGTACAAAGGCCCAGATGCAAGGCCTCTGGTGTGTCTGCTGCTGCATCCTCCGTTCCTAGGGTGGTGACTCAATAAATATATGTGCTGAGTGAATGAAATGTCATGACTTCCAGATGACTTTCAGGTACCCCACTGATGTGGTTTGACTGTGTCCCCACCTAAATCTCATCTTGAATTGTAGTTCCCACAATCAGGTGTTGTGGGAGGGACATGAATCATGGGGGTGGGTTTTTCCCATGCTGTTTTCGTGATAGTGACTAAGTCTCACAAGATCTGATGGTTTTATAAAGGGCAGTTCTCCTACACACACTTTCTTGGCTGCTGCCATGTAAGATGTGCTTTTGCTCCTCCTTCATCTGCCGCCATGATTGTGAGGCCTCCTCAGCCACATGGAACTGTGAGTCCATTAAACCTCTTTTTCTTTATAAATAATCCAGTCTCATGTATGTCTTTATAGCAGCATGAGAACAGACGAATACACCCACTTACAAATAAAGCCCTGAGGTCTCTTCCCCACCCTTGCTTGGGTGGGTGCTGTGAGTGGAATGTGTAGTCCCTGATGCACCATCTCCAGCCCTTATGGTTTATGGTTCCTCACTGGGCTGTGTCCAGCAACATCTATACTGTCTCCCCTACCCTGGGCTGTCCCTGCTTTTGCCACTTTCCCGGGTAGTGGGTGAGGACTGAGGGACACCCAGCCCCAGCCTGGGCCCAGGGACCAGGAGACACCTTGGGAGGACTGGGTCACTTCAGGCAATTCCCTTCACCTCTCTGAGCCTCTTGAAAATGGGCAGAATGATCCCTAGGTGTCAGAGGTGTGGAGAGCATCATGGGAGATGATATCCCTGAAGTGAGGTACATTGTGATCTGTGTATCAGCATTGCCAGGCTGGGACTAGGGCAAACCTGTGAGGCACCTGGGGTGCAAGTTCTCCCTGGGTCTGGCCCTGTGCTCAGTAAATGCTGGTAAATGCCGTCTTTTACTACGTAAGGGGCAAGGCTGTCAAGAGTGCCTGGAGCAATGGCCTGCAGCCAGGCCTGGGGACAGGGTCTTCCTGGGTTGGGGATGGTTTGAAGCTCAAGTGGCAAGAAGAAAACCGGAGCCAGGAATCAGACCAAGAGGCCCCCTCCCACTCAGGACCACCCTCTCCCCACCCCTCACCCCGTTCTCCCTAGAAGCCCAATAGACACATCATTTCTCTTCCCCTCCATGAGTGAGCTCCAGCGGGGGATTGTGGCCTGGTTTCCCAGGCTCTGCCCCTTGAACCCCCAACCTGTCTCCAAGGAGATGCCTTCCCAGCCTCAGGCCACAGTCCGCCCAGCCCACCCTGGGAATGACCCAGCACCGACACCAGATGGCACTTCTGTATGTGAGTGTGTTTCTACATGACTGTACGTGTGTGCATATCCACATGTGGAGAGGGCTATTTCTTCATGTGATCTTGTATGGATAGCTGAGTCTGTGTGCGCTTGGAAGTATGCTATGTGTGTGCCTGTGTGTGTGTGTCTCTGTGTGTAAGCTCCCAGATGTCAACTTGTTGCTTGCGTCACCATTAGCATGTACCCGGGTGTCCTGGTTGGAGGGTCATGTGTATGTGCCTGTGCCTTTGTGTAACTGGCCCTTGGGGTGTCTGGATGTACCCTAGATGAAGAGAGCTTTGCTATACGTCTGTGTGGTTGTATGCTTCTGAGTGTGTTGCTGTGCATTTGGAGGGGTTTGTGTAAAATTACTAGGTGCCTAGTCTAGGAGCTGAGAAACAAGACAATCACAGTGGTGTGTGGTGCTGTGCATCCATGGAGTTTCAGAGGAAGGGAAGATGAACCCTACCTGCAGGGAGATGGAAGTCTTTCCAGAGGAGAGTGGGAGAGCCTTCAGACGGAGGGAACCGCAGGAAAACAGGTGCAGAAGTTGGAAAGCACGTATTGAAGCAAGGCTGGAGATGTCTCCTCACTCAAGAAGACCTGGAATGGTGGGATATAGGACAGGAGAAGGCAAAGAGTATGTTCAGTATGGTCATGGCTTCTGCGGGGCCTGCTGTGGGATCCCAGGTCTAGGCTCTGGAAACTGAGGGAGAGGGACAGCCCTGGTGAGGATGGAGAACAGGCAGCATCAGCTGGACCAGCCCTGCCCCAGGTTTCTAGGGAGATGGATGGCATAGCTCCTGAATTGTTCTTAGGCGGATACTTCTCTTTCCCAGCGGTGATGGCCTGTTTACCCAACCAGACCCAACCAGATCCTAGGGTGGGGCTGGAGTGAGGGGGATGGGGAGCTGTCTGGGACAGGAATCCCTGAGCCCTGCATCCTCATTGCTGGCTCTGCTGCTGACATCATAATGCTGGAGGTAGGAGAAAAGCCCATGGGGATTTCAGGTCCAGCATGTCCCATCAGGCTGGTGCTCTGCGCTCATGAGTAGTGGGTAAAAAAAATAAGGACTTGGGAGCCGAAGGCTTGGATTTAAACCCTGACTCTACCACACACTTGTCTGTGACCTTGGGCAAATCACTTCAGTTTCTCTGTGCCTCAGTTTCCTGATCTATAATCGGGGGATGATAATAGCACTGATGCCTGTCAATAGTATTGATGTGTGGATTAAACTAGTAATATGTTAAAAATGCTTATAATAGCACCTGGCCCAATAACGAAAAGCGATGGAAACATTAGCTACTATTGTATTATTATTTCCTTACATTCTCACAACCACTATATGAGGCCCATATTATTTCCTTCACTTCAAGAACACAGCCTTTAGACTCACCCAGGCCTTGGTCTGAGTCCTGACTCTGAATCCACTCCTAGCTGTGTGAACCCGGGAAAGCTGCTTCCCCTCTCTGCGTTTCAGAGTCCCCATGCATGGAATGAGGCTGCTGTCAGGAATGAATGGAATGATACATGCAAGGTTCTGAGCCGGGTGCCTGGGGCAGGGTACACATTTCTGACGGGTCATACAAGGTGAGGACCCAGAACCAGCATAGTTAAGTGACTTGGCCAGGGTCTCAGGGCTAGTAAGGAGCAGGGCTGGGACTGGAATGTGGAGGGTCTGATCAGAGACCCAGGGGCCTCTCCCCTGCCAGGCTGCCTCTCCTTTGGGTCTTGGCATCCCCATCTGTAAGGCGAGTTGCTACACTGAGAGGGCCTGCTGGGTGGGTCAGCAAGGAGGGAGAGTGCTGAGTTCAGACTGCAGGGCTGGAAGGGAGTGGAGGAAGCCCAAACCCCCAACCAGGACCAGAATTATGGTCCCGTGACCAGAGCCTTCTGCTCTACCCAGAGATCTGCCCCTGTACCCAGCCCCTCACCAGAACAGGCCCCCTGGTGGGGGCCCCTAGTGCCACATATTTCTCCATCTGTTCCCTACCAATCATCCTGTGAACTTGGGTGAGTCTCTCAACCTCCCCCAGCTTCGGCGGCCTCATCTGGGCACCACTCAAGCTCACTGCTGGTGGAAGTGCCTGACTTGTACATCAATGGCTAGCACTTGCTAGGTACCTGCTGGGTGCCAGGCTCTTTTCTAGGCACTTTACCTGCATTAATTAAGTTGGGTACCAGCCCTGTAAGTGGCATACTGCTCCCAGGATGGGATGAGGTCCTACACGCTGGGTGGGGGAACAAAGTAGATAACAGAGGAAAATTGCTATGAACGGGGCTGGACACCTGGTAAATGCTACATACATGTTTATTTCCTTGTTATTATTATTGCCAGGACTTCCAAGTTGGTTTTTGTTTTGTTTTGTGTTAGAGATGAGGTCTCACTATGTTGTTCAGGCTGAATTCAAACTCTAGGCTCAAGCAATCCCCTTGTCTCAGCTTCTTGAGTAGCTGGGGCTACTGGTGTGAGCCACCACACTCGTCTCTGGCACTTCCAAGTTTACAAAACACCAGGACCTCCATGCTTCTCTGGGAAAGTGGGGCACAGGGAGCAGGCATTATTACTCTCATTTTTGCTGCATTCATCTGTTCTCCATTCATTCATTCATCAACCCAGCATCCATCCAAGGACCAGGCCTGGGCCAAGTGCTCTGGAGACCCTGACCAGAGGCTGGGGGCTTTTAGCTTTGCTCAGGGGCAGAGAGCCCACTGGCCTTCAGGGCTTGGGGAGTGAGACCCACTCCAGCGGGTGGTTGCCTAACAGGGATGGGGACCCAATGAGACCAGATCTTCTGATTCTTCAATAAAAGCTTTCAAGAAAATAGATCTAGATTTTTGTGTAAAATATCCTGATCTTTTATCTTTTAAATGTTTGCAACCAATTTGATAAAAACAAGCACAGGGGCTCACGCATGTAATCCCAGCACTTTGGGAGGCTGAGGTGGGAGAATTGCTTGGACTTCAAGACCAGCATGGGCAACATAGTGAGACCTCATCTCTACTAAAAATAAAAAATTAGCCAGACATGGTGATGCATGCCCATAGTCTCAGCTACTCTGAAAGTTGAGTCTGGGAGATCCAGGCTGCAGTGAGCTGTAATCACACCACTGCATGCCAGCCTGGGCAACAGAGTGAGATGCTGACTCAAACAAACAAGCAAAAAAAGAGAAGAAAGAAAGCTACCGTGCAGGCTGTGTCCTGTCCATGGAATGAATGTTTAACACCCTCCCATAACCCTCATCACCCTGTAACCCTGGCCTGGCATTCCAGACCTTTCTCTATTTGGGCCTTGCTCTCCTCCCCTCGCCTCACCTCTTGAGGACCTTGCTCTGGGATGCCCACCATCTGTCACACCTTCTTCTTTCCCAAGCCCGATCACACCTGAGTCTTTGCATATGCTGTGCACCCTACCTTTTATTTGTCCGTTGCCTAATTTTTGAGGCCATGTACACAGGTGCTGCTCTACACACAGAGATTCAAAAGCAAGCAGAAAGGACAAAGACCCTCCCCTCAGAGAACTTACATTCTAGGGGGGAGCCAGAAAATAAAGAAATCAGGAAAATCATGACCGATGGCAATAAGGACTATGCACAAAAACTAAAGCAGGGAATGGGGGCTGGGGCTGCTGAGGCAAGGAGAACGCTGGAATTTTAAACAAGGCTGCCACGGAAGCTCTTGGTGGGCCGGGCCCAGCCCAGGACTTTCCTACTTTGGGAGAAGCCTATGCACCTGGGAGTCAAGTGGCTGAATCTGGGTCAGTCCAGCAGGGTTTCCTGGAGGAGGCGTCCAATGATAGCCTTGGAGGATGGGAAGGGAGTGGTTACTATGCAGGGTATGAGGGTCCTGAGGAGAGATTCCTAGTGGAGCTGGGAGTTAATTCACTCCTGACTTATTGGGTACCAGACACAGTGGGTCGGGGACAGCCCTCACCCCAAGACTGGGCCTTGAACCCAGACTATTGGCCCAAGCCCCTCATTACCAGAAGCCCTTTGGCTCCCACCAGGTCCCATTCTCCTGCATCAGGAACTACCGGGGCTGAGGCAGCAGGTGGCTGTGTCTGGAGCTAGTCAGGGAGAACACACACGAGGCAGGAACAAGGGCAAGCGAAGGCCTGGTGACCGGACTCTGGGTGGCCTGTGGGGCAGGCCGGTGGACACAGAGGACCCTGAGCTGGGCCTTCTTAGTGGCTCTCCTACCATCCCCTGCCAATGTTTGCCAAGAAGTGCAGTTGTGGCCAAGATGCCACCGGCCACTCTTCTTTTATTTATGGATTTAATTTGTCCCATGCATCATGCTGACAGCTCGGAATTAGGCGGCTGCAGGGGCCCTGGCCTGGCTCCTCCATGATCTGGCCTGTGCTTAGGCCAGCTGGGCCCCGAGGCGTTTCTCTGCTGCTGATTTGTGCCCGAGGCCCCGGGGGATGGGGTGGTTCAACTGCTATTTGTGGAAGGCCCTGGGGTGTGCCAACCTGACCAAGAATCGTTCCTTATCCCTGGGCTCAGAGCAAGTTCATTGTCCCCATTTTGCAGGTATAGAAGGCGAGGCCCAAGGTGACATGGTGAGTCTGTGGCAGAGACCCTGAGACTGCTGCATCCCAGCTGGCACTTGCCACCATCTGGTCCAGCTTGGAATTTTGTCACCCAGGCCTCCCAGCCAGGAGGAGGGTGTTGCCCGCTCCCCATCAGTGGGGATGGGTGAAGGGGAAAGCAAACTGGGGGAGGCAGAGTGTATTAGTCTGTTCTCACTCTGCTGTAAGGACGTACTGGAGACTGGGTAACTTATAAAAAAGAAAGAAGGTTTTTTTGTTTGTTTGTTTGTTTTGTTTTGTTTTATTTTTTTGCGACAGAGTCTCACTGTGTTGCCCAGGCTGGAGTTGGAGTGCAGTGGTGCAATCTCAGCTCACTCAACCTCCACCTCCTGCATTCAAGTGATTCTCCTGCCTCAGCCTCCCGAGCAGCTGGGGTTAGAGGCACACATCACCACGCCCGGCTAATTTTTTTTTTTTTTTTTTTTTTTTTTTTTTTAGCAGAGGGGATTTTGCCGTATTGGCCAAGGTGGTCTTGAACTCCTGACCTCAAGTGATCCGCCAGCCTCAGCCTCCCAAAGTGCTGGGATTACAGGTGTGAGCCACTGTGCCCGGCCTATAAAGGAAAGTTTAATGGGCTCACAGTTCCACATGGCTGGGGAGGCCTCACAATTATGGCAGAAGGTGAAGGAGGAGCACATTTTCAACTTTTCTGTGTAACTGAGAAATGTCAGGGTACAAAGTTGGTTGGGGGAGATAAAACTGTTGAACTCCTGTTTAAAGACAGTTCCCCGTTTTCCAGCTCTTGGTAGCAGAACACAGTGGGTAAAAGTGCAGGCTTTGGGGTCCGGCTACCTTGATGTGGCTCCTGGCTGTGGCCTTGAACCAGTTACTTAACCTGCCTCCATTTCTTCACCTAAAAAGTAGAGATAATGGTGTACGTACTACCCCATCAGATGGTTGGGAGGCTGTAATGGGAATGTATGTAAGTCGTCGGAATAGAGCCCACACAAGGTGGGTGCTCCGTAAATGTGGGCTGTGCCATGGTTGGCCCATTCCTCGGAGAGCTCTCAGCAGGGTCATTAACACGGGCCATGGAGAAAAGCCACGTGGCACCTGGGGATGGGCCAGCACTGTGAGGGGGTTGAATTGCCTCCTCTTATTCCTAGACACACACACACACACACACACACACACACACACACACACACACCCCAGCCAACTCTGCACAGACTGCATTTTTCTAATCAATCAGATTTATTACGACTTGTATAGGACTGTTAATTCTTTATTTTAATTTTTAAAATGTAATAACATTGTGTTGTTTCCACTGTTCATTTTTAAGATTAAAGTCTATTTGAAGCAAGTCATGCTGGTTTTCCATTTGCAGAAATAATGAAATGTTTCCTTTTAAAATAAAATTTAAGAAGTGAGTTGATCTCTGAACTATCTTTACAATATTTCTGTAAATCTAAAACTGTTCTAAACGAAATACTTTAAAAAATACCCAGGTTCATTTTGATTTTAAAAGCTTTTAGAGAAAAGTGAGTCGATTAAAGGGAAGTATGAAGTAGATGCTGGTGAATGCTGCTTCGCTGGGAACTGGTTTCAGCCTGCTTTCCTCCCAGCCCTGATGGACTGTTCATAGAAGAGGGCCTGGGGAGGCTGGAGAGGGGAGAGGAATAAGTATGGGTGACAAAGTCCGGAGTTCTTTGGGAGTGGGGGCAGGGTGTCTCCAAGGGTCCCTCTCATAGGTGTGACAGAAGTGAGTTTAATGACAGGTGAAGGGATGATTAAATTCCCCGAGACAGCAACCGTGGGGAGCAGTTACCACCCCTGGACTCACAGGGCAAGGCAGGCAGCAGTACTGGAGCCCTGTGAGGGCCGAGGCAGTGGAAGAGGGCCAGTGGCCTTCGGTACAGGAACACAACTGGCTCAGCAGGGACGGAACCAGGGAGTGAACCCGCCAGCCTCTCTCTCCTTCCCACACGCAGAGCTCCTGCTCCTCCTTCCTGCTGAGCGAACCCACCAGAAGCCAGAGGCCAGGGAGCTCATGTGAGGCGTCAGTCCACGGAGCAGAGGCAGAGAACGCAGCTGCAGGCCCAGCGGAGAGGACCTAGTCCTGGCAGGTGGAGCTGGGAGGGCAGAAGCTCAGCAGATTTGTGGGAAGAGCCTGGAAGCCAGTCAGCTGCCTTGTGTCACACCTACTGTGTGCCACGGGATGTGCCGCTTCTCCTCCCGAGCCTTGGTTTCCTCATCTGTCCACTGGGGCAGCCGACAGTTCCCCCTAGGAGTGCAGAGAAGCCTCCATGGGTCAATGTAGGGTATGTGTAAGCCCTGGGCACACAGTAGGCTTGCTGGTCAAACAGAATACCATCTGCCCTTTCCAAGAGAGCACAGAGCCCCTGCTGTCTCCTCACAGTCACTGGTGGGGTGCCACACTCTACCAACTTCCTCTAAGCCACTTTGGGGGCAGTAATGTCCCCTGCACAGGTCCCTATTGGTCCGGCCACCACCAGTTTGCTCAAACCAGGCCTCCAGCCTGCAATGCCTGAATGCTCCTTGGCGTCTCTAATCCTATCACACACACTGAGTCTCACCTCGTCACCCCATCAAGGTACAGAGGAGGAGCCCAAGGTCCCAGGAGGGAAGTGACTAGTCCAAAGTTGCTACAAACTAGTGGCCGGTCAGTGGGACTGCCAGGGGCTGGTTTGGTCAGAACATTGCTGCGGAGGCCCTTCCCCTAGAGCCGGCCTGATTCCTGGCCTGAGGGGCCTCCCCAGGAGGCAAGAGAACCCTGGTCAAGGCTTCTGCATCCTTTATTTTCCAACCTCATTAAACACCTGCAGATCCATTTGCTACCTAAAATACAGAGGGAGCCCCAAGGAAAAAAATCATTCAAATTGAAGGAATAAATAAACACAGGCTTGCAGGAGTACAAGTGCCCTGGGAAGTTCCAGTGATTTCAATACCCACCCATCTCTAACAGTACCCCCCACCCCCATTTCTTTACAAATAGCTGATGGCCTCTTGGTCTCGAGTAGAGAAATTACAAAAGTACCTCCAAGCCCCTCCTTCCTCCCATGTCCTCCCTTGGCCTGGCAGGGAAAGTCCTGGCTCCAATCCCTGACTGTGCTGACTGGCTGTGTGGTCCTGAGCGCGTGACTGTCCTCTCTGGGCCTCAGTCTTTCCACCGGTATAAAGGAATAATGGTCCTTCTCCTATTCTCATCCTGCTAGTCTAGGAGAAAACACCTGGCCCCAGCCATTCTTCTTTCTCTCCCTCTCTCTCCTCACCTTCCAACAGCCCCACCATGCTCCAGCCACACTGAACTTCCTGCCACTCCCCAAATATATCACAAGTGTTAGGGAAGGTGCGTCAGTTAGATTTTGTTGTGTAATAAACTGCCTCCCAGTTGCACCTGTTGGTTTAAAACAATAAGCATTTATGGTTCCACTGGACAGTTGTGTTGATGTCACTGTGTTTAGTGTTGTACCTGAGTCAGGACGTCCCGTCTGTGACAGGTTGATTACACACTTGCCCCCAGGTCTCCACCCCCCTCCCATATCTGTGACCCTTGCAATGTGACTTCACAGTCCCTCCCATCAAGCGGGTTGGTGGAGAGGGGGTGGTGCCATTTTCCTACCCCTCCATCTGGGCTGGCCTATGATTTGCTTTGACCAACGGAATGTGGCAGCAGTGACAACAGGCCAGTTCACAGCCTCAGCTGTAAGAAAGAGGCCCTACATGCTTCTTTTCACTGTTCTGGCCCATCACTGCTGCCGTGAGAATGACTGGGCTTGGCTGCTGGAGCAATGAGAGGCCCCATGGAGGGAGGCCTCAGCCACCACAGCCCAGGATTAAGGTTTCTCTTGGGACATGGGTCTTTCAGGGCTATCACTGGGACAGTCCCAGGAAAACCAGGAAGGTTGATCACCCTAACCTGACCCACCTGCTGACTCAGGTAGAGGAACAAATCCTGCTGAGATCCGAAGAACTGCCCTGCTGGCCTGTAAAAGCCAACTGTTTTAAAGCAACTACTGCATTTGGAAAGTGGTTTGTAATACAGCAAAATCTTCCTCATACACCTTCTCCATCTCTGTGTGAAGAACTCAGAGTTGCTGCCCATGGCTGCCATGTGCACTGCATAACTTCAGGGAGAACCAGTCCCAGAGAACGCATTGTGAATGGCGCTGCTTAGGATTGCGCAGGACGGAAGTCCTAGAAAAACTCAGCCAGGCTCCAGTTCAAATGTCACCTCCTCTCTGAAGCCTTCCCAGACTCCCCCTGGATCTAATTTACTGGGGGAAAAGGAACCTCCTGTGCTAAAAAGAGCACAGGTTTTAGAGTCAGACAGGCCAGGTTCAGAGGCCCTGCTGCTTACACACCCGGCCAGTCATTTGAACCTCACACAGAGACTGGGAATGGCCGCAGCTGCCATTCTTGGGGTTGTGATGAGGAAAGAACACAGGGACAGTGCCTGGCAGACAGTGTGTGTTTCACAGAAGCACCAAGCCCAGGCGTCTCCCCACACAGCCCCGAACCCTCTTCTCTCTGTTCCCGCTGCTGTGGTTCCTTCCCCGGCTCCAAGACTTTCTTCCTGCCAAAAACGCAGTCACTTCCTTGCTGGTGTCCCATCCCCCAGGCTTGCGCGCTGTATTATGTATTGAGGCCAAAGGGACTTTCTCTTTTTTAATTTTTAAAAAATTATATAGGAAAATTTACTTTTTTCTTTATGTACAATCCTATGAATTCTAACTCATGTACAAATGTATGTAACCACCACCATAATCAGAACACAAGGGACTTTCTTTTCAAGATTTGTCTTTTTTAATACTAAAATTTTGGATAGATAACATATATACTTTGTAAAAAAAAAAATGCGTAAAAATATAAAAGTTACTCAGTAAGAACTGGGTCTCCCACTGCTGGTTACTCCTCAGATGCAATTTGTAGTTTTTAGTTTTGACAATTGTATACATGTGTAACTATTCAAAATAAAACATAGAACATTTCCATCATTCCAGAAGATTCCCTCATGCCATGCTCCTTCCTGGTCAGTCTCCACTCCCATCATCCCAGAGGCAACAACTGAGATTTTTCATCACAGATTTGTTTTGCTTGTTCTAAAATGTACCCTTCCAGAGATATTTCATGCCTATGCAAGCATAAGTATGTAGAACTATCCTGAAGTCTCCAATTTTATATCACTGAAACCATATCTTGTCTTTTTGTACTTGATATATTTTGGAAATTGTTTTAGATCAGTAATAATTCTAGCCTACACACACAGTCCTTACCATATACCACTGATCTAAACGCTTTGTGTATATTTGCCTATTTAATTTTCAGCACAGTTTTGAGATAGGTGGCATTATTGCTGCTATTGTTGTTGCTGCTGTTATTATTACTATCATCATTATCATTCTTACCAGTCCCATTTTAGAGACAGCAAAAACTGAGGCACAGAGAGATTAGGTTAAGGAACTGGCTCTAGGTCACACAGTCAGTAAATGGCAGAGCTGGGGTTAGAAGCCAGGCATCCTAGCTCTAGAGTCTGTGTTCTGAGGGACCACATTCAACTGCTCTAGTGTACTTCAAGCAATCTCAAGGAATTCCATTATATCAAGACACAGTCATTTATTTAACCAGCATCCTCCTAATGGCTATTATTTGCCACCGTAAACAGGGATGCAATGGATATCTCTGTCATTCATCTTTCTGCACATGTGGAAGTGTATCTGTTGAATTAATTCCTAGAAGCTGAATGCCTGGGTCACAGGGTGAGTGCAATTTTGTATTTGATAGATATCGCCAGAATGTCCTCCGAAGAGTTATCAATTTATATTACCATTAACAAGGCAAGGGAGAGCCCTCCACTCTTACCAACATAAGATATTATCAACATTTTTTATCTGTGTTATCTAGCTGGGGAAAATTGTAACTTCATGCCATTTGTATTGGCATCTTCTCTTATTGTAATTTAGGGGGACATCTTTTCATGTATTTGGAAGCCATTTGCATACACTTTCTGTGAGCCATCTGTCCATGCCCTGTGCCCATTTTTTTCTTGGGTTATTAATCTTTTTTTAAAAAGAGTGGTCTCTCTTGATATAATAGTTCATTCATTTTCTTTCCATTTTATTTACGGTATTTTCCCCCCAGTCAGATGTGGTTAATTTTAGTGTGATCACATTTATCTTTTCTTTTTTTATGGCTTCTGGGTTTGAATTATTTTGAGAAAGGCCTTCGCCTTTCCAGACAAAGAACAACAAAAGAATGAAACATGTTTGCTTCAGTACTTTCATGATTTCATTTATTTACCTTTCGATCTTTGATCCATTCAAAATTAATGTTGGTGTAAGAAGTGATATGCGGTTTCAACCTACTTTTTTCCAGTTACCTAAATATCATTATTAAATAATCCATTTTTACCCACTCATTAGAAAAACTACATTGTCATATGTGTTTGTGTCTAATTCTGGATTCTTTATTTCTTGTGTCATCCTCCTAGCTATTCTTTTAGTTTTTATGGTGGTCTACTTTAGATATAGAGAAAAAATGCATAGATTTTCAAGTGTTTGGTTTGGTAAGTTTTGGCAATTGTATACATGTGCAACTATTCAAAATAAAACATAGAACATTTCCATCATTCCAGAAGATTCCCTCATGCTCCTTCCTGGTCAGTCTCCACTCCCATCATCCCAGAGGCAACAACTGATGTTTTTCATCACAGATTTGTTTTGCTTGTTCTAAAATTTCATCCAGGTTGTTCTCTGAAGCAACAGTTTGCTCCTTTTCATTGCTCCATGATGTTTCATTACATGCATAATCCACAGTCTCTTTGGCCAGTTTCCTACCAATAGATACCTGGGCCACTTCCAGTTCTGGACAACTATGAATAAAGCCATTATGAACATTCTTATGCAAATCTTTTTGTGAATGTATTTTTTCATTTCTCTTGGTGGAACTGCTAGGTAGGAGGGTAGGTGTGTGTTAGTCATGTAAGAAACTATCAGACTTAAAAAAAAATTGTTATACTATTTTCTATTCCTGCCAACAGTATATAAGAATTCCAACGGATCCACAACTTTTGCTATATTTGTGGTGCTGTCAACCTTTTCAGTTTTAACTATCTGGTGGTTGGGTGGTTGTGTCTTACTGTGGTTTAATTTGTATTTACATGATGGCTAATGGTGTTGAGCATTTCTTCATTTGCTTATTGATCATTTGCATAATTTTTGTGAAGTGCCTGTTAAGATCTCTGGCCTAAATTAAAAATTAGGTTGTTTATCTTTTTAATTATTGAGTTGTAGGAGTACTTGATATATCCTGGATACCAGTCCTTTGTCTCACACACACACACGTATTTATGTTTTGTGAATATTTTCTACTAATCTGTAACTCACCTATTCATTCTCTCTCTTTCTCTCTCTGTCTTTTTTTTTTTTTTTTTTTTGGGATAGGGTCACCCAGGCTGGGGCGTAGTGGTGTGATCATGGTTCACTGCAGCTTTGACCTCCTGGGCTTAAGCAGTCTTCCCACCTCAGCCTCCAGAGTAGCTGAGACCACAGACATATGCCACCACATCCCGCTAATGTTTTTTTTTTTTTTTTTTTTTTTTTGGAGAGATGGGGGTCTCACTATGTTGCTTAGGTTGGTCTTGCACTCCTGGGCTGAAGCGATAATACCGCTTTGGCGTCCCAAAGTCATTTTTTCAATGATGTCTTTTAATGGCAGAAGTGTCTAATTTCAAAACTTATAAATTGTTTTCTTTTATGGTTATTTTATGTTCTGACCTCTAAGAAATCTTTGCTTACCTCAGCATCCCAAAAACATTCTATTTTTTTCCTTAGAAACTTTATGATTATGGCTTTTTCATTTTGTCTATGATTCATATAGATAAATGTTTGTGTTTGGAGTGAGATAAGGACTTTGTTTAACATTTTCCCATATCAATATACAGTTGTTCCAACACCATTTGTGCAAAAAGAAGTTCCTTCCCTGATGAATTGTTTTGGTCCCTTGGTTGAAACTCAACCATATACATGAGATCTATTTCTGAATTTTACATTCTGTTCCTTTGTTCTATTTGCATATACTTACATTGATATCACATTGTGTTGATTACTGTAGCTTTATAGTAAGTCGTTAAGTCAGGCAGTGTTCTTCAAACTTGTTCTTCATTTTCAAGGTTGTTTTAGCTATTCTGGACACTTAAATTCTCACATAAATTTTCAAATCATCTTGTCTACTTCTTTAAAAGGGCCTACTCTTACTATAATAGGGATTGTGTTGAATCTACAGGTCATTTTGGGAAGAATGGACATCTTAACCATATCAAGTCTTCATTAGCCATATTTTTTAGACACATGTTTACATATATTTTATTTGCTGTTTCTAGTATTTGATATTTTCTGATGACAATGTAAATGATACTTTAAAATTTTATTTCAATTTTTTTCTAGCATATAGAAATAAAATTGATTTTTATAAACTCACCTCATATCCTGCAAATTTGCTAAATTTATTTATTAGTTCTAGTAATTCTTCATAAATTCCACAGTTTTCTGATTAAACAATATATCATCTGCAAATTCCACATTTTAACTCATTCCTTTCCAATGTTTGTGTTTTTTATTTCGGTTTTTTTGAGGCAGGGTCTCAGTCTGCCACCCTCTGTCACCCAGGGTACAGTGCCGTGGCACGATCATGGCTCACTGTAACCTCAACCTCCTTGGCTCAAGTGATCCTCCCCACTCAGCCATCCGAGTAGCTAATTATCATTAGCCAGGCTAGTGTGTGTGTGTGTGTGTGTGTGTAGAAATAAGGTCTTACTATGTTGCCTAGGCTGGTCTTGAACTCCTGGCCTCAAGTGATCCTCCTGCCTTGGCCTCCCAAAGTGCTGGGATTACAGGCATGAACTACCATGGTTGGCCCCTTTTATTTTTCTTACTTTAACGCACTAAAACTTCCAGCTCAATGACAAATACACGTGATGAGAGTAAACATTCTTGCCTCATTACTGAACTTAGGAAAAAGAGATTAAATGTTTCACCATTAAGCATAATGTTAGCTTAGTAGATGACCTTTATCAGTTCA
This sequence comes from Theropithecus gelada, assembly GCF_003255815.1. Classification (NCBI taxonomy): domain Eukaryota; kingdom Metazoa; phylum Chordata; class Mammalia; order Primates; family Cercopithecidae; genus Theropithecus; species Theropithecus gelada. The sequence goes on from NC_037668.1 coordinate 81,287,657, forward strand.
AGTAATTTACCATCTACTTCTAGTTTGCTGACAGTTTTTTATAATGAACAGATTTAGAATTTTGTCAAATGACTTTTCTGCACCTATAGAAATAATCATGCAAATTTTTTCCTTTATTTTGTTAATATGGTGAATTACATTCATTTCTGAATGTTAAACTAATCTTGCACTTCTGGAACAAACCTCACTTGGTTATGATGTATTATTCCTTTAATATACTGCAGGATTCAATTTACTAACATTTTGTTACGAGTTTTCACATCTCTATTCATGAGGAATATTCGTCTGTATTACCTTTTCTTGTAATATCTTTACTGGGTTTTGATATCAGGATTATACTGGTCTCCTAAAATGACTGAGGAAGGGTTCATATTATTTTCTCTATAGATGACAAAAATTGGCATTCATTGCTGATTTTTAAAAGCTCTATTTTCTGAAATAGTTTGTGTAGAATTAGTATTATTTCCTCCTTCCATAAAAGTTTCATAGAATTCACTAGCAAAGACCATCTGGACCTAGAGTTTTTTTTGTGGGAAGGGTTTTTATTGTAAATTTTGTTTCTTTAATAGATATGGGCTATTTGGGTTCTCTATTTCTTCTTGTGTCACTTTTGTTAAAGTTGTATTTTTAAGGAATTGTCCATTTCATCTAAGTTGTCAAAATTTGCATAAAATTATTTATAATGTTCCCCAGCTATCCTTGAATGTTTTTCATGTGAACTTTATTTATTTATTTATTTATTTTGAGACGGAGTCTGGCTCTGTCGCCCAGGCTGGAGTGCAGTGGCGCGATCTCAGCTCACTGCAAGCTCCGCCTCCCGGGTTCACGCCATTCTCCTGCCTCAGCCTCCCGAGTAGCTGGGACTACAGGCGCTGCCACCACGCACGGCTAGTTTTTTGTATTTTTAGTAGAGACGGGGTTTCACCGTGTTAGCCAGGATGGTCTGGATCTCCTGACCTCGTGATCCGCCCGCCTCGGCCTCCCAAAGTGCTGGGATTACAGGCGTGAGCCACCGCGCCCGGCCTCATGTGAACTTTAGAATCTGTCAATTTTCCCATGACAAAAAGTGCTTCAACCCAATTCCTCTATTTCTTAAGCAACCAGATAGACTACATATCCTAGCCTTTCTTGTAATTAAATGTGGTCATATGATTGATTGAATTCTAGCCAATGGAATGTGAGTGGAAGTGATGTGTATCACTTCTAGGACTGGCCCTTAAAAACCTTCAATGTTTGGTCATTCATGTTCCTCTACCAGCTGGAGGCAGATGAGCACAGTCACTTTGGAAACCATGTATTGAAAATAAGAGTGACACGAGATTAAAGAAATCTGAATAGGAGAGGGGAAGTAAAGAGAGAAAGGGAGAGAGAGAAAGAAAGGGAGAGAGAAAAACCTGCCAATCAGGAATATCTATCCTGAACTTCACATAAGCTAAAATTAAATATCTACTATATTCTAGCCATTATATATTGAGGAAGAACTCTATTTTCATTTTTATTGGAATCATTCTAAATGTATACATTAATTTAGGGAATTGATTTTGTCAAAATACTATCTTCTTTTCCAAAATAGGACACCTCTTTCCATTTATTCTTACTGTGTTTTAGGTGTCCAGTAGCATTAAAATTTTTTTCATACAGATCTTGCATGTTTCTTATTAAATGTGTTGCAAGATATTTTATAATTTTTGTTACTTTTGTAGATGGAATCTTTTCTTTATCTTTTCTAACTCATTGTCATATAAGAAAGCTATTAATTTTTATATTTTAATTTTTACCCATTTATCACACCAAATCATCTTATTTGTAATAGTTTCTTAAAGTTTTTCAAGTATGAAATCATATCATATGAAAATAACACAGAACTTTTGTCTCTTTATTTCTTCCCAATACTTATACTTCCATTTTTTGTGAAATTATAGTAGCTAATATCTCCAAAGTAATGTTAAATAAGGCTGGTGAAAGGGGACATCCTTGTCTTGCTCACGAATGTGTTGGAAATCCTTCAAATTGTTCATCATTATGCAAATGGATGGCATTTGCTTTGATATCGTTAAGGAAATATCCACCTATTTCTATTTTATTGAGAAGTTTTTTAAAATCAGGAATGGATGTTGAATTTTATCAAATGCCTTTTTGAAATCTATAGGGGAAATAACATGATTTTCTCCTGTTTTGATGTACTATATTACATGATATTTATATTAATATTACATTACTGGTATTAACCTAAATTAATTGGTTTTTAAAAATTGGACCATCCTTGCATTTCTGGTATAAACTCCAAAGGTTTGCTACAACAGTAAGCTATTTCTTTAATGTGTGTCTGTATTTTAAAGTATATTCCTAGAACTATTTTTTTACTTAGGATAGTTGCACCCTCAATATTAATGTGAGCTGACTTATTGCGTTCTATTCTGTGCTTTCTTGCATTTTGCTATCAATGTTAAATGGCTTTCATGAAAATAACTGGAAGCTCTTCTATGCTCTGAAACCACTTACATGGCATTGGATATATCTATTTCTAAAAGGCTTTGAAGAATTTACTTGTGAATCTTTAAAGTATAGTGGTTTTGGGGACTTACAAAATGAAGACATTCTGATATTCCTTCATCATTTGTTACCTAGAATATCTCTATCAAGGGACATTTCTCTTTATCAACTATTAGTTTACCACAAGGTAAACAATTTTGTAAACAATTGTCTGCTTAACAATTTTCTTCGTTTATTTTACACTATTTGGTCCTTTGAGACTTTCTTTCAGAAAAGGCAAATTTAATCCCATCACATACTTACTTAGACTGTAACACCTGCAGTGACTATGCTTCATGGTAAATTAATAGTTGATAAAGAGAAATTTCCCTTGATAGAGATATTCTAGGTAACAAATGATAAAGGAATATCAGAATATCTTCATTTTGCAAGCCCTAGTGAAATAATGAGAAAATTGATGTAGTCAACATTCTTAAATAACAGCTAATATCACAAAAAGAGGACAACCAGACATTTAATTCCTCCTGATGGAAATTCACAATACTATCTATGAATTACTTCTGCTATACATTCAAGCCTCTAGATCTAACCCTGGTTGCCGGGAGCCACTCTCATGGACAAGTGTGGAGAGGTTCTCAAGCCATTCTTTTGCTCCTTGTGAGCCTCTCCCAGCCTGATCCCACCTTGCACAAATGAGAAAACTGAGACTTGGCAAAGAAGTCACCTGCCCACTTTTCAGCTGTGTGTCCTTGGACAGAGAACTTGATGTCATCTTACACACTCAAGACAAACCATAATGCCTGCCCCAGTGGCCCCTGACATGTGCGTGCTCACTGATATTTGCTTCTCTTTCCAAAAAGAACAAAAAGACCCATCCTAGATCAACGTACTCAGCCTGCCACTCCCTCTATTAGCTGAGGTATAGGCTGGAGTAAGTTCTTTCCTACTGCCAGCCTCAGTATTTCCATCTGCCAAATGAGTGTTTCTGAGAGCTTGGTCATCACTGTCTTCCTCTCTTGTAACTCTGTCCTAGGACCTGGGTAGTGTAAGCACCCGATCAAGAGATGGCAGACCCTTGAGCTTCTGGGCCTGCTGTCACCCTGTGCAGTTGGGGGGCTGCCTGCTGGAACTGAGATTTCTGCAGATCCTTGGACCAAGGGCCAGGAGTTAGCAGGGCAAATTCTGTGAGACAGGTCCTTGATTATCTCCTTCTGCCGCCTGGACCACCCAAGTCTAACCGCACGGCCTTTCTGCAGCTGAGCTCATCCTTGTTCCTTGCAGCCCAGAATGGGGCCCCTTCCTGCTCATAGCTGCCCCAGAGTGTCCAGCCTGCCCCCATCCAGAGCTCCCTGGCCCAGAGGACCAAGGCCGAGAACTTCAGCCTGGTTGCTGCCCACCGAGGGACCCCCTGCCAGGACCTCTGAACTCCTAGGTCCTGTATGGAGATCCCAGACCCTCCATGTCCAGCTCTCCTGTACCCCTTTGCTGAGGCTGTTCTGCTCACCTGCGACACGTACCCTACCCTGAAGAGAGTAACGTTTGCCCTTCAAAGACAGCTCATGCGCTTCTCTCCTCCACCTCCTCCGGGAAGTCTCCCTTGACTGTCCTACCCACAAAGACCTCTCCCTCCACTGAGTTCCCTGTGTGTCTCACTCCGTGTGTATCTCAGTGACTAGACAGTGAGGGCCATGAGGGTAGGGGCAGGACCTGACTCGGCCCAAGGACCTGGGAGGCAGTTTGGGTCAGAACTAGGTTTAAATTGCACATCAGCCATCTTTAAGCATTTTGACTCTGAGCTGTAGTTTCTCATCTGTACAATGGGAATAGTATCAATTATCTGTTCAAGAAGTACAACTCCTTCTGTCTGGAAGAAGTTGTACTTCTTGAACAGGAACCAACATTTTTTTTTTTTTTTTTTTGAGACGGAGTCTTGCTCTGTCGCCCAGGCTGGACTGCAGTGGCCGGATCTCAGCTCACTGCAAGCTCCGCCTCCCAGGTTTACGCCATTCTCCTGCCTCAGCCTCCCCAGTAGCTGGGACTACAGGCGCCCGCCACCTCGCCCGGCTAGTTTTTTGTATTTTTTAGTAGAGACGGGGTTTCACCGTATTAGCCAGAATGGTCTCGATCTCCTGACCTCGTGATCCGCCCGTCTCGGCCTCCCAAAGTGCTGGGATTACAGGCTTGAGCCACCGCGCCCGGCCAGGAACCAACATCTATCAGCAAAGATGTGGGCCCAGAGCCCCGAGCCCAGAGCCTGGCCCCGGATATTAATCTACTAATTCTCACCCTGTCACAGAGCTTTACAGCTGCCCTCTGTGAAATCCCCTTATCGCCTTAATCCACCTTAGTCCACTTTTTTCCCAAGAATGGGAGGGGCCATCCCATCCTGTCATGGGGAACCAGAGAATGGGATGCCTGGCTGTGGGCCTTGATTGGACCTGGGTGAACCCAGAAGGAAGTGCTGAGTCTGGGAGCTTCCCCTGGCTGTGCACAGGGAGTCAGAGTGGGAGGGGCTTCCAAGCTGCCCTAAATGTCAGAAGCCATGCACTCTGTCACTTACGAAATACCCACAGGCCTGTGCCAGGAACTGCAGACTCTGGGGGAGTCCCTCAGGAAGCCCACAGACTGCTGGAGATGATGCCTCCCAGGGCCATCTAGGGACACCCAGGGTCTGTAGGACACCCAGGAGCCCCTGGCCTAACCTGGAGCCTAGGAGGACTTTTCTCCCCGGGCAGGTAGGGTTCTAGGTTCTAGGGGGTGACTGGGGCCATGGGGTGGAAGAAGGAGGAGGCCAGCACTAAGCAGCACTGAGGGCTGGCCTGGCCGCCAGGGCCTGCGATCTGTGCAGCTACACAGGACTCTGCATTTGGAAGGGTTTAATGCTCTGCAGGCATCATCCTGAAATGCTGAATAATTTTTTTAACAAGGAGCTCTACATTTTCGTTTTACACTGGATCTCATAAATTATGTACCAGCCTTGCAGGGTCTGGGGGTGAGCCTGTTACCAAAGGGGACTGGGAAAATAGCCTCCCACAAGGAAAGGGCAGAATTCGGGGTCAGGAGTAGATCCCTGACAAGTGCATATGACCCTAGACGAGTCCCTTTCCTCACAAAGGCTGCTTCCCCTTAGGATCAGGGAGGGGCAATTAGATGGAGAGATTTAAAAGCGTTAGAATGGGGTAGGGAAGGGAAGAGTAGGCAAGTTCAGCACAGAGGCGGTTCCTGGCCCCTTTTCTGCCCCACCCCGCTGTCCCGTCCCTCCTGGACCCTCCCGGGAGCTAATGTGATTATAGAATCCTGTGGAATGTGCTGATGGTGCCAGTGGGTTCCTTGTTCTCCCTGCAAACACCCTATTTACGTCGTTCTGGGGTCTTCATTCCTCTGAGGAGTTGGTCGCCATCCTGGAGGAACTCCAGTGCCCTACAGAGTGGTGGCACTGTGCCCCCTCCTCCTGCCTCCCTCACAGCTGACCCTTTCACAGCAAAATCAAGCTCTTCCAAGATCTTCCCCTGCCTGGGTACAATGCTGTGGCCCAAGGCCCTCCAGTCCTGAGGCGAGTCTCTGCAAGCTTTGGTAAGACGCCCCCTCCTCTCTGCTTCACCCAGCCTGAGACCCTGTGTCCCTAGGCTGTCTTACAGGGCCAGACCACACACCCATGAGTCCATGGGCCCCAGAGCAGTGTCTGAAAACCCTGAAAAACTGGGGGAGGCCCAGCATCCCTGATGTGTGCCTCCAACAAAAGCCATCTAGGGCCCACTTTACACTCAGAGGACTGTGTGCCTGAGCAGGGTGGGTGAACTCAAAGGGTCACTGTAAGAAAAGGGTCTGACATGGGAAACTAGGCCAGTTGGGATCTAAGCTCCAGCCCAATCTCTCAACCCCACCACCACCACCAGACTGCAGGGCTGTTGGTGAAGCAGGTAGCGTAAGCCACCTGCAATAGACCCCAGTGGTACTCTTATCCTCCTGCAAACCTGCTTCTCCTTCTGTCCCCATCTCCAAGGGACCCTCCATCCCTCAGGCACCCAAGCCAGGAATCTGGATATCAACTTAGACCCCTCCCTCTGGGTGCTGGGTCCCCTCTACTCTTCCCCACCCGGCTGCCACCCAGGAAGCTGCCTTGCGTGGGCAAGTTCTGTGGTTTCCAGTTGGGTTTGGCCAACGGGAGGTACCATCTCCAACAGGAGATGGGGAGGCAGGAGTGAGGTTGGGGTGTCTGCTCCAGGCCCCCTCCTTCCAGGCCATGGGTAAGCTGGTCCCTCCTGTCAAGCACCTTCTCCCACAGCCACCCTGTCTCGTTCCAGCGGCCTTGCCCTCCCTTTGCCTGGGGGTGGTGACGTCTCCCACAGGTGCCGCACCATCCCTTGTTAGTTTCTCTTAACGTGTCCCGGCCTTAGTCACCAGTACCTTGATTACTCTCCTCCATTCCCCATCTGGAGTGCACCATCTGCTTCCTGCCAGGGCCCTGTGGGAAACATCCTCTGCCCCCACCCCACCTCCACCAAGAAATACCCAGTCCTCTCAATTCTACTTCCTAAGTACCTCCCCAACCCACCTTCTTCTCCTGTCTCCCCAGGTGCCATCTAAACCCCCTGGATACTCCTAATGGGTCTCTCCACTCCACCCTGGGTCCCCCACCTCACCCTTCACAGGCAGCCGCAGGGGGGTTTCTTCAAATGCAAATCTTCAAAGAAAGATTTTTAATATTAAAGACATTTGATCATGAAAGCAATGCTTGCTTGTTGTGCAAAATGTCAAACACTACAGAGAGGTATAAAATAAGAAGTAGAAATGCCCTCCTCCCCAGTCCCCACCCTTACTCCCTGCAGAGCCACCAGGTTCTGGTTCCTTGTGGGTCCCGCCATGCACCTTCCATCCATATGTGCACATATCAATGTGCATCTCTTTTTATTCATGCAGTGGATTTGGACCACACATATAATAAGCCTGCGACGACTTTTGCACTTGTAACCTATCTTGGAGAACTTCACATGTCCACACACATAGATTAGATTTAACTCTTCCTTGATGGCTGCTTAATATTTCATGCTACAGATCTCCCAGTTTTCCCATCCACTGCCCTATGAATGACCATTCGGTTGTTTTCACAGTTTAGTTGGCTACCAGTAGTGCCGCCACTGGAGTTCTGTCCAGGTATCGCTCTGCCTGTGAGTGGACATTTCTGCAGGATTGACTTGCTGGGTCAAAGGGTGTATGTATGTAACATTGGAAGGATGTGTCAAATTATCCCCCTGAAACACTGCTCCAATCTACACTTGTACCAACAGAATATAAGGGTGTCTATTTCCCCACATCTCTGTCAACACTGAGTTTTAAGAAGATAATCTTACCATGCAAATTTCCTGCTTAAAACCCCTCACACCTCAAGGAGCTGGAGCACAGGGGCTGGGTGCGGTGGCTCATGCCTGTAATCCCAGCACTTTCAGAGGCCAAGGCAGGTGATCACAAGGTCAAGAGATCGAGACCATCCTGGCCAACATGGTGAAACCCTGTCTTTACTAAAAATACAAAAATTAGCTGGGCGTGGTGGGAGGCGCCTATAGTCCCAGCTACTCAGGAGGCTGAGGCAGGAGAATCGCTTGAACCCAGAAGGCAGAGCTTGCAGTGAGCCAAGATCATGCCACTGCACTCCAGCCTGGCAACAGAGTCAGATGCTGTCTCAAAAAAAAAAAAAAAAAAAGAGTTGGAGCACAACTTTCCACCCTTAAGTGTGGGTTGTGCATAGTGACTGTCTTCCAAAGAGTGCAGGGTGGAAAGGGAGGAAAAAGGGTAACCTGAGGGTTACCGTGGAGAAGCCTGACAACACTACCTCAGCCAGGTGACTGAGCTCAACAGCAACAGGGGTAAGTCACGGTGACAGTGCACACCTTTGTTACGATGGTGTAAAAATCACCCTTTGCTTCTGTGGTCTTCCTCCCCCAAACCCATAACCGCAGTCTAGTCGTGAGAAAAGCACAGGACAAATCCGAATTGAGGGACAGCCTCCTCAAAACTGTCAAGGTCATCAAAGACAAGGAAAGACTGACACACTGTTACAACCAAGAGGAGCCTAGGGAGACACACCGACTGAATGCAATGTGGGGTCCTAGATGGAGTCGGAAAAAACAAAGGAAATCTGAATCAACTATGGACTTCAGTTAATGATAACGGATGGACATAGGTTCAACAATTGTAACAAATATACCCACACTCATGTAAGATGCTAATATTAGGGGAAACAGTGTACAGAAACTCCTTACAAACTTAGAATTATTTTCTGAAACTTTGAATCTGTTCTAAAATATAAAGATAAAAGAAAAGTCTCACATCCAGAGCAAGCCTCCCACAGGCACATAGTGGCCTCTGCGACTGGGCCCTGGCCTCCTGTTGAGTTGTGTCTCCCTCCTCTCTCTTCTAGGTACCTCCCATTCCTGCCATATCTGCAAGTCAAAATTTCCAGAAAGCCCCACTCTGTCCAATTCTCTGGGCTGCTGAAAATTATACACACACCACCCCACCCCCGCCCCCCAACTGCCACCTGCCCCGTGAATACTTCCTACTCGAGGACAAACCCCAAGATAAAGGAGGCTTCCTCCAGAGAGCTCTCCTCTCGCCTCTGACCCCAGCACGGGCTGGCTCGGTGCCCAGTCCCTGGCACCTCCAGGACTGCTTCTCCAGCTTCTCAAGGGAGTGAAGTGGAAACTGGGTGTGGGAGCTGTCTTAGTTTCCTGTGACTGCTGTATCAAATTCTCACAGAGTGCCTTCAAAAGCAGTAGAATTTATTCTCCCAGCATTGGAGGCCTGAAGCAGAAACAAAGCATCGGCAGGGCCACGCTCCCTCTGGAGGCTCTGAGGGAAGCCATCTTGCCTCTTCGTCTTCCTTGGCTGTGACCACATCACAGCCATTTTTGCTTCTTTATTTTTTATTTTATTATTATTATTATTATTATTTTTAGACGGAGTCTCACTCGGTTGCCCAGACTGGAGTGCAGTGGTGCGATCTCGGCTCACTGCAACCTCCACCTCCTGGGTTCAACTGATTCTCCTTCCTAAGCCTCCCAACTAGCTGGGACTACAGGTGCCTGCCACCACGCCCAGCTATTTTTATTTCTAGTAGAGAGGGCGTTTCACCATGTTAGTCAGGATGGTCTCGATCTCTTGACCTCGTGATCCACCTGCCTCAGCCTCCCACAGTGCTGGGACAAGCAACTTGCCAACTGGGTGTGAGCCACCGTGCCCAGCCTGCCTTACTCTTGTAAGGACACTTGCCGTTGGATTGAGGGCCCACTTGCATAATACAAGTTAATCTCTTCATCTCAAAATTCCTCATGACATCTACAAAGAATTTCTTTCCAAATAAGGCAATATTTTTGGGTTCTGGGGCTTAGGACATGGGCATATCTTTTTGGGGCCAGCCATCCAGCCCCCTACAGAGTCCAGTGTGGCTGGTTCCAAAGGTCCCTTCTTGGCTCGCCTTGCAGGCGGGTTCCTCTTCTCCACGGGTTTGTTGGTCCTTGCTCCACGTGGAGTTGGGGGCTTGGGGACTGGCCACTGAGGGCATGCTGCTCACAAAAGCCGTCTGTGGGCACCCTCCCAGACTCAGGGTCACTGTGCTGGCTGGAACATAAATGGGCCCCGTTGCAGGCGGGGTTGTCCTGGAGCAGATCTTGAGATAGACTTTGACATGGAGGATATTTACTTGAAAAGTCAGCACCTGGGGAGGAAATAGGGAGGAAGCAGGATTTGGTAGAGAGAAGTTGAACAGTGACACAGGACCAACCGAGTTTCAGCCATCCCTGGAGCCCAAGTGGCCCATCTCAATTATCCCATGGGAGGTCAAAATGTCTGCACCTTTACATCCTAGACATGATCAGTCACTGGTCAGCCCTTTGTGAAACAAGGGTGATGATAGCTCGTAACTTCTAGGTCAGAAGGGTTAAGTGAAACGCCCTGGCCGCTCACAGCTGCCATCCAGCTGTCAAATTTTGACTTGCAGATATGGCAGGAATGAGAGGTACCTAGAAGAGAGAGGAGGGAGACACAACTCAACAGGAGGCCAGGGCCCGGTCACAGAGGCCACTGCGTGCCTGTGGGAGGCTTGCTCTGGATGTGAGATTTTTCTTTTAACTTTATATTTTAGAACAGATTTAAAGTTTCAGAAAATAATTCTAAGTTTGTATAGAGCTTCTGCACACTGTTTCCCCTAATATTAGTATCTTACCTGAGTGTGGGTATATTTGTTACAATTATTGAACCTATGTCAGCTGTAAGGATTATCTTCCCCTTACAGAGGGGAAAAGCCGGCCTCAGAGAAGACAAGCAACTTGCCAAGGCCACCCAGCTAGTAATGGCAGAGCCAGGACTTAAACTGAGGTGTGCCTGATGCGGAGCCTGAGCCCCTGAGAGCTGCTGGGGGAACCCAGAAGCCCGGCAGGTACCTGGCTCCACACCCAGCTCCCCGACGCTCGCTTCCCACTCCCCATGCCCTGTGCAGCATCCTCCCAGTCACTTCCCATCTCCATCCTCCAAACCCCAGGGATCTCTGTGCCCCAGGGGACCCCATCCAGGGGTCGCCTGGCCTCCCTCCCCTCCCCACAACCAGTGATCCAGCCTCCCGGGGCCCCTCACAAGTCTCCAGCCATGGCCATCACCTGCCTGCGCCATGCCCTCTGTTCCCATGCCTTCTGCCCCTATGCCCTCTGCCCCCACTCCCTCTGTCCCCATGCCCTCTGCCCCCGCGCCCTCTGCCCCCACGCCCTCTGTCCCCACATCCTTTTCCCAATGCCCTCTTTCCCCTTGTCTTACCTTTTAAAGTGGTACATAGAGGCCTAGCTGTCCCAGTCAGAGGCGACCTTCTTCACGAAACCCTTTTGAACTCTCCCTCCCTTCTCTCTCCCAAAAGACTCGATTTCTATCTCAATCAGGGCTGAGTTGCCTTGGGTCTGATATGAATCTGCTTCCCCCAACAAACCAAAGCTTCCAGGAGGGGAGAAAGTACAAGTTAGGAGCTCTCACTCAGCCAGCTGCATGGCCCGGGGCTGGCCACTTCCTCTTTTCTGAACCTTACATTGCTTATCTGTAAAATGGAGCTAACAGAGCACATTGCCAGGCACAAAAAAGGTGCTCAGTAAATGCCGTCTCTCAGCCTTTAGCCTGGGTGCAACTTTGTGTCTGCCTCCAGGGCTGCAAACACTCCCTGCCCAGCTGACCCTTTGTTTTCAATTGTCTGTTTCCTCCACAGTCCCAGTCCCGTTTCCCATCTGTTACACAGGCTGTCCTAACCATTCCACGCAGCGGACCGTGTGGGGACTAGAAGAGGATTAGCCCAGCAGAGGCTTTGTGGGCATGTTGCTTTCTTCTTTTGCCCTTCCAACTGCCTGCCCTTTCCATCCCAGCAATGGACAGGCTGGGAGCCAGCTGGGCCCGGGCGCCCAGGCTCACTGTGTGGCGTCGGCCTCAGTCATTCCTCCCAGGATCCCAGCCGCTCTTCACCCCTAGGAGCAACTGCGGGGTCCTGGCAGGGGCGGGAGGCAGCTCTAGGGACGCAACTCTGCCCTTGACTGGGAATGGACGCCGAGGCTGCTACTGCCTGCTAACAGTCTATCCTGCTGTCCAGTCCCCTGGCCACAGACCCCCTCTCTTCCTCCTTCACAGCCTGCTCAGGTCCACTCTGACGGGGCGAAGCAGAGCTCCCCAGTCCAGGAAGCCCAGGCATCATCAGGCTCTGTGGCCCTGGCAAGTCCTGCCAGTGTCTAGGAGGTGACCAGGACCAGTTCTGAAAACCCAAGAAGCTGGAGCACAAATGCCCCTTCCTGACCCTGCCACCTGCAGTGTGAAGGCTCCGAGCAGTGACTCCGAAGCCAGCCTTAGCCACAGCCAGCAGTGTCTCTGGGCAAGTTATCTAATCCTCCGTGCCTCTGCGTCTTTGTCTGTAAAGTGGAGGAACAGTGTCTACCCCGCAGGGCTGGTGCGTGGACTAAACGAGGTAATACACAGGGGACTCTCGGGACAACAGAGCCCCTGGGAAGCACTTCATGAGGATTAGCCATTATTATTTCACCTGTGTTCTGTGTGTGGGGAGGGCAGGAACTACGGTCCCCACTGGCAGTAAGGAAACTGAGGCCCAGAAAGGAGCCACACCTGTGTCTGGGCCTCACGCTGGCCTCTTGGTTTCCTAGGCTACCGCAGCGTCCACCACACCAGCTCTCTACCTCAAGGTCCTCTGCGGTTCATGAGCACCTCCTGTGTGCTGGGCACTAGCGCAGACTGGACGGCTCTAAGGCGTAGCAGGAGAGCTTGGGCTTCACTGCTACCATGCAGGTGGTTTACGGTAAACCCACAGTCTGGGTGTGGTGACCCACGCCTATAATCGCAGTACTCTGGGAAACCAAGACAAGAGGATCTCTTGAGGCCAGGAGTTTGAGGCCAGCCTGGGCAACATAGCAAGACCCTACCTCTACAAATAATAATAATAAAAAAATTAGCTGGATGTGGTGGTGCTTGCCTGTAGTCCTAGCTACTCGGGAGGCTGGGGCAGGAGGATCATTTGAGCCCAGGAGAGGCCAGGACATTCAGCCAAGGTCACACAGCTGATACACAGCAGCCAGGTCCTCAACTTGCTTGGCTTGAGCCCTTTGTCCCACACTGGTTCCCAAACATAAATGTCTCAAGGACACCCAAAACACAGCCCACCAGCTGGCCACCCACTTGCCTTGGGACTTTTATAAAGAAACCCAAAGCTCAGGTGCCTGTTCCCCACTGAGAATGCCCCACCCACCATGATTCCTGACCTCAGCCCCTAGGCCCTGCCTTGCCCCTCATAGCCACCAGACTACCCTGTCACCCACTTTAGTACAAGATAGGATAAGAATTGGTACCCTCCAAGAGCGCTGCCACCACCAATGATTACAGAGGGGGAGGAACAGAATTTGGGATACTGATTTGGGTTGTTTTTTGGGGGCTATATTTCTCCTCTTCTCTTCCTCTTTGAAGCAGGGGCTCTGTTCTCATGACTTGGGGGGCTGTGGCAGGACCCCCAGCAGAAGTTTTCTGCTAGACCCTGCCCTTCCTGGTTGAGATTTCTAAGGCTCCTTAGGAAAATGACGCTTGTGACGGGGGCCTTCTGAGGAAAGCTCAGGAGCGAGGAGGAAGGAGGCTCCCCTGTGTGAAAAGACAGCAGCCCTCACTTGGGGTGGGGGTCACATGAGCCGTGAAATAGCAGGGCCTCAGGGAGGCATGACCACCCAGTTCCAGACCCTCCAGAGACTTGAGGTCTCACAGGGTCCTGGCTGAGGTCTCAGAGCCATGGGTCGTGCCAGCACCAGGGGCTGGGGGTGGGAGGGCTGGGTGGTGACTGGTGTGGGCCTCCCATGGGCCTTCGCCTGAGACGCAGGGTCCCTGTCTCACCACCTCAGACAGACAGATTCTTAGAAAAGCAGGACCACAGCACCACTCACACACCTGGGCATGTCGCTGCCCAGCAGCAGGCAGCTTTACCTCACCTCCCAGAGACTGTGCCGTTACCCTCCAAGGAGGAGCAGCCCCTGCCTGCAGCCCCTGCCCCCCAGTCATGGGGAAGCGCTGCAGCATCCCACAGGCATGCCTGTGCCCAGCTGTGCACATGCCAGGCGTTGGGAGGCCCGGCCTCTACTTCTGCCCCTCATGTTTCCTCAGGCAACAACCTCTGCCCCCGTGGGGGTCGTCCATTTCACACCCACCCCACGCTTCCCCTGCCGTATCCCACAGGCGATCCCCACCCCTCCCTCCACCGCCCCATATAGAGGCTCTTCACCCCATTTCCTTGGAGTGTGCACTGCCCACTTTGGGGTGCTCTGAGAGCTCCTCCCACAGTCTTAGGGAGGAAACCATGAATGAAGAAGCCAGGAGTGAGGCCCAGCCACAGCTGTGGTCCCTGCAACCCCAGCCCTGCCTCCTGGCTTGGTTTCTTTGAGAGAAAGAAGCTCCTGCTGCCCCCCACCCCAGCCGGATAATTAACAGGCTCATCAGGGGCGCTGGAGGAAGCAGCCCCGGCAGGCAGGTGCAGGAGCCCAGCCTTCCCCAACCCCCACACGGTTATCAGCCCTGAGTTGCATCCCGGCCTCAGGGAAAGTCGCTTCAATAATTTATTCGGACATTATCACAAACCCACTCCCAGCATGGTGGGAAGCGAGGGAAGGAAGGCACCGCGGCCGGAATGCCAAGCAGGGCAGCAGCCTCACCTGGCAGGGGGGCGGGTGCTGGGAATGCTGGGAGGAGGGCTGGTGCCTCCAATCCCAGGGACTGTCCACCTCTTCTCTTGGGCTCATCCATAAAATGGGCAAGGAAATACCTGTCCTGTTCCTCTCCTGAAGAGTAAAGAGAAAATGATGCCCCCGCCAAGCCTGGGCACCAGGGGTCCTGGGTCTTGGGGTCCTCCCCTGCCCTTCTGCCTGGTCTCAGCAGCAGAGCTGACTACAGAGCCCACAGGGTCTGTCTGGCTCCCCCAGCCGTCCCTCTTTTCTTTCCTTCCACCATGCCAGGCACGAAAATGGGCACTCGAGGTAGAACCCAGAAAAAGGTAAGTCCCTGTTCTCATGGGGCTTTGAGATTTTGAGTGGACAAAAAGCATTCACTGAGATAATTTATGGAGCAACTGAAACAGGGTAGTAATGGGACAGAGTGACCTGGGATAGGGAGCCATCTCAGCAAAGGCTGGCCAGCCAGGGCCAGCAAAGGAAGGCTGAGCTGAGACTGAAGAGGAGTGGAAGATGTGGGAGGAGAGTGTGGGACAGACACGGCTGCAGATGCCCATCCAGAAGAGGAAAGACACTGGAGAGACAGATCCTTAGGGCCCCGTAGGCCTGGTGAAGGCTGCATTTCCATTCAAAATGCGATGGGAAGTCATTGCAGGATTTAAGGTCGAGAAGAGGTGCCCTGCCCCTCTTAACATGTCTGAGGATTGAATGAATGAATGAGGGAGGGAGGGAATGGGTGATTGTGTGCATGAGTGGGTCCAGCCATGAGGACGCAGCAGTGTTGTCATCACCACTGTGATGAACGCCACTGAGACTAAATCTTTGCCCATCTCCTTGATTATTTTGGCAGAATACACTCCTAGAAGTGCCGATAATAATGATTTGTGGGACATGAGACAGCCCTTGGTGTCACAGAGAGAGTTGGGAGATGGTGAGGAACAGGACACTTCTTGCAGAAGGCAGGGCTACCCAGGCAAGGAAGAGGTACCCCCAGGCAGACAGGTGAGTCATGGCTGGAGAGTGGCAGATCTTCAGTCTTCACTGAGGCCTGGGACATGGCTGCTTCAGACGGCCTCATTTTGGGGTGCCAGTTCTGCATCAATGTCTCTAAGGGCCACAGCCATTGGTCTCGGGGCCCTCTCCATCACCATCATCTCCACTGTATCATCCCTCCAGCACCCCACACTGACTCCTGCTCTCCTTCCAGGCCTCTGTCACCTGGGGCCTGGAGCTCCAGAAAAGAGGAGAGGCTGGATGCCAGCTTGAAGTGGGGCCTCCTCCATGAGGACTAGGGTCTTCTCCCCTCAGGACAGTGCCTGTCAGGGGAGACTGAGGCAGACCCACTGGCCCCAGGCATTTGTCTGTCCATCTCTTTCTTTCTATGGCCAAGGCCAGACAAGGAGCAGGGTCTGAGACCTGGGCCAGAGGAGCCTGCATAGATGGGTGAGAGTCCCAGGCAGCCCCAGGGCCTAGGCTGGGCCACAGCGTTCATGTCCAGCTCTAGGTCCAAAGTGAATGGTCAAGGTCCGCTGTGGTCAGCCTCTGGACTCCTTAGCTAAGTCTGTGAGCCCCTCTTTCCTCATCTGTAAAATGAGAATAATGATCATACCTTCCTCACACAATTGAGATTATAAATATTAATAAATAAATGATAGCATTTATTATAATAATAACAGCTAACACTTTTTAAACACTTACAATGTGCTAGGCACTGTTCTAAATACAATTGAAATAATCTCTGCAAAGTGCATAGCATGAAGCCTGGTCCTCAGTAGGTGCTTAATAAGTGCTTCATGGATAAATTGAATTAATTGAGTAAACATCCCGGGTTCTCGGGGACAAGCCACAAACTCACAGGTGAATATGCATGGCCTACTGTGCGCCAGGCCTCAGGCTAGGTATTGTGGATCTGCCTTCCCCTCCCACTCAGATGGCAGGGACGCTGTTGCAGACTGTCAGGTGTGGAATATAAAGAGAGAAGCCTGGGGCTGCTGTAAGATGTGTCATTATCATTTTAGCCTGTCTTCCCCACCAGGATGGGCTTTCCACAGACAACTGACCACATCATCTGATGGCGGCTGGGCCCCGAGCATGCCGCTTTGGGTGCAACGGAAGGGAATGAGAGTCTAATTTGCTCTGAATACAGCTCACTAGCAGCCTGGCACACACTCTGATCAAATATTTAGGTTCTCAGGAGCCCTGCCTGCAATATTAATGCAAGAGGCCGGAGGCACTGGCTGCAGCCACGCCGAGGGCTGGGGCTTCAATAACAAACAAGGGCTTTGCACGCTGAAACATGAGCTGATCTGGTCCATGAGTAGGACAAAAGCACCATGGCAAAACACCTTAGATGCTTCCCCCATCACCCCACACACGCGATCCGAACCCATCCACTGCAGTCATCAGCACACCTTGCTGGCAGTCACGCAGAGACTTTTCAGAAGTTTGTACGTCTCCCCCGGGGCCTTTCCTTTCTGGAAATCTGGATGAAGGAAATAATCAGAAATGCGTTATGTTTAAGAATATTCATTTATTTATAATAATAAAGGGTTAAGAATATCAACAATTCTAAACAACAAGAGATGGGTTCAGGAAATGATAGCATATCCTCTTCGCAAAGTTGTCATGTAGTCATTAGAAATTACGTTTGCAAACAGTTTTAATGACATAGGACATTATCATGATCCAATATTTATTTTATTTATTTATTTTTTTTTGAGACAGGATCTCACTCTGTTGCCCAGGCTGGAGGGCAGTGGTGTGATCGCGGCTCACTGCAGCCTTGACCTCCCCAGCTCAAGGGATCCTCCCCCTGCCTCGGCCTCTCAAGTAAGCTTGGACTACAGGCGTGTGCCCCTACACCTGGGTAATTTTTGTATGTTTTGTAGAGATGGGATTTTGCCATGTCACCCAGGCTGGTCTCCATCTCCTAGGCTCAAGCGATCCACCTGCCTCGGCCTCCCAAAGTGCTCAGATTACAGGTGTGAGCCACCACGCCCAGCCCCAAATAATTAAGTGAAAAAGGCAGGACAAAAAAAATGCTATATCCAGTGCTAACACAATCGTTAAGATAACTGTTTACATAAACTTGGGCAAATTTCATCATCTCTCTAGGGATCTCTGTTTCCTCATCTGAAAACTAGGTGTAACACCTACCACATGGCTTGTTGTAAAAAAAAGCATAGGATGCTATTTGTAAATGGCCTAGGATAGCGTCTGGTAGGCAGTAGACAAGCAATTCGTGGTACCTGTTACATAAATTTTAACAAGAAGGACTAGAAGACGCTATCCCCAAATACTAATGACAAGCTGTGATAAGTGATAAGACTCTAATCATTTTAATTTTCTTCTTTCTTTTCTGTTTTCCTTACGTTTTACAGCATGGTGGATTACTTGTATAGTGAGAACCTTTCTAATAACCTTTATGTTATTCATTCAACAATTTTTTTTTTCTTTTTGAAATGGGGTCTCACTTTGTCACCTAGGCTGGAGTGCAATGGCATGATCTCCACTCACTGCAACCTCCGCCTCTTGGGTTCAAGCTATTCTTCTGCCTCAGCCTCCCGAGTAACTGGGATTACAGGCATGCGCCACCAGGTCCGGCTAATTTTTGTATTTTTAGTACAGATGGAGTTTCATCATGTTGGCCAGGCTGGTCTCGAACTCCTGACCTCAGGTGATCCACCTACCTTGGCCTCCCAAAGTGCTGGGATTACAGGCGTAAACCACTGTGCCCTTCCTCATTCAACAAATATTTATCGAGTGCTTACAATGTGCCAAGCACTGGGCTAGGCTTTGAGATACAAAGATGGATAAGACGGACAGAAATCTTTGCCCCTGTTGAGCTTAAGCAGGGGACGATGAACAACAGTCATAGCACATGAATAAATTGTGTAGCTGTTAGAAGGTTTTGACTTCTAACAGCTACACAATTAAGGAGATGTTAAGGAGATGGGGTGTGTGACGCTGGGGAGGCAGGGTGCAGTTTTGAAGAGTGGTGGGTGGGCCTGGCAGATATCCATGTAGAATATCCCAGGATGGCCCTGAGGTGGGAGCATGCTAGCAGGTACCAGGAGCGGCCAGGAGGCCAGTGAGATGGGAGCAGAGTTCATCGGTGGCAGCGGGGTGGGTTTCAGCTGAGAGCCACAGTCAGGAGTGAGCAGGGGGCCATGCAGGGGAGCCGCAATCTGACTGGGTCTGAACAACTCACTCCAACAGCCACTGAGCTGACAGGGGATTATCAGGTCCTCGGGAGGAAGCTGGGAGAACAGAGCGACTGAGGGTCCAGGCCTGGGGGCGGCGCTGGGGCCTGGGAAGAAGCTGTGGTGGATACTGGAATCTGAAGGGAGAGCCCCCAGACTTGGTGGATGGGCGTGGGTGAGAGAGAGGGAGAACTCTAGGATGATCCCAACGTTTCTGGTTTGAGCAACTGGAAGGAAAAGCTGTCCCTGCAGATGGACTAGGGGATGAGGAAGGAGATGAGTATGTTTAAAAATGAAACAAGGCACAGAGAAAGAGAAGTGTTTGATGTGCAAAGCTCCAGGGGCAAGAGGAACCCGGAGAGGAGCGGGCCCAAGTGCATGTGGAAGGGCGGGAGGTGGATGGGGGGCTGTGGGGGCCCCGGCCCTGGTGAATAATGGAGGAGGCTGAGCCTTTGATGAGCAGCTGCCGGCAGCCGGCTGGGCAGCGGAAACAGCTTTGCACTGGGCCACTCCAGGCCTCCCAGGGGACACACACTCTTACCCGCTCCTCCGCTCACCAGGCAGCCCTCCTCTACTCTAACAGAAGTAGTGCTGTGACTGTTCTAGAGGCTCAGAGCATCTCTAACACAGACTCCACCCAGGCAGGACTTCCCACTACAGTTTTCCTGCCAGATGACCCCCTAGCTGTGCCCTCACACCTCCAGGGACAGGAGGAGCGGGAGTCCTTCTATGGACAGGGGTGAAGGAAGTCAACCTCCTGTACTGTTATTCTGCCCATACTCCACCCTGGCTTTCCGGAGACTCTGCCCAGGTAAAACCCTCCCCTGCCTTTGATCAGAGGCCACATGGAGCCCAGAATGGAGAGGGCCGGGAGCAGCCCTGGACTTCAGGGACGAAGCCTGACTCAATCTTTTGTTTTGTTATTAACTTGTGGCTTAACCTGCACCCTCCAAATCTTATCCATTCACCGTCCCCCACCCACCCATTCCCCACTCACCCATCTAGCCAAGACCCAGGCAGAACGGATTTGGACACTGCTTTGCCACCTCCAAGTCTTGTCGCTGGGATACGCTTCTTGCCCTCTCTGAGTCTCAGCACCCCCCCGCTCCGCTGCTGGAAATGGGGGTATTGATCTGTATCTACCTAGTGGTGGTTGTGGGGAGCATCACAGGACACTTTGGGGTGTGACATCTCCCTTTCCTCCTACTTTGTCCAGGCGGAAAAGTTGGCTTCCTCTGTGGCATCCCTGGTCCCCCTCCCCCAGCACCTCCCCGCTCCTCAGTAAACCTGCCTTCAAGCAAGGATGGGAAGGAGAGCGCAGGAAGGCACCCTGGCTGCTGCCTCCCCTTGGGGCACACAAAGCACTGCCCCTCCGGAAAGGAGCCAGAGAGAGAGCAATCCAGGCCAAGGACGAAGGCAGGTAAATCTCCGGTGGAAATTTAGGTAGCAGTTGACAGGAGAGCCTGAAGTACTCACTGAATTGTGTTCCTGGCAAGGAAAAGGGCTTTGTTAACTGTGGAGTGCTGGACCAATGCAAGCATTGCTCTTGTTATGCCTTTTGTGTGTTTAATCCTCAGAATAATATGGTAAAATGGGAGAGGCCACTGCACTCATTTAGAGAGGAAGAAACCAAGTGTCAGACTAGCAGCGGACAGCTGGCACTTGGTTCCTCCAGGGCACCTTAGCCACTTCCACCCGTGTCCCTGTTGACCCCTCTCCCCAGTGAAGCCCCACCTGGCCTCATTCAGGAGGACTGGCAGGGCCGGGGAGCTCGGCGCCCTGCTGAATACCACAGTGCTCTGATAGCCCAGAGCGTGCCACTGCTTCCAGTTCCCTATGCCAGACAGGCCAAGTCCCACCTGTGAAGAATGAAGATTGAACCTTATGAATGTCACTCGTCACGAGGCAGTGGCTCCCCTTAGACTGCTTCCTGCCTAAGTTCTTGAAAAGCAATTCACTGTGTGTCAAGTGACCACAAGAGATACGTGGAAGGCCCTGCCCTGAGCTGCCCTGGGCATCTGGCTCAGACGGCAGGACAAAGTGCAGTCTTTCATTAAAGCTGGGGAGGGTCGGGAGCGGTGGCTCACGCCTGTAATCCCAGCACTTTGGGAGGCCAAGGCAGGTGGATCACTTGAGGTCAGGAGTTCGAGACCAGCCTGGCCAACATGGTGAAACCCCCATCTCTACTAAAAATACAAAAATTAGCCAGACGTGGTGGTGCGTGCCTGTAATCCCAGCTACTAGGGAGGCTAAAGTGGAAGAGTTGCTTAAACCGGGAGGCAGAGTTTGCAGTGAGCCAAGATCATGCCACTGCACTCCAGCCTGGGCGACAGAATGAGACTGTGTCTCAAAAAAAAAAAAAAAAAAAAAAAAACCTGGGAAAGAATGCTGCCCACGGTCTGGGCTAGCCTAGATCCTGAGACCCTGGACCCCGAGACTCTGAGCAGCTCTACAGCCTGGAAGGACCCAGCGTTCAGTCCCCAGTCCCCAGCACCCCTTTTAGGCAGGACATCCTTCCCCAGGTGCCTCGGCTCTAGTGGCCGAGCCCAGAGCCCTGCTTCCAACCCTCCTCAGGACCATCTCTGTCCCCAGCAGTACACCCTGCTGTGCCCAGCTCAGGGGATGGGTGGGTGGGCCTGGTCCTAGTGACCTTGACTGCCAGGTTAAGGGTTTCAGACTGAATATGAGAACAAGGCAGGGGGCAGGCAGGGTCTCGGTAGGCCTGCTGAGGGTCTAGATAGGTTTGGGGAAGGATTAAGGGAATTCCTGACTTCTCTAGCGTGGATGAGCAATGGGTTACCGAGGGGAGCAGGAAATCTTGCCTTTGAGGCTGACACCAGGGAGGCCAAATTTGAGCCCTCTCAAATCCCTACCTTGATGTTTTCTGTGCCATAAATAGGACCTAGTCAAACATCCTTCCACCTATTCATTCAACCCATCCATCCACCCACCACATACAGAGTCTATCCTCTGTGTCCGGCAGGGGACTCTGTAGACCTTGGCCTGAGGGTGGCTTTGTGAGGCCCCAGAGGGCAAGTCTATTATCCTGTGTATAGACACCACCCAAGGTAATAACTGCTGTGTTTAAGGGCCACTGGATGCCATGAGCTGTGCTAAGGGTTGCATATATATATTCTCAGCACAGACTCCCACAACGGTCCCATGAAGCAGAGCTGGTAGCCCATTTACAAATGAGGGCCCTGAGGCTGAGAGAGTTTAAATGCCTCATGTAAAGTCCTGCCATTCATAAGTGGCAGGATTAGGACTTGAATCCAAGTCCATGTGACTCCAAAGCCTGGGCTCTCAACTCCTTCTAATGCCTAAAATGTGATGGGGCTTTAGAGGGAAGGGGTATGGATCTGGGCGCGTGTGCTTGTAGATTTGATGCGTAACATACAGGCCACGTGTCCAGTGCCTGCTCTGCCGGACTCAACCACTTGTTGAGTCCCCCTGCAGGGTCACGGGTGGGGGCTCAGGGCTCCTGCTGGGTGCGGATGATCCATGAGAACCAAATCTGGAAAAAGACTCCTGGCATATTGTAGCGTGAAGTGGTTTTTCAAGTGGCCAGATTTAGTGTTCCCAGGTTGGAGAGAGGCAGACACCGTGCATTAAAAATGACAGTGAGCAGTGTAAATTATCAGGCACAGTGCTTAGGTTTATGGACTTTGTCCATAATTCTCGCTCGATCCAGTGTGATCAGAAATGAAATACGTCCAGGCCGGGCCTGTTACTGTGTGTGGGCCTGGCGTCTTCCGGCTTACTTATCCTTCCTAATCCACTTTGTAATTTATGGGGCCCGCCAAAAAGCCGCCTGCCACAATGCCTCCTGGATTTCTTCAGCTGAGGATCATGTCTCCTCCCTTGCCATCAGGGCGCAGAAGGCAGAGACAGCAAAATTCTTCTGTTCAAGGTGTAGGGAGGCAGGTTGGAGCTGCACACGGTAAACTCTGGCACTACCCCTCTGTGGTCAGATCCCTCTGAGAACAACTCAGGAGATTAACTCACAGTGGCCTTAGGTGCCTCTGAGCCTGTCGGTCTCCACTCCCCCATCCGAGACTGGACTTGATGACGCAAATGCCAACTCTAGTTGCTGGGTATGGCTGCCTGGAACAGAACTGACATTGATTCAGAGGGGCATCGGCTTCATGGGAAAGATGCCTGTTTGATTAGTGATGTCTGCTATGGTCTGGAGATGCAGGGAGTGATGCTACACACACCGTGTGCCTGCTGTCCCTAATAGAGTCCCCCAAGGGCCTTTCACCTCTGACATCGTGGCCTCTGTTGTGCCCTGTCTGTATAATGGAGGTGATAATTGATATTCCCTATTTGTAAACATGGGAGTTAGACCAGGAGAATCAAGGTCTTCCTCTGTGCTCCTACAGCATTTTGTCCATGCCACTGTTAGCCGGTACGTGCGCATGCTAGCCTGGGGTACTCTGAGGGCTGGCGTCTGATTTATCTCGGGGTCCCTGGCGACCAGCACAGACATTCCCACAGAGTGAGCTCCAGTGAATGTTGATGAATGGATGGATAGATGGGTGACTACATGGAAAAATGCATGAACGAATGGATGGGTGGAAGGATGGATGAATGCATTGCAGCCTCACAGGGTGTTAGTGGAGATTGACCCCATGCTGTTAAATGTCTGAGGAACGGGGAGGCAAAAGGAATGTGAAAGATAAGATGCCAGCGTGTTCAGGGCGCTGAACAGGAGCAACAAGGACGTGAGGCTGGGATGTGGAGGAGTGTGTGGGGGTCTGAACCCTGTCCGGGAGATAAGCTTGCCTAGGCTTCAAAAGAGGGCTGGCTGGGGGCGGGGGCTGCCTCCAGCAGAAGGCACAGGGAACAGGGCACGGGCACTGGTGATTCTGGTTTTGTTTAGCAAACTATGACTGCCCTTGTTGCTTTCTCTGATGATCTACGTAATGAATTTTCCTGATAGAAACATTCACGCAGAACAGTGCAAGTACACAGAGCAAACAAAAATCACTCCAGATCCCACCACTGTGAGGGAATCAGTGGTAAGACTTGGGTGAACCTTTTTCAGAGACTTCTCTATGCACCTAAATATGTATGCACATGCATATATATTATACAAATACAAAGCTGCAAAAATGAGGCACTCTTCTATGTGCTGTGCTATAACCTAATTTTGTCATTCAACGGCATGTTAAAAACGTATTCATCTATATCATCATTTTAAAGGTGAAGAAATTCAGCTCAGAGATGGGAGGCCATTCACCCACATATCTACCCTGTGGGTTTTCTCTCCCTCCCCCAGCTCCTTCTTTCCTTCCTTCCTTCCTCCCTTCCTCCCTTCCCCTTCCCCTTCCCCTTCTCCTTCCTTCCTTTCTTCCCTCTTCTTTTTCTTCCCTTCCCTCCTTCTTAAAGAAATAAGTTCACTGGAAGCACGGAAACAAAACTCTAAGTCTCACCATAGAGTATGTAAATGGTTGACATTTTTTGTTTGTTTGTTTAGAGACAAAGTCTCGCTCTGTCACCTGGGCTGGAGTGCCATGGCACGATTTTGGCTCACTGCAGCCTGGACCTTCCAGGCTCAAGCCACCCTTCCACCTCAGCCTCCTGAGTAGCTGGGACTAGAGGCATGCACCACCACATCCAGCTATTTTTTTGTAGAGACAAGGTCTCACTAGGTTGCCCAGGCTGATCTTGAACTCCTGGACTCAAGCGAATGGATGACTTTTAAATGCTGTTTTCATTTGACTCTGTACTCCAGAAGCGGTCAGAATGAAATATGTAGTGCTGCCGTACTGTTACGCGTAGATCTGCGTCTTTTCTCTTCTTCTGAAGAGCACAAATGCTTAATTAAAAGTGCAACAGTGCATCCCTGAGACTTGGGAGGTGGCAAATGTGATGAAGCAGGGCTTGAAATGTGCTTTGCAGCAAGGCTTGTTCTGTGTCACTGCTGTTGCTGGGGAAAGAAGATGCCCTGGATGGCCTGCTGGTCTCAGGATGAGGATGACAGACATGGAACGCAGAGCTGCTCCAGCCAACCCACAAATTTGGGAGTGAGAAAATAATGTTTACTGATTTGCACCACTGAGATTTTGAAGTTGTTTGTTCTGCTGCAATAGTTGACTGATAGATCAGGAATGGACTGCTAAGTAACTCAAGCTCTTGGGTCTCAATCCCCTCATCTGAAAAATAGAGATAGTAATGACCTAACTACCGGGCCATTGTATGAGTCAAATGGGTGACTAACTGCACAGTTGGTAGTGAGCACTCGATACCAACTCTTATTAGTGCCTGACCTGCGAGTGATGTTTTTCAAATCACACCACCCACTAATGGACCCGGAAATCGACTTAGTGCGTCACCACAAGGGTTTTCTTTTGATAGGATAGACTAGAAAGAGATTACACTACTTTGCAATTAGGAAGGGTAAATATTGTTTCCTGGGACTGCTGTTTCAAGGCGTGTGTGTAAAACAAATTCCTTTCTGTGTGTCACAGTCAAAAAAATTGACAAGCCTCTGCTGAGCGTGGTCGGACTGTTTCCTTCCCTGGTTGTTGGTCCTTGGCCAGGAGACAGGAGCAGAGGTGGGGTGGGAGCAGGGGAGGGACACCAAGGGCAAGTATCAGGATCGTCATTTTCAACGAGTATTTATTGAGCTCCTCCCAAGTGAGATAGTATCACGTCTGGCACAGAGTCTGCACTCAATAAACAGCAGCCATTATTAATATCATTATGACCATGCTGTTCCCTGTGTCTCTCTAATTTTCACCTCATTCATTTATTCATTTGCTATTCAACAAACATTGACTGAGTACAGAGTGATGGGGACATAAAGATGACCCAGGTGTAGCCCCTGCTTCTGCCCAGAGGCTGGTTTTTGTGTTGATTGGCTTGTGTCCACCCTCGTGAGGGGTTAAGAGCTCCAAATTGGGAGCCAGACAGCATGAATATGAATTCCAGCTCCTCTACTTACCAGCTGTGTAACCTTGGGCAAGTTACTTACCCTGTCTGTGCCGCATCCATAAAGTGCAGACATCAGTAATGAGGTTACTGGGTGTGTTAAATACTCACTTAGGCAAAGCACGCAGAATGCCGTCTGGCCCACAAGATGCACACAGTGAGGGTCTGTTGGCTGTTATTACTGCTGTCAAGGTTCAAGCGTGTGACTTGGAAAGAACCCAGGAGATGTGGAGCCCAGGATGGTAGCACGCTTCATCTCAAGTACTGGTGGCCTGGAGTGCTGTGCTGAGAAGGATTCTGAGATTGGATCTGGACTCAGTAAATAAAGTCTTGAGTAATTAGGGATGTTGGCATGGGCAAGGAAGCGAGAATGGGGGTGCATGTTTCACCTACTTGCCATCCCTGATCCAGCCCAACCTTCTGCCTTTACAGACAGAGAACTGAGCCCTCAAGAGAGGAAGGCACATGCCCAGGTCACAGCTGGCATTCTTCTGGGATGGGACTTCTGACTTCATCCAGGGCTCCTGCTGATGATCCTTCCACCGTGGGAGAACCAGAGGAGCAAGAAAGCATTTTCCAAGGCGCTGTTGGAGCCTCTCCCCCTTGGCACCCACTCCTCTAGGAGCTCAGTAGCTTGCACCAGCCTTAATTGAGCTAGGGAACATTTGAGGCAAAATATGGCCCTGCAGAGAGCAGTCGCTTGAATGGCACTTTTTGGGATGATGAATGTACTTGTTTGGATTTGAATGAGGCAGAATCAGCAGATACGGTATTGCACTGGAAACCGATGGGGTGGAGAACTCTCCTTTTTTCCCTTGAAAAAGCATGATTTTTTATATTGCAATTAAACAGTCCTTTGGGCTGATTTTGCTTCTCTACTGCTGACATCGAAAAATGCCAAACAAAGATAGCGGCTTTCTCTCCTTGAGATGCACCTCCAGCGATGGGGAAGCAGCTGCTGCTGTCGCTTGGGAAAACAGGGTGAGAGATGCCAGCTCTGGGGTCAAGGGCTGCTGACATCCTCTTGGGAAATGTGGCTTCCTAGCCTGTATGCACATGACCTCCAGGCATTTGAGGGGCCCCAGCCCAGTTTTTCCCATGAAAGATCACCAGCCCATGCCACAAGTTACCTTTTCTACCCTGGAGCCCATGAATGACCCTATTTGCTAAGGACCCCAAAGACTGTGTATCTGAGATTCCCCCCTGGGAGCCTAAGGTTTCGAGGGCTGGACCTTGCAAATGGTCCTTATTAGGGGTCACTTCAGTCTTGTGGGGGCCATCAGCACTTGAGGCTTTTGAGTGTCCAATAACCGAGTCCCCTTCCATCTGCAGAGGCATTTCAAAAGAGTTGAGATGCAGGATCTTACGTCCCACTGTAGAAATTGAGGCAGAACAGGTGCTCTTCTTTTTTTTTTTTTTTTTGAGATGGAGTCTCGCTATGTCGCCCAGGCTGGAGTGCAGTGGCCGGATCTCCACTCACTGCAAGCTCCGCCTCCTGGGTTTACGCCATTCTCCTGCCTCAGCCTCCCGAGTAGCTGGGACTACAGGCGCCCGCCACCTCGCCCGGCTAGTTTTTTTTTTTTTTGTATTTTTTTAGTAGAGAGGGGGTTTCACCGTGTTAGCCAGGATGGTCTTGATCTCCTGACCTCGTGATCCGCCCGTCTCGGCCTCCCAAAGTGCTGGGATTACAGGCTTGAGCCACCGCGCCCGGCCAGGTGCTCTTCTTTTGGCCAGTGCAGTGGCTCACGCCTGTAATTCCAGCACTTTGGGAGGTCGAGGCAGGTGGATCACTTGAGGCCAGGAGTTTGAGACCAGCCTGGCCAACATGGTGAAACCCCATCTCTACACAAAATACAAAAATTAGCTGGGTGTGGTGGTGCATGCCAGTAATCCCAGTTACTCAGGAGGCTGAGGCATGAGAAATGCTTGAACCTGGGAGGTGGAGGTTGCAGTGAGCCAAGATGGCGCCACTGCACTCCAGCCTGGGTGACAGAGCGAGACTCTGTCTCAAAAACAAAAACACAAAATAGGACAAGTGGTCTTCTCCCTGAAATCTGGGACATGGGCTCAGCTGGGAACCATGCTGGGACCTTGACTCCGGAAGAAAGGACCATGTGAGGTGGTGGCGAGAAAGTAAACGATGGAGGTTAAGAACATGGGCTCCAGAACGAGTCAGTGGGTGGAATCCTGGCTTTCCCACTTACCGGCTGGAATCTTGGCCAACTTGTTTTGCCTTTTATGCCTCAGTTTCCTCATCTATAAAATGAGTTAAAACAGAAGAAGTCTTTAGCACATGCCTGGGCCCCAGGAGGGCTCTGCGAAGGTCAGCTGTTGCCGGTATTTGTAATGGTGACAATGGCAGTCTCACAGAGGCAGCTGAGTCGTCTGTGTGACTCGTTCCCATGGTGAGGGGCTGCCAGGCAGGGCCACTATAAGTGACTGGTTCTAAGGTACAGTGGTGGCTGAGTCCTCAGTGGCCTGGCCAATATCCTTTCAACTGGAAGCACTTTTCCTGCTTAAGTTGGTTACGTCTGTTTTTGTGGCCCTTAACCAGGACCCTGACTGGTCCACACCATAATTAATCCATAGCACGGTTTAGAGAAAGCTTCAGAATCAATTTGTGTGGTCAGGGCTGCCTTGGATTAAGAATGTAATATCCGTTATCTGCTTGAGCCTTCGAAACCCCCGGGAGGGACACAGCACCTTCTGTTTTCCACTTGCTCGGTCAGTACTTGTAGATTCACAAATGAGATAAGAGACAAGAGGACTCGCAGTCAATTAAAAGAACTTTGCCACCAGCTGAGTATAACAGAATCCTTAGCAGACCTCAGTTCAAATCCTGTCTCCATCACTTTCTTTGGGTGAATTACCCCCTGCTCCCCGGTCTTGGTTTCCTTATTGGTAAAGTTAAAAGAATGATAGCCAGAGAATTCCAGAAGAGAATACTGTAATGCAACATGCTGGCAATGTTGGTGGGCAGGACAATGACTGATCTCACTAAAGAATTTGTGGTTCTTTCAGAGGTTGGGGCAGGAAAAGGGCACTGGGACTTGGGGGCAGGGGTGTGGGCCTGAGGGCGGGAGAGACCTGTGCTGGGCAGAGGGCCTACTCCACTCCCTCCAGGACAAAAGCGTGGCGTGTGTCACTCTTGGCTTTCAGTATGCTCAGGCACTCAGTGGTCCGTCCCAGGACTGAAGTGTTCCTTGGGGCTTGGTACCTGTAGGCTATCTCAGCCACCTGGCTCCCCTGGGCTTCTTGTGGAGAGAAGGGTGTATGGGCTTCTATTAGCCAAGCGAATCCCAATGGTTAGAAGAAATGGTTCTGCTGTAGTCAGACTGTCCAGATTAGAATCCTAGCAGCACCACCAACTTGCTGTGTGACTTTAATCAAGTTAATTCACCTCTCTGAGCCATAATTTCCCTATGTGTCCCTCACAGGGTTTTTGCGAGGATTAAGCATTTAACACCAAGCCTCCTCCAGATCTCTCCCAGCGCTGGAGGAAAGGAAGTTCAGCTGGAGCAGGAGTGCAGCTAACAACAGGACTTGGCTTGCTCTGGGCTCAAGGGAGAGGCCTTGTTGAGGTTCACTGGTATCTGGAGCAAACCGCAGTCTGGCTCTGGTGCTCAAGATGGTGCCTTATGCAAAGACAGTAAGGGCTCCCCAAGAAGGAGCTGTAGTTATTACGATTTTGGGCACAGGCCCTCATTCAGAAAGTGGAGGAGTTTAATTACAGGCAAATTGTGAATAATGTGATTCTTTCATTCCTATAACTGTGACTTCCAGACACCTGCTCCATTCAAGAAAAAAAATAGGTTTAAATTGAAAAACGCTTCTTCTGCAGTCCTTAATCACCACCTCATTGAAGTGCATGGTACAAAACGTCTTCTGCTGAGGAAATCTGAGAGTGACAGGAAGAGTGTGAGAGGGAGGACAGAGCCCCTGCATGGGGAGGGCTGACCTCCTTTGACTTGGCTGGGAGGGGGACTATCCTGACATGGGACAGGATCACTGACACTGTCAAGGCCACCGCCTTGACAGAGCATTTCACATTCCTCTAAGTGACATCTACGAAAAGTTAAAAGCATAAAAAGCATAAAAATATTTATTTGAAAATGTTGAGTGAGAAGAGCAGAATATAAAATTAGATGACCAGATGATCACAAGTATCTAAAAACAAAGTAATTTCCTTCCCAAGATGGAATAGCAGGGGCCAGATTAATCTTCCCAGATGAAACAACAAGCCAGACAAAATACAGGAAACAATGGATTTCAGACATTGAGGACCAGGCAGTGCAGACAGTGGCCCCCAAGGAAGGAGATGCAAAGGATTGCACGTTGGATTGCCCAGTTGCCAGCCTGGTGAGAGGCTGCAGGGCAGGGGGGCACCAAGGTGGAGCCTACCTTCCCTGAGTTGAAGAAACAGAGTGAAAGTCCAGGGAGCCATGGCGCTAGAATTCAGAGGGCAGAGGAACTAAGAAGGGAAAGCTGCCCACAGAGAAAATTCTGGCAATTTGCAGAGGTCCTCCCTTGTGCCTTCAGCTGAGCACTGATCAATGCCTGTGTGACAGGAGATTACCAAAGGCTGCAGAAGAGACACCAAAAAGGAGCAGGGGGAGTGATGCCTGGACTCACGCAAGATAGGGAATGGTTTGTCACAACAGTCATAGATACTAAATTCTTTTTTTTTTTTTTTTTTTTGAGACAGAGTCTCACTCTCTCGCCCAGGCTGGAGTGTGCAGTGGTGCGATCTTGGCTCACTGCAGGCTCCGCCTCCCGGGTTCACGCCATTCTCCTGCCTCAGCCTCCTGGTAGCTGGGACTACAGGCGCCCGCCACCACGCCGGGCTAATTTTTTGTATTTTTTAAGTAGAGACGGGATTTCACAGAGTTAGCCAGGATGGTCTCGATCTCCTGACGTCGTGATCTGCCCGCCTTGGCCTCCCAAAGTGCTGGGATTACAGGCGTGAGCCACCGTGCCCAGCCGATACTAAATTCTACAATATATTGAATTTGTTAACCTTGCCCTTTCTCCCACACTTTCAATGTATTTCAATATATTGAATCTAACAATATATTGAAAGGATGATACATCATGGCCAAGTGGAGTTTATCCCAGGAGTGTAAGGTCGGTTTAATATTTAAAAACCAATCAGTGTGATTCAGCATATAAACAGACTAAAAAAAGAAAAATATATGATCATCTTAATAAATGAAAAACGTTTGGATACAATCTGGTCTCCATTTATAATAAAAATTGTTCTCAACAAACTAAGGATGGGAGGAAATTTTCTCAACCTGATAAAAGGCATCCACAAAAATTCTTCAGCTAGTGTCATTATTAATCATTAATGGTGAAAGACTGAATGCTTTCCTCCTACAATTAAGAATAAGGCATGGATGTTCTCTCTATTATTACTATTCAACATTATACTGAAGGCTATAGGCAGTGCAATAAGGCAAGAAAAAGAAATTACATCCTTAAGATTAGAAAGGAAGAAGGAAAACTTTATTCACAGAAGATGTGATCATCTATGTAGAAAATCTTACAGATCCTACAAAAAATTACTAGAAATAATAGGGAGTTTAACAAAGATACAAAGTCAATACACAAAAATCAATTGTATTTCTATTCTACTATTCTGTATTTCTACTAGAAATACAGAAATGTGTGTCTGTATACTAGGAACAAATACTTATATTTTTATATTTAAAAAGTGAGATCATACAATTCCTCAAAATATGAAATATTATGAATAACTTTGTCAAAAAACATTCAAGACCCAAACATTGAAAATTTACAAAACATTGCTGAGAGAAATCAAGATGTAAATAAAAAGGGAAATATATCATGTTCATGAACCAGCAGACTATGTATTGTTGTTAACTATCCTCAAATCGGTCTGTAGATTCAATGCAATCCTAATCACATCCATCAGGCTTTTTTGTATGTGTGTGGAAATTGACAATCTGATTTCAATATTTATATGTAAATGCAAAAGGATCTGGAATTGCCAAAGCACCTTTGAAAAAGAACAAACTTGGAGGACACACACTACCTGGTTTTAAGACTTATTATAAGGCCACAATAAACAAGATAGTGTGATATTGGTATAAAAATAGATAAATAAATAAATGAAACAGAATGGAGTACAGTAAAAGACCATACATGTACAACTGATTTTTGAGAAAGGTGAAAGGCTGCACTTTTCCACAAATGATGCTGGGACAGTTGTATGACCCAAATGACCAAAAAATGAAGCTTGACCGTTACCTTATACGTAAAAATTAACTTCCGAACGAGCTAAACTCTAAAACTTCTAGAGGAAAACATACGAGAAAATATTAATGACCTTGGGTTTGGGAAATATTTATAAATACAACACAAAATTACAAATTATAAAAGAAAACAAATCAGTAAGTTGGACTTCATCAACATTATAAAGGCTTATTCTTCAAAATAATCCGTTAAGGCTGGGCTTGGTGACTCACGCCTATAATCCCAGCACTTTGGGAGGCTGAAGTGGGTGGATCACTTGAGATCAGAAGCTCAAGATCAGCCTGACCAACATGGCAAAACCCCATTTCTACTAAAAATACAAAAATTAGCCCAGCATAGTGATGCACACCTGTAATCTCAGCTACTCAGGAGGCTGACGCACAAGAATTGCTTGAACCCAGGAGGTGGAGGCTGCAGTGAGCTGAGATCGCGCCATTGCACTCTAGCCTGGGCGACAGAGTGAGAATTTGTCTCAAAACAACCAAACCAAACCAAACAAACAAACAAAAAGGAATCTGTTAAGAAAATGAAAAAGCAAGCCACAGACTGGAAGAAAATATTTGCAAATTATATACCAACATAATGATGAGTGGTGCACAGCTTTGTGAATATACTAAAAGCCACTGAATTTTACATTTTAAAAGGATGAAATTCATGCTATGTGAATTATATCTCAATAAAGCTGTAAACAAAAACAGCATATATCCAACAAAGGACTTGTATCTAGACTATATAAAGAACTCTTGCAACTCAATAAGATTATAAACTCAATTTTTAAAACTCAGCAAAAGATTTGAACAGGCACTTCACCAAAGAAGATGTATGAATGGCAAATGAGCACATCGAAGATGCCCTGGATCATTGGATCATTAAAGGACAACAGGTTAGAACCACAAGGAGACACCACTACACACCTGCCAGGATGGCTCGGATTCGTATTCCATTGAGTCAGCCCCCAGGGAGCACAGTCAGTGTGGCGCACGAGCTCCCAGTGTGTGCAGGAGGCCATCTGCCTCTCCTCACCTACGATGTCCAATCTAGCACCCCAAGTACCCACCTGCCATGTTAAGGAGTTCACTGCACCCTATTTGGCCAGGACAGTGTCTGGATCCCAGGCTGGGGGTGGGGGGAAGTGCATGAGAAAGGGGAGGGGAAGAAATAGCAAAGGAGACTTAAGGTGGATGGTGGCAGCAGTTGTGGCCCAGGGGTGGGGAGGGGGGTGGATGAGTCTGGTTCCCAGCAGGCGCCAGCAGTGTAGGGAGCTTGGGGGCTGTCTTAGTCCATTCAGGTGGCTATAACAAAACACTGTAGACTGGGTAATTTATAAACAATACCAAGTATTGCTCACAGTTCTGAAGGCTGGAAAGTCCAAGATCGAGGTGCTGGCAGGTTTGGTGTCTGGAGAGCGCCTGTTCCTTATGGACCGCAGCTTCTTTCTGTGTCTTCATTTGGTGGAAGGAGCAAAGAAGCCCCCCTGAGGATCTGTTTTGTCTCTTTAACAGAGACAGGTTTCACCATGTTGCCCAGGCTGGTCTCAAACACCTGGCCTCAAGTGATCCACCTGCCTTGGCCTCCCAAGTGCTGGGATTACAGGTATGAACCACCATGCCCAGCCCCGAGCATCTTTTTAAGTGCATGAGCCCCATTTATGAAGTGGAGCCCTTATGATTTAATTACCTCTTTATACTATCCCATTGGGTATTAGGTTCCAACACATGAATGTTGGGGGAACGCCAACATTCAGATCACAGCAGGAGCCAGGAGGATGGGTAAGAATGAGCAGGAACCAACCAGTGTGAGGGCATGGACTCAGCAAGCCCTGAGGAAGAGCAAAGGGCAGATCTGAGAACTTAGCAGGCAGCCTCAAAAGGACTTGAGGAGTAGCTGGATTTGAGCGGGTTTGGGGGACAGAGAGAAGGACCTGCCAGGGGGTCAAGATCATGTACTCCACCAAGACAGAGGGTATGAGGAGCAGGAACGTGAAAAGACACCAGCTGCCACATCCCAATTGTGCAGTCTGGGTGCCCCTGGGCATCCTGGCACTTGCCCAGTGGGTCACTGGATGTGTGTGTCTGAGGGTCAGAGAGCTCCAGGCCGGAGCAGACAACATGATGGTCAGCAGAGGGAAGTGTCTAGAAGCCTTGAGAGTGGAGACATTGCCTCAGGAAAAGGAGAATGGGGGCAGAGGAGCCAGGGCCATGTGCCAAGGGACACTTACATTAAGGGAACACCAGGCTCTCAAAAAGGGAAATGAAACCAAGTGGCCTGTTTTCCTGCCAGCTCCTCCCTGGCTGTGACTTGAGACAGCAGAAGGAGGAGAAGGGGAGTGGGGAGGACTCTGGCCCTGAAATTGGAGGAGACAGGCCTCACAGAGGCGCCAGACAAAGGCACCCCCTCTAAGGAACCCACCAACCTGGTTTCCTAATGTTCCAATCTATGTTTTTCTTTTAAAAGAAATTGGGCCAAATTCCAATCTGTAGTCCACCAGCCCTTCTGCTCTTTCCCTTTTCCTTCACTCAGGGACCCAGAACTTACTGAGCGCCTACCACCAGGCTGCTGCTGGAATACCCTGGGGAATGAATCAGACACAGTCTCTGCCCTTAGGGACGGGCGTTCCAGGCTGGTGGCCCCAGGTTAACAAGGGGGCTGGCAGGGACTCCTGCAGGGCTCTCTGGAGGGTCAGCTCCAAGCCCTTTTTTTCTCTGTTTCCAGCATTTTGTTCTCCCTTAACATAGGTGCCCCTCAGCGCGTCGCCCGGCCTCCTCCGCCACACTCTCCCATCTCCAGGGGAACATCTCCACCCTCAAAGCTTTCAGGCACTCCCCTCTGCTGACAACCATGCGGCTTACTCAGGCCCAGAGTTTTTTCCTTTCTTTCCTTCTTTTTTTTTTTTTTTTTTTTTTGAGACAAGATCCCCTTCTGTCAACCAGGCTGGAGTGCAGTGGCACGATCATGGCTCACTGCAGCCTCCACCTCCTGGGCTCAAGCAATCTTCCTGCCTCAGTCTCCCAAGTGACTGGGTCTACAGACATATGCCACCACACCTAGCCTAGCTCATTTTTTCATTTTTTGTGGAAACAGGGTTTCGTCATGTTGCCCAGGCTGGTCTTGAACTCCTGGGCTCAAGCAACCTTCCCACTTTGACCTCCTATAACAGAATGCTGAGATTATAGGTGTGAGTAACCACACTCAGCCTTCTGGAGCTTTCTGACCCTCAGACACACACAGCCAGAGGCCCACTGGACAAATGCCAGGATGCCCAGCGCACCCAGATTACACGTTTGCAAAGTGGAAGTTAGTGTCTTTCCACATGCCCACACCTCATAGTCTCTGCCTCTGTCAAATGGAAGGCTGTGACCCTCACCCCCACCAACTCATCCTCACTTCTCTCTCTCCCTCTTCCAACAAATCCAGTCACTCAGGGAGTCCCACTGACAATGCCTGCTGAGTTCTTCTTGGATCTGGCTAGGTCTCTCTCCTTAGTACCTGTTCAAGTTCAGGCCCTCATATCTGACTGGTTCCCTCTCACTTCCATCTTTCTTTGGTCTGAAATCTCCCTAGTATGTAGTATGTAGCAGATAAGAGATTTTTAGTTGCAAGTGACATAAACCTAACTCAAATTAGCATAAGCAAAAAGTGGAATGTATTGGCTCACATAACTAAAAGGCACAGGCTCGCTTCAGGCATGGCTGGATCCAGCAGATAAGCAAAGTCAAGAGCACGTGGTCCCTCTGCTTTGCCATTTTCTGGATCAACATAATTCCCTGGCACACTCTGTCCATGGGCTGGTCTCATTTTTCCCACCTCAAGGCCAGCAGAAAGAGAGATTTTTTTTTTTTTTTTAACAGATCTAACCAGAATCCAGTTGCATTTCATTGACTGTGACTGGGTTGCATGGTCATCTCTACACTAGTCACTGGGCACAGTGCATGCAGCACTCTACTGGGGCATGTCTGCACCATGTGCTTACCCCCGAGGTTGGGCGTGGGGTCAGCACCACATAAACCATATGGGCTACAAGTAGGGAAAGGAAGGTGCCTCCAGGAAAATCCATGTCTCTGGGTATGTAGGATGGCTATGAAATTGGTGTCAGGAGAAATGATCAACCCTGCCTTACACAGGAAAGCACCTGCAGAGAACGGGAAGCTGTGAAAGGTTTGCTGAGTAAAAGCAGCATTAATTGTCGCCATTTACCCACACATTTTATTTTCTGCCCAGTTATACCACACAATCGCCATCACGTCTTTCTTGGGCGTGGGATTAACTCTGTCGTTCGTGATGTTGAATCACATCGCTAAACTCTGCTCTGAGACACTCATCTGCACCGCGTGCCCTCCTGAGTACGCCTGCCCTCTCTCACCCTAACACAGCCAGTGCAGAGCTTGCTCCGGGCCCACACTACACTCTGCACAGCCAGGGAAGTTCTGAGTTGACCCTGGAGCTGACTTCAGAATGAACCTACACACACCCTCGGCCTCGGGTCACAGCCAAACCTGCCCGGGCTCTAGGAGGCTAAAGCCTTGTTGTGAGTGTTATGGGAGGGGGTCCCAAGGTCTCCTCCTGCCACGCAGATCCCCTGAGAGTGAGGGGCCTAATGGGGGAATAGGTTGGGTGTGCGTCAAGAAATGGTCAGGAGATTGAGACCATCTTAGCTAACACGGTGAAACCCCGTCTCTACTAAAAATACAAAAAAAATTAGCCGGGCGTGGTGGCGGGTGCCTGTAGTCCCAGCTACTCAGGAGGGTGAGGCAGGAGAATGGCGTGAACCCGAGAGGCGGAGCTTGCGGTGAGCTGAGATCACGCCACTGCACTCCAGCCTGGGCGACAGAGCAAGACTCCATCTCAAAGAAAAGAAAAAGAAAAGAAATGGCGCTGGTGAATGCTTGTTGGGGTCCCCTGGGAGCCTCTTCCAATCAGCATCTTCCATCCCCTAACCCCAGGAGTACCTGTGCCCCTTCCTTGATAAATAGGACCCACCATCTCGGAAAAAGCTCCTAGGGCATGAATCCCATTTATAAGGATTGTCAAGGCCTTCTCTTTAAAGTACTGGGCCTGATCAAGGGTGTCAAGTGCAGAAGGGCTTGTCCGAACACAATTTTTTGAAGATGTGTGACCATCCAGGTTTTGGGAGAAAGAGGAAAAGCAGGACATGGGTTCTGAGTGTATAAAGGACACAATTCTTGAGTGATCCTTGTGGACGAGTCCGGAAAAAGTCATCTGTCCTGGGGCGCCCCCTGCTGTCCATAGCCAAAAACGGCGTCCCCAGAGCTCAGGCCTCAGACAGAGGCTCAGAGAGCCTGCGCAGACCTGCTCTGCTCTTTAGGCCTGGGGACGTCCATGCTGGCCAGCATTCCTCGGGGGCATGATCAGATGGCAACCCAGAGGAGAGGTCAAGTCCTGCAACTTCTGACGGCACCCAGCTGCTGTACACAGAAATGTGTCCAAGACATTTTCTCTTCTCCCTCTTGGCATCAGGCTCCAAGGGTTGAAACCTTGGCCTACCGCAAAATGACTGGTACTGTCTGGGCAAATCCCTTCACTTCCTCAAGGTGCTGCTTGCCCCTGTGAGATACGGTTGAAGTGCTTGCTGACTTCGCAGGTAGCCTGCGGCAGATGGTAATAGATGAACACAATTTGCAAGGTACTTCTGTGTGTCACTCTAGATGGTGCTCACACAGGTGCCCTGTAAAAGCCATGCACGTCTTAAACGTGTTGGCTGTGGCTCAGGTAAACAAATGTGGGAACAAATCATCCCGTGACTCAGAGAGAAGGTGCACTGTGGTACCAGCCTGGAAGGGGCAGAAGTTCTTGCAAGCTCTCCTGCCCATCTCAGCCCTGGCAGCTCTGGGATGGATGTGTATGTGTGTGTGTGTTCACTAACAATAGGGAAGTTTGCAGCCCCATGGCAGCAACTCCTCCAGGTGCCCTGAACTTTTTTCTGTGACATCTTCTGGGCTTCAGGATTG
This sequence comes from Theropithecus gelada, assembly GCF_003255815.1. NCBI lineage: Eukaryota > Metazoa > Chordata > Mammalia > Primates > Cercopithecidae > Theropithecus > Theropithecus gelada. The sequence goes on from NC_037668.1 coordinate 81,325,763, forward strand.
GACCCTGAGGGACTTGAGGTGGTAGAGGTCTATCCATCTGTCCGTCCCAAACCTGTGGGGCACTGTCACCCTTTTACAGCTTCTCACCATTTCTCTGCCCACCCCAACGTCATCCTTCCCATCTCACCCTGTCCAGACCCAGACCCTCATGGGCTGGAAGGAGGGCGGCAGCCACCAGCTCTGCCACTGTTGCATCCCGCTAGACCATGATTAGACCATGATTTCAGCCTCCTGGCCACCGCTCTGCCCAGGCTTGATCTCCTGCACGCTGCCGCAGAGAGATCCTGTTCCCAATCGCAGCTCGCTTCTCTGCTAAAGACCAACAATCCTTCCCCATAACCAATGGAGTCCAGTCTCTGGATGTGCCCTCCTCCACGCCCTGCCCCCCATGCTGTGCCCCCTGGCTCCTGGCTGCTAGGTCAGCACCACTTCCTGCCCCTTGTTCTACCACTGCTTGGGCTCCAGCTCCTAGAGCAACAGAAATGTACCAAGAGACACAAATTCAAGGCACATAAGTAATTTTACATCTTGTAACAGCCATGTTTTTAAAAACGGAAAAGAAACAGGTGAAATTAATTCCATAAGATTTTTAATCCAGTATTTCCAAAATATTACCATTTCAACATATAATCAACATCAAAATTGTTAAGATAACTCACATTTTTTTATACCAAATATTGGAAATTCAGTGTACAAACAGCACATCGGAATTCAGACTAGCCATGTTTCAAGGAACCAAAACCACACATGATTAGTGGTGACTTTATCAGACAGTACAGTTCTAGAACCTTCTCTGGCTATTCCAGCCCCTGCCCACTTCTCCCTTCTCCCTGAAGATGGTTTAGGGTGCTTTCTGGTTGTTTCTTGTCCATGAAGGTGATTCAGCCAAGGCCTGGAATCCCAGCCTGTCTGAAGACTTCAGTGAGACCTGGGAAAGTCTTTTCAGGTCTGTGAGGGTTCCATGGTGAATATCTATTAAGCAGCATGTATTCGGTTTTAAAGATGGGTCCATATTCTGAGGTTAATTTCTTTCCAACATTGAGTATTAAAATCTGCCCCCTCACTTTTAATTTTTTTATTTTTGACATAGTGGGAGATAACTGCAGTTACTTTTAAGGGCAAAATTAAAAGGTGGCAAACTTATGAACCAGAGATATTAAAAAGAAAAACAAAACCCAAATGCTAGCATGTGAAACCCAGAAAGTGGCAACTCCTGGGCCCCACAGGCTGCCACAGGAATTTTCCTAAAATGAAGATTGGATGATGTTGCTCCTGGGGCTCCACCATTACCTCAGGAGGGTGCAGAGTCAAAGACTCCTGAGCCTTCAAGACCAAGAGGTGCTTACTAGCCACCACATGCATAATTCTCCAGGAAGAACGCATTGCCGAGCCCCTCCCCCAGCCTCCCTCCCAAGGCCAAGCTGCTTCATAACTCCCCTGACTTGTGCCAGCCTCTGCCTCTCACTGGCCAACTCCTCCTCATCCCTGTCCCAGCTGAGCTGGAATGCCACCTCCTCCAGGAAGCCTCTCTGACCTCCAATCAGGGTTGAGCTAGCCCCTTCTCAGGCTTCTGCAGTTGCACGGTTCCCTCTGTCTCACTTGTCATAACTGTCTGCAGCCAGCTCTGCTACCGCAGCAGAGCGTGCTCTGCCCCTGTCCCCAGTGCCTGCGCAGGGATTACACCCAGGGAGAGCTCAGTCTTGGTGAGGGTTGTGACAAAGGAAGTGGCAGTCCTCCAGAACCCAGCTAGGAGGGTGCCTGCTGTGCAGAGTCTGGGACCCGGCTGTCCATGTGATCTGCGGTGGCTGTGGCTGGAGGCGCCTCTCCTGGTGGAGCTGTCTCCGGGCCATTCCCTCACACCGAGGTGGGAGTGCCAGGTGGCACTGGGCCTCCCCTGAAGACACTGAAGGGGCCCTTCCCACGCGACCATTAAGGCAGGGACTGGGATGCAGCAGTGGCAGAGCTGGTGGCTGCCACCTTCCTTTCTCTTTCCCCAGTGATTTTCAATCAGCTGTATTGAGGCATCATTTGCATACAGTAAAATTCACCTAACAGAGTTTGAGAAGTTTTGACAAAATGTTTCCATCACCCCGCAAAATTCAGAGCATCTCCATCACCCCCAGATCCCCTCGGGACACTTTGCAGTTGATTCCTTCCCCTGCTCCCCGCCCTGGCCACATTGGTCTCTCCATCTCTATCCCTGTGGTTTGTCTCTTTCAGGATGTCATAGATACGGAACCATTACACATGCAGCTTCCAAGCCCACTTCTTTCACTCGGCACAGTGCTTTTTAGCCTCACTGCTGTTGCACTTGCGGGGAGCTTCCTCCTTTCCATTGCCAAGCTCTATACTGTTGTAAGGATACACTCAGCTTATCCGCTCCCAGTGGAGGGACCACCCCTTTCATTTTAGGGGAGGACAATCAGAGGTCCTAAAGAACTGTGGATAATGTAGTCCTAGGAGAGAAAGACGTGGCAGGAGCCCCTTGCAGATGGGACAGTCAGGACAGTCTCTAACCAAAGGCTTCTCTAACCGGGTCACTGTCCCTGCCTCCCAGCGGGGCAGTGGAAGTGATTTTCTCCTGGCTGCCTTCCCAGATCTGTCTGATCAGGAGCCTTCTCCACTCAAAGTCTTTGGAGCAGCGCATTCCTTTAATTTTCCTGGTGTGGATGTTCTTTTTCTCGATGGGCAGGTATCAAGGGTTATTCAAAAGCCATATTTACACTCCTGAATTATGCCTACCCTTCCTGAGCCAGGCAGAAGAGGCAGCTACAGGGGTCTCACCTTTGCCTTGGGGGTGTAGGAATGATGTGGATGAGACAAAGGAGCCGGGTGGGAGGAGAGAGAGAGCTCTGGCTGTGGCTCTGGCCAGCTGTGCCTGCAACACAAAAGCCTTTGCCTCAGAGTCCCAGTTCCTGGGGTCTGAGTGAGAGGGATTCTGACAGTTCTTAAAGAGCTATGGGCAAAGCTAGCTCCCTGACTAACCACGGGGCCCTGGCCAAGTTGTTTAGCTCCTTTGGACTCAGTTTCCTCATCTGTAAACTGCGGGGCCACGCAGATGTTCGTTAGGCGTGAACACCGAGGAGCCCCCATACCTTCTGCTTGGTCAAGAGGTTATGGGCCCTGCCCCTTTCTCCTGTTTCTGAACATTATTTAAATGGTCCTGATATGCATCCACCTCCTCTGCTCCCAGTCATTGGATGAGCGTCCCCAGGCCTGTGCCCTTCTAGGGATTAGGGAGCCAATACCCTTCAAGTCCGATGTTTAGATTAGTGCTCTGTGAACAAGAATGCCCCCTCTATTGATTTACCCTGCCTACATCTCAACTCCCTTCCTCCTCTCCAGTCCTGCACATGTGACCCTGAGCAAACTACTTCCCCTCTCTATGCTTCAGTTTTCCCATCGGTAAAAAAGAGTCAATAAGACCAGGCGCGGTGGCTCACGCCTGTAATCCCAGCACTGTGGGAGGCCAAGGTGGGCGGATCACCTGAGGTCAGGAGTTTGAGACCAGCCTGGCTAACACAGTGAAACGCCGTCTCTACTAAAAATACATAAAATTAGCTGGGCATGGTGGCACAGGCCTGTAATCCTGCTACTCAGGAGGCTGAGGCAGGAAAATCGCTTGAACCTGGGAGCGGAGGTTGCAGTGAGCCGAGATTGTACCACTGCACTCCAGCCTGGGCGACACAATGAGACTCCATCTCAAAAAAAAAAAAAAAAAAAAAAAAGGGCGGGGGCGATAATAGCACCGACACACATAGTGCTGTTGTCAGGATGGAATGAGATGTATATGAAAGATAGAAAGTGTTTCGAACAGTGCCTCTCACAAGGTCAGCACTCACCATGAACTTGCCGCGATGATGATGATGAAGGTAGGTTTGTCCTGCAGCCCCACAGGATCCAACGTCAGGCCTGCACCATCATGCAAATACTTACACTGGTGCTCCTGGGCCGTGCTGAAGGACTTCCCCATCCACTGTCTAACGATGCCTCCAGCCCTCACAGCCCAGAGCGGAAGCCGCTGAGAGGCCTCCTCACATGTATTGCTAGTCCCAGCCTCCACTGGGAATGGTGGGTCTTGGTGATAACATCAGCCCCTTTGAAATCCTAAGAGCTTTGTCATGTATTCTAAAAGTTACAAACTCCACCGACAAAACATGTACTGAACGTTTTGCTCCTTCAGTGCTGTCTCTCCTTTGTTCTGGGCCAGCACTGGGGCTTCCTTTCTTTTCAAATGCATATCTGAATTTCCTTTCAAATGTATTTTTTATAACGTATTTATTGTTACTCCCTGCTTTCAAAATATGTATTCAATACACTTTTCAAATGGTCAAAAGCTGTTTGCTTTTGATTGAAGGCCTCCTTCCCCTGGGCATCGCAAAACAATTTCTGGAAAGCTGGTGAGGAGGGATCTTGAGCTGGACTCGGGAATAAGAGACCTTGTTAAAGCAGTGTGTTGAGACAAGAGTTTCATAAGTACTCTTGTCCCTGCACCCAGGGGACATCTCATTTTTTCCTGCAACACGCTTGCAGGAGCCATGCCTTTGCAGGCAGGATCCCCAGCTGCTAGGTCACGCCCATAGCAGAAGGTCCCAGGGACTGGGAGTAATCGTCAGCTTCCCATCATTGCCATCGATGGAGGCTCTGCTTTGTCGTGAGCACCTCGCAGTTATGACCTCTTACCCTGCAACGGTCCTGAGTCGTGGAGGTTTCCATCCTAATTTCACAGCAAACAGGCCCAAAGGTAGGACATAAGTGGCCCTATTACACCACTGGGAAGTGCGGACAGAGACACGGGGAGACCCTGGGAGAACACTGGACTCCAGATCCTCTGTCATTGAATACATCTGTGTAGGAGATAATGGAGGGAACGTTGCTGCATGTTCCCATCTGCCGTGTGGCTTTCCGTTTTAGGTCTTGACCCCTTGTATTTTGGTACACACTCGACGACATTAGTCAACACCTTCATGTGTGTGGGCGAAGCATTACCCAGGTGCCAAGGCAAGAGGCTGAAGGCACAAACTGTTGCAGTATAATAAAGAAAATAGAATAAAGAAAAGTTATAATACAAATTAGATATAGAGATGATCACGGACAATTATCAATCATTAGTATAAACATTATTAATCATTAGCTTTTAATATTACTATTTGTTGTATTACTAATATAACCAAGAAATAACTGGCGGGTATAGGGTCAGGTGCTGAAGGGACATTGTGAGAAGTGACCTAGAAGGCAAGAGGTGAGACTTCTGTCATGCCTGCCTAAGGGCCACTTGAGGGCTCCTTGGTCAAGTGGTATTGCCAGTGGCTGGGAAGGCACCCGTTACTTAGCAGACCATGAAAGGGAGTCTCCTTTCCTTGGAGAAGTCAGGGAACCCTCTGCTCCACCAGCTTCTTGTGGGAGACTGGATATTATCCAGGCCTGCCCGCAGTCATCCGGAGGCCTAAACCCCTCCCCGTGGTACTGTGCTTCAATGATCATGCTCTTTGTCCACCTTCATGTTCCTCCCATGCTCCTGGTTCCTCTTTGAAGTTCTTAGTAGATAGCAGTAGAAGAAATAATGAAAGTCTTGAAGTCTTTGATCTTTTCTTATAAGTGCATAGAAGAAAATGCTGACGTATGCTGCCTTCCCTCTCTGCTTCGGCTACCTAAAAGGGAAGGGCCCCCTGTCCTATGATCATATGACTTGCTTGAGTTTATCAATTACTTGGACAACTTACTCTCCTTACCCTTACCCCTTGTCTGGTATGCAATAAATATCAGAGTGCCCAGCCATTCGGGGCCACTACTGGTCTCCGCATCTTGGTGGTAGTCGTCCCCTGGGCCCAGCTGTTTTCTATTTATCTCTTTGTCTTGTGTCATTATTTCTTACAATCTCTCGTCTCGGCACACGGGGAGAATACCCGCTAAGCCCCATAGGGCTGGACCCTACACATGTGTAACCTTTGTTGATCTTTTCAGCGTGTGATTTGGTGTTTGGTTATGTGCATACCCTCCCTGAATCCATCACCACCATCAAGAGCGTGGGTGTATCTATCATCCCTCAAAGCTTGCTCTTGGCCCCACCGTGGCACCCCACCCCCTCCTCCAGGCTACCATTGATCTGCTTCCTGTCACTACAGATTAGTTTGCACTTTCTAGAGTTTCATATGTACTCTTGTTTGGTATGGCTTCTGTCATGCAGAATAATTATTTTGCGATTCAGCCGTGGTATTGTATCAATGGTTCATTTCTTGGAATCTTCCTTGAATTCTTATAATAAGCCCTACTTGGTTATGGCCTAGTATTCTTTTAATACACTGATAGATTTGGTTTGCTAATAGTTTATTTAGGACTTATGCATCTATATTCCATAAAGAGGGTGATAAACCAAAAATTGGGCCCAGAATAGACCAACCAGATAGCAAAGAGCAGCCTAGCAAAAACATGGCAGAGGCTCCTGTTACCAGGAGGACCAGTGGACACAGAGCAGGCAGACTCAGACTGAATTAACTGACCCCTCTCAGCCGGGCCTTCCTTAGAAGAAGAAAATAATCGCGGCGGTTTTTTGTTTTGTTTTTTTTTTAACTTTATTAATTCCAGAGCATTAGAATTCAAAAGAATGAAAAGTCAAATACTATTGTAAAATGCTTGGAAAAACACAGACCCACTCTACTGTGGGAAAGAAAGCCGTAGTGTGGTCACAAGAGCAAAGCCAAGACTCAGGAGTTTTTTAAGAGCCGAGAAACACTCTTCCTGGTCATCACCTCTGAGAAACCATGGGGTCCTCTGGGTGGGCACCTCAAAGAGGAGGGGCAGACAGGAGAGGGGCTTGGGTGAGGGGAAGGGGGGAAGCGAGGAAGAAAGAAGAGGAGAGAGGCAGAGCTGGGAGACAAAAACTGGGGAGGACAAGAGAGGGGAAGGAGGAGAAGAAGAAAAGAGACACAAAGAGGGAGAGAAGAGGGAGCGGGGAGAGAGAAGGAAGTTAGTCATTCAAAACAGCCACAAACCCAGGGAAGATGGTTATCTCGCTTCCTGAAGCCATGAGCGAAATAATGATATCCAAGGAGCTGTGAGGGTATGGGGCAGCGGCATGAAGAGAAGGGGTTCACTGTGGGCTGAATTGGGTCCCCCCAAAGGATATGCTGAGGTCCCAACCCCCAGTGCCCGTGATTATGACTTTATTTGGGAGTAGGGTCTTTGCAGAGGTAATCAAGTTAAATGAGGTCACACTGGAATAGGGTGGACCTTGTAATAAGAGAGAAGTTTAGACATGACACAGAGGAAGACACTGTGTGAAGGTGTAGGGTACACAGACAGGGGAGAACACCATCTTGAAGACAGAGGCAGGGACTAGAACCATGCGGCTATAGCCCAGGAACGCCGAGGACTGCCAGCAACTGACAAAAGCTGGAAGAGGCAGGGAAGGAAACTCTTCTAGAGTCTTCCGAGAGTGTGGCCCTGACAGCACCTTGATTTCAGGCTTCTGGCCTCCAGAACTGTGAGAACATCCATTTCTGTTGTTGAAAGCCTCCCAGTCTGTGCTGATTTCTTATGGCACCCCTAGAAAATGAATTCTAGAAAACGAATTCAACGTCCCCTCAATGCATCCACAGCCCCCTGTGAGGGGCTTACTTGGACCACCCAAAATTCACATGTTGAAATCCTAATACCCAGTAGCTCAGAATGTGACTGTATTTAGAGACGAGGTCTTTAAAGAGGTAATTAAATTAAAATGAGGTTGTTAGGGTGGGCCCTAATCCAATATGACTGGTGTCTTTATAAAAAGAGGAAATGTGGACACAGGCACACCCAGGGGGAAGCCCATGTGTAGTCATGGGGCGAAGACAGTCATCTATGAACCCAGGAGAGGGGCCGCAGAAGAAACCAACCCTGCCAACACCTTGCTCTCAGACTTCCAGCCTTCAGAATTGTGAGAAAATAATGTCTGTTATTTAAGCCATGGTCTTAATTGTGGGACTTCGTTATGACAGCCCAGCAAACTAATCTACCCCGAGCCCTGATAGGTGGGAGGGCAGCTGGAGACTCCCCTGCCTGCACCTTTGGACTGACAGCATTGGCTGGCTTGAGGATGGGGTGGACGGGAGTCAGCACACTAAGCCATGAGCCCCCACCTGGCACCTGCCCAACCCTTTCAGGAGAGCACAGTTCTTATCCAGTCCCCCATTGCAGAGGCACCTCTGAATGTCCTGCTTCCCCAGACTCCTCCTGTGTGAGGCTCCCTTGTGGGTGCCTTGGCCTGGGGCCTTCTGCCTGTGCCTGGACTTTCCCATGTACAGCCTTGGACATGCATGACCACCAGCACCACATGAGGGCTGGAGCGGGGCCTCTACGAAGGGTAATCATGTTGACAGTAGCCAGAAAGAGATGGGTTCCTAGGCAGACAGGGTGGGTTCCCGGTGAAACCTGACCTTCAAGCCAAAGACAACTTAAAGCCTGAAAACTGGGCTGTCAGTTCCAGACAGAGTCCACGACCCACAGTGAGAACTTCCTTGATGCCTTTTAGTCAGTCCAATGGTGCTTCTTCCAGACCCACCCATGGACCAGTCAGGAGGCACTCCCCCTATTCTGAGTCCATAAAAACTCCCAACTCAGCCACACCTTGGGACTACCTGCCTTCAGGTAGGGGCTACCCACTTCAGGTCCCCTCCAGTGTTGAGAGCTCTTCTGTCACTCAATAAAACTCTTCTCCACCTTGTTCACTCTCTAGTTGTCTGCATAACCCTCACTCTTCTTGGACACGGGACAGAAACCCAGGATCTGCTGAACAGGGGTGGGAAATGAGCTGCAGAACACTCTGCTGGCTCAGGGTGGCTTCCCCACATGATGGAAGCAGCAGCTGGGCCAGGCCAGCCCAGGAGCCCCGTGCCAGAGTGGGGCAGAGGGACTGAATAAGCTGTGACATGCCATTGTTTGCCAAAGCGTGCTGTAACACAAATGAGCCATAACATACCCCCTATAACATGCCCGTTATGACAATGCCCCTGACACCGTTCACTGCACTGCCGGGGTGGGAAGGAGAGAGAGCTGTAACAGTCCTTTGGGATTCAGGCCTACAGACTCCCCAGGTAAAAGCTACATCCCTTGGGACTCCATGTTGCTGATGTCTGTGAGTTTTTGGGCACTACTGCGTCCCCCTTGTCTAGACCCCGGCCCCAAGGTGGCACGCTGGAACCAGTTGTGGGCTGAGCACAGAGCCGGGGGTGTGGGATCTGGGCCAGAAGCTGGAACTGAGCGGGGTCCACTAGACCGAGTGGGCGGAGGGAGTCCAGCAGCCAGCCCAGAGCCCAGTGAAGCCCAAGCAGAGGCGCCACTGACCACAGAGGTTTCCGGCTGGAAGAATCCTGTCAGTGTGACACACTGGGCCTTCCACATCTGGGCAAGGGGTTTTCATGCTTCACCTCTGCCCCTAACCCTTCATTTTCTGCCCAGTCTAGGAGTTCATCTTTCAGAGCTGCCTTCTCTTGAGTGGAGCCATATTCCTGAGAAGCATGTTGGAGCAGAAAGATTCAGCCTGCTTGTGTTTTTCATTTTTCCTTTAACACATGAGGAAACTAAAGCTCAGAGAGGGAAAGGGACTTGTCCCAGGCCACACAGCTATTTGGGGATCAAATTAAATCCAGAACACCAGGTCAGTGAGGCCAGATGAGTCCTCAGCATGCTCAGCACAGGTACCTGGAGAGTTCTTGCATAATCCCGTTAGGGCACTGTTATTTCTGCCTAACATTTACATTAACATTTGGGGTGAGCCGCAGAGCTTTTTCAACTTTTAAAAGCACTTCACTATCTTATTTATTATGGCAAAATCTGGTTTAAGTTACTGTTCATAAAACTGATTTAACATAGAGCTTTTATTACAAAAATAAATTTCAGTAATAACTGCTCAACCAGACACTTTGCAATTAAAAATAAAACTGCACAGTAAAGAGAAATGCAATTCACAATAAACTAAGTTGTTCTTTCTGTCCCCACTCCACCTGCCTGGGCTCCACATATTGCTACTGGATTTCAAACCATTTGCTGGCATTAATCTGTTTAGTACTGCTCAGTTCTCCAAATAATTGGACAATTTCATATTTTCAGCTCAGGATTAATGGCCTAAGAGATAGTCACATGTCCTTTCAGTCCTCAGCTACAAACTCTACCAAGAATCTAGTGTGTCTCTTTGCTTAATGTGATCTTGAATTTTGATCTCGTCACTATCTACAATGAAAGCTCAGAGGGAAAGAACCCCATTGTATTAGACAGGGCTGTCATGACAAAATAGCATAGACCGGGTGGCTTAAACAACAGACATTTATTTTCTTGCATTTCAGGAGGCTGAGATTTGACATCATGGTGCCAGCATGGTTGGGTTCTGCTGAGGGCTCTCTTAAGGGTTACAGACAGCCACCTTCTTGCTGTCCTCACTGGCAGAGCGAGAGAGTGAGAGAGAGAGAGTGAAAGAGAGAGCTCTGGTGTCTCTTCTCATAAGGGCGCCAATCTCACTATCAGGGCCCTATGCTCATGACCTCATCTAATTCTAAGAACTTCCCAAAGGCCCTGTCTCCAAATACCATCACGTTGCAGGTGAGGGCTTCAACATATGAGTGGGGAGGACATAATTCCCTTCATAACACCCATCTACCTAAAGCAACTGGCTGGTTATTTGCACAGTGCTCATGAACAATTTTGCACTTAGGATCATCCTAGTGGAAATAATTTCTCCTCTTACATGTCTCCAAAAAATATTTTTTCTCCAAGCAACGTCCCCTTTGGTGTGGTGGTGAGGACCATTGAAAAGGAGTAAAGTGTGTTTAAATAGCATTCGTTCAAAGTAAATGGAAGGGTTAATTGCTGTTCACAGTTCTGGAACTGCTTTTTTCAGCTGCACAGCCTCTGAGCTAGTAGGAGATTGCAGGGATCTCTGATGATTTCCACCTGGTTATTACTCATTCATTCCTGCTCCTCTAACCTTTCTGTAGTTTATGGGTGAAATAGCTCTTGTAGTGAAGAAAGTCGGCAAATGCTTTTGATCATAAGTACAGATAATACACATCCCACGGACTCTGTTTTGTGGGATTTTTCTATACATGTTGACATAGCTAATCTTTGCTTCTGCAGCATGTACATAAATACTATACAAGATGACTGGCATATGGTACTGTTATGTGTCTTTTAAGAAAATCTCCAACTGAATCCAATATTTCCCATGTGGCACCTGATACACTGTGGGCGTGGGATATTTATAGAGCAGTAATAATGATATTTGAAAACACCGTGATGTCTAAAGCCTCCATTTCCCTGAAAATTTCATCTCGAAGGCTGCATTTCTCAGGCATAAGCTCTTGCCAGCCATTCACGGTGATTACCGGAAGGTTAAGCATTGTTGGGACTCACAAAACAGCTGTGTTAAGCATTACTACCTCTGAACGCTTCAGGAGGAAAGCCACCTTCTCCTGGGGAAGGAAATAGTTGCAGGGAAGGACTTGTGACCTAACCTGGCCTTCTGATGCTAGTCTTTTGCCCTTCAATAGAATTAGGTTTTCTGAGCATTTCTCCATAATGACCTTGGTCGAGCCTCAGACTACATATGGCAGTTCATGAAATTGTAGAGTCAAAGAATCTTAGAATCAGAGGACGTGTGAGCTGGGGTTAACCTGGTTACCATTTTAACCAAGCTGTCCCCTTTTTTAAAATTTGAGACAGGGTGTCTCTCTCTCTGTCACCCAGGCTAGAGTTCAGTGGCATGATCATGGCTCACTGCAGTCTAGACCTCCCAGCCTTAAGCGATCCTCCTGCTTCAGCTTCCTGAGTAGCTTTCTTTCTTTTTTTTTTTTTTTTTAGAAACAGGGTCTCGCTACATTGCCCAGGTTGGTCTGGAACTCTTGGGCTCATGTAATCTTCCTGCCTTGGCCTCCCAAAGTGCTGGGATTACAGGCGTGAGCCACCATGCCTGGCCCATCCCTTTTTTAAAAAGTGAGGACCCCAGTGAGGACATTAGTTTGGTGACAGAGGTGGGACTGAGGTCTTTTTGTTTTTATCCTGGGGCTCACTCCATTGTACCTGGCTTGTTTCTGTAGCTAATGTAATCCAGCCCTATTCTATTTAATTTACTGTATGTTACTAAAAAGCCCACCTGAGTCATAGCTCCCACTTTTATATGTCTACTACGTGCAGATCCTCTACCAGGTCCAGTTGCATCATGTCATTTAATTTCTACCAGAACCTATGAGGTAGGCATTACCACCTCCATTTTATACGTGGGGAAACTAAGGCTCAGAGAGGTTGAGTATCTTGCCCAAAACCAATCACTATTAATTGGCCAAGTCAGGGCCTGAACCTGGGATATCTGATCCTGCAGACCATGCTCCTGCCATCAGAGTTGGAGACAAGGTGAAGCCAGAGACAGTCCTTCCGCATGAGCAGGAAACGTTATTTTACTGGCCAGGCCAGAGGTATGGACATTGGATATACACCTTACAGCCTGAGTTCCATCACAAGTTATCCACTGGCCACCCACCATGTGCCAGACTTGGGGGACCCAGAGGTGAATGGGGCACGGCCCCTGACTTGGAGGAACACTCTGGCTATGTGGGAGACAGATGTGTAAACAGATGACAATAGCACCTTGGGATCCAGGCTAGAAAGAAGAATTGTCAGGGGCTATAACCTTAACCCTAGAGGCTGGAGATAGCCCCAGTAGGTAGTGTTACAGGAGCTGGGTCTGGAAGGATGGAGAGGACTGGGTCAGCTGAAGACGGGGCTGGGAGGGGAGGAAGGTCTTCCAGGCAGAGGAACCTGCATGTTTCATGTCAGAGAAGTAGGAGAGGGCCCAGGGAAGCCGGAGGGGCAAGAGTGGGGAGGACATAAGTCAGAGTGGTCATGGAGACCAGATGACAGAGGGCCATGGGTGTGTACCGCTGAAGTCAGGGGCAGACCCCACCCAGGAGGCTAGGGGAGTTGTGAGGGTCTTGGGTAAGGATGATTGTCTGACCTTGGACAGATATGCAATCCAGCATAGAGGGAGGACTGGGGAAGGAGGCCAGGCTGGAGGTAGGGTGCCTGAACTTAGGTGAGGATGGCCATGGGAAGAGAGAAGGAATCCTGTGCAGAAGAGGGAATAGATGGCCTGTGGGGAGGGAGGGGGAACCAAGGATAACTCCCAGGTTTCAAACCAGCACAGGAGGGTGGTTGGTGGTCCCAGCAGCTTAGCCTGGGAACACAGAGGAGAAACAGCTAAGCAGCGGTAGAGATTTCCCAGGGAAGGCTAGAGAGGCTGAGGATGGGGAGACTGAGGTTGGACCCCTGCCAGTGTTTTCAACATGCCTGACAGGAAAGGTGATATAGTTTGGAAATCCGTCCTCTCCAAATCTCCTGTGGAAATTTGATGCCCAGTGTTGGAGGTGGGGCCTGGCAGCAGGAGTTTGGGTTATCAGAGTGGGTCCCTCTTGAATGGCTTTGCGGCATCCTCACTGTAATGAATGAGTGCTCGCTGTATGAGTTCACCTGGAGGTCTGGTTGTTTAAAAGATCCCCTTTCTGTTTCCTTCTCTCTCACCAGGTGATACCTTCTCCCTTCACTTTCTGCCATGAGTGGAAGCTCCCTGAAGCTCTCACCAGAAGCAGACGGTGGCGCCATGCTTCTTGTACAGCCTGAGGAACCGTGAGTTAAATAAACCTCTCTTCTCTATAAATCACCCAGCCTTTGCTATTCCTTCGTAGCAATGGAAGCAGACTAAGACAGAGGGAGATAGAGATGGTGTAGGAGCAGAAGAGAAGCTGGGAGAGCAAGGTGGGGAGGAGGAACACATCTGCATAGTCCCCATGGAGTGGGGGCCAAAGTCACTTGCTGAGAGGAGTGGACAGGGGTTTGAGAGGGGAGTGAGGGTTGAATGGAGGTTGGGTGGAACAGGGAGATGACAGTTCTGAACAGCCTGGCAGTGCTGAACACCCAGTAGCACTGAGTAGCCTGGGTGGGCACGGAGAAGGCAAGGCCATCAGACTGTCCTTGGGTTGGGTTTGCCAGGTGGGTGAGAGGCAGAACTGGGGCAGTGTCGGAGTGGAGTCTGGGCCCATGAGGAAAGAAGGGCAGAAAGCAGGATGGACTCACAGGCTATGAATTTTGCAGAATCTGAAGAAAGTCACAAATGAGACTCATCCCTTAAGTTTCCAGACAGTAACTATGGTGCCAGGATGACTCAGGCCCAATCTTTTGGGGGTTTCCCAGTCTACAGGAGCCTGACACCTAGAGCGTGCTGGCTGTCATGTCAGGTGCTCCCATATGCTGCTTCTGTGCTGCACAGTCACCTCTAAAGATGAGCGCTGCCCTTCCCACCAGGCTGGGGAGACACTAGGGAGCACGCCTGAGTGGCCGTGCTGGAACCCAAACCCACAACTGTCTGACCCTAGATCTGTGTTTGCCGAACAGGGAGAGGCAGGGACCCAGGAGACTCTCATAAGTCCTGTCTGGACAGAAAAACACTGCCGCAACCGGGCCACAGAGGTTTCAATGGATGCACCAGATACTTAACTCACCCCAGGTGCTAAGCTGGTTGGGCTTGGGGCCAGCACAGGTAGCTACCCTCAAGGAACTTCCAGCATGAGAGGCAACCTTAGAGAAGTTTTCAGGAAACTGCTTTTATGGGGTTTAGACCCTTGGGAGAGGTGGCCCCCTAAACAACCTTCCAGTCGCTGGTAGAATGCTGCCTTTGTGCAGAAACGTGCCCCAGGCAGATGCTCCGCTCTGTGACAGCATCTCTGCCGTCTGGCCATGCACACAGCTGCCCACCCGCTCTGCTGCTGACAACAGGATGTGGCAGATCTATGCTGGAGGGAATGTGAGACCGACACATCCCAGAGGAGACAGGGCACTCGTGGTGGGGGCTGCTCCGCTCCTCCCACTGGCCCCCCAGTGCTGCAGCATGGGGACTTCCATCTGCAGTCGTGTTGCTCTTTTCTAACCCAGCCTGGCAGGTGCTTTTGCTGAGGGGGTGTAGGATGAGGGGGTGTAGGATGAGGGTCTGTGTGCAACGTTGATTCCTTTTTGTGGCAGGAGATTGATGAGATGTTTGAGGGTGACTGGACGCACTCCCTGGCTGCCTTCAGGAAAGGATCAAGCTGGTGGAAATGAATTCAATCACTCCAACTTAGCAAAAGGTGTCTCGAGGCCTTTCCCTTCCTTTTTGCATCACTCCTGGAGTCTTAAATCCTAAATTAGTTTCCATTTGAAACAGATTTATTTCTGAAGTATTGGCCCATTGTCATTTCAAAAACTTTATTCACCGTTGCATTTAAGGAGTTTGCCAGCTTCCTTCCAGCTGCAACTTTGGACTGCAGAAGATCTAGTGTGTTTCAAACCACCAGTTTTTGTTTTTAGAAGGACGGGTTTAATGTTCAGACTTTATCTAATTATGGATAGTTATGATGCCTTGCTGAGAAATCACAGTGGGATACGGGCTCTGCAGAATAAGACAAACTGACAAACACGGTTCCCGCCTGGTCGATGTAGAGTCTAAATAGTCACATTTAGATTTCAGTAATGGCGTGGAACATGAAGAATTCCCTCACGCTGTGTGAGTGTGTCTGTGACTGGTGGGGGAGAGCAGGGAGGGGTGTCCCTAAAATGAATGCTAAGCAAAAAAAATGAATGCTAAGCCTTTCCTAGGCTGGTTGGTGGGCTTGGGGCCAGCACATGGAGCTGCCCTCAAGGAACTTCCAGCATGAGAGGCAACCTTAGAGAAGTTTTCAGGAAACTGCTTTTATGGGGTGTAGACCCTTGGGAGAGGTGGCCCCCTAAACAACCTTCCAGTCGCTGGTAGAATACTGCCTTTGTGCAGTAACGTGCCCCAGGCAGATGCTCCGCTCTGCCACAGCATCTCTGCCGTCTGGCCATGCACACAAAGAAGTGGAGGTAATCAATAATCTAAAAGGAGGTAAGAAAAGGAGAAATAAATTAATGAAAAGACTTTTAAAAACCTGAAAATGAGGCTTTGTTCGTAACATGAGCAAAAAAGAACGTAAATCCTTCAATAAATGCTGCGACCACCAGTGTCGCAGGCCCCTGGCTCTCATTCCTTAATGCAGCAAATATCGATCAGGTGCCCACCATGTGCCAGATTCCATGCATACCAATCTTTTTAAATCAGTAAACACCCCACATGTCAAATTCTATTGTTGTACATGTTACAATCACTGATTGATGACACTTAAAAAAAAAAAAAAACTACAAGCCTTAGGTCTGTAAAGATTAGTATGCTTTTTCACTCAGTGACTCACATCTTGAAGCACACCCTGATAGGGCAGTTGTAAACTACGGTGGAAGAATGTATCATGTAGAATGAACCATGGCATTTGGCATTCTGTGTGTTTCTGATGTGGGCCACACACTCTTGAGAACCAGGGTGAAATCCAAGAGGGACCCTTCCCAGACATAGCGGGTGAGAGGGCCAGGGATGTGACTGGGAGCAAGCAAGAACCTGGATGGTGGGGATGGGTCAGGGAGTCAGTGGGCCTAGACTCAAACCAAAACAGGGCACGCAGGCAGGGCAAGAGGTTAGCGGCAGAGACACAGATGACCTGGAGATAAGGGCAGCCCCATTTAGGTCAGGTTTACAAGCAGCTTCCAGAGCCTCTGTAGGCAACAGACAGACCTCTGTTCAAACCCCGAGGTGAAGCTTGGCTCTCAGCTCTGCCACTTCCCAGCCGTGTGACCTTGGGTTTGTTACTCAGTTTCTCTGTGCCTCAGTTTCTCATCTCTAAAAAGAGCCATTTCTTCTCGGCCTGTTGTGAGGACTCAATGAGTTATACCATTTAAAGTGCATGGCAAAACACTCAGTAAATGTTAGGCATGGTGATTCAGAGGAGTGAAGTGGCTCTTTTTCATCTCTTAACCTACCCAGCATCCAAATGTCTTTCCTTCTGTGGGGGTCCCTGCATGACGGAGGCAGAAGATGGGCCTCGGGGAGGCTTAGGACTTTGATCCTGAGGGACCGAGACAAAGGTGCCGGGACCCCTCTTGGAGATGCTTTGCAGGGCTGGTGGCCGCGTGGGGAAGGGTGGCTGTGGCCAGTGTGGCAGGACAGCAGACTGTCCCTGTGCTAACTTGGCATAACCGCCCCAGCTCCTGCCCGCTGCTCTTCCAATAAATTCTATTTCTGCTGCATCACCAGAGGCTGCCCTGTGGAACGCAACCAAGAGCTCCAAGTAAAGCCATGCTTAACACTGCTGTCCAACACCACTGCCCTCTGGAATGCCCTCAGACCAGCCAGAAGGGTCAGCTCAGAAGACAGGCCTAAATTCCACTACAAAATGGAGAATGGCCCCAGACCCCACAGAAAGACCCCAAGGCAGAAATTCCACACAGGGAGCTCCTTGTCCACGGGCAGCCCGGCCATTGGAAAGGGCCAGAGCATCTGACAGATCCTAGGAGAGAGAGACCAGGAGAAGCCACACACGACACCTCTGAACTTGGAGATGGCAGGGGGCTGGCAGGCCAGGGGGCAGGGGAGGTGGCCCGGAACCTAAGGCGTGGTCTTTTTGGTTTCTAATCCTCGGTTACTGTTTCTCTGCCGACTGCTTTCCCCGCAGGGAGCATGAGATTTTTCTTCACGTGGGGCCGGGGTGTGTTTATCAGCTTGTTGCAAATTACATAGTAAACACTGATCCCCCTGGTTGAGGCAGCCACTGAGTCTCTTTGTTAGATTAATAAGATGACAACAATCTGGGCAGACTTTCAAGTGTTTATTTTCCAAACCTCACTTAGAGGGTGGTAGTCACATAGTCCCAGGCCCGCCTGCATTCCGGGTAGTTGGGTAGAGCTCCTTTCTGTTCCAAGCGCTTATTTCTCCACATGCAATAAAAGAAAAGGTCATTAACCCTCAGCCTCTGACAGTTAATCCTCATATACCTTATTGCCCATTTTCTAGTCAATAACTTAGTGTTTCTTATAACACCTGCACGCTTGTCGGCCTTGTCCCACAGACGTGTTTTCAAAGCCTAATCTTTACAGTGAATCATTTCCTGACTACTTCAAAAGCGTTTTGGCAGATGGACTGCCCTTCTTTATAACTAAGTGCATTTCAGCAAAATTTACTGAAGGTCAAATTCTGTAGCATCCTGTTGACTTATATTATTGTCATATGGATGGTGCAGCTCCCTGGTAAAAACAGTCCACTGCACCCCTTGGTGGCGTGAGGGGTGGGTGATGGGGTGCAGTGAGGCACAGCCTGGGGTGGCAGCTGGGAATGGCTCTGCTTACTCATCTTCAGAACTGCCTATCACATGTCTCCCCTCTGGATTCTCCAGACTGCACGGTGGTGAGAGTGCTGGTGAGCATTGTGGGAATAGAAAGATGACTCAGAACCTCTCTGCCTTCAAAGGAGTTGCAGCCTGACTGGGGCCACAGGGTCCTCCCACCTCCTGAGCACACAGGCACCTGGAACCTTCACCCTCGGGCCCAGTCTACCTTTCTGACCTCTGGTCCTGCCACCACCTCTCAGGTGCGTCCCGCCTCACGTCCGCTCTCCTTCCCCCTAACTCAGCCCCAGAAGCTTTGATCCTCAGTCTGATGTTGCAGTTTCCTGACTCCCAAAAGCTGTCTCACACCTCTGGCCCATATTGAATGACCAACACAGTTCCCTCCAGCTGTCATGCCCTTCCCCGCCCCATCCTTCCAGATCCAAGAACAGGGCTGTTCTTCTGGAACTCATCCCTAAGCCCTAAGCCCCCACTTCCCACAGCTCCCAACTTGCCGCAGGGTTCCCCTCCTGGGTTGAGACTTGACTGCCTCCCTGTCTGATTCGCCCATGAGGCTATGAGCTCTTTTGAGGTATTTCAAACTCATCTTTCTAACCTCCCCGCTGGGCTTTACATGTAGCAGCTATTGGGAATTTAGCAAATGTTAAATGAGTGAATGGATGGATGAACAAAAATATGAATGAATGAATATGCCGATAGAGATACAAATAATAATAAACTTTATCCAAGGGCTTTCCGTTTACAAATGTTTCATGCCCATCAGTTTATATGATCCTCATACCTTAGAAAGGTAGTTACTATGACCTGAATTTCACACAGAGGCTAAATTATAATAACTGCAACAACTGCAACGTCTGAAGACTGATGCGAATATGCTCTACTCATCCTAGGACAACTGTGCAAGGGAGGCAGTCATCTTCCGCTGTTGGGAACTAAGTTTCAAAAACTTGTCTAAAGCCTGAGCCAGGATTGGAACCCACATCTTGAGACTCTAAAGCCTTTATTTATTCCCTGATATATGTTGGCAGACAGGGGGATGGAACTCATCCCAGCCAGACAAAGGGGGCCCGAGCGGAATCCTGAAGGGCTGAAGTGAAGATCAAGGGAGGGGCAGATGGGCTGGCCAGTGGGACGGACATGGGCAGAGGAGGGGAGGGGGCGGGGACCTGAGAGGCCGTGTGAGGTTTAGGCAGTGCGTGGAAAACGTCCCATGCCAGTGGCCAGGAGGAGCCACGCATTGACAGGCCTCATAGCCTCTGGGGTGAGGCACTTAATTTTGCCCACAGTAGCTCCCCTGTGGGAGTGCAATGCAGCACAGGGGCCTTGGGAGTGTTCTTCTGTGTCAGGGAGGAAGAAGTTGGAGGCAAGAAGACCAGTTATTGGATGTGGCAATAATTTGGACCAGCCATAAGGTGACCTACCATGGATAGTGCGTGGAAATATAAAAGGGGAACACGTTGGGAATATTTCCCACACTTTCCCCCATCTCTGTTCTTAGCCCAAAGAAATTTCTCCACTGAAAAAGCTCCCCATGGTGTGCGGGTTCAGGCTGCTGTGCCCGTGTGCTCACTGCTCCGCGGCCTCCAGTGCTCCTTTCCCACCTACAACTGCCCATCTGGAGAGCACCTGCTCACGTGAAACTCCTCCACAGAGCGTTTCCTGACTACAAGTGTGATGGAGTTAACCACCCCACCTTTGCACCCCTTCACACCTGGTACGTACTTCTGTTGGGGCATCAATGCCAGTGTGCCTTGTCTACACATCTGCCCTCTGGGAGACAGTGAACTCCTCTATGGTTGGGTCTACTTTCCTCCTTGTGTTCCTGGCCTAGGGCAGTGCCTGACACCTAGGAAGCAGGGTGTGGAGTGAGTGAATGAATGCAGGTCAGCATGAGTGAGTCAACGGAGACACTCTCCTCCATCCTCTCTCCAACAATCGATGATGTCCAATAAGAGCAAGCCACGCTTGGCACTCTCTCTCAGGCCGCATACTTTGTTTTGAAAAATGCCTTCAAATTAAACATTGATTTTGTAAAATTAACGAGTGGCTCATTTGGCAAGTTCGAAACATCCAAAACAAGCAAAAAATGCTTGGGTGGAAAGAGAAAAAGAAGAGGAGAGAGAGAAAGTGTGGTTTCGGGCCACTGGTTTACAGGTGCTATGTTTCTTGCGTATGATTGAGGAAAACAAAAACCCAGGCCTGGGAATTGACAATTGACAGGACTTCTATGACAAGTGACCTTAGACAAAGTTTGTTTCTCACTTCCTTCCATTAGCTCACAGAAGAACCAATGGGAAAAGGCATTGGAAATGGCAAGGAACACCCTAAAAGAGATGTATTCTTATTCTGCCTGGCTGGTAAAATATTGCCTTGTGAATTATGTGCCAGCTTTCAATGTGCACCAAAAGAAAAGGAGGATTTTAATATTAAATGTATTATTTTCACTTACTAAGCCATACATTAATTAGGGAGAAAACATGTTCCAAAATATGACATTAAATCCCTTAATAAGCTCTAGTCTTTACAGAAAAGTAGGAAGTACGCAGACACTAGCAGCCTAACCTTACATGCAAAGCCATCTGTGATTTTAGAACTAACCTGAGGTGGCACGCTGTTGTGAAATTCTAAGTTAAATACCACTAAACATGATTACGGCTTCAAAAATTAGTTACATGCTTCAATAACCACACTTTTATCACAAGAACACACAATCTAAAGCCAAAATAGTTGAGTATAACGTGCCAAAAATATGCTCGCCCCATACATTGTTAGAAAGAGCAGTAGGAAAAGAAATCTAAAATTTACTGCTATTTCATTTGACGGCAGCCAGCATCTCCTGTCTTCCTTGGCAAGAAGGCCATTTTTCTATGCTGTATTTTGCACACACAGAAATCTGCATAGAGTGATTTGCATACCAAAAACACATTTGTAAAAGAAACTGTTTGCATAGAAGCCGGGGGGAGACAGGGTTGCCACTGTTGACTTCTATACACACAACTCTCCCAGGCTACTTACTTTTCACTTTCCTATGTGCTGAATTTCCAAGAAAGGGTTATGGATTTTATGATGCATTAAAACTTAAAGCAACTATATCCTGTAGATATCCAAGAACAACCACAACAACAACACGCGCTAAATGTTCCGTGCTAACGGCCTGTCAACTTTTTACTGAGAGGCTGGTAATAATAAGTGCTATAATATATTGAGCATTTATGATATCCCATGTGTTTTACATAGATGATTGCTTATTCTCACAATTAGTCTTCAAGGTTGGTGTTGTGGTTCCCCATTTACATAGGAGGAAACTGAGGCATGTCAAGGTAATGTACCTTGCCAAAGCCTTGCAAGCCAGGGCGGTGAAACCAGGTTTGGAAGCCTGACTGACTGCTCAGCCCTTTCCTGCCACCCCCACCCCGAGCTGCCTCTCTCTTTTCCCAGTTTTGCTGCACACCACTGGGTTTTTCTTCCACCAGCTTGTTGGGAGGTGGGAGGAAGTCATGCTGAGAGAGGAAGTCATGTTGTACTTTGCTTTCCTGGCATATTCTCTGACCAGAGCCTAGAAGCAGGACGGCCACAGTCTCAAGGCTCAGTGAAGGTGCCCCATAAACGAGCTCCATGACAGACATGGGGTGAATGGGCAATGGCCTGTGATTCAGAGGGTGTCAAGGAGAGAGACGGATTGGTCTCAGAACAAAGACGGTACATGGCTGTTGAGATGCAATGGGCCCCTCCCACTCGGTGCCTACACGCTATCACCAATTCAGTGCCAGCCCAGCTGTATTCTCAGAAACACAGAATGGTTTGTGTGTGCTTAATTATAATGCTACTTACAGAGAATTTATCAGCGGCAAATCAGAGGCTTGATGCTTTGCTTAAGAAAAAAAAATTGGTAGTGGCTCTTTGAAATGTGTTCATCTGATGAGTCCTTTGGATTCCAGTATACAGCATTTGAAAGAAATTGGCCATTTCTGGAAAGTCAAGTGGAGGGGGGAGCAGAAGATGCAGAATTAAAAGACTGCAGATGCCTGCCAAAAAAGATTATAAACATTTACTTTCTTTTAAAGATACTTCTTTGTCTTGGTGTTTTTTCTCACCTAGTTTCCTGTTATTCATGAATCCATCATTGTCCAAAGAGTCCCAGCTTTGAGACCTAATTATGTATTAGTCACTGTTAAAAAGCAGTTTTTCTGACACTTTCAGTAATAAATTTCTTTTGATGTGATTTATAGTAACTCTGCCTTATAGCAAGTTCCAGGCTAAAGCAAGTAATGTGACAGCAAACTGTTTTGGAGGCAGACGGATCTGTTGTAAATCTTGGTTTTGTCCTTCCAGTTTGACCTTACTAATCTCTCTGAGCCTTAGTTTCCTCACCTGTGAAATTGGGAAAATAATGCAGGGCAGACCCTGGTTGCCTATCTAATAGCCATTTCCATCTCCTTCAATGAATGACAACAGATCTTAGTTTTGTTCAGGTCACAGTGTTCCTGATCCCAGCAGAGGAGCTGAATTGATCTAAGTACTCCATTTCTATATGCCAGTGATTGGCTTACAGCCTCTATGGAAGGCTTGTCATCAAATTCCGCCCAATGAGGCTGAAGGGGTAATATGCTAGAAGCTTCTGAGAAAGATTTTCCTCTCTGATAAGAGAGATACATGAAGAGAAAGCCCATTTGGGAGGGGTGCAGTGGTTCACGCCTGAAATCCCAGCACTTTGGGAGACCTAGGCAGATGGACCACCTGAGATCAGGAGTTTGAGACCACCCTGGCCAACATGGTGAAACCCCGTCTCTACCAAAAATACAAAAATTAGCCGGGCATGGTGGTGTGCACTTGCAATCCCAGCTACTCGGGAGGCTGAGGCAGGAGAATGGCTTGGACCTCAGAGGAAGAGGTTGCAGTGAGCCGAGATCACACCACTGCATTCCAGCCTGGGCAAGAGAAAGAGACTCCACCTAAAAAAAAAAAGGAAAGAAAGAAAAAAGAAAGCCCATTTGCCTTTGCCCTCTTGCTTCCCATTCTGCATGCTGCCGTCGGGACATGATGTCTGGTGCTGTGGCAGCCGTCTTATGAACATGAG
Source organism: Theropithecus gelada (assembly GCF_003255815.1). Lineage (NCBI taxonomy): Eukaryota > Metazoa > Chordata > Mammalia > Primates > Cercopithecidae > Theropithecus > Theropithecus gelada. The sequence continues at coordinate 81,349,079 of NC_037668.1, forward strand.
AAGAAACATCATGGACACACTAAAGACAGCACAGCGAAAGGCCTGAAAGAGCCGGAGTCCCTGGGGACAATGCTGATCTATTGAACCAAATGTCCATCCATCTCCAGGTTTCTTGTTAAGAGTGAATGTTTTTATGGTTTAACCTGTTGTGTATTGGGTTTTCTGTTGCTTACAGCCACACACACGCATGCACACACACACACACTAACTTATACAAATACCAACTTCATAAGATGGTTGTAATAAACCGTACATTGTATATAAAGTACTTAGGACAATATCTGACACAGTAAATGGTTGCTATAAATAGTAACAAAACTGATCAAACATAGGTAATGATTTAAAAGAGCAAAAGTTCCAAAGCACAACACAGATAAGACGAATGGTACTGATTTAGCATGACAAAAACCACCTTTATATTCCTGGTGAAGGGGTGCTAGGGAGACCTTGAGGTCTAAGACATTGATTACAGTGACAAATCCTCATCTCAGGGAGTGAGTTGCAACCGCTGCCAGAGCACACAAGCTATTGGCCAGGAAAGGACTGGGGTTCTTTGCCAGGTTTCCATCTCCCCTCTCACAAACCGACAATCACCCTGTCAGCAGCTCCGATTCATGTCTGGAGCCTAACAATTATGTGTATGTGAATTCCCAGCCTTGTGAAGGGGCAGGGTTCTTTCAACCCACAAAATATCTTTCTAGAATACTAAATTTTACTAGAATTTTCTAAAAACATGTTTTATTTCTTTATGGCAGAACAATAGATACACTGACATATATGAATATAATTTAGGATTATAATTTCCGCAGATATAGTCTACTATTTCGAATCACCATGGTATCACAGGACCACATATAGTTTACATGAAAGTATTGATTTTTTAAATACAACCTACTGGAACACAATAAAAGAAAACAATAAGATAACATGTGAAAGTATCTAGTATAACAGAAGTAAGAAGTAATACCTCTATTACTATAGAGGTAATATAGTAGATACTCAATAAATAATCTCAAAGTAACCAGATTTTTTTTTTCATCACTCTATGTTTTACCAAAGAGGCAAATGACAAGATTAAAAATTAACACTGGGGAATAAATATATGCACATACTCATGTCCTTATCCACTTATGTCTAAGGTTAGTGTACATCCATTCAAAAGTCCTACACTTTCTGTGCCTATGGTGCTATATAACAAGCATTGATTTTTATAACTTATGGCCATAAGGCTTTGCAGATCTCTGAATTAGTAATCATATCCAGCATATTTGTTATAAAAAAGAAATAATCAAACATACAGACAAAAATTCACGAATAATTGGAACCCAGAGGGTTTTTCTAGTTAGATTGCAGTTAATTGAATAAAACCACCAACTACTGAACATTTTGATTAATTGAGATTTTCTTATGTGCTATACACGTATTTCCTCTTTCCTCCTTTACAATAAAAAGCAAAATTAGTGGTAGCTCAACTTTTCACATTGTGATTTCCCAAAATCAGTGATCCCTGCTTCACTAGAGACTAAGATAGCATTGATTCCTTGGAGGCAATTTCTACTCTTTACAACATGATAGATTGTTTTCAACTTGTTTTTAAGAAATTTAATGTTTACTTTAGCAGCTATGGTCTTAACTTGATATTTGAAGCTCGAGGTAAGGGCTGTACTTTTAGAAAGAAATATCTCAGGTGCTTTTCATAGTCCCATAATGTTTTATAATAGATTTGTTGAATAGAATTCATATACCATGAAATTCATTCTTTTAAAGTGTTCAATTCAGTGGTTTTTAGTATATTGACAAAATTGTGCACCATCACCACTAATTCCAGAATACTTTTATCACCCCTAAAAGAAACCCTTTATCCATTAACAGTCACTCCCCATTCCTCCCTCCCACCCTCACCCACCACTCCAGCCCCTGGCACCAATGTACTTTCAGTTTGTATGGGTTGCCTAATCTGGACATTTCATATAAATGAAATCATACAATATATGGCTTTTTGTGTCTAACTTCTTTCACTTAGAGTAATGATTTCAAGATGCATCCATGTTGTAGCATGTACTTTATTTCTATTTATGGCAAATAGTAATTTATTCCTTTTTGTGGCAAAAATATTCCATTGTGTAGATAAGCAACATTTTTATCCATTCATTAGTTGATAGACATTTGAGTTGTTTCTCTTTTAGGGCTACTATGAAAAAGTGTTTCATGATTATTTTTATGGAGGTGAAATTCATATGACATACAAGTAACTGTTTTAAAGTGTACAATTAAGCAGCATTTAGTGGATTTAGAATGCTGTTCCATCATCACCTCTCTCTACTTTCAAAACTATTTTTATCACCCTGGAAAAATCCTTCATGTCCATTAAATAATCACTTCTTGCTATGGTTTGAAAGTGTCACCCAAAGCTCTGGCATTGGAAACTTAATCCTCAATGCAACACTGTTGAGAGGTGGGATCTTTAAGAGGTGATTAGGTCATGAGGGCAGAGCCCTCATAAATTAATGTCATTATTGTTATAGTGGGTTTGTTATTCCAAGAGTGGATTTGTTATAAAAGCAAATTTGGCCCTCTCTTGCCACTGTCTCCCTCTCTTGCTCTTCCACCTTCCTCAGTGGAGTGACACAGTATGAAGGCCTCTGTCAGATAGCAGCACCATGCTCTTGGACTTCCCAGCCTGCAGAACTGTGAGCCAAATAAACCTCTACTGTTTATAAATCATCCAGTCTGTTGTATTTGTGTTAAACTAGCACAAAACAGACTAAAACAGGAAATTAGTACCAGAGACAGGCTGTCACTATAACAAATACATGAAGATGTGAAAGTGGCTTTGGAAGTAAATAATGTGTAAAGGCTGAAAGAATTTAGAGGTGCAGGATAGAAATGCGTGGGTTACTGTGAATGAGATATTAAGGGCAATTCTAGTGAAGACACAGAAGAAAAGAGCTGTGTTTTTGTTTTTAAAAGGTTATAAAAAGCCATGAGAATGTAGTTTTTGTTAAAGGAAAAGTAATTTTGTCTAGCTTTGAGATTTTAAAAAGTTGTTTTAAATTGAAGGAACAAAAAGAACAGATATAGAAAGTTGGGGAAAGAGAGAATGGGAAAATTGTAAGAGGTTGTGAAAGGTTTATGGAAACCTTATCTTGTGGTCAAAACTGATTGAGATTGGATAGACTTGTTCACAAGGTTTATTAAGATTGGCTTTAATTTTAATAACACACTGATACAAAGGTAGAATTTGGTCTTCTCTTTTGAACAAGATTTTTGTGTAGTATTAATAAGAGATAGGAAAATATTTTTGTTTACCTTTGAGTAAACTGCAAAAAAAGACATAAAGGGGTAACAGAAAAGACAGATTCAGTTTGCCTCATGGTGTCTTTATTAGGTCTTATGATTACTTGGGAAACTGAGTCTCCTCTCTATTAAAGAGTGAAAGGTTTTGCTTTTTGAAATCTCTGAACTATCACTTTGGCTAAATGAATAACTATCATTTTCCAGTGACCCATGATCCTATTTTGAACAAGAGTTTTAAATCTTTGGTATTTGACAAACTTTCCAAAATCAAAATTCCATATTCTAAATTCAATCTTCTTGACCTCAAACTAACTTTTTGGATATTAGGGACCCTGAAACTCTAAGAGAGACATATTAGACTTGCTTGGTATGTTAAAATCATATGTGAAGCATTGTCAAATAAGAGATAGTGTTTAACTTTATTTGGGTTATATTTATATAAATGTGTTTTAATATATGTTCCAAAATTGTATGAGACTACTAAAATTCTCATATGTCTTAGTATATGTTATCAGTAATAATTATGATTACTATGTTAAATGCCACAAAAATAACCAAATTTCCTTGTCAATTATATCTTCGACCACGGCTATTCTAGACTTTTGTCATCCAGACAATTATTGTTTTACTTTGACTCTTCTCAAAAACTGGTTTAGTCAGCTATGGTCCAAAATTTGCTCTTTTTCAACGAATTAATGGAAAGGACTCTCACAAATACTCTTGAATACAGGTTTCTGACAACTTTAGAGATTATATTATTGAACTGGCTAAAAACTTCCAACCCTATAATTACAAGGTTGATATGCTCATGACAATTGCTAGCTCAGGCTGGGTGTGGTGGATCACACCTGTAATCCCAGTGCTTTGGGAGGCTAAGGAGGGTGGATCACCTGAGGTCAAGAGTTCAAGAGCAACCTGGCCAACATGGTGAAACCCCATCTCTACTAAAAATACAAAAATTAACCAGGCGTGGTGGTGGATGCCTGTAATCCCAGCTACTACGGAGGCTGAGACAAGAGAATCACTTGAACCCAGGGGGCAGAAGTTGCAGTGAGCTGAAATCGTGCCACTGCACTCTACCCTGGGTGACAGAGCAAGACTCCATCTCAAAAAAAAAAAAACAAAAAAACCCAGAAAAAAGACAAAAGATTGCTAGCTCAACATCAAGTGGAATAAGAATTCATTAAATAGAACTAAACTAATAAAGAACTGAAATAGTTTTTATGACTTCTTTAAAACAAAAAAGATTTTGGGTTGTTGTTGTTGTTTTTTGTTTGTTTGTGTGTTTGGTTATTGATTCTTTTTATGTTTTGTTTTCCAGAATCAAGAAAATGTTTTTTTTTCTTTTGAGCTATTTATAGCTTACAATTATTAGGTAAAGTATACCTTTGTGAGCAAATTTGAAGCATTTATCTTTCTGATTTCTCCAGAATTTGGAAATCATATGTGAGTATTTTTATTTTATGGCAATATAGTTATTTGTGTAAGTTCAATATGAATCTGTTTTCTTTTGTAACAGGGCACATCAGAGGTTGGTTATTTTACTAAGGCTTTGACTGGAGTGTCATATTTTCCAGTACAATCAGATTGCTTTGAGAAACAGAGGTTGACTTTATAGAGCTAATAATAGGCTCTTTGGAAAGACTGGCCTGGTACCTTATCTATGAGATTTCATAAGGTTTCTAACTTGTGTTAAGTAAAAAATGTAACTTTCTGACAGGCCTATGAAACTCAAGTTATTTTGGAACCTCAAAGAAAGAGGAATGCACCCAATTCATACAGGTACCACAAGCACAGTCTAATGGCAAATCCCTGGCTTGGCTTCCTAGCCTTGAGGATTTTAAAAGTCTAATCGGAAATTCTGATTTTAAAACAGCCGCTATGGCCAATCACTATTATTGCTACATTTTATGCAAATAATCAGTCCAAGAATAATAAGACTAAATTTTTTGGGGGGCAGGGGACAGAGTCTCGCTCTGTTGCCAGGCTGGAATGCAGTGGCGTGATCTCAGCTCACTGCAATCTCTGCTTCTCGGGTTCATGAGATTCCCCTGCCTCAGTCTCCCAAGTAGCTGGGACTACAGGCACGTGCCACCACTCCCAGCTAGTTTTTTGTATTTTAGTAGAGATGGGGTTTCACCATGTTGGCGAAGATGGCGAAGATGGTCTCGATCTCCTGACCTTGTGATCCACCTGCCTTGGCCTCCCAAAATGCTGGGATTACAGGCATGAGCACCCAGCCAAGACTAAAACTTATTTTGCAAATAAATTTATCTTACTATGATTTGTCTTTGGTAAAAATAGGGGACTGCAGAGAGAAAAATTATGTTTCAAAAGAAAACCATAGGACACATATTATTAGATTCTAGCTTTGTCCATTGTTTTTGAGTTTTTATTATTTTCCTAAAATTTGGACTGAATTCTGAATTCCTTCCTGGCTATATGTCTCCAAACTAACATTTTCAATTTTTTTTCCATTTTTCTGACTTGAAATCATTAGAAATCATTAAAATTGTGCTTCTCTTAAGGCCCTGCAAACTGAAGCCAGACAACTTAAACTTCAGAGAAATCAAAGCAAATTACATATAAACAGATTTCATGCTTGCTGAAGTATGGACGACTGAAAAAGTTCACTTAAACACCTGATTTGAACTGCAATCCGAAGTCGCCACTGCAATCTGAAGATGCTTCAGAGACTCTTGAAAAGCTTGTCTATAGACTACTCCAGTCATTAACCTTTGTTTTTCTTCTGTTTCTATAGAAATGCTTCGTATTAAAGATCTGTTTGCCTGCATCATATAGAGAGAGCCAATCTGTAATCCCACCTCCTGGAATAGGTCACAACTGTTTAACCAAACTGATATATTCTCAGGGGTGAGACTGATTCAAGAAGATATAGAACGATACACTGAAATTTACTTTTTTCTGTTTATCCCAATTTGTTTTTCCACTCCTTTGTCCATCAGTACCTAATAACTTCTAAGCCAAATCTCTCCTAAGCTATTGGCTTGGCTTTTAATATGTGAAATTTTTTAAGGTTTCAACGTGGGGACTGAAGGAAATAAAAATATTTTACCCCAAAATATATTTCTTTGACATATTTTGAGATGGTTGTCAGAGAGCCAGCAAACAGAAGTAGGCATGTAAAGTTGTCTTTTGTGGGGGAGATTTACATCTGTAGAGAATTTACATTGATGCAGCCAGGCTTTCCTTTGTCTGGATCTAGGAAAAAGAGTCTGACACCTCTAAAGGTCTGAAAGAAACACCATCTATTCTCTCTGAGGGCTACTACCTGTGGAATTTCATCTACATAACAAGACCACCTCTGCTAGTCAGGCCTTCTCTTCTTTTCCTCCCATAGCCTTTTAGTGTGTATGTGTGTATGCTGCCATAACCTGATTTGCCGCAATCCAGGCCCCCGTTCTTTCTGTAACCTCAAGATGGCATAAAAGTTTCTGCACCCCACTGGGGTACTGGGTAATCATTCTGATGTACTCTGTGCACATGTTAATAAATTGGATGCCTTTTCACTTATTAATCTGCCTTTTATGAGTTGATTTTTCAGTGAAACTCAAGAGAGTGAAGAGGTTTTCCCCTTTGCCCCTACATAATTTATTTTTCCCACTAAACTGTAAGATCCCCAAGGGAACGGTCTGTGTATTATGCTAATCACAAGACCTTTTTGCCTAGCACATGGTGGATATTGACTGGTAGTGTTTTAGACTGGGGCATGAGCATATTTACCACAATGCTGCTGAAATTTTGGATACCCTATCACTGAGGCTCTCAAAATATACTAACTGAAACACACACACACACACACACACACACACACACACACATAAACACAAATGTGGTCATAATCACATCGTTAATACCTACCCTATTCACGCCATCCACCCAAATAGTAGAATTCAGGAAACTAAGACAAAGTCTCCTAAGTGATATTAAAATTTACATTTCCTTTCAAATGGTTCTTTGCTCATGATTTTAAAAATAATTGATCTTCAAGACCACAAAAAACAAGCATACCATAATTGAATGACTGCCTATCAAAATGTGATCTGACTTCAGTGATTATTTTGCCTTCCAAAGGCTCAAAAGAAAGACTTTCTAAAGACATACTTGTACAGCAAGGAAATGTACTCATAACATTAACACTTTGATCTCTTCTCATCTTTATCATGTGGTATTAACATGTAAATATGACCTTTGTTTTTCAAGATTTTACCTACTTCCTTTATTCACTTCTCAAAGGACAGATCAATGGATGAGATTACAGCTATCATAAAATTAATTTCATATACTTGAGAAAGCTACTTTAATCACCACCTGGGGGAAAAGATAAATAACCTGATATAGCTTCCTTAGCTGTAAGAACTAAGATTAGAGGAAAAAATTGTGATGAAGCCTTTCATTGAAACTGCAATACCACACACACACATACATACACACACACACACACACACACACAAAAGTGCTGCATTTATGATCAGTCCCTTCAAGTTAGAACTGAGGCACTGACCTGGTGAGCAAATGACTTAAATATTAAATTAAATATTGACTATTTTGCAGTTTATTTCTAGATAATTTTGCCATAGGTTTTCCACAATTGAGACACACTGCAAACTCCTCATTGGTGCGAAATGAGGAAAGCTTTATAGTACATACAAATATATATTTTTTTGAGATGGGGGATCCTCCCACCTCAGCCACCTGAGCCTTCTGAGTAACTGGGACTACAACCATGCATCACCATACCTGGCTAATTTTTTTTTTTTTTTTGGTAGAGATGGGGTATTGCCATGTTGCCCAGGATGGTCTCGAACTCCTGGGCTCAAGTGGTCTACCTACCTCAGATTCGCAAAGTGCAGGGATTACAAGCCTGCACCATGGCACCCAGCCTTAATTTTTTTTTAAGAAATAAGTTCAGGGTACTATGAAAAACAATTTAAGAAAATGATAGTCATTAGTTCTAATAAGGTGCTGAGCTGGAGTAATGAAGAACATGTGGACTTTGATTCAGACTATATCACTCATTAGCTACATGACTTTGAGCAAGTTATCTAGCATCTGAGTCTTAGTTTCATATAGAAACAAGAATTGTGATTGTCAAGCGCATCCATGTGAAGAGAGTCCACCAACAGACTTTTATGTGAACAATAAAGCTTTTTAATCACCTGGGTACAGGCAGGCTGACTCCTTTTTCAGACTCAGCCCGCCTGCACCCAGGTGATTAAAAAGTTTTATTGCTCACACAAATCCTGTTGGTGGACTGTCTTCACATGGACACGCTTGACATTTTGTGCTGAAGACCAGGAACAGGAGGACTCCTTTGGGAGACCAGTCCCCTGTCCTTGCCCTCACTCGGTGAGGAGATCCACCTGCGACCTCGGGTCCTCAGACCAACCAGTCCAAGGAACATCTCACCAATTTCAAATCGGGTAAGTGGTCATTTCACTCTCTTCTCCAACCTCTCTCGCTATCCCTCCACACTTCAATCTCTCCCTGCCTTAATTTTGGTTCCTTTCCCTTTCTGGTAGAGACAGAGGAGACGCGTTTTATCTGTGAACTCAAAATTTCAGCGCTGGTCACCGACTTGGGAAGACAGTCTTCCCTTGGTGTTTAATAACTGCGGGGACGCCTGTCTGATTATTCACCCACATTTCAGAGGTGTTTGATCACTGCAGGGATGCCTGCCTTGATCCTTCACCTTGGTGGCAAGTACCACCCCCTCTCTCTCCGTGTCTCTACCCTCTCTTTTCTCTAAACTTACCATTTTACTATGGGCAATCTTCTTCCCTCCATTCCTCCTTCTTCTCCCTTGGACTTAGTTTTAAAAAAGTTAAAACCTCTTCAACTTCCACCTGATCTGAAACCTAAGCGTCTTATTTTCTTCTGCAACACCGCTTGGCCCCAGTACAAACTTGGAGTAATGACTCCAAATAGCCAGAAAACGGCACTTTTGCATTTGTCCATCCTACAAGATCTAGATAATTTTTTTCAAAAAATGGGCAAATGGTCTGAGGTGCCTGATGTCCAGGCATTCTTTTACACATCAGTCCCTCCCTAGTCTCTGCTCCCAATGCGACTTGTCCCAAATCTTTCTTTTTTCTCTCCTGTCTGTTCCTTCAGTCTCCACCCCAAGCTCTGAGTCCTTTGAATCCTCCTTTTCTACAGACCCATCTAGCCTCTCCCCTCTTCCCCAGGCTGCTCCTTGCCAGGCCGAGCCAGGTCTCAATTCTTCCTCAGCCTCCACTCCCCCACCCTGTAATCCTTCTATCACCTCCCCTCCTCACACCCAGTCCGGCTTACAGTTTTGTTCCATCACTAGCCCTACCCAACCTGCCCAACAATTTCCTCTTAGAGAGGTGGTTGGAGCTGAAGGCATAGTCAAGGTTAATACTCCTTCTTCTTTAGTCAAACTAAATCAGTTAGCGTTTAGGCTCTTTTTCATCAAATATAAAAACCCAGCCCAGTTCATGGCTTGTTTGGCAACAACCCTTTGACACTTTACTGCCCTAGACACAGAGGGGCCAGAAGGCTGTCTTATTCTCAATGTGCATTTTATTATCCAATCCGCTCCTGACATTAGAAAAAGCTCCAAAAATTAGATTCTAGCCCTCAAACCCCACAACAGGACTTAATTAACCTTGCCTTCAAGGTGTAGAATAATAGAGGCAGCCAAGTGGCAACGTATTTCTGAGTTGAATTACTTGCCTCCACTGCAAGAGAAACTCCAGCCACATCTCCAGTACACAAGAACTTCAAAATACCTAAACCACAGCAGCCAGGCATTCCTCCAAGACCTCCTCCCTCAGGATCTTGCTTCAAGTGCCAGAAATCTGGCCACTGGTCCAAGGAATGCCCGCAGCCCGGGATTCCTCCTAAGACGTGTCCCATCTGTGTGGGACCCCACTGAAAATCGGACTGTCCAACTCTCCCGGCAGCCACTCCCAGAGCCCTGGAACTCTGGCCCAAGGCTCTCTGACTGACTCCTTCCCAGATCTTCTCAGCTTAGCGACTGAAGACTCACACTACCCGATCTCCTCGGAAGCCGCCTGAACCATCACAGATGCTTTGGGTAACTCTTACAGTGGAAGACAGGAATGTCAGGCCTCTGAGCCCAAGCATGCATGCATACATCCAGGTGGCCTGAGGCAACCGAAGAACCACAAAAGAAGTGAAAATGGCTGGTTCCTGCCTTAACTAATGACATTACCTTGTGATATTCCTTCTTCTGGACTATAAGTCTCCGGAGCTCCCCACTGAGCACCTTGCGACCCACCCGGCCCCTGCCCGCAAGAGAACAACCCCTTTTAACTGTAATATTCCACTACCTACCCAAATCCTATAAAACTGCCCCACCCCTATCTCCTTTTGCTGACTCCTTTTTTGGACTCAGCCAACCTGCACCCAGGTGATTAAAAAGCTTTATTTCTCACACAAGGCCTGTTGGTGGTCTCTTACATGGACATGCGTGACAGTGATTATATGAGAAAATGAGTATGAAATGCCTAACAATACCAGATGTATACTATGGCTTTTATTACTCTAATAAGATATGGATGATTTCACAGAGAATGCTAACTATAGGTGTGAGGGAAGAATAACCCCCATAGGTTCTTAGTTGGAGTTAACCTGTTACAAAAGACAAATTAACAAGAGAAAAAGAGAAGCTTATTAACATGTATATTTCACATATACATGAGATATAGAGAATGAGTAGTTCTCAAAGAGGTGGCTTTGAATTTCAGTTTATATAGCATCTTCAACAAAGAACAGCAGGATGGGCATGGTGGCTCACATCTGTAATCCCAGCACTTTGGGAGGTCAAGGTGAGCAGATCACTTGAGCCCAGGAGTTCAAGACCAGCCTGGGGAACATGGGAACATGCAAAAACCCCATCTCCACCAACACACACACACACACACACACACACACACACGTGGAAAAACCCCGTCTCAACCCCTCTCCGCCCCCACACACACACTAGCTGGGCATGGTGGTGTGTGCCTGTAGTCCCAGTTACTCAGGAGGCTGAGGCGGGCTCAGGCTCAATCACCTGAGACCAAGGAGGTCAAGGCTGCCGTGAGCTGTGATTGCACCACTGCACTCCCACCTGGGTGACAGAGACCCTGTCTCAAAAAAAAAAAAAAAAAAAAAAAGAACAGCAAATATTTAGAGAAATTTTAGGAAAAGGACTTTTGAGCCTTTAGGGACAGCACCTTGGGGGAAGGCAATAAATGGCACATAAAGGCTAGTTAGTAAAGCTTGTTAATACAGATTGCTCCAGTAACATCTCCACACCTATAAGGGTCTAAAGTTGTTTTCAGTGGTTAATGTTTGTTCTCTCTGGCAGGAAGGTGGGCAAGGTACTTTTTGTCTTTGTAAATCTACGCCCTGCTCTTTGGAAAATAAGGAGAGGGCAGAGAGCTTTCCTGCATTTGCTTCTTCTGTTCTGTTCAACAATCCTGGCCGGGCGCGGTGGCTCACGCCTGTAATCCCAGCACTTTGGGAGGCCGAGGCGGGCGGATCACAAGGTCAGGAGATCGAGACCACGGTGAAACCTCGTCTCTACTAAAAATACAAAAAATTAGCCGGGCGCGGTTGTGGGCACCTGTAGTCCCAGCTACTCGGGAGGCTGAGGCAGGAGAATGGCGGGAACCCGGGAGGCGGAGCTTGCAGTGAGCTGAGATCCGGCCACTGCACTCCAGCCTGGGCAACAGAGCGAGACTCCGTCTCAAAAAAAAAAAAAAAAAAAAAAAAACAATCCTTCATATTTTGGGGCAGCATATTCTGGTCTCCTACACAGGCAAGGTAAAACATTGAATAAAAATTTAAATTGTTCCAAAGAAATAATAACTAGGAAAAACCTTAATGATTCTGAATTCTTGTTATCTTACTTAAATTGTCTTTATTATCAGCTATCCCTCCCCTATTTATTCAAACAGACATTTGTAAGCCACCAAAAAAAAAACAATAAAGCGGGGGGGAGGGGGAGTGGGGAATAGAATGTACAGGAACTGAATATGAAAACTGCTGACCCGAACTAAGTAAATTATTTTGCTCTTCACTCATGCTGGAGTGCAGTGGCACGATCCTAGCCTCAAAATCCTGTAATCTCAAACTCCTGGTCTCAAGTGATCTTTCTACCTCAGTCTCCCAAGTAGCTAGGGATTCTCACAATGTTGGCCAGGCTGGTCTTGAACTCCTGGCCTCAAGCGATTCTCCCTCCATGGCCTCCTAAGCTGTTGGGATTACAGGTGTGAGCCACCTCCCTGGCCAATAAACCCATCTTCTTGACCATGTTCATAACTACCAGAATCATGCCATCTGGTTCTCCTTAGATTATACTTCTCTAAACATATACCATATATATTACAAAAATTATCTGGTGTTATCAATGGAACAATCATGAAATACCACAAACCAGAACAAGTGGTCTCTTACTATCTTGAAATCCATAGATTTTGCAGCAATTTCCAAAGTTATATTACTAAAAGTACTTTACTTAAAAATTGTTTACCAAAGAAACTTCCTACATTTTAGAAGACAATAGACAGAAATGTATTTAACTGAAGTGTCTTAACAATAGCTAATGTTCCTTCCCAATCATATGCTAAATAGAAGCATTAAATATTAATAAATTTCATTCCATCTCATTCAAAAGTCGACTTTTTTCTTCATCTCTTTATTATTCAAGACAGTTCAGACATACTTAAATTTAGACACTTTTAAACTTCTGTTAACCGCTGAACAGTTTACTATTACAAAGTTTAAACATTAACATATTCTAAGTTTGTAGTCTAATTTAATACAAGTTTTTAAGGCAATCATGTTACACTTTGGTAAGTTATATCAAATGCCTTATTGAAGTTTGTTTCTTATTCACATTTTACAAACATTTCTAATTCACGGAATTTCACTGATTGTAAAATTTCCCCAATCAGAGATGTGAAGGCTACAAAGAATCAAAAACATGCTTTATAATTTCATTAAAGTTTATGAATCTCAACCATTGTAAAGATCACTGAAACATCTACCAAATTAAGTGAAGAGTATTTATTACACTTAAAGTGAGATTTTCCCTCCAAAGTCACCAAAACCATTCTTTAATATTCAACAGACAGTAGTTGGAATTTGCAGGATTTGGGGTTTTTTCTTCCTTTTTCTTTTTTTTTTTTTTTTTTTAATGTCAGGGTGGTATGGTCTTCTTTGGATGTATGGCTGTTGAAAGCTGAGTTATACAAAAGAAATCTTTGGAGAACAGAGGCTTTTCTTTACATATTTATTCCCAGAACCTGCCCTTCATCTCTTTCCGGCTTTCCACATTCATCCAATTGTAGCACTTCCTGGAGAGAGCTATGTTCTAATCAGCAACATCAGGAAGAGAAGGGACAAAGAAAAAGGAGAAAATGCAGATCTTCTCATGTCTCTTTGAAAACAGTGAATACATTCTAAGTTACAAGGCAGTATAAGTCACAATTTAACTTTTAATAATTTTTACCTGTAATGGATATGAACAGGAAATACGCGATGAGTCCTTCATCTATTCAATAGGTGCCCGATTTCTATTGAGATGAACACCATGTACCAGAATCTCACTTTGTTCCCCATCCATATAGTTGTGCTGACCTTAAAACCTCATTTGCAGGCTATTCAGTGGTTATGCTTGGATAATCTCTACAGAAAGGGCGAATCAAAGGAGATAACACCTAGAGACCCAAAACTACCTAACATTACTTCCTGTTAAGAATTTTTCCTTTTAATTGCTGAAAAACTATTGAGTTAAAGCAACCATGCCAACTCCCCAAAGATAATGGTTCAAACCCCCAAACGAAAGGTTTGCAAATCCTCTTGAATTGCCAAAAAGAAGCAGTCATTTAAAGAGAACTCAGACTGCATATTAAGTAACCTCTACCCAAAATGTGAACATCTTACACACTAGTATTGTTTGCACGCGACTCCCCACTTGATGGAAATCTGGACCCACTGTGGCTAGAGCAGTTCAGAACTCCACGCCTACTTTTTCTTCTTCAGGGGTTCAGGCGCTTGCGCCAGGGGAGGGTGAGGCAGCTTGGGATACACCTTGACCAGGTAGCAGATGAACCACTGCAGGGCCGCGAGGGTGCGAACCATGAGGATGTGCGCAAAGAGGCCGATGAGCGCAAAGAGGCCCTTCCACACGTTCGCGAACCCCAGTCTTCGCAGGACGCCCAGAGCCGTGCTGCCCTTCTCCTTGTTCAGCACAGACACCACAGAGAGGGCGGGATGGGACACGACGGCGCAGAAGACGCCGGCGATGTAGCTGGCCACGAAGGTGATGCCCAGCTGCTCAGCCTTGGTGCACTGGCTCTGGGGCTTGGGCACGGCGTACCTGTAGAGCACCTCCACCGTGCGCTCGAAGCAGGCGAACTTCCTCATGGTGTAGGGGATCTGCCGCAGCCACAGCGGCGCCACGCCCTTGCAGAAGGCCCACAGGCCCTCCTCGTCCTACATCCTGGGCGCCGTGGCTCGCTGGGTGCCGGCGTAGCCCAGTCGCGTCTGCACGCGGACCTTCACCGCCTCCACCGGCGCCAGCGAGAGGTCGGCGAAGAACTCGGCGCAGGCCCAGGCGACTAGGTACAGACGGATTCTCCACGCGTAGGCCTTCTCTGGGCCCAGGGCCTCCGCGTAGCGGATCTTGAAGACCTCGTAAAGGCCGAACTTGAAGCCCTGCAAGGAGTAGCCGAAGAAGGTCAGGGCCCAGCCGCGAGCCAGGCCGCGTAGTCAGTCGCTGCGCATCGTCACACCGAAGCCGCTGAGGACGCCCTTTTACCAGCCGGGGTTCACCTGCAAGCGGCACTTGACTAGGTCCAGGGACACGATGGCCGTGTGTGTCAGCTGCAGCTCAGCATCCCGCCCAGGCCGCACAGCAGCAGGTACCGGGCCGAGCCGTACTCCACGCTGGCCTCCTCCGCAGCCGCTGCCCAGGGCCTGCAGCCGCCTTGGCCCACGCTTCTCGCCTGCACCACTTGGCGGTCGCCGGGGGGTCATCCATGGCTGCGCTGGGTGCAGGCCGACCCTGCCTTCCTCCCCTCCAGGCGCATTCCCTCAGGGGCCGCGGGGCGGGGCGGGGCATCGTGAACCTCCCTGGTGAGCCCCCCAACGGTGCAGGCGAGGGCATCCCGGCGGGACCACAACGCTTCATCCCGCGCCTGCGCAGTCCGCGGTGTGACCAGACAGTTTAAGTAGGCGGTGTTGCCCCGCCCCTTCCCCTCCAGCACGCCCCGCCCCTTTGCCCCTTCAGGTCAATGGGCTCCTGGTAGCTGCAGGAACCCCGGCCCCGCTGCGCCTGGGCCAGTGGTCAGTGGTCCCAGAGCTCACCTTGGACGGTGGACCGGGCCTTCACTACCCTCGTGACTTTGGTCCAGCTCGGCTGCCTAGTCCTCTACAAAAATGCGAAGAAAATAAACCAACAAGTACAAACACGAG
The DNA here is from genome assembly GCF_003255815.1 of Theropithecus gelada. Lineage (NCBI taxonomy): Eukaryota > Metazoa > Chordata > Mammalia > Primates > Cercopithecidae > Theropithecus > Theropithecus gelada. The sequence goes on from NC_037668.1 coordinate 81,364,853, forward strand.
TAAACACAGGAATAGGCGAGTACGTAGATGAGGAGGTGGACGAAGGGGTGAAGAGTCGCCATGCACTGTTGCCTTCCTGAGAGGCCTTTGTGGAGTCCTCACCCAACTACGCCGGTTTAGAGGAATGGTCATCTCCATGGCAGTGGCGTTCCACGGTGCGAATGGGCAGAGAGAGCCAGTGGCTTCCGGCCTTACATAACGATCTCACCTGGTAGGTAGGTGACAGTTTCCCCCAGCTCACACACTACTCCTGTCTCCCAACAACGGTTGTAGTGGGAGCCTAGGAAGCATGGGGACACTCACTGAATTTAGGAGGGGTGCTGATTATTTTCACTTATCATGTATTTTCTTTTCATTGACTACTGATTTTGGAGAATATGAAAGTGAGTCAAAAACCCTTGTCTTTTGGGAAGCTTACAGTTTCACTGGCCCAAAAAATAAGAACTAAGTGACCCCAGGTATAAATCAGTAGCATACATCATCCATTCATTTACCCACTTTGTGCTGGGCCCTGTGCAGGGCTACGGGTTCAGCAAAGAACCAGACATACTCCTGCTTACTTCTAAATAAGATTTTGTTTTAAAAGAAAAAAAAATCAGGATTTTGATACGTATTATAACAGAATTTGTTTGGTTTTTGAGACAGAATCTCACTCTGTACCCAGACTGGAGTGCAGTGGCATGATCTCGGCTCACTACAACCTCTGCCTCCTGTACTTTTAGTAGAGATGAGGTTTACACCATGTTGGTCAGGCTGGTCTTGAACTCCTGACCTCAAGCGATCTGCCTGCCTTGGCCTCCCAAAGTGTTGGGATTATAGGCATGAGCCACCGTGCCCAGCCTATAACAGAATTTGAATAAAGTTCTAGATGAACAAGGAAGGAGCAACTCATTTTGCCTGATGAGGTTCAGAAGATTTCCCTGAGGAAGTGACAGTGTAGCTGGGTCTTGAAGGATAAGTAGGAGTTTGCCACCTGAAAAAGACTAGAAGGGCAATTTCAGGTTAAAGGAAACAAACCTAAGTGCATTTCCTACTGAGCAGAGGGGATTAATTCAGTATGATGGAAATCAGGAAGGGCTGAGTCTGGAAAAATAAAATTGGGTCAAATTAAGGAAGGCCTTAATGTCTTGTTCAGGACTTTGACTTTTATCCTGTAGGGCGGGCCTATCTTTCTCACAAGTGTGATCCACAGACCACCTGCATCAGAATCACCTGGAGTGCCTTATTAAAAATCTCAGCTCACACTCTAGACCGTCTGAATGAGAATCTCTGTGAGTAGAAGTGATTTTAATACACTCCTAGGTGGATTCTTCACTAAAGTTTGAAAACTACACACCACAGTATGTGGATCATGGGAAGTCAAAAATTTTTGTTAAGGTTTTCTGATCCACCTGCATGTGGCACTTGACCAGGTCCAGGGCATGATGGATTTTCTGATCAATAATTTAGTACTTATATCCAGAACTGAGTGTATTAAAGAGAATAAAAAATAATATTCCCTCAACCCTCATAAGTTCATAGTTGGGACAGACTCCTGCAACAAAAGATTAACAAGAGAAAAACAAGCAAGTTTATTAACACATACAGTGCACATAATGTGGGAGAAAAGTAACTCTAAGCAGTAGCTTAAGAGTCTGGCTTATATAGCATGTCTAATATAGCATGATACATTTTAGAAACGTAATGACAAAAGCAGTCCCAGGCTCCTACAGGTGGGAAAATGTAGGAAGGTAAATTTATGGGGAAGCTAATGGAGTAAAGTCTGCTCAGATTCCTCTGGCACTGTCTCTAAGCTGATAAAGGTTGTAAAGAAGAATTTACATACTGTCTTTAGGCAGGAAAGCAGGGTGGATAGAAAGACCTTTTGTCTTTATAATTCTCTGTCCTGCTTTTAGTCAGACAGAAAGAAGGCAGAGAACTCCCTACATCTGCTTCCTAGTTGCCTTTAGCTAAAAAAAAAAAAAAAAAAAAAAAAAAAAAAAAAAAATTTTGTCAAAGAGGCATGTTTTGATGTGACATGTGACAGATTCTGGTTTCCTTCAGTATTCACCTGTGAAAATTTATCAAGCTGTACACTTAAGATTAGAGTACATTATACACTTTATGTATATTATACCATAATTTTTTTTAAAAAGTTGACTGGTATAAAATTCTCACCCCAAACTAGGGATGATGGCTAAAGGGGAGAACAGAGGCAGATACAGGTTTTCTCAATCAACAAGCCTTTTTTAAAACTCCTCTCCTTGTAATAGTCTTCTACCAGGAATTTACGTATTAAAGAGAAGTCTCTGTCCTTGAGTCACAAGAGAACAATGAAGTGTTAAAATATCCCATACTAACTAAATTAGGGCTTCTCACAGTATGTTCCTGGGAACACTGGTCCACTTGAAAGGTCTGCGGTCAAATGAGTTTGAGAAGTGATGTGCTTTGGATCTGTGTCCCCACCAAATCTCATGTCACATTGTAATCTCAGTATTGGAGGCCTGGTGGAAGGTGACTGAATCGGGGGGGCAGAGTTCTCATGAATGAGTTAGCACCATCCCCTCGGTGCTGGTCTCATGATAGTGAGTGAGTTATCATGAGATCTGATTGTTTAAGTGTGTAGCAGTTCTCCACTCTTCTTCCTCCTGCTCTGGCCATGTAAGATATTCCTGCTTCCCCTTTGCCTGTCACCATAATTGTAAGTTTCCTGAGGCCTCTGAAGAAGCAGATGCTGCTATGCTTGCTGTACAGCCTGTGGAACTGTGAGCCAATTAAACTTCTTTTCTTTATAAATTACCCAGTCTCAGGTATTTCTTTTTCTTTTTTATTCTTTTTTTTGAGACAGAGTCTCACTCGTGTCACCCAGGCTGGAGTGCAATGGAGTGATCTTGGCTCACTGCAATCTCCGCCTTCCGGAGTTATTGTGAGTTATCGTGAGATCTGATTGTTTAAGTGTGTAGCACTTCCCCACTCTCTCTTCTTCCTCCTGCTCTGGCCATGTAAGATATTCCTGCTTCCCCCTTGCCTGTCACCATAATTGTAAGTTTCCCGAGGCCTCTGCAGAAGCAGATGCTGCTATGCTTCCTATACAGCCTGTGGAACTGTGAGCAAATTAACCTTTTTTTCTTTATAAATTACCCAGTCTCAGGTTTTTTGTTTTTGTTTCTGTTTTTTGAGACAGAGTCTCACTCATGTCGCCCAGGCTGGAGTGCAATGGAATGATCTTGGCTCACTGCAATCTCCGCCTCCCAGGTTCAAGCGATTCTCCTGCCTCAGTCTCCTGCGTAGCTTGGATTACAGGTGCCCGCCACGACACCCAGCTAATTTTTGTATTTTTAGTAGGAACGGGTTTCACCATGTTGGCCAGGCTGGTCTCAAACTCCTGACCTCAAGTGATCCACCCACCTCGGCCTCCCAAAGCACTGGGATTACAGGTATGAACTACTGTGCCCAGCCTCAGGTATTTCTTTATAGCAATGTGAGAGCAGACTAATACAAGAAGCATTTCACACTAGGGCATGCTTCTCAACTGAGGTGGTATCATACCCAAGGGGGTGAAATGGTTCTTAGGGGGCAAAGAATCTTAGGACAATGGTTTGTGGTCCCCCAGGTAAAATTTTATTCCTTAGTATTTAATTTTGGGGGAGAGTGGGAAGGAGGGAAAGGATGATTAGTAAAAATGTCTAAATCTCTGGGGGAGGGATGGCCTATAATGAACAAAAGGTTGAGAAACGCTGTGTCAGAGCTTGCTGTTGGAGATTCACAGGACACATAAACACATTGAAGAGTGAGAAGTTGTTTAGTAAAAAAAACCTCTGGCTTTGTTAATTTAGGGTTTCCTGATTTTCCTGGATTTCAGAACCCCTTTTTAATTTTTATTTTATTTATTTTTTATTTTTTGAGATGGAGTCTCACTCTGTCGCCCAGGCTGGAGTGCAGTGGCTTGATCTCAGCTCACTGTGTCCTCTGCCTCCCAGGTTCAAGCAATTCCCCTGCCTCATCCTCCTGAGTAGCTGGGACTACAGGTGTGTGCCATGGCACCTGGCTGATTTTTGTATTTTTAGTAGAGATGGAGTTTCACCATGTTGGCCAGGCTGGTCTCGAACTCTTGACCTCAGGTGATCCATTGGCCTTGGCCTCCCAAAGTGCTGGAATTACAGGCATGAGCCACTGCGCCCGGCCAGAAGCACTCCCCCAACCCCTTTTTTTTTTTTTTTTTTTTGAGATGGAGTCTCACTCTGTCACTCAGGCCAGAGTGCGGTGGTGCAATCTCGGCTTACTGCAACCTCTGCCTCCTGGGTTCAGGCAATTCTTCTGCCTCAGCCTTCCGAGTAGCTAGGACTACAGGCACAGGCGACCATGCCTGGGTAATTTTTTGTATTTTAGTATAGATGGGGTTTCACCGGGTTGCCTAGGCTGGTTGGGAACTCCTAAGCTCAGGCAATCCTCATGCCTTGGCCTCCCAAAGTTCTGGGATTGTAGTCATGAGCCACTGCACCCAGCCCAGAACCCCTTTTATATATCACACCTATTCACATTTCTATTCATAGACATATCTATTCATAGGTGTAGTCTTTCATGGAGCATATTTTGGGAAATGCTGGATTCTTCAGAAATGGAGTTTAGAGAAAATAAGGAGTAAAGAGGGCTAGAGTAATAATAACAGCAGCTACATTTACTGAACCCTTAGGCCTCCATTTCCTAAAGGTACAACTTGGATGTTTTCCTAACATATACCAGAGGTCACTGTCCACTTTATGAAAGCAGAGGTTATATCAAATTGATCTCATTTCTATGGGATACTTGTTCTGTACTGTGGGCGGCAAGCCACCCAGGTGCCAAGGCAAGAGACCGAAGGCACAAGCTGTTCCAATATAATAAAGAAAATATATAGAATAAGAATAGCTATACTAGAAATAGATTATAGATATGATTATATATGAATATTATTAATCATTAGTTTGTAGCATTACTATTTATTCCAATATTATAATAATCTTTGTTCTACAATTATAACCTAGAAAGAACCAGGCCATACAGAGACAGGAGCTGAAGGGACACGGTGAGAAGTGACCAGAAGACAAGTGTGAGCCCTCTGTTACACCCGGACAGGGCCACTAGAGGGCTCCTTGGTCTAGTGGTAGTGCCAGTGCCTGGGAAGGCGCCCATTACTTAGCAGACCTTGGTCTAGTGGTAGTGCCAGTGCCTGGGAAGGCGCCCATTACTTAGCAGACCAGGAAAGGGAGTTTCCCTTTCCCCGAGGGAGTTAGAGAAGACTCTGCTCCACCACCTCTTGTGGAAGGCCTGACATCAGTTAGGCCCACCCACAGCCATCTGGAGGCCTAAGCATCTCCCTGTGATGCTGTGCTTCAGCGGTCACGCTCCTGGTCCACCTTCATGTTCCACCCTGTACACCTGGCTCCACCTTCTAGATAGCAATAGCAGAAATAGTGAAAGTATTGAAGTCTTTGATCTCTCTGAGAAATACGTAGAAGAAATAATGACGTAAACTGTCCCCTCTCTCTCTGTCTCAGCTGCCAAATAGGGAAGGGCCCCCGTCTGGTGGACACATGACTCACATGACCTTACCCATCATTGGAGATGACTCACACTTCTTACCCTGCCCTCTTGCCTCATATACAATAAATAACAGCATGGCCAGGCATTCGGGGCCACTACCGGTTCTGTGCCTTGGTGGTAGTGGTCCCCCGGGCCCAGCTGTCCTTTCTTCTATCTCTTTGTCTTCTGTCTTTATTTCTATGATCTCTCGTCTCTGCACACGAAGAGAAAAACCCACAGGCCCTGTAGGGCTGGACCCTACACTGTACCACTAAAATACATATATATATATATATATATATATATATATATATATATTTTTTTTTTTTTTTTTTTTTGAGACAGGGTCTACTCTGTCACCCAGGCTGGAGTGCAGTGACATGATCATGGCTCAGTGCAGCCTCAACCTCCCGAGGCTTGAGTGATCCTCTCACCTCAGCCTCCCAAGTAGCTGGGACTACATGCACGTGCCACCATACCCAGCTAATTTTAAAAAATTGTTTATAGAGACAAGGGTCTCACTGTGTTGCCTAGGCTGGTCTCAAACTCCTGGACTCAAGTGATCTGCCCTCCTTGGCTTCCCAAAGTGCTGGGATTATTGGAATGAGCCACTACATTTGGTCTTAAAATATTGTTCCAAACAATGTATTTGTACAAGTTAAAGAAAACAATAGAAATCGTCAGGGTAAAACTTTTCTTAGACACTTCTTAGTTCAATAATGTTTTAGTTCATTAGTGTTGTTATAAAGGAATACCTAGGTAATTTATACAGAAAACAGGTTTATTTGGCTTATGGTTCTGCAGGCTGTACAGGAAGCATGGCACCAACATCTGCTTCTAGTGAGGGCCTCAAGCTGCTTCCATTCACGGTGGAAGGCAAGAGGAGATGGCCAGAAATCACAAGGCAAGATAGAGGGGAGGAAGATGCTGGGTTCTTTTAAACAACAGGCTTTTTCAGGAACTCATGGAACTCACTTGCTGTTATGAGGACTGCACCCCCTCATTCAGGAGCCACCCACCCCCATAACGCCTCCCATTAGGCCCCACCTCCAACATTTGGTATCAAATTTCAACATGAGGTTTGGAGAGGTCAAATATCCAAACCATAGCAAATAACTTTACTAAAACTCAGCCATAAAGTCAGTAATAACTGAAAGTAGCCTATAAGAATATTTCACCATTACAGAGCACACAACTACCATTATTATTTCCTTGGTGGTTACATGATGTTGGGCAATATTTCTCTCTTGAAATCGTCATCATACTTTTACTGTGTTCTTTCTGCAAACTTCGATTGATGAGTTAAGTAGACCTTTCCTTTCCAGAAGGCCAAAGACTTTTGTTTCTTTTATTTGTTAAAGAGAAAAGAGTGAAAATGTATTCCTTTATTCATCCATTCAACAGATTTTTATTAAGTGCCTATTATGTGCCAGGCACATTTTAAATGTATTCCAAAGCAGAGCTAATATCCCACATTGTCCCCAAACATAATTTTCAAAAGCTCTAAAGCATAATCATAGAGTACTTATATAAAACAATAACAAACACTTACTTGGTATCTACTCTTTGCCAGTTGCTATAAACATCTGTAATCCTACAATAAGCATACAAGATAGATGTTCTTTCAATTTCATGAATATAGAGTGGCAGACACTGTTGTCTATTCAAAAGCCAACTGCCCATTCCTCTTTAGCAACAGAACCCCTATTTGTTCAGGTATCTGGGAGATACTCTTTGATCTCTACATTATTTTGACTCACTTCCTTCTCACAAAATTTTAATTTGCATGTAGGGTATTTGATTTTCAGCCATAAATACTTAGGTCCATGGCCCATTGATACTTTCTTTACTACAGTTACACAAATATATAATATATTCATGCAAGATGTCCTTATTCCTGTTGTCCATGTTTTTGTGTGTGCCCCCCCACCCCCCCACCCCCGCTTTCCTCTACAAATCCATGTCATCTTACACAATCAATTACAAAGTATATCTGCCAGAAAACTTTCTTTGCTTAATTCACCTCCCTTGTGTTTGCCAGACATTCATTTGTATGTAATCTGGACTGGTAAATTGCCTTTTTTTTTTTTTTTTTGACTGTATAGGAAATACTTCTGACAGGATTGTAAGAACACTGCTTACTTTGTTTATGTATCATTTCATGGAACAGTGTTCTATCCAGTAATCAGGAGGTAGTGACCAACACTTTTACCTATAAAAATGAACCGGAGTAGTTGCCTGAATTATTTTCTCAGAGTGAACTTAATCAGATGACTTCATTCTCCCATAATGAATCTCTATATTCACCATACAAGTTTGGAGAATAGTGTTTTTGGCATGTTATTTTATTTTGTTAGATTTAGCCTAAAGCTGCCTCCTTCCATATTTTAAGTTTGGCCTAAAGGTTTCTCCGTACATAGTGAACTGTAACCTAACTGGATGTGCAAACAGACTGCAACCTACCCTTGTGCCAATCACTGAGTTTCAGCCAATCAAAGTCAGCCAACTGTTCAAACTATGTTCAAATAACGCAACACTGAGCTGTAACCAATCTGGTTGTTTCTGTACCTCACTCTTTTCTGTACATCACTTTCCTTTTTCCATCCATAAATCTTCTTCGACCATGCACCAGTGATGGAGTCTCTGAACCTATTCTGGTTCTGGGGCTGCCCGATTTGCAAATTGTTCTTTACCCAATTCAACTCTGCTAAATTTAATTTGTCTAAGGTTTTTCTTTTTATATATTTTTTCTTAACAGCAAGCTCATCCTTAATCTTTTTATAATTTTTAAAGCATATGGAGGACACTGAAATTAATAAATTCAAGTCCTTAGGAACTTCATGGGAAGGGGAATTGAATATTTATGAAACACTATGACTTGTCAGTACAGTGAATGCTTCTACTCACTTCTGACACCAAATGTGGATTTTTTCCACACCACCAGTCAGTTGTCCAACTCTCTGGACACCAGTTGGGTATCCAACAATTCAATCCAATTTGGACACTAACCACTTGGAATTCATGTCAAGCCCCACAAGTAAGGGCTTAGTCCCACAAGACTGTCCCCACTTCAGACACCAATTGCAAGTCCAGAGCCTCCCACATTTCTGACCTACTGGCAATATATTGTAGATTCCCACAATCTCCTCCTCGTGTTCAATAATTTGCTAGAATAGCTCACAGAACTCAGGAAAACACTTTACTTACATGTACTGGTTTATTATAAAAGATACAACTCAGGAACAGCCAAATGGAAGAGAGGCATAGGACAGAGTACGGGGAAAAGGGACACAGAGCTTCCATATACCCTCTCAGAGCCTGCTAGCCTCCCAGCATGTCAATGTGTTCACTAACCTGGAAGCTCCTAGAGCCCTGTACTTTGTTTTCATGGAGGTTTCATTACTTGTGCATGGTTAAATCATTGGCTATTGGTGATTAACTCAATCTCCAGTCCCTCTCCCCTCCCCAGAGGTGGGGGTGGGAGCTGAAAGTTCTAATTCTCTTATCATGCCTGGGTCTTCCTGGTGAGCAGCCCCCATCCTGAAGGTATCTAGGGGACCCCAGCCACCAATCACATCATTAGCATACAAAAAGACACTGTTGTCATTCCAGAGATTCCAAGGGTCTTAGAAGCTCCTGTCAGGAACTGGGGATAAAGGGCAAATATCATAACAAATGATGCTCCTATCACCCCTATCACTCAGGAAATTACAAGGGTTTTAGGGACTCTGAGCCAGGAACCAGGACAAAGACCAGATACATATTTCTTATTACATCACAATATCACAGTCAGACACTACGATATAGTAGAGAAAGTGTCACAACTTTGGGCTGAAACAAATTTTGAGTTCCATTTTTTTTCTAGCTGTGTGAATTTAGACAAGTTATTTAGCCTCTTTCTGAGCTTATTTTTCTTTTGTAAATCTGTAATTTGAGTTCATTATAACTACCTTTTATCATTTAGGGTTGCAATAGGAGAGACAATGTGCACGAATGTGTGAGAAGTTGTGCATAGGTATGTGGCTCAGTGCCCTGTACGTTAATAAGCATTCCACAAATGTCAGTTCTGTTACTCACTCCCATCTTCTGGCCTCATTCAATCCTCTCAAAACTAATGTTTCTGTGATGCCAGTTTCTGCTCTTTCTCCTCCACTCAAATGGATGATTTGGTTAACCAAATTCCTGCTGACTTTAATGATTTGGGACAGGAATTGAAGAAATCGTAACTGGCAGAGATGTGAACTTCTTTGACAATGCCCCAGGATGTGTCACGGCACAAAATAAGCAGGACAGGCCGGGCGCGGTGGCTCAAGCCTGTAATCCCAGCACTTTGGGAGGCCGAGACGGGCGGATCACGAGGTCAGGAGATCGAGACCATCCTGGCTAACATGGTGAAACCCCGTCTCTATTAAGAAATACAAAAAACTAGCCGGGCGAGGTGGCGGGCGTCTGTAGTCCCAGCTACTCAGGAGGCTGAGGCCGGAGAATGGCGTGAACCCGGGAGGCGGAGCTTGCAGTGAGCTGAGATCCGGCCACTGCACTCCAGCCCGGGCGACAGAGCGAGACTCCGTCTCAAAAAAAAAAAAAAAAAAAAAAAAAAAAAAAAAAAAAAAAAAAAAAAATAAGCAGGACAGAGATTGTTCACCCGTGGCTGCCTCAGAGCAGGACAGGACAGAGAACCAGGCAGCCTTCCTCCTTTTCCAAATAAACCCTTCCAGCCTGCTGCCTTATTCCGTTGAATTCCAGCTATATCGGTCAATTTGTCCCAGCTTGTCCTGCACAAAACAGGGAGGTTTTACCACTAAAAATCCTGTGTCCCTAAAACTCTTTCAGTCTCAGGCAAATCAGGATGGTCACCATACTTGAGGAGTCTGAGCTATGTCCTTGGCTTCCAGCTATGGGCAGTGTGCTGCAGTACAAGAAGCACAGGCTTTGGAGCCAGGCATACCTGATCCACAGTCTGGACTACTCCACTTCTAGCTATGAAATTTGTAAAGTTTATCCTATATTCTTGATCCTCAGTTTCTTCATCTATGAAATGCATCATATTCTTTCCTAAATTTGTAATGAGCTTCATATTATTAAATGATAGAACAATGCTTGCAATGCTGTAAAACCTTTGTATGTGTTAGTTCTTTCCTTCCTGACTCCCTTAAGAGGAGTTTCATTATTCCCTGGGGTGCCATGTCTCTAAAATTTCCTGAAACCTCAAGTTTCCATGAGGGGAAGTGGCCATTGGGCAGCAGGGGGCACTGTTGCTGCTATTCCATTCTTCCTACCCACTTCTCTGCACCCCCTAGCCTCACACCAAAGGACTAAAGCTTTAGTAAGCCACTGATGAAAGATGGCCAAACGCAAAACCCACACTTGGTTTTAACTTATCTAAATGTGTCCCACATGCTTGCAATAATGTTAAGTGTGTATCTGGACCCTTTTACATCTTGTACATTAATTTATAATCCTTCTCACTCCAGGGCGTTTATGAGGTGCCAGGGGGTCAAATGTTTATTCTTAGAATTATTCAACTCCAGCCAACTAATTATTCTGATGAATTGTATACTTTTTCTTCTTTTTCCTTGACCAGATTGGAAACAATGATAGACATTCAACTGAGATTTATTTGTAAAACTCTGACAGATTGGGAATGCTGGAGCTCCTTAAACTGTCTCTTAAAATAAATATTTCTGATTTATCTGGCAAGTTAAAGAGGAAAAAGCAACAATCCCCAAACTGATTAGGCTAAATAAGTTTAACTATGTTTAAAGAAAATGTGTAGGAGGTAATAATCTCTATATGCCTAGGAAAAAAACTGTTCATAACAAATCTTCATGCCTTTTCTTGTTTAAGGAATTATTTGTGCAAAGCAAAATTACTATTCCTAGTGGTAGTAATTGTTTACCTGGGGTAGGTTCTGGGGGAGAAGAAGGGCATTAATCAAATACTTTAAAAACTAATTTTCCAGAATTCTTACAATATAAAATGTCCACAGGACTACATTTATCAAGCGACAGGTACATAATTGACCTATGCCCTCTGGTCGAGCTTTTAGGCAAAACTGATGGATTCTATATTGTAGGCATGCTGTAACCTTAGTAAATAATGACACCCGGCCGGGCGCGGTGGCTCAAGCCTGTAATCCCAGCACTTTGGGAGGCCGAGGCCGGAGGATCACGAGGTCAGGAGATCGAGACCATCCTGGCTAACACGGTGAAACCCCGTCTCTACTAAAAAAATACAAAAAAACTAGCCGGGCGAGGTGGCAGGTGCCTGTAGTCCCAGCTACTCGGGAGGCTGAGGCAGGAGAAGGGCGTAAACCCGGGAGGCGGAGCTTACAGTGAGCTGAGATCCGGCCACTGCACTCCAGCCTGGGCGACAGAGCCAGACTCCGTCTCAAAAAAAAAAAAAAAAAAAAAAATAATAATAATAATGACACCCTTCTTTCTTTTCTAGTTTACACAGTATTTTACTAGTAATTTATACCTAACAAGAGAAATAGGAAAATATTCCCATAAAAAAAACATCATATGTTTGAAGATTCAAAATGCAAACTGGAGTTTTATTAGACTCTTCTAGCTGGCATTTTCCAGTAGTAATATTTCCAGTTCTGAAGCACAAGACGGTGTTTTGATCCCATTTAAAAGGCCCTAAATGGTAAAGAGCAGAGATTCATGCTAGTGAAGGTTATCTAACCACCAAGATGGAGGGGGGTATGAACGTGGTAGACTCTAGCTGAAGATAATGTAACACCTTGAATATGAGCTAATGTGGAAAACTTGGTCTTCAGAAATAGAAGGACTGAGCACACAAATCTCTTGTGCACTGCTGCCCAATAGAAATATAATGAAAGATCATACATATAATTTAAAATTTTCGGCCGGGCGCAATGGCTCACGCCTGTAATCCCAGCACTTTGGGAGGCCGAGACAGGCGGATCACGAGGTCAGGAGATCGAGACCATCCTGGCTAACATGGTGAAACCCCGTCTCTACTAAAAATACAAAAAAAAAAAATTAGCTGGGCGTGGTGGCAGGCGCCTGTAGTCCCAGCTACTGGGGAGGCTGAGGCAGGAGAATGGCCTGAACCCGGGAGGCGGAGCTTGCAGTGAGCCGAGATGGTGCCACTGCACTCCAGCCTGGGCGACAGAGCAAGACTCTGTCTCAAAAAAAAAAAAAAAATTTCTGGTAGCAACATTAAAAAAGTAAAAAGCCACATTAAAATGTTATTTAATTCAATATATCCAAAAATTATTTCAATATATAATCTATATAAAATTGTTGAGATATTTTGCATTCTTTTCTTCATACTATGTCATTAAAATCTGTTGTGTATTTTATACTTTCAGAACATCTTAAATTTAACTGGGCACATTTTAAGTGCTCAATAGCCACAGTAAATAATAGGTATATGGACAGCTGGGGTTTAATCTATGCTTGGGGAGCCTGATGCCACTGCGTAGCTAAATCAAATCCTGTGATTGGAGGTGGCTTGGGGTAAGTCAGAAATACTACTTATTCCTCACCCCCTTTCCCTTTGTCCCTTCTTCCTCCTTGATACTATGTAATGCATGCTAACCATGTGCCAGATACCAGACACTGTGCTGGGCTATTCAAATGTATTATCTCATTAATCCTACAAGAGTGAGCCATCTCACCTTATTTCCTTACAGTTAAAGGAAATAACTAAATAACGGCAATATGGCATAGTACTTAGGAGTTCAGACTTGGAGACTATTCACATGTGTTTCTGTCACTTCCTATGTACCTTGGGTAGATATTTCTGAACTTTAAACTTCAATGTTATTTGTCAAATGGACACAATAAAATTACCTACCTTATAGATGTTGTTCTGTGGCTTAGATGAGGCCATGTCTGCAAAGTTGTAAGCATTCATGAAATAATATCACTAAATGGGATAAATGTGCTATACTTTGGGATTTGCAACACATTTTACAAATATTACTATTGCAACTGAGGCTCAAAGAAGTTAAATAATTTAGCTAAGGTTAACACAGCTAATAACTAATGATCATGTTCTCACCCAGCTTGCCTGTCTTTAGAGTAGTATTACTTGCCATCTGTTTTCAGTTACAAAATGGACTGAACTTGTACTGACTCTCTGACATAAAATGTTTAGAAAGGTCTCTCGAAAGATAAATTATTGATATCTATTTGCCTTTCTCATAGAAGCATAACTCTGGAAAAAAATGCTAGATTTTTTGTTTTTTGATAAATAGAAAGTTACTGTTCTAAGAAACTAGACAAGGAACATACACAGAAAAAGGAAGATTCAATTTAATTTTCTTTTTCCTTTGCTCTTTTTGATTCTGCTTTTACCAGAGAACAGTACCTTGAATATAGTAGGCATTCAATGCATGCCTCTTGTGTTAAATTGAGTTTGCATTTTACCACAGGACAGAGATATTAAAGGCTGTATTATTCCCTATTAGCAATGTAGTTTATAGGGACATGTGCCTCTCATATTTTCAGAAAAAAAATTTGAAATTTATAGAAATTTGATAGTACTGTCAAAAATACATGTAATCAGCTACATATACTATTATGGAAGTTTCTGTGGGCTGAGCATGGTGGCTCCTGCCTATAAACCCAGCACTTTGGGAGGCCAAGGCGGGAGGATTGCTTGAGCCAGGAGTTTGAAGGTGAGCTATGCTCGTGCCACTGCACTCCAGCCTAGGTAATAGAGTGAAACCCTGTTGCAAAAAAAAAAAAAAAAAGGAAGGAAGGAAGGGAAGAAAGTTCCTGTGGGTGTCAAAAAATGTTTGTTCATCCAATTAGCAAGTAAAAACAAAACAGAACAAAGGTCAGTACGGTAGCACTTGGAGCATGTAGCACCTGGAGCATGCCCTCGCCACCAGGATGATGTACTTTTCCTTTGCTCCCCAGAATTGCTTGTTCCAGTCTTTACCTTCACAGCCTCTCCAACAGCTTTGGTCTGTTTGACTACCTGATGCTCTTCTTTTCTCTCCCTCCTTTGCCTTCCATCCATTACTATTTTGTGCCTCATTTCTCTAAGATTCCTAGGAGAGGTCAGATGAATCTGTTAATGGTGTCCCAGGGTTAGAAGAAGCAACCCTGTCTGGCCCACTGCCAGTTTGGACCATGGCTAGCCTCAAATGTGTGCCCCACCTGGAACAACCACCTCAAAGAAAACCCCACTCAACTCTATTTGAATCTTGCAATACCTGCACGAGTCTTCATTACTTATTGTTTTGCTTTCTGAAAGAATAACCAAAGTTATAGTATGGCCTGGCTCTGCCGTGTCATTTCCTTTTCTCCTTGGTCAATTTCCCTCAAGGACTCCTTCCAGGTTACTCTTCCACCTCACTTCTCGCCAGTGTCTCAACCTTGCTGCGCGATAGCCACACTGCAGGCCAGTAAGCCCGTGGGACACACTTCTGCTTTTGTGGCTGGCTACTAACCCTTTAGGCATCAGCTTAGAAATCAGCCCCTCAGGGAAGTCTTCCTTGATTTCTCAAGCCAGTTGAGGATTCCATATGGGCTCTGAAAGCCTGACTTTTATTACTCTGGAATTACTTGTTTACTGTCTGGATTGCCAGCTAGAATGCAGGCCTAAAGGCAAGGATCCTGTCTTTTTACTTACTTCTGCATGCCTTATGCTTAGCACATGGTTGGCACTCAATAAATATTGACCATGGATACAGAAAAGCAGCTAAGCAGGGCATCCTAGGAAGTTTCCCCAGGTTGCTACCCACTTCACTCCCCTTTGCCCCAACTGTAATAGAGTATATAATGATACGAACATTTCTATTCATCACCAAAGCTTTCTTGGGGAGATCACTGTTTGGTTTAGAAGAAATATTTGGTTAGCAAATATATGGTTAACAACAGAGACTTTGATGTTAGATTTCCTGGTTTTGAATCATGGTTCTGCCACTTAATGGCTGTGAAATCTTGGGAAGTTCTAAACTTCTTTGGTCTCAGTTTTTCATGTATAAAATGGGGGTGATAATAACAGTAACCTACCTTGCAGGCTTGTTAGTAGGATTATATGACTTAATACATGTAAAGGACTTGAGAGTTCCTGGCACATATAAACAGTTAGAAAGTGCTAAATATTATTATTACTATTATTAAGCCATTAGGGGAGGGGGTAAGCTCAAGACCAAAGTCAGTCCCCCAGTTCTGCTGGTCAGAAGAGTGGCCTTGATCACTGCAGGCTTTCTGTTTTGCTGAGCACTTGTGTAATGTTTGAGGAAAGTTGCTGAAGCCAGTTGGGGAGGAGATAACTTTGACACTGGCAGGAGAGGGAGAACTCATTCACACATGCAACAAGTATTTACTGAATATCAATTTTGTGCTAGACATAAAGGGAAATAAGATAGTCACAGCCCTTACAGAGGCTAACAGAAATAGAGAAAGGAGAGAGGAACTAGAGAGGCTGGGTACTGGCCGGTGGGAGGACAGAGCACTGGTCTGTGGGAAGACAAACCAGTGGGTTTGGCACAGCAGAGGAGGATCCTGAGAGAACAGAAATGCTAAGGCAGGATTTTAAAGCATCTGCCATAGGATGTATCATGTAAATCCTCCCCTCCACCTCTTCTATGAAATCTTCAATAAAGTTTTCATTGCTCACTGGAGAGAGCTTGAAGAAGGGAAGATAGCAGATATCTGGGTTATAGCTGCTGGGGGAAAAAGATGCTATAGGCAAAAAAAAAAAAAAAAAAAAAAAGCCCTTCCTTACTCTTGAGTGCTGCCAGTAAGGAAACATTCTAGTACATGCAATATTTAATGATTATAAATGATACCCCCGTGCACTACATAATGCAAGGCTCTTTAAAATGAATATGAATTAAACAGTACCAGCAGCAATCATATTAACCAAATAGAAGAGGTATTAGGAAACTAGGGACTCTGGGAAAAAAAGCTGGGAGTCACATATGACCACCAAGCATCCTCACTACAGTTAATTAGTCAAACTGCAATTCTTCAGCAATTGTAAGTTGGCAGACTTTCTTAAATGTAAATATCCCAAGGTTTAGGTGTGGGGAAAGAAGTCATTCACTGTTTATTTACTGCTCCCATCCTTTTTTGACTTCCTGTTTTCTGCTTTTATATCATGTCACTATCTTTTAAAATACTGCCAGGTGCAGTAGTTCATGCCTATAATCTCAGCTCTTAGGGAGGCCAAGGCTAGTGGATCACTTGAGCTTCTGGGCAACATGGTGACACCCCGCCTCTACAAAAAAATACAAGAGTTAGCCAGGTGTGGTGGTGTGTGCCTGT
Organism: Theropithecus gelada; assembly: GCF_003255815.1. Lineage (NCBI taxonomy): Eukaryota > Metazoa > Chordata > Mammalia > Primates > Cercopithecidae > Theropithecus > Theropithecus gelada. The sequence goes on from NC_037668.1 coordinate 81,381,655, forward strand.
TGTCCCAGCTACTTGGGAAGCTTAAGTGGGCAGATAACCTGAGCCTGGAAGGCGGCGGTAGCAATGAGCAGAGACCACGTCACCGCACGTCAGCCTGGGTTATGAAGCCAGACCCCGTCTCAAAAACAAAAACAAAACAAAAAAACCCAGTTTAAAGAAATGTCTTTGTGGCTGGGCGCGGTGGCTCACGCCTGTATTCCCAGCACTTTGGGAGGCTGAGGGGGGCGGATCACAAGGTCAGGAGATGGCGATCATCCTGGCTAACACGGTGAAACCCCGTCTTTACTAAAAATAGAAAAATTTAATTAGCCGGGCGTGGTGGCGGGCGCCTGTAGTCCCAGCTACTCGGGAGGCTGAGTCAGGAGAATGGCGTGAACCCGGGAGGCGGAGCTTGCAGTGAGCTGAGATCGCGCCACTGCACTCCAGCCTGGGCCACAGAGGCAGACTCCGTCTCAAAAAAAAAAAAAAAAAAAAAAAAAGAAAGAAAGAAAGAAAGAAATGTCTTTGTATATATACATATGTATATCTTTTTTTTTTTTTAAAGCAGCAGTCTAAGAAGTAATCAACCATCAACCTAAACAGAACAAAACTATCAATTTGCCTGAATTTCCAAGAATGAGATAAACAAAACTCTGTTGAATTTTACCTACACAAATTGAGACTTTTGGGGGAAAGAGAGAAATAAACTAGTGTTTTTCTTTGTAGATTTGTTTACTGTGTAAACCCTGCATCTTATAACATGACTACTGATTAAAAAGATAAATGGTTATTAATGTTCTCAAAGCACTATGCAAGTTCACATCACCTTGGGTATATTTTGCTCCTAAAGCTATCAACTGAATATGGAAGCATTTTGTAGTTAATAAGGCTAAAGTATGTTAACTCAAATAGCTTGCTTTGAAGAAAATTTTTCTTTAAATTATTAATATTAATGAGAAAATGCAAACAGCTTGGGTGGTCAAGCATGAAATAAAATGAGTAGTTTTCGTTTTTAGGCCTTATTATCTGATGTCACCTGATGTTCAAATTTAAATTTGATAATGCAGAAAATGACATTACAATTTGCAGTATCATGAAACAATGCAGTTTGTGCCCCAGATTTTTCGACAGCAGTACTGAAACTATGATTTTTAAGTGTCATTTTTGAAAGACAAGGTCAGTGAAAAACACTATACATTTTTTATTGGGTAGTCAGAAAAACAGCTTACCTGTCCTTTAACCAATTTTTTTTTTTCGACAGGGGCTTGCCTTGTCACCCAGTCTGGAGTGCAATGGCACAAATATGGCTCACTGCAGCCTCGACGTTCTGGGCTCAAGCGATCCTCTTGACTTCAGGCGTGCAAGTCACCATGCCTGGCTAATTTTTGTAGAGACATGTTTCGCCATGCTTCCCAGGCTGGTCTGGAACTCCTAGGCTCAAGTTATCCTCCTGCCACGGCCTCCTCAAGTGTTGGGATTACAGGCGTGAGCCACTGCGACCGGCCACTAATCATATATATATATATATATATGTATTTCTTTTTGAGACAGAGTCTCCCTCTGTCGTCCAGGCTGGAGTGCAAAGGTGCGATCTCAGCTCATTGCAACCTCTGCCTTCCGGGTTCAAGTGATTCTCCTGCCTCAGCCTCCCGAGTAGCTGGGACTACAGGTGCCTGCCACCACACCCAGCTAATTTTTGTGTTTTTTTAAAGTAGAGATGTTGACCAGGCTGGTCTTGAACTTTTGACTTCAGGTGATCCACCTCCCTCGGCCTCCTAAAGTACTGGTATTACAGGCGTGAGCCACTGCACCCGGCCCACTAATCATAGTTTTAAAATAAAAACTTAATTGAGAGGTTGTTACAGCAAAGCAGAAACAAACCTAGACCTCCTTAAATGGATGCAGAGCTACCAGTGAAGTTCCTAACAAGCCAAGTAATACAGGAAACACATACTTACTTTTACTTTCTTATTAAGATTTTTTTTTAAAGCAGAAAAAGACTTTACAAACCTTTTTTCGCTTTCCAGTGTCTAACAAGCCCCCAAATGGTAACCATTTCCTATTCCCAGGCAGCTAGTAAGAAACGCAAGGTACAACTACGATCAGAGACTCAAAAAAATCAAGGTGGACACCAGGCGTGGGCTTCTCCCATTCTACCACCAGAAAGAGAGGAATTCAAAGAAAGGGCAATGAAAAATGCACAAATTTTAGCCACTTTTTTTTTTCTTTTCTTTTTTGAGACAGAGTCTCGCTCTGTCGCCCAGGCTGGAGCGCAGTGGCCGGATCTCAGCTCACTGCAAGTTCCGCTTCCCGGGTTCACGCCATTCTCCTGCTTCAGCCTCCCGAGTAGCTGGGACTACAGGCGCCTGCCACCTTGCCCGGCTAGTTTTTTTGTATGTTTTTAGTAGAGACGGGGTTTCACCGTGTTAGCCAGGATGGTCCCAATCTCCTGACCTCGTGATCCGCCCGTCTCGGCCTCCCAAAGTGCTGGGATTACAGGCTTGAGCCACCGTGCCCGGCCTTAGCCACTTGTTAACTGTAACTCCTCCTTAAATGCGACTGATCTACTTAGAAGCTTTTCGGCTTGTTAGTGGCCCATTTTTTCCTTTTTTAGGACAAAGAAGGGAGGAGAGGGGAGGGGAAGAAAATGGAGGCAGTGGGGAGGTAGGGGGAAAAGAGAGAGAGAGGCCTCAGGGTGTCACAAATTTGTTTTTAAAAGATGAATTAATGGCTGGGCACGGTAGCTCACACCTGTAATCCCAGCACTTTGGGAGGCCCAGGCAGGTGGATCACCTGAGGTTAGGAGTTCAAGACCAGCCTGGCCAACATGGCGAAAACCCCGTCTCTACTAAAAATACAAAAATTAGCTGGGCATGGTGGCGGGTGACTGTAATCCAAGCTACTCAGGAGGCTGAGGCAGGAGAATCGCTTGAACCTGGGAGGCAGAGGTTGCAGTGGGCCGAGATGACACCACTGCACTACAGCCTGGGTGACAGAGTGAGACTCTGTCTCAAAAAAACAAAAAAGAAAAAGAAAAAACAAAACAAAACAAAAAAACCTTAATGTCCTTGGGTAAACTATGACGTTTGTGTTAGCTTTTCAGATGTCCAAATATTTGCGTTGTTTTATAAGGATAACAAAATTCATGATGAGGTTAAGCAATTACTGAAGCTAGTGCTAGACAGTTTTTTAATTTAATTTTTTAGAAACAGGGGTCTTACAGAATTTGTTTTATTTAATTTTTTAGAAACAGGAGTCTCGCTATGTAGCTCATGTTGGTCTCCAACTTCTGGGCTCAAGTGATCCTCACAAGCAGCTAGGGCTACAGGCACAGGACACTATGCCAGGCTTAGTGCCAGAATATTCTGCCTATTTTACTTTAAAATATTCTAAGTATGCTTACTTTGGAAGGCATGAACATCAGCAATGTACCATCCTCCAGAAGAGGATTTCTACACAAAGACTCTCAAGAAACGGGAATTACTACAAGGGCATACCCTTGAGCAACCATCACACTGCACTGAGCTCTTGAGAATATTCTGGAATATCCTGGAAGCATCTCTGCAGGGCAGAGAAGTGAAATGCCACAGAAGCAGCAGCTTTAGGGAGGAGAAATACGGTTTGCCTCTTACAGTGCTTTTCTACACTGAAAGCTACATTCCTCCCGAGTTTTAAATCTGTGGACCGTTGAATATCACTCCGCCTTTCCTGAAGTTACAAATACCTTCCGTCGGTGGCGGGAATAGAGTTTGGAAAATTACATGCCTAAGACTTCAGATAAGCTAAATGACATACATGCAATAGAATCCCATTAAGAATTTATGCAACCCAGTCCATTGCATCTAATTACCCAAAGCACAGAAACTCTCCAAACTGTGCACCCCCCGAAAGGAGGGAAAATGCAAGGTTCTTGCTGCAGTTCCCGGGACACACTGCGAGACGCTTTGTTACAAGTGTATCCAATGTCCCCAGAACCAGGGACTTGTGGGGCGCGGCTCATCCCAGCGCCACTTGCTCTGCAGCTCCCAGCGGTGGTGGTTGTGCTACGAAGGCTGACCCTGCCAATGGCCGACAAGATGGTGCGCACTCCTAAGTGCTCGAGATGCAGGAACCATGGCTTCCTGGTGCCCGTCAAGGGCCACGCGGGCAAATGCCGCTGGAAGCAGTGCCTCTGCGAGAAGTGCTGCCTGATCTCCGAGCGCCAGAAGATCATGGCCGCGCAGAAGGTGCTCAAGACGCAGGCCGCCGAGGAGGAGCAGGAGGCGGCCCTGTGTGCGCAAGGTCCAGAGCAGGCCTCCGGGGCCGCGGCCGCCGCGCCCGCCCCCCTCCCGGGCGGGAGCCTGCGCCCTCTGCCTCCGGGGACCCCCTCCGGAGACGCCGAGCCGGGACCCGAGGGCCGCGCGGCCGCCTGCTTCTTCGAGCGGCCCCCGCGGGGCCGGAGTCCCGGCCCGAGCGCCTTCCAACCGGTTCTGGGCGGCCGCGGCCACGTGGAGCCGAGCGAGCGAGCCGCCGTGGCGATGCCCAGCCTTGCGGGACCCCCTTTTGGGGCAGAGGCCACAGGCAGTGGCTACCCCGGCCCCCTGGACCTGCGCAGGCCGCTGCGGCCCGTGCCTGGCCCGCCGTTCACCGACTTTGGTAAGTCGTGGCCTCAGTCCCGCGGTGGACTCCCCGAACTGGCAGTACAGGCCAGCCCGGATGGGCAGCTGGCATAGGGGTTTGGGATGGGGAGAATGCTTTCCACGGGTAACGTACCTTCTGCTTTAAGAAACTCTTCTTGGAACGGGGATTTGGATTGGGTACCTTTTCGCAAAAAGGAAACATAAAGGAATGGGCGGTTCAGAGGGCTTTTTTTTTTTTTTTTTTTTTTTGAGACGGAGTCTCGCTGTGTCGCCCAGGCTGGAGTGCAGTGGCGCGATCTCGGCTCACTGCAAGCTCCGCCTCCCGGGTTCACGCCATTCTCCTGCCTCAGCCTCCTAGTAGCTGGGACTACAGGCGCCCGCCACCACGCCCAGCTAGTTTTTTGTATTTTTAGTAGAGACGGGGTTTCACCATGTTAGCCAGGATGGTCTCGATCTCCTGACCTTGTGATCCACCCTCCTCGGCCTCCCAAAGTGCTGGGATTACAGGCTTGAGCCACCGCGCTCGGCTCAAAGGGCTTTTAACATTTAGCTGTGGTTTGTGCCATTCCGGCATGCAAGAACAAAATGGCGTCCAGTCGACTTAGCAGTGCTTCCTCCTCCGGGAAGAGGCCTCTAGGAGCCCAGTCCTACTGCGCTTGCGCACCTCTTCCCGCCATTTCCTTGCGCTGGAGGCTCCTCCTCCAGAATAAGAGAATTTTCTTGCTGGCAGGTTAGCGCAAGGACGACCGCCTGCGCACTCTTCCTTCCCTGTTCGCGGTCGGGAGGCTCCTCCCCTCAGCACGGCCCTGGACCAGTGCGCCTGTGCACCTCTTCCCTCCCTTTCCCCACGTGCGGGTGAGCCGAGCCTGCTGCTTTACTACACGCAAGAGAACAGTTGGTCTGTAAAGATGTTGCCTTTCTTTTCGCCCCTCACCTGGTACATAAATTACATTGTTCCCTGTGCCTTGGAGCTTTCGGTATTGAAGTACAGTTTCAAGTCACATGTACATTTGAAGCTTTAAAAGCCCCGGGGTTTGGTGGGGACGCGTTTTCCTGGTGTCTCCCCATGGTGGTGTGGTGGGACGGGCTGAGGCCGAGGCGGGAGCCTGGGTCACGCTGGACAAGCTCCTGCCCTCTGTGTGCCAGGGCATTGGTCCAGAGGCTTCCGCAGGCTCGTCCCGCCTTCCTGACTTTCCAGGAAAATCTAGGTCCCCAGGGAACGCCCCATCTGATGGGGTCACAGGTCTGAAACCGCAATTCTAGGAGAAGCCGCCTTTCTTTGTTCCATCTCAACAGACAAGCAGGGCTGGGCTGAACTATGAGCCAGGCATTCGTGATGAAGGACGCGGGTCACATTTCTTGCCCTCAGGGACCTTGTCCTTGTGGGAGGGACAGGGTTGATTGAAGAGTCACACAAATTGGTGTCCAGAGCTCGAGCCATGGCCGGGTTCACTGTTGACCCGGAGGAAGAGGAACTTGGCACTGAGGACTCGTAGAGGCAGAGTGTGGGCGGACGGCTTGTGGGCAGCGGGGAGCCGCAGGCCGGGGACCCACAGCGGGTTTGATGGCCGTGCCGAGGACTCTCCAAGAGCAGCGGGGCTGGCTGGAGGATGGAGATGCAGTGAGGGCCCAGCGGAAGGAAGGGCGGGGTGGGCTTTCTGTGCTTGGACAGCAGCGCTTACGACCCCGCCGGCCTGTGCCGCCCTGCGGATGCTTTTCCCAGCGGTGTCTAACACTTCCCTCCTTGCTTGCCTTCTTCAGGGCGCCCTGTGAGCATCAACCCGGACCGTGCACTGGGCCCTGAGTACCCTGGCGGCTCCAGCATGCACCCCTACTGCCCGTTCCCGCTGGGCTACCTGGACGCCCCTCCTGGCGTCCCCCTGCAGCAGGGCTTCCGGCATGTGTCCCGCAGCCAGTACCAAGGCGGAGGCTTGGTGAGTCCCACCCCTCATTTCTTGCCAGCTTCCTCCTCCTCCCAGCAGCCCCTGTTGCCTTGATGGATCCTCATTCCCAGGAAGCCAGCTGTCATAAACTGTGCCCACTCCATGCCAGCCCCCGAGTGCTGGTGGATGACTTTAGGCACTGCCCAGACACAGTGTGTGTGTCTCTGGAGCACACATGTGGACCAGTCTGCACCACTCGGCCTGGGCTATGGCCTGTGCTTTTCAGGGCAGTGGGCTGAAAGACTCTGAGCATTCAGGGTGACCCCTTCCTTGACTGATGCTGATGCTGGAAGGGCCCTTCATTTTGCTGGACTCCAGAAAGGGAATATCACCTTACTGGGACCACAAAATTTAAGGCAGAGTCAGGACCAGAGGTAGACTCCCTGCCCACAGGTAGAGCACACTTGAGACTGCAGAGGGCTTTCAGGAGGAGGTGGCATTTGAACTGAGTCATGAAAAATACGGAAACCTTCCCCCAAACACCTGACACTTTAGGAAATACCTGTTGAAAGAATGAAATTTAATCCTTTTATAAGATTAGTAAAGGTCAATCGTTAGCTGGTATTCTGTCTAAGCTGGGAATTTTGAGAACTGAGTGTGTAAAGTCAGTTCACCCCTGTGGCGTGTACTACGAGACAGGTGTGATTGAGTTTTATGGCCTTGGTTACTAGCTCCTTCCAGACTAGGATGGCTGAAAGCCCTCTCTCTCCTTAATGAAAGTCATTAGCCGCACAGTGTGGAGCCAGTCCAATGGGGCTCGAGCTGCACCCGGGCAGGTTGGGCACACAGGTCACTGGGTCCTCACTCCTGCTTCAGCCTGGCGGCAGCAGTTTCTCTTCCACTTGTCTTAGATGTTGTAAAATTGTGCCTAAAAATCATTTTCCACTGATTCAAGGGAAAAAAGTTTGAAAGCCACTGGCTTTGATAATTCCAGGGTGCCTATTGAACCTTCAAGGTAGGTGTTGTACCCCATTGTAGCATTGAGAAAAAAAGGCTCAGAGAAGTTAAGCTTTTGGCCAGGGTCACAAAACTGGTGAGAGAGAGACTAGGATTCCAGTTACACAGCTGGTTGGTGACAGAGCCAGGTCAGGCACCTCGGTTGCCTTGACTCTGGGGTCTAGGTGCTTTCCACTGCCCCTCCCTCTCTCCCACAGAGGTAGAACACACATGGCCCTTTCCTCACACCAGCACTGCTACCTGCCTGACATCTGTGGGCACTGCCCAGGGAGAGCCAGGCATCTCCAGCCTCCACACAAAGAGAGGGGCTCTGGCCAAGTAGAGCACACTCCGTCTGCTCACACAGAAGCCTGGAGCCTGGCGTCCAGGGCAGGGCTCTGATTGACAGGCCTGCCAGACGGCCTTTGTTAAGAGTGTGATCTCAGTCAGTTTATCTGGGCCCAAGCTGCCACCACAGGCCCCCGGCAGGAGCTGTGATCCAGGGAGATGCTTGGCTGAGCAGCTCGGAATTAAAGCACTAATAATCCCCCTTCTACCCTCTCACGTCTGGAGAAAGAATCAGGCATTGATTTGTGAGCTGTCTCAAACCCAAGAGCCCCTGAATCACTTTCATCCTTGTCCTGCTGCCCCCTGCCAAGGCTTGGAGGTGCTCTCCAGAACAGCTTCCTCCTTCCTGTTCCTGTCCCTGCCCATCTGCTGCTGCTTGGCTCCCTCTGCTCTCCTGTTCACAGGACAGCACCGGCCGTGGAGCTGGGCAGACCTAGGGTCCAATCCTGCCTTCTCCATCGTGTCCCGGCTGTGTGACCCATGGCAGTTACCTGACCTCTGAGGACCTCACTCAGGTCTTGGTCTGTAAAGTGGGGGTAGGAGGACCTGTCTATTAGGGCTCCTGAGTAGAATACATAAGGTGATGCATGTAAAATACCTAGCACAGGGTCTGGCACATAGTAGGTACTTAAAAGTGGGCTTTCTTCACTTCCTGGTGGTTGAATGAAGTTCAACCGGGTTAGCTGGGTTAATCTAAGGAGATTTTTGCAGACTCTTCCAAGCCTTTAATATGCTCATGTGTGACCCACTAATGTGGGGAACAGTATATGGGGTTTCTCAAACTCACTTATAACACTTTTAGAGTACTAAAAAATACTTTGTAAGACACCAGGACTCCATGAAACTCAGCTCAGGAAGTGTTGCTCTGAAGCATCTAGATAGAGAAGTAAACGGCGGGAACTACATCCAAAACTCAGTATTATTTCTTACGACATTTGTGTGTTTCTCGGTTAAGCTCTGAGCTGTGTAGTCATCCCCCCTCCAGATCCTGTGATGGGTCCCTGTGCTGTGGTAAGGGATTGGATTCTATCCCTTGAAGAAGGAACAGAAGCAGCAAAATGTTGATCAGTGAGGCCACTTGTCTGAAGTCACCCAGCGTATCTTGCTTCAGAAACAGCTGCTCTACACCCACATTGCCAATCTCTTCTCCCAAAGGCCCCGCTGGCACTTGAGTTTAAGTGACCACATGTGCCAGACAGGGGGTCCTGTGGGCTTGGGATGCATTCAGACCCTTCCCCAGTGCAGAGCAGCGCTGGACAGAGGTCAGCCGAGTGGGCTGTGGAGTCAGCCAACTTGAGATCCAGTTCTGCCCTTAACCACAAAGTAGCTCTGGGGCCCTGGGCCTGTAGTTTCATCTCACTGAACCTGTTTTTTCATCATTACAGCAACAATAGTAATAGAACCCCCTCCTAGGATTGTGAGCACAGTCGCCCTGGCATATACAGAAGGGCTCTGTCACTGTGACCATTCAGCTGTTCCCATGCTTAGGTTGCCTGTATTCCTTCTTGCCTTCAATAATTTGGCAGGTGTTTGCTGAATGCCGCCTTCCGAGTGCCCTGTGCCTGTGTGTTTGGGGCCATGCATCTCCCCATCAGGAGCCCCCCACTTCGGGGGTGAGAGCTATGTTTGGTCAGCCCATCTGGCTAACTCTCTCTCCACTCTGCTTCTCTGCTCTGTGTGCTGTGCAGGCATCAGAACCAGTGGGAGACTTCCAGCCAAGCTACTACCTGCCGCCGCCACCACTGCCGCCCCTTCCACCACTTCCACCACAGCCCCAGTTCCTCCCGCCAGGCTACCTCTCTGCGCTCCACTTCCTCCCCCCGCCACCGCCACCACCGCCTCCGTCATCTTTCTCACTGACCGTCCTGTTTGATACTGACAAGGAGAACACTGGTGAGTGAGCTCCAGTCTTCCAGCTTCTGCCAGAGCCAGGGAGACTTTCTGGAGGAAGAGGTACCTAATCTGAAGAAAGTTTAGGTGTGGAGAGAAGTGACGTGGAATTTAAAGGGTGCTGAGCCCTAGGATGAGCTCCTTCTTATACTCCTCCTCCAGTCCCCATAAGCACACACCTACGGGAGGTGGGAATGGGATTCCAGATGAGGAAATCAGGGCCTCCAGCAGTTCTCGTGGGTGTAAATGGCAGAGCTGGGATTTGAACAGAGTTCTCAGCCTAGCTCCCAGTCCAGTGCCTGTTCACTGACCTTATTGGCTCCGTGGGCAGAGCTGTGGAGGACAGCAGGTATGTGGTGCGTTTGGAAGACCGGAGGTGCCAGGCCTCTCTGGCTGGGGTAGGAGAGCAGATGCAGAGCCTGGAGCTGCAGCAGGAGCCCGTTTGGTGGGGCTATGCCTCTGCCCCAGGCTGCGCTGAGGGAACCAGACCAGAAGCTAGAGAATCTGTCCTTCACAAGCTCTGCCACTGGGGCACTGGATGGTCCTGGGCACTGAGGCTTTTCAGCTATAAAAGGGGCCCCCTTACTAGGTTACTGTGAGGGTCGAGGAAACTTTTGGATGTGAAAATGTTTTGGGTTTTCTTTTGAGGGCCCTTGCAGCTTTAAAGCTTCTAGGACTTTTTTCCTTTCAGTCTTCCCCTTGGGCTCCTATGATTTGGAAAGAACTGACAAACTCAACTAGGCCTTTAAAATGACTGTCAGACCATCTTATGAGCTAGGGGAGTCTGGTGGTATCACCATTTTACTGAAGAGGAAACTGAGGCCTGTTGGACACTTCCTGTGTGTGCAGTGCCTAGATCCAGTAGCTGGAGAGGTGGTGTCATGTGGCTGAAAGCCACTGGGCCCAGTGCTGGGTAGCCTGGCTGCAGCACTTGCCCAGCTGTGTAACTTGGGCAAGCTCATTCACTCTTTGGTGCTCCAGTTTCATCATGTGTAAAAGCAGAGAAATAGTGGTCCCTACCTCATGAGGATTCTGAGGATTAAATAGAACCTGAAGTGATGAAGGCATTGGTGAAGGTGGCCTATCACTGTGTTTCACTTAGTACCCTTGCTGCCATTGCAAGGTGGATATGTCTCGTTTTTCAGAAGGGGAAGCTGAGGTTCAGAGCTGTGGAGTATCTTGCTGATTCCTCCCAGCTTGGGAGGAGCAGAGCAAGAGCTGGAACTTGAATCTGAATCACATGGCCAAGGCTAGGATTCCAGGCTCCTGACACCTAAGGAATTAAAGAAAATTCATTCTCTCCTAGGGCTGGGTATGATGAGAAAGGCTTATGGAAAATCTATATCTGGGCTACGCACAGTGACTCACACTTGTAATCCCAGCACTGTGGGGAGGGCAGGGTGGGTGGATCACCTGAAGTCAGGAGTTCAAGACCAGCCTGGCCAACATGGGGCAACCCCGTCTCTGCTAAAAATACAAAAATTAACTGGGTGTGTTGGTGGGTACCCGTAATCCCAGCTACTCAGGAGGCTGAGGCAGGAGAATCGCTTGAACCTGGGAGGTGGAGGTTGCAATGAGCCGAGCCTGGGCGACAGAGAGAGACTCCGTCTCAAAAAAATAAAATAAAATAAATTAAAATAAAATAAGAAAAAAAAAGAAAATCTTCATCTGCAAATAGGTAGTCATTTTCCCTCTTTCTGAATCCAGCTGCCTTCTTTGTCTTTCACAGATGATCAGGATGCAGAGGTGCCACCGGGTGAGCCCAGCCAGCCATCGTCTCAGGAGCAGTCCGACTAGGCCCCAGGCCTGCCCTCCAGGCCAGCAGAGTGGGGCACTGGGGGGCGACAGCAACAGTTTTCTTGTCTTCATTCAGTGATGTGTAGGGAGGAAGGAGGTTGATAGCATAGATGGCAACTGATTCCCAGTTCAATATAGGAGGAAGGAGGGCGATTTGTAAGTTTCAGTTCTGCGCTGTACAGTTGAAGAGGAGTATGGAGGAAGTTATTACCGGGGAAGGACCAGGGCTCTGAGGAGTGGGCGCTGGGAGAAGCTCCCATTTAGGAATGAATTTAACTGTCCTTGGGTTGCACTGCCGTTTATTGGAACAAGCCCCAGAGGCAGTATTTGATTTCCTCAGGCCCCACTCCAGGACAGAAGGCATCATCTATTTCAGCCTTCTGCTGCCTTTGCCTGGTCCTCCAGGGCACTGGGGGCACCACAGACATCGAGATTCCAGTTCATCCAGGTGGCTGGAGCCAGCAGCCAGGACCAGGGTCGTTGACAGCAGGTTCTGCAGCGTCCTGCCTTGCTGCTCTGTCCCCTACATCTTCCTGACCACAGCCCCTTGCCCCTTCTCTAAGGGGTTTTACTAGCAAGCATCCTGGCTGCTGGGGCTACTTCATTCCCCCTCCATAAAGTTTCAGCCATTATGGGCATTGGTTTTAAAAAATTTATTAGTTTGACTATTTGATGTTTTTATAGTGATTGCCAACTTTAAAAAGTAGGCTGTTCATAAGCACTGATGCAGTCCCTAGGGAATAGAATGGTGCCTCTGAACGCCTGTGACATGAACAGTTTCTTCTCTGAGGACAGTTGGCTATTGAAATAAAATGAGCAATGGAAATCCTGGTGGAAGGCTTATTCTCCCTTTGATCCTGGTGGAAGGCAGGGTTGGCAGGAGCCTGGGTTGGGGAGATTGGGGGCCTGGGTTTGTGGCCTGTGGCTGGCCTTGACTGCACTTGCTTAGGCATGCCCTCCCCGTTCTACCTCCCCCTTCTTTATCAAGTGAGGGGATTGGGCCAGGCTAGTAGACTTCTTTATTATTACTGCTGTTATTTTAAGCAGTAGAGACCTTTTAAAGAAATCTGATGCAGACACACAAAATGTAAAGATGTCTTAGTTTCCTTCTACCAGCTCCTTCCATAGTCCCTGCATAGGAACATGCATTTAAAAAAAAACAGAACTTGAACCAATTCTGTTTTAGGGTCCTGAGCTTCTTTCCTTGGTTGCATTTATACCTTCATTTAGAAGACATCCTGTGTCTCTACTAGATTAAGAACCTGACAGTCCCTAGCTCTGCCCATGAGATACATGACATCTAGTTGGAGAGACAGAGAGTCTTAGGGGATTCATACTAGAACACAGAGGTAGGGAGGCTATGGGAGTGGTCAGAGAAAGCCTGCAGGAGTCGGCCTCAACCACATTGTAAGGGGCAATAATGAGTTAAGCAGAGAAGAGAGATGAGTACTCCCAGTAAGGGTGCAGAGGAGGATGGGGACCTGGTATAAAGGATTCCAGGGTCACGGCAGTGTCCTGTTCTCTGTCCAGGGAATGGCTGGCACCCAAGAGAACAGGTCAACTTTACTTCCTCTTGCCTGTGGGCAGAGGTGTCCAGGCATCCTCCTAAGTCCTCTAATAGGTGGCGGGGGGATCATTGAGAAGTGATACCCTAACTGTTCTCTTGCGTCAGTGTGGTGGCTGGGGCCCAGGGCCTGGGCTTTGTTGGAAGGCGCTGGAGACAGGTACTGTCACGAGAACTTTTCAGTTACTGCTATACAGACACAAGAGTGCTTTCAGCAGGGCAGACCAGGCATGCTGAGGCCTGAGGCCTGCAGGTCAGCACTGGTGTCAGCCTGGACAGGATGATGCAGTGATTTGGGACTAGCCTGGCTTGGGGGCTGAAGCTATCACTTACCCCAGTGCTGGTCTTCCCCCTGGGGACCACAGTGCTGTAGGACCCTGAGAGGGTGGGAGAAGACATGCCTTTTGGTTGCAGTTGACATCGATCACCATGCCCTAACTGAACCCCTGACCTGCCAGGGCTGGATTGGTAACCTTACTTTTTCTTTTTCTTTTCTTTTCTTTCTTTTGTTTTTTTTTTTTTTGAGATGGAGTCTCGCCCTGTCGCCCAGGCTGGAGTGCAGTGGCGTGATCTCTGCTCACTGCAAGCTCTGCCTCCTGGATTCACGCCATTCCCCTGCCTCAGCCTCCTGAGTAGCTGGGTCTACAGGCGCCCCCCATCACGCCTAGCTAATTTTTTTTTAATTTTAATTTTTAGTAGAGACAGGGTTTCACCGTGTTAGCCAGGATGGTCTCGATCTGCTGACCTTGTGACCTGCCCACCTCAGCCTCCCAAACTGCTGGGATTACAGGCATGAGCCACCACACCCAGCCGGTAACCTTACTTTTTCATAACACTTGAAGTTTTATCTTAGACTCCACATTTTGAAAGACTTTCCAACCAAGTTGCATTACTCAAAGCTGTTTTCCTGTTTCTGGTCAGCACACACACGGAAGTATGAAACAGTCTCTGTGGCCACATAGACACCACAACTATTCCAGACCAATGCAAGGAAATGGGATGTTTAGTTAGCCTGTGGGGAGATGGGAGGCTTTGGCCTTCGGAGAAGAGTAATGTCCTGTTGGAGGGGTTCATGCCCACGGGTCTCCAGGATGGGAGGATTTCTCATTTCTCCTGTAGGCCTGTGAGCTGATGAAGCTCCAGAAATTGGTCCGCATCTTTCCTGGAGCCTTGGAGGCACCTGCTGGGGTGAAAAGACCAACTGGGGGTCAGGGGCTTGTCCCAGTACTGCCCCCTGGCTTACTGGTTTTCCTCCCTTTCCCCGGTATGAACCCCAAGTTGTGAGCACCCAGCCTGCCCTTTCCTGCTCCCATGGGCTCACCATGGTTACTTCCTCTGGTAGGTGGTAAACCCCTGCTCCCCACAGCCTTGCCAGGCAGCCCAAGCCATGATCCCTTAATGCCCAGCTCCTCCAGGCAGGTCTCCAGCAGCAATAGCATGAACATTGAAAAACCAGGGTCTACTCATGTTGCTGCTCTGCACACAAGCCCTCCGTGGCTCCCTCCTGCTCCCTCTGACCGGGCACGGTGGCTCACACCTGTAATCCCAGTACTTTGGGAGGCCGAGGTAGGCGGATCACTTGAGGTCAGGAGATCGAGACCAGCCTGGCCAGCATGACAAGACCCCGTCTCTACTAAAAATACAAAAATTAGCCGGGCATGGTGGCACATACCTGTAATCCCAGCTACTTGGGAGGCTGAGGCAGGAGAATCGCTTGAACCTGGGAGGTGGAGATTGCGGTGAGCTGAGATCACACCACTGCACTCCAGCCTGGGCGACAGAGGGTGACCCCATCTCAAAAAAATTAATAATAATAATAAGGACCTGCCTGCTGGCCTCTCCAGCCTCTCCCTCACTGGCTGGCCCAGCCCAGGTCCTGGAGGGCGTGGGGTCGTCCAGGTCCAGGCAGAAAGAGGATGGGAAGCGGAGAGAATGGCCGCCAGAGGCAGCACTCTTCATCCCAGATGACCGGGGATAATGTGGAAGGCAACCAGCCGGCATTCCCTGACGCCGGTGCACTGGCAGGGCGCCGCCGGGAGAGGGGGCGACTGCAGCAGCCGTGGGCGGGGCCGGGGCCTGTTGCCTAGCGACCGGCCTCCCGAGGAGCAAGTGGGCGGGTCGCTGCGCCTCTGCTCGCGGGGCAGGAGGAATAGGTTTCCGCAGCGGCAAGCTTGGAGCGCACCTCGGAGACTCGGAATTTCCCTCTAGGTTGGGCTATGCAGTCGCCAACTTCAGCGAGTCGTCTCTGCACAGCCCTGCCTGTGACATCTATGCCCTCGTAACTTTTCTTCAGACACCACCCGCATCTTCGTATTCCATAGCACATTCTCCCGCTTTCTTTCCTTTCCGCACTTTTGCGCGTGGAGAGCCATCTGCCTAGACTCCTTCCAGCTTCACTTAGTCATCTATCGTCCTTTCAGACTTAGTTCCGGCGCCGGCTTCTTCAGGACACCGGACCTCAGCCTCAGCGTGGGTTAGAAGCTGGTGGGGCCTGCCCTGCCCGCTGCTGCCTTCCGTCAAGGCCGCTGACTCCACTGAGTAGATGTCCCTCCCACAGGCCCGGGAGCGTCCTGGAGGCAGTGGCAAGGGCTTTTTAGCCTCTGTCCCCAGCTTCCAGTGTGGGGCTTGGCCCTGATTAGTCCAGTGTATGTTGCCAATGGATGGGTGAATCCAGGGCATGTGTGGTTTTCCGGGTGGAGAGTTCAGTTACCCAGTCTTTGGCCACCTACTGTGGCATCTTTTGCCTTAGATTTTTGCTCTGTTTGCTGGGACATTACACAGGGGTCAGAAAGTCAGCTTTCGTTGAAACTATACTGTGTGCCAAGCCCTGCACTTCTTCCCTGGTTTAATCCTCACCACGACTCATGGAAGGGGTGCATTATCATCCCTGTTCTAGAAAGTGGGGCACACACAGGGATAGAGATTTGCCCAAAGTCACACCGTTTGTAAGTGGCAGAGCCCCAGGTATAATAGAAGTGTGGACAAGGGTGTGCAGAGGGCAACATGGGTCCCTGGGCACCAGTTACGGAGTTTTTAATATCCATTTTGCTTTGAGTTACCATCCTGGGATTTTTTGAACACAGAACCCATGACGCGCTCTAGTTTCTGGGCAAATTCAGGCGCAGCATAGGGAGTGCAGCCTAAGGGCGTTTACCTCCTCAACCACTGCCCACTCCATTCAGCATAGCAGGCAAGGCCCCAAGGGAATCCTAAAGCTGGCATCATGGTGAGTCAGCGGGAAGAGCCCTCAGGGTCTCAGGTATAACGCCCCACTCAGCCAGAGATGTCCAGCATCTCTGCGGCTTGAGCACCCGCTGTGGCCCAGGCTTCACCATGAGCCCCACTATGTGGCATGAGATTGGCAGAATGCTTGCTATTGTGGCCAGGATGGAGCAAGGTGGGGAGGGTTATTTTCAGAGACAGGGTCTCACTGTTACCCGGGCTGGAGTGCAGTGGTGTGACCATGGCTCACTGCAGCCTCAACCTCCCAGGCTTAAGCGTCCCTCCCACTTCAGCCTCCAGAGTAGCTAGGACTACAGGCACACCACCATGCCTGGCTAATTTTTAAATTTTTTGTAGAAATGAAGTCTCACTATGTTGCCCAAGCTGGTCTTGAACTCCTGGGCTCAAGCAGTCCTCCTGCCTTGGCCTTCCAAAGTGTTAGGATTACAGGCATGAGCCACCATACCCAGCCCACTTTTCTGAGGAGAGTGGGGTAGAGGTGCTCTGCTCCCTCTTGGAGACAAAATGTACCCTCAAGGCATGGGGGGATGGGGGATGAGGTCTTCTCCTTGCAGTCCTGGAGATTCTCACAGCTCCTTCCACTGCTGGGCACTATGATCTTGGTGGGCCTGGGCCAGGCTCCTCTTCCTGAGGCTCTGCGTGAGCCAAGGCTTCCTCTCCTTGGCTAAGGCTGGGGTCTTTGGACCTCGCTCTTCTTCCTTTCTCTTCCTAGCTGTGTACTGTTGGGCTCATCATGTCATTTTTCCAAGCCTTGCTTTGTTCTCTGGTGGCGTTGGTTCGGTGGTGCACTGAGAATGCAGGAGTGCTTCTGTGAAACACCTTCTTTGATGGCACCGGTGTCATTGGATGCTTGAAGGCAGTGACCTTTTTGAGACCATGTCAGAGGCTAGAAATGACCAAGGCTCTTTCCTTCCTGGTGTTCCCCACATGACAGGCACTGTGCCGAATGCTTCCTGCACATTCTGTCTCTGAGTCCTCAGAGTGACCCCTCAGGCAGGCACCAAGTACCTCATCTTACAGATGGCAAAACTGAGGCCTACAGAGATTAGATGTTCCCCCTCAGTCGCCATGTCCATAAGTGGCAAATTCAAGTTCCACCTGAGTGCAGAGCTAAGTTCCTAGCTGCACTGTGCTCTCCTGCTTCTCTGAGAGGGAGTCTTGGGGAAGTGGTCCCCCCAGGACTTGCTGCCCAGCTGGGGTTCAGTGGGTGTGGACTGGCCAAAAGCAAAGAACGTGTAGCTTAGGTCCTACACAAGGAATGAAATCGTTTCTCAGAAATTTCCAAATCCTTTAATTTCATTTTGAAAATGATGAACAAACAAACATGAAGTTGATTTTTTAAAAAAACATGAGTATTAATAGCATATTAAAATTTAAGCCTTATCACTTTCACAAAGTAGATGGGAAATTTTTCAGTATTGGTGCTTTTAATTCGAATGTAACCTGGGAAATCGTTTTGATTTTTCCTAGGGTAGTTTCTTTTCATGGTTATTTCTTCATCTTTCTCCATGCTTTTTGTTTGTTTGTTTTTATTTAAACATAATCATGAATATAAATAATGCACAAATATGGTAAACAATTTAAAAGTATGAGCAAGGAACAGATATTTTTCCCACCTCTATTTCTCATGCTCTTATATCCTTCAGAGATATCCCTCTTTTTTGTGTCTCTTTCCAGAGATAATTTATACATATAAAAGCTTTTTTACATTATATTTTAATTCTGAGGTAGTTATAGATTCATACCTAGTTGTAAGAAATAATACAGAGCAATCCTATGTACCATTTACCCAGCTCCCCCCAATGGTGACATTGTGCAAAACTACAGTACAACATTACAACCAGAATATTGACGTGGATAAGATCCGTCCCATTTATTCTGACTCAATTTTACAGTTCGCATTCAAATTAATTTTTGTATCAGGTGTGAAGTGTAGATTAAGATTCCTTTTTTTTGCCTGTGGATGTGCAGTTGCTCCAGCACCACAGAATCCTCCACTGAATTGCTTGGTGCCTTTGTTAAAAATCAGTTGAGCAGATGTATGTGGGCCTATTTCTGGGTTCTCTATTCTGTTCAACTGATCTGTGTTTTGAACAAACACACATACAGTGGCATATGATCCATACTGTTTGCATGTCACTGTGTTCATTAACACCAGATCAGGGTTTCTGAGCTTTTTTTCCGTAGCATGAACCCCATTGTCAGTCTGGTGAAGCCAGTGACCCCTTCTTAGAGTAGTGATTTAAGTGGATAAAACAAAACACATAAGGTTACAGAGGAAACCAATTAGGTTTAATACACTTGTCAAAATAGAGAAATACATTTGTCACTTAATAATACATGTTATTCCTGGCTAACGTATTAAATACCAAGGTCTAGCCATGGGTCTAATCATTATTAATAGTTTCAAAGTAGTGATGTAATTGATCTTTTGAGATACATGCCACAACCATAAAGTGAGATGAGAATATCTGTGATTTCTGTCAGTGACCAAGTCACAGCTAATTCTACTGGGGTTTGGGGCCTACGTTCATAATTAAAGGAGACACTGAATTATAGTTAGAGATTAGTGAAAAATCAAGCTGTGATTCCCTCATCCTAGTTCACAGAGCCCTTAATTCTCTCTAGGACCCCAGTTATGAACTTCAGCATTAGAGCTTGAAGATCCTCACATCTTCTTTCTGGTTAGCAGCTGTGTAGTATTTCATTGAATTGATGCACCCTTATTTAATGCTACTAAGAGACGTTTAGGTTGTTTACAATCTTTTGCTATGACTGCTAACTTAATTTCCTGAAGGTTTCTCCTGTTAAGGTTTTCTTCTCAAGCAGGACCACTACACCAATCCCACTGCATGCAGGGTAGACCCTTGGCCAGTCTGCAGAGAATGTCTGGGCAGGCAGGCTCCAGCCTCACCTCTTACCCCTTCTGGAGCTGTCCAGCCTCCATACAACAACATCCTTTTCCTCTCCCTAGCCTAGGACCAGGGGTTCCATGCTAGTCCTGGTGAGCGAGCAGTTGGGTAGGCGGGCTGGGGAGGGTTCCCCAAGCTGTGCGGCATCCTGTGAGCAGATGTAAAACTCCTCTGTGCCTTTGTGCTACATTTTATTAACAGCAGATCACAAGATGCTAACATTTTATCATGTCAGCTCTTGCATTTGAGCTAGCACAGGCATTGGCCTGTGAGTAATTAGCTGCTGGGTGGTGTCTTTTCTTCATCCTCTTCTTTTTTTTTTTTTAATTGAAATCAGAAAATCTGTTTTCTTTCCTTTCTTTCTTTCTTCTTGGTAGTAAATGTAATCCATGGAACACTCCACGTGAACTTGGCTGTTTCTCCGCATTCATGGACAATTAATTTCCAGCTATAATCCAGTTTCCCACTAAACGCTGAGTTGCCACTTGCTGGAACAATGGTCCCCCCCTTTGCGTGGGAAAGCAAGATATCATAACACTTTGTTCTGATATGTGAAACATACCTGGTTTTGAGACCCTGGCCATTTCCATTTTCAGTCTTTAATTAAATCAGTGTTTTTCTACATCTGGCTCTTGGATTTTTAATTTTTCAATTTGGACTGAATTTTTTTTTACTACCATGGCATATTCACATCAGTCATGGAGTGATGTCAGCCACCATCTGCAACATTAGAAACAGCCCATGTTCGGCCGGGCGCGGTGGCTCAAGCCTGTAATCCCAGCACTTTGGGAGGCCGAGACGGGCGGATCACGAGGTCAGGAGATCGAGACCATCCTGGCGAACACGGTGAAACTCCGTCTCTACTAAAAAAAATACAAAAAACTAGCCGGGCGAGGTGGCGGGCGCCTGTAGTCCCAGCTACTCGGGAGGCTGAGGCAGGAGAATGGCGTAAACCCGGGAGGCGGAGCTTGCAGTGAGCTGAGATCCGGCCACTGCACTCCAGCCCGGGCGACAGAGCAAGACTTCGTCTCAAAAAAAAAAAAAAAAAGAAACAGCCCATGTTCTATCCACTAAGGCTATAGCATTTACTGGGTGCCTAGGACACGTCAGGCTTTTAGAATGAGCTAGATATTGTCCTCATGCATGGCAGCGTCCGAATATCCAGATCTGAGCATCTCCCCACGTAAAACCCTTCCCTGGTTCTCTGCTGTTCTGGGGATTGAGAGGCACAGGTCAGTAATCAAAGTCCTCTCACAACCTCCAGTTCAGCTGACCATCTCCGGGGTTTCTATGCCACATTGTCCCCGTTGCATTAGAATTTCCCAAAATGCCTCCAGCCCTTGCTCACGTAGCACCCTTTGCCTGGGTCGCCCCTCCCATGGGGCCTCCTCCCCACTCCATGGAGCCTGTTCTGAGCCTCCCCAGAAGTCCAGCCTTGCTCTCCTTTGCTCTCTGCCCCTTGCTGCCGGGCATGGCTTGCACTTTTCTCCCAGACATTATTGCACTTGTTTCTTCTGTGCAATTCTTCTTTCTTCTTAACTTGAGGGTAAGGATTACATCTCACTCACTGACTGAGATCACCAGCCACAACTTGGTGGCCAAATCCAGTGGTCAGTTCTCTGTCCTCTGCTTCCCTGACCTCCCGCTGCATTTGCACACACTTCTCTAGACTTCAGGACAGCACTCTCCTCTCATCTAATTCCTGCTTCCTGGGCTGCCCCTCCTTCACCCATGCTCCTCCTCCTTCTCTGCCTGCCCTCTGGCTACTGGGGCTCCAGCCCCTCCTTTATTCTTGTGGATGCTTTTCTTCTGAGGTGCTCATCCGGGTCCATGCTCTTGCTCCATCTTGTGTGTGGCGAGGGCTCGCCTGGGCTCCGGACGTGTGTCTCCTTTGTCGTCTCAGCCTCTCTGACTGTATGTCTGAAAGGTGTCCTGGCAGTGGGGGTTCTGGTAGGAAACAGAGGCCAACTTGGAAGGTTCAAGAGATTTAATTTCTTGATTAATCACAGTCCACCGACTCTTAGAGTTGTGGGCAGGGTTAAGGGAAACAACAAGAGACACTGGTACCCTAGAGACACTGCAGCAGGAACCCGTTACCATCCCAGGGCCAAAGGGGCAAACTAGTGTCCACAGATCCCAGAGCGAACAGGAGCCTGCGGAGGAAGGTCTGCCCTATGCGGCTGTGCTCATGAAGACATGTGACTGCAGCCAGGAAAGCAGCCCTGCACGCAGAGGAACTCGGGAGGAGCAGCCCTGCCATGCTCTCCTCCCGCCCTCTGCTCTCTTGCTAGTGCCATCCACTGTCCAGACACAAGCAGACAGCAGAGGGCCAAGGGGTCTGGGCGAGGCCATTCACACACCCTGGCTCAGCCTCATGTGGCAAAGAACATGGCAGAGAAGGGCGAAGAATAGGCTGGGGCGGGGCAGATAGAGAGGATTAGCACAGTCTGCCCCTTTGCTGCTCAATGCCTATTCTTGCCCTTCTTTCAGAGCAAGAAACTCTTGTCTCCAAGATGGGGGCAGAGACACAGAGCCCATCAGCCACTGAGTCAGCACGCAGCGATGATAGTTCAGTCATACTCCCACTGGGAGGCTAAACCAGAACTTTAGCTCGATGGCAGGAGACGGGGGAAAGACATCAACCAATAAACACAGGCTGCAGGCAGTGGCTGTAGTCACCATGTCTGTAGCTGACCAAGAAGCAAAGGACAGTCATCATGGCTTTTTTCTTCCAGCACCCCCACCATGCTCCCCTCACCCTTAGAGCCCCTTGGCCGGTGATAGTTCTGTACCTGGTAGGTGACCCAGTTCTTCAGTCCTGCCAGGCCTGAGTCCCCAGTCAGCCTGCTTTAGTTGCCTGCTGCAGTTTCCCCTGCACCTCTCCCCGACCTCTGTGGATGCCCAGGTTCCAGGCAAAGCTCCCGTTTTCTCATTGTGCAGCAGAGCCCAGCTGCTTTGTGGTGATCGAGCTCACCCACCCAGGACACTGTGGTAGCTGTTTGCCTGTCAGCTCAATAGCACAAGGAGTCCGAGTGGCCAACAGTAGCCCCACTTTCTAAGGTAACGGCCTCACAACTGTGTTTCTTGGTGGAAGCCTTTGAGAAATAGGACCTCCAAACCTGCTTAGTTCGGGTTCCTCAAAAGCAGAGTCCAAAATGAGGTTTCATGCACCGGTGACTTAGTAAGAAAGTGCTCCCAGGGGAGACCAGTCAGGGAGAGGGGGAAAAAGAACAGGGAAAGGGAAGAACCTAGGAAGGGCCCAAGTTCAGGCAAGCCTCAGCCTGAGCCTGAGCACATGGGAGCTCTGGCGTGTATGTGCCCCTGGGAGTTAGGTGGACATGAGGTGGAGATGCTGGCTGTCAGCCTCTGACTCGCTCCATGGTTAAGGGCTGCCCCAGAGGTGAAGTAAATTCCCAGCCACCCCCAGCTGCCTGAGCCAGCGTGCCAGGCGGGCTCTGGGAGTCCAAGGGATGTTCTCTGAAAAAGAGCCTCACATGTGGCTGTTAGAAACAAAAATACACCAAAACCAGGAGGCCCAAAAATGGGAAAAAAGAATCCAAGGGAAATCAGGGCAGAGCTCCAACATTATCTGTTACGTTGCAGAGATGGGAAACAAGAATTCCATAAGTAGGTTATTAAGGTACAAGAACGAGGGGGCTGTGGTGGTGGTTGCACAACTCTCTGAATATACTAAAACCCATCGCACTGGCTACTTTAAAAAGGAAATTTATATGGCGTGTGAATTACATCTCAATAAAGCTGTTATTAAGAAAAGAAGGACTGGGGATGCTTCTGGTGGAAGACAGCACTGTGTACTGGTCCCTGGCTAAGGACACCACCCGCCTCCAGGACAAGGCCCTGCCTCACAGAGTGCTGCCTCCCCGCTGGCTCTGCGGCAGAAGCTTCGGCAGGCCATTCCACCATCCCTCAGACTAGCTGCTAGGTGCAAGCCCATGGCCATCCTCCTCTCACTAGCCATTGAGTTCCTGGGTTGGAGGCGCTGCAGTGTGGCGATGGGTAAGGCATTCCATATGGCCACAGATGGCATTACTGGCAGAAGCATCCAGTAGAGAAGGCAAATCTCTGTCTAGATTCCCTGGGGATGAATTTCAGCACCCCTCCTGATGGAGACCGTTCCATGTAATCAACTTGCCGTCACCGTGGTTTCCTGAGGAATGGTGCTGAGCGGGTAGCATTGGTCTGTATGATTGGCAGCCTGGGCTCTCAGTAGCAGTAGGCAGATCGGCTTTGGTGAAAGGAAGTCCATGTTGCTGAGCCTGTGAAAGGCCCCTGTCCCTGTGGTTATGCACTGAATACTTACATCTCCCTCACCAAATTCACATGTTGAAGGCCTAACTTACAGTGCCTGTATTTGGAGATGGGGCCAAGATTACTCTAAGAAACTAATTAAGATTAAATGAGGTTATAGGAGTGAGGCCCTGATCCAGTAGGATTAGGGTCCTTAAAAGAAAAGGCAGCTGGGTAGGGTAGCTCATTTCTGTAATCCCAGCACTTTGGGAGGCTGAGGAGGGCAGATCACTTGAGCCCAAGAGCTGAAGAGCATCCTGGGCAACATGGCAAGACCCCATCTCTACAAAAAATAAAAAATAAGAAAATTAGCCAGGCATGGTAGCATGGCTGTAGTCCCAGCTACTCAGTAGACTGAGGTAGGAGGATCTCTTGAGCCTGAGAAGTCAAGGCTGCAGTGAGCCGTGATCACACCACTGCACTCCAGCCTGGGCAACAGAGCAAGACTCTGTCTCAAAGAAAGACACCTTCTCAAAGAAAAAGACACCAGAGTGCACACTCTCTCTCTCTTTCTCTGTCCCCCTCTCCCTCCCCCTCCCTTCCTCATCCCACCCCCATGTGCACGAAGAGGTCATGTGAGCACAGCAAGATGGTGGCCACCTACAAGCCAAAAGAAGAGCCGCAGGATGAAATCCATTTTGCTCACACCTTGATCTTGAACTTCCCAGCCTCCAGAACCGTGAGGAAAGCATTTCTGTTGTATAAGCCACACAGCCTGTAGTATTTCGTTATGGAAACCCAGGCAGACTAAGACACTGGCTTTGATGGTCACTTAATTCTTGAGCCCTTTGAGCAAGGACAGGACTAGCTGGGCAAAGGGACTAACTGATACCCACAGGACAGGGCCTCTTGTTCACCTAATTATTGACAGCATCCTGTGCAGTGGTTGTCTCCTAGTGGGCATTTATGTGGGACATGAATGTCTTCCCATACTGTGCCTTACAAATTTTTTTTAATTTAAAAATTTTTATGTATTCTTTATTTTTGTAGAGACAGAGTCTCTACAACATTTGCTATGTTGCCCAGGCTGGTCTTGAACTCCTGGCCTGAGGTGATCCTCCCACCTCGGCCTCCCAAAGTGCTGGCATGCCTATTTTGAGAGGTCTAGCTACATACCTACCTCCTTATCACCAATTTTCCAATCGCATTTTTTCCCATTCCTTGAGCACCCATAAATCCCTGCCCATGCATTGATGCAAATCTATACCTCAGGCTATCTTTCCTTCCGCTGAAGTGGGCAATTGAAGGAACCAGTTGAAGTTCTCTGCCCATAGGAGGATCTCCTTTTGCCACTGTCTTTTAGGATAGTCCCCGAGTGGAGCTGTCATGCAGTCTCCACGCTTCTGGCTAGTGCTGGCATACCATGCACACCCATTTCTAAACCAGGTTTCCAGAGTTTTCTCTTCTGTTAACTGGTCAAAGGGAATTTCACAAAAGACATGGCAAAGAAGCAGGAGCAGGTTTTGAAGGAACCTAGGCCAGGTGTTTGTATAATTTACTTGTAACTTCTGGACCTCCTCCGGCCCAATTTTGTGCATGTGTTTCCATTAAATGCTAAGAATGGTGCATGCTGAGCGCTCCTGCTCATAAAGGATCTCCTTTCACCAAGGCTGCTCACGCCCAACTCTGTGATTTGGAGGAGCAGATAAAACCTAGTGTATCAATTTACTATTGCCACAAATTGGTACAAATGCAGTGGCTTAAAACACCTATTTACTAGCTCATAGTTTCTGTAGGTCAGAAAGTGGGTAGCAGCATAACTGAGTCCTCTGCCCAGGGTCTCACCAGGCTGAAATCAATGTATCAGCCAAAACAGCAATCTCATCTGAGGCTCAAGGTCCTCTTCCAGGTTCATACAGCTTGTTGGCAGAATTCAGCTCCTTACAATTGTAGGAGTGAGGTCCTGTTTTCTTGCTGGCTGCCAGTTGGAACTCACTCTTAACTCCTAAAGGCCACCCTCTTGTCCTAGCCACGTGGCCTTCTCAGCACAGGCAGCTTCTTCTTCAAAGCCAGGACAATCTCCAGTCTGCTATGATAGTTTTATATAATGTAATTGTAGAACTGATTGTCCCATCATATTTAGACACAAGGGGAAGGGATTCTATGGCCATGTACGCCAGGGGGCCGGCTCTTGGGGCCACGTTAGAATTCTGCCTGCACACCTGGTTTATGACGTGCCCTTGTATCATCATACAGCAGGAAATGGATAGTACATTCAAATTAAGACAATTTAAGGGGACTTAAAGGAACTAATAAAAAGATTTGACAGGAAATGGGAAACAAGGGGTAGTGCAGTACCTAGAGAGTGCTCTTACCATTAAGCCTGGAGGGGTGCGGGGATGGGACAGTTGGTGGAACCTGGGAAGAGAGAGTCCTGTGGAGAAGTCAGCTGTGACTCCCATCAAGGGCCAGCCTACAGGAAGGGTGCTGGGAGCAGAAAGGCTCTCTCTCCCCCACCCTCTAGTCTCCTGCTGTGGCTCCTCAATGCTGAGCCCACCCAGAAGCCAGAGAGCCACAAAGCCCCTTGATGCATTCCCCACAGGTCAGCCTCCTGGGGCACAGACCAAGGGAGGAGAAGGGAGAGAAGTTGGGGGCAGGGGTGGGTGTGCAACAGGAAGACATCTAGCCAGCAGCTCAGGACACAGCTGTTTGGCGTCCCATGGCCATGGGGGTCAGTCTCTACCAAGGCCAGTAGCCAGACTCAGCTGCCTGTCCAATGCAGAAGAGCAGCTGATGAGCAGAGCATCAGGGCTCCAAGCCGGAGGGCTCTGTGCTGTGACACTGGGGGTATGCCACGCCCACCTGCCACCCAACCTGCCTAAGACACTCCACGCTCCCTTGGATCTGCTGGGTCATAAGGCCCGTGTGTCAGGGCAGCTTGCACTGTAGCCAGACCTAATGCAGAACCCTTTCTTACTTGGAGCCCCTCCAAAACTGGCAGTCTCACCAGTTTCCCAGGAAGTAGATCAGAGCTGCACCCCCAGGTGTGGTGTACGCAGCCTCCGAAATCCAGAGGTTCTGCCGGCACCATGTCTCTTATCTACTGGCAGATGGTACAAGGTATAGTCATGTACCTTTCAGAGGAGAATTCCAAATTCTGTCACCTCCTGCCTGCTGGTCTCCTACTGGGAGCCAGAGAGTGCCGGAGCCCAGGAGATGCTGTCTGTGGGGGTCAACCCCCTGAACACGGAGCAGGGTGGAGGCTGCATCTGTGTGTGAGCCGCAGAGGGAGAGTAACCACCCCTACACGCCATGCATCGGGTCAGTCCCCTGCCCCCAACCCACCAATGGCCTCTACTGCTCTTCAAATAACCCCCTAACCCTTGGCATGGGCCTTGAGATTTGGGGCCATCTGGCCCCCACCAGGTTGGTACATGAGACGCACTCATCGTTGGTCCAGGTGTGACCCACCTTCACTTTGTTTGTTTGTTTTTAATAATGTGATAAGCACCCATGAATCCATCGCTTCAGACAAAAATCCAGGCCCGGACAGTATCAGACCTCCAGCCAGTGAGCCCCCATTGACTCTCACCTCCCCAGCCTCGGCATCCAGAACCTGGAATCCCTTTGCCTCCTGCACTTGCTTTGCTTGTTGGATTTCATTGCATCCATGTGTATTCCTAGACGGTCTTTTGAACAGCTGTTTTAGAATGTAGTCTTTGGTGCGAGACTTCCTCACTGAATATGACGTTGCTCACATTCACCTATGGTGTGGTGGTGTACGCTGCTGCCTTCTCTGCTGCAGGGTACTCCGGGGGCATCCCGGGGTTCTCGTGCTCTTCCACTGGCATGTGGGCATGCAGGTTATGCTGCGGGGAGCAGGGCTGCTGTGGACGTCACTGCCCAGGTCCTTGTTGGTCCACCTCTCTCCACACCTGCTACTCCCCTTCCTCTCTCTCACCCTGCTGCATGCCAGCCACACTGGCCTTTCTCCATTCCTTTGAGCTCGTCCCCACCTCAGGCCTTTGCTCCTGCCATTTCCTCTCCCAGGAAGGCTCTCCTTGCCTGTCTCATCCTCATTCTGGTTCAGCTTGATGGCATCTTCTCAGATGCCTGCCCCAACCCACTGGGCTCTGTAGCCCTCCCCTCCAAGCATCTGTCCCCTTTAGGGCAAAGTCTTCCTGGGGGACTCAGGGAGGGACTCCAGCAGATGTGGCTGGAGCACAGGGTGAGAGGGTGGGGCGAGAGATGTGTTGGAAATGGTTGGAGAGCAGATGCAGGAAGGCCTTGAATGTCATGCCAAGGAGGCCCGAACACGCCCCAGGCTTCAAAGTGTGTTCGGATCCAAGCCCCAAAGGAGGCCTCTGGCAGCCAGAGCGCTCCCCCAGGCCCTTGAGGAAGGGCAGCTACTGCATGTGCTTCAATATGAAGCAAGCAGTTCTCCCCAAATATGGCCCTCAGGAAAGAGGGGGTTGCTCATTTTAAGTCTTTATATAGTTTCACAGTTTTTGGGGAGCACTTATTACTTTATTTTGAAAATCAAAGTTCTGGCTGGAGAATGCACGTTAGATTAAAACATCCTCAGCTGTTATGGAGGCTTCTGAGGGCTACCTGCAAAAGTGGTGGAAGGAAGATGTGAAGAACCTTTTTACTGACAGGCACCATCCAGAGTGGTGTGAGCTGGGGAAGGTGAGTGCCTGAAGCCACTCAGCCAGCGGGCTACAGAGTGCAGGTTCACCCTCCTTGTTTTCAGAAGGGGAAACCAAGGCCTGGGGAGGTGAGTGACTTCCCGAGGAGGAGAGCCAGGCCTGGAATGCAGCATTTCTGCCTCCAAGCGCTTCTGGCTTTTTCACTGTAAATGCAGGGCAACACGCCGGGCACAAGGGACACAGATCTTTCTGCTTTCTTGACCTTGATGGCATAGATGATGTTGTCATGGGGAGCACCAGCTTTGGAGCCAGGAGACCTGAGTTCTAATTCGCAGCTTCTCCCCCACCCAGCTGTGTGACCTTGGGCCAGTTACCTCCCCTCTATAAGCCGGCTTCTCTGCGAGTGGAATGATAGCAGTGCCCTTTCCTGGGCTGCTGTGAGGCTGCGGCCTCTGCAGAGGTGGGAGGGGGTCAGGCCTGTGAATGTGAGAGCCAGGGGTGTGAAGTGGACACCAGGGTGGGGTAGAGGAACTGTGTCCTCTCTCTGAAGTGGTCCATGGGGCAGCTAGGATGTGACCCTGCTCAAGGGGGTCCAGGTGCAGCAGAGCAGGGGCAGGAGGGGCCTGGGTGTCCATTCGGCTGCACTCACAGCCCTGTGCCCAGCAGGTCCAATGATTCTCACCATGGGAACATGTGTTTGCCACCACAGGCCTTGGATATCTTGTAAAACTCACAATTTGTTCAAAAGAATAAACAGCATGAAAGGGGCTGCCCGGCCTTCATCCAAGGCTGGGAGGGGTGGGAGCAGCCCTGAGGCTGCTTTCCATTTAAACCAGATTTGGAGGCGTCTGTTCTGTCAGAGCTCTGGGTCGGGAAGCCCTCCCTGGCACAGATTGTGTGCTCGACTCAGGCCTTGGATGGAGGACACAGGACCTCACTTCCCCATCTGTAAACAAGGATAACGATGGGGTTACGACATGTGATAAAGGATGAATGTATGCAAAGTGCTTACGCCTCAGTGGGAAAGCAGGTGCTGGGAAGGGTTAGCGTTATTTCTGTAGGAGACAGATGTGTACAGACTGAGCCCTGAGGAGCAGCACTGGGATTCAGGGAGACTGGAACTGGGGGACATGGGAGGACCCTGGTCTGCTGGAAGAGGTGGAGAAGATTTCCTGGGTGGAAACCAGGGACAGGATAGACAGAGGTGGGTCCCAGCAGAAAAAGTGGCATGTGTAAGGGCTCTGAGGTGGGAGCCAGGTTTTCATATTTGAGGAGCTAATAAAAACTCCCCAGGGCTGAGAGGCAGGGGCCAGGTCACATGGGCTAATGGGCTGCCTTAGAGGCTGCCAGCCTGGGCATCAGTGAATGCGTCCCAAAAAATGACGCATGGGCTTGGCCTCAAGGAACAAGACGGTATTAGTATTGTACAGAAGGGTGTCCCAGGCAGAAGGAGCTGGAGTCCAGGGAGCGCAGACACAGTGTATGGTGAAGCCACGCCAGGCCTGGGCAGGGCCAGATCCCATCCCTGTCTGTTGGTCAGGAGGACACAGTTTCACTTTGTCCCACTCGCCTCTGCCTCCGGGAGACTCCGCACACCCAGCGTATGCAGCCAGCTCACAGGGATGAGATGTGCTGTCTGCTGAGCTGGCTCTGGAGACCCAGGTGCCATTTGGAGCCTGTGAGACCCCTTCTTCGGGAAGTCTCAGCCAAGAATCAGGACAACGCCTGGATCTCCGGCCCAAATGGGTGAGGTGCTGAGATGGGAAAGTAGGAGAAGGGCTTTGGGGGTGCTGAACAGGAATGTCTATGAGAAGCTGCAGGAGGGGTGGAGGGCAGCTTCCTGGGGCTGAGTTCAGGAGGGCACCCGCCCTGGGGTTGGAGAGGAGGTGCTGTCCGCACGGATGTGGTGTGCAGTCCTAAGGGGCGGGGTGCCTGCGGACAGGGACTGGAGCCTGAAAAGGAGGCAGCTGGGGGATGAAAAGAAAGCCAGGACAGGCGGGAGGGGCCTGGGTTCCGGGTAGTGGGCTGAGAGAGTGGCACTAAAGAGAACAAGAAGGGTGTTGGAGTGATCATGAGGTGGGGAGAGACAAGTGAGTGTCAACACATCCTTTACAAATTAGACTATGACTAGGAGGACAGAAATAGGGAGGAGCGGGTGAGAGAAGGGGTCTGTCGGGGCCAGTGGGGATCAGCAGCCTCCAGGGTTCCTTCGGTTCTGATCTTCCCTGACGACTTGGTTTATTTATGGCCAGGGGCTTGTGGGGAAGGCAAAGGAGCGGCCGCGAGGGGGAGCCAGGACCCAGCCCAAGGCCTCCTCTGAGCAGAGACCGGGACGCCCTAGTCTCAACTCGATGTGTTTCCAAGCGGATGTGAGCTGTGATGACAATTTGAGTTTCCATGAAGTAGGGTCTCTCCTGTCCTCTGCCAGAGACTAGCGGCGAGTCCTGCCAGTGCCCTCTAGGCCCCCGTTTCCATTGGTCCATGGTGGTGCCCTCCTCACCCGGGTGGTGTGGAAGTGGAGGGGTGGGTGGGAGGCACGGGTTGAGAGAGGACCCACGGGGCCTGTGCCTCCCTGCCCGGCCCCACCCATGCCCCGTGGGGCCCCGTGAGTGCGCTTGCCTGCAAGGCTGCCTCCCAGCTCCGAGGATGTTTATTCACCAGCCCGACCTCCACGAGCACCTGGGAAGTCACCAGGACTGTGTTGCTGAGGAAACTGAGGCACAGGCCACCGAATGCTTTCACGCTCACCTGCCTGAAAATCCTGGCTGCCGGGAAGGCTGCGCTCTGGGCTCTGGGGCTAGGGTGGGCTGTTTCTTCTCTACTTGCTGTGAGTGCCGAGGCAGAAACCGCATGGGACCAGGGTTAGGAGCTGCAGATACACAAACCAGCCCAGTAGAAGGCAGTCTCCTCGCAGGGAGAGCATTGAGTCCAAATGCAGCCCTGGTGCAGGGCTTCCAATGTTAGAAGCTCTCAGGAAAGACCAGGAATCTGCATTTGGAGTAGTTGCTCCAAGTGGATCTGAAGGTGGGGTTGGGGTGTGAGACAACCCTGTGAGAAGTCACTCTGTAGATGAAGGTAGCTTGTCCAGGGCACGAGGCTGGACTGCTGCTGCCAAGCCCCAAAGTCACATTTATTCCTTTCTTCCTTTGTTTAACAGGCATCAATCCACTCCCACTACATGGGGGCCCTTGCTGTGCCCAGGGCGCTCAGAGAGAATTTACAACCGGTCCAGCCTGCGGGAGACTCACAGGCTAGAGGGGAGACGCTCACCTGTAGCAAGCAATGAGTGCAATGTGATCACTGCACCTGGGAAGCTCGACGGAGGAGTGCTCCAGACAGAGGGAACAGCACGGACAAAGGCCTGGAAGCAAGAGGCAAGGCTGAAAAGAGCAGAGTCAGGGAGAAGGCACCGTGACAGGAGGAGGGCCACGGCTCAGGTACAGAGGGGCGGAGCCCTCACCAAGGTCTTTGAACTTAAACTGGGGCTGGGAGAGCCTGGGCATGTCTCACAGAGCTCTGCAACTGTCCTTTTACTTGAAAGTCTCCCACCATCCTGAGGACTCCCATGGCTGGTGAACTCTGTGAACCTACTCCTGGCAGGAGCCCTGGCACCCCCCGAACACCATACTCTAGTGTCGAGCTGTCCCCACTGGAATGCAGGTTGGAAAGGAGGCAATGGAGTAGGGTGGGTGGGAACTGAGGTTGCAAAATTCGGTGGAAATGGGGAGGGAGGTCTGGTCACTGGCACCAAGAGTGGCCTGGCAGTGGAGGGCTCCGGCTCCATCCTAACATGGCCATGCCAGGGTCTCAGGCGAGTCCCTTAGATTTGTTGAGCCTCCGTGTCTTCTCTGCCAGGATGGATTAATTATACCTACTCATCATTCATGTTTATTTTTCTTAAAGTAATATAAACACATTGTTTCAAAAAATCTAATGGAACTATTGGTCAATAAAGAAAACCAACAGTCCTCAAATTATCCCCATCTCAACCAGTTCCAACCCAGTTCCACTTTCCAGAGGCAGCTGCTCAGGTCCTCAAGCTGCTTCTGTCTTCCCTTTCATACCTCAGTCCAGCATGTTAAAAATGCTGTTTCTTGCTCGGCTTCTCCAAGAGATGTTTCCATGGGCTTCCTGGGCAGGGCAGTGGGAACCTGCCTTTCTCCCAACGCTCCCATGCTTCCTCTTCCCCAGCTCCTGGTAGTCAGAGCACATGCGTTCACACTAAATCGATATTCTGGATTTATGTTGTCATGACTATGTAAATATTTACTAATTCAAGTACTGTAATCTGATTAGTTTCTTTTCCTCATGCTTTTACCGTTTTCTGAAATTAATAATTGCCTGTTTTCTCACTGGCCTAGCTGTCTACATGTCTATTGCTAATTCTTCCCCAGCCCTTCTAATAGTGATGTCCAGCACCTCTCACATCACTCTCACACCAGCCAATGCATCCAAGCGTCCAGCTCCGCTAGCCCTGGACCAGCCCTCCGCTCCCTGCAACCCAGCTGTCCACCTGGACTCTCCTTGCCACTATCCTGCACTGGGGTCCTTGTTTACAAGAGTTCTTGGCTTATTTCCTCAGTTTAGAGGAGCTTTCCTCTGATAACTTTTTGAAAAAAATTAGAAAATGCTTCTTTTTGGTGGTATGCGGTGGCTCATAGCCATAATCCCAGTACTTTGGGAGGCCAGGTGAGTGGATCGCTTGAGCTCAGCAGTTAGAGACCAGCTTGGACAGCGTGGTGAAACCCTGTCTCTAAAAAAACAAAACAAAACAAAACCAAAATTGCGTGGTGGTGCACGTCTGTAATCCTAGCTGCTGGGGAGGCTAAGGTGGGAGGTTCATGAGCCTGGTAGGTGGAGGCTGCAGTGGGCCGAGATCGTGCCACTGCACTCCAGTCTGGGTGACAGAGTAAGACCCTGTCTCAAAAAAAAAAAAAAAAAAAAAAAAGAAGAAGAAAAGAAAACTATTTTTTTTGTTGTTTTCGCATGTCTGAAAATTCCTTATTCTATGCTCACCCTTGATTAATAATTCAGCGGGGCATAGAATCCTAGATTAAAAATTGCTTTCACTGAGAAATTTTAAGTCTTTTGCTCTATAGTTTTCTATCTTCCAGTGTTGCTCTGAGAAATGTGATGAGATACTGTTCCATATTTTTGTAAGAGGCTCTCTTTTTCTCCCCTTCCTTCTCCTTTTAGGATCCCTCCTTCATCCCTGCGCTTCTGAACTTTTCGAATGCCATGTCTTGGCACGGGCCCTTTTAATTCGTGGCACTGGGCACTCAGTGAGCCCTGTCAAGCTGGTGGCTTACATCCTTTGGTTTTCAACATTTTTCGTCTGTTGCTTCTTTGATAACATTCTTTCTTCCATTGTCTCTTTTCCCCTTTTCCGGAACTTTCTTTTTTTTTTTTTTGAAATGGAGTCTTGCTCTGTCGCCTAGGCTGGAGCGCAGTGGCATGATCTCGGCTCACTGCAAGCTCCGCCTCCCGGGTTCTCCTACCTCAGCCTCCCAAGTAGCTGAGATTACAGGTGCGCACCACCACGCCCAGCTAATTTTTGTATTTTTAGTAGAGATGGTGTTTCAACATCTTGGCAAGGCTGATCTTGAACTCCTGACCTGGTGATCCACCTGCCTCGGCCTCCCAAAGTGCTGGGATTACAGGCATGAGCCACCGTGCCCAGCTGGGAACTTTTATTCATCAGATACTGACTTCCTGGATTGATATTCAAACCTTCTCATTAATTTTTCCCTATTTTTCATTTATGTGCTTACTCTCTTACTTTTAAACTTTTTATCTGAGCTATAATTGCGGTTGTCTTTTCTGTTTGTTGGTTTTGGTTTTTCTCTGCTGCCTGCATTATCGGTTTCCCCCAGGGTTGGTTGGTTTGTTTGTTCCTGGTGATCCTTGGCAGATGACTGGCATAAGAGTGAGACACTAAAAAGCCTCTGTGCACCTGACTGGAGTGGTGAGGCTTGTTGACGATGAGCTTCACTGGGGTGACCCAGTGGCAAGTCAGCTTCTTGGGGTGGGCTCAAAATGCCCATTTCTAGAGGCCACTTTTTCCACAGAAGCATCTCCACCTTCCTGTCCAAATAGCCACTTGGTGTTTCTGCATCAGAATCCCCTCTGGTCCAGTTTCTGTGAAGGATAAACCATCATCTATCTGCTGGTCTTCTGGGAGTGGGATGTGAGTGGCGGAGGGAGGACTAGCTGCTTGGTTTTCGGGGGTCCCCAGGGAGTCTAATAGCTCCTACACTGACTGTCAACCAACCCAGCCCCCTCTTTTTACTCCACCTTGTCCCCCACCTCCCTCAGGACGTGGTGCCTCTGAGTCCTGGGTGTTTCTGGGCTCTGTGGGAGACCCTGCCCACGTCTGGCAGTGCCTCTCGGCAGTCTCCAGCTCCTTTTGGCACCAGCCCAGGCTCTACTTCCCGCCGGCTCCCATCTCCCATCCGCGCCTCTCCTGGTCTGACAGCTCCTTTTATTTCTTTATCATCACCTTAATGGGGTTTAGAAGGAGATGAGATAAACACTTATGTCCAGTCTCTCTCTGCCATTTCAGTTACACTTTGCTCACATCAGGCAATCTGGAGAAGCCAAAGAAACATCATCATTATTGTAACAGCTAATATTTATCCGGCACCTTCTCTATTCTGAGAGCCCCGTTAAGCATGTTACAACGTATTGTCTCATGGGATTCTTACCATCACACTAGGAAGAAAGTTACAGATGTGGAATGGGCTCAGAGATGGGGGTGACTTGTCCAGGGGCACCCTACGAGCCCATCCAGACCTTTCCCCAGGAGTCAGCCCTCTGGGCAGTCGTGGCACACTGACCTTTCCAGCCTCCCTCTTGCCCTCCCCCAACCCTGCTCCACTGGCCCCAACTACCCTGTGTTCTGCTCACCAGGGCTCACCCTCTCATTTCCACACTTTTGCACAGGCTGTTCCCCTGGAGAAGGAGCAAAACATGTTGGGAGAGAGCTTGCCTCTAAAACAGAAAGGAGCCAGGCTCCCGGGGCTGTGGCAGAAACCCCCACTCCCCTTCTATCCTCCTTGGCATCTGTGGGAGCCCTTTCCACAGTGGCCTCTTCCTTCAGTGGTTTTGGTCTGGAGAAAAGGCTTGCTTCCGCCTGTGCCTGGAATGCACGCTCTTCCTGGCCACTCCTGTGTCACTTGAGAAGGGTGGCTTTTCTCTCATTAGTGCCTCACCTGTTCATAGTTTTGTATCTCTGAGGTGACACAACTAGCCAAGCAAGGGACAGGGTTGCATCCTGATGAGAACTGCAGTGCCAGTGAAAAAATGATAGATTAGTCGTCTGCTGCCGTCACCAAGACAGTCACTTAATTAGACTGCTTGGATGCTGTCATCATTAAGAAGGCCAGGCCTGGTGGCTCATGCCTATAATCCTAGCACACTAGGATGCCAAAGTGGGCATATTGCTTTGAGCCCAGGAGTTCAAGACCAGCTTGGGCAACATGGCGGAACCCTGTCTCTACAAAAAATACAAAATTTAACCAGATGGCACACACCTGTAGTCCCAGCTACTCAGGAGGCTGAGACTGGAGAATCACTTGAGCCTAGGAAGTGGAGGTTGCAACAAGCCAAGATTGTGCCATTGCACACCAGCCCAGGTGATAAAGTGAGACCCTGTTTCAAAAAAAAAAAAAAAATTTGGGCCAGGCACGGTGGCTCACGCCTGTAATCCCAGCACTTTGGGAGGCCAAGGCAGGTGGATCACCTGAGGTCAAGAGTTTGAGACCAGCCTGACCAACATGGTAAAACCCCATCTCTACTAAAAATACAAAATTAGCATGCTTGAAATCACAGGTATGTGGGAGGCTGAGGCAGGAGAATTGCTTGAACCCAGGAGGTGGAGGTTGCAGTGAGCCAAGTTCACACCATTGCACTCCAGCCTGGGCAATGAGAGCGAAGCTCCGTCTCCAAAAAAAAAAAAAAAAAAAAAAAAAAGAAGTTTATAAGCAACAATTCAGCATACAGACTCTTTTTAAAAACTAATGTGGCTGGGTGCTGTGGCTCATGCCTGTAATCCCAGCACTTTGGGAGGCTGAGGCAGGCAGATTACTTGAGGTCAGGAGTTTGAAACCAGCCTACCCAAATGGTGAAACTCTGTTTCTTTTTTTTTTTTTTTTTTTTTGGAGGGGGTTCCCCTTTTTCCCCCGGGTGGGGGGGCAGGGGGGGGGTCTCGGCTCCCTGCAAGCTCCGCCTCCTGGGTTCACGCCATTCTCCTGCCTCAGCCTCCCGAGTAGCTGGGACTACAGGCGCCCGCCACCTCACCCGGCTAGTTTTTTGTATTTCTTAATAGAGACGGGGTTTCACCGTGTTAGCCAGGATGGTCTCGATCTCCTGACCTCGTGATCCGCCCGTCTCGGCCTCCCAAAGTGCTGGGATTACAGACTTGAGCCACCGCGCCCGGCCGAAACTCTGTTTCTACTAAAAATACAAAAATTAGTTGGGTGTGATGGTGTGTGCCTGTAGTCCCAGCTACTCTGGAGGCTGAGGCAGGAGAATTGCTTGAACCCAGGAGGCAGAGGTTGCAGTGAGCCGAGATTGTGCCACTGCACTCCAGCGTGGGCAACAGAGCAAGACTCCATCTCTAAAAATAAATAATAATAATGGCTTTGGCCAGGCACGGTGGCTCATGCCTGTAATCCTAGCACTTTGGGAGGCCAAGGTGGGTGGATCACTTGAGGTCAGGAGTTCAAGACCAGCCTGGGCCAACGTGGTCTCTACTAAAAATACAAAAAATTAGCTGGGTGCGGTGGTGCGCGCCTGTAATCACAACTACTCCAGAGGCTGAGGCATGAGAATGGCGTGAACCTGGGAGGCGGAGGTTACAGTGAGCCGAGATCATGCCACTGCACTCCAGTCTGGGTGACAGAGTGAGATTTTGTCTCCAAAAAAATAAAAAATAGAATAATGATAATAATAATGGTTTTATTGAGATATAATTTGCATGCCATAAAATTTATCCATCTAAAATATACAATTTGATGGTTTTGGATATATTTACAGTTATGCAACTTCATCACAACCAATTTTAGATCATTTTCATCATCCCCCCCAAAAAACCCATACCCATTAGCAGTTACTCCCCATTTCCCTCAAGCCACCATTCCTAGGCCACAAGGAATCTGCTTTCTGTCGCTATAGATTTGCCTGTTCAGACTCTTCATATAAAAGGAATTGTACAGTATTTGGCCTTTTGCAACTGGCTTTTTTCAGTGAGCGTAACGTTTCCCAGGCTCATCCGTGTCGTAGCACGTGTCAGTACTTCATGTCTTTTCATTACTGTGTAATATTCCGTCGTGCGGATAGACCACATTTTGTTTATTTATCTGTTGATGAACATTTGGATTGTTTCCACCTTTGGCTATTACGAATCGTGCTACTTTAAATATTTGTATACAAGAGTTGGCGTGAACATATGTTTTAATTCCTCTTGGGTTTTTCATTCCACCTAAGAATAGAATGGCTGGGTCCTATGGTAACTGTATTTAACTTTTTTAGGAGCTTCCAAGTTATTTTCTACCACAGCGGCACCCTTACATTCTCCCCCGCAGCGTATAAGGGTTCTGATTTCTCCACATTCTCACCAACACTGCTTAGTATCTGACCGTTTGATGATGGCCATCCCAGCGGGTCTGAAGTGTATCCCACTGCAATTTTGACTTGCATTTCCGCGATGGTTCATGATGTTGAGCATCTTTTCAAGTGCTATTTGCCATTTGTAAATCATCTTTCTTCTTTCAACATTGGGTTGTCTTTTTGTTACTGAGATGTAAAAGTTCTTAATATATTCTGGTTATAATTCCCTTATCTGATACATGATTTATGTATATTTTCTCCCCTTCTGTGGACTGTATTTTCATTTTTTTGATGATGTCCTTTTAGTACAAAAAAACTTAATTTTAATGGAATTCAATTTATCTTTGTTGTTGTGGTGGTGGTGCTTTTGGAGTTATATTTAAGAAATCAATGCCTAATCCAAGGGCACAAAGATGTTCTTCTTTTTCTTTTTTTCTTTTATTTTTTTTGTGAGACAGGGCCTCACTCTGTTACCCAGGCTGGAGTGCACTGGCACGATTTTGGCCCGCTGCAGCCTTGACCTCCCGGGCTCAAGCAATCCTCCCACCTCAGCCTCCCAAGTAGCTGGGACTATAGGCACACACCACCATGCCTGGCTAATTTTTGTATTCTTTGTAGAGACGGGGTTTTGCCATGTTGCACAGGCTGGCACAAATATTCACTCTTATTTTTTTCTTAGTTTTATAGTTTTAATTTTCATTTAGGTCTTTGGTCCACTTTGAGCTAATTTTTACATATAATGAGGTAGGGATCTCACTTCATTCTTTTGCATGAGGATATCCAGTTTTCCTAGTACCCATATGTTGAAAAGACTATTCTTTCTCCGTTTAATTATCTTGGCACTCATTAAAAATCAATTGACCATAAATGTGAAGGTTTGTTTTTGAACTCTCAGTTCTATTCCTACAGGTCTTTCTTTATGCCTATAAGCTTTAAAGTAAGTTTTGAAATTGGGAAGTGTGAGTTCTCCAACTTTGTTCTTCTTTTTGAAGACTGTCTTGGCTATTCTGGGTCCTTTGAGTTTCCATATGAATGTCATGATCAGATTGTCAATTTCTGCACAGAATCCATCTGGGATTTTGAGAGGGATTGTGCTGAATCTGTAGATCAAACTGGGGAATATTACTATCCTAATAATACTAAGTCTCCTAATCAATGAACATGGCTGTCATTTTGTTTACTTAGGTCTTCCTTCATTTCTTTCAACAATATTCTGTAGTTTTAAGGCCAGGTGCCTGGTGGTTCATGCCTATAATTCCAGCACGTTGGGAGGCTGAGGTGGGTGGATCATTCGAGGTCAGGAGTTCGAGACCAGCCTGGACAACATGGCAAAACCCTGTCTCTACTGAAAATATAAAAATTAGCCGGATGTGGTGGCAGGTGCCTGTAGTCCCAGTTACTCAGGAGGCTGAGGCCGGAGAATTGTTTGAACCCAGGAGGCAGAGGTTGCAGTGAGCTGAGATTGCACCACTGCACTCTAGCCTAGTTGACGGAGTGAGACTCTGTCTCAAAACATATGTATGTTTTTAGTTTTCAGAATATAAGTTTTGCACTTTTACTAAATTTGTTACTGAATATTTTATTCTTTTTAATGCTATTGTAAGTGGAGTTGTTTTCTTAATTTCATTTTTGCAATGCTCATTGCAAGTATATACAAGTATACCGTTCGTGTATTGATCTTGTATCCTGCAACCTTGCTGAACTCATTTGTTAGCTCTAATGGTTGTGTGTGTTTGTGTGTGTGTGTGTGTATGTGTATTCCTTAGGATTTTCTATATACAAGAACATGTTATCTGCAAATAGATAGCTTTACTACTTCTTTTCTGATCTGGATACCTTTTGTTTAATTCCGTTGCCTAATTGCCCTGGCTAGAACCCCCAGTACAATGTTGAATAGAAGGGTCAAGAGTGGGTGTCCTTGTCTTGTTCCTGATCTTAGGGGGAACGCATTCAGTCTTTCACCATTAAATCTGATGTTAGCTGTGGCTTTTTCATAGGTGGCCTTTATCAAGTTAAGGAAGTTCTCTTTTATTTTTAGTTTGTTGAATGTTTTTCTGATCATGAAAGGGTGCTGGTGTCTACCAATAAGGTAGAGATTTTAGTCCCTATTATTTATATATATATATATATACACACACACACACACACACATATATATGAAAACTAAGGCTAAAAAATGCTAGAGCAAATTTAGAAAATAGGAATAAATATGAAGAAGGAATAAATATCACTATCAACCCCATCTCTCAAAGATAAACCACTCTTAACTGTTGGAAGAACATCTTTCCAGACTTTCTTCTAGGCATTTTTAGAAAATTGCACACCACATAGACTACCTTATTTCACTGCATAATGTGTCCAGAACATTGAGGGAAGGATTTTCTCAGCCAGAGCTGAACAGAGATGAAGGGGTC
The DNA here is from genome assembly GCF_003255815.1 of Theropithecus gelada. Taxonomy (NCBI): domain Eukaryota; kingdom Metazoa; phylum Chordata; class Mammalia; order Primates; family Cercopithecidae; genus Theropithecus; species Theropithecus gelada. The sequence goes on from NC_037668.1 coordinate 81,421,806, forward strand.
TGCCTGGTGGTAGTGAGTTCCTCGTCGGTGGGAGCATGTGAGCAAAGCAGCTTGTCCACACAATGTAACAGGGCGTCTCCTGGGGGATGTTTTTGAGCCAGTCTTCTCTCCTGGCTGTGAGGCTATCCAGGGCTAGGGCCAGGCTGAGTCATCTCACTTTCTGGTGCCCAGCTCAGAGGAGACTTGGAGTCAGTTTGATTAACTGATCAGCAGGAGCCGAGGGACCCGAAAGGGAAATGAGAACCAGCTGAGTTGACAGCTTCTCTGGGCTGGGTCTCTTTAGGAAAAGGAATTATGACAGAAGTGTCCTGGCCTGGGCTCTGCACTCAGTGGGCAAGTCCCTGGCCTTCCCCAGGCCTCCATCTCCCTATCTGTCAGATGGGGATTGAACAAGTTCCCCTACAGGCCCTTCTGAAATGGACTGGGTGAAACTCTGGGCCTTGATGCCTAAAAGACCCTGGGGTCTTGAGACCCAGGAGTTGGGGCCTTCTCCCAGGGTGGGGCCCAGCAGCCATATGGGAATCCCCAGCCAACATGTCAGCATCCATGCTGTGTAACGTACTACATGTTCACCTGCGTGGAAGGAAGACTTGGTGACCTGGTCTTGAGGAACTGCCTGTCACTGGAAGATGAGGCGTCCTAAGGAAAAGGTCCTGGAAAGATGGGCCAGCTTGGCAGGGCTGCAGAGATCCTGGAGCTCTGACTGGGAGTTTGGAGACTTGTGAGTCTAGTCTCTGCCACTCTCCTGCTTGGTGAGTGACCTGGGAAGGCCCCACTCCTCTCTATCGCTACTGGCTCTGAGTCCGTGACCCCATGAGCTTATCCAAGGCTCTTACTGACTGTTGAGCAGTCACTATGCTCTGGTGCTGGTAGCTGCAGAACTGAACCAAAGGATGAGGGTCAAGGTGGAGGAAGCAGGACTCGAAGAGGCAGCTTGTTCCAGGAGGAGGGGGAGCAATCTTCGGACCCCACAGACCTGGCCTGGCACTCAGCCTAGATTCCCTCGCTTTCTCACTTGTTTAAAGAGTGAATGGGCCAGGCGCGGTGGCTCACGCCTGTAATCCCAGCACTTTGGGAGGCCGAGACGGGCGGATCACGAGGTCAGGAGATCGAGACCATCCTGGTTAACAGAGTGAAATCCCATCTCTACTAAAAATCCAAAAAGATTAGCCGGGTGTAGTGGCGGGCGCCTATAGTCCCAGCTACTCGGGAGGCTGAGGCAGGAGAATGGCGTGAACCCGGGAGGCGGAGCTTGCAGTGAGCCGAGATCTGGCCACTGCACTCCAGCCTGGGCGACAGAGCGAGACTCCATCTAAAAAAAAAAAACCATCCCAAAAAAAAAAAAAAAAAGAGTGAATGAGTTAACGTATGTCAAGTAGTTGGCACATAGAGGGGCTCAAAACAATTCTTGTTGTCATGAACAAGGCCTGGAAGTTGGGGAGACCGACGGAGGTTCTTGGCCAATGGATGAGGGTAGGCAGCATGGACTCTTGACCTTGGAGTGATGGCCTTGCCTTCAGGCAGCCTAGGCCCGTCAGCTGGCAGGGTCACATTCTGTCTCTGTTTCTGGCAACAGCAGGATTTTCCCTCCCTAATTATCAACCTACTCGGGGAGATGCTAAAAGTAATGCCCATTGCTGGGCATATGTCCAATTGTCAAGAGGGCACTGTGGAATTAACTATTTCATTAGCACATTAAGTGCACAGAGAGAAATTAAGAAAAGAGACAGAGATTTCAGGCTATGGGAAGGGAGGTCATGCTGGGGGCACTTCTGGGTGCTGAGCCCTGAAACACGCTTGCAGGAGCCTACCTCGCTGAATGGGTCTAAGAAGACCCAGAACAGCCTCAGACCCTTTTTAAAACACAGTGGAGTATGACAAATGGCTCAACTGCTGAATTGACAGATGGAGACTTCTTCCCCTCTCCCCTCTGCCTGTGGCTCTCCAAGGTCACCAAATGCTGCCACTCCTGGTTTCTCCTGTCCTCTTCAATACAACCTTATGTGTGATCATGGTTTTCCATTTTTCAGTTGAAGACACTGAAGCCCAGAGAGGGCAGGTGACTTATCTAAGGCTGCACAGCCAGAATATATATATGTGTGTGTGTGTGTGTATATATATGTGTGTGTGTGTATATATATGTGTGTATGTATATATATGTGTGTGTGTGTGTGTGTATATATATGTGTGTATATATATGTATATATGTGTGTGTGTGTGTATATATGTGTGTGTGTATATATATGTGTGTATGTATATGTATATATGTGTGTGTGTATATATATATGTATATGTATGTATATATAGATAAGACAGGGTCTCCACCCTCAGGCTGGATTGCAGTGGTGCAATCACAGCTCACTCACTGCGGCTCATGCGATCCTCCCACCTCAGCCTCCCGAGTAGCTGGGACTATAGGCGTGCGCCACCACATCCAGCTAATGTTTGGATTTTTGGTAGAGATGGGGTGTCACCATGTTGCCTAGGCTCATCTCAAACTCCTGGGTTCAAGCCATCCACCTGCCTTGGCCTTCCAAAGTGCTGGGATTACAGGCATGAGCCACCATGCCCTGCCTCCAGAGCCAGAATTTGAATCAAGGTACAAGGCCCTGGGTAGACAAGCTGGGATGTGCTGACTAGTGAGGCCTCTGCCCAAGACAGCATGGGGTGGTTTGAGTACTGCCCTGGGTGTCCTGAGACCAGACCCACCACCAAATGGCCATGTGTTCCCAGCAAATCAGGCCATCTCCCCGGGACTGTTTCCCCATTTGTACCATGGAACTTGATTTCAAATCATGAGGAGCATGCTCAGGACACTCGTCTAAATGGACAGTCCTCGAATGAAAATACTCACACCTGAGCACCTACTATGTAGCAGGCCCTCACTCTGGAGCCCCGTTTGATCCACCCACCAGTGGAGGAGGCATCATCTCATCATACAGAGTAGAACCCCAGACTCAGTGAGGTGACCTGCCCAAGAGCCCAGGCAGAGCATGTGGCTGCGTGGGTTTTGGAACTCAGATCTGGGAACTCCGGAATCCCTGCTGTCAACACTCTCGGCCACACCATCCCTTTTTTTTTTTTTTTTCAAGACAGAGTCTTGTTCTGTTGCCCAGGCTGGAGTGCAGTGGCTCTATCTCAACTCACTGCAACCTCCACCTCACAGGTTCAAGCAATTCTCATGCCTCAGTCTTCTGAGTAGCTGGGACTACAGGCGTGTGCCACCATGCCTGGCTAATTGTTTTTTGTATTTTTAGTAGATGGGGTTTTGAGATGTTGCCCAAGCTGGTCTCGAACTCCTGAGCTCAGGCAATCCACCCGCCTCGGCCTCCCAAAGTGCTAGGATTGTAGGTGTGAGCCACCTCGCCCAGCCTGGGCCTCGCCATCTTTTGAGAGCCACCAGCTCCCTGACCCTGAGTTTCTCCATCAGTAATAGAGCAGTGTGTGCCGGCTGCACTCTGGACACTCTGGGCACACAGCCCCCTGGAAACCCCAGGCCCCGTGGAGATGGCTGCAGCACAGCCTGTGTCCTGCTTGGCAAGGGACGGTGTCTGGGCCCCATGGAACCTGTGCTCCTGGCAGTCTGCCCTGTGTGGGGCTTAGTGACTGCCCCCTGGGACTGCTCTCCACCTCCCACCCTTTCCTTCCTAGCTGGAGACCCCCACCCACTTCTCTACTGGGGGCTCAGGCCCCAGCTCCTCACCCTGGGCCCCACCCTAAGTTGCTCCCTGTCTAGTGGCTGTGGTGTGACTGACACAGAGGAAACCGCAGATGAGGATGAAGTGGCAGGCTCCAGTGAGAATACCAGCTCAGCTGCACACGGCCTTTCATGGTTTGCAAAACCCATCTCCTGTCCATCAGTGCTTTTCATTCCCCAGAAACCAGGAGGGCTGAGAGGATGGCTTCCTCTCCAGAGACAGAGAAATGAGGCCCAGAGTGTGAAGCGACTTTCCCCCAGTCAGTGGTACAGGCAGGTTGCAAACAGGCTGACTTCCAATCCCAGGGTCTCAACTCAACTTGGCATGTGCCCCTCACCTCAGGAGTTTGGGGACAGCAAAGTTCTGGGGCTCAGAGGGTGGCCAAGGGCATGGGCTTTGCAGTTGGGAGGACGTGAGTTCAAAACCTGGCTTGGTGTGATCTGGGGCAATTTACTTTGCCTCCCTATAGAATGGGGGTGAAAGTAGGACCATCCCCACAGGGCTGTCTGGTTTAACAGTTAATGTGCGTGAAGCGCTGCGGTGCTGGCCATGGTGAGCGGCGTCCTCACCCCTCCTGGGTGCTGGAGCCCCGGGGAGCTCTACAAGCAGCAGCCTGGCTGTCCTCAGAGAGGCTGACTGTGTTGATCAGAGGTGGGATCTATGTGTGCAGCTTGGGGACTCCGGGTGATTCTAATGTGTAGCAGTAGTGTGGCGGGGGGGGGGCTCTGCTTTACGGGGCCCATTGTGCAGATGGGTAAACAGTCTCTGAGGGCAAAGTGACTCCAAAGGACCCACAGGTCCTCTGGGCTCCTGTTCCTGCCTCTTCCATGACTTGGCTGCCCTCAGACGACTGATTCCTGAGGGTGCCGCTAAGCAGGCAGGCGAGGCGGGGGCTCGGGCCTCCCTGCGGGGCTGGCCGGGCCTCTCCTTGGGGACTTGATTTCTCCTCCTGTAGATAATAACCACCCCTCACTTCCCTGCCTCAGGGGTAGAGAAGGTGGCCCTGAGGAGTTGTGTGGTCCTTGACCCAGTGACAGGACTGCTGCAGTCTCTTGGCCACCCTTGCTTGCACCGCCCCAGGGACCGGGGGCTCCTTTTCATCCCAAAGTCATCCCAGGGTCTCCGAGCACAGTCACCTCCTTCTCTCCAGGGTGTCCTGTCGCACTCTGGGGTTGGGGCCAGGGTCCTTGAGTCTCCTGTGCCCCCTGCACTGCCGGGTATGAGGTTAACCAGCCTCACCCTGTCCTGGCCCTTGTTCTGCACATACTCTTGTCACCAGTAAATTAATGCAGAGAAGCCGTTAAATCCCAGCTGTGCACCAGACCCTCTGCTGCGCTTTGGGGATACAGGGGCACCAATGTGGTCCCTGCTGTGACAAGACAGTCATGAAGTAAAGAGGGACTCAGGCCCCAGACCCTCCCACAAGGAGGCCCCAGCCTGGAGGAGCAGAGCCTGCCCCAGCTGCCAGGCAAGCGAGAAATCCCAGCCTGGCCGCACCGGGACTACTTGAATTCATTTCTGGAAAATGTCAAACATCCACACAAGTGCTCTAGAGAACAGCCTCAGAGCTGTTCTCTCAGAAAATACCCTGGTGGCCGAGCCTCCAGCGCCGGCGTCTCTACTTGCTGTTTCCACACCTCGGCTCCCTCCAAACCATGGGACTGCCCGGTTCTTTATTCTGCCCTAAAACGAATGCAACCAGACCCAAGTCCAACCCCAGAGCCGGGCTCCCTGCCCTCCTGCGCGGAAAGGACACGGACACGCCTGGTGGATGGCGCAGCCCGGATGGGGCTGCCTGGAGGCGCGTCTATCTCCTCCTTGGCCTCCCATGGCCCTTCTGCAGGATCCTGTTGCATCCAGGCCTGGGGCCCATGATTAAATCGTGCGTTGGCGCTGCAGCGCGGGCCCAGGAGGGGCTGGCAGCTCCTTCCCACTTCACATTGGTTTGCATTTCCTCTAGAGACAGGACCACTTAGAAACCTATAAATCCCTGGCAGGGCTGCCGGCCTAAGCGAGTATATAAATCAGGACTTGTAAAAGCCTAATGGCCCCCTCTGGGCGGGTGAGACAGCCGTGTGCCAAGAATCCTCGGGCGGCGCCCCAGGACTCCAGTCTTGGTCTCGAGCTGCAGACCGGCAGGGGGCACGCAGGCGGGTGCCACAGACCTGCCTGGAATCCCGCTCTGCCCCCTCTCCAGCCGGGGGCAAGTCACCACTGTGAGCCTCAGTTCGCTCCTCAGTCCAATGTCATCAGCAGGCTGCACAAGCCCGCTAGGAGCCCAGCATTCTTTCCGGGTGGGCTGAAGGGATGGGGGACAGAGCACAAATGGGGCCCTGAGGCCAGGGCTCCCTGCTGCCTGCCGCTGGCCTGCCATCTACTCTGACACTCAGACAGGTCACATGGCCCTCCACACCCGTGTCCTCCTCCGACCACGTTCACGGGTGTTTGCTGTGGCCCTGCTCCGGGCCAGGAGCTGTGGGGCCGGGTCCTTGTTTCCTCGCTGTCTCTCTAGCTCCGCTGATGGGTATAAGAAACTAAGAAACGGGTACTGAGTGCTGGCTGTGTGCCGGGTGCTGTTCCAGGCGCTGGGCAGTCAGCAGTGAAGAGGACAGCTCAGACCCTGCCCTCCTGGGACGGACGTTCTAGCAGGGGCCTCAGCAGCGCAGTACCCTCCCAGCAGAGAGGCCTCCAGAGGCCCAAAGCTGCTGTGTCATTCTCCTGACCACCCCCGGTCGGCTGGATTAGGGGACATGGAGAGAGGCTGGAGGGGTGGCAGAAACAGTCTCTTGGGCCTGGGCTTCCTTTCTGTGCAGTGAGTGGGGTGGGGCTGGTGGTCTCAGTGGGCCCTCTCAGCCCTTATGGACTGGGTCCCCTGATAGCTCATGTGGTCCCCAAGGGCCAGCAGAAGCAGGGGGAGTCCCTAGTGGACAGGGCCAGAGATGGTGAATCCCAGTGCCCAGCATGGAGGGGACCTGGCCTGGGCACACAGGGCAGAAGGGGACCTAATGCCTATGACCCAAGACCCTGGCAGGGTCAGAGCCTTCCTCCACCCTAGAGGGGGATGGAGGTGAAGAGCCAGAGAGGAGTGGGTAGGGATTGGGGGTCAAAGAAGGAAGACAGAGAGGACAGAGGGGGACAGAGGAGAGTGGGACAGTGGAGATAGGGAGAAGGACAGGGGAGAGAGGAGAAGGGAGGGACAAGGAGGCAGGGGAGGGATAGGGAAAGAGGAGGGGGAGAGGGACAGGAAGAGAGGGATGAGTGGGACGGGGAGAGAGAAAAAGGGGGAGGGACAGGGATAGAGGAAAGGAGGGAGGGAGAGGGAGAGAAGAGAGGGGAGAGGCAGATAGGAGAGGGGAGAGGGGCAGATAGAGAAGGTGGGGAGGGACAGAGAGAGGAGCAGGGAGGAGCAGGGAGAGAGGAGAGGGGAGAGGGGCAGATAGAGAAGGTGGGGAGGGACAGAGAGAGGAGCGGGGAGGAGCAGGGAGAGAGGAGAGGGGAGACAGGCAGATAGAGAGGAAGTGGGAGGGACAGAGAGAGGAGAGTGGGGAAGGGGAGGGAGAGAGGAGAGGGGAGGGGGCAGGGAGAGAGGAGGGGGAGAGGGACAGAAGATAAAGAGGGGGAGGGACAGAGAGAGGAGAGAGGGGAGAGGCAGGGAGAGAGGGGATGGGCAGGGAGAGAGGAGAGGGGGAGGGACAGAGAGAGGAGAGTGGGGATGGGTAGGGAGAAAGGAGAAGGGAGAGGTGCAGGGAGAGAGAGGAGAGGGGAGGGGACAGATAGAGAGGAGAAGGGGAGCGACAGGGAGAAAGGAGCGGGAAGGGACAGAAAGAGAGGAGGGGGGAAGGGACAGAGAGGAGGAGGAGGGACAGAGAGAGAGAGAGGAATGGGGAGGGACAGAGAGGGAGGGGAGGGACAGGGAGAGAGAGGGCCCTGATCCCTGATGGAGACAGAGAGATGAAGGCTTCGGGGTGGGGGTGCTCGGCCAATCTAGCTTGAACTTGACAGAGGCCAGGACTGCAGGGATGGCCTGGAGTGGCAGGGCTGGAAGGAGGCCATGGTCTCCTGTCCGTCCTGGGCCCTGCCCCTAGGCCCTGGGTTGGACTCCGGGGCCCCTCAGCAGACTCAGCCCCTTGGCTCTATAGATCCTGGGGGGTCCTGGGCTCGTGGCCCCCTAGGGGCTCTCTAGGCCCTGTGAGAAATCTCAGCCCCTCCACCTAACCCCACTAGCCCTCCCAGTGTGACAGTGACAGTCATACCTCCTTGCCAATGGTAGGTCTGGGGGTAATCGCCGTGCCCTGCAGTGGCAGTAGCCAGGCTCCCATGCGCTTCGGGCTGCAGGTCAGGGCTTGGGAGGGGCTTTGGTCTGGGTGTTTTTAAAATAAGGGCTGAAGACAGCACTGGGGAGGGAGCTCAGGTCCAGCCCCCGGGGGTCCTGACTGGGAACTGTGGTGCAGCGTTCGCTTTCGATTAGGAGGGAGACCCTGCCGGCGTCGGGGCATCGGGGCGTCCCGAGTGTGCCAGGAGGAGTGGGGGCTCAGCGGAGTCCCAGGCAGAAGAGTGAGGAATGGCATTTCCAGATCCCCGTCACTGTCACCGCAGCGGCGGGACCCACCCCCAGCCCCTCTGTGCCTTCCCCTCCGGCCTACTCGTCTCTCCTCCGTCTAGGCCTCTTTGTTTCTCTGCCTTTGTCTCCTTTTCTCCCTCTCTCTGCTCTCTGAAATTAAATGGGATCCAACTGCCAGCTCCCTGTGTGTTCCCCGCTTGCGGCTCAGCCCCTTTCATTATTAATAGAAATAAGTCCTCATGGCGGAGCTTCACGCTGCTTATCTGGAGTGGATTAATCGCTCACAGTGACATGCAGTATTGATTCCTCCGCATCCCTGTTCAAGGGGTTTTGCCTCGGCCTAATTAGTTCCATAAAATCAGTGGGGGAGGGGATGAGGGGGCGAGGGGTCCCTGGGTGGCAGGCAGCAGCCTGATGTGCCGTGTGACAGTGGGTGGGTCTCTGCCTGCTGGGGGCTTGGACTGGGCCACTCTGGGAGGCAGAGGCTGAGAGGCGGTGAGAGCAGGTCGCCCGATTCTGCAAGGGGCAGGACAGTGTGAAGGGTGAAGTTGGAGGCTCTGGAGCCCGATGCCTGGGTTTGAACCCAGTTCTACCACTCACAGGCTGTGTCACAGCCTCCCTCTTCTGTGAGGGACAGAAAGAAACTGTCCCTCAGTTTCTTTCCCTCCCTGCCTCCCTCCCGGCTCCCTCCCTCCCTCCCTCCCTCTCTTCCTTCCTTCCTTCTTCTTTCCTTTTTTTTTTTTTTGAGACAGAGTCCCATTCTGTCACCCAGGCTGGAGTGCAGTGGCGCGATCTCAGCTCACTGCAGCCTCTACCTCCTGAGTTCAAGTGACTCTCCCAAGTAGCTGGGATTACAGGCGCCCGCCACCACACCACGCCCGGCTAATTTTTTGTATTTCTAGTAGAGACAGGGTTTCACCATGTTGGCCAGGCTGGTCTTGAACTCCTGACCTGATTCACCCGCCTTGGCCTCTCAAAATGCTGGGATTACAGGTGTGAGTCACTGCGCTGGGCGCACCGTCCCTCAGTTTCTGTGCCTGTAGGATGGGAGTAAGTAACAGGGTTTGGCAGGGAAGATGGTCCTTTTCAGCTCAGGGTCGTCAGGAGTTTCCTGAGGGGATCATGCTGCGGTGTGGGCCAGGGTGTCTCGAGTGATTCCCCACTCCCTCCACGCCTGAGCGAGGGAGGAGGGGAGCCGCTCCCAGCCTGGAGTGGGCTGTGTGGAAAGGGCCACTGGACTGGACCGAGACCTTCAGTGGAAGACACAACCACCCAGGGACCCTCCCTCCCATCTCCCTCCCATGCTGGGCTCCTCACTGGCTGGAGCCAGCCCGGAGCTAGAGGGGAGCAGCCCCAAATGCAGCCCCCGTGGGTTGGCCCTGGACACAGAGCAGGCAGAGTGCACGTCTGGAGGGGCAGGTAGGACATGGGTGCAAGCACCTCATCAGCAGGCTCCTGGGAGGAGGCGGAGAGCAGATCCCCGGGAAGCCCCGCAGGCCAGCATGGCACCACTGCGTCAGTGGCAGCGCGGATGAGGGGGAGGACCAGGCACGCATCACGGCTCTGTCGCCACGTGGCTAGGTGTTCACTCTGACCCTCGGTCTCCCTCTCTATAAAGGGGAGACCGAGGGTCTTCTATAAGAGACCCTTCTTTATAGAAGAGGGTTACTGGGCCTTTCATCTGGCTTTGCTTGCCTAAGTCAGCGTGTGGTACAAAGAGGCGGCCCTTTGGTGAGGGTGTGAATGCTGGCTGCCCCTCCTCACCTACAGAGGGGACAAGAAGACCTCTCCCTAGGCTGTTTCTGGGAGCATGGGGAGGGTGGTAAACGTGACCATCCTTGCATGGTTCCACTCCGGAGGGGATGAGGCAGGAACTTCCCTGGATCTTTGTAGCAGGTGATCAGGGTGACATGGTGAGATGCTGGCCACCATCCAGGTCACCTGCCCAGGCCTGGAGCATGGGCCTGTTCCTCATGCTGGATGCTGGAGGGAGACAGACAGGGGATGGGGACAGACGCACGCGAGCCTCGGTCCTCCAGGGTGGGCACAAGGCTCCTGAGACAAAGGCTGCTCTTGGCACCCGGCCTATCTGCAGGGACCGGCCTTTGCCTCTGGCTTTGTGAGGCTGTTTGGGCTCTACCCCCAGCAGGCTTGCCCGGCCCTCCCAGGGTTTTCTCTGTTTGCAGAAGCCCAGACACTAGATTTGAAGCTCGTTCTCCCACCTGCAGAGGAGTCACTGTAGCAGGCAGGGGCCCAGGTCAGATGGAGCTGGGTCCCAACTGTGGTCTGACTGTGGGGCCCGGGATCTGAAGCTCGTTGCCACACCCTCCCAGCCTCAGTTTGCCCACCTGTCCATGGGGATAGGCCTACCTCACTGCACAGTCCTGGGACTAACGCTGGTGTCTGTAAGGACCATAGCGCATGGTGGGGGGGCCACGTGCCACTGGTTCCCATCCCTGTGGTCAGAACCCGGGGCCTGAACTGATTTCCATGTGGCCTCCCTAGCCCTGAACACCCGGCTCTGTCACCCTCCTCTAAGGCTCTCGTGGTCCCAGCCTCTGGGCTGAATCACAACGCAGAATCAGGCCCTCACATCTCCTTTCCAGTTTTTAATGTTTTTCTTGTAAAACCAAAAATATAAAACTGGCAGGGGAATGGAAAACAAGTTCTGCATATTTTATATACACGAGGTCTGTGATTTCAAAACCACTGTGGGGAGGAACGGGAAGACGCAATTGAGGGAATGTTATAGGGCCACAGATCCTGGCGGGCACCTCTGTGTGCCCAGCGCGGGCTCGGATGGTGGCTCCCTGGCAGCGCTGGGTGGTGTGGCAGCACTGGCTTCCCTGGGTCTTGGCCTGGCTGTTCTGGCTGTGGCCTGGCACTCCCGCTGGGTGCACGGAGGGTGGGAGCGGCAGCAGGTGGCAAGGTGGCATCTGCAGTGCTGGACGGGCAGGCGCATGTGGGGGCTCCTTCAGGTGTCTGTGTAGATGGAGGGGATGTGGCCCAGGCAGTGGTCAAAGGCTCCATTGGGGAAGAAGCCACAGTCCTCGGGGCCGCTGGACACCACAGGTTCAGATGGCTGCTGTGGCAGCGCTGTGGGGCATGAGGCCTCAGCCAGGGCCTCATATCCTGTGAGTGGGTGGGAAAGGGTCAGCACTGGAGACAGCAGGGGCCGTGCCTGCTCATGCTTCCCAGTTCCCAGGCCCCACCCCACCTGCCCAGGGTCCCTGCTCACAGTGTCCCGTCGGTGGGGCCTGCTTGGAGCCCCCAACTTTTCCAAATGGGGGAGCTGGTGGCTGAGGTGGGGTGAGGGCTTGGGAGGCACCCTGGGCCTGGCATACCCAGGGGGCCCAGGGCAGCTGGGGAGACAGGCACGGGGCTGACACCCTGGGGAGACAGGCAGCTGAGGGGACAGGCACAGGTCCATCACCAGGGCTGGGCTGTGGGGCAGAATGTGGGGGAAGGAGAGGGGTAGGGTAGGAGCAGCTCAGCCCTTGCCCTCAGGGGCTGGTCCCCTCCTGGTAGAAGGACCGGCTCAGCCCCACCCTTTCAGCTGCATCCCCGAACCAGACTCAAGAAACCCAAAGAAGGGCACCAGCATTTACTGGGCACTTAGTAAGTGCTCATTTCAGCTTGCTTCGCTTCGGCTCTACAACGCTCCCATGCGGTGGATGCACTATCCTCCCTGTTCTATAGCTGAGAAGGCAGGCACAGAGGCCAGGATGCTTGCCTAAGGTCAGTGTGAGTAAGGAGGGGAGCTGGGATTGAATCCAGGTCCGTCTGGCTCCAGAGATACCTGGCTCTTCCACTGGACATGCTGTCTCCAGGGTGGGGCCACCACTCAGAGGCTCTTGACTTGGGAGGGGCAGGAGGGGTCATCTTCTCCAGCCCCTGCCCTAAAGGCCTGTCAATGAGCTGCTGTCACGCGTTTGTGTGGCCTAAGACAGGTGAGCCTCAGTCTATGCAGTGGGGTTGGGCTGAACTGTTCTGAGGCCTGCAGCCCCTGAAGCTTGTTAGTCTGAATTTAATGCTCTGTGCTCTGTGTGTGATTTTTGCTTGACCAGGGAGGTGTGGGCAGAAGGCCGCTAAGCAGGCCTGCAGTGGACGCTGGGGAGAGGGGAGGCTGAAAGAACCTCCCCTGGCCGGTGTAGGGGCGGGGCGTGGAAGCTGCCTCCCGCTCCATTCAGAGCTCTTCATTCTAAGCCTTGCCGCTCAGCTGAGAAACCCCATGTGGGCTGGATCAGGGTGGGGAGGACAAGATGGGGAGAGCCCACAGTGCTGGGCACCTCAATTCGGGTGTACACAGACACAGAGCACCCATCTTCCATGTGGGCCCCATGTCACGCAGGGGGGCATGCACATACGTCTATCTCGCATGGACACGGCACATGTTTACCCACAGGCCTGTGGGCACGGTCCTCAAACACAGGTGCACACGTGCACACAAGCACGCGTCTGTGGCAACGGCCATGAGTCATGGGGTGGGTGACATGATGTGCACACAGACGGGGTGCACGGACATCTGCATAAACCTGGGGTAACACATGTGTGCGGACACAAGAGTGCAACCCTGCCAGCTCCTGACACTCACGGAGTGCACGCTGCCCAGAGCCACCTGTGCCAGCCCTGCAAGCACGGGCACACACAGACACCTGGCACGGGCGCAGGTGTGTGGACATGGACCCACAGGGTGGTATGTACCCAGCTGAGGCCTCAGCGCTTGTCCCTATATGCCTGTCCCTCCACCCTCCCGCTCACGCTTACGCAATCAAAGCTGCCCCAAAAGCTGACCCGCCTCTTGCGGGGGGGTCTCAGGTTCCCCTTTGTTGGAGCCCCGGAAACCTGTTAGACCTGGGCCCCAAGGCTGTTTTGAGGGTGGGTCTCAGCTCCAGGAATTCAGGGAGGGTCTAGCCCCTCCCTTCTGATTTCCCTGCTCTGACTAGGCCTGCCCCGCTGATCTGAGCCCGGTTCCGCCTGGGCTGTGGGCACCCTCCCCCTCCCCGGGCTTCTCTAGCCAAGCCTGGGGCAGAGCTGGGGAGGCCCAGGGCCCTGCAGGGCAGCACCAGGTACCAATGCAGGGAAGGAACAGCACAACGTCTAGGCTCTGTCCCCACCTAGTTTCCTCTGCTGCCAAAGGGAGACCAGGATTTGTTCATTCCCTGCTACATCCCCAGGGTCTGCAGCTATGCCTGGCACACAGTAGGTGCTCAGTAAATAAAGAGGAGCAGTAATTAAACCATGAGCTCCCAGTCCGATTCTTCAGAAACCTGTCAGCATTAGACACACATAAGGCTCGCAAAGCTGTGGAAGGAGCATGCACTTTCCAGTCAGGCAGGTACAGACAGTTCTGCGGGGTCCTGGGACCTCTCTGAGCCTGTACTTCCCCCTCTGTAAAGTGGGGATGGCCCCACCACAGAAGCATCCAAAGACTGCAGGACAGTGTGTATGCAGCACCCAGCACAGGGCTGAGCCTTGGCAGGTGCCCAGGACCAGGAGCCATGCAGGCAGGGCTCACCTGTGGCAGGCAAGGGCGTGCTAAGGCTGTGGTAGCCATTGGGCCGCAGGGGGTTGAAACCATGGGTCTCCCCGACCAGTCCGTCCCCGCCGGCTGCTGGTTCGGCCATCCGGTAGCAGTCGCCATAGGGGAAGCAACTCTGGATGGAGTGGAAACTGCCCTGGTAACCTGCAGATGGGGGTGGCAGGGGCCGCGTTCACAAGGGAGAAGTGCCCAGGGCAGGGAGGGGAACATCCTTGCCGCACGCTGCACCTCCCGTGTTGTCCTGTCCAGGCATTGTGGGTGTGAGAGAGAGAGAGGAGGCCCAGGGCGGAGAAGGTGCAGGAGGCTGGGGCATTCTCAGCTCTGCCCTGCAGGGAGGGGAGGGCAGGCGAGGGGTGGCTGAGATGGTCTCACGTGGCTGCTCCTGAGTCACCCATGGCTGATGCCTACTCCCTCCACTCTCGCGCTCACTCCCGCTCACTGGCCTCTCCTCGGGGCAGCGGGCCTTTGCCACCTTGCCCGGAACACGCTCTTCCTCACTCTCAGAACCAGTTTTCTCCAGGCCATGCCCCCAGCTGGGCCTCTTATGTCCCGTCTCCCAGCTTTTCTCAGCCCCCAGTGCCCAGTCAGTCATTCTCTGAGAACCTGCCTCCCCGACTAGGCCGCTGTCTCCTCGTTGCTCTGGGGTCTCTGAGTGGGAATCGGGGGTTATACGGAGCGGGCCCCTGGCCAGAGCTTACCTTGTGGGCTGGGCAGAGGCGGGGGCGGAGGGCTCTGGAAGGGTGGGTAGGACGGCTTGCTGGGGAGTGTGGAGAAGGGCTGGCCCCCAGGAGAATGGCTCTGAGAGGACGGGGGCAACGGCGGTGGCCCGAGCCCCTTCGGGGGGCTGACTATGGGTGAGAGGAGGCCGGGCCCCAACCTGGAGAGAACAGAGATGCCCGTCAGCAGGCAGGGGTGTGGAGGGTGGGGGCCAGAGGCAGGGCTGCTGTGGCTTACTCCCCTCCAGCAACGGGGAGCCCACTCACCACTGACCTGCTCCGACTTACAATAGTTAGAAGAGGAGCTTTTATTTTTGGTCATGTTCAAGCCAAACTTTTCAATCCTGTAAGCTTTGGAGTCTGGTATTTAAGAGAGTCAGCAAAGATCTGGGTAAGAGGCACAACCTTTCCAGCTTAGAGAACTGTGTTCGCACCCCTCATTGCTCTCACTGGCCAACTATTTTGGGCAAGTTGCTTAATATCTCTGAGCCTTGGTTTCCTGGAAGGACTGCTGGCTCATCACCGGGCACGCTGCAGCGTTCATTACCTGCTGGGTGCCCGGCTCTCTGCCTCGTGCACGCCACTCTGGCCACCTGGATGAGGAGCCCTGGAGCAGCCCATGGCACTCACAGTCAGCATCCACTGAGCCCCTGACTTGCTCCAGGCCCCGGGAGACAGGTGTTCTTGTGTCCTTTTTGCAGACCAGAAAACCAAGGCTCAGAGAGGTTTGCCCAAGTTACTCCCAGCCACACAGCACTGACCTCAGGGGTTACAGTGAGGGTGACATTAAAGCAATGTAGACAAAGTGTGATGTCCGATACATTCTTAGCCACTCCATCAATCATCATCATTATGAAGAGGAAGGAAAGAAAAACTAGCAAGTCGGTCCCATGGCCAAGTTGGCATTTTTTTTCCTGCACAGTGTACTCTAAGGAACCGTCTCCTGTTTCCAACCCTGGTCATCTCTCCTCCACTTGCACACCTCCTGTGATGGGGGGTTCACCAGTTGCCTTCATACAGGGCCTGAGGGATGCAGGCTCTAGACTGTGCACTCTGGAAGCTCATGTTCTGAAACAAGACTGCAGTGGCTGACAGCGGCACAGGTGCCCTGAGCCCAGCCCTGCTCGGGGGCCCACTACCTGGACTGCAGGCCAGGTTCCCTTCTCACGCTACCTTCCTAAGTCCCTGGGCCCCGTTCACAGGGGCTAAAATGACTTTGGGTTCAACGGCTTGGGGGCTCTGGGGACAAGGCTGAAGGCTCACAGCTTGTAAAGCATTTATGTGCATGGCAGAACGAGGGAGACAGTGAGAGCTCAGAGTCCCCATTTTCTTGTCTGGATTTGTGGCTTGCTGGACCATCCACATAAAAATACACAGCGAATTCAATGTCACAGCTCCAGGTGACCTCATGACCCTTGCCCACCCTCTGAGACACCAAGTGTTAACAGATCAGTGCCTCTCCGAAGGAAGCAGGGCTATCTGGAAATGGGGAAAGTGGATTTGGAGAGAGGCTGGTGTCTCCGCATCTGTGCCATGCCAAGTTCCTCTCTGCCCCTCCAACATTGGCAGCCCCTCGACTGCCCCTCCAGTCTGCTGTCGTCATCCATATGTGTGGGGCCCCCGTGACTGTGAGCTCTCTGAGGACAGGCGAAGCAAGGCCTTGGTGCTGGGTCCCTGGCCCAGCCACTAACACACTGTTGGATCCCTGTCACTGTTTTAAGTTCATGAGCCAAATCCTCATCACACCTCCAGGAATAAATTATCATTATCGTCATTATTTTTAGGCCTGTCTTATGGGGTGATCCAGTGGGACGGCGTCCTCCTCTATGCACTAGGAACTGTGGACAGCTGTGCACAAGCTGTGTGTTCTTATGACCAGTTCTCCTGGCTGATGCTGGGCCAGGGCCTGGCCCGGGAGTAGTTCCTCCTTCCTGCAGGCTTGCTGTGTGGTGGCTGCCTTATCCCCATGCCATCTGGGCACCCACAACTCAGCCCTCCCCTGGTTTCCTAGAGCCCTCGTAGGGAGCGCCAGGTCTTGGTCCTTCTCGGTCACCCGGTGCCCAGCGCTGGGCCTGGCACACAGCGAACAACCGATGACACTAATAAATGAGTTTCTGAATTTCTCAACTACAAACCCCAGAGATTAACGGCATTGCAGGATTAAGATGAACCAGATATGAAGGGGAAAAACATGCGTTTTCAAAAGTTTGTTTTTCCTGTCTCACTCCACCATAAATTCACATTTGCCACCTTCACAGCCAGTGAAATTAAACAGACACAACTCAGTCCACAGCAGACATGACGCCTGAGGCTGTGCTGCTCTACCTGAACTCTGTAGAAGGCAAAAACCATCTTTTGGAGCTCCTCCTCTGAGTCATGCAAATGATTCCTAAATCAAATATTTTTGCTTCAACTGGAACCTATAAAAATTAATAGAAAACCTCACTGGCCTGGCAGACCGAGGGCTTCATACCTCGCACAAGGCTGGGAAAAAAAAAATACCCTATTCGGCGTCTTCTCTGAGCCAGGGTAAATAAATTTGGTCATGAAGTCAGGCCCTCTTAGCATATTTTCGAGTGAATCAGATAATTCTGTCAAGCTATTTAAACGTCCCAGCAAACCACTGGGGAGCCACGAGTGGCCGTTCCTTGTTGACTTTGGCAGGAAGTGGAGGCTGAAGGCCCTTTCCCCACTCTCTTCTCAGGGGATGAAAAAAGAAACCCATTCACGCTGGGCCTGGGCCTGGTGTCAGGCACGAGGATGCTTCTCTCCTGCAGCTGGACCCGAGGCTCCTACCCGCAGGCAGGGGTGGGCAGGCGGGGGTCCCGTCTTGTCATCACTCTGCTTCTCGCTGCAGAATTCTTGACGGGCACTTACGCAGGCGGCAGGCAGGTGATGAATGAGGCGGAGCAGAGTGCACGGGCCCGAGCAGCGCGCGGCCTTCGTGGTTTATTTTCCTTTGGTTGCAGATGTTTTTCAGTTGGTTGGTGGGTGAGCAGGTGGCCTGAGCGGGTATGGGTGGGGGCGGGGACCATCGTAGTGGAGCCTGTGCCAGGTGAGGTACACAGTGTCAGGCGTGTGTACGGCCCTCACCACCTTCCTCAGGGAGTGCCTTCTAATGCCTTTCACAGAAGCCGCAGCTGAGGCTCGAGGAGGGCCCGGTGTTCTGGGTCCCCCTGTGCAGCCCCTTCAGGCTGCCTCTTCATGGCTCTCTGCTCACACTCACAGCCGCAATCTTCCCCTGCCTGTCAGCAGCCCTTCTGTACCCTCAGCTCATCCCTGAGGTCCCCTCCTCTCCCTTCCCAGCTCGGGTTTCCCACTCCCGCTGCCTCTGTGCCACCATTGCCTTCCACTGCCTTCCGGCCTCCCCCTCCCCAGCCTGAACCAGGCCCTGGCTCGGGATCCCATCCATCCAGCACCCCACAGTCCACCCCACCCCTGCAATGCTGCCCTGCGTCCTCATCCCTAAACCTGAGCACATCACCGCTCAACACTCTTCAGGTTGAGTCTCATCTCAGGCCTTGGGATCTGGACCTGGTGACATCTCTCCCAAGTTCATCACCCCACATGATGATTCATGTTTCCCAGAACACCCCAAGTTCTCACCATGCCTACCTTCATTCTTGCTACTCCTTCCTCCCAGCCTCTCCACTCATCCAACTCCAGCCTCACCTTGGAGGTCTGGCTTAGCCTCACCTCCTCCAGGAAGCCTTCCCTAATATCCTCCCGGCAGCCCCCACTGGGCTCTCCTCTGGGCTCCACAGCCCTTCTGCTTCCTTGCCGCACACCACTGGCCCCCTGTGTGGTCGGTCTCCCTCTCACAGTAAGCATCTCCAGGGCCAGAGTCATCCGCAGCCCCAGCACTGGGCCCAGGGCCTGCCCACAGGGGCTCCATAATTGAACACCAAATGAATGGGTGAATGAATGGCAGAAGGAGCCCAGTAATAATAGGAGCAGTGGGCCACAAATGTGGCGACGAAGCCAGGCTGGCCCCAGGCACAGGCAGGCCAAGGCCAAGGCTGCAGCCAGGAGGAGGAAGGGCAGGGAAGGAGGAAGGTGCTGGGGCCAGGTCTGCAGGGACAAGGTGATCAGCAAAAAACAGCAGGGAGGGCAGGAGGGCGGGGCTGTGAGGCGTCCCCTCTGCTCATTTGCAAGAAAAACAGATTTTGGCAGATGATGGTCCAGCAATGAACACATTCACCATTTCCAGTCAATTAAGTGGCCACAATGAGAACCACATTGGGTGCAGGAAGAGGCTGCCTCTCTCCGCAGTGATCCAGAAGTAAAGGCTCCCAGACAGTCCCCGCAGGTCGGGCAGTGTCACAGCTGCAGTGGCTGGAGATGGGTGTGGGGCCCAGACCAGTATCTGTGGAGTGCACGCCGTGGGCAGTCTGCTCCCAAATGCACAGATGAGCCAAGGAGACGCCAGAGTGAGGCCCTGAGGAGGCCTGGGTTCCATTCTGGGTGTGGCAGCCCAGAATGCAGGGGTCGCTGGGAGGGGCCACAGCGCTTTCCCAGGGTCCTCCAGTAGGGAGGAGGGACTGCACGGAATGAGGCATTCAGAAGCCAATACTGTCTACTCAGGGTTACCGCAGGCACCAATGGAATCATGCACAGAAAGTGTGTGGAATGCAGTCCGCAGTCAGTGTTCCCTGAAGGTTGGCTATTTTCATTATCAGTAACAAGCAGATAGATAGTGCGGGACACTTGCCCTCCCTGCCTCCCCCGCAGAGCCCCCCTTGCTGCCCCAAGAGGACTGGCCTGGTGTACATACCCATCCCGGGTGCCCTCAGCCATGGGCAGAGGGGACAGATGGTGGTGGGAACTGGTGGTGGCATCCAGTGGGTGGTGCCTAGAAGGTACATCGTGCGCTGGGGGCAGGAGGCCTGATGCAAGTCCATTATGGGGGGTGATGGAGCCAGGATACACACCTGCAGGGAATAAAACAAGGCTCACTGGCCTCTGGCCACTCCCTAGAGATGGCTGTGATGGCCCAGGAGCTGTGTGTGCCTGATGATAGAGAAAGAAAGACAAGAGGGAAAATGAGCAACGTTGTATCACTGGAAGTTTAGGAGCCCCAGTAAGGGAGGTACTGGCCCCACTCCACTCAGTTCAGCCCTGCAGACCCCGGCGGCTAAAGGGCTGTGTCCAGGGCTGGGGTTCACCCTGATAGCAGGGGTGGACTGGCAAGGGGCTGTCAGAGGCACGGGGTGCTCAGGGTGTGTGTGTGTGTGTGTGTGTGTGTGTGTGTGTCTGTTTTGAGATGGGAGCATGTATAGGGCAGGCTGCCTCAAATCTCTGTGGTGCTGTTCTGGGAAAGAACGGGCTTGTTCCATGTAGTCCCGGAAGCAGAGACCCAGGAATGGAGAGAAGCTTGAGAGCAGACAGCAGCCCAGGGCACCGCAGTGCCTTCTAACAGGCAGTGCTGCTGCAGGGTAATGGGCTGCCCTTGCACAGAATAACTACCTCCTCCAGAGATATGCAAGTAGAGCCGGGGTGTCCACTGTAAAGGCTTCCAAAGAGAGATGACTGCACTAGCTGGGTGGCACCTGGCTTGGGAGACCTCTGAGAAGGGCTGCCATGGATGGTTGTATGGGCTGTGTACTGAACAAGGGTCCCAACTGAGGAGAGGAGTCAGCCACATTCTAGTCTCAGATTCTAAACCTTCAGAAGACACCTGCAGGGTGATGCCACTTTTTATCACCTTTTACCCCCTAGAGTCCTCCCCTTGTTAAGACAGGGAGGCTAATAAATCAATGGGGGACACTAGGTCACAGTCAGATGTTGCTCCAGGGGCCCAACTGAGGATTTGGAGTTGGTGAACCCAGCACTCCCCAAATGCCTTCACCAAGAAACCCTAATCGGAGTAGGAAATAAACTCCTACTCTGATACTGGAGCCTAGGAAAGACGGAAAGACACAGCAAGAGTTGTAAGTTTTTGATGTTCCCTATTTTATCTTAAAAAAAAAAAAAAAAAAAAAGATGAATGAAAGGCCTGCATTCCAGGCCACCACACCCAGAATGGAGCCCAGGCCTTCTTGAGCCTTGCTGTGGCTTCTCCGGGGCTCATCTCTCTAGGGAGTGGCCAGTTTTGCATCCCATCTTCAATCTGGCCATGTTTATTTTAACAGCAATTGACATCATTTTCTTTGCAGTCCATGCATCCAGCAGATGCCCTGGGAGGACTCTGTGTGACCTGGGGACTGGCCCAGGGCTGCACTCATGGACTCTGTGTGACCTGGGGGCTAGCCCGGGGCTGCACTCATGGACTCTGTGTGACCTGGGGGCTAGCCCGGGGCTGCACTGATGTGGTGTTGGCCAGTGTGCACCAGGGCAGCTGTTAACATGCTGAATAGCACTCTGGTTACCATGGATCCAGACCAGTGCTCTTATTACACCATAAGGACCAATCTGAGAATACACCAGTCTCCTTTCATGGATGGGGTAAGGGAAATTTTTACCTTCTCATTTGGTTGGGGTTCCAAGGCTAGCTCATCCCAGGCTCGCCCCTGTGGCCCAGACCTGCAATTCAGGAGGCTGCTGCAGGGAATGGAGCAGGGCTGTGGCAGGGACAGCAAGCTCAGTGCCTCAGACAGCACGGCAGGGAGCAAAATAAATGAAACTGCACAGATTAATGAGGGGAGCAGCGGGGCCTGTGGCAAAGGGGAGAGCACACGTCCCAGAAAGACCTTCACATGGAAGCCGTTAAAAACAAACAAACAAAACAAGCCTGTAATCCCAGCGCTTTGGGAGGCCGAGGTGGGAGGATCACTTAAGACCGGGAATTCGAGACCAGCCTGGCCAACATGGCGAAACCCTGTCTCTACTAAAAATACAAAAAATAGCTGGGCGTGGTGTCGTGCACCTGTAGTCCCAGCTACCTGGGAGGCTGAGGCAGAAGAATGGCTTAAACCCGAAAGGCGGAGGTTGCGGTGAGCCGAGATGGTGCCACTGCACTCCAGCCTGGGCAACTCCGTCTCAGAACAAAACAACAACAACAAGCAAAAAGTGTCCCTGTGCCTATGAGGCCAAACAGTTTGCAACTCCCAGCCTGGAGTTAGAGCTGCAAGCACCCTACGTTACGTTACATCATGTGAGATTCTACTATCAAAATAATTACCATTAATTAAAAACATACTATGTGCCAAACTGTCCACATTATCTAGTTTAACCAGCTTGACAAATGTCAGTGGGGAAGATAATATATTCCATTTTAAGATGAGGAAACTAAATATTAACAAGTTGAACAACTGGTCCAAAGTCACAGAGTAGGCGGCTCATCAGGCCCATCTTCCAAGCAGCGGGGAGAGAAAGTCCACTTGAGGCCCTGGCTAGGAGTGGCTCCAGCTCAGGTGATGGGCTGGATACCCGATTGAGGCCTCGGCTCTGGGACAGGCGTCACTGCTGGCTGCTGTGAGACCCGGGGGCTCTGGGCTGCCGTCCTTACCGCTCCCTGCCTCTGGGACTCTGCTCCCAGGCGTAGCACCACCTGTCTGTCCAGCCACTGCCTCCCTCCCCAGCTGGGGGAAGGCGCCTCAAGCGGTGTCTGTGGAGGGAGCCTGGTGAGGAGCTGCCCACGGTTTGAGCCACTCACCACTCTCCTTAGCATCTCTTCGCCTGCCATCTTGAACCAATTTGGGGGCCTGACAGCTGGGAAGGCTTAGAATCCTGATCAATCCTGCCCCTTCTCCCTCAGCCATGCTGACCTCGTGCTTCTCAAGTCCTCACGGCCCATCACATTACCGTGGATCTGCTCAGGATGGGCCTGGCAGATAAGCTCCCAGGGGTTGGGCGGGGGGTCTCCCGCGCAGGATAGAGCTGGTCCCTACTGGAGGGAGCGTCCTGCAATTGGACAATGGAAATTTGGTGTCTCCCTCTGCAGCCCATCCCTCACCCTCTCCCCTCTGTTCTGGACTCTGCGAATCCTCCCTTAGTCCCCTGCCCTTGCCCCTGCCCCAGGGCCAGGTCCCTGCCTGTCCAGTCTCCACACCAAGGACGGACACAGGGTGGGTGACCGAGTGTGTGAACTAGAGATGCCGACCATGTCAGTGAACAGCAGATGGGAATGAAGGAACCACGGGATTGCGAGGGGCAGCAGAAGTGGGGATGCCACGGGGCCTGATGGGCTCTCCCCAGAACGCACCACTTCAGGCTGTAAAGCTGTGTCATCAATCATCAGCCATGAGCGCGTAACCTCTGGCCCTAACATCTGTTCCCCTCTCAGCCATCTGCCCTGCGGCCTGCAGAAGAACCCAGCAGGCCAGATCCTGGGGCATCTAGGACCCTGGGCTTCACCTGGCTGGTCCTGTCCTCCCCGCTGCATTGGAAGCAGCTCGAGGACGGGTGCTCAGTATAGAAGAGAAGCAGCACTAGCAGCAGGGAGGTGCGGGCTCTGGTTAAGAGGACAGCCTGCACAGATGGTCTGGGTTCCAATCCTGCCTCTGCCCCTGCTGGCTGTGGCTTGCGTGTGCCTTCTGAGGCCGATGTGAGGACGATGGCAGTGATGTCCACGCACAGTCCCTGGAGCAGCGCCTGGCACAGTCAATATGTGCTGGCTGTGCATGATTGTAAGGTGGATGAGTATATAGTCATTCTTCTTGCTCACCATGAACTACAATAACAGTAAGACGCTCAGTCACATAGGGTTTATATAAGTGACCGCATCCATGATCACATTTGTTCTCATAGCAAATGAGATCCCTCAGTGCCTGGGAGCGAAACTGAGGCTCAAAGCAGGAAGACACCACTTAATGTCACAGAGCAAGGGCAGCAGCTTCAGCAGGAGTGGCTCCTCCAACCTGTGATGATGGGGCCTCAGTTGACCCTGTTTCTCCTCAGTAGCGTGGGTTCACATCCTACTGCACAGCGTAGTTGGGGATTGAATGAGAGGGTATTTGTGAAGTCAGAGGCCCAAGCAGGTGCTCGAGAGATGGCAACTGCTGGCCCTGTCCCTTCTCACTGGGACAAGCCTGAGGCTGGCATCTGGGAGAACAAGCTTGCAGCCTGGACTGGCTGCTGACTTCTCTGGATGACTTTAGGTGACTCCTTCTCCTGCCCAGGCCTGAGTCTTCCCAAGGTGAAACTGATGGGGTAGGCACAAGACCTTTGCACTGGGGGCAGCAATGCTCCCCTGCGGCAGCTTTCTTTCTGGCTGAATCGGGAAGCAGCTTCCGAGGCCTTCTCAACACGGAGCTCCAAGTGGTCACTGTCATGACCGTTTATTAGGAGCTGGCACTTGAGATACCTTCGTCCCTGGGTTGGATCAGCCCCCCGCTCCCTTCCAGCCCTGTCATTTTAGCAATTCTGACCCTGTGAGAAGCAGCCACGCAGAGGGGTCCTCTAGCTAGACGTGAGGAGGGTATAGAACCTCCCTCAGGCACCCATCCGCCTGTGTCCTCACCCTCGTGGACCTGCCTGAGCACAGACCCCTGGAAAGGGGGACCCATGAGAAAGGCTAAAAGGCTTTTCTTCCTGAGGCTGTTTGGCAAGTGCTTTGATATATTTTTAAATCTGTTGCTACTTCAACATTGAGGGGAAAGAATAAAAAATTAGAAAATAAAAAATGTTTAAAATGGTTGGAGTAATTCAAGAAATCCCAGCGGGTGGGCAGAGCTTTCTGCTCTGATATTGTGGTTTCTTTAGGGGAGTCGGGGGTAGAGCACAAGTACTGTCAGATGGAATCCAAAGGCCATGCTGCCCTTATCTGGGCTGGATGCCCAAGCCTCAAAGCCAGGAATTCCTGCTGTGGCCTGAGACCTGCCCCATGGCCCACAGCTGCTGGGAGGGAGAGACAGGCCACCTCAGCTGGACCAAAGGCCCTTAGCGTCTGGTTGGAGGGGCCTGCAGAGTCCCAGGGGTCCGGGGTCCCCATCTCTGGGCCACAGAGTTTAGCGATGAGTTGGAAGTGATTTGGGCTAAGTTTCTATCCTCTCAGAGCCTCAGTTTTCTCCTCTGGAGCAGAAGTCAAGGCCAGGGGCAGAATGGGCTCTTCTTGAAGATGGTTCCTCCCTGCAGATGATCCTGGCAGCATGGACCATCAGCAAGGGCACCAGAGCCTCTCTTGAGGATGCTCGGGGCAGCGCCGTGGGTTCCCCCAGCCCGGCTCTGCACATGTCCCCATCCTGGGTGCTGGTGACCCCAGAATGAGGCAGACCATGGGCCTCCCTTGAGGAACTCACAGTCTGGTGGGGGAGACAGATGGGCAGATGGGAAGCAGAGTGACAGCTCAGAGTGCTCAGCACTGGGGCAGAGTGAAGCCCACAGGAAGACTTCCTGGAGGAGGGGGCAAGGAGGTGGGTCCTGAAGGAAGGGCAGGAGCTACCTTCATGAAGGGTGGGAGAAGAGGGCTGGCTGGGTGTAGACAGTGCCCAGGGGTGGTGGGAGCAGGAGCAGAGCGTGTTCAGGGAACTGCATCCAACACGCCGAGGAGGAGGCAAGAGGCTGCCAGGAGGACCCAGGCCCCACACCCCTTGAAGGCCAGGCTGAGAGGGGTGAGGGCTTCATGCTCTGAGCAATGGGGAACCACAGAAGAATGTGAAGGAACGTCCGCCTAGTTAGAGGAGCCGCAGGGAGAAGATGGATTGGAAGTAGGGAGCCAGAGGCAGAGGCAGCCGAGTCCAGATGAGTGAGTGCCTTCAACAAGTCAAGCCCATGTGGGTGGCCCACTGAGCATCACTTGTCCTTGACTGTGGGCAGAGAAAGGCCCCTCCTGGGCTATGCCCCTGGCCCCGCCTCCCTGCACACGTACCTGGGAGCAGCTCCTGGCCCAGGCCACAGCCACCCTTGCCGTCGCTGGCAGCCAGCTGTGTGGACGCGTGGAGCTGCTGCAGGGCCAGACACTCGGTCAGGATGTCGGCCTCCGCGTCAGGGCCTGCGTGCAGCTGGGGAGCAAGCAGAGGGAAAGGAGGTGTTAGTGTGAGACCCCTGCCCACCAGCAACCCTCCCGTTAGGGGACAGGGCAGAAAGGACTGCAGCCCCAGGGCAAGACCCTTCCCTTCACTGTGCCTCAGTTCCCCATCTGTGAAATGGGCTGACTATGTACATCGTGAAGATGGTGTTAGTCCAGGTCCTTTGAGAAGCAGATGCCACGATGGGATTCAACATGCAATGATTTTAATGGGAGACGTACCATCTGTGAACTGGACGGGCTGGGAGAGCCCAGGGACTGAGAGAGGGAGGCAGGGAGAAGGGGTCAGGCGGGAGCCTCCAGGACAGGGACTCAGGGAGTCCTCAGCAGTCAAGGTCTGCTGGATGTCAGGGAGTCCAGCGCCTCTTAGGAAGGCTCTGCCTCAGTGTCCCTGCTAGGCCTGCCACACTCAGTCATTGCTGGGAGCAGCCTGTGGCAGGTGGGGCCTCAACACATACACAGAATGGTGGCAAAGTGCAGCAGTGGGGCCTCCCATGGGTAGCTGAGGTCTACAGGTGCATTCTGTGCAGCCACGCTGGTGAACGGACACGGTAGGAGTAAAGCGCAATAGATGTGCAGTCAGCCTCCCCCAACCCCACCCCAGCTCTTCCTTCCTTCCTTCTTGGTACAAGGTTCAGTGGAAATAGTTCAGGGCTAGGGATGAAGAGCTGGGCTCGGATCCCATCCCACCTCTTCTTACTCCCTGTGTAATGCTGGACAAATAGCACAACCTCTTTGGGTCTTGCCTACCCAGCCTGTAATAAGCAGCAACAGTCACGCCTCACCCCAGGCCATAAGCAGTAATGAGGTGATGGCTGGGGGCATGCTTTGGAAGTGCTGTGGTAGGGCTGGCTGAGCTCCAGCTGGCCGAGCCCCATCTGGTCACCCCGTCATGGGCACGATGGATCCGTATATGGACTTGAGGTCCCTTGGCTAAGGGCCAGCCTGGGCTGGGGTGCACCCAGTAACCCAAGCAAATCTTTGGCCAACAACCCTTGGCGGTTTCCAGATAGTCACCTCAGAACATCTTCCAGAGCCAGAATGGGAACAGGGTGAGGCCTTCAGGACACTGGGCGATGACTGGGGCAGGCACCTGGATGGGAAGGGTGCTTCTCTCAGAGAAATCTGAAAGCTTGGCTCATCCAAATGCTCTTCTTCTCCAGGACAAAACAGACCCAGAGAAGGTGAGAGCCCTGCCCCACATCACACAGCAGCTGAGAGCTTTTCTGCCCTCCCAGGCCAGCAGGGCCAGGCCCAGGCTTGGAGAAGGCGTGCCCAGCCTCGAGATGGGCTCTCGGCTTCCTGACCCAGCAGCTGTTTTCCATGTAAATTAAGTTTCTGGCAAAAGAGAGCCAAGGCATGTTCTTGTAGACCGCAATGTCGATCGGATTAGGAGCAGCAGGAGAGGAGAATTAAGGAAGAAAAGCATTTCTAATTCTCTCTGAAACGCAGCAGGGCTGCCAAGGACTTGTCATAATACAAGGGTAGCTTTACCCAGAAAGATACATCATCCCTGATGGCTCTTAATGGATGCTTATTGTTGGAAAGTTTGCAGATCTGTGGCCCCAAGTCTCCAGGGGCTCAGTGCGAGCCAAGCATGGGGCCTGGGAAAGCCAGGACAGGATTGTGGTCTGCCTGGGACGGAAGCCTCCCTGGTGTGGCGCTCCAGCCTACTGGAGCCTGGGCCATTCCCTGTCCCCACTCAGGCCCTCAACCTGAGAGCAGTGAACGGAGCTGAGGCCCTGGAAGCAGACAGGTCTGGGATGGATCCTGGCTCTGGCACTTCTGGGGTGCCTGATGCTGGGCTGGTTTGTTAACTTTCTGAGCCTTAGTTTCTCCATCTCTAAAATGAGTGTTTCATGACTCTAGTCCCCACATTTTGGGAGGCCAAAGTGGGAGGATTACTTGAAGTCAGGAGTTTGAAACCAGTCTGGACAACAAAGTGAAACCTCTGTCTCTACAAAAAAATATTAAAAAAAAAAAAAAGCCAGGAGCAGTGGAGCATGCCTCTAGTCCCAGCTACTCAGGAGGCTGAGGCAGGAGGATCACTTGAGCCCAGGAATTGGAGGCTGCCATGAGCCATGATCATGCCACTGTACTCCAGCCTGGATGACAGAGTGAGACTTTGTTTCTAAAAATAAAATAAAATGGGAATTAAAAACAGTGCCCACACCTACGGTTGTGCTTTCTTCCTTTCTTTTTCTTTTTTTTTTGAGACAGTCTTGCTCTGTCGCTCAGGCTGGTGTGCAGTCCAGCTCCTGGGCTCAAGTGATCCTCCCACCTCACCCTCCTGAGTAGCTGGGGAGCTAGGATTAGAGTGAGGCCTAAATGAGATAGAGGATATGAAGCCCCAGGAACAGTGCCTGAGCTGCAGAGGCGCCTGGGCTAAAGCACATCCCCTCCTTCCTCAGGGAACCTGGAGGTGATGTTTCACCAGAAAGCTCATGGCGCAGGCTTTGACCACATCCCTCTCTGCTCCACAGCTTCCAATGCTCCCCACTGCCTGCAGGCTGGAGACCAACTTCCCAAGCCTGGCTGTCCCCTCCCATCCTCTTTCCCACGGAGGCCGCTTGCTCCCAGCACCCCATCGCTGTCTCCCTATCCCAGGGCCTGAGGCAGCTGCTTCCTCCAGCCTGCAGGCCTCTGTTCTGTTTCATTCCCGGCCGTGTCCACAGTTCACAGAACAATGCTTGGAACACAGTAGGTGCTCTGTAAATCTGGTTGAACCAATAAATGTGATCTTCCCACTCTGTCCTCCTCTGTCATGCTAGTGTCCCCAAGTTGGCCCCTGGTGTTTCTTTCACCCCCACACCCTCCCTGGCACTTAAGAACCTTCACACCCTGGCCCCAGAATTCCATAGGAGTGCAGGCGTTAGTTAACCCAGCCAGGTGGGCTCTGCCCCCAGCTGCAGTCCTGTCCCTCCTGCCATGGCCCAGTCCCTCAGGAACTCACACACGGCTTGTCCAAAACAGCATCCCCAACCCATTTTCTACATGGCCCTCAGGGTCACCTCTCGAGATGCCATGTCCCTGCTCTGCTTAACAGCCCTCAATGGCGCCCACTGTGCCCTGGACATAGCCTGGCCCACACCACCTCTCCTCACTGTGCTGCTCGGCCCCGAGAGAGGAGTGCCCACCGGTCCCGCACACAGTAGGCGTCAGGCTTCAGCCCTTGCTCAGTGCCAGTCACTCTGGGGAGCGTTCTTCTGAATTCACCAGCCAAACACTGAGTCCTTCCTCAAGACCAGTGAACACATACACCAATTTCTGTTGTGAACTCTTAAATTTGTGCCAGGTACAGTTCTAAACCCTCAGCATAAACCATCATTTACTCTTGACCACAGCTGTCTAAAGCAAGTCCTTTGTTGTCCCCTCCGATGGCTGAGGAATCTGAAGCCCAAAGGCACATGCCTGGGTACACAGCCAGCGGAGGCGAGCCCAGCGGGCCCACTCCACGCTCGCACCCCTAAACACTGCACCCACGCCTGATGCCACTTCCTCCATGGACCTTCCTGCTCCCACCCAGAGGAGCTAAGGCCCCCTCATCTGTGCCCTGGCTTTTCTCTGCACAACTCTCTCACCATCTTAAGGACATGAGGTGGAATCATCTCTTTGTGTCTGCCCTCGCTTGCCAGGCCACTGAAAGTGGGGCTGTGCTTTGACATTTCTGCATCTTCTGTGCCCAGCACAAGGCAGGACATCATGTGTTTACCACACAAGCTGTCGGGGGTGCACAGACGCATGGGGCGAGGAGCTGGTGGGCAGTCTGTGGGTGGTAAAGGGCCAGCTGTGGGTCAGCAGAGACACTCAGGGCAGGTGGGAAGTGGACGGACAGACGGACGGATGAATGGATGGACAAACAGTGGCATACAGGGCGAATGGGTGGGCAGATGCACGTGTCGAGGGTGGGCACCTGGCCTGATGCGGTGCAGGCAGCTGCGAGGCGGGAGGGGCCAGATGAGGAGGGCTGGCTTACCTTCTTACGCACCTGCTGCTCTTTGGCGGAATGGGCCTTGACATGCTTGCGGAGGGAGCTGGGGTCTGTGTAGCGCTTGGAGCAGCCAGGGATCTGACAGGCATACGGCTTCTGTAACATGGGCGGCACGGGTGGGGTGAGTGAGGCCCATCCCTACAGGCCACGGGCCTTTGTGTGACCTGCTGTGGGGAGGTGACCAGGCGAGGGGCTGGCTGCAGGCCAAGAGTGCTCTGCCTCAGCCAGCCCGGCCCAGCTGTGGGGAAGGTGCCTGGCCTGGGAGTGAAACAGGGGGTTTGTGTCTTCATTGTACCACCATCCTGGGACCTCAGGTCAGTTGCCTCTCCTCTCTGAGTCCCACTCATCTTCTCTGAAAAATGGGGCCATCTGAGGTCTAAGGGTTCTTCCAGGTCGGACCCTGGCTCTGAGCCAAATCCACCCTTTGGACCCCCACAGCTGCAAGTAAGCTTCAAACAGACAGGGAGTGCAGTGGGATGGCTGCTCTGCAGATGGGGAGGAGGAGCGGGGAAGGGGGCACCCACACAGGGCCAGGCTAGGGGGCACTGGCCGCACCTTGCAGTAGGTGCAGAGGCACCGGACTGCTCTCGGGGCCACAAGATACCCAGGTCCTCCTGCCAACAGCTGTGAGAGGCTGGAAGCACGGCTGGATCTCAGAGACCACAGGGCTGGGGAGTCTGGTGAGACTGGGCAGGTGGGGGGCTGGGGGGGCTGGGGCACTGGGGAGGTGGGGAGGCTGGGGAGGTGGGGAGGCTGGGGGGCTGGGGAGGCTGGGGAGTCTGGGAAGGCTGGGGGGCTGGCCAGGCTGGGGGCTGTGCCCTGCGCATGGGGAGTAGACAAGTCTCTTCCCCTCAGGCCCCCATGGCTCACCCAGAATACAAGAAGTGGACCCCAAATCCATCCCCACTGCCCCTCCTGAATTCCTGCCCCGGCCCCACCTTGCCCTCCAGGCCTCGGGCTCCCCACACACTCACAGCCAGAGGGGAAGGGCTTTCTCACAGACCCGCTCTTGCCTTTGAAACCCCTTGGTGGCTCCCTGGTGCTCTACAGGCCATCTCCTGGCCCTACACCTCCCACCGTGGGCACCTCCTCAGCTCTCCCACAGCCACATCACCTCCTCTCCAAGTCCTCCTCGCATCCTCCACCCCCTCCCCGGGCCAGAGTGTCCCCCTAAGCGCTGTCCAACCTCTGTGCTGGGCTTGCTCAGGGTCCCTCTTCTCAGCCAGGGAGGGACCTCTCTGACTCATCCCAGGTCTGAGTGACCCGGGGCAGGGGACGCGTGGCTCTAATTGAATCCTGATCTCTCCCAGGGCTTCCATAGGACCCTGCTTGAGGATTCGGGCCGCTGCTGGGGCTTGAAGCTCACAAGGCTTCCCTTTGTGGACATGTCTAGTGTTTCTGTTCTCTCAGAAGCTTCTGCCATGCTGGGACTGCAGGGGATAGGAGAAGGATTGGAGAAAATGACACCTCTCAGAGTGAGTACCAGGGACTACTATGTCCTGCCAGACACACCCACGTGGAACTGCCCCCAGAACCCCAAGGCAGCTTTGCCCCTGCTGGACTGAGGAGAGGCTGGGCCAACCTCGGACCCAGGGAGAGGTACCCATGGCCCTGGGACCTCATGAGGGGAGGAAGCAGAAAGAGACGACCATACCTTGGTGCTGCCATGGAGAGTTGCCAGATTAAAGAAACGGAGGAGAGCAAAAAGAGAGAGACAGCAGTGAGAAGCTTGCTGCGGTTGGCCTGGGAGGGAGAGCGGAGGCCTGCCGCGGACGGCCCCTGCTGCCCCCAGCCTGCCCCACCCCAGAGGTAGGCTCCCTCTCTCACACACCATACACACACACACACACACACACACACACCACCACCACCACCACCACACACCACATACACACCATGCCATACACACCCACGCACCACACACACGTGCGTCCACACGTGCCCGGGCATACACACGGCCCTGCCCTGTCCCTGAGCCGGCCCCAGGACTGTCCCTTGGGGATGCTGATACAAATCCACTCGCTTTCGTCTAAAAGCAAACAAGCCGGCTCTGTGTCTGCAGGCGCATTTGCCTGGAAACGGGCGGCAAGGCCCATCTCTCTGTTTGTTTTTCCAGGGCCTGACGTGTGTAGAACATTCCTCAGGCCCATGAGCCCTCAGGAAACCCTGTGGCCCTCCCCAGCCAGCAGCCAAGCCCCGCCTGGAATCGCCATGTGGGCTGCAGCGCTGGGCGGCCTCCCTCTGTCTGTAATGAGGACGCTCCGTGTCTGCTCCGTGTCTGCCATGCGGAGCCCCTGCCCGTCTGCACTTAAAGGCCAGCTCTGCTGGGAGCGCTCCCCTGTGCAGGCCCGGTGCTGAGCACCCGCCATCCACCATCTCCCTGAGCCCACACCCACCCAAGACACTCATCCTGCTTTGCAGAAGAAGAAACTGAGGCCTATATTTTGCCCAAGATCCCACAGCTGGGAGAGGAAGGGAGCGTGTGCAGGCCTCTGTTAGAATGCCTCCTCTGCTCGGTGGCCTCGAATGGTCCAGTGAAATGGGCAGGGGAAAGAGAATCATCCCGATGGGGAAGCTGAGGCCCCGTGCAGGACAGCGGCTTATTTGAATCTGCTCAGGGGATCTGTGCAGTCAGGACTCGAGCCTCATACTGAGAGCCTGGGACACAGCAGGATGTGGTCAGCACCCAGTCAGTAAGAGGACAGACAGGGGAAGGCTGCCCAGTCTATGTGTGGGGCCTCACACCTGCTGCCTCAGCTGACCTCCCTCTCTCTCTGAAGCAGGGATTTTACCTCTCAGGAAGCCCAGGGAGGCCAGGGGCTTTCCTCAGACCTCCAGGACCTGGAGGCAAGGCCACGATCACAACCCTGGTCTGGTCCTCTCCAGTCTGTTCTGAGAAACTTTCCCGCCCATGGAGAGAATCCCACATTCTACAATGCCAGAGGGGAGCTGGGGACATAGCTGGTCCCCTCTGGAAAGCAAGGCCCTGCCCTGCAAGGGGCCTGACCCAAGGGGCCTCTGGGGGCGGGTGCTGGGACAGCAAACTAGCAACACAGAGCTGCCTGCGGTGTTTATGTGGGGGGCTAGATCCAAGTGGGGTGCTGGGCTTGGCGTCTGCACTTCCCAGGCCTCCCTGGGACCTCTTGGGGAGACGAAGGCCTGAGATAAGCCTGCGGGCTCACTCTGGGCCTGGCCTGACCGAGGCCTTGGGGCTCTGTTCACACACCAAGTGGGGGCCAGAGGCCTGTTGCTTTGGGGCTGGGTCCAGGAAATGCAGTAAGGAGGGAGGGAGGAAGGAGGAGGGACAGGGAAGGTGGCCCGAGAGGCATGGGAGGGTGGGGAAACGGTGCAGGGAGGCCTGGCACTGTCAGCGCTGGCTTGTGGCCTCTGGGAGATATAACTGGGGGTGCTGGGGTACAGAGTGTGCCTCTCAGGGCCTGGGCCAGGGTGCCATGGGCCCCTTGGGCTGAAAAGGTGACAAAGGCAGGGAGATTTGCTAGCGCCGCTCCTCACTTCATGTCCACAGCATAGCCTGTGACAATGAAGCTGAGAAGGGGAGGAGAGCTGGGTTCAGGTTGGGGACGGGGCCCTTCCTTGCCACCCTTACCGCTCTGCTCTGCTGCATCCCCCAAGATGGCTTCCACATCAGCTTTTCCAGCAGAGAGCACTGGACTCGGAGTGACGCAGCCGGGTTTGCATCCCAGCTCTGCCACACACTTGCTGTGGACAGGGCAGAGGGCTCAGTCTCTCCGAGTCTCAATTTATGAAACGGGGATAATGGGCCCCATCTTGGCTAATCACCAGGATGAAACTGGGGGCAGTGTGTGTGAGACTATGGGGCTGGATGTGCAAAGTGTCCCCTGCAGGGCCTGGCCTGCCCCCAGGAATATTGCTTCCCTGCTGTTTTCTGTGCACTGAATCTTCTGGGTCTCGGTTTTCCCGGCTCTAAGGTACATGGCTGGCATCAGAGGCCTGCAAGTGCCCTTTCAGCTCTGATCTCTGCTGTCTCATGGCCTCCAACTTACTCTGGAGGGGTCAGCTGCCCTCCTAGGCCCGTTTCCTCCTCATCTGTGAACTGGATGGGCTGGGGGGCATCTACCCAAATCCCCCAGCCCCTGACCCACAGAGTTCCGCAAACACCTGCAGGAAGCATAGAGAAGCCAGCCTGGGGCCTGGACATGGCTCTGCCGCAGACCCCAGTCTCCTGCGGCACATGGGGGCTGGGATCCTCCTGGGGCACGTGCCCCTCACCCAGGGTCTAGTGTAAGGCCCTGGTCTGAGTCAGCTCTGCCACCATCCAGCTGTGCGATGGTGAGCAGGCACTGGCCTCAGGTGTCCCGCTTCCCTAATCTGTCAAATGGCTTAGTGACTGCCCCTGCCTAGAGCGCGGGGTCCGTATGAGATCCTGCGGGGTGAAGTTTTAGGAAGCACTCTATTAACGACACACGGAGGGCTGCCTGGGCAGACACTGGAATAAAGCTGCCGTTATCTACGCCTGGCGCAAACAAGGGAAGGGAGGCGGGAAGGGAGCCAGTATCTGGAGGCCTAGGTCACCCGCAGGAGCCTGGAGTCTTAGGCACTGCCCACCTCTGCTGCTCGCCTGCAGGGCTCAAGGGACAAAGGACTGCCCTGGAGAGTCTCTGACCTATGTCTACGGAGGGGATGGGAAGAGCAGGGAGCAATCTGCTCTGGGCGTGGCTGACAGGTTCCAGGGAGGGGACACAGGAAGGTGAGTGTGCTCCCTCCATGAGGCTGTGCACGGCTCTGGTTCCCAGGCTGGTACCCACAGGCCAAAGCAGTGCTTCTTAACTGGGGCAGGTTTGCCTCCCCTCACCCCTGGGGACATTTGGCATCAGAGAGTTTTGGTTGTTGCGACTGGGAGTGGGAACATCGCCTCCTCTCTAGTGAAGAGAGGCCAGGGATAACTGCTAAACATTCTAGAATGCAGAGGACGCCATCCGACCCACTGCCCTGCCAAGCATCATCCTGCCCCGAACATCAGCGGCGCTAAAGGGTAAGGCAGGGAGGCAGGGTCTCTGCACTGAATGAGTGGCAAGTGCGCAGCCATCCTCCACCCCGCCCTGGGCCTCTGCCTGCCAGGCCTACCGTGTCTAGGTGGGTGCGCTGGTGCTTGGCGCGGTCGCTGGAGTTGCTGAAGGCCTTCTGGCAGCCCGGGTGCTGGCACAGGTACGGCTTCTCGCCTGTGTGGCTCCTCAGGTGTATCTTGAGGTTCTCCAGCCGTGAGAAGGCCTTGCTGCAGCCTTCAAACTGCAGGAGAGGCTGGTGAGGGGAACTCCCAGCCAGCTGGACACCCCACCCCTGCATGGAAACTAACCCCCTAGGTCTGCCTGGCCCTAGCACCCCTGCCCCTCCCATCCTGCCTGAGCCTCTGGGAGCTCCGGATCAGCCGCCTGTGCAGTGCTCAGGACCCAGGCCTTATCTGGAAACGCCGGGTGAGTCCAGAAAAACAGCACCCCGACTTAGAAATGGGGCACGAGGGCTGGAGAAGAAAGTGGCCTTTCCAGTTCTGAACCTGAAAGGCTCCCCTCTCCAGGGCCATCTGGAAACGATGCACTGCCCTGACCACAGCACAGCGTGGAATCAGGACTCTGAGGGCAGGCACGTGTCCCAGCACAGAGAGCTGAAATATGGACGGACCCACAGCCTGGATCTGAATCGGGCTCTGTTCCAGAGAGGCTTTGGGCGGTACTCTGGACCCCTCTGTGTCTTGTTTCCTTGTTTTCAAGCTTGAGACTATGTGGCCACCAATCAAGGCTGACATGAGGGCCCCAGGGGGTACGACACTGAATGTGACGGGGTTTGTCGGTCTGGAGCAGAGTCGATGCTAACTGCTGTCAGAACAAGAGCCACATTTGTAAACTGAAGGGCCCTTCATAGATCCTGTGGCTCTGTGATCATATACTGCCCTCCACACCTCTCTTTAGGCCCAGCCCATGCCCTAGATCAACATGGGGAGTTGGCCAGAAAATTTCCAGCCTTTGTTCGTTCAAGTCACTCTTTCACAGCCACCCACCAACCTCCCTCAGCCCTCACAGCCACCCACCAACCTCCCTCAGCCTTCAAAGTCAGCTCAAATGCCGCCCAGCGGAGGCAGCAGCCTCTGGTCCTTCCGTGTGATGAGCTGCTCCTTCTGGCTTCTCCCCATCTGTCCCTGTCCCAGCCAGGCTGATGTTCTGGCCACATGCTTGCATGGGTGGGAGAGGGGACCAGCGCTGATGGGCGCCTGCTACATCCAGGTGTGGTGCTGGGTGTTGGACACACAACAGCTGTGAAGTATATGGCATTAATGTCCCCATCTCAGAGATGGAGGCTTCATGTGGTCAAGTGACCTGCCCAAGGTCATAGGGCTGTGACATGGCAATGACAGGGCTTAGGCCAAGTCTGATGCCAAAGGCCAAGTGGCTCTGCTATGCCTGCTGCCTTCCTAGGGCAGGTGACTCTTGAGGAGGAAGGGACCAGAGGAGGCTGGCCCCTCTCATGAGCCATGGATTTCCTCCAGGGCTGAACAGCCAACCATGAGCACCTAACCCAGATTAAGGCCCATGGGAGCCCGCCCCTCGGAACCAGGGGCCAGCATGGGCTCCCAGCAGCAGGTGGCCCAGGATGAGCTGGGAGCAGCCATGTTACCCGAGGACTGGCGCTCCCAAAGCCTGCTCCCAAAGCCTCCTTTCTCTGGGGCTCATCTGCGGGGAGTAGGGGAGGAGCTGGTTGGGTGCCTGGGTGTGGACTCATTTCAGACCCTGTGATCCACCTGGCTGATTTTCACGGCCTTGGCTCAAGGCTGTTCAGCACATCGAGTAATTTCTGGTGCAAGGCTGTTCACTGGGACAGACTGGCTCCAGTCTACGGTGAGTACCAAAATGCAGACAGAACTCAGACACGGGTCCTGCCCTCTGGGTGTATAGAGCCCATGCGGGAGACGCACACATACACACCATCATAAAGCGACGCGGTTGCGCTGTCACGGAGGGAAACACAGGGGCTGTGGCCACGCAGAGGAGATGCCTAAGCCAGCCAGGGGGCCGCGAGATGCTTCCACGGGCTTGATGACTGTAGCGAGCTTAGATAGACATGCAGCAGTGTGGAGACACAGGCAGGCAGTTACCCCAACACTGATGCATTCGCCTCATTCAGTCTCTGGCCCGGCCTGGGCCCTGAACTGCGACCAACAGATTCAAAGAAGATAGTGGGGTGACTCACACTGAAGGTCAAGGAAGGGCAGGCTGGGAGGCACCAAAGCATGAAAAGGGTACAGATTCCCTGTGAAGATCCCTGAGCGGTTGATGTGGGGTTCATCATGCTGCGGGTGGGCTGGGCTCTACTGGCAGAGTCTGCAGGGAGCTCAGAGGCCAAATAGCGGGGACTCAAATGCCAGGCCAGTGAGCCTGGACTCCACCTTGGGGACAGTGGAGACCCTTCTCCTAAAGAAGGGAAAGGACAAGGTCAGATATGTGCTCTAGGAAGACCCTTCTGGCTGAGGTGACAAGTGGGGACTGGGGAAGGAGAAAGGAAGATGGCAATTGTAGCAGTTCTAGATGAGGGTCACCAAGGCCCCATCCAGGGCAGAGGTGGCAGATGGAGCACAGGCCAGGGGACAGCTGCTCAGACAGACATGAAAGACACAAGTGATACAAGAGACAATGATGGTCCTGGGACAGCTCCCTCCATGCCTGTCCCCTGGAAGCCCAGCCACAACTCAGGGCCATGCTCTGCTGGGGTGAGTCCAAGGCGAGCCGTCCACAGCTGGGTTTTAGAGGCTGTTCTGCTTCCTACTTCCAGATGTTGTGCCTTTTCCATGCATCCAAACCAGAAGGGAATCCTGTTTGGGCAGTAAATAGGCCACAAGCCACCTCCCTTGCTCCCCTGCAATGGCCTTGTGCCAAGCTCATCCCAACGTGAGATGGGGGAGCCCGGGCTAGAGACTGGGCTTCCTCTCGGCATCCAGCTCATGCCTTTGTTCCTCTCTGGCCCATGCAGGGTGGGGAGGTATCTGCAGCAGAGGGCAATAACCCTCCGGGCTGCATCATTTTCCCGACTGCGGGAGAGTGCTGGATCAGTACATCATCTTCTCCCCAAGGTCTGTGTATTCCTGCCTTGGCTAACCCTCCACTCAGCACAGTTGCTCCTACCCCCAGCCTCTGTTCGGACTGTCCCCCTCCTGGGACTCCTTCCCTTCCAACTCTCTGACAATCTAATGCATACGTTTTTCAAACACAGGATCTGCCACTTGGTGTTCATGGTTTTCCAACATAGACCCAACTGCCTCTCCCATGCAGACGCTCCACACGTGATCTGCAGGAGTGAGACTGTGTCTGAAGAGTCCTGAATTCTGTCAGGAATTTCCACGCCCTCAGGCCTTTGCTTCAGCCATTCCCTAGGCCTGGAATGTCTTTCCTTTATTTGCTCATTTAGCAAACATCTACTCCTGTTGCTTAAGCACTCCCTCTGAGACGCCTTCCTCGACCTTCCCCACTCCCTCCTCTGCGACACCCGTGAGCTTGTGGGGTAGGTTTTCCCCGCACAGCCATGGCCTTCTCCCCATGCCCCCAGGCTGAGAGTTTGAGAGTTCCTTGAGGGCAGCGCTGGCATCTCAATCATGGGGCAAAGGGTGGGATAGAAGCATGATATGGGGGTTGCTGGGCATGCGGTCCACGCACCCCTGTGAGTACACCCTCTCACCCCAGTGTGCAGGAAGGTACTTCGATATGTGCATGTGCACTGATGCCCGTGCTGTGCCCATGTATGTTGGCCCAGCCTTGTCCTACTTCCCGCCCCCTGGAACTCTCCAGAGCTGAGCCTCAGGCTGGGGTATAATAAGCAGCTGCCCCGGATGCCCCGATGGGAGTGGCCCGTCCCTCCAGGTGGAAACAGAGATAGCAGCAGATGAAGGGGCACTACCCCGTCAGGACTGGTCTGGGATGAGGATGCTGTAGGCACCCCTGGCAGAGCCAGAGTCATGCCCCACGAGGACCAGCATCCCAGACACGCCAGGGGCCTTGAGGGCTTATGGGCTCTGCCTGCAGCTGCCTGCCAAGGTCCCTGTGGTCCTTCCTAGTCAACAACTGCACAGATGGGGACAACACAGGCACAGAGAAAGGGATGGGAGCGATCATCAGTTCAGTCCCTATTGTGTGCTTGGTTCTGCTGGGCCTGGTGCTATCACAAATGTGGCATCTTATCTTCTCCACCACCCAGTAAGCAAATATTACTATCCTCACTGACAGACGGGGACCTGACGCTCAGGGTGCAGCCAGCACGGGGGTTACACACACGGACCCTGGTGTAGACCCAGCCCAGGGGGCACTCTTTGGGTCCCAGGAGCAGCCTCCAATGAGTGCAAGGTAGCCTTTGGGGTGGGCGTGGCTTGAAGGGGCCCCATCCACCAGCTGTATAGGGCTGAGGGAACTGCAGGGAGGGAACCCCCCACCACTGGGTTGTGGCGGCACAGATGCTGCAGAATGGATGCATGGGGCTTGTTAGAGCAGAAATGCAACCATCCAGCACGTCCCTGGCTTCGGACCTTGGTTTCTCAGGGGGAGGGAGAACTTACCTTAAAGTAATGGTACCATGACCCAGGGCATCGTAATGATTCCACGGGGCCTGCACCACAGGGAGTGCCACTGGGACAGGGCCTTCCTGACACCCCAGTCGCCTCAGTCTCTACAGTACATTTGTCCAGGACAGATACCTGCTTCCTGCTGCCAGTGTCCAAGGGTACACTGGACCCCCATTGCAAGGGCTGAGTGCCTCTTTGTGGGGTCAGGGAGGGGCATTGTTCCCCCTGTGGCAGGGGCACTGAACCTGAGCTATGCCACAGGCAGAACTGCCATCTCTCCTAAGAAAAAAAGTGCCTGCAACACGAGGCAAGCCCTGAAAGCCACCTGCACACCCCATCCCTCCACTCCCACCTTACCACCCACCCACCCCAACCCTACTACTGTGCACCCCCCATCCTTCCACTCGCACACTTCTGGGAGTCACTCACTCATCCTCTCCTCTTTGAGCACACAGGTTCTTATCCTCCTGCCTCGCTCAGCTGCCCCTCTGGGTGCCTGGCAGTGTGCTGGGAACTGAGACCCAAGGGCATCAAAGACCCACAGCTCCAAACACACTGGAATGTGTTCAGAGCCCTAGGAAGGGGCTGACCCGGGGGCTTCTGGCTGGCAGAGGCTGGGGAGCTACAAAGGCCTTCACAGAGGAGCTCAGCCCTGATGCCCAGGCAGGGGCTAGAAACACAGAGCCAGGAAAAGCATTCCAGGGAGAGGGCGAAGCATGAACAACAAAAGCAGGGAGGCTGGAAAAGATGGGATATGTTCTGGAAACAGTTAAGAATCTGTTGAGCAGAGAAGGAAGGGGAGCAGGGAGAGGAGAGGTGAAAGAAGAAATGGGAGTTTTGGGGGCTCCCTTCATTCAAACACATGGGGTAGTGTTTCCTTCTGGAGCAGGCAAGTTTGGGGATTTTTGATCCCAAAGACTTCACAGAAGCCACCCCATGCAATGACTGATGCGGCACAGGCTCTTCACTTGAGGGACTCTGGTGCAACTTCTACTAGCTGGACCACCCCAGGTCATGCAGGACTGATGTCCTGGGTCTGAGCTGTCACTGTTTCTTCCATCTACCTTTACTAAGCACCCATTGTGAGTCCAGGAACTGGGCTGGACCAGTGCCAGAGGGTGCAACATGGGCGCCTAGGCCTCAAGCACATATGTCCCTGAGTTGCCGGCACAGGGCCAACCCACCTTGGGGCCTCTCCATCCCTCATGGTGGGTGGCTGGGTGGGTGTGGGGCCCCTGACCTCCCACCTTCTACCTGGATGCTTGAGCTAGGAACATGTTCCCTCCCCTCCCAACCCATTTCCATGATCTATCTGGAAAGAAGACTTAAGCCCATAGCTCTGTGTCCCTCCCTGCTCAAACCCTGCATGGCTCCCCAGTGCCTTGACATGTACAGATCCTCACCCTGGCATTCTGGCCAGCATGATCTGGTGGCTTGGTGCTGGCTTGGTGGCATCTGTACCCTCCAACCCCCATACCCACACCACTGCATTTTAGCTTCAGATCAGCCTGGGGGCAAAGCTGGCCTCCACGTTTCCCGACCCAATGAATCAGGGTGAGCTCATTTCACATCAGAGACCAGATACCTCAGACATAAGAAGGGGCACACTGTGGGGGCTCTGTGAACCACTGTGTGCAGAGGCATCAGCGCTCTGACACCATCTGTCCACACAGAGAATGTTATGTGCACCTTTTGTTGAGGGCGGATTTGAAACACCCTGGCTCAAATAACCAAATACACAGCAGACTGATCTGGCCAGAAGGAAAGGCTCCCACACCATGGGAACGGAGAAGGTGATACTGAGGGCAGGGGGTACTCAGGATGGGGAAAAGGAAAAGCAGGCATGTCTAACAATCTTGAAAAATGTGAGGATAGGTGGTTAGGTTTTTCTTACTTACCCCAAAATACACAAACAGTAAAATATATTTGAAGATGAAGTTGGGGTGAATTCAGAATGATAGAAGTGACTGGGTAACACCCTCTCTGACACCTACCGTGGGCCAGGTGCTGTGTGTGTTTCATTTAATGCAGACAACGTGCCCTGCCGGGGAAGCTACTTCCCAACCCACTCTGCAGAAGAAGAAACTCAGGCTCAGAAGGTGGATGTCACTGGCTCCAGGTCACACAGCCAGTCAGTGACAGAGCAGGAATCTGCCCTCGGGTCTGGCTGACGGGTCTGTATGTGTCCCTAACCATCTGGCCACTGCCTCAGGGACTCCTACCTAAAGCACCAGAAACACAAGCTCTGTCTCGGGAGCTGTTACTGTCATTTCAAACCAGGCGTCACAGGTTCCATTCCTGCAGCAAAGCCAGGCCCGGGCCCAGCCCCAGAGCTGACGCTGGGAAGAGAGGATGCCCACAGTGGATGCCTCCATGCAGAAAGGAAAACCAGGTGGCACAGTGGAGAAGAAAGTACCAGCTGATCCACAGAACAGCCTTGAAAGGCCCAATTCCCACATGTGGGGCGTGTTACAACAGAAGATTAAAAAAACGGGGAAAATACCCCGGGAACCATGAAGCCCCAGACCATCTGGAGTTTTATAGTGACAGGCAGGGGAAAATCAGAACCTAATTGAAAAATGTCCACTGCAATCCATTACCGCTGCGTGCAGCTCACAGAGCAGAGGGCAGGAGATGAAAGACAGAAGGGAGCCATCCCAGCAGCCAGGGAGGGAGTGGCATCCTCACCTCTGGGCCAAGCCCAGGGACCCCTCAAGCTGTGGCTCAGGGATGGGGAGGGCTGAAGCCCAGGATCTGCTGAGCACTGGCTCAGACGTTCGAATCGCAGGGTGGGTCCACCTTCCTCAGCAAGCCACACTCAGAGCCTTTTATGCATCTGTGGACAGGCTAAGAGCATGCAGGGGAGCCCCAGCGCAGTGCCTGGCATGCCGCTGGCACTGGGTAATGGCATTTCTCTCCCTCTGGCCCTGGGGAAGAACCAAGGGCCCTGTTTCACATGTGAGTTGGTGACACCGTGCCGCAAACCAAAGTGCTGCAAACCAAGTCACGCAGACAGAGGTTTGTGCTGAGCTCTACCACCGGGAGCCTGAACCTGGGCTAGTCACATCTCTTTTCTGTCCTCGCTTTTCTCTTCTCTAAAATGGGGCCACCACAAACGGCTGGCAAATGAAGGAATACGCCCAGCGTAGGAACTGGCATGTAGCTGGTGTCTAATGAATGTCAAGTTTCCTGCCTGGGGCTGGCATGGCCCAAAAAGGAAGCAGGGTTCAGTTTCTCATGCTCTAACTAAGAATCTGGACACAGAGAGTGAAGAGGAGGTTTGGGGGAACAGGGCATGGCACGGGGACAGGGGAGGAAATGCCTTCAGTTTTAGCATTTGCCAGTGACTTGCTTCTAAATAAACACATCTCTGGTTTAAGGGTAAAATATATTGGGTTACAAAAGTCTGGCAGGCCATTCAGGGATCAACTTCTCATTTTTGTACAAACTTTTAAGTTACTTTACAACAATGATGTGGATGTGGGAAATGCGGTGCCAGCTCCTTCTCCAAGATGTCAACTAATCCTGTGTTTGGCCAGCTCTAAAGGCCAGCGATCTGGGCACTGAGGGCCACTCCTCGCTCCTGCACTCTGGGAGGGGCCGCTGGCTGGCCTGAGGTTACTGTCCTGTGCTCCCCTGTGGGGCTCCCCCAGGGTCTCCTCAGAGTTTGGGGCTTTGCCAGTCCTCTGGGGGGAGGTTGAGTCAAGAAGGGAACGGACAGACGGGAGGAGGTTCCTGGGGGTGAGGCTGGAGAGCACTGGCCCAGGCTCTTTGATCTGGACCATGAGGCCCTCAAGGGTCTGGTCTTTGGGGATGCGGTGCCACCTACACACATGAATGGAAAGTGGGGGCATGTGCGGAGAAATGACCAGAACAGCAGCTATCACATTGACCACGTGCCCAGGACTGGGCCAAGCTCTCCCTAAACACCATCTCACTAATCCTGCAACCCCTATTGTTACAGAGCTAGAAACTGAGTTTAGGTGAAGTGCCAGAGTCCCAGTGCTCACTCGTGGGATGGAGCCTGGGTTCACCTCCAGTGCCGAGGTCTGCGCCCTGGGCACACTCTGGTCGCAGGTAGCCATGACCAAGCACTACCATGAGAGGCGAGACCATCTGCTCACTGGGCCTTCATAAGCACCTAGAGGAGCTGGAGGCCAGGGAGGGCTGGGGGCACACAGTAAGGCAAGGGAGAATGGGACAGAGGGACCATACACCTCCTTCTGGGAGCCTGTCCTTGGGAGGAGGATCTCAAGGCTGAGGGGGTGGGGGCTGCAGACACCCTGACCCTTCCTCACAGGAACACACTGACAGCTCTGGGCTGGGCTCTTCTCCAGCAAAAGACCCTGTCTGGGCAAGAAATGGGTTCCTGTTCCCAGCAGTGCAGTTGAGGGGGCTCCTGGAAACGTGGCTGGCCAGTGAGGATCAAGAGGGCCACCCTTCCAGGGCATGTGGAACCCCCAAAAGTAGGAGATGCAGGGGAAGCTGAGTCAGCTTTTCTTGGGGCCCAAGTGGACAGGTGGGATCCAGGGGCTCTCCCAGTGCTGAGCTGTGGTTAGACATTGTCTGGAATGAGGAAAGAGGCTCTGCCAGGGGCCAGGGCTCTGCAGAGAGCACACAGCGTAGAATGACTGACACACGTACACCAAGCCACCAGCCACAGGCCCAGAAATGCGGATACTCACTCACTCTGATGTGAACACCTCTCCTTCCAACCAAGCCACACGTCAGAGACAGAGCCCCAGGACACCAACACACACACTGATTCACACACACACACACCCCGAGACCCAGAAACTCCCTCACACACATACTACAGCCAAACACACACACCCCGATTCACCCACACATACCATACTCCCACATATATACCACATAACACACCCACACATATCACACCACACACACACTCCATGGCACGTGAATGCACACCACACACACAATAACACACATCCCAGCACACCCCCAACACACATACACACCATACCTCCCCCACACACGTACCACACCAATATACACCACACCACAAACACACATACCACACTGCATACATCCCCCCACCCCCACACACACTACACATCATACACATAAACCATGTTTACACCCCGTGACTCATGGCAAAAACACACGGGCCAGGACACACACGTTCACACATATACCCAAGCCCCAGACCTGCCACATTCACAAACGTACTAATCCCCACCCACCAGCCACACCGACACACTGCCCCACACGTAGCACAGCACACGCAGAAACTGGCCACCTGGAATATGGATGTGGGTGCGGGGTCCACTGAGGGGCTGGGTCCACTGCGCCTCCTGACCTCCGCATGGTGGCTGGCCTGGCCTGGCCTTGGGGACAGCATGCATAGCCTGAGAGATCCCTGCTGGCCTCTCTAGCCCAATGTCTCCTTCCCCTCCCCACGCTGCAGCCAC
This sequence comes from Theropithecus gelada, assembly GCF_003255815.1. Taxonomy (NCBI): domain Eukaryota; kingdom Metazoa; phylum Chordata; class Mammalia; order Primates; family Cercopithecidae; genus Theropithecus; species Theropithecus gelada. The sequence continues at coordinate 81,466,232 of NC_037668.1, forward strand.
AGGCCACACCTTCCCGCCTCCAGGCCTTTGCCCATGCTGCGTCCTCTGCTCAAGGTGCCCCTGTTCACTGGCCAGTCCTCCCTGTCGCTCTAGACTTGGCTCAAGCCTGAGGCCTTCCCAATTCTCTCACTGTCATTCCAGTGCTGCAGCCAGAACTGCCGCAGGTCCCTCACCACTCTCCTACCGTTCAAGCATCGCGCACTTCTCTCAGAGCTCGGCCCTGGGAGGGAGAGAGGCAGACACAAGGCCCCAGCGGTGCGCCTCACCCAGCCCACCCCACCACACAGCCAAGCCATGGAGGGGAGCATGTTCCCATTTGCTGGGGGGATTCTTTTTAGGTGGGTGCAGTGTCTCACCATAGCCCTGGGGGTTAGGCTGTGAGCGCACTTCAGGAGGGAGAAGAGGCCACAGTGAATAAAAGGGTCTCTCCAGGCCTCCAGCCTCAACCCTCCCTGCAGACAAACTCACCCCATGGCCTCAGCAGGGGCCTCCCTCCCCCAGAGATGGCCTGGGGCTCAGGTGCTTCCTCCTCTCCCTGTGAGCCTCAGTGTTCTACTTGCAAATGAGGTGTCCTCCTGTGGTGAAACCAGGGTGTGGCCTTGGTACTGGGCACAGGACAGGTGCTCGGGAACGTTAGTCCCCTTTTGGGATCCTCTCCCAAGGTGCAAGAAGAAACAGCAGGGGAGGGGTGGTGGGCAACACCTGGGTCTGAGACCTGAGTCCAGCCCTGGCTCTGCGTGACCTCGGCCCAGCCACCTCCCTTTCCTGAGTTTCACCCCGAGCTGCCTGCCCACCAGGGACCGCCTGCACAGGATGGGGCAGTGGGGCGATGGTACAGGTGACAGGCGCATCCATGGCCAGCACTGCACAACATACACCTGGGGCTGCCTGGGGAGTGCGGAGGCCAGAGATTCTCCACCCACTGCCTGAAAGAAAACCCAGTGTCAGGTCATCCAGAATTGTCACACATGTGCCACAGGCAAAGCTCCCCGTCTTGAGTGGGTGGAAAGAACCTGCCAGTGTGCACCTGAGGCTCAGACCCCACCAGAAATGTCCCATGAGGCCCCAGACCCCCACCTTGTGAGGGGACAGTGTTCAGCACCAGACTGGTGAAGAGTGTGGGGGTGGGAGCTGGGCTGAGAAGATCCACTGGTGTGTAGCTCCTGGAGCCACAGGAACCTGAGAGAGTTGGGGGTGGGAGGCCACCGAGAGGACTCTGCTTAGTAGCAGGATAAGCTCTACCAGGAGAGATGGTGAGCCTCCTGTCCCAGACGCTCAGGGACAGAGCCGGATGACGTATACTCATCAGGGCTGCTGGGACGGTGCAACATGGTTCCTAAGGTTACCTTCAGGAGATCTTCAGGGAACAGCCCATGGTTCTAAATAGGGCTGGGCATGCCACCTGGGGCCAGTGGTATCAACAGGCCAGGCTAACCTGCCTTGGTCCTTCCCACACCCACCCAGCCACCCACATGATCGACCAAGAGGCCCCAAGGTGGGCTGGCCCTGTGCTGGCGTCTCAGGACCATATGTGCATGAGGCCTAGTGGCTCACATCATACCCTCTTGCGCTGGTCCAGCCCAGTGCCTGGACTCACAGTGGGCGCTTAGTAAAAGTAGATGGGAAAACAATGGTGATTGCCTAGACCCAGGACATCAGCCCTGCACACGCAACTCAAGTTAGGGAAGGGAGGTGAATTACAGCAGGAAACCAGTCACACACACACAAACCAAAGGAAACCAACCAGGGAGGAAAGGAGAAGCTGGGAACAGAGGCAAACCCATCTGGTGGCCAAGTGCCTCCATCTGCAAAGCCCTTCGCTTCCCTGTTCCCACCAGCATCACAGCAGCCCTGTGAGAGGCAGGATGGAGCTGTGGCTTTTGAGATGGGTAAACTGAGGCACCAGGTGGTGAAGGAAACTCTGTGGGGGTGTGAGGCTTGGTCTGTTCATCCTGCAGCTGGGGGAGTTTGGTGAGGAAGGTGCCTGGTGCACAGGTCTGTAACCCACAGCTCCGCCTGCGGCCAGTGATGACGGCACCTGGGTGATCACTCACCAAAGCTGAGGAAGTGGGAGGGCCACAGCCTTGGCACAGAGGCCTCTGTTCAAGGGCTCACTCGGCTTCTCAGCAGTTGCAAGCTGCTGCCTCCTCCCCAAATGCCCCACTGTCCACAGCGACATCTGGTTATAAGCAGGTGCCCAGCAGACTCAGCCAGAGGAGCCCTCTGGGCCACGAACCCTGAGGATATCCCCTTCCCTGATGGTCCTCAGTTTTCATCTGTCAAAGGGGTCCATGTGGAATAGCACTGCACCTCTACTCAAGCGCCGGGGGAAGGAGATGACTTAGCAGAAAGCAGAGCAGACAGACAGGAGCAAATTCCTGGCTTTTGGGTTTCAAAATCCCAGGCCGCAGGGCCGAACGGAAAGAACTCTGGACATGGATGAGTCACACGCAGTTAATATTTCAAATGATGTTTCCACCATAAACCCATCACAGAGTGCCCAGCACAGGGGCTGGAACAGAGTGGGTGTTCATGAACATCTGTTAATGAATGAAAGAACCAAGCAACAAACAAATGAACCTTGAGGGAAGTGTCGGGCAGGTGGGGAGGTGACTGGCTGCTCAGCAGTCACCTCCCAAATTAGTGGGGGCTGGGAGAGACCTCGTGATGAGGAAAGAGCAAAGCTTCCTGTACGTCCATCGCCAAACGATGCTCCAGCTGGACAGGGACATTGGAGGGAAGCCAGACGCATGTACATGGCATGGATCCCTAAAAGCTGTGAGGTCCTGAGCTCTGCCCCTTCACCCCTGGGCCTATGCCCTGGGGGTGCTGACAGCACCACTAGCTAAGTCTGTGGGACTTGAAGCAGGGCTGCGCCCAGCAAGGCCCAGGCCACCTGCGGCATCCAGGCAGGACTCTGGCTGTCTCAGGGAGGTCCCATCCCAGCACTATGGAGAAGACATTGAGTCTGGGCTGGCCCTGAGGCAGCCTTTAGATGGACAGGGACAAGTAGATTCTGGCCAAAGATAGGGCAGGATGATTCAGCAGGTCTCAATGTGATAAATGACTCTACGGGCCCCTTGGCTCACTGTAAGCCCCCAAACCCCAGAATTTGCATGCAACTATGAGAGAAGATGCGCAGTGATCTGTGAACTGCCAGAGATTTGCTACCCAGCATGTGGGGGCTCAGGATAGGAAGGGAGTGAAAGGAACATTTAAAGTTACTGTTTTTTTTCTCTTTCTCACTCCAGTTTGTGGACTTCAGGTTTGGACGTGACATAAGTAAAATAGAGAGCACTAGCGGTCCTCCCTTACGGGGACGTGGTCCTCCGTCATGGGGACACGGTCCTCCCTCATGGGGAGGTGGACACAGGGAAAGGGAGGAAAACTGCCACTGATGGGCACCCTCAAGTCAGGCCATGCTGCCCTTTTGGTGGGCAGCCTTGTTTAACCTCCGGAGTGCTCTAGACAGAAGGTGCCACCGTAATTACCTTTCCTAGATGAGGAGACAGATGCTCCCAGAGGGCCTGAGCCCAGGGCCCCTGAGGAGTGAGCACAGCAGTGGGAATGGAGCCAGGGCTGAGGAATGAGCCCAGGGCTGTCTGATACCAAACCCCTAGCCCCTGTGCTTATGCTGCATTAAGTCGAAAGCAAAGTGGTGTATTGATTTAGGAAACACTGGCCCATGGGGAAGAAATGACTACAAACAAAGGACTAAACGTTTCCATGTCACCAGAAAATAGTGCTAGCAATAACAGCCACTGCAACAAGCGCGCTGGTCTCTCTTAAAACCCCAAATCACTAGCTGTTCGGCTCAAAACAGGTTGGAAAGTTCTGGAAGGGTGTTGGGGAGGTCACCCACCCCTCACCTGCATCTGGGACGTCCCAGGGGTCTGAGAGGGAAGTGGCTATCTGCTGGCCAGGCAGGTCGTCTGGCTCTCCCATGAGCCTTCCCTCTATTGAGCAAGGGGCACGGGAGAAACACCCCGTGGTCACCACTTGCAAGAGAGGACCGTGCCAACTGAAAAAAGTTACATCCACACGGGAGAGCAGGAAGGGGCCCCTGAGGAGAAGCGCGCTGTGAGGCGCTCCATGGAGAACCAAGGGGTGGTGGGAGGAATCATTCTGGGGCGTGCGGCCCAGCCCAGATGCCTGGCTCAGCAGAGCTGCGCCACCCGACTCAGAGGGACGCCTGGAACTCATTAGCATTATGTCAGGAATAATATAAAATTAAAACATTTAGCTTTGGCTTCTAAAATTAAGGAGGACAAAAAGAAAAGGATGCCATTGTGCTGAGCCGCTCAGCTATGACTTGGGCACCAATAATTTATAGAAAATAAATCACTGCATTGCACTTGGGCCCAGTCAGGACCCCGGGGTTGCCAACAGGGCTGAGGACTGAGAGAGGAGCCCGCAGCTCAGCTGCAGAGAAGGGGAAGGTTGGGAGCCAGGGTGTGGTCCAGCCCCCGGGACACAGTGAGGCCTTTGGGCTGTTCACTTGCCAGGGCAGCACCAGGTACATGTGCATCCTGACACTCTCTTTCCTGGCTCCCAACCTCTATGCTGGCCATTGCTCCCAGATCCATCATCTCCCCTGCAGTAGGGAGACCCCTAAATTGCAAGCCTCCCCTTGCCACTCCCAAACCCTATGGGTGGCTCCACTGCCTTCAGGATACTACCCTCAGCCCGGCACTTCCAGCATCTCGCCGACTGACCTCTGGGGACCCTCCAGCTGTAGTTGGCTCCCCGAGCTCCCTGGTCCCTCTCCAGGCTCCTGTTACACTGACCACTTGGGCCATCAGAACTTCATATCTGTGTGTTTTTATATATGCTGTTCCCTCAGTCTAGAATTCCCTCAAGTCAGGCTCAGTTCCAACACTGGCTTCTTTGTGAGGTTCTGGGCTTTGGGGCAGGTCCTGGGCTCAAAGCCTCTCTGGGTTCACCTCAGCCCAGGGGAAAATGCAAGTGGCTGGGCTGGGCTGCGTGGGAACCCAAGCCCCACACAATGTCAGTACTGGCCGAACCTCCAAGGACCTCATGTTGTGGGTGGGGACACCAAGGCAGCCCAGAGAGGGCAAGGCTCCCCAAGGCTTCCCCTGCCCCCAGTGTTTTGCAGGCCCCTGGATCCTTAGGGCAGGTTCTTCCTGCTCCTGTGTGCTCATTTTGGGGAACAGAGTGCTCAAGAGTCATCCAGACCTGTGTTCAAATCCCGATTCCCCTCAAATTCTGTGAAAACCACCTAATACCCCAATTTGTCGGCATTGCCAGGGAGGTAATGACAGTAGAGTATCACCCTCCCAGGGCTCTGGGGAGCCAGCATCAAGACGGCTGTAACACGGTCTACACTACCTGCAACCCCATGCAGAGACACTGCAGTCCATGGACCCCAAGGACAGGGGGCCAGATGGGGTAGACACAGGCTCCTGGCTCCTCGGGAAGGCAGTCTGGGCAGAGTCCCTAAAGCCTGACCTGTCCAGCGGCATCATGGGGCAGACTGTCACGCCTTCATTCAGTCATTCACCAGTCATTCATTCATTTCCTCACTCACTCATTCACTCAGCTAACTGCTCATAGCCAGACCCATAAAATACACTGTTAGTGAAAAAATCAAGTACCCAAACAGTAAGTATAGTATGATTCCATTTTAGTAAAGAGTATAATTATATACACAGAGAGCAGCCTGGAAAAATACTCCAAAATATTAAACAGTGGTTATTTCTGAGTGGTGTAGTTAGGGATACCTTTTCCTTTTTTCTTTACATTTCACTCTCTACTTTCTACTTCTTTACATATTATACTTATTGCTTTATATTTTACACTATGTTGTTTTGGAAACATTTAAAAAATTTACAGTGGGCAGCGTCATACTTTCACGGACAGATTTAGTCACAATTCTAGACTTCTTGCCTAGTTCTACACGTGCCCTTGAGTGAGTTGCTGCGGAGGGTGGGACCCTGGACACCCCCTGCTGCATGTGGAGCCAGATCCAGCCCATGCACTGGCTCCTGTCCTATGTGACATGGGCAAAGGGATTTCCCCTGAACTCATTTTCCGCATAAAAATCCAGGGACAACACGATGGCTTCCAGAGGGGATCTGAGGATTAAGGAAGACATGGATGGGGACCAACTCGCTGAAGGGCAGGGGATACAGCTCATGGTGACAGTGGTGTGCCTGCATCAGGGAAGTGAGACCCACTCGCCAATGCACTGAAGGATGTGGGTGCCTCCTTGCAGGGTGACCTCACTGAGCTCCTGTTTCCCACATGATGGCCAGGGACGCCTGAGGAGGCAGGGGGCTGGTGTAATTAGACATCGGTGACAGACAGGCTCACTCCTAAGAGCAGAGGAGCCAGAGGCAAGCCCAAGCCACAAACCTCGGCAGGGAGGGTGAGGATGACATTTCACTCCGCAGCAGCAGCCAGGAGCCATGGGGCACTGGGGAGGAGCGAGTGCTCCCTCAACACCATCTCTGCAGCCTCAGCCAAATGTCTGGGGACACATTCCTGAGCCACCTGGATGGGGTGCAGCTTTGGATCAGGAAGACCAGGTTCAAGTCCCAGCCCTGCTGCTTACTCGCCTGTGTCCTCAGGCACATTACTCAGCCTCTCTGGTCCTGGAGGTGTCTTCTGGAAAACGGGGTTAACACTCCCTGTTTGCAGGTGTATTGCAACGACTACATGAGATGAGAGATGGCAGGGCTCATCAATCTGGGCTTGGGACAGTGTCCATCCAGCAGTGCCAATACACCAGTGACAGGCGGCACACTCCATGCAACCGACACCAAGGTGCCTCTGCTCCCATCATTCTCTTCTGCTCCCATCATTCTCTTTCCAGAATGTTCTTCTCCTGTCACTTCACCTGGCCAAGTCCTGCTCATCCTTCAAGCTTCAGCTCATAAGCCACCTCTTCCAGGGAGCCTTCCCAGAATTCCCTGTTGTTAAGACTAGGCTGCCCTGGGGTCCCCCACCACGCCCTTCCTTCCATCACAGCCCCTGGACTCAGCATTGTAACTGCCGGGCTCTGCGCCTCTTTCTTCCCCTGACTGGGTGTGGGAGGCAGACACAGGATGGACCTGGTCCTGACTGGCCTCTCATTCCAGGGCCCATCAAGGGACTAGACATACAGCAGGTGCTCAGGGCATGCCTGCTGACTGCAACAGTGTGCTCCACCAGGGTTAGCCACCCTTGTTTCACCTCACCACTGGGGAAGGAGAGAGGCTCTTTTCTTTTAAAATCCCAGAAGGTCTGCGTTGAAAGGGATGTTAGAGGAAGTCTACCCATTTTGCAGATGGGAAGAATGGGGCTGGATAAGGAGAAGATACCTGCTCAAGGCTGCCTGGTATGTCAGTGGTGACACAGAGACAGAGAGCCAGGGCTCCAGACTCCCAGCCCAGTGCTCTCTGATCCGTGGCCTCAGGGCTGTCTTCTCACAGTCACAGAAAGGGCAATAGCCAAGAGCTGCAGGCTCGATGGGGTTGAAGGTGGCAAGACCAACAGTGCACCCTAGTCTGGGCACCCCCATCTCCCCTCGTCAGCACCGAACCTGCCTGAGCTCTCCTGCACTTCTCACTGCTGGCTCCTGCCTTTGATGGACGGAAGGTGTCACTTACCTCCATCAGGCCCCACTTCCCAGGCCCTGACCCAGGCAGGGCTCCCCTAGCACTCCTACCCCTCCAGAACGTTACCAATGGCCAAAGCCCTCTGGTGGGCCCCACAGGCCTACTCAAGCCTGGGAACATATTTGCGAATGGCAGCGCAGTGGGTTTTCATCATCTTTGGTATGGCCGTACATTCTGGAATACAAACTTGGTGAATCAGGCTCAGACTGGGTTTAGCGAATTATATTTCCCTGCCTCTCCCTTTGTGCTGAGCCAAGCCTGGCTGTCAGAGATCACCAGAACAGAATGGCAGTGATTTCTCATTAAAAACATGGTTCATAAAGTCGATTTCTATTTTACTGTAGTAGCCAGGAGCAGCCAAACGTGGCCTAGTGGAGGCTGTCTCTGTGAGGGGGCAGCAGGGAGGGCTCGCGTTTTCTCATCTATGCTTTATTGTGTTTTCCATGTTTTCTGAAATAAGCATATAAAACTTTTACAAATATTTGTTTTTCAAAACTCAAGGACAGACTCCTGCTTCTCCCTCCCACCTCCCTGCTGGCCGCTTCCTTTGCTGTTTTCGCACAGGGCCATTTCTGCTGAGTGCAGGCTGAATGTCTCCCCTCCAGCTGCCACACTCCATGGGACTCAGGGGCCAAAGATGATCTCACAGGGCCCTTCTGGCTCTGGCACTCCACACCCAGGGTGTGCCCCAGGGCACCTGAAGGTGGGGCTCAGGTGGGTGAGTACTGAGAGCCTCCCTTCGCACCAACACAGGACTTCGACCTTGCCACGCACATCTCTAATGGGAGACCCGGTCTGCATGCAACACTGAGTGAGGCTTTAGCATGTTACCGCTGGTATTCCCATGTCCACCATGGACAGGGGGCTCTCAGGGCAGGACTGAGAGAGGGACCACGTATCACGCGTGGACAACTGCTCCAGCTGTATGCTAATACCCACAACCTTGACTCATCCTGTGACAATGCTGCCATGCCACCAGGGTTATCCCTGCTCACATTTCTACCACTTTGTCATGCTGCCTTTGAACTCTGGGCCTGGCTATTGAGGACAGGTCTTGGAGGAGCTTAGAAGCTGCTGAGGTGCTCTGGCAAGGTAAGGGTTATAGATGGCCTCTGCTCTGGGAAGGCAAACCCAGAGGAAGGTCAAGTGTGGGCCAGATTTTCTGGCTGATGTTACGCTTGCGTCTGTTTCCCTGTGGTCATCCATGAACCTTCAATAAAGTCAGTTAGTTTTTTACAGCTCTGTTGAGAGGTAGTTCACATAATCATAAAATCCACCCATTTAAAGTGTACAATTCAGTGATTTTGAGTATATTCACAGCATTGTACAAGCATTACCACAATCAATTTTAGAATATTTTCATCACTCCCAAAAGAAACCTTGCATCTACTAGCAGAGAGCACTCCCTATTCCTCTCCCTCCCAAATCCCTAGAAACCACTGATCTACTTTCTATTTCTATAGATTTGTCTATTCTTGATACATCACATAAGTTGAATCATGCAATATGTGGTCTTTGGTGACTGGTTTCTTTCACTAGCATCATGTTTTCAAGGCATATCCATGTTGTCACATGTGTCGATACTTCACTCTTTTTGATGGCTAAATAATATTCCATTGTATGGATATACCACATTTTATCTATCCATTCCTCCACTGATGGACATCTAGGTTGTTTCCACCTTTGGCTATTATGACAAATGCTGTTGTGAACATTCATGTACACGCTTTTCTGTGGACATTTGTTCTTATTTCTCTTTGCTCTATACCTAGGAAAGACTTTGATGGATCATATGTTAAGCGTTGATCATTTGAGGAACTGCCAGACTGCTTTCCAAAGCTACTGCACAATTTTACATTCCTATCAACAAGAGTTCCACTTTCTCCACCTCCTTGCCAACACTCGTTATTGGCATCTCTTTGATTCTAGCCCTCCTAGTGGGTGTGAAGTAGTAGCACCTTGTGTTTCCGATTTGCATTTTCCTGCTGGCTAATGCTGAGCAACTTTTCATGTGCTTTGGGCCATCTGTATCTCTTCTTTGGAGAAATGTCAGGTCAAGTTCCTTGCCTATTTTTAAGTTATGTTATCTTTTTCATTATTAAGTTGAAAGAGTTCTTAATATATTCTAGGTAAAACTCCCTTATTAGATATGTAATTGCAAAAGCAAAGTCAATTTTGAGCTGAAACAACAAAAGCTAACATTTCTTGGGTACTTCCAATGTTCCAGGCCCTATTTCAACTGCTTGTATGTGTATTATTTTAACTCCCACAACTCCATGAGGTAAGTATAGTTGTTATTAATATCATCCCCATATTACAAATGGGCAAACAGAGGCACGGAGCAGCACCCTGCTCTGGTCACCCACCTAGGAGGCCACAGAATGAAAGCCTAGGGCATTAGGGAGGGTCATACCTACCCTTTAGCTAATGCTCCAACCGGGAAGTGGTGCCCCTGTGGCAGCAGCAAGAGGCCCCTTAATGGGGACATGACTCCCTGATGGGCATCAGAGCCACCAGGTTCTGCCCAGCTCATGATATTTTCTCTCTCCTTTGCCAGCCCTGTATTCAATTTTATTCGCGAAGAAGTCAGTTTCCTTATAGGCATGCATGCTCAAATTGGGTGGAAAAGGAATTTTCTTCCACAAGGGATTCCAGACACTGGCTCAGGAACCGACCCACTGCAAATCATAGATGATGATGTTTCAGAATGATGATGTCAGCACTAGAGGAAGCTCAGCTCCCATTAACACATTAGCAAGTGAGCATCCCTGGCCTTGCTCTGCAGTAGGCCTCAGCTGGAAGAAGGTAGGGCTGCTGGGAACACAGGCCTCGAGGGCAGGCTTGCCCCAGGGTTGCAAGGGTTAGATATGACTGTGCGTAGAGGGAACACACATTCACACTGAGTTAGGTTCAAACTGCCCTTTGACATCTCCATTCTGGGCTCCTACCCAAGGCTGAGGCTGGAGGTCAGGCTAGTTTTATGCAAGAAGATGATAAATAAAATATTGGCGTTATGAACTATGAGTGGCGGAAGATGAGTACCACAGTCGGGGAAAAGCTGAGTGAACAGTGCCACAGTCCACACGCTGGACGATCATACTGCTGTGAAACCACGACTATCAGGTACCATGGCACAATGGCAGATTTCTTAGTCATAATGCTAAGCCACCAACACAAATTATTAATAATCCTCTCAACAACTCCACAGGGAACGTGAGGCACAGAGAGGTGAAGTGCTGCATCCAAGATGAGGGGTGACAGGTTCAGACGCTCCCCACTCCAAAATCACAGCCATCTTTTTTTTTTTTTTTTTTTTTTTTGAGACAGACTCTTGCTCTGTTGCCCAGGCTGGAGTGAAATGGCACAATCTCGGTTCACTGCAACCTCTGCCTCCCAGGTTCAAGCAATTCTCCTGCCTCAGTCTCCCAAGTAGCTGGGATTATAGGTGCCCACCACCATGCCTGGCTAATTTTTATAGTTTTAGTAGAGACAGGGTTTCACCATGTTAGTCAGGCTGGTCTTGAACTCCTGACCTCAGGTGATTTGCTCACCTCGGCCTCCCAAGGTGCTGGGATTACAAGCATCAGCCACCGCGCCCGGCCAGTGATTTTTTAAAAGATCCCCCGTGTTGAGCCCTCACTATGTGCCCGGCATTGTGCTGAGAGAGGGGCCAAAGGAAAACATTCCACCAAGGTGGTTTGAAGTCCTCTGTTCCCTTTTCCTCATTTGCCAAATTTCTAATATATGATTATGCCGCATTTATACCAAGAAATTTAAAACATCTGCCTCTCAGGGTTGTTGTGAGGCCTGGGAACTGTGGTGGCTCATCTGCACCCGTGCTCGGGGTTGGAGGCCTTATGCAGAGGAGGGAGAATCGCAGGGCAAGGGCGGTCCCTCAGCCTCTACAGAACTGTGGGTCTTAGGCCACTCCCTTGCCCTCACCAAACAGGGTAACCAGCTCTGCCCTGATGCCTCCCTGGGCTTCCAGGAAAACACCAGGTCGGTTGCTCAGAGCCCTGGGGCTCAGAGCCATGGGGGACCAACAAGAAGCCCCGCGAAGGGGTTGCCTTTCTCAGGTCCTCAGAGTGCTCCGCAGAGCATGCTGGTAGTCCCTCCCTGTGAGGGCACTCCCGTTTGTGAGCCCTGTAGTCCAGCCTGCTCCCACCTCTGCCCTCCCTCTGCCCGCCATTCAAGGCCCCTGTGTCAGGGCACAAACCCTGCTCTCCTCTGCCCTCTGTGCCCACCGCCTTCCCTGGATGTACCTGGTGGTTCTTGCCTCTGGGCCTCTGCACAAACCCATCCCTCCTACTGGGATGGCCTCTGACACCAATGCTCTCTTCACCCCCAGGCCCTGTTCAATCTCATTCCTCCCAGAGGTCTTCCCAGATGCCCCCTGCAACAACATGCGTGGTCCTTGCCTGAGGTGGAGGGAGTGGGACTGCAGGCTCTTGGGTTCAAATCAAAGTCTGGGCCAGCCAGAGGCTCATCTCTCCCAGCCAGGGCGATCCTGACACCAACACCCCTACACACAACACACACCCCTCAACGCACATCCAAACATCCCAGCACACACCTAAACACACACACACAAATCCAACACCAACTCACATTCCCACACCCAATACACAGGCGCATACACAAAATAGATTCTCAAACACGCCCTTCAAACACATGCACATCATGACCACATATGCACAACTGACACACCGCACACTTGACACACCACACACCTGACACACTGCACATATGACAAACCGCATGCCTGACACACCGCACACCATGACCACATACACACACCTGACACACCACACACCTGACACACCACACACCATGACCACATACACACACCTGACACACCACACACCTGACACACCACACACCATGACCACATAAACACACCTGAGACACCGCACACCTGACACACCACACACCATGACCACATACGCACACCTGACACACCGCACACCTGACACACCACACACCATGACCACATACGCACACCTGACACACCGCACACCTGACACACCACACACCATGACCACATACGTACACCTGACACGCTGCACGCCTGGCATACCAAACACCTGACACACTGTACACCTGACACACCACACATCATGACCATACAAACACCTGACACACCGCACACCTGACACACCACACACCATGACCATATATACACACTGACACACTGCACACCTGACACACCACACACCATGACCACATATGCACACCTGATACACTGCACACCTGACATACCACACACCTGACACACCGCACACCTGACACACCACACACCATGACCATATATGCACACACACTGCACACCTGACACACCACACACCATGACCGTATACACACACTGACACACTGTACACCTGACACACCACACACCATGACCACATACACACACTGACACACTGCACACCTGACACACCACACACCATGACCGTATACACACACTGACACACCGCACACCTGACACACCACACACCATGACCGTATACACACACTGACACACTGCACACCTGACACACCACACACCATGACCGTATACACACACTGACACACCACACACCTGACACACTGCACATATGACATACCCCAAACACCAACCACACTCTCAAAACTGCCCTCTCCAACACAAGCACCTGCCCCGTGAGCACACTACAGCCCTAAACTCATGCTCAAATGTGTACACCAACACACACATGCCCACTCACCTGACCCAACCACACACATGCATGCACATAAGCTGGTGTGTGTTTGAAGGTGTGCTATGGGAGCGTGTGCTGGGTGTGGCCGTGTATACTAGCTGCTGGATGTGTGTGTCTGGGTGTGGTGCTGGGGGTGTCTGGGTGTGCTTTGGGTGATACGGAGGTGTGCATGGGTGTGCATGGGTACATGTCTGTCTCTGCCATATACTCCCCCTCCACACTTCGACATACATGTACCTAACTACAGAAGCACTCCATATTCACCCACCCACATTCTTGCACCCACTCAGAAAACTCCCCAACCAAACACACCCCAATCACACCCCCAAACTCTGTAACCATACACATCCCAACATGCTGCAAACAGCAACCCCCCGATCCAGTCACATAAACACACATACCCGCTCCCTCTTAATCACCCCCAAAGCTTAACACATGCCCAGATACATTCAACAACACACACACACTGACTGTCACAGAAGCCCCGTTAAGCCCAAAGATGCAAGTCCCCTAGCCTCTCCCCTACCAGTTCCCAGGCCTCAGCACACACCCCAACCCTAAACTGCTATAGGTGGAAAGTGTGTCCTGGTAGGAGGGGGACCAGGCAGGTCACTGAGAGCCCTCGCAAGGCCCCCCGCCACTCCTTTGCCTGGGCCAGCTCTACACAGCATGGCCCAGGTGGCAGGCAGCCAGCCAGCCCCCACCAGGCCTTCCTTCTCAGGTCCCCCTGCCCACATTCCCGCCTGCCCCAGGGGTTTATTCTTCTCCTGCTCATTGATGATGAAAATACTTTCAGCCAACCACAAAGATTGTTGTCTTAGTCTTTTAAAATAAAAACCAACAGATGCATTTGGGGACCCTCTGGTTTTCCTCTGGGGTGATTTACATGACCACAACCAGTTCTTGGAGAAGGAAAGCAAACATTCCCATGGCCTAATAGAAACACTTGCCCTCCACCATCCATCCTCCCAGCTGAATCGGCTTGTGCCCACAGATGGCTCCCCAGGGCCCCTCCATCCCACTTAGAGGCCGAGGGGCCAGAGGAGGATCCAGCTGGACCATACGCTGGCAGCCCCACACGAGACAATCTCTCTGAGAGCTCTTCTGTTTTTATTTTTGTCATCAGCCCTGGAAGAGGGAGTTGGACAGGCAGAGACTAACTACCTCAGTGACAGAAAAGGAGACTCCCATGAAATCAGCTCATTTAAACATTTAGCAACCCTGGGAGGCAGCAAGTGGAGCTATCTCCATCTGACCGATGAGGAGACAGAGTTAGAGGCACAGGAACTACTAATGTGCTCCAGGAATCAGCTGGTGGCAGGACTCACTGTGTCAGGTGCACAGCTGATGTTTCAGCTCTGGCTGGGATCACCAGCCTTCCTTGCCTTTCTAAAGATACCACTGCCCCACCTGGCTGGCTGAGAATGGCTCATCAGGAAAATGTAGATCAACCCCATCCCCGTCAGCCTTGGTGAGCACACACTGTGCTTCACAGTGTTTATCCTTTCCAGGATAAACCTGGAAAGTGCAGCCTCAGGGCTGGAGAAGTTTGTGAGGTTATTCCCTCCAACCTTCCCCAGCACAGGAATCCACTCCATGGTGCCCTGCCCAGGTGCACCCAGCCTTGGTTCGCACGCCTGCTGAGAGCTGCTCTCCCACATGAGGGAAAAAAAAAAAAAGCCTTTCCTATTCTCTGTTCATCCGTCCATCCACCTATCCATACCACTAGGACCCATCCACCCACCCATCTGCCATCCATAGACTATTTATCAAATACCTCCAAGAAGCTGAGCACCATTCTAGCTGCTGGTGACACAGAGGTGAGCAAGACACATGTGGTCTTGGTGCTTGCACAGCTCATGTGCCGGTGGGTTGACACAGACAGCAACCAAGTAAGCAAATGAGTAAGACAATGTCAGACCGTCTAAGTGCAATAGAAAAAAAAAGCCTGACCTTGTGGTACGGCAGGGAGTACTGGTGGGGAGGGGCCTTTGCGACTTGGAGGTGGTCAGGTCTGAAGAGCTGGCATTCCAGCAGAGAAATCAAGGATTCTCCTCCTTCTCAGGAGCTACCCCTAAGCTCTTGGGCCAGAGAATTCTGGATAAAGGGAATAGTCCATGTAAAGGCCTGTGGTGGGAAAGAGAGAGAGCAAGGAGGCCTGTGTGGCTGCAGCAGAACAGGCAGGGGGAGGATGGCCGGGGCCTCTGGAGAGGCAGGGGTGCTGGAGCTCGGACAGTATGCCTTGCTGGCCAGAGGGAGGATTTGGCTGGTGGTTCTGGGGGACAGGACTCCCTAAGATGGAGCCGTGTCAGCCTCAGCAGCCTCCCAGGTGTCCCTAAACAGAAAAGAGGACACTAGGCCTCCCTAAATTCTGGCTCAAGGCCCCTCGCCAGGGCCACCTCTCAGTGCAGAGAACGCTATCCTACAGCCATGAGGCCACGAGATGGCACCCATTACTCCTGACCACAGCCCCTTCTGTCACCTGGCCCTCACGGGAGTTTCCCATCTGCTCTCTCATCTAAGCATCCCCCAAACAAGGGAGACACAGCAGTCATGACAACTTCCTCTTGACAGAGGAGGGGACAGAGGCACAGACAGGCAGGATGACCATGTGAGGTCACACAATGAGTCATGAGTAGAGAGGGCCTGAACCCAAGTCCTTCCTTCAGGGTGTCCAGAGGGCCCCACCAACCCCACCACAGCCCTGGGGGGTGATGTGTGGTAACTGAGGTCATGGCAGGCGGTTGGGGCCAGGCATACTGCCCGGCTATTCACATAGGTTAGCTTATAAAATTAGGACCAAAGCTCAGAGAGGGGAAGTGACATGCCTGAAGTCACACAGCACATCTGAGGAGGAGCCAGGATTTGACTCAAGTAGGGCACCACAGGACTAGTCCAGAGGCTCATCATTGCCGACCAATATGGACTCAGGTTGGAGCCTGAAGGCAACAGGGCACTGGAGAAGGATGTGGTGTGGAAGGGAGTCACAGCAGGGACAGCAACACAGGCCCCACCAAGCCTGACCTGGAACGTGCCCATCATTGGGCCCCCACAGCCTGGTCGGACAAGCTGGGGCACATTCCCCTGAGAGCCACTGTGGGGCTCAGGACAGCTGCCCTGCACTCGACACGCCCCCGTCCCTTCTGAGGCCACTTCTGAAGGACACTCTGTCCTCCTAAGCTCCATCAGGGCCTGTGAGGTGTGGAGCCATTCTCTGGGGCACAGAATGGAAAGGGCCTCACAAGTAGGACAGGGCACTTGGGTATCTGAGGGGGACTGGCAGCTCCCTGGAAACCCCAAAACTGTCTCCGTAGGCAGAACTGGGTGGCTTCCCTAGGCTCAGGGACCCACAGGGCTGGCATGTTTCAGAAAGAACCCCATGCACTCTCAGATCTAAAGACGGGCAACCCATCTCCCCACTCCGGTGACAGCACGGCTCCCTTCCCTATAAAGCAACCTCTCAGGCCACTCTGGTTCTGGAAATTCTCTTATATCTTGTTTGTGGCTCTGAAGGCTGCTGCGAGAGATGTGCCACCATCAGCTCGTGCTTTTAAGAGACCACTATAAGAGCATAATTGCCCAGCACTTTGGGAGGCCAAGGCGGGCAGATCACGAGGTCAGGAGATCGAGACCATCCTGGCTAACACAGTGAAACCCCATCTCTACTAAAAATACAAAAAATTAGCCAGGCGTGGTGGCAGGTGCCTGTAATCCCAGTTACTCAGGAGGCTGAGGCAGGAGAATCACTTGAACCCGGGAGGCAGAGGTTGCAGTGAGCCAAGGTCACGCCACTGCACCCCAGCCTGGGCAACAGAATGAGACTCTGTCTCAAAAAAAACAAAACAAAAACAAAACGCATATTTGGATTGCTTGTAACACAAAGGATAAATGCCTGAGGTAATGGACACCCCATTCATCCTGATGTGATTACTACATATTACATGCCTATGTAACCCACAAATATATACACCTACTATGTACGTACAAAAATTAAAAATTAAGAAATAAAAATTTTGTGTGTGTACTGCAGTGTGTGTGTGTGGTGTACTGCAGGTGTGTGTGTGCAGATATGTGTAAGAGTGCAGGTGTACTGCAGGTGTGTGTGCACAGATGTGTGTGTGTGTGCAGGTGTACTGCAGGTGTGTGTGTGCAGGTGTGTGTGTGTTCATGTGTACTACAGGTATGTGTGTGCAGGTTTACTACAGGTATGTGTGTGAGTGTGTAGGTGAGTATACGTGTGTGCAGGTATACTTCAAGGTGTGTGCATAGGATATAAGCAGCACCAGGCCAGCATCCACAGACCCTCTCACCTTCTGAAACACCAGGGTAAGTCCATGGCCATGGCTGGGACTGGAATGAACTGTGTCCATTCGCCCACACTCAGGCTTTATTTGCTGAATATCCTGGATACTTTGTCCATAGTATTATCAAGTCCCCCAGGACAGCTCCAGTGGTAGGTATTATCATCATAATCCCTATTTTGCAGATAAAGAAACTGAGGCATGGAGCATTGTGCAACTTGGTCATGGTCACTCAGATAGTCATAGCAATTGGGATTTGACTTAAGCAGTCCAGCTCTAGAGGGAGGTTTAGGAGGCTGGGTCATCAGCCCTTGGTGACCGGCTAGATGCATGTAAGGAGGTGATGAAGTGTCCAGAAAGCCTCTTGGAGGTCTGGAGGAACGGCAAGAAGGGCAGCAGCAGATACCCAGATGCAGAGCAGCCATGCCCTGTGGCTGAGGCTGGCTGGGGAAGAGCCCAGCCCCCTGACCTCATCAGGTGGGCCTTGAAACAGACGCACAGGGCAGGTCACATGGTGCCATTGAGCAGCTACCAAGAAATATCTTGTCACTCCAATTACATTTCTGAATACCTCTCCTAATTCACTTCCTGTAAAATCAGACAGACTGGGTAAATATATATCTTCTTTTAAATGAAGCACGTTATAGTACCTAAATGGTTTTTATCAAGTTGTTTCCAGTCTCTTGAAAATTTCTGATTTCTAAATAATCCCTTATCCATCCCATATGCCCCTCTGAAGTCATTGTTAACAGAAAAGCAGAAAACACATAAATAATCTTCCCTTTTGCATGAGCTTAGGATTGACTCCAGTTGCTGCCAATCAAACATCATTAGGGGAGCCCCAAATCAAAGCAGGATGGTGGAGTTGCTAATTAGATCGGGAACCAGGCTCTGGATGATGAGAGATGAGGTCTGGCGGGGCTGGCAGCGCCCAGCCCTGCAGTGGGTACTGCTCCTTAGGCTGGAAGGGTGCACTGTCAAACACACACAACGTGCAAACGATGTGACCAAGAGCCTGCCCTCGGAGGTGCAATAGCACGCAGGTGGAGTGGCTGCCACAGAGGGACACAAAGGGCCCGATACAGGAAGAGCAACTTAAGGATCCCTCCAGGCAGGCCAAGGGTCATTCTGAGAGTCAGCCTCAGGGGTTTAGTCTCCTGCTCTGTCACTATCAAAGCGATCTTTTGATGAGGGCCTATGGAGGCCTCCACTGGCACTTTTCATGGATCTCTAAGATAAGTCCCCGGTTCCTCTGTGTGCATTCAAACCTCTGCCCTGGGCAACCTTTCCAGTCGCTGCTCTGCTGCTCTCCACCCCGGGCCCTATACTCCACAGCAGCAGACTTCCAGCCATTCTTGAACATGATGCGCCTTTGTTCACACTTCCCACACCTCCCCCTAATGAACTCATTCTCTCAGGGCCAGCTCGTGTGTCCACTGCCCTTCTCCAGTGTCTGGCTTCCCCACTAGACTGGGGCAAGGTTGAGCAGGGTGTCCCATTCATGCCACGGTGCCCAGCACCTGCCCACGGCCCGGCCCAGAGGAGCTTTCAGCAAAGGCTGAGTGAGTGAATGAATGAATGAATGAATGCCACCTTCCCCTCTGGCTGGGACATTTACCCCGCACCATTCACCTTGCTCTATTCAGGCCCCACATGTGTTGAATACCCCTGATCTGTGCTCACCTATCCTGGGCCATGTAGACTCTGCTCAGATGTGGCCAGAAACAAACCAGAGCTTAGCGAGCAGCCACCTGTCTCCTGTGGTCGTGGTGCTCTAGATGCTGAAGGTTAAAACATCTGGAAGGTAGACAGTAGTCCTAGACTTGCCTGTGCTGTCCCAGGAACCAAAAACCAGGAAAGGTACAAATCTCAAATTGACAAGTGTTTATGGTAGCAGAGGTAAGACTCAGAACCAGTGTGAGAAGGGCCTGGGATGCTTTGTGGACCCTGGAGCCCTGGGACTTCTTAGAAACAGTAATTCAGAATGCAGGGGGCTTTGTGGCCACTATCATTTTGTATAAACTCTGTTTTGGGGACTTCGGCTTCTCTGGGGACAGGGACCAAGTGTTTCTTGGCTGCACTTACCCTTCTTCAGACCCTGACCTGGCACAGAGTGGAAGGCACCAGGGCCTCCTGGCTTGGTGGACTGTAGAGAGGACCTCAGGCTACAATCCCACCGGGCCATTCGTTCAATCCCAGCACTGTCACGGGGTTTTGGACTCTGAGTTGGAAGGGTCCTGGGTCCCGGCCTTCACCTCCCCTTCCTCCCTCCACTGTGGTCAGTCCCTCGGCCCTCGTGCCCATCCTTCTAAGCCTGCTTATGCCCTGATTCTGCCAGGCCACCTCAGGCTGGGATGATGATTGGCGAACTCCTGCTGATGTCCAGAACTGGCTCGCCCCTCCCATTATTCACTCACCACGCAGCTCCACTCCTCCTCAGGGTCAAGCCCAGCCGCTGCAATGCGGGACAGGGCCGGTCCTGAGCCCCTGAGAGCCTCTGTTGCAGCTCATCCTCCCCCACACACCCTGCACCCGCTGGCCTCAGCCCTGCAGCCAGCCACCCACCATGCACAGGAGGGAACTCTGTTTCTCTCTGACACACACAGGCACTCACACTCATCCACACACACACTGTCAGGTACACACTCATCTACACCCCCCCAGTCATATACACACACCCTATCACACATACACACACACACACACAGTCATCTACCCAGTCTCTCACACGTACACACATGCTCTCACACAGACGGCCCTCTACCTCTGCCCACACTGTTCCCTCTCCTAGATGGTCTTTCTCCACCTTGGCTAACTCATCTTTCAAGGTCCAACTCAAGTGCTTCCTCCTCTGGGAAGTGCTCCCTGACTTCCCAGGCAGGATTAGAGGCCCCTAGACTCCCGCAGCTGCATGCCAGCAGGATGAAGCACACACAAAACATAAGGAATTTCTAACCATTACTCTGCTGTGGGCAGGGACTGCCTCCTTGACGGAGACACAGAAATGAATCTAATATGAAGCTGGAGAGGCCTATAGCTCACCAGCAAAGACAGACAAAGAAGAGCCAGCTCGACCCAGACCCGGGGGCAGGAGCTGTGTTGACTCATCTCTGTCCCAGCACTGAGGGAAGACAAGGAGCCCTAGGGGTTGCTGGGCCCGCCTCTGCCCAGCGATTGAGTGCCCAACCCAGTAACACCCACCTGGGCCTCAGGCAGGAGCTCGCTCCCTGCTTGCAAGGGTAGGGGTTCCCCTGGCAGACGGACAGTTCCGGTCAGGAGATACCTGGTCCGCACACGGAGCAAATAGCTGTTTCCCCATGGTGCTCACCAGTTAACCCTTCCTACCTTCCAGGGAGAGTGGAGGCTGCGATAGGGAGGGCTGAGCGGGCTACAGGTGAGACTGAAGACAGGCCCCAGTTTGGCTGGTGGACCCCAGGGCCTGCTGGCATCACTGGCTTTACACTGCCTTTGGCAAACACTTGTTGAGGGTGGTGTGTCCAGCACTGTTCTAGGCACTGGGGCAGCCGTGCTCACAGTAGTTGCTTTAAGAAGGCCTCCGCCATGGCCTGCTCAGTGGATCCTCAGAAGTGGCCCACAACGGTGGCAATGAGTCCTTGGGCTCCGTCCCTACCTCAGTACCCCAGGCCTTGCCACCTGAAGGGGCAGTACACCACACTTTTTCCTGCCCCATCCTGCCCTGCCACTGGTATCCCACCCCGCCCTGCCCACAGCCAGGCAGCCAGGCAGAGCTCCAGAGAGGAGACCGGGCCCACACTGGATGTCCGCTCCCTTCAGGATCTCCAGTGTGCACTCCGGGACCGAGCCCCTACTGTGTGCCCCAGGACCGAGCCCCTACTGTGTGCCCCAGGACCGAGCCCCTACTGTGTGCCAGGCATTGGGATGGCTTCTCTACAGACATTGCCTCATCTGTTTGATTCCCACAGGCAGTGTCCCAACTACTCTTCCTTAGTCCCATTCCATCCCACTGGCCAAGTCAGAGATGAAGAAATTGAGGCTCAGAGAGGCTACACCACTTGTGTAAGGTCACACAGGAAGTGGGAGAGCACCAGGATGCAGGGAAGCCGAGCAGCAGGGAAGTTAAGAATATATTGCATTTATAGACGGTGCACGACTTTACAAGCCTCCAGCTATAATTTCATCATAGCCCAGGACTTGGAAAGTCTGCATAATCCTGGAAGGCACTGGGTTTCAGCTAAAAGACTGCTGTGACTGCTAATTGGATCCTCCGCCTACACTGTAAATCAGACCAAAGTGTGGGCAATCTTTTCTCAAACAGGCACTGTATGTCTTTACGTTATTGTTGGCGGACCAGGGCCTTAAATAATTTCTGTGTAACTCAGTTCATAAATCTGCCCTCGCTCTGTGGCTGGCAAACACTGCCAGAGAAGAGACCAGGTTCCCAAGGTAAACAGCTCAACTGGCAGCTGCTCCCTGGCCATGCAAAATCCAGAGCACTGGCCTGGAGTGGGGGCCGGCTGTACTCACTCAGGAAGCTCAGAACATGCTGGGTTTGGCAGAGGTCGAAGGGCCAGTGGGCCCAGCAGTTCATGGAGAGTCATCCCTAGGTGTGAAGCCAAGGGAGCTTTGGCCCATGGGAGCCAAGGTGCTCCGGTTGGGGAAAACATGCCAGCAAACAGGGCAGGTCCAGAGGGCGTGCAGAGAAACTGCAAGGAATTCCCCCTCACCACACACCTAGAGCATCTGAATCTCTCCACACCCTCGGGAGGCTGGCTTCACTATCCCCATTTCAGAAGTGGTGAGACAAGCTCATCTGTCCACAGAGCCAGCAAGTGGTGAACCCACAGTGTGAACCCAGCACAGCTCAGTTTCAAAGTCTTTCCATGTTAGCTATGAAAAAAGGACCTGGGGGCAGATGGGGTTACAGAGACCATCTTCACCAAACCAGTGATCTGTCTGCCAGGAATAAGTGTATGCATCGTTAAAAGGGCAATGCAACAGGGCGTTTGAATTTGGGATGATGCCAGAACACCACAGTGAGGGAAGGGGTGAGCTTCCCAGAGATGAATGAGCAGAGGCCAGACCATCTCTTCTTACGAAGATGCTACAGATGAGGTTCCTGTGTGATCATGGAGAAAGGTAAGAGTCAGTGCCTGCTTTCCAGGAGCTGAGTGGCAAACAGGAAACAGGACACCAAGATTTTCACCGTGCAGAGATGAGACACAGAATGAACCTGAGATGTCAGAGAAGTGCAGCCTTCCCAGGGAAAACAATGAGGGTCACCTCCATGGTGACTCATGACGTGTGGAAATGTACTCCCACACCCACAGCTCACCCATCTGCTCCTAAGAGACCAGCACCTCAGACCACAGCTGAACCGGCTCAACATCACCCAGCAAGAGCCTGTCAGAGCTGCAACCCCACCCTCTCTGCTGAGTCCCAGCCCACACTCCACATCACACCACACTGCCCCGGGGGTAGGCATCCCATCCCCTTAGGTGCTGGTACACCTGCAGATATTCTCATTTCATCTTCCTCCTCCAACAGTAAAAACACAATTAGAACAATGGTGATAAAGAAGAATCTTAACCGCTAGAAACCTCGATTTCCTCATTTGTAAATGGAGGTGCTGACAGAGCCAGATCTGTGGGAGGCATGAATGAAATGATGCATGCAAAGCACTCAGAACCATGAAAGATCATCATCTAGTAGTTATTCTTAAAATAGCACTTTACAGTGCTCTGCCATTCATTATTTCCTATGATCTTTACAATGACGTGCAGAGTAGCTATCATTGGTGACCATTTCACAGATGAGGAAACGGAAGTTGTGCTTCTGGGTCATTCTGCTGTAAAATAACCAGATTATGCATAAAATATAGCTTCTGTCACATTGCTTGGGTTATAGGAGGTAAGGACAATCTCAGAGGACAGGGAAGAAACAGAAGTAGAAATCCCAGGCCAGAACTGAAAGGTGGGGTTCCCCCAAGGGCAGGTGCTCAACTCAAGCCTCCAGTGTGTCCAGAGACAAACCCTGGCCATGTGGTCTCATGCTCAAAGGTGATCAAACACATGAGGCAAGAAGAGGGAGGCTCTGCAGAAGCAGTGAACCACAACGCTGGACCTTCCAACGATTCCAAATGCTAAAACTATCAGACTTGGAATATAAACTAATGGGTGAAATGGGTAAGGAGCAAAAGGGCAGAATCACAAAACATGAGTAAGTAACAAGAGACTGTCCAAAACCACCAATCAAATTTGAAAAGGAACCAACAGAATTTCTGGAAATTAAAAATATAACTATTGAAAATTTTGTTTAATTTAAACATTTTTAATTTTTCAAAAATGTTGCCTGAAATGAGTCAAACAGCAGATTAGACACAGGTAAGCCAGAAGAAAGAACTGAAGAAATTTCACAGAAATCAGATCAAAAAGACAAGCAGCTAGAAAATAAGAACTATAGCAGCCAGAATAAGAAGGCTAATCTACCTTTAATCAAAGCCTCAAAAAGAAGACAGTGTAGACAGGAAGCAGTATCTGAAGAGATAACGGCTTGGAGTTTTCCAGAGAAGCAAGGAGGAAAGAAGTAAAAGAAATCCATATTTACTCACAGAATAGTGAAAATTCAGACTATCAAAGAAGTAGAAGAACTTAAAAGCAATAGACAGGAAACACAGACACCCACAAAAGAATGACAGAGACTGACAGGTTTCGCTACAACAAAACAAAATCCATTGCCAGAGGCAACATTATAATACTTTCAAAGCACTGACAGAAAATAACTGTCAACCTAGAAGTGGGCATCTTCTATCTATCTTTCAAAACGAGGACGAAAGAAAGAGCACCTCACTCAAAGAAGAAGAAAGAATAAACTTCAGGAAGAAGGAAGATGATCCCAGAAGAAAGGTATAAAATGTATAAAAACTAATGATGTGCAAATAAATTCATAAACATGTAGGTAGAGCTAAACGCACACCATTTTACAAAACGGTAATGCCCTCTAATGTATGGAGTTGAAGAAAGGCCAGAACTAGAATACTGTACAACAAAAGCATGTAGGTTTGGATGAAATGATTAAGAAGCAATGCCCTAAGGTTCTTGTATTGTTGGGGAGGGAGTTAAGGTATTAACGTTAGACTCTTTTAGGTTAAGAATTCGTAGGTAATCATGAAGAGAAAGGAATTAATCAATTTTATTTTGCTTTTTAATCAATCTATAAAGCAAAATAAAAGACAATAACAGCAACCACGACAAAACTAAGCCAAAACATGGAAGCAAAAAAGGAAGTATAGGAAAAAGCAAAGTAGAAAGCAAAATGTAAGACATCAGAAACATGTCCAAAAGCATTAGTAATCACTATAATTGAAAATGGACTAAACTCTAATTAAAACAGAACATGTCAGCATGAACTAAAGACATAAAACAAATTAACCCCCCTTTTGCTAATTACAATAAACACATCTAAACATAAGGAAAACCACACCTAAAACATAAGGAAAAAGTTTAAGGGATATAAAAAGATATACCATACAATTATTATTCAAAACAAGGCTGGTATAGCCATATTAATATTAGATAAAGTAGAATTTAAACCAAAAACATTATTAGGGATAGACTGATTATCTAATAATAAAAGTTTTCATTTTATAGAAACCTAATGATGTTGCAGTGAAACCTAATAATAATATTAGCAATGTAAAGCCTGCCACCTTGGTGGTAAATTTCAATACCTTTCTTTCAATTATTAACATGTTAAAGAAAAAAATAATAAAGTTACAGAAAATTTGAATAACACAATAAGATTTTTGATCTATTGAACAAAAACAGAGTATACATATTTTTCTCAAGTACATATGTAACATTTACAAAAAACTGCCATATACAAGACCAATATCATATAAATAATGTTCTCCAATCACAGTGAAATTAAAATAGAAGTCAATCACATAAAGGGAAAAAATGTCCCTATGTTTAGAAAATTAAAGGCTCACTGCATCAATCAAAACATAATAATGGGTATTTACAATACTTACAATACTTATTTACAACTTATTGCAACTGAACAATAATGCCAACACTACAAATCAAAAATTCTGAGATGCAGTAAAAGTGGCATTAAAAGGGAAATTTATTTTGCAAATGTTTATGCTAGAAAAAAAGGCTGAAATTAATGTGCTAGGAGACCCATTTCAGAAATTAGAAAAGGGACAGCAAAATAAACAAAATGTAAAAGGAAGGAGATAATAAAGATAAAAGCAGAAATTAATGTCATAGAAACAAACATAAAATAGAACCAAAAAGACAGGAATTAGTTCTTGAAAAGACTAGTAGACCAACCTCTGATGAAATAATTTTTTTTAAAGAGAAGGCAATTAAAGTAATTGGATTAATAGTTTAAAATCTTCCCACAAAGACAGTCAGTTTTATAGGCAAGTTTACCAAATGTTCAAATAACGTATCATTCTAATCTTATACAAATTCTTTAAGGAATAGAAAAAAAGGAATACTCCCAAACTCACTCCATAAGACCAATAAAACCCCAATATCAAAATCAGATAAGAAAAGTATGAGACCATAGGCAAATATGACTCATAAATACAGACACAAAAATTTTGAATTGAGTGATGTATAGAAAAGATAACAAATTGGGCCAGGCGCGGTGGCTCAAGCCTGTAATCCCAGCACTTTGGGAGGCCGAGACGGGCGGATCACGAGGTCAGGAGATCGAGACCATCCTGGCTAACACGGTGAAACCCCGTCTCTACTAAAAAATACAAAAAACTAGCCGGGTGAGGTGGTGGGCACCTGTAGTCCCAGCTACTTGGGAGGCTGAGGCAGGAGAATGGCGGGAACCCGGAAGGCGGAGCTTGCAGTGAGCTGAGATCCGGCCACTGCACTCCAGCCTGGGCGACACAGTAAGACTCCGTCTCAAAAAAAAAAAAAGAAAAGATAACAAATTATATCCAAGTTGGGTGGATCCCAAGAATGTAAAAAGTATTTGACATTAGTAAAGTCTGTAAATTTGACTCACTACATATACAAATTGAAGTAGTAAAGCTATATAGCTTAATTATGATAACCTCAATAGATTTAGAAAGAGCATTTGATAAAATTCAATGCACATATATTCTAAAATTATTAGCAAGTTAGGAATAAAAAGGAATGCCTTGAACAAGGCAAGCAAGATGTCCCCTCTTACCATTCCTTTTCAATATCATACTGGAAGTCCTAGCTAAGGAAATAAGTCAAGGAAAGGAAACAAAAGATATACAGATCAGGAAGGAAGAAATAAAACTGTTCAGAGATGACATAAAAGTATATGCAGAAAATCCAAAAGAAGTGACAAAAAAACCCCTATTGGAACTAATAAGCAATTATAGCAAGGTTGCAAGATACAAGGTTAGTATATAAAAGTCAATTACTTTCCTATATACCAGCAATGAACAAGTAGAATTTGAAATTTAAAACAAACACAGTATCATTTACATTAGCACTCCTAAAAATGATGTACTTAGGTATAAATCTAACATAATACGTACCAGATCTATATGAGGAAAATGACAAACCTCTGATTAAAGAAATCAAAGAACTAAGTAAATAATCCCCACATTTCGGGGGAAGGGCCTGGTGGGAGGTGACTGGATCACAGGGCAGATTTCCCCCTTGCTGTTCTCATGATAATGAGTGAGTTCTCACAAGATCTGATTGTTTAAAAGTGTGTGGCACCTCCACCTTCTCTCTCTTTTTCCTGCTCCACTATGATAAGACATGCTTGCTTCCCCTTCACTTTCCGCCATGATTGCAAGTTTCCTAAGGCCTTTCAATCATGCCTCCTGTTAAGCCTGCAGAACTCTAAGTCAGTTAGACCTCTTTTCTTCATAAATGATCCAGTCTCAGGTAGTTCTTTATAGCAGTGTGAAAACAGACTAATACAGAAAATTGGTACTGGGAGTGGGGCATTGCTATAAAGATACCTGAAAATGTGGAAGCGGTTTTGGAACTGGGTAACAGGCAGAAGTTGGAACAATTTGAAGGGCTCAGAGGAAGACAGGAAGATATGAGAAAGTTTGGAACTTCCTAGAGACTTGTTGAATAGTTGTGACCAAAATGCTGACAGTGATATGGACAATGAAGTCAAGGCTGAGATGGTCTCAGATGGAGATGAAAAAATTTCTGGGAACTGGAGCAAAGGTCATTCTTGTTACGCTTTAGCAAGGAGACAGGCAGCATCGTGCCCCTCTCTAGGGATCTGTGAAACTTTGAACTTGAGAGAGATGATTTAGGGCATTTGGTGAAAGAGATTTATAAGCAACAAAGCTTTCAAGATGTGTCCTGGCTACTCCTAACAGCATATAGTCATATGTATTTACAAAGAGATGGTCTAAAATTGGAACTTATGTTTAAAAGGGAAGCAGAGCATAGAATGTTTGGAAAATTTGCAGCCTGACCATGTGGTAGAAAGGAAAAGCCCAATTTCTGGGGAGAAATTCAAGTCAGCTGCAGAAATTTGCATAAGAAGAGCTGAATGTTAATAGCCAAGACAATGTGGAAAATATATCCAGGGCACATCAGAGACCTTCACAGTAGCCCCTCCCATTATAGGCCCAGAAGCCTAAGAGGAAAAAATGGTTTTGTGGGCTGGGCCCAGGACCCTGCTGCTTTGTACAGCCTCAGGACATGGTGTTCTGCATCTCAGCGGCCCTAGCCCCAGGTGTGGCTAAAAGGGGCGAAGGTACAACTCAGGTTATTGCTTCAGAGGATGCAAGCCCCAAGCCTTGGAGTCTTCCATGTGGTGTTGGGCCTGCAGGTGCACAGAAAACAATAGTTGAGCTTTGGAAACCTCTTCCTAGATTTCAGAGAATGTATGGAAATGCCTGGATGTCCAGGCAGAAGTCTGCTACAGGGGCAGAACCCTCATGGAAAACCTCTACTAAGGCAGTGAAAAGGGGAAATGTGGGGTTGGAGCCCCCACACAGAGTCCTCCTGTGGGCACTGCTTAGTGGAGCTATGAGAAGAGGGCCACAGAGCAGAGACCCCAGAATGGAGATCCAATGACACCTTGCACCATGTGCCTGGGAAAGCCACAGGCACTCAACACCAGCTCATGAAAGCAGCCGTGGGGGCTGTACCCTGCAGAGCCACAGGGGTGGAGTTGCTTGAGGCCTTGGGAGCCCACCCTTTGCATCAGCATGCCCTGGATGTGAGACCTGGAGTCAAAGGAGGTTATTTCAGAGCTTTAAGATTTAATGGCTACCCTATTGGGTTTCGGACTTGCCTGGGGCCTGTAGCCCCTTCGTTTTGGCCAATTTCTCCCTTTTGCAATGGAAGAATTTACCCAATGCCTGTAGCCCCTATTGTATACTGAAAGTAACTAACTTGTTTTTTATTTAACAGGCTCGTAGGTGGAAGGGACTTGCCTTGTCTCAGATGAGACTTTGGACTCAGACTTTTGAGTTAAGACTTTGGGGGACTTGGCCGGGCGCGGTGGCTCAAGCCTGTAATTCCAGCACTTTGGGAGGCCGAGACGGGCGGATCACGAGGTCAGGAGATCGAGACCATCCTGGCTAACACGGTGAAACCCCATCTCTACTAAAAAATACAAAAAACTAGCCGGGCGAGGTGGCGGGCACCTGTAGTCCCAGCTACTCGGGAGGCTGAGGCAGGAGAATGGCGTAAATCCGGGCGGCGAAGCTTGCAGTGAGCTGAGATCTGGCCACTGCACTCCAGCCTTGGCGACAGAGTGAGACTCCGTCTCAAAAAAAAAAAAAAAAAAAAAAAGACTTTGGGGGACTATTGGGAAGGCATGATTGGGTTTTATATGTGAGAAGGACATGAGATTTGGGAGATGCCAAGGGTGGAATGATATGGTTTGGCTCTATGTCCCCACCCAAATTTCATCTCAAATTGTAATCCCCAGGTATCGGGGGAGGGGCCTGGTAGGAAGTGATTGGATCATGGGCAGATTTCCCCTGTGCTAGTCTTGGGATAGTGAGTGAGTCCTCACAAGATCTAATCATTTAAAAGTGTGTTGCACCTCCCCCTTCTCTCTCGTCTCCTGCTCCACCATGATAAGACATGCTTGCTTCCCCTTCACCTTCCACCATAACCGTAAATTTCCTGAGATCTCCCAGTCATGCTTCCTGTTAAGCCTGTGGTTCTGAGTCAATTAAACCTCTTTTCTTCATGAATTACCCAGTCTCAGGTAGTTCTTTATAGCAGTGTGGGAACAGACTAATATAGTAGGTGAATGGCTAAGTAAACTGTGGTGCTTCTAGACAATGGAATATTATTCAGTAGTGAAAAGGGATGAGCTATTGAGGTATAAAAAGACCTGGAAGAAACTTAAATGCATATTACTAAATGAAATACGCCAATCTAAGAAGGTTACATATTGTAGGATTCCAATCATATGACACTCTGTAAAATTACAAACTAAGGAGACAGTGAAAACATCAGTGGTTGCCAAGAAAAGGAAGGATAAACAGGCAGCACACAGAGGACTTTTAAGAGCAGAAAAACTGTTGTGTGTGGTCCTATAATGGTAGATATATGTCATTATACATTTGTCTAAATCCATAGAATGTACAATACCAAGAATGAACCTTAATGTAAACTACGGACTTTGGGTGATAATGATGTGTCAATATGTAGGTTCGTTGATCATAACAAATGCACCACTCTGGTGTGAGATGTTGACAGCAGGGGAGGCTGCACGTGTGAGGGCAGGGCTATAGGGTAACTCCATATACCTTCCACTCAGTTTTGCTGTGAACCTAAAACTGCTCTAAAAAAGAAAATCTATTTTTTTTAAAAAAAGCCTTTAATCTGAGAGAAAGAGTACATAAACATCCTATAGGAGGCATTACACTTAATGGTAAAATATTGGAAGCATTTAAAATCAGGAGCAAGACAAGGAAGTCTACTATCATTATTTCTGAAAAAGATAAACGAGAAAGCATAAAAATTGAAAAGGAATAAAATGTTCATTATTCACATCTATGAAAGTCTATATAGAAATATCAAAAGAATCTACACAAAAAAATGAATAGAAATAATAAGAGAATTTGGCAAGTTGGCTGGCTATAATATAAATATTTAAAAAGCAATTTTATTTCTATTCACCAGGAACAAATAAAAAAAGTAATTGAAAAAGATAAAATTCACAATCACAACAAAAGCCATAAGAAGACTTATGAATACATCTTTAAAAGAAAGATACATAATACATATATAGAGAAAAATATAAAACACTGTAGAAAGTCACAAAGAACATGTTTATGAACAATAAGAATTAATAATCATATAAAGAGGTCCTATTCCCATTCCTCCCAACCAAATTGATCTACGGAGTAAATGGAATTCCAATCAAAATCTAATCAAGGTTTTTCATAGAAATGTCTTTCTTTCCCTCCCTCTCCCTGCCGTCTCTGTTTTTCCTTTCTCTCTTTCTTTTTTTATTATTTGAGTTGAGATCTTACTCTGTCACCCAGGCTGGAGTGTGGTGGTGTTGATAATAGATAGCTTACTGAAGACTCGAACTCCTGGGCTCAAGCAATCTTCCCACCTCAGCCCCCCAAGTCACTGGGACTACAGGCAAGCACCATGCCTGGCTAATTTAAAAAAAAAAAAAAATTGGTTAGAGATAGGGGTCTTACTATGTTGCCCAGACTGGTCTCAAACTCCTGGCCTCAAACAATCCTCCCACCCCAGTCTCACAAACAGCTGGTATTATTAGTGTAAGCCACTGCACCTGGCTTCATGGAAATTTTAAAGTTGATTCCAAAACACACATATGAAAGAGCAAAGTCCAAGAAAAGCCAAGGAACACTAAAACAAGACTGGGGTGGGAAATAGGAGGGATGGATACTTTTCTGCTAGATACTAGCAAAAACTTTTTATGAAACTATGGTAATTAATGTGGTGTGGTATTGGTGCAGGGATAGAAAAATTCAGTAATAGAACAGAAGTGCCCAGAAATAGACTCATACGGATATAGAGTCTCTGATATATGACAGAGTGGCATTGTAGGTCACTGGATTTGCAGATTACTAGTAAAAAGACAGGCAATCCAACAAATGGTCCCCAGAATAGCTGGATATCCAGCTGGAAACAAATCAAACTGGATTCCTACCTTACACCATATACTCCAATTCCAAAGGATTAAAAATAAATGTGAAAGTAAAATTTTAAAATAAGCCCTCCCATTATCAGACGATTTTTCTGTAGCATCAAGGTACAGAAGGATATTTTACTGCAGACACAAAAATACAAACAATAAAAGGAAAGATTGATAAATTCAACTCATTACAATGAAAAGCTTCTACTAAAAAAATACCATCAGGAAAGTGAAGCTAAGTCACAAACTGACAGAAAATACTAAGAATTCCTATAAATCAATAAGAAAAAGACAAACAACCAATAGAAAAATGGGCAGAGAAAGTGAAAGGCCTTTTACAGAAGAGGAAACACAAACGGCCTATAAACTATGAAAAGTGCTCAACCTCATTAGTAATCAGCTAAAAATGAAAATTAAGACTACAAGACGCCATTTCACACCTGCCAAACTGGCACAGATACATAACAACATTTTTGAGGATGTAGAACCACAGGCCTTCAATATGCTGTAGGTGTGAGTATAAGCAGAACAACCACTTTTGGAAACAAGCTGGCATTTTCATACATTCCCTAAGCCAGCAATTTCATTTCTAGGCACACATTCTAGTGAAACTGTTCCATGGGTTCAAAAAGAGACATGAACAAAATATTCACAGCAGCGTTGTTTGTACTAGCAGAAAACTGAAACAACCCAAATGTCCATCAACAAGAGAATGATTAAAGTTCGAGTTATTCACAGAACGTAATAGTACACAGTAGTGAAAATGAATGAATTATAGCTGTAAATGATAATATGGATAAAATCTTAAAAATATAATATTAAGTGAAAAAATTGAAGAGACCACATACAGTATGAGACTATTTTTATAAAGCTTTAAACCAAGCAAAACTAAACAATATATTGTTTAAGGATACATATGTGTGATGAAACCATGTTAAAGAAAGCAGCGAACACTAAACAGAAAATAGGCAGTAGTTCCGGAATTCACAGATGTTCATTTTGTTATGCTTTATTGCTTACACATATTTGCATGTATTCTCTTGAATATATCAAATATGATATAATTAAAAAATTAAACATGAGTCAGGGCTCTCGGGCCAAATAGTACTTATGCAAATCCTGGTGTCTCCACTTCCCAGAGCATGGCCCTGACAAGTGTCTTTCCTTCTCTGAGCTTCCATTTATTTCTCCATCTGTAAAATGAGAATGGTGACACCTCCCTTGTGGGTATTGGGAGCTCATCCTAACACAGCACCGTATCTGGTATGTATGAAACACTAAGCATTTACTACTTTTATTATTACTATTAATAAAGATCATCAGCTCAGCCACTGGCAGGGCAAGGACTCAGACACCCCATCCACCTGATCCAGTGCTCCTTCCACGACACCAGTTGTCTTCTGTCCTCTCTGTTTCCCCACCTCCCTTTGGGCAGTAGGGGGGAGACTCTTTCTAGCCCTGTCATAGGGGCAACTACATCATGTGGCACCATGGCCAACAGCCTCCATGCAGTCAGGGGACGTTTACATTCCTGGTGGATTAAAATTCTCAGCAGGCACTGCAGCAGCCTCCAGGCCTTGGTGATTAATAACAGCCCAGTGCTGAGACCTCTCAGAGAATGGCTGGCAAGGAGCTGGCAGGATGGCACGGGAACCTCTTGGACACACATGAGCTCTGGGGACAGAAACATGCCTCTTTTTGGCTCTGGCTGGCCCCATTGCCTAGAGCTGGGGCAAGGGAGGAGGATCAGTGGCCCCAAGGCCTCCTGACTCAGGGATGAAGGCTCCAATCCTAGCTGCGCCTCCACTTGCTGCAGGCACAGTCAAGCAAGCTGCTTCACTGCTTGGGCTTGAGTCTGTCATTTGTAAAACAGCACCTAGCTCAAACGTGTTAGTGTGCTCAGAACAGAGCCTAGCACACCACAGGCTCAATCACTGTGTTTTATATTTTTCTTTGGAGAACCAGTCTTACAGGTTATTGCCAGCAGTTTATGGGTCCATCTTCTTGAGGGCTGGAACTCAAGCTGAATTATGTCTGTGTCCCAGGGTCCAAAGCGAGCCCTGGTATGGAATAAAGAGCTTCAGAGAATGTTTACTGAGCTCAATTACCAAGTGGCAGGCCAGCCTCTGCTCCCACACTTTGGGGATGTGAATCTCATCCCTTCTGTCTGCTGGGGAAGGTGCCGCCCGTTCGAAAGTCCATCCTGGTACAGAGCTGAAACCTATTTCAATGGCTTTCTCCCTCTGAGCTTTGAGAATGGGGGAAGGACAGTGGGGAGGGGAGCCCCTTCACCCCCTCCCATTTATGTCCACTTTCCAGGGCCCAGCCCACCCTTCTTGGTGTACTTCCTCTGACCACCCTGGCCTGGAGGAATGGTGCCCTCCTCAGGCTTATAGAGCCCACATTCCCAGACCTATGTTGTATGGACACACATAGAGATGTGCAGACACACACAGTCACACATACACATAGTTACATGGTCAAAAACGAACACACAAGAGGCCACATGACATCTTGACCCCTGTGACACATTCAACCGTACAAATGTGCCCACAGATACTAACACACAAGCACACGCACACATACGTGCACACGCACACACACACGCGCAGTTAGAGACGTGGTGTGAGGAGCGCGCAGATGCATGCAAACATGGGCCCTCAGACACAGGAATGTCAGAGGCCGGGGGGTCAGGGTCGGAGCTTCTTGGGGGAGGTGGGCTCAGTGCTTTCCTAGAAATGGACTTGGTATACCCGAACACATCCCTTTGGAGTGGCTCAGGCTAATGCTGGAGACCACAGGTTTCTCCTTGGTTGCTCAGCAAACCTGGCATCTAAGGGGCTCTTTTAGAAACAGCATAAACAGACGTTCAGGGCATCCTTTCTGCTCCATTCCATGCACTACAAATGGTAAGGCAACGACTACCAGAGCAGCAGCTGCTGCAGGCCAGCCAGCTCATGCAAAGACAGACCAACTGCTGCTCTGTCCTGCAGCCAGCTCCAGGCACTCAGATGGCAGGACTCCGTGACCTGGGTGGGGCCTCACCACCCTGAGACCACCCACACCTCTGTGGTCCTGGTTCCGAGTTCCTTCCAGGGCACTGTCCATGACGCCCTCCCTGGTCCAGCACAACTCTAAGCCTCAGTTTCCACAGATACCACTGGGCCTTTGGTCAGCTTCCCCTGCCACTGCCCCATCCAGCCCACTTTCCCCTCAGGTCCCATTCACCGCTCTGTCCCAGAATATGCACTGCTCTGTACCCAGAACATGCACATTGCCTTGCGTATTCTGGGTACTCAATAAGATTATTGAATGAATGAATGAACACTTCTCACCTTGGAACAAAGGCATCATTACTGCCACATGTAGCAGGGCCTCCCACGCAGTCTCCCCTGGGAGATTACCCGTATACTAATCCCCCTTTCAGGCTCTGCTCTGGGACACCCACCTACACACCATTCTACAGGTAAGGAAACAGAAGCTTCAGAAAGGTAAAGTGACTTTCCCACGGTCACACAGCACAGCCAGCCCTGGGGACTAGTTTTGGAGAAGAAGTTTCTCACCCTTTCTCTGCCTGGAGAGGCTGGTGGGCTGTGATGTCTGCTGGTCCCCGATATGAGCAAAGGAAGCAGCCCCACTTGGGCCTTGTGTCCAAGCCACATTTGTCATTCCAGCTGTACCATTAGCAAGGGGCACTGTGATCCTCACGGGGCCATGGGGTCTAGCTGTGAATGTGGTAAAAAGCTGGGACAGGAGGGCTGAGTTTAGCTAGGGTTTGGCCACAGTACCCCTGGAGGGAGGATGTCTTCCCTCGCCCACAGTCAGGCTCCTTCACAGCAACTCTCTTAACAAATGGTGCAATCACTTCAGGGGCAGGGCGGGCAGCCCCGGTCTGAACCACACATCTCATCTGGGCCCTCACTGGACACTTTGGCCCAGCACAGAAGATTCTTGGGCCAAGTTGGAAAACTGCTTGCAAGCACAGTATTTTCCAGCAGCCTATATAAATCTGAAAAGGGGTTATTAAACCCTGGGAAATGGCAACCAAAGATACTATGTTCCTGGAAAAAATTCTAGAATGAAATTATCTGTGAGTTATCACCAACGGAGCACAGATTGCAGTTAGCATCCCGGCTGCCTATGGGCACTGGCCCTCATGGGGAACAGGAATCGC
This sequence comes from Theropithecus gelada, assembly GCF_003255815.1. Classification (NCBI taxonomy): domain Eukaryota; kingdom Metazoa; phylum Chordata; class Mammalia; order Primates; family Cercopithecidae; genus Theropithecus; species Theropithecus gelada. Next base: position 81,502,137 of record NC_037668.1, read on the forward strand.
ACGCAGGCCTCTGTTCACACATGCCTCACACCCCACTGCTTCAACCCTCCTGTGGTGTCCGCAGCCCTGTGGACAAAGCCCGAGCACCTCAGTCTGACATCTACGGTCCCCCGTCACCGGGCCCCTGCCTGCCTCTTTGGCCCCCTCATCACTCCATGCTCTGGGCCACTCACAGCTCTCATTTCCAAGGCTTTGCCTATGCTGGTCCCTCTCCTGGGACACCCTTCCTGTCCTTTAGCACCTTGGTAGTTCTTATCAAGCTTCCCCCCCCACACCGGGCCCTAGTGTCCAAGTCCCCTCCTCTGAGCTCCTGCTTGTCTTCTCCCAGGGTATCTATGCCGTGGTTGGTTGTGTAACTCGGGTCACAAGTGGCTCTCCTCGTATGGACTACGAGCATTTCCAGGGCAAGATTCCTGGCTGTGTGGCCAACACTCAGCACAAGGCAAGACGTGGAGCAAGTGCTTGGTGAACGAATGCAGGAGTGAGTGAACGAATGAAAACACACACACACACAATCACACCCATGCGGGAGCAGCACTGGGCTGGGGATGGGCGCAGGAGGGGCTACACAGGAGGATTCCGTAACGCCCTCTGATCACGCCGGCCTGTGGGTTCCCTCTCTAAGACACAGGGCACATACACAATCAGGAGATCAAAGAGGGCCCCAAGGGGGTGCAGGGGGCACAAACAACCAAAACCATTGTGCTCTTGTGTGTCCCCAGGGAAAGGACAGTCAAAGTCATCCCCCTACACTGTGCTTGCTGCACCCCAGGGCTTCGCAAAGCACCCTCAGGGGAGAGAGCCTCGCCTTCTCTGCCTCCTCACCCCAGTGCCCACCGCCCCTTTCCTACCCATCCCCCTCACCAGCTCCTGGAGACGTGTGCCCTCTGTGCCTCACACTCTACACTCAGCAAAGGCCCTGTTTCTGAGGCCAGGCTTCCTCCCTGACCTAGGCCCAGCCTCATTGGGTGACTTCCTATCCTGGTCTCCTTCCCCAAATCCTCTCTCCTCCATCCTCCTCAATGCCCCCTCCCAGATCCACATATCCTACTGGGGCATCAGATGCAGGGACAATCTCAGCTCCAGCACTAGCTGTGTGACCAAGCATAAGTGACTTAACTTTGTTGTGTCCCATTTCCTCATCCATAAAAGAGAGAGAATAATACCTATTTTCCAGTGTGAGATGACCCGTGTAAAACCCTCAAGCAATTCCTGGCAGATGGCCATGGTGATCACTGAGCACAGCTGCCTCTCCTTCCAGCTAGTTAGCCAGTGCACCCCTGACCTCCCGCCTCCCCATCCACTGGGCCTCTCTGGACCCCACCTCCTCCCTGTCCTTCTGGCCTTCTCAGCTGCTAGGCTGGTATAAGCCCTGAGCAAAATGCATGGATCAGCTCCGCCTTCATGGATTCCAGCTGCTAAGAGGGCAATGACCACAACGCGCACACACATACGCACACATACTCGTGCATGCATGCACAGACACACACGCCTGCATACAGTCCACACCAGCATAGGCTCAAGGGCTCAACTCCGTATCCCACTCTCTTCAACCTAGGCCACCCTGGTCTGCTGTACAGTCAGTTTTCCCTCAAATGTTCCCCTTGGCTGCTTTCACACTGCCCTTCTCTCCCGCAGCCCTTTTCATTCACCTTCTAACAAGGCCCAGGCTCCCTCTGCTTCCACCAAAACCCTCCCTGACCCCAGGGCTCTTCCCGGTGGCTCCACTGCTCACCCCACCACACTGTCCCCTTGGACACCCAATCTCTGTGCCTCACTTTTCCTGTTCTTCCTCCCTCCCCCAATAAATACTGATGTCCCCTGTGGGTGCTCTCTAGCCCCCCGTCTCACAGGCTAGCTCCTCCAGTCCCCTGTGCTTCTTAGTCTACCTTGAGGCTGACCACACCCCTCTCCTGCCTTAGGAGCTCGACTTCACATCCCCTGTCCCCCTAGGGCCCTCTGGCTGACATCTCCCTATTCAGCATGCCCCAGATCAAGTCACAGCTTCCTCCCCAAGCTGCCAGGCTTGCACCTGCACCCACTCAATGAACCCAGGCCAGAGACTGGAGCCCTCACCTGGGCTCCCCGCCCCGCCCCCTGCATCCAGTAGGGTCTGCACTGCCTCCTGGAACCTGTCCCTCCTGATTCTCTCTCAGATCCAGCCATTTCTGGAGCTGACAAACACATGAGTCTTACTGGCTGCCCAGTTTCCCCATAGTAAGAACTACTACTCCTTGAGTGTGGGAAGGAAAGGTGTAAATAGGGAAGACCTATGCCCCCCACAAAGCAGGGGCCAGCCCCTATCCACCTGAGGGCAGACAGGCCTGGCCAGTGGGTTGCCCTGCTACAGCTGTGGCCCTGGAGCACAGAAATGAGGATCCCACCATGCTGTCCGGGTAGGCTCTAAGCTTGTGGGCCCCGGAGGACCTCAGATCCTGCCTGTCTTGAGTCTGATCCTCTTCCCTTGGACAGATAGACCGTGGTCCCTGGAGCCTGCCAATATATTTCTGAATGGGGACGCAGGGCTCACTATGGCCAGGATTGATTTCTGCTGCTTGTAACTAAGAAACCTGGCAGGTAGAGGTTCTCTCCTCCTCTGCCACCACTGCAAGCAAGGCTTCAATAACTCACCCCTTGGCCTTTCCCCATGCCAGTGCCTCCTCCTGGCAGCCCTTTTATCTCCTCCACGATGCCATCCTGACCCCCTACCATAGGCCCAGGCTGATTGTTGCTCCTTCTAGGCCCCACCATCCCCTGAGCACCTCCTTAAAGCAGGTAAAAGAAGAGGGCAAACAGTGTTGCCCTTGGGGACCTTGGAGTCCACTAGGCTACAGACTCCTTGAGAAAAGGACTGAATCAGTCCCAAGTAATAGACTCAAACTTGAAGTCTGCAAAGACAGGCTGCTTGCTATAGCAGTCTGAATCCCACTGGGTGATCAGGGTTAAGTTAACTTCTCTGAATCTCAATGTCCTCTACTGTAAAATGGGGATAATGACAGCTACCTCAGAGGGCTGATGTATGGCTAGGCTAACAGTACCACACAGACTAGGACCCAAGTCCTTCACTGTTAGCATTTACTTGCCCTTGGCTTTTCTCAAATAATAGTAGCATAGTTATTTGTGAAAATAAGGTCTATTGTTTTATTCAGGGTCTCTGTATCATCATCTGTTAACGAACTCTCATTTTTACAGTCTTCCTCCAGCCATCAGTTCATATGACTCACACATAAGACCTCGTAGGGATTAAGTATCCAGACAAAACTGCCCCCAGCACACAAGCTAGCTGATCTGCTTCCTTTCCCACTCAAAAAGAATTCTGTAATTCAACAAGTTGCCCTCTTTGCTTTGGCTACCAGGAAGCTCCAGGAAAATATAGGCTTCAATCACAATAATTAAGTGAGCTTAGGTTTTCCAAGTATTTATGTCCTTTTCTCTAATCTATGTCAATTTAACTGCACACAGATCTTTTATTGTAACCATCCATCATTTCTTAATGAAAACCAATAACTCAATGATAAGGAACAAAATCAACTGTAACAGAAGAGAGCAGAGTAGAACATTGCAACAGGATTTTCCTCTACCTACTCCTTTTCACAGAGGATGAAACTGAAGCCCAGAGAAGGGAAGGGGTGAAGAAAACATGTACCATTCTGCAAGCAGCCCCAGGATCTGCAGGCCTTGCTCTTGGGGCTGATTTTCCAGGAGACACAGCAGGCACAGAACCTATAGTCCACAATACTTCTAGGAACTCATGAAAATGTTTTAATTTAAAATAATAAAAAAAAACCTTTTAGGTCAAAGAAAATGTTTTAATACATGTTTGTCTTTATACCAGTGCTGTCATAAAATATACTTTTAAATGTTTTTCATGGAGGAAAGGGCCCAAAGGCACAGGTGCTGGAACTTGAGGACGTCAATGAGAAAGCCCCACTGGCTTTACCATCTCACCAATGGGGACTGGACACTCCCTGTCCCCTGCCCAGCTTCCTGGGGCCCAGGCCTACTCCATGCTTCTCTCTCTGACACAGATCCAAGGGTAACAACATTCAGCATTCTCATGACCGTGCCAGAGGACATGGGGCCTTGCCAGGTGAATCTAATTTACCCTCTAAGTAACCACCTCAGACAGCTCTTGAAAGGCTGAAACCACTGCTCAGGCTGTGGGAGGGGGATCCCCTGGCTGATTTCACCAACCAATTGTCAGGACAGACCCAACTGGGCTCACAACGTGGAGACAATTAAAGAGCTGGTGCTTTGAAGCCATGAGCTGCCAACCTCCCGACAGAGGTGCTGACTGCAGGCGGCAGACCCTCTGTTCCTATCAGCTGCAGTGGGAAGCAACCCTTGCTCCTCAGGACCACACCTCGTCTTCACCCAGCACACAAGCTGGGCTTGCTGCGGGGGCAGCCGTGGGGGCAGAGCTGGCCCAGGAAAACACCATCACACCCCAGGGTGTGGCGACGGGCTCAGAGGGAGAAATGCACAGGGCAATCGCCTGCCCTGGGCTTTGTCACAGACCTCCCCGCCACTCAGCCAGCTCCCTGCCTCTCCAGTCCCAGTGTCTGCATTGGAAAGATAGGGCAAGGGTCCCAATGACATGAGGATGTCGTAGGACTATATGGAGTAGAGAGCAGATAAGCAATTGGACAGAGTTATCATTTCCACTGAACAGATAAGTAAACTGAGACCAGAACAAGGAAAATGCATGTGCAGCCACCGTCCTGATGAATAAGGGATCAGGCGAGGCCTCGGATCAGAATCTGGATTCCAGGAGCCCCTGGGGCAGAGTCTAGGCCTCTTGAGGAGTGGCTATGCCTGCAGGCTTACTTGAACCCCATACTACCTGTCACTGGCCATGGGACCTCCCCACATTCTGTCTTCTGCTCCCATGGGTACAGCCATGAGCCACAGAGCCCCTCCATCCTGAGCTGGTTCCCGCACCCTCTTTCACGGCTGGAGCCCCAGGCCGCTGCCCCAAGCCCTCCCTTCCCCGAGCCCTGCAGGCCTCCCTACCTGTGAGGTTGGTATCTTCCTGTACACAAAGGTCAGGGAGTGGGGCAAGAGGATGCCTTGAGCTCCTAATGGTGATTCTTGATTTAGCAAAACCTCCCCAGAGGCTTTGTGCAGGTTAAGTGGAGAGACGTGGTCCAAATCCATGAAGAGCCCAAATTACATGTGATTGCTTTTGAGGAATTGCAGGAACTAATTTAATTAAGAGCCTGGTCAGGGGTCCTCTAAAGTGAGCTCAATTTAAAAGAGAAGTCATCAGCTTATGCTGACACAGAGGGTACCCCAGAGCAGGGGGAGGCCAGGGGCTGGAATCCCAGCTCTTGATCTCCCTGGGTCTCAGTTTCCTCATCCATAAAATGAGCGCATCACAAGATTCACTGAGAAAACATGGACGAAACACTTAATCTGGCATCTGGAAAAGAACACGCGCCTAACCAATGCTGCTGTCCTTCCTTCCTCACACTTTAAAATAGCTGCTTTTGGATGGTGGAATCATTTCCCCTGCTGCACTCTTGGCTGTTTCCATCCTCCTGTTACCAATTAATGCAAAATTGTACTCCTGCCCCACCTCTGTGCCCACGGTCATAAAAACAGAATCTGCAGAATGGGCTTAATGATAAACAGCTGCAGCTGCAGCAGCTAATTACTGAGCATCTACTATGTGGAGGACTTGATTGTAAATTCCTTTCCAAGAGGGAAACGGCATGAGAACCTGGATAAGAACTCCTCTCTAGGCCTCAGTTTCCAAATTTGTGTTTCCAGTCGCAGCGGATGGTTTCTAAGTTTCTGTCTGAATCTGACATTCCAGGAGCTGTGAACTGAGGGCATAGCCTCTCCTTTACTCTGATAATGCAGATGAAGAAGGGAGGGAAATAGGGGTTGGGGTAAGTGGGTGCTGACCACCACTGGTACTGGGTGCTGGGCTGGCCTCCCTGGGCAGACAACCCCAGCTAGGCTGACCCAGAAATGCCTCTCGGACAGCAACTGTGCAGCCCTCAACACGACCCAGCAAGCTGCGGCAAAACCCCCCACTTCATAGGATGAGAGTCCTGACTCTCTGTCTGAGTCCTTTCCAGCATGTTCCGTTCCTTCTGCCCCACTGGACCACTCTCCCCCTTTCTATTACTAACATTCATTTATCTGTTGATCACATATTGTGTATCAGGAACTGTTTGAGGCATTGGAGATACAGAGGGAACAAAACAAAAACGTCTAGACTTTATGGAGCTCAAGTTTGACTGGAGGACAGATCATAGACAAACACGTAACAAGATTTCCGGTGAAATATAGGGGCAGACAGTGGCCAAAGGTGCTACTTTAGATAGGCAGTCAGGGAAGGCCTCCTGGAGGAGGTGACATGGCAGTAGAGGTCAGGCTGAGGCAAGAGCATTCCAGGCAGAGGAAGCAGCCACGTAAAGAGCCAGAGGTGGGAATGAACTTAGCATGTCTGAGGAACAGCTGGAACAGAGCAAGAGAGAGGAGTGTGGAAGGAACTGGGGCCACAGAGCTCAGCAGGGGCCCACACCTGCCCTTTCCATGTGCTCCACCCCCTTCCTCCTCCCCTAGGGTGTGCCAGGAATGCAGGAAGGTAACTATGGACATCTGAATGTCTGAGCTCAAAGGATGGAGGTCAATGGAGTCCAAGTCTTCCATTTTATAGATGAGAAAACTGAGGCCTCAAAGGGGTGGGATGACTTGTCCAGAACCACAGACAATTTGAATGCAGAGCTGGGGAAGGAACCTAGCTCTGAACCCCTGGCCTGCACTGTCTCTACTTAGACTGTCTCTACTTATCAGGGTCAGGAGACCTAGGAGGCCTTCCAACTTCATCTAATCCAAGTCCTAATCACACACAGAGGAACTAAGGCCCCAGGGTCAGGTGGCTCCATGCAAATGAAGAAAGGAGGTTGGCAGAGCCAGGCAGTAGAAGCAAAGAGCTGGCACTGGTGCATGCCTGTGTGGGTCTTTGCACAAGCCAGGCTTCCTCTGGCCCTAACACCCACGGCAATCAGTCATCACACCTTCCCAATGCACTAAGAAGGTGTGACGTTTGAAACCCACCACTGGTTAAAGTCTCCCTGGAGCCCGCCTGGCAGCTCTTTGTGAATCAGACCCTGCCAGGAGGGAAGGTGATTTTGACACACCGCCAACCATCTCCCGCTGTGTGACCTCCAGCAGGTCATCTTTCCGCCCTGGGTCTCAAGGCCCCATCTGTCAAAGGGTGTGGCAGGGGTTGGGAGGGGCATCAGAGGAGCTGCTGAACCTGGGAAATTTCCTCCCCAGTGCACACGACAAGAGCCAGTGTTCTTCAGAATCTGGAAGGCAACACATGCAAGTGCTCACCGCAGGACCTAGCACACATGACGTACTCAGCAGACTGTCATGTCTAGGGGGCAGGACACTGGCTGGGAGGGGGGATGCTGAGCTTGCCTCTTTTGCTCTGCAATTTCCAGTGAGCCACATCCTCTCTACAGGCCTCAGTTTCCACATCTGCAAACAGCAAATGTGAAGATCCAGGCAGTTGGCCGTGTGGCCTAGCTGAGGTACCTTCTGTTGTCCTGGACTCCTGTGGGAAGGAAGGAGGGGAGCAGGTAGAGGGGGTGCTGGGGATCTTAAGGAAGTATCTGAAGCACTGTTGACTCATTTTTTCTGCCTGTGGCCAAACTCTCTTAAGCTCCAATCACTGTCATGTTCACTGGCAACTCAGCCTGATCAGAAATGACTCCGTAAGTGAAACTGGCTCCTAAAACTTGGGGTTCAGATGCTGAGAAGCATACACTCATATTTAAATGTGGAAGGCAACTAGGGACAGCGGGAAGATCATGGGGCAGAGCCAGGACCTGAGCTGGAGGCGCAGATGTAACACTAGCCAAGTAGCTTCCACTCTGAGGATTTCAGTGACCCCACTGTGCAAGAGCAATCCAGCCACCGCCCCGCGCCTTCCCTGAGCACAGGAGCTATCCATCAAAACTCTGCAGCCCAGGGCCCTGCCCAGGGCCTGACTGTTCCCCAGGAAGATATAAATGTTACTTTTGGTTTGAAAACTCTATGGCTTGGGGAATCTGATGAAACAAAGGGGCTGCTAGATGGTGCATCAGTTGAACAGACACTCACTGGGTGCTCTGTGCCCAGTGTATCTCCCAGTCTTGCCCCCGAGAATGCAGAGTCCTGCAGAGACCTCCGGTCGCATTGCCCCAACCCCAGGAAATGTACTGCCCAGTACCACATTGTCCGTCTGCTGTCTGAGCTTAAGCCCCAACATGGCAGGACCTATTAAGGGGAGGTGGCTATAGAGAGGGGGCAAGAGCAGGCTGCCTTCTAACAGGAGGCCACCTCCCAGCCATTTGGAAATTGCTACTTGCAAGGCAACAGAATCTCGGTGACAGATTCTCATTTTATCATTACCCACGTCACAAGAAAGTATTGCGAGGAGGAGGAGCCAGGAAAGTCGATGCCTTAATCACTTACAGACCACGGAGGCCCCACTCCTGGCAGTGGAGGAAGATTTATTGTGGGGACGGGTGGAAAACAAAGAACAGTTGTGCAAACTTTACGGAACCACATTATGGGATATGCCTTTCCCATTTCCCACTGGCAAATGTGCTGGAGGCAGTTTCCAAAGGGGGACCGAGCTCCATTACCCAACCACGTGCAGACACAGTGCCCCAGCACGACACACTGGGCTGACCTGGCCAGGCCCACGGGTGCCCAGGTGTTGGCAAGTCTGGGTGCACGGTCCGACGCTGGTGGATCTGTGGAAGAAGGTTCCAGATTTGTATGGACTGCCTTTCCCAGGCCCCAATGTCCTCATCTGCCAATGGCCATGTGCCCACCAGACTAGCAACACTAAATGTTACCTCTGCCCATATCACAGTCCTATGTACAACCCTTCTGAGACTCTCTCCACTCCCTCAGGGTACAGTCCAATTTCCTTACACTAGACCTTGAGGCCCTTTGAGACCCAATTCCAATGTTTCTGCCCTCAGCCCCCATGCAGGTAACTTACTTCAAGACCAAAAGGACACCTGTGCTCCCCACAAGGTCAAGACTATCACATCTCAAAACCTTCACATGTGCTGTTTCCTTTCCCTGCAATGTGTCTTCTCATGGTCTACACCTGGAAAGTGCCCACCCACCTGTCAGAGCCCAGCTCTCACGACATCCTGGGGAAAGCCTTCTCCCTCCTCTGTGTCGGAGGCATTTGGTTAATTCCTTTGCCACCAGACCATTCTTCCTTTGACACTGTACCCCTTGCTTCGAGCACTGAACTTGGCACAGGGGGGCGTTAAGCTGTGTTGAAAGGTTGGTGGCCAGGTGAGGGTGGACAATACAGATTAGCCCAAGGCTGTCTCCCAAGGGAGGGGCACAGTTAAGGAAGGACTCTAAAGAAGGGCCCCTTCTCCTGAGCATTTGGGTCTTGGTGTGTCCAAGGTGACCGAGACCTTAGGGGTTACCTGGCCCATCACCCATTTAACAGACGAGAACAGGATGCTGAGGTCTGCAGCTGCAGCCATCCAAGTGAGCGCACAAAGCCAGCTCTGGTCACCCCATCTGTTGTCCAGCAGAGACAGAGCCTAGAAACGCTCAGTTACGAAGTTTGCCATTTCCAGGATGGCCCTTTCAGAAAAGATGGTCTGGACACCTTCTTAGAGTCACTGTTGATTTTATCTGACGTTTTCACTCCAATAAGACAACCGTTTCAATTCCATTTACATTAAGTTCAAAAGTTTTTTTCTTTAGTAGTTTAAATTCAATTCAAATAGTTGTTTTTTTTATCCTTTTTTTTTTTTTTTTTCATATTCCATAAAGCAATGTTGAGCTCACAAAACTTGGCCAGCACTCCTGTTCCCTCAAGTTTGGTGCTCCTGGGAATTCTCTGCCCTGTGAGAGCTTGGGACTAATGACTTCAAAAAATGGGGAGACACGGGAAGGAACAAGGGCTCCTGTTTTCAAGCATCGAATATGCGCCAGGCACGAGGTAAGTGCTACACATATATGATCTCATCTAGTTCTCACAACACTCTCCCCTCCATGCAGACAGGAAACCAAGGCTCAGAGAAGCCACATGACTTGTTTTGAGGTCTCACAGCTGGTTAAGGGCAGAGTAAGGGATTTGAACCTTAGTTCCCATCAAGTCAGCAGGCAACAGGCTCTCAAGGTGACTGGGGTGCTGGCTTTTTGAGAAAAATAGTTACATGCAATATCCATTAACTTCCCCACTTGGCTGAGGGCTCCTTGAGACCAGGCAGGATTTGATTTGTCCTGTGTGTTTAGCCATTGGTCCACCCTGGCTCAGAATTTACATAAGAAGGGAAAGGGGTGGGGGGTCAGGGATGGAGATAAGTAGAAATGGGGGATGGGGAATGGGGGTGAACCAGGGCAGGGTGGGGACAGAGGTGGAAGTGAGGTAGGGGTGGGCTGTGGAGCAGGGAAGGAGGGCATCCAGCAAAGCTGCAGGCTGAGGCCTCAAGGCCCAGGAACTACATTTGGGGAGCACATAGCCAACCAGTTCCGTTCCCGATGGGGAACCTAACCAGGAGGAACACACCAGTGAGGAACACACCGGTGAAAGTGACTTCTCTGCACTCAGAGGCCCGGCTGCAGGCAGGAGTACTGGACTGGGAGTCAGAGACTCAGCTTGAGCCCAGCAGCCCTGACCAGGGCAACAACGCCCGTCTGCAGAGCACTCTGCAGTCGCAGAGCACAGCCCCTCCACCCTACAGACACTTCGGGGGTGAGCATCACAGCTCCCATCTTACAGATGCAAAAACAGACTTGGGAGTGAAGTGTCTTGTCCAAGGCTGCATAGCTAGTGAGCAGCAGAGCTGGGATGAGTCTCCAACTCCATCTATCTCCAGTCCCTCTTGTCCTTCCCCAGGCATATTATTTCCATCTGGGGACTCAGTCTCCCCTCTGCACAGTGGCTGGTGGGGGACAAGGCTCTGACTTAATTGCAAGACCAGAGAACTGGAAGGACACTGGCTTCCAGGAAGCCTCTCCTTGCTAAGCCCAAGCCCCCTGGGTTCGCTTTTCCAAAACAGGGGAGGAAGAAAAGCATCCCAATGTAAGCCAAGATCTGTGGAGCTAAACCTTAGGCTCAATAGAAGAAAGGGCATTGGCATCTGTTAGGCCCCTATTAAACACAGTCTACTGCAGCCTCTGACTGCTAGGCACTATTGCATTTCACAGCACAGGAAACTGAGGCTCAGCACAGCCAAGCGACGCATCCAAGGTCACAGAGCCAGCCCATGGAAGAGGTGGGACTTCCAACAGCCTTTTCTGTTTCTTTGGGGACATTCATGACAGAACAGCCACTATCCATTTTAGACTTTCCTTCTCTTTTGCAAATGCAAATTGTCTAGAACAGCTATTACCATTTTGATACTTACTGTGTGCCATTGTCTAGTTTCTCATCAAAGCCTCACAACAGTCCTATTACCCCAATTTCATAGGTAAGAAAACCAAGGCTTATAGAAGTCAAGTTATACTTCTATACAATCACAGGCTGAGGGGTGGCAAAGCTAGATTTCAAATTCAGGCTTTCTTGCAGAAAAACTTCAAGCACCAGATTAGGGGGTAGACATGACAATCTTTAAGGTTCCACCAATGTTGTGACTTCATAGGAAACTACTCAGTAGGACAGAGTCCAGGCAACCTCACACAGCCTTGGAACAGAGAGAACAGATAATCACAGGGCAGAGCCTCTGTCCTAGGTAGGGGACTCAGCTCCTCCACAACAAAGGCCAGGCCAGGCACCAAAGGGCATGTGGTCCCCCCAGACACTTGGCCATGTTAGAATCCAGTGTTACACACAGCGCAACACATGCTGGGAGAACAGGAGGCATAGAGAAAGGGCAAGCTAAGGAGGGAGCACTGAACTGGGTTGTCAAGGATGTATAGGAGTTTGCCAGACTAGGAAAGGCATTCTAGACAGAGGAATCAGCAAAAGCCAAGACGCAAAGGATTTAAAGAACCTGGAGAATGCAAAGACTCTTTAGGAATTTCTTAGGGCAGGAAGAAATAAAGCAGGCATCCCTGGGCTGCTGTTAATGTACTGGATGACACAGGGCCATGGTGGCTGCTCTCTGCGCTTCAGCTTCCCCACTTAATAATGAGTGTAGACATGAGAAGTGACATGATCCCAGGAAGGATCATTAACGAGGACACTTCTGGATCCCAACTTGCAAGCTGCCTTTGCCCAAAACAGTTCTCCTTCCCAGACCCATGCAGTCCTGGATTGAGTTGAGGCGAGTTGAGGATAGACTTGGCGGCTTGAGAGGGTGGTACCACTTGGCCTCTTTGGGCTCATTTACAGCAGGATTCTCCAGGGCAAGGATTTTAAAACATGTTCCATTTTGCAGCTTTTTGATTTGACCAGAAACCCCAGCCTCCAGGAAGGGAGCTTGTTTCCAGGTGACTTATTTATTCTAAAGAGAGTGAAATGTTTTACTTTTCAACCCATGAGGTGTTCTCTACTCCAAGACAGAACAAAGGACCCATCAAGTCAGCAGGCAACAGGCTCTCAAGGTGACTGGGGCGCTGGCTTTTTGAGAAAAATAGTTACATGCAATATCCATTAACTTTCCCACTTGGCTGAGGGATCCTTGAGACCAGACAGGATTTGATTCCTTTCTGTGACCCCCAGGGCCCAGCCAGGGGGCACACAGCAGGTACTCAGTGACAGCTTGCTGAATGAGTTTCACATCTGGATATTCTCTCAATATTTGTAAACAGACTGATGATTCTATGCCTGGGAGGTGGCCTGGGGTCGTGGCTAGCACACAGTCTCTGGAGTTAGACTGAGACCTGGGTTTCAATCTGACCCCATCATGCATTTGGACCTGAACTTGGGCCAGAACTGGACTGTCCTTACCCTACCTGTAAAACGGGGATCATAATTCCAGTCTCCATGAATATTTTGAGGGCTGAGATCATGCATGTGGAAGCACTACATAAACTGAAAATCACCCGACAAGCGTCTCAATAATGATCCCGTCCCACTTGATCAACCTGGCCAAGCTTATAAAGCCAGGCTGCAAAACCTCAGCTCCTGGCTCCCCTCCCTCCCTCCATCATCCAGCAATAATATCACAAGACTCAAAAGCAGTGTTCTTCCCACAATGCCAGAAGTCTCACATCACAGCATCTTCATCTCTGCACCCCCAGCTCCTAGCACGAGGCCTGGCACACCAAAGCAAGGCAAGTGTTTCAGGGGGATGATTCTTTCCTAATTGGAGGGTCACTTTCCCACAGCTTAAACCTTCTCCGACTTTCGGTTATCAGCCCATTCAGGGCACCTTCCCTGCCCACTGATGCACACTTGCTGTGCAGTCCTGGGCCCCTGACCACCCTCTCTGAGTCTGTCTTCCCTGTTCTCTGTCTGTATGCGATGAGATGAACTGGTCGACCTGCCACTCATCCATTTCAGGGTCCTGGGTAATCCCTGGGATGAGCTTCAGATGTTGCAATGAGTCAGGGGTGTCTGCTGGCCTTAAAATGCTCAAGCCCATAGGGCTGGTCTCAAGATGTTGGGCAGGGGGCAGAGGGCAGCAGATGCACAGGGACTCCACCCACTGTGATTTGAAAAGCACAGCAGTGGCTCTGTTCTTCTGAAGGAAGAGGCTGGGCAAAGGTGGATAGGTAGAAGGCAGTGTGACCCATTAGAATGGGCCAGGGAGGTCATACAACTGAGGCAGATCATACAGCTGAGGCAGGTCATGCAGAGCAAGCCATTTTGCCTGCGAACTTCAAAAATATAGTTTTTTCTTCTGTAAACTGGGCATGGTAATTCATGGTTGGACATGGTATGTCTCAGAATATATTAATTCTCTTCTCCCTCAGGCTATTCCATGGCATATGAGCCCAGAATCCCAGTCAAACCTCTCTCCAGTTAACACTGGCAGGGCAGGTCAGCAGATATGGCTGGTATCTACCTCCTGCCACGTGGCAGACTGTGTGATCTTGGAAAGTGATTTGGCCTCTCTGGGCTCAGAGGTTTTTGTTTTTGAGACAGGGTCATACTCTGTCACCCAGGCTGGAGTGCAGTGGTGCGATCATAGCTCAGTATAGCCTCAAACTCCCTGGCCCAAGTGATCCTCCTGCCTCAGCCTCCCATGTAGCTGGGACTACAGGCATGTACCACCATGCCCAGCTAGGTGGGCAAAACAACAGACAGGGAACGGCTCGCATTGAGCCAGGATAAAACAATCTCTGAATCTCAGTAAGGAGCAACTCCCTTTAGCTCCCTCGCCCCTCCCAGCACCCAGGATTTTGTTTCTCAGGGGTTGGGGGAGGAGGGGTAAAGGTTTGGGGCAAGGCAAAAGGGAAGGCCAGAAGCCCCAGCATTCTGGGGAATGACCTCAAGTTTGGCCCAGGCTAGGAGGACAAGGCCCTCCCAGCAGGTCCAACCAGGTGGCTTGTGTTCTGAGTTCCCTGGCTAGTTAAGGCCAATCCATAAAACTCAGCTTTCAACCAGATCGATTTCTCTGGCCCTAGATTCAAAGGCACCTGGGACAGACTGGCAAACAGTGGAGAGGGGTGTAAGGAGTGGAGACCAGTGGCCAGTGCAGCTGCAGTGGCCAGACGAAGCTGGGCAGGATGAAACCCAGCCCGAGACTCCAGCAGCTCATGAGGACTGGGAGGACACGCATGGGCCTCCTGGGCCACAGGTCCAGCTGCCCCAGCCTAGCTCCAGGCCCCCTGCGCAGACACTGTCTGACTCAGAGCAGGTGATCTGCAAACGACTGCCAATGAACAAGATGCAAAGAATCAGGGATCCCTGGCAGATATCAAAAGGCAAGCAGAGTGCCTGCCCTGCCCAGAGCAACGGCCCACACACTGCCCTGCCCACCCTACTGACAGCAGAGACTGCTACAGAGTCTCAAGTCCAGCCCCTGCCATCCATTGACGGGCTCTTTTGAGCCACAGTTTCTTCATCTATAAATCAGCTGTAAATAACCCTGTCCTAAGCCCCAGGGCGACTGTACACATCACCTGAGATCAATGCTGGAGTGTGATGGGGAAGCAAGCACCTTCCCTTACATCATCTCTTTTATCCCTAATCACAACAACCCTAAAAGGCAAGTACTATTATTGCTCCATTTTACAATCAAATATGCTGTAGTTCAGAAAGGGTAAGTCACCAGCACGAGGCCACACAGCTGCCAAGTGACTAAACCAGGCTGGGTTCCAGGTCTGTGTGACTCCAGACCTGGGCTTTTCACCTCTGCACATGCCTTCCGGACTGCGCTCACAGCTTTGGTAAAACTCCTCACCAAAGTATGGGACTCTTCTCATGCCTATTGTTGTTTTATAAAACCCAAGGTGGAGAAGGGCATTGTCATGACTTCCTTTTTCACTCTGCCTCTCTCCTTGATGTGGAGAAAAGCAAGCTACAGTCTGCTAATTTCTGCAGTTGCAGACAATCAGAATTCCGGCCGTCTGGGAGAATCAACCTAAGAAAGCATGAAATTAATCTGTTCAAAGTTAACGTCTTGGAGGCGTCGCGTCAGTATTTGGGTTGGACGCATAACCTTGTTATCATAACACAGACGAAGCCTCACATTTAATAAGGCTGAGACAACTCGGGCAACGTAAGAAACATAACAGGATATTGCAAAAAGATTAGGGAGCTTCCTCTGGACAGTGTGGATGGGCCGTGCAGAGGGCAGGGTGGGGGATAGATGGTGCCATTGACCCTGGGGGCCCAGCAAGTCCCTAGTCCCAGGCCTGGCCTAAGGACTAAGATGCTCAGGCAGAGGGGAGCAGGGCTCCTCTCAGCACATTGAGGCCTGCCTGGTGCAGGAGCAGAGGCTCTGCTGGCTAAATGTAAGCCAGCTGCGAGAATGGGAGTGTTCCAGTCAGAAGGGGTAGGGGAGGCTTACCTCATGAAAGAACTGTGGAAACGGCTGCTGGAAAGATAATAAAAGGATTAACTGCTATTTTAGTGGGCCATTTACTCTTCAATCAAAATGTCTCATCTATTTCCTGTTCTCCAGAGGCTCTGGGTCCAAAATTCCTTTGTCTATTACAGTGCATGGTAGCAGAGGCCTGTCATGAAAAATTAATAATTTTACAGGGAAGGGAGATTTTACTTATCTGGGTGCTGGTTGAGGCCCACCCCTTCCCCTGGGTTACCCACCGTACTAGCATCATGGACGAGGGGGAGCACGCCCACCCCACCGCAGGCAAGAGGAGTCCAGGGGAGGCTCTGACAAGCCTCCGAAGCCCAGATCACTGCTGCTGTCTCCAGATGGTGACACCTAGTGGGGCTGGCCATAAGAGCCCAGAGAATAGTCAGTTTAGCAGATCTACACAAACAAGAGCATTGCAGTTTAGAAAGATGCAGGCTCGAGTCCCATTCCAATGGTTACTAACTGTGTAACCCTGAGCAAGTTATTTTTATTACCATTATTATTCTTAGCCTCTATTCTTATTATAACTGTTATTGTTTCCAACTAGCTGTGTGACCTGGGGCAAATTATGCAATCTTCCTGAGCCTCAGTTTCCTCGTCTGTAAAACGGGGGTTCACAGTATCTACCCCACAGCGTTGTGTTGAGGACCAGGTAGAGTTGTCACTTAGAATAGCACCGGTTCACAGTCTGCACTTGGAAGCTGCTTTCCAGTATTATCATCACCACAATCCTAAACCCTGGAAGAGGCAAGACCAAGTGTTCTCATGGGAGCAAGTGGAAGGCCTGCCAGACCCCACCCAACCTTTGTTTCTTCATCTGTAAAAACCCTTGGTTTTACAGGACTTGTAAGGATTAATACTGATAGATGAGTGTAGACATAGCTTGATATCACCTCCTCCATGAAGTCCTTCTGGGCCTTCCTTCCCTGGGCCTATGCAAACTCCATCCCAGGACCTGCCACTCATCTCCCACCCATCTCTGAGCATGAGCGTCCCCAGGGCAAGGACCATGGCAGGTCCAAGTCTGGGTCCCCAGAGTCAGGCCTCAGCCAGTATAAGCCAGGGTCCTGTGAAGTCTGTGGAATCAAGTGAAATCCTGGCAGCCTGGCCCCAGAGAGAGAAACCCTGAGTCCGCACTGAGTAACCCGGGCCCCTCTGACCCCTCGCTGGGCCCTGCTTCCCAAGCTAGAAAGTGGACGGGGAAGGCCTAGATCCTCTCCAAGTTCCCGCATGTCCAACACATATACTCTTCTGGATGCCGTGATTCCGCACAGAGGCCTCACTGTGAGAAGACCACTAACCACAGACAGAATCCAGGTGTAAGACAGTGTCCTATGGAGTCTTGTCAAGGTTTCTTTGGGTCACAGAGCCTCCACCTAGGCCCCCACAGGCACCCATGGGCTCACCCATAAGAGAGAATCTGTGAAGGAGAACTGTGGCTCAGCAGCTGTCAGCTCCAGGGTCTCGGGGAGAGATGGGGGCCCAGCTGGTTCCCAGCAGCCCTGGCCTGGCCTGCGTGCTGTCTGTTGGTCAACTCCTTCTAGGCAGGGTCATGTGTCACAGGACCCCCAGACAAGCCAGGGCATCGCTAGGGGCTGGCCCAGCCACCAGGCTTCCTCCAGCATCCTGTCAGCCCAAAGGCACAAGGTAAAGTCAAAGTCTCAGCCCGTCCAGTGCACTCTCCCTACCACTGCTCCACACACCAGAATGCTAACCACAAGCTCCCTCCTCCTGCTTCCCCTCCGCACAGGCCATTCACTGCTGCTCACTTGTTTACAAAGCAAACTCTTTCTCCTCCTTCAAGACCCAGCCTCCTGAAGCTGCAGAAACAGAACCTGTCCGACGCCCCGCTCCCAGCTCCACAGGTGGGTGGGGCCCACAGGAGGACAGAGTTTATGCTGCTGACTGCCAGTGTGTCCTGCCTCCTTCCTGGCCCCTACAATGTCACCCTGGGCTCTGAGTGGGGACACTATGCCCCTTCCCAGACCAAGTGCTCCATGAGTGGGGGTCCAATGACAGTGTCAATGTGCAAGTGTGAAACAGCTTGACTTTGGCTATGGCACCAGCCCCAGCACACCAGCCACGCTGCTGCCCTGATGCCTGGGTGCGCTGGGCAGTGGCCCTGGTGGCCCATGTTTCTCATCACCAAGCACACCCTGAGGTCCAGCTCTGGGCAGGTACCTCTCCTGGTGGGCTGGCTGGGCCTCGGAGGTGGCACAGCAGTTAGGCTGAGTGTATCAGGGAGTGCTCCTAGCCTCTGATACAGCTATTCCCCCACAGATGGGACAGAAATGACCTATCACAGAAATGACCCATCATAAGGGCCGGAGGCCTGTGTACCCACAGTTAATATGCGTGCGTGTGTGTGTGTGCGTGCATGCATGTGTGTGCGCACGTGCGCATGCACGCATAATGCTAGTGCCAGAAACCTGTCTCAACTCCAGGAAGAACGCCGCTGGTACGACCCAGGGCCTTAGCTAGTAATCCTGGGCCCCAGCCCAAAGCCTGCCCTGGGGACCCACAGCTCTCCAGCCGGGTGCCTGTGAGGCCCCACTGTTCCTTGGTGGAAGCCAAGGCTGTAGGCAGCACCAGAAGGCCCAGGGAATCTCACTGGGATGGGTGGCGGTGAGGGCCCAGTGCTGGAGGAGAGCATGTTCTCCACATCTCATTTGGCCACCAGTAGGTGGGACATGGAGCAAACACATGGAAGAAGAGGGTGGCCACACCTGTTTTTCCAATCGCACGTGCACACAGCCCCGGGCCCTGTGGCATGCTAAGATATATCTAATGCCTCAGGGTGGGGGACTGGGCACCTGATGAGTATGAGGGCCCCTCTGCCACAGTTTCCAGTGACAGGGGCAGTGACCATCTTCACCAGTGGCTACATCCACAGCATGGGTCCTTCCCTCCATGACCACAGGGATCTCAGTCAGCCCCGAGGAAGGAGTCCCAGGTGGCCTCTCCTGGGGCACTGGGTGGGTGCTGCTGTGCCAGAGGGGCTGGGGTGAGGCCTGGTGGCCAGTGGGAACTCACCATGCATTTGTTGGGCTTCTCGCCAGAGTGCACCCGCATGTGGATGAGCAGCTTGTAGCGGGCATTGAAGGGCTTGTAGCGGCGCACACAGCCAGCCCAGAAGCAGGTGAAGTCCTCGCCCTTGCGCTGGTCGATGTGGCTCTTCTCGATGTGCCGCACCAGCTCCTCCTGCTGCTCATAGGCTGCACAGCAGTCCACCCAGCGGCACGCCTGCTGCCCGGCCACTACCCTGCCCGTCAGGCCCAGCCCCAGGCCTCCAAGGCTCGGGCCAGGCGGCAACTGAGACAGGGGATAGGGGGGCGGCAGGTCCTGCTGGTGAGGCCCAAAGAGCTCTGAAAACTCATCCGCGGGTTCCTGCTTCAGGAAGCTCGCCTTCCGGCAGGCTTCAAGTTGCAAGCTGCCCTCATGGCTGTCCGTCGATGCAGGGCCAGGCCGGGCCCGCTTGGAAGGGCCCCCGGGGTCTCCCGCCAGAGGGGGGCTCCGGAGTCCATTTACACAGGTGACCAGAGACATCTGGGAGGAGCGGATGATGGAGGTGACGTCGGAGGAGGCACAGGGTGAGGAGGAGGCTGGGGAGGTGGGGGGTAGGCCCAAGAGGCAGCAGCGCTTCAGGCTGCCCTCAGGGAGGTGGGCCTCGGGCTGGGGGCCAGGGCCAGAGCTGGGTTCGCTGCCCAGAAGGTAGCAGGAAGGTGCAGGGGTGGTGAGGCTTCGGCCCGGGAGGTCCAGGTCTGGGTGCAGGCAAGTGGCCGGCGGGGCCCGACAGTGGGCAGACAGGGACGTGCGGGCCTCTGCCATGGCTTGGTAGTTGGGCAGCGACTCCTGTTTGATGTGTTGTGTGGTTGGGAGGCTGCCGTTCACATAGGTGGCCTGGGGTCTGGGCGACCTGGAAGACAGTGGCCAGAGAGGTCATGAGAGGCTGGGCATGCCACAGAGGGAAGGCCCAGGCGGGGGCAGACAGGGAAGCTGAGGACCAAGGAATGGACAAGCCCAGGGCAGGAAACAGAGGCTGAAGGCTGAAGGCAGAGAAACAGCACCTACAGATTGGTTGTCTGGAAAACAAGACAGAGTGTAAAGGAAAATGGGGAGAGAGAGAGAGAGGAAGAGGAGGGCTGGGGAAGGAAAGAAGAGGCAGGAGGCCAGGCACAATGGCTCATGCCTATAATCCCAGCACTTTGGGAAGTCAAGGCAAGAAGACTGCTTGAGTCCAGGAGTGTTCAAGACCAGCCTGGGCTACATAGTGAGACTCTATCTCTACAAAAAAATTTACAAATTAGACAGGTGTGTGGTTGTGCACCTGTAGTTCCAGCTACTTGGCAGGCTGAGGTAGCAGGATCGCTTGAGCCCAGGAGGTTGAGGCTGCAGGGAGCCAAGGTCATAACATGCACTCCAGGGTGAATATGGTGAGACCACCAGGAAGGAGGACCTTGCATCCTTTTACCAAAGCTCAGCACCCCTACCCAGCCCCGAATGCCACGCCATCCTGCCTCCCAGGGGCTTCCCTGCTCCCTCTCCGTGGCCTTCTAGTGAGTTCTCCAGGAAGAAGGCTGAGGCTGGCATTTTGAGGAACACCCAGATCCAGGGTATATTAAATTCCACTTACATGTCCCTTAAGTCTTTCTTAATTTTTGTAATCTAGCTTAACTTCCACAAATGCTAATCGTATGACACTTTGCCCCAAGCAGCCTGGCCTTTCCACTGTTAATGTCAGTGCATGCGGGAGTGTGAAGTGCAGTCCTGGTGGGGGTGTCTCAGGAGGAACTGAGGCAAAGCTTCTGAGGGGTCCCAGGGATTCAGGCCCTCACAATGTGTCTGCATGAAACTGCGATTTTGGGGAAAAGCCATGGTGCAGGCCAGGCAGGGCAGCCCATGGGAGTACGTGGGTTTGAGATCAGGCTCAGCCACATTCAGCCATGCAAACTTGGGCAACGTCCTTTGCCATCCTGGGCCTTTCTCCTCCTCTGGGACATCAGGTGGATCCTTCCCATGAGAGCAAGGGTGGATATGTGGGCACGGCTGCGGTTTGCCAGGTGACTGTCTTCACCACACAGGTGGGATACAGGTGTCCAGAGGGCCTCTCCCAGATGTGGAGCATTCCCTCCGCCACTGTGCAGGAGGCCAGGCTTAAAGGACGCAAGGAGATTCCTGCACTGATGCTTCCACCATTCTGAGTGGCGGGACCAGGTAAGGTGCAGAGAGGGACGGCAGGGCCTGCCTGTCACCAGAGCACTCTGAAAAGGGGAAAGGTCAGGAAGGTGAGGCGGGGCTGAGGGTCAGGAAGCCCCTCTGGCTGGCTAGGCAGAACAGGAAGCCTGATGCTATGCCTGAAGTCTGGCTAGAACACCCCATGCCACCTCATCCCATCTGAACCTCAGTTTCCTTGCCCGTAAAATGGGGGCTAAGTCTACCTTAGAGGCTGGCTGCCAGATCGAGTGAGATGGCCCCGTGACAGCCCTCTGCGAGGGGGATGGCAGGGTGAAGGGAGCTCTTTTCGCTGCTGTTCTACCGCCACTGTCTTGGGGCTCTCTGAAGCCAGAGCTGTGGGGTCATCACCTGTCCCTCGGTTTCCCAAGATGGCCTTGCAGCTCCAGCCCCTCTATCTGTGGCTCCCTGCAGCTGCAGCATCCCCGTCTCCAGTCATGAGGTAGAGGCGAGGGGAATGGACAGGGAAGAGGGAAAGCCAGAGTCTGGAGGCCCTCAGACAGCATGGGCTCCAATCGCATCACACACAGGTGGGAAAGGGGCTGAGAGGGCGCAAGGCCTGCACGCAGGCGTACAGCAGCAAGCCGGGGCCAGGCCTGGCCAGAACCCCCATTCCCCTTCTCTGGAGTGCAGGTGTTTTTTCCTATGTTGAACTGACCTGAAGCTCCCCCTGAATGAAGGGGAAGGGGAAGGGCTTTTCTGTTTGTTTCTCAACTACACCTAGCGACCTCTTCCCTCCCAAGAACCATAATCTAAGTGGTCATTGGGGGAGTCAGAAGGAGGTTTGAGTCCAAGGTAGAGAGCAAACACGCATCTCCTCTCCCCAGGGCTGGGCACACTGCCCCCACCATTGCCAGCAGAAAGCTCTGAGTATCTTAAAGATCTGATGGAAAAGTGGTAACTTTATAGGGCTTAAAAAAAATAAAAGCAGGTCAGGCGCGGTGGCTCATACCTGTAATCCCAGGATTTTGGGAGGCCGAGGTGGGCAGATCACCTGAGGTCAGGAGTTTGAGACCAGCCTGACCAACATGGAGAAACCCCGTCTCTACAAAAATACAAAAATTATTCAGGCATGGTGATGCACGCTTGTAATTCCAGCTACTCAGGAGGCTGAGGCAGGAGAACTGCTTGCCCAGGAGGCAGAAGTTGCAGTGAGCCAAGATCGTGCCATTGCACTCCAGCCTGGGCAACAAAGCGAGACTCCATCTCAAAAATAAATAAATAAAAGCAGAGCTGCTCCTCAGGGGACTGTGATCCTGGGCCTGGCAAAGGCAGGCATGGGCAGGAGTTCAGCCAGGAAAACATCTGTTTGGAGCAGTCCCTTGAAAATGGCTTCAGGTAAATCAACCAACACCAAGAGAAGAGAACAGCGGTAGCTTCTGTGACTGAGTTACCCAAGTGACTAAGACTGACAGCAAAACCTTGCGCAGCATCAGGTCGGGAGGGTGACTCAGGCCTTGGTGTCTTGTGGCTCCCCATATGCACTGAGGAAGTACTGCCTCCCTTCCTCCACTGTACTGTGAGGCCCAGGAAGTGGTTCCGGCCTGGCTCTGCTGCTGAGCCCTGTGCACCCCAGGACAACTCCCATCACATCTCTAGAAACTGCAAGCCTGGGTCTCTAGACAGAGTGAACAACTGCTGAGCTGCTGAACGTGCCGGGTGCCTTCCCAAGGGTCATCTAATGCAATCCTAGCACAGCAGAAGACGTGGTACTATCTGCTGAATTCATGACTACACGCCTCACGGGAGATTCCGCTATCTGTTTTACACTTAGGAAAACTGAAGCGACCTGCCCGAGCCTGCAAGGCAGTGATAGAGCAGGAACTGGAATCTGGATCTGTGTGACTCAGAAGGTTGGGGCTCCAGCTTTGTCTATAGAATGATTTCGTCTGATGACTATTACATTCCTTACAGCTTCAATGTTCTAAGTATCAGAGATACACATGTTCTTCTGTCCATAATCCTGGACCCTGGAAGGGAGCTGCTGAGATTGGGATAGTCAGTGTTTCTCCAGCAGAGACTCAGGGGAGAGGTAGGGATCTCAGATTTCATGCCCCTGAGGGGTCAGCAACTGTAGTCTGAATGAAGGGTCAGTGATTTCACTCAACAGGCTTTTCACTCTGTGCTAGGTGACGCTGAAGGAGTGGGGAAGACCAGGTCCCTAACCTTGGGCAGCTCCCCTTCCAATAGGGGAGTCTGTGGACCAGTCCCCTGAGAGAACATTTACATTCTGCTGAGGAGTAGGTAGAGTTCTGGTGAACAGAACTAGTTATGTAGCCTCTCTAGCCTCAGTTTCCCCACTCAACGGCAGTTGGGGGTTGAGAGCATTAATGCATAAAAAGTGCTCGGCCCAGTGAAACCCCATCTCTACTAAAAAAAAAAAAAGAAAGAAAGAAAGAAAAAAGAAAAAAACTACAAACAATTAGCTGGGCGTGGTGGCTGGTGCCTGTAGTCCCAGCTACTTGGGAGGCTGAGGCAGGAGAATGGTGTGAACCCGGGAGGCGGAGCTTGCAGTGAGCCGAGATTGTGCCACTGCACTCCAGCCTGGGCGACACAATGAGACTCCGTCTCAAAAAAAAAGAAAAGTGCTTGGCCTGGGGTGTAGTGCGCAGTAAGCACACCACCATCATTTTTTATTAGCCGTAGGATCTGGGCCTCCTGGGACCATGAGGACTGAATAAGAGAATGTACACCCGAAGGAGTCACTCAGGAAACTGGGGCTATTTTTATTAGTATTAGAGAGTTAGGCTGGAGGCAAGGAGACGGCTGGCGCAGGAGCCCAGGCGCTAGTTGCAGGGTCCTGAGATTGGGAGGGGCAGGCACCAAGAGTGGAGAGAAGGGGCCCCAAACATAAGCCCATTGGGCGGTTGGGGGAAGGCACGGAATTCGGATCAGGTGTGGCACAGGGGTGGGGATCTGTTTTCCTTTAGGAAAATGAGTGAGTCTGAAAGTGTCAGCTCAAATTCAACCCTATTAAATTCAATTTAATAGGGAGGGTATGGGGGCACAGCAACTTAGACTGATGCCGGCGTAGAATTCTACATACAGACTCTCCTGTGCCGTAAATTGTCAAAATGATATTCAAAATGACAAATGATATTTCTGACCGTCTCTAGCAAAAGAAAAAAAAATCCTCTTCCTTAGCTTTTCCTAGATTAGCATAGCTTCTACCCTGAGAGATAATAGAATGAATTTCACCAGGGAAATTGGATACCACTGGAGAGCCTCCAGAGAAGAATCCAGTAGATAAATGCATTTGACTGTCACCAAACAATGCACAGCTCAAAGTCTAAAAGACGCTTCATCCTTGCTATGGACTGATTTGTGTGCCCCCAAAATTTATACGTTGAAGCCCTAACACCCAGTGTGACCGTGTTTGGAGATACAGCCTTTAAATAAATAATTAAGGCTAAACGAGGTCATAAGGGTGAGATCCTACTCTGATAAGACAGGTGTTCTTATAAGAAATGAGGGTCGGGCACGGTGGCTCATGCCTGTAATCCCAGCACTTTGGGAGGCTGAGGCAGGTGAATCGCTTGAGCCCAGGAGTTCGAGACCAGCCTGGCCAACATAGTGAAACCCTGTCTCTACAAAAAATTAGCCAGGTGTGGTGGCATACGCCTGTAGTCCTAGCTGCTGGAGTGGTTGAGGTGGCAGGATCACTTGAGCCTGGGAGGTTGGGAGCCTTGGGAGGCTGAGGCAGGAGAATGGTGTGAACCCGGGAGGCGGAGCTTGCAGTGAGCCGAGATCGTGCCACTGCACCCCAGCCTGGGTGACAGAGTAAGACCCTGTCTCAAAAAAAAAAAAAGAAAAAAAAAGGAGTTAGGGCACAGGCCGAGGGATGGCCACATGAGGACTCGGTGACAAGACGGCCACCTGTGAGCTAAGGAGAGAGGCCTAAGAAGAAACCAAACCTGCTGGCACCTCAGTCCTGCACTTCTAGTCTCCAGAATGGTGAGAAAGCAGAATTCTCTTGTTTAAACCACCTAGTCCATGGCATTTGCTATGGCAGCCTAAACAAATGAATACACGCCTAAAATCAGAAGTTTTACTAATATCAAAGGAAGCCAGAAGGAATCTAAATTCTCAAAGGAAAATGGTTGCACTTGGGAAGAACAGCATCCTTCTATTGAGGAATTTCTCCACTGTGGGGCTCCCGCAAGAACGTAAACTCCATCGGGGGAGATCTTTGCTTCCTTCACCAAGATGCTCCCAGCACCGACCACAGTGCCTGGCACATGACAGGCACTTGACAAATGGCTGGTGAAGGAATAAACTGCAAACCAGCCACTGGGCAAATGTTTAGAATCTCTGGTCTGTGAAGCAGGCCTCAGGCCAGCAGCCCCAGGCAGTGGGTGAGAGGCCTGGGGCTAAGCTCGTGTGCACAGAGGCCTGTCTGTGACTGACCTGACTGTCAGCAAACCAGAGAGCACCAAGGCTGCTATGGTTTGAATATCTGTTCCCTCCCAAACTCATGCTGAAACTTAATCCCAAATGTGGCAGTGTTGAGAGGTGGGGCCTTTAAAAGGTGACTGGGTTGGGTCATGAAGGCTCTGCCTCATGTATGGATGAATCCGTTCACGGGTTAAAGGATGATCATGGGAGTGGGAGTGGTGGCTTTATAAAACGAGAGGGACCCGAGCTAGCGTGCTCAGCCCCTTCACAGGTAATGCCCTGTGCCACCTCAGGACTCTGCAGAGGCCCAGCCAGCAAGAAGGGCCTCACCAGATGCAGCCCCCCAATCTTGGACTTAGCCTCCAAAACTATAAGAAGTAAATTCCTTATATTTATAAATTACCCAGTGCCAGGTATTCTGTCAATATCTAACAGAAAACAGACTAAGACAAAGACACAACTGAGACCCCAGGAGAAGCTGTAGGAGGCGGGTGTCAGCCCAATGCACACCCTAATGAGACAGGGTGGCTGGCACTGGAAGTGTGCAGGCACTGAGCAGACAGCTACCCAGCAGGGCTTTGTGGGCCATGGTCTCCTGGGGCAGAGATGGCACGTGGGAGGAATCCCTCTCTGCCCTATCAGCAGTTCAGGGTTTGACACTCCATAAACTCTGAGCTGGGTTTTCCTTCCCCAACCTACCCGTGAATCTTCCTCTTCTGAAATGATTGATTCTCTGTGAAAAGCTCCGTCTGCTTATTCGGCAGGGAAACACCTCAACAGAACCATCCTTGTGTCTCTCAGAAGGCAAAGCAGGAGGTGCAGGATCTAGGCCAGGCAGCCACTTCTGAGCTACGGGCCCCTTGTGCCTCCATTTCCCCATGTGTCCCCCCAGCTAAACACAGGAGGTGAGGCCTGACGCCCTTGGTCCTGGGGCCTCCTGGGAGTGTCCACAGAAAGCAGCTGCCCACACCTACCTGTTAGGGTGGGGAAAATGCAGCAGCCTCTCACAAGCTTGGGGGTGAGTCCGAGGTGGCGGGCTTCCTGCAGGGAGAAACAGGCCCTGGCAGCAGGTGGGGCCAGGGCCCTCAGCAAGGTCCAGGTCCAGCAGGCTCTTCTCTGAGCCCGGGGTGCAGTGGCCATAGCTTCCATTCACTAGGCAGAGAAAGACAGGGAGAGAGGGATACAGTGAATATGAACAGCCTGCTGAGGGGTGTGGGGAGAGGGCAGTCCCTGGGGTACAGCAAGGGACAGGGCGCCCAGAGCCAACACTCACTGCATCCCTGCTGCATGCAAGGTTCCAGGATACCTCATCTAATTCCCACAACCACCAGCAGGATCGATAATAAAATCCTCCATTCTCAGGTAGGGATGCTGGGTCTCTGGTGGTTAAATGACTGTTACATGAACACTGGACACCTCCTATGTACAGACACTGTTCTAGGTGCAGGAAACACTGGTAAACAAGAGAAAATCCGAGTCTCTTGGAGCGTACAGTGTATTATCCTCATGTTAACCACATGGTGCTCATGAGGCAAGGTGTGAGAACACCAGCTGGGGCGGGTGGCTGCTCGGCTGCGCTGCTGCCCACAGGCCAGAGGGAGCAGGGCTGACATGTGGATGTCAAGGAGTAGGTGCTCACTAAACAGCATCTGGTACTGTTAACACAAAAGCTCAGTCTACGTTGCCTTCCAAATTGTGTTACACCATAGAAGCACAGTGTGCAGTTATACCTCGCTATCACCTGATTCCTCCACAGCCTGCTTCATGCCCTGCCTCGCCCTGCTAGTGGGTTTCTAGGAAGATTAACTGAAGCAGTTGATGTGAAAGTGCTGAAAAACCACATAAAGTGTAACAAAAGAGTCAGGTGTGCTTGTTCGAAGCTCCTTCCCCTCTCTGGGCCTCAGTTTCCTCATCTACAGAAGAAGGAAACACACCTCCAAACTCTATCTTCTTACGCTGTCCTATAACTCACAGAGCAAAGCTAGGGAGGAAAGGACATGAACTTTGGGGGCTGAGAGACATACTCTGCCCCAAACCAATTCCATAACTCGGACAAATCCCTGTGCAGGGTGGACCCTGTTTCCCCTGTGTAAAATGGGGCCAGTTTCACCCGTTCCCTAGTGATGCTGTGAGCCTCTGAGAACAGAGGCACAAAGTCCCTGGCACAGTGCTGAAACCTAGCAGATATGCCAAGAAGGAAAATTGTTCTTATTGTTAAACAGCACTTCAACAATTACAAAGTGCCTTGCAGATACAATAAAACATGATTGATAGGCCCAAGTATGGCCAACACTGAGAAAGATAAACCATTAAGACGTGAAAAAAACCTGGTCCCAGAACATGATTGACTCCTTACCACGAGGAAAAGGACATCAGCAAGAGCAGCATCTGCCAAGCAGCCTGTGTAGAACCAGGGCTGGGGACGCACACCACTGTCTCACTTGAGCATCCCCACTGCTGTCCAAGGGAGGCCCGAGTCTCACTATCCCCATTTTACAGAGGACAAAACAGAGGTGTGGGAAGGTTCAATTACTCACCCAAGAACACACAGCTAGGAAGCCTCTGAGTTGGATTTCCGGATCAGATCTGTCAGACCCAAACCCCACATCTTAATCGCTATGTAATAATAAGAAGCCTTTTAGAGAGTCCGCCCCTGAGGATCCCTGTCCCTCAACCCTAATTCTAGCCTGCCCACAAGGCAGTTCCTTCGGCACACTATTATCCCCGTGCTGAGGCCGGGCACTCAGTGCTAACTAGCCACGTGCCATAGCTCTGGAGAGGCACCAGGCATGTGCTTGCCGAGCACGTTCCAGTCTGTGGATGAGCATGCAATGCTCACAAGGTCCCAGGGCAGGTGAGGTGCTCATACAGGAGCCTCCAGGTTCCCAGTCACACGCGAGCCTGTGGAGAGGACTCGGCAAACATCTGCTCCCACGCCACCTTCCCAGCCCCAGCCCCAGCCCCAGTCCTGGCCCGTCCTGCTGCAAGCAATGCTTTTTCCCACTGGCCCTGGCTGCTGCCTGGCCAGCCCCTCACAAGCTTATGTTTTAATAACTGGGCTTTTAATTAAAATGAAATCCCTGGTAACAAATGTGAATGGCCTGAGTTAATGAGAGCAGGCTGCTGCTCATTTAACTCCGTCTCTGCTTGGCCGTCTTTGCTTTTTCCAAATCGTTTCTGCATGCAATTTTATTGTCCCATTGAGGCAAACCCTGGGACTGGGCCTCAGAAAACTGTGGATAATTTTATGACCATTAATAGCATTTGGAGCAGAGAGTGCTTAATCATCACATGGGGCAGTTTCACCAGGGTCTTTCTCCCAGAGTCTCTAACGTGGGTACCGTTCAGAGCTTCCTTCCAGGACTCACCAGGCCCCTCTGGGGCCTTGGGTTACTCCTCCCCTCCTGCACTTAGGAGGCTGTGTGCAGTGAAGGAAGACAGGCCCTAGAAAGGGTGGAGAGGCAGCACCTACCAAGCCCTCATCCATCAAGCCCTTCAAGGGTCCATCCCTGTGGGGCAGGGGCAGGACAGCCATTTCCCAGATGAGAAAGGCAAGGTTTGGAGAGAGATTCTGTGCCTTTGAGCAGGCCTGGGGGTCTGTAAGAGGCAGAGCCATAGTTCAAACCTAGATCTCCCAGACTTCGAAGCCCACAATCTGCTGCCTCTTGGCCAATTGCTGAATAACCAGAGACCCCTAAATAAGTGTCCCCACCTTTGACTCCAATGAGGGTCATGTTGGAGAGCCTCTGGGAAAGTAAAAAGTAAAACCATCATAATGATGTCTAAGCTTTAATCTTTGCAATAATTCTGCCAGAAGGGTAAGCCCACTCCACTGACAGATGAGGACACAAAGGCTCAGAGGGGTCAAAGCAGTTTGCTAAGGTCACACAGGGAAGAAGGGGCTGAGTGGAGATCAAACCCATCACTTCTACGGGAAGAAATAGTCTATACCCAACAAACTACTGAGGACTGTTAGCTTCTTTTCCTCTGGATACAGTAAAAGGTTTTCCTGCAGTAAATAAACAAGCCAGCTTTGGGAAGGAGGGAGGAAGGCGCCACTCAGGTCATAGAATGGTGCCACTTAGTGCTCTAGGCTCATTCAAGCCCTTGTCTGCTGGGACCCTCACAGTGCTCTGGGTAGAAACATCAACCTCCCAACTTTGCAGAGGGACACTGAGCACTGGAGCCAGCAAGTAGCCACTCAAGGTCATATAGTAATTGCTGGCATAGCCGGGGCCCAAAGTTGGTTTCTCAAAGCCTAGACTCTGCCCTGGGATACCTGCTGTCTCAGAGACTGGAAGTTAAATCCAACGTTGCAACACGTGTCCCAGAAGTGCTGTTGGGACTCTCACCGCTACCCATCACGGGTCTACATCTGCCAGGAAGGATGTAGGCACTGCCTCGTCTGTTGTCTTGCCTCCCTGTCCCCAATAGCTTCACAAGACCCAGATGGAGGAGGTCCACTCCTGTTCACTCTCCATCTCCAGACAGCATTGATACATGGATCCTTCCCTGGGAAAGCTGGGGGAGCAGGGGTGCCCTAGAAAGGGGTTGGCATCTGCAACCATGTCTCACTCTGTGCCACAGGGGGCCAAGAGCCAACCTTGGGTCTGGCTTTCCCCATGCAAGTGAAGTTCCTTTGGAGACTTACAGGGTGATGGAGTCCTGTATTTACTTTTACAAGTTAGTGAGAAATCCTAGAATGTCAGAGTTGGGACTGGCTGACCATCTACTTCATTAACAGATAAGAAGCTAAGGCTCAGAGAAGGAAAGGGCCTGCCCCAGCCACACAGCAAATCCATAGCAGGGCCTGGATTGGCACTTTTTAAGCTAGGTAAGAATGTGGTTTGGTTGTCTCATCAAGCGTCAATCTTCCTATCTGTAAAATGGTGCTAACACCTAACTCACAAGGTTGAGGTGACAAATGAGAATATGAACATGATGCATTTGGCATGAGGTCTCGCTCACAGTTAGTGCTTAAAAAGTAAAGTGATGATAATTATTTCTCTTATTTCTCCTTGAGCCTGGGGCAGGGAGACAGGGACCTGTAAGGGAAACACGCTGTCCCCAGAAAGGGCAGGTCTGGATGATTCTAAGGCCAGACTCAGAATGACAAACCCCCAAGACTTGGGATTCAGTACATGCAGGATGGGGCAGCCTGAACGAGGTCACAGCCAACAAATCTGAAGCAAACAGCTCTAGTTACACACCAGAGAGCTTTGCAAATTACCATAATGACTTGGCTATAAAGCGGCACCACATATAAGGTGACTCCCCACAAGAATTTTAATTTATGCTGAACCCTGCCAAGTCTGCGTGAGAGTGGACAATGATGCATTCAGCATCTAAGACCCAGAGGCTGCCTCCTTGCAGTCCCAGGAGCATCCAGCAGCTGGGTCCAGGCAGATCTACATCATGACTGCCTTCTTCTTCACCCACAAGCAGTTTTAGTGCCTATCAGGCACTGGGCAGGTGATAGGGCACTGCACTTTATAGTTTACAAAACATTTTCGCAGTCATCACCTATGAGCTTCATTACAACCCTCAGGAGTTGGCTGGGCAGGCTCAGAGAGGGTAGGTGATTTGCCCAAGCTCCCACAGCAAGTATAGGGCTTAGACTTGCCTGACTCAGCCATCTAGTCAGCAAACTTTTTCTGTAAAGAGCAAAAAAGTAAATGATTTAGGTTTTGTGAGTATATAGTCCCTGCCACAACTAAACTCTGCCCTTGTACCATAAAATATATGTGTGTGTGTGTGTATATGTGTGTATATATGTGTGTGTGTGTGTATAAACAAATGAGTGGGACTGTGTTCCAATAAAACTTTATTTAGCAAACAGATTGCTGGCTCCTAGGCTGTTAATCTGCCAACCCCCGATCTCATGCAGCAGTGAGAGAGACAGGATTCAACATCTGAAATGAGCGTACTTTTTCCTGCATCTGTAAAATGGGGAGGATTTTACAGGGTGGAGCTGAGTGTGTGAAATCACTGTCAAATACTGAACACAGGCCTGGCTCCTGGTGGGCATTCAATGAATGGAAGTGCCTTCAGCCTGGCTCTGGGGCCGCTACAGTCTAGGCTCCCCTATCCACCTGGTGTGACCTCACACATCCATGATGCTTCGCTGCTCTGAGGCACACATCCTCGGCATCCCGTCAGGGTGGCCTGACCCTTCCAAACCCCTCTGGGCCCTCAGAGCCCAGCAGAAGCACACGTCTTCCTGGAACAGTCCTTGGTCTCCTGCCTTCCCTCCTGGTCTCCCCCACTGCCTGAGCTCCCGGCCTTGGCAGTCCCTGCAAATAGCTGCCACTTAGGCGCACCTTCTGCACACCCAGCACGTGCCAAATCCTTCCCACAGTTTTTCTCTAAATCTTCACAACATCACTACAGTACTCTCTACTGCCACACAGATGCTTTCAGTGCAATGAAAGTCCTACCTCCTCTACAATCCTGAGAAATCCGTCAGGACAAGGATCTCAGAGCCCCAGAGCTGCTGAACGTCAGTGTGGCCCTCGGTATGATTTTGTCCAACTTGCGTCACATATTGAAGGGAAAACGGGGGCCCAGATTGAAGAAAGGACTTGTCCTAGTCACACAGTGAGTGTGTTCTCTAGACACCTGGGCCGCCCAGGCATGTGCCTCCTCATTCCCTCATTCCCAGCACAAAGGCCCACAGTAGGTGCTTAGAAATGCTGGGAGGGTAGGTGGCTGGGAGGCTTGTCTCAAGTTTACTTTTGTGCCTATTATATGCCAGACACTGTGACTTAGGGGAGCGGAAGAAGCTTTGTCACACACACACCTAAGTTGAAGTCCTGCTCCACCATTAACTTTCTAGTTGTTTGACCCTAGACAGTCACCTCAGCCTTCTGAGCCTCAGTTTCTTCATCTATAAAATGGGGATAAGAATCCCAGCTCCAGGGGATGGCTGGCTCTTAGGATTAAGTGAGGTAATGTACATGGAGTCTCTGGCATGGTACCTGGCACAGGCAGCACTTTGATAAAGGCCCCTCTGCTGCTGTCTGGACAGGCAGGGAGACAAGGTCAACAGCCGCTGGGGTAGACCTATCTTCCTGGGCAGTGGGCATCAGCCACCACGGAAGAGCAGCCCCAGGCCAACGGAGTCATGCCAGCAGCCCTTCCCCAGGAGGCTGAGTATGGGTGTGGCAGCCCCCTCTCTGAGCCTAGCTTTGCCCTCTGTGCCCCAGGAGTCCTCCACCTGGCTTCCCACGAGCCAGGCCCTGGCAGGAGGGGCACCTCAGGAATCACAGGCAGGAAACACGGTGCTTCCCACTTCCCAGGTCCAGGGCGGGTGAGCAACTCACCGCAGGACACGCAGCAGAGGCAGAGCCTGAGCTGTGTTCATCTCCTAACCCTTTCTGCTCTCTGGGCTGCCTCATCACTCTCTCTTTTCCCTCCTCACAAAATCCAGAAGCCCAGAGACCAGCAGGGAGAGGGGCTTCTCAAAGAGGAGCAGTAGGAAGGTGGACAGCCCGGTGAGCCGGGTTAGCTGAGACCCGCTGCTTGCCTGGAGCCACCTTGGGGCGTTCACGGCCATCAGGGGGGCCGTAACCTCAGTGGAGGGCCTCCAGAACGGCAGGCCTGATGCTCATGGCCTCACACCGGGCTTATGCCGCCCGCCACCTCTTATCCCAGACTGCAAGAATCCTATAAATTCCCCCTTTAAAGCTACGCTAGACTTACGGGGACTCGAGCCAGTGAAACCTGAGCAGGCTCACCTCAGGACGGCGCCACGGAGACACCCGAGCCAGCCCACAGGTCCAGCCGGGTCCAGGGCCAGAGTGAGCAGCTCAGGGCGGGTCACACATGTGGCGGCAGGTGTGTGGTGTGTGTAAATAAACACAGCCAGGGGCCAGCTTTCCCTCAGACTCTTTTACTGCTACCAAACTCACACATATTTATTGTAGAAAAAATCAGAAGGTGTACCTAGGCAAGAATTAGAAAATAGATATCACCTATAAGGCCACCAGCCAGAGAGCGCCATCGCAGACGTGAGGACATAAACCTCTGCAGTATTTTCTATGCATCTGTTTACATTCTTGACAAAAAACAGGGTAATACATGTATTTTCTTTTCTTTCTTTTTTTTTCTTTTAGAGACAGGGTCTCACTCTGTTGCCCAGGCTAGGGTACCGTGGCGTGATCGTAGTTCGCTGCCGTCTTGACCTCCTGGCCTCGTGGGATCCTCCACCTCAACCTCCTAAGTAGCCAGGACAACAGGTGCATGCCATCACACCCGGCTCATACTTTCTGATACCCTGCTTTCTTCATTTAGTAACATACCATGATACCAAAGTTGATGGAGTGCCCATTATGTACCAGACACAGTGCTAGGCTCTTTCCATGCCAGTACTGCTAAACCCATTTCCAGATGAAGAGTAAGGGACTTGCCCAAGTAAGGGACTTGTAGCTGTGAAATGGGAGAGTCAGGACCCAAGGCGAGCTCTATTACACTTGGAAGGCACTGCTGACCCAGACACTGCTCCACATCGTTAAGCGATTAAGAGCAGCTGCAGCTGATGGCTTCCCCAGTGTACTAGTCAGTTCCGGCTGCTATAACTAAATACCATAGACTAGGTGGCTTAAACAACTGAAATGTATTTTCTCACAATTCCAGAGGCAAGAAGTCCAAGATCAAGGGGCCAGTCATTTTGGTTTCTGGTAAGGGCTCTCTGCCTGGCTTGCAGACAGCAGCCTTCCCACTATGTCCTCACATGGCCTTTCCTCAGTGTGGGCACGCAGAGTAGAGTGAGCTCTCTGATTTTTTTTTTTTTTTTTTTTTTTTTTGAGACAAGGTCTTGCTCTGCTGTCATCCAGGCTGGAGTGTAGTGATGCGATCATAGCACACTGCAGCCTCAAGTTCATGGTCTCAAACAATCCTCCCGCCTCAGCCTCCCAAGTAGCTAGGAAGGACTACAGGTATATATCACCATACTCGGCTAATTTTTTTTATTTTTTAGAAATGAGGTCTCACTATGTTTCCCTGGCTGGTTCTGAACTCATGGGCTCAAGCAATCCTCCTGCCTTGGCCTCCCAAACTGTTGGGAATATAGGTGTGAGCCACTGCCTGGCCTGGTGTCTCTTCTTATAAGCATACTAGTCCTATCCAATCAGGGCTCCACCCTTATGACCTCATTTAACTTTAATTACTTCCTTAGACGCCTCACCTCCAAACACAGCCACACTGGGCATTAGGGTTTCAACATATGAATCTGAGAGAGGGACAGTAATATTCAGTCTGTAACACCCAGGATTCACATCCTCCTTTTCCCTACCTAGTAGGGTCCCATATTACCTATATCTATCTATGGAGCTTGAGAGAGAGTATAGCATCACAGACAAGAGTATAGATTTTGGATCCAGAAGACTAGGTTTGAATCCTGATTTTGCCATTTACCAGCTGTGTGACCTTGTCTAAGCCAAGTGACTTAGCTTCTTTGTGCCACAGTTTATGAAGTTAAAATGGGTTAATGTACCATATATTAAGTACCTAGAGCAGAATCTGGCATACAGCAGGCACTACGTAACTGTTTCCTATCATTGTTGTTCTTATTAATCCCACCCCAGGGTGGGCTGTGGAAGGCCTGAACCAATCAGCATGATGTCATCTCTCCAGGTACAGTGCCACAGTGAATGGCTCAGAGAGAGACATGTGAGGCAAGCTGGCTTAATTAGACAGATTCCTGGCAGTTGTGTTTGATGACTCTGCCCCCCCGCATGTGAATGAGGATGCATGCAGCCCTCCGGGCTAGTAGAAGCCATCCTGATCCCCTAAGAAAAGTTGACTGGAGGACAAGGTCAGTAAAATAGGGCCTCTCAGCCAGAAGAACAGCAGAGAAACTAAGTCACAGCACTGGTGGCACCAAGAACCTCCAGTGAACAGTAAAGCTCTTATAGTGTTTCAAGTCTGTCACAGATGGGTTTTTTATTACTTAAACCAAAAGCATCCTTATTAATATTCTTCTACAAAATAATTTTTATCCACTTGACAATCTTTGTTTTTAATTTGAATATTTAGTCCAATTATACCATTTACATGTAATGTAATTACCATATATTTTGGTTTAATTTTTTTTTTTTTTTTTTTTGAGACGTAGTCTTGCTCTGTCGCTCAGGCTGAAGTGCAGTGGCACAATCTTGGCTCACTGCAACCTCCACCTCCTGGGTTCAAGCAATTCTGCCTCAGCCTCCTGAGTAGCTGGGACTACAGGCATGTGCCACCACACCTGGCTAATTTTTGTATTTTTAGTAGAGATAGGGTTTCACCATATTGGCCACCATACCGGCCTTGAACTCCTGACCTCATGATCCACCTGCCTTGGCCTCCCAAAGTGTTGGGATTACTGGCGTGACCCACCTCACCCGGCCTAAATCCTTTTTTATTTGAACCTATTCTAGGTTTTCTCTCCTTTCTTACCTTCTTTCAAATTAATCAAGTATTTTTTATTATTCCATTTTATTAGTTTGTTAGATATACTTTCTTCTATTGCAATCTAATATAGATCAGTACAGTCATGCATCAACAACAGGGATACGTTCTGAGAAATGCATTATTAGGTGATTTCATTGCTGTCCGAACGTCACAGAATGTACTTACACAAACCTAGGTGGTACAGCCTACCATCTATGTGGTATACATGATCACACCTAGGCTATCTGGTATAACCTATTGCTCGTGTGCTACAAACCTGTACAGCATGGTATTGTACTGAATACTGTAGGTGACTGTAACATAATGATTAGCATTTGTATATCTCTAATCACAGAAAAAGTACAGTAAAAGTACAGTATCATAATCTTATAGAACCCCCATTGTATATGTAGTCTGTCATTGAAACGTTGTGCAGTGCATAAATGTACTTTTACTACTTTCTACACAAGGCAAGAATCTCAGGACTCTAACTCCATTCATGCGCCTACACACACACATTATTTGGGTTACTGTTTTTGTATATTTCAATTTTACATATATTTTTAAATCATTATCAGATACTATTGTTTTGTGTAGTCAATACGGTGTTTATTTATGTATTTCTCAAAACCAGTGCCATAGTAATAGTTAATATTTTAAAAAAATACTTTCTCTTCATCCTGTTTCCATATGAGGTCTTTTTCTTTCTGCATTAAACATTTTTTAAAATTGTAAGCCTACTGGCAAGGAATTATCTCAACTTTTGTTTATTTGAAAATGTTATTATTTCATTACTTCTGAAGAATATTTTTGCTGGGTATAGAATTCTAGGTTGATAGAATCTTATCTTCTTTCCATATATTATGGATTTATGCCACTGTGTTAAGAATTTCATACCTTCTATTGGAAAGTCATCTCTAAGTCTTTTGAAGTTATTGCATCTTCCCCCTCAACCCTGACTACTTTTCAGATTTTCTCTCCATATTTTGTTTTCAGCAGTTTGACATAATTATGACGTGCCTAGGTGTGCTTCTCTTTGTATTTATTCTGCTTGAGGTTCACAGGAATTCTTAAATATGTGTCACGATGTCTTCTGTCAGTTTTGGATAACTACTGGCTATCATCACTACAAACATTACTTTGCTCATCATCTTACCCCTGTCTTTCTGGGGCAACACTGTGTGTTAGGCCCTTTCACCATGTCCTGTATATCTCTTAGGCTATTTTTGAATTTTCCATCCTTTTTTTAACTTTCATGCACCAGCCTGGATTTTGTCTACTGGCCTATTTTCCAGTTCACTGATCCTCTCTTTTAAATCTAGCTTTTGTGTTCTTTTAAATCTAGCATCTTTTAAATCTAGCTTTTGCGTTCTTAAATTCAGTTACTATATTTTTTAATTTCAAATTTTCCATTTCATTAATTTTTATGGTTTTCAGATCTCTATTAAATTCTCTATTTGGTGATCAATTTTCTTGAACATATTAATGTTATTAATGTTATGAACACTTACTTTATTTTTTGAGACAGGGTCCCGCCCTATCACCCAGGCTGGAGTACTGTGGCATGACCTTGGCTCCCTGCAGCTTCAACCTCCAGGCTCAAGCAATCCTGCCACCTTAGCCTCCCAAATAGCTGAGATTATAGGCGATGCATGCATCATCATGCTCAGCTAATTTTTGTAATTTTTGTAGAGACAGGGTTTCCCACACATTGCCCAGACTGGTCTTGAACTTCTGGGCTCAAGTGATCCTCCTGCCTTGGCCTCCCAAAGTGCTGGGATTGTAGGCATGAGCCACTGCACCTGGCCAATCACAGTTATTTTAAATCCTGGGCCTAATAACACCAACATCTGGACTACTTGTGTGTTTTTACTGTGTTTTTCTCCCTCTTGGTCCTGTCTCCTGGTATCTCTGGTAATTTTTGACAGAATACTCAATATTGTGTATGAAATTTGGACAGATGATATCTTCCTCCAGAGAAAATTTTATTTTGCTTCTTAAAGGCAGGTAAAAGAGGAAAATATCATCTTAATTCATTCTGGGATTCGGCTGTTTTAAAGCTGGGCTTCACTCTTTGTACAAGTTGCTCTGTTTCTGGTTCATCCTTTTTCCTAGATGCTGCCTGTCAGGGGCCTCAGTGGAAAGCCTGGGATGCCAAGCTTCTTCTTTGCTGATCCTGAACTTCAATATTTGTCTTCCTAGAACTTAAAGCTGTTGAAAGCTCTGCCTAATTTATCAACTTTTAAAAATAATTTTACATTTTTAAATAATTTTTAAAAATATCTATATTATATATTTGAAATATTTCACATTGTTTTAATAATAAAAAGACTGCAAACAAAATCCTTGAGAATAAACCTAAGACAGAATGAGACTAGACAGTGGTCCTCTAACTCAGCACAGACCATCCCCCAGGGTCTGTGAACAGGTCCCTGTCCCTCCTGGCACACTTCTAGCAATTTGAGGGCAGGGGTCAGGAGGACACTCCCAGATGCTGGCTCAGGGAACTGCTAGGTACCCTTCCCCCTGGTGGCTGATGGATGGAGACAGGCACATCCACATGAGATAGGGTGGCTGACAGGAGGGCTGTGCAGGGCTTCCTCCTCCTCAGGGCAGGTCTGCGAGGGCCTCTGCCCTCTCTTCCCTCCTAGTGCCATCTCACGGGCTCCCCATGTCTCCCAACTCCTACCCTGTGAAAGGCTGCACCACTGCCAGGTGTGAATGACCACTAGTGCCTCTCCAGGGCCAATGGAGACTCTAGGCTGGGGTGCAAAGCAAGGTCCCAAGGAGCTGGAGCTGGTAGAAGAAGGCACTGAGAGTATCTAACATATTTATGTATCTCCCAAGGGTTGGGAGGGATGGCCTAGTAAGTAAACCCCAACATCCTTTAAACTTTTTGGATTTTACCTTTTATCATACTGAGTTAGTATGATTCCAAAATTCAAAATTTGGGATTTATATGCAACAGGGATTCTATAATTCCATGAATCTCTCATTCTAAGATGATATGATTTTATTATTTATTTATTTATTTATTTTATTTTTATTTTTTTGGAGACAGAGTCTTGCTCTGTTACCCAGGCTGGAGTGCGATGGCACGATCTCAGCTCACTGCAACCAACCTCCACCTCCCGGATTCAAGCAGTAACTCGTGCCTCAGCCTTCCGAGTAGCTGGGATTACAGGCATGTGCCACCATGCCTGGCTAATTTTTGTATTTTAGTAGAGACAGGGTTTTATCATGTTGCCCAGGCTGGTCTCAAATTCCTGAGCTCAGGCAATCCACCCACCTTGGCCTGCCAAAGTGTTGGGATTATAGGCATGAGCCACCGCGCCCAGCCCTAAGATAATACAATGTTATAAAGCTAAGCATTTCAGTGACTGCTCCTAAGATTCCATGATTCCACGAATCTGTCATGAGGAGATTCTGAAGTTGTAAAATTCCATGATTCTCTGATCCCAAGGCCTGCCATTTCCTGATATGTCCTGGAGCCCCACAGGAGCCCCTGCCTGGCCTAAATTTTCAGGGAGCCACAGCGATGGTGACCAAAGCTCAAAACAGCTAGGACAGTAATGGGATGACAAGAAATCCAGAGGAAATGGCTGTTGAAATCACTAAGAAAATGTATCAAAGATAAACATATTCCATCTGCATTTTCAGTACATGCAGGGCCATAGATGCTTATGTCAAGTATATATTTATCACTTCATGCTTGGCATTTTTTAACTTTCTCCTTTAAATCAAGCTAATTAGGTAACTCCTGTGCCCACACTGGCTTTTCCCCCCCTCACTGATAAAATGCCTTCAAACGGCTCAAAAATATATAAAGTGCAAGAAGGACTCCATGACAGCAACAGGGTGGGGTGGGGGATGCCCAGCTCTGGACAGCAGGGGGGTGTG
This sequence comes from Theropithecus gelada, assembly GCF_003255815.1. Taxonomy (NCBI): domain Eukaryota; kingdom Metazoa; phylum Chordata; class Mammalia; order Primates; family Cercopithecidae; genus Theropithecus; species Theropithecus gelada. Next base: position 81,542,015 of record NC_037668.1, read on the forward strand.
TGGGAGGCAGGGATGCCAACACCTGACAACCCCTCCCTCCATCTCCCTCCATCTTGGGTCTCCATGAGAAGGATCAGTAGCTCTGACTGAGAAAACGCCACTGTCCTGGGAGATGACGCAGACACCCTGGACACCTCAGCTCTCCAGGAACAGGCACCAACCAGAGATCCAGCCCGGAGCAGGCAGGAGCAAGAGTTCCAATTCCCTCCGAGGCTCGGGATTTCTGGATTCTGTGGAAAAGATGATTTGTTCCACCATGTGGCCAGAAAGGGGGCAAGGACTACTGGGGAAGTCACAGCTTTGGCTTTTGAAAAATCCCGGCCGGGCGCGGTGGCTCAAGCCTGTAATCCCAGCACTTTGGGAGGCCGAGACGGGCGGATCACGAGGTCAGGAGTTCGAGACCATCCTGGCTAACACGGTGAAACCCCGTCTCTACTAAAAAAAAATATGAAAAACTAGCCGGGCGAGGTGGCAGGCACCTGTAGTCCCGGCTACTCGGGAGGCTGAGGCAGGAGAATGGCGTAAAAACCCGGGAGGCGGAGCTTGCAGTGAGCTGAGATCCGGCCACTGCACTCCAGCCTGGGCGACACAGCGAGACTCCGTCTCAAAAAAAAAAAAGAAAAATCCCACCCCCAGCCCCACCTCCACCCCAGACCTGAACCCACCCAGATCCCAGGGTCCCTCTTCCAGGAAGCTTTCCCTGACCAGCCCCACCCCCACGGGGCTTTGTGCAATCCTCTGTGCCCTCCCCCAGAGGGCCGAGAGCCAGCACTCCGGCCTGCACCCTCAGCCCTCCAGGAACGAGGGGCCCTCAGACATCATTGTGGCGGAGGTTCCAAGGTGGGGTTCCACTCTAGGGGACACACTGGAAATTATGGGGGTGGATTTCTGGTGGCTGCCATGACTGGGAGCACCTGTCACTTAGTGGGGAGCAGCCAGGGATGGCCAAATCACCACCAAGGGTGGGTCAGTCCCACTCTAACTTTCTAATATCTTGCCAGATATTCGACTATCTGTAAATAAGCAACCTGATCATCTAAGCCTAGAACACAGCTCCATTTTACACTTAAATATAAGTACTTTTTCATGGTTTTAACATATACTAAATTTCCAGGAATGGAACTGCCATGTAAATTGAGGAAATACTATGCTGTGTTTTGTTTGGGAGCTGACCAGGGATTGTTCACCATCTCAGAAAATCACATCACCCTCGGCCATGCTACTTGTGACATCTGTGTGTTTGCAGCCATCAAGCTTAGCAATGTCGCACACAGGGGCAATTGGCTGATGACTTCATCCCATCTTTCAGCATAGTCACGCCTGAGTGTGTTGATGTGGAAATACATTGTTTACAAATTATTTCCCTTTTGGTTCTTCTTCAATATAAAACCTTATATGAAATTTTTTTAAAAGATGGTGCAGGCTGGCTACGTTACCGGTGCATTTCATTTCAGGAGAGCAAATGAGGCAGTTCAAAGAAGGCCCTGTTAAGAAAAGGAAGCGCTGCTGAGAACCTCAGCTCCCGGCCAGCTCCTTCCTCAGGTGGGGAAAGCAAGGTCTCCCCCAAGGTCACTGAGTGAGTGGTGGTGAGCAGGACTGTGTCTTGATCTCTTGCATCCCAGGGACTATTTCTGGATCCAGTGACAGAGTCCTGAGCCCAGGGGGATCCACTAGAAGGCAAGCACGTGGTTCTTTTGAAGGCTCCCCAGGGAAGGTGTGTGGGCAGTCCAGGCGCTGTGCTGGGGTACAAGGTGGGAGAGTGCAGGGCTGACTCCAGAAAGCACGGGAAGGGCAGGCCTGGGGAAGGGACCTCAGCAGGGGCAGTCTCCCCACTGGCCGATCAGTAGAGAGGGTTTGAGACCCTGAGACAGAACTCACCTCCCCAACCCTTGCCCATCCCAAACCTTCCCCTTCTCCCGCTGTAAGTGATTAGCTGCCAGCTTGCAGAACAAATGCAGAAATGAATACACTGGGTGAGAACTGGGCTAGGCCTCGGATGCCACTCAAGCCTCCACTGCCAGGAAAGACTGCTAGAAAGAGGAGAGATAAGAAGCCCTTTCTCTAAGATGCAAGCCTCTGGGGTGGGTCACTAGGCCACAATCCCAGCTCTGGCCTTTACAACGTTATTGGTTGAAACCCACTGGTTTCCCTCAAGAGACAGGAGGTGGAAACTCATTAACATTTCCATGAAGCAGCACCTAGCGGTGTTTTCATCCAATTAGGAGCAGGCCTCTGTGAGGGGAAGGGAGGCTGCAGACTTGCCTCTGGCCCTGCCTGCAGCTCTGCACAGGGCTGCACCAGCCCACGCAGTACCACACTGCCCTGACTTCTAAGGCTGCAAAGGGGAGTTTCTAGAAAAGTCGAGGGGCTGATGAGGGGCAGCCCACTCAAAGATACTGCTGCTGTGACTGCCAACATTGCCAAGGAGAAAGCCTGCCCTCGAGACCATACTTTACCTCCATCGGGAAGCAGCAGGTTCTCATGCAAGTTGCACCCCATGTTTAGGCCTGACCCTATTTTCCACACTTAAGGTCAAGAACCCAGGGAAAGGACCCCCAGACAGGAAGCAGAGCCCAGAGTTCTAGTCCTACCCTGGCTGTTAACTCACTTCCTGTCTTAGGCAGCTCCCAGCCCCTAGGCTTCAGTTCCCTTTTCTGTAAAACAAAGACAGTAGACTGGAGATGCCTCTAAATGTTCTGTCCTCTTCTAATCCCTGAGAGCCACTGTGGATCCCCTGTCAAAAGGCTTCATGATCCAGAGGTGGGGCTGGTCTTGGACCAGACCTCTACCTCTCCCTCCTCTGGCCCCAGCGTTTGGACTCTTCATGGTGGACAGGCCTGCCTGGTCTAGCCTGGTTCCCACCTCCCAAGACCCTTTCTGGCATGGGCCAAAGAGAACACCCATCCACCCACCCTGAGCTGGGCACTGGGACACAGAGATGAGGCAGATACTGCTGCTGCCCTCAGGAGCCCCTGGACTGGTGACAACCTGGACCCCTTAACAGAACTGCAATGCCCTAAGGATGAGGGTGCACACCTGCCTTCCCTTATCCTTCTTTAGTGGGGCCACTGCTTCTAGGAAGGCTTCCCTGACCCTGCCACAGGGTTGGCCATTCCCCGCTACAGCCCTTACCACAGGATGTGAGTGTTGTGTCTGCACCTAAGGGGCCAGAGTACAGAGCTAAACATTTCATCTAAGCCTTTCAACAGTCTTGCTAGATGCATCAATCAGCCTATTTTACAGATGAGGAAACCAAGGCCAGGATGTTGAAATGACTTCTCCTGAATAACACATCTAGAAGGAGACAGACCTGGGATTCACCCCCAGGGCTGGTGATTCCAGACTATAGTCCTCGGCCCAGGGCATCAGTGATCACCCTACACTCAACCCACCAGGTGGCCCACAGGCCAGGAGAAGTCATTCCTATGGGAACTGCATGCACCTTCAGCAGCATCCCTCAGCCATTCCACTGTAAGGTGGCAGGACTAAAACGGATCTAAAAGATAATCTGGTTTTACATAAGAGAGAGGCTGAGGCCCAGGGAGCGTGAAGGGCTGTCCAAGGTGACACTGGGGCCAGTGGACAAGTCAGGACCAGAGCCCAGTCCTCCAGAGTTCCCATCAGGCATTCACTGCAGAGCACCTCGCTGCTGCCTCCTAAAGGCGGCCAGAGAGAATGATGCTCTCTCCTTGGCATCCTGGGAGGGATGGGACATTTACAGGAATAACTTGGTTTAGAGTGTGTCTCAAAGCTTCTCTGGTTAATCCTGCAAGGCTGAGATCAGCATTAATCCTGCTGGAGAGATGAGGACACTGAGTCTGGGCAGTGATGACGGCCATACCAGGATTCGATGCAAAGTTGTCTGGAGCAAAGCTCTCCTAGGCTGCTGTCCAGCACTTCACGTTTACACAGATGACCTCATTAGTTCTCACCAAGGCCCATGATTAGGGCTGACCTGTACTTCTGACGCCAGCTCAGTGCCCCAGCATCTTGTCTTCAGACCAGCACTGACATCGCAGTGTACCACCTTGACACTCCATCTGGTCAGAGAACAGGGTGAACAGAAAATGGGTGGGGGGTGGGGGGTCCACCTGGGCTCAGGGCACAACTTCCCCAAAGCTTGCCTGCTTTTCTTCTCACTCTTCTCGCTGCCAGTTTATGCCGGCTGAGCTGGGGCAGCTCACTGCCAAGTGCAGGGACCCCATCGGCGGCCTGGCCATGAATAAGTACAGTGTTTGGGACTAGTCAACAAGATGGATGTTGTTTCGTTTCGGCTCCGCGCACCGTAAACATTCTGTGGCAGACGCAGCTCCAGGTGGCTCGCTGGCTCTCATCGGCAGCTGGGCCGGCCTGCAAAGGCCCATTAACGTGGACATAAACAAGGAGGGCTGGGGGTGGAAGGCGGGAGACTGCAGGGCCTGTCCCACTTTCAGAGAGAAGAACACAAAGGAGCAGAAATCCCGGAGCCAGGCTAGAGGTAGAGGCAGCCGATGGGCCGTTAGAGCAACGGGACCCAGCCTGGTCCCTGTTCTAGCTCTAATGCTGATCCACTGTGCAACCTTCAGCAAGCCTCACACCGTATCTGGATCTCAGTTTCCTCATCTGAGAAAGAGAAATGGGCTCCACTGTCAGGCTACAATAAGGCCCATAGCAATGATTTATCAATAAGCTGACTGGGCCAGTAGCTGCTTGAGGACAAGGACTCCATCTGATCCATTTTAGCCCTGGGGATAGGATTATAGGCTTTAGAGACAGCCAGCCTGGTCTGGAATCTGAACTTTGCCCCTCACCTGCCAGTGTGGTCTTGGCCAGGTAACCTAACCTCTCTGCGCCTCCATTCCCTTATCTGTCAAATGCAGATCATCATACTAGTTGCAGGGGTTTATTGTGAGGATCAAGTGAGATAATGCCCATGGGACACTTAGCTCAGGGCCTGGCACACAGTCCATAAAGGATCACTCTCATTTCTGTATCCCCCCCAAGTCTCCCCCAGCCCAGCTGGGAGCAGGCCAGCCAAGGCCAGGGATGGCCAGGTCTTGTGGGGCTCTCCCTCCTGGTCTAAGAGGATCTTTGGATCCCACACCAACTACTCAGCCTGCCTGACGCCCATGTGGACTTCACAGCCCGGCCCCAGACACCAAGCCCCAGGCCCGTGTGGGAGGTGGGCCAACTTGATGAACATCTATTCTCCAAGTGCCAGTTGGCCGAAAATCAATGTGTCAAATGACCAATTCATCAAAAGCCAATTAGCCACAAATCACTTCGCCAAATGGCTACATTCCCAAAATTTCCAAATAAACAGTTACCCAAAACTTGTTTATTTTAACCATTTATAAAGATGACAACAATTTATATTAGAAGAGATGGTTTTAGTTTTAGTAATACGTTTTCATTTTGTGTTCATAGCAGCGTTTAAAAAAATATATTAAGTTGGTCAAAATCAAGGATTATGGGTGAGTTTCTTCTTATTTCGTATTTGTTGCTCAGTTTCTTTCATTTGATTCGGTCATCAAACATCAATGTTTCATACAGGAATCCTTTTTTTTTTGAGACAGAGTCTCACTCTGTCGCCAGGTTGGAGTGCAGTGGTGAGATCTCCGCTCACTGCAACCTCTGCCTCCCGGGTTCAAGCAATTCTCCTGCCTCAGCTTCCCGAGTAGCTGGGACTACAGGCACACACCACCACGCCCAGCTAATTTTTGTATTTTTTAGTAGAGATGGGGTTTCACCACATTGGCCAGGATGGTCTCAACCTCTTGATCGGCCCACCTCGGCTTCCCAAAGTGCTGGGATTATAGGCATGTGCCAATGTGCCTGGCCTCATATAGGAAATCTTAAAGTTACACTGTATCGGAGGTTGAATGGTGGCCCCTTGAAAGATATTCCATGTTGGCTGGGCACAGTGACTCACGCCTGTAATCCCAGCACTTTGGGAGGCTGAGGTGGGCAGATCACTAGAGGTCAGAAGTTTGAGATCAGCCTGGCCAACATGGTGAAACCATGTCTCTACTAAAAATACAAATACTAGCTGGGTGTGGTGGTGGGCGCCTGTAATCCCAGCTACTTAGGAGACTGAGGCAGGAGAATCACTTGAACCTGGGAGGCGGAGGTTGCAGTGAGCTGAGATCGCACCACTGCAACTCCAGTCTGGGCAACAGACTATGTCGCTAAGTAAATAAATAAACAAAAGGAAGACGATATTCCATGTCAAATCTCCAGAATTGGTGAATGTGACCTTATTTGGAAAAAGGGTCTTGGCAGATGCAATGAAGTTAAGGATTTTAAGATGAGATCACCCTGGACTATCCCAGTGGGCCCTAAATCCAAAGAGAAGCATCCTTATGAGAGACACGCACAGGAGAGAGAGGCAGACAGACAGGGAAGAGGCGATGTGGCCAGGAGACAGATGCTGGTCTGCCTCAAGTCAGAAAATGCCAACAGCCACCAGAGGCCCGAAGAGGCAAAGATTCTCCCTCAGAGCCTCCAGAGGGAGCAAGGCCCTGCCGACACCTTGATTTTGGACTTCCAGCCTCCAGAACTGTAAGAGGACAAATATCTGTTGTTTTAAATTTTCCGCTGTTTAAAACTTGTGGGTAATTTGTCGCAGTAGCCTCAGGAAATACACGATTTTTAAAAATCATTATTTTTTGCCATTTTCTGTTTTACCAATTCTTATCTTTTTTTAAAGCATTCTTTTGCTAATTTCTTAAGAAACATATTAACCTCAGTTTGTTTCTAGTAATTAACACATGACTGTGATATGGTTACTTATACTGCTTCTTAGTTTATTTATTACTTTAGCCATTTTTTAGGACTTTTTATGATTTACAATCAACTTTCAAAATTATTTCTTTACAATTTCATATTAATGGTTAATGTGTATCAAATCTGATATCTGCTTTTTAAAAATAAATCAAATTCAGCAATATATATTAATAGAAAAGATAAATACATCATGTCCAAGTGAGTAGACAGTATAAGGTTCTCAATCGAGAAACGTAATTCACTTAATCAAAAGAATAAAGAAAAGCCATATGATCAGCTCCACAGACACAGAAAAAGTAGTACCCACTGATGATTAAAATCCTCAGCATACTAGAAACAGAAAAGAATTTCCTCAAAATAATAAAGTATATCAATGATAAACTACAGCTAACATCATGCTTAATGGTGAAAGACGGAACATTTTCCCCCAAGACTGGGAGCAAAGCAAGGATGTCCGAATTCACTACTTCTATTTCACATTATTATTAGATGTCTTAGCTAGTGCAGTCCAGTAAGAAAAGAAAAAAGCATGAAGATGGAAAAAGAAGCATAACTCTTTAACCTCAGATGACACGATTATTTACATAAAAAGTCCTATGGGGGAAAAAATCCTATAAATAAAAAAGAATAAATTTAGACATGTTGAAAGATATACAATGAAACATAATAAACATTGCAAACATAAAAAAAATGAATTTTAATTCTCCATACTAGAGGAAATAACCGGAAGATGGGATTTGAAAGCAATATCACATATAATAGCTTCAGAAAACATAAAATGCTTAGAAATAAAGTTACAAAAGCTATTCATATATAAGAGCGTTCACTGAAAAATAGACCTTTCACTGCTACTGAGAGAAAGCAAAGAAAACCTTAGGACGGGCGCGGTGGCTCACGCCTGTAATCCCAGCACTCTGGGAGGCCGAGGTGGGCGGATCACAAGGTCAGGAGATCGAGACCACGATGAAACCCCATCTCTACTAAAAATACAAAAAATTAGCCGGGCGCGGTGGCAGGCGCCTGTAGTCCCAGCTACTCAGGAGGCTGAGGCAGGAGAATGGCGTGAACCCGGGAGGCGGAGCTTGCAGTGAGCCGAGATCGCGACACTGCACTCCAGCCTGGGCGACACAGCGAGACTCCGTCTCAAAAAAAAAAAAAAAGAAAACCTTAATAAATGAGAAGAGATACTATGTTCATGGATGAAGGATTAAATACTGTTAAGATGTCAATTCTATCCAGCTTGATCTATAAATTTAATGCCATCTCAACTAAGATTCCAGTAGGCTTTTTGGTAAAATTTGACAAGTTGATTCCAAAATATATATATGAAAAATTAGAGATCTAGAACAGCCAAAACAATATTGAAAATTAAGAACAAAGTTGGAAAACTCACACTATCTGATTTCAAGACTTTCTACAAAGCTGAAGTAATCAAGACAGGGTGGCACTGGCATAAGAATAAACATAGATCAACAGAACAAACAGAAAGTCTACAATTAAATCCACATTTACATGGTCACTTGATTTTTCACAAGGGGGCCAAGGCAAACCAATGAGAGAAAGAAATCTTTTCAACAAATGATGCTAGAAAAACTGGATAACTGTATGGAAAAGATGACCTTGACTCCTATCTCACACCACACATGAAAATTAATTCATAATGCATCATCAACCTAACCTTAGAACTAAAACCATAAAACTTCTAGAAAAGAGCACAGCTTGGGACAGGCAAAGGTTCCTTAGAACACAAAAAGCAGGAAACATGTTAAAAGTTGATAAATTGTACTAAATTTAAAATTTTTTTTTTTTTTTTTTAAAGAGATGGAGTCTCCCTCTATTGCCTAGGCTGGAGTGCAGTGGGGCAATCCTAGCTCACTGCAGCCTTGAACTCCTGGGCTCAAGTGATCCTCCTGCCTCAGCCTCCTGAGTAGCTAGAATTACAGGCATACACCACCATGCCCAACTAAAATTTAAAATCTCTATTCTCTAAAAAGCACCATTTAGAAAATGAAAAGGCAAGGCATAGAATGGGAAAAATATTCCATATATATACATATGTATCTCCAACAAGGCTTGTATCCAGAATATATAAATAACTCATAACTTAATAAAGAAAGGATAAACAACCCAATTTAAAAATGGACAAAAGACTTGAACAGACACTTCTCAACAGAAGACACACACATGAGAAGGTGCAAAGATGCTCTGTGTCTTTAGTCACTGGAGAAATTAAAATAAAACCAGGGGGCAATAGCAACCCCAGTCTGTTTGAATTTTTGTAACTGGATACTCACTGAAGGGCTGATGACTGCTCTATCATGAAGGACTGTATTCTTCACAGCCAGTCCAAAGAGAAAACAAAACTCAAGTCCAGCTTCTGGCCACTTCAGGCCTGGATGACAAACCTGGCTTCATTAGTATTGACCTCCTTTTCTTGCTTCTGAGCAGGAAGGAGTCAGAAAAAATTCCCTGAGGAGATGACTCTTGAGCTAAACCCTGAAAGAGTATTTGCCAGGAAGATGGGGCAAGAAGAACATCAAAAGTGCAAGGCCAGCATCTGGCCAGAGGCATGCAACAGCTGGATCTATTTGGGGGCTTTGAGTATTGCGGATCTGGGACCAGGAGGCCCAGGAAGTTAAGAAGTCAGGGGCTGGCACAGGTGGAGCCTGAGTGACACATCAGTAACCTTGGACTTCATCTTCTATTGTGATGAAGTCATAGATTCCATAGCTTGGCCTTGACACAACTAAATCCCAATAAGCAAACCATTTTCATTCATTAATTCATTCAAGTAGTCATTTAACAAACATTGATTGCACATCTACTGTTGACATTCTTGTCTCTCCATCTTAGATGGCATCCCCCAGGCCCAGACTGCTCTTTCTCTGGGATATACAGCCACCATGGAGTGAGCTCCTATTGTGTCTGGAGCTGGGCCTGATGTTTTGTAAGGAAAATCTTAATCCTCACATTTTCTCCATTGTGCAGATGAGAAAAGGAGAGACTCAGAGAAGAAACTGTTTCAAACCCAGACTTAACTCCCAATCCCCACTTCAGGTCAATCCATCCACCTGTGCAGAAACAGTACCCAAGTGTAGACCGAGGACCAGGCCCTGTGGCCAGCACAGGGGCACAGGTGGCCACAATGCTGCAGAGAGAAGCTCACACCAACCTGACAGTAGCTGCCTCTCCTATCAGAGGTGACCTGCCTTCCTCACAGAGGTCTGGCTTGGCCCCAGATGCCAGGGCTGAGTGACATCTGGGGCCAACGCTGTTGGGAGGGCACCCACTTGCTCTGTAGGGCTCACGACAATGGGTACACTATCCCTTTGCTTCCTGGCAGAACCGCCAGGCCCAGAGTGGGGGCCACTCTTAGGAATGGCAAAGGAGGACAGGGCATGGTTCCAAGGCTCTAGCTTCCTCTGCTGCAAGCCCGCACCTCTCTTTGGCATGACCAGAACCTGGCCAAATAGTGAAGTTCCCATTACTGCAGCTAGTGAGGTTGTTAATCCAGCTAGAGTCACATAAATAAACAGCAGACACAACCCATAACTTCCCCAGGGGACAGCCTCCCTCCACCACACCCCTCCCTCTGGCTCTTGCCAAGTCTGTCCTCGAGAGCCAGCAGCCTCGGCCTTTGCACACTGCCACCTCATCTCAGGAACCCCCTTCTGCTCCAAACCCTCTTCTGTGGCTCCTGTTCCCAGGGCTGATACTCCCCAGCCTGTATCCAGGGGACCCTGAGCTGGCCGTGGAGGCCCTCCCTGACCTGGGAAGTCTCACAATCACACTATCCTGCTCTACCATCTTTATAGCACTCATCATTATTTAAAAGCGTCTTGCTTATCTGTTGACATCTTTGTTTTCTGCTCGCTGAGGGCAGGGACTTGGTCTATTCTGATGACAACCAAGATCTGAGAACACCGCCTGGCTCAGAACAGGAATTCACCAAGAATCTGCTACATGAATGAATCCTGGGAGGCCCAGCTTCAGTGATGCCCTCAGTGCAACTTTCCTACGCATCCTTGCTCTGCTCCTCTGAGGTGCAGACCCCAGGGTCCACTCCCGCATCATCTGGCTCCCGTGCCTGCAGGCAGAGCTGTGGCTGACATGCCCCTGCATCCTGCTTCCAACCAACAACCAGCCCACCACAGGGGATTCATTCATTTTCACTGAATACATAAATGCATGCAATTCAGCTTCCCCACCTGTGATAAATGTGGAAGGGCTTTGTAAACTGTAGAGCACTGTGCACACACACATTCTCCAGGGCCTGACGTGCCAAGACCCTTACCACACGTCTGCTGAACTGAATCCTGGGCAGTTTCTGCCTAGGTCCTCATTCCAGATCCCACAACCACAGCCATACTGGGAACTATACAGCCCCAGTTAGCATGAGTCTCAAACAAGGCATTGCCTGAGTGGCCCGGGAGGCAGAGGTTTACGAAACCAAAGAGTTGAACACTAGGTAGTCCTGGGAGGAGGAGGTGTGGGCGGTCTGCACATGTGAGCCACAGATGGTCAGCTGGCCGATCGGGAGGGTTCTGTTTCAGTGACAATTCATTTTCAGTAATTATTCCCCTCTCCTTCAAAGTCACCTAAGGCAGTCCTCGTGAGCACCGGACTGCTTCCCTGAGTGAACTTTCAAGTTATCTGCACTTGTGGAGATGCGTGGAATTCAAAGCAGATGTGCCAAATTGAGCCTCCCGCTTGCCGCTCCAGCTCCGATTTTTTTTTTCCCTCAGCCCACTGTAAATGTTTTTTAAATGGGACCCCAGTACTAGACATGTCAAACAGCTGAACTCAAGGTAGAGGGGGCTGCCAGAAGGGAAGACGAATGAAATTTAAAATCCCTTTTGACAGATTAACTAGAGACACTTTGAAGCCATAAATCATGCAGACAGTCTAGAAGAAGCTAATAATGGATTTCGGTTTTGTTCGTATTTATTATCTTAAAGAGATAGCAGAATGCAGGGCCAACACGTCTGGCTGGGGAGTCCACTGGGGACCTCCTAAAGCTGAGTATCAACCAGACAGGAGGTGGAGGGGAGGAGGGACATAAGCAATAGCATCATGTACCTGCTGTGTGCCAAGCACTGGGCTTGGCATGGCTTGTTTTTTTTTTGCTTTTTTTTGTTTTTTTTTTTGAGACGGAGTCTCGCTCTGTCGCCCAGGCTGGAGTGCAGTGGCCGGATCTCAGCTCACTGCAAGCTCCGCCTCCCGGGTTCACGCCATTCTCCTGCCTCAGCCTCCAGAGTAGCTGGGACTACAGGCGCCCGCCACCTCGCCCGGCTAGTTTTTTTTTTGTATTTTTTAGTAGAGACGGGGTTTCACCGGGTTAGCCAGGATGGTCTCGATCTCCTGACCTTGTGATCCGCCCGTCTCGGCCTCCCAAAGTGCTGGGATTACAGGCTTGAGCCACCGCGCCCGGCCGGCATGGCTTGTTTTAAGCCACAAATGCCAACCATGTGAAGAAGACACTACTGTCCCCATTTTATGGATGAGGACCCCAAGATGCTCCAAGATAGCTTCTTCCAGGCTGTGTGGCCTGTGTCTCCTGACTCTAAAGCCCTTGCTCTTTCTGCCGAACAGAATGTAGGTAAAAAGAGAGGACCCTGTCTGAGAGCACAGTGAATCTGGGGGAGAGGGAGAGACAGCAAGGGTATGAGCTCTCCAGCCCTGAGGGGCCAGTCCCCTAAGTGACCATGCACTTCTCCACAGCCAGGCCTTTAACCTTGCTGTGCCCTCTACCTGGGGTACCTTTAGTGGTCATTTCCTGAGCTCATGTCTATGCTAGGACCTGGCCTGGGTCTCTGATCTCAACAGTGTGCCCCAGATGACAGCATTTTTGTGTTTGTCTTATTTCTTCCCAGAGAGCTGGCCTCAATAGATTTGGCCTTATTCACCTCTGTGTTCTCCCATGGCCACACAGGAGATGCTCAATGTCCCAGCACCCTGAACACCAGCATCACATCTACCAAGGGCAGGAGAGCCATGGGAGGGACTGTACTGGCTCACTCAACACGTTTTTGAATGCCCACCTTGTACAGCACTGGGGACAGAACTGTGCCCCAGAGTGCATTTGCCAGGCTTACACCTGAGTACCAGTCACTTTATCCACGAATTTAACACCATCAGCCCTAGGCGGGAGAGAGAATTATTCCCACCTAAGGGAAAGGAACCTAACTCTCAGAAGCCGGGGCCACTTGGTCAAGCAAGCGGGATGTGCACCCACCACAGGCATCCCCTCCACCATCAAAGCCCACCCCACTCGCCACCTACCAGGTCTAAGCTCAGTCTCCTGGGTGCTGATCATCAGACTCAAATGTATACAAAGCCACAGGGTGGAGATGGGATGGATTTAACAACCAAAGGCTATAATATAGGGACGGGAAACAGCACCCTGAGAGGTCAGAAGGGGTGGCCATTGGGGAAGGCTCCTGGGCACAGGGCAGAATTCTGGCTCCTCTGTTTACAATTCTCAAAGACTTCTATCCACAGCACTGGGTCCCAAACTATCTGGCACATCAGAATGGCCTGGGGAACCTGAAAAATAAATCTGGGCCCTGCCCAGGTATATCAAATCAGAATCTCTCCTCTCTGATCTGATCTCCCAGACTGCACGCACATGTACACACATGGGGACATGTACACACATGGAATGTATCCACACACAGGGACATGCACACACCACACAGTCATACAGCCCAGGCTCTCCAGCTACCTACCCTTACCCTGATGTGCCAAGGATGCAACCCCGGCCCCACTCTGTGCTTTATGATGTTCCTCCTGAGACGCCTTTCTACCCACTTTAACCTGGGGACTCACTCCTACCCATCCCTCAAGGCCCGGCTCAAATGCTTCCTCCCTGAAGCCCTCCCCAATCCCCTCTGCACCTCACAGCCCATGAGCAAGCCCACATGGCAGTTGCTATCACTCTGTAGCATCATGCGGCACATATGGCCCCAGCTGTTCCTACCCCAGACTGTTAATTCTTCCAGCCTCACTGCCTGGCAGCACCTGGCTCCTAATGGTGCCCTAGAAATGAACAGCATGAGATGGGCTTGGAGAACAGGACTTGATCCAAAGATAAGGAAGGCCAAGGGCATGGTTGAGCATCTCGTTCCACTCTTCCCCAGCATGCCACCACCACATCAGCCTCTTCCCACATCTTAGACACAGTGAGCTTGCTCCTCCTTCTGGGCCTCTGCACAGATGTCCCCTCTGCCCATGGGCTTGGACAGTTGTGGTGGCAGCTTCTTGTCATCAGGATCAGCTTCCTGCAAGAGGCCTGACCTTCCCCAGACCCCGTCATTCTCTTTTTCTTCTCAGCACACACACTGCCTACTACATATTATTATATTTGCTCATTATCTGTCTGTCCCACTTGAACACAAGCTCCACAAGCCCGGAGAGTCTTCTCGATCATTCCTGCACACATGCAGGCCTTGAGAAGGCCACCCTAGACCATTCAATACGAAAATGCCTTGGATTTTCCTTTCTGAGAGATATGTATGATTGACTGTACATGTTCATTCATGAAATGGGGGTGAATCTGCAAAAAATAAAAAAGAATTCCATAATTGCTTCTCCCAGACTGCTCAGATTTTCATATAGCCATTTTTTCACTACAACTTCCTATGTGATTATATGCGTATGCATACACATAGATGTAGATATTTAGCACCTGACTACATTGACATTTATTATTTGTTACACTAAATATCAAATCATGAGTGTTTTCCTTTGTCACTAGTTGTTCTTCAAAAGCCATCTTTAGAACAGTTGCATAATATTCCATCATGATATCACACCATGATTTATTTAGCAATTCCCCGTTGTTAGACATTTAGGTTATTTCCAATTTTTTTGCCATTATAAATAATGCTGTGATGGGTGCTCTTGCAAATAAATCACTGTCTGCCTCTCCAAAAGCTTCCTTAGAAAATTCCTCCAAGTGGAGGAATTCCTGGGCCAAAAGGGCTGAATATTTTCCAGGCTCATGCAACACACTGTCAAACTGCCCTCCAGAAAGATCAGCCCAATTTATACCCCCACCAGTGACTGTGAGCAGACCTCTTTCATTCTCCCTCCTTCCTTCCTTCCTACCTTCCTACCTTCCTTCCTTCTTTCTTTTTTTTCTTTGACAGAGTCTTGCTCTGTTGCCCAGGCTGGAGTGCGATGGCACGATCTCGGCTCACTGCAACCTCTGCCTCCCAGGTTCAAGTAATTCTCCTCCCTCAGCCTCCCAAGTAGCTGGGATTACAGGTATATGCCACCACGCCTGGCTAATTTTTTGTATTCTTAGTAGAGACAGGGTTTCACCATGTTGGCCAGCCTGGTCTCGAACTCCTGACCTCAGGCGATCTACCTGCCTTGGCCTCCCAAAGTGCTGGGATTACAGGCATGAGCCACCGTGCCCAGCCAGAGGGAGCCAATTTCATTGCATACAGCAACAAAGAGCAATAGGATTTCCTTTCTCTTTGCTAATGTGGAAGACTGAAATGATAGTTCATTTTTTTTTTATTTGAGCTTTATAGCTAGTGGGGGCAAATATTTGAAAATACTTTTTGGCTATCTGTATTTCTTCCTCTGCCAAGTGTCTGCTCCTGTCCTTTATGCATTTTTTCTCATCATTTTGTGAGAGCTTTTTAATGTAGTAAGGATATCAGGTTTGCTCTTTGTAGCAAATACTCTTCCCAATTTTTTATTGCCTTTTATTGCTGTTTATAACTTTTTTCCCATAAAAATGTTTTAACTTTTCAAGTAGTGTAATCTAACAGTTTTTTTTAGTTTAAATCACTTTTGTGATTTATGAAAAGCTAGTCCTTTTCCAACCAGACAACAGATAAACATTTCCCTACAATACCTTCTAATTTTTTGTGTGTGGTTTCATTTTTCACACTTAATTCCTGAATCCATCTGGAATATATTTTGCAAGATAATGTAGGTGAGGATTTAACTTTATTTTCTCCCAAACAGTTAACCAATTGCCCCCATCTGTGTTATCCCTATGGCAGGGTTTCCACCATCTCTGAGCAACGCCAGAGAGTTATAATAATCATAAATATCACATGTATGTACTTACACTCTACAAAACATTATTCAGTCATCACATTTTTGTTGTGTACCTGCTATGTGCCAAGAGACTATTCTAGGTTCTGGGATACAGCAGTGAATAAAACAGATAAAAATCTCTGCTTTCATGGCATTCACCTTCTAACAGGGGACATAAATGAAAGAAATAGGTAAATTATACAGAATGTTAGTGGTAAAGAGAAAAATAAAACAAGAAGAAGATAGGAAATATCTGAAGGAAGGATGCATTTTATATGGGATCTTCGGGGAAGGCCTCACTGAGTAATGTAACTGGGTAATGACCGGAAGCAGGTGAGGGATTGAGCCATATGAGTGTCTGGGTCTCGGGGGAGGGCATTTCAGGCAGAAGGAACAGTCAGTGTCAAGGCCCTGGGGGAGCAGCAGACCTTACTAATGGCCAGGATCAGCAAGAAGCCAGTGGGCTGGTGTGGAGTAAGTGTGTGTAAGTGACAGCACGAAGAAAAGGAGACCAGGGGAATAAAAGAGAGGTGTGTGACTGAGTATGACTGAGGAGACTAGGGGAGTAAGAGAGAGGTGTGTGAATGAGTGTGAGGGATGTGTGAATGAGTGTGACTGAGGAGACTGGAGAAGTGAGAGAGGTGTGTGAATGAGTGTGAGGGATGTGTGAATGAGTGTGACTTAGGGGCCTGTGAATGAATGTGACTGAGGGGTGTGTGAAAGTGTGACTGAGGGGTGTGTGAAAGTGTGACTGAGGGGTGTGTGACTATAAGGGGCATATGACTGAAGGGAGTGTGAATGAGTGACTGAGGGGGCATGTGACTGTGACTGAGGGGTGTGTACAAGTGTGACTAGGGCATGTGAATGAGTGACTGAGAAGGGGAGTAAGGGAGAGGTGTGTGAATGAGTGTGACTGAGGATACCGGGGGGTGTAACAGATGGATGTGTCAATGAATGTGACTGAGGGGTGTGTGAGTGTGACTGAGGGGCATGTGAATGAGTATGACTGAGAGGCGTGTGAATGAGTGTAACTGAGGGGTGTAATGAGTGTGCCTGAGGAGTATGTGAATGAGTATGAGGGGCATGAATGAATATGAGGGGTGTAATGAATGAGACTGAGGGGTGTGTATGAGTGTGACTGAGGGGCATGTGAATGAGTCTGAGGGGCATGTGAATGAGTCTGACTGAGGGGTGTGAATGAGTGTCACTGAGGGGCATGTGAATGAGTCTGAGGGGCATGTGAATGAGTGTGACTGAGGGGCATGTGAATAAGTGCGACTGAGGGGCATGTGAATGAGTATGATTGAGGGACGTGTGAATGAGACTGAGGGGTGTGAATGAGTGTGACTGAGGGGCATGTGAATGAGTGTAACTGAGGGAAGTGTGAATGAATGTGACTGAGGGGTGTAATGAGTGATTGAGGGGCATGTGAATGAGTGTGAGAGGCGTGTGAATGAATGTGACTGAGGGGTGTGAATGAGTGTGACTGAGGGGCATGTGAATGAGTGTGAGGGGCATGTGAATGAGACTGAGTGTGAATGAGTGTAACTGAGGGGCATGTAAATGAGTGTAACAGGGGCGTGTGAATGAGACTGAGGGGTGTGAATGAGTGTGACTGAGGGGAATGTGAATGAGTGTAACTGAGGGGCATGTGAATGACTGTGACTGAGGGGTGTAATGAGTGTGACTGAGGGGCATGTGAATGACTGTGACTGAGGGGTGTGTAAATGAGACTGAGGGGTGTGAATGAGTGTGACTGAGGGGCGTGTGAATGAAACTGAAGGGTGTGAATGAGTGTGACTGAGGGGAGTGTATATGTGTAACTGAGGGGCATGTGTATGAGTGTGACCAAGGGGTGTGTGAATGAGTGGCTGAGTGTGTGAGTGTGACTGAGGCACGTGTGAATGAGTGTGGCTGAGGAGCATGTGAATGTGTGACTGAGAGGCGTGTATATGTGTGACCGAGGAGCGTTTGTGACTGAGGGGCAGGTGAATGAGTATGACTGAGGGGTGTGAATGAGTGTGACATAGGGGCATGTGAGTGTGACTGAAGAGAGTGTGAATGAGTGTGACTGAGGGGCGTGTGAATGAGGGGCATGTGAATGAGTGTGACTGAGGGGCGTGTGAATGACTGAGGGGTGTGTGAATGAGTGTGACTGAGGGGCATGTGACTGAGGGGCATGTGAATGAGTGTGACTGAGGGGCATGTGAATGAGTGTGACTGAGGGGTGTGAACGTGACTGAAGGGTGTGTGTGACTGAGGGGCATATGAATGTGGCTGAGGGGCATGTGAATGTGACTGAAGGATGTGTGAATGAGTGTGACTGAGGAGCAAGTATATGTGTGACCAAGGGGCATGTTCATGAGTGTGACCGACGGGTGTGTGAATGAGTGTGACCAAGGGGTTTGAATGAGTGAAGGGCATATGAGTGTGACTGAGGGGTGTGAATGAGACTGAGGGGCTTGTGAATGAGTGGGACCAAGGGGTGTGAAAGAGTGTGACTGAAGGGTGTGTGAATGAGTGGCTGAGGGGCATGTGAATGTGATCGAGGGACGTGTGAATGAGTGTGGCTGAGAGGCGTGTGAATGAATGTGACTGAGGGAAGTGTGAATGAGTGACTGAGGGGTGTGTATATGTGTGACCAAGGGGCGTGTACATGAGTGTGACATAGGGGCATGTGAGTGTGACTGAAGAGAGTGTGAATGAGTGTGACTGAGGGGCGTGTGAATGAGGGGCATGTGAATGAGTGTGACTGAGGGGCGTGTGAATGACTGAGGGGTGTGTGAATGAGTGTGACTGAGGGGCATGTGAATGAGGGGCATGTGAATGAGTGTGACTGAGGGGCATGTGAATGATTGAGGGGTGTGTGAATGAGTGTGACTGAGGGGCATGTGAATGTGACTGGGGCGTGAGTGTGGCTGAGGGGCATGTGAATGAGTGGCTGAGGGGCGTGTGAATAACTGACTGAGGGGCGTGTGTATGAGTGTGACTGAGGGGCGTGTGAATGTGTGACTGAGGGGCGTGTGAATGAGTGTGGCTGAGGGGCGTGTGAATGAGTGAGGGGCGTGTGAATGAGTGTGACTGAGGGACATGTGAATGAGGGGCATGTGAATGTGTGTGACTGAGGGACGTGTGAATGAGTGTGACTGAGGGGCGTGTGAATGAGTGTGACTGAGGGGCATGTGAATGAGTGGCTGAGGGGCGTGTGAATGAGTGTGGCTAAGGGGCGTGTGAATGAGGGGCGTGTGAATGAGTGTGGCTAAGGGGCGTGTGAATGAGGTGCACGTGAATGAGTGTGACTGAGGGGCATGTGAATGTGTGGCTGAGGGGCGTGTGAATGAGTGGCTGAGGGGCATGTGAATGAGGGGCACGTGAATGAGTGTGACTGAGGGGCGTGTGAATGTGTGGCTGAGGGGCGTGTGAATGAGTGGCTGAGGGGTGTGTGAATGAGTGGCTGAGGAGTGTATGAATGAGTGTGGCTGAGGGGTGTGTGAATGAGTGACTGAGGGGCGTGTGAATGAGTGTGACTGAGGGGTGTGTGAATGTGTGACTCAGGGGCGTGTGATTGAGTGGCTGAGGGGCATGTGAATGAGTGTGACTCAGGGGCGTGTGAATGAGTGTGACTGAGGGGCATGTGAATGAGTGTGACTGAGGGGCGTGTGAATGAGTGTGACTGAGGGGCATGTGAATGTGAGGCGTGTGAATGTGTGTGGCTGAGGGGCGTGTGAATGTGTATGACTGAGAGGCGTGTGAGTGAGAGGCTGAGGGGTGTGAATGAGTATGATTGAGGGGCGTGTGAATGGCTGAGGGGCATGTGAATGGCTGAGGGGCATGTGAATGAGTGTGGCTGAGGGGCATGTGAATGAGCGGCTGAGGGGCGTTTGTGACGGGCGTGTGAATGAGTGTGACTGAGGGGTGTGAATGGTTGAGAGGCGTGTGAATGAGTGTGACTGAGGGGTGTGAATGAGTGGCTGAGGGGTGTGTGAATGAGTGTGACTGAAGGGCTTGTGAATGTGTGTGACTGAAGGGCATGTGAATGAGTGTGACTGGGGACCACAGAGGGCCTCGGGCCGTGTGTGGCTCTTCCTTTACCTCCACATCTGGAAGAAAGTAGCACTTTGTGAGTTTTAGGCAGAAGAGCAGCATTTCTTGTGTCTCAATACAGCGTTTGTCAATCCTAGCCCTACTGACATTTGGGGCTGGATAATTCTTTGTTCTTGGGGACTGTCTTATGCATTGCAGGATGGTTAGTAACATCCACATGCATGTGTGCACACACCCAGGTGTGAGAATCAAAACTGTCTCAGGGCAGGGGGGTGGGGGGAGCGGTGGAGGGGGGCGGGAGTTGGGGGGTGGTGGTAGGGGGAGAAATTGCCCCAGCTGAGAACCACTTTAACAGGATCACTCTGGCCACTGTGCCAATGGGGGCAATGGCAGAGAGACCAGTTAAGAGATCACAGATCCACCAGTGAACAGAGAATCATGGCGGCTTCAGCCAAGAGTGGGTGAAGTAGCTGGATTCCGGATCCACTGTGAGTGCAGAGGCATCGGGATTTACCAACAAATCAGTTATTAGGGAGTAAAAGAGAAAGGCCAAGGACGGCGCTAAAGTTTTCATCCTGAAGTCTTATTAATATAAAGATGGAGTTGCCATTTCCTGGGATAGAGACGATGGGGAAAGGAACGGGTTTGGGGAGGACATCAGGAGCTGGATGCTGGTCACGGAAGTTTGAGACATGTTTAGACACGCAAATGGAAATGCTGAACAGTATCTACCTGCAGATCTGCAGTTTAGGGGTCAGCTCAGGTCTGAAGATAACTTTGGATCCATACCAAGTACAGTGTTTGAAATGCGGTAATACAAATGAGACCACAAAGGAATGAATATAAAAAGAAAAGAAAGGGGCCAAGGGCTAAATCCTGAGCTTGCCAATGTTTAGAAGTCAGGGAGTTGAGGAAGAGTAGCCAGAGGGGAAGGAAACCAGGCATGAGTGGCGTCCTGAAGCTGTGAGAAGGAAGCGTTTCCAGGAGTGGAGAACCCTCAGCTGTGTCCAAGGCTGCTGACAAGACAGACAAAATGAGGCCTGAGAATTGCGCACTGTGAGGGTGGAGTGAGGAGGGTCTGACTAGAGTTCGTTTGCGAGGGAATGCGGGGAGAGAAATGAGACATTGGGCATAGACAACAATGGGCTCTGGACTCTTCTAGCACCTGTGACATCCTCTCGGCCCCACCTCTATTCCAACCACTGCAGCCGCGGCCAATTGAAGGCAGCTTCCACAGTAGCAAGCACCTGCGAGGCCACCTCACATGCCCAACCCCAGAGTGGGTGGGGGTTAATGCCTCTGGAGCCACCTTGACCCATGGGTATGGAAGCCCATGAATAAATGCTTCCCCTTGACAACACTGAGATGCATTCCTGCAGCTCAGTAATGCATTGGCTCCCCACCGCCTTCCATCCCCCATCTCATTCCTGCTCCCTGGGATCACTTCCCCAGAACACTACCTAGCCCAGAGCACGACAATCTCTGTTCTCAGGGGAGTCCAGGCTTAGACAAATGGGAAGGAGGCTATAGTTGCATGTAGAGTCAACAGAGGTTGCCTCTGTTTTTTTTGTTTTTGTTTTTTTTAATTCTTTTCTCAAGAAATAACAACAGGTTTGTATGCTGATAGGGATGATCCAGGAGAGGGGCAAAAATTGATGCAGGAAAGAGAAGGGAGAACAACAGGAGCAGTGGTGGTCTTGAGCAAGTGAAAGGAGGGTCCACAGTAATACTTACAAAACTGACCGTGGACTGGGCCATAGAGCAAGCCTCGATAGTTCAAAGAACTGAAATGAACAAAACATGTTCTCTGGCCACGTGTGAAAAAGACAATCAGAAATCTCATATATTTGGAAATTAAGAAACATGGCCTACAACCAGAATCAAAAACATAATAGAAATTTAAAATATTTTGAAACAATTGATAATGAAAATGTTACATATTTCCACTTTTGGAATACGGCTATCATACTCCCTAAAAAAAAAATTATGATTTTTAATGTCTTAAATGTGTTTGTTACAAGTTTTGAAACTTATTAAGTTAAATATCCACCACAAGATGTTAAAAAAAAAGAGACCAAAATGAAGTAGCAAGAGAAACTATAAGGGCAAAAGTCAGTAATATAGAAAATATATATACATGTGCACACAATACAATAGAAAGGATCATAAACAAGTCTAAAGTTGGTTCTTTGAAAAGATGAATAAAATCAGCCCTTGAACTACTGACAAAGACCACAAGAAAGAAGGAGGAGGCACAAATAACTAGTGTCAGGAATAAAACGGAGACAACATTTTATGCTGCAGGCAATACAAAGATGTTTACAGAATATCAAGAATATTCTAAGCAAATTATTTGTGAAATATACTCAAAATGGACAAATTCCTAGGAAAATATAATTTATCAAAACTGATAAAGACACAGAAAAACTAAATAGTCCAATAGATATTAACATAATTGAATTAATGGTTTTAAATCTTCCCATAAAGATAACTCCAGACCCAACTGGCTTTTCCAGTAATTCCTATCCAACATTTGAGAAAGAAATAATTCTACTCTTATACTCATTCTTCTAGAGACTAGAAAAAGGGGGAATACTCCCCAGTTCACTGTACAAGGCTAGGAAAACCTTGACATTAAACCTCAAAAAGGAAGCTATAAGAAAGGAAAATTACAAGTTAATTTCATTCATGAGTACAGATACAAAAATCTAAATACAATATTAACAAATGAAACCCAATAGCATATAAACAGGAAAAATACATCATGACCAAGTCAGGTATATCCAAGGAACTCAAAGTTGATTTAACATTAGGAAATCACTTAACGCTACTCACCACGTTGGCAAATTTTAAAAGAAAATACTATGATCATCTCAATAATTGCAGAAAAAGCATTTGATAAAAATTCAACATCCACTCATGATTTTAAAATAAAAACATTAACCGACCCGGAAAAGAAAAAAAAAAAAAACTTCTTTAATGCGATAAAGAATATTTGCAAAAAGCCAACAGCAAATATTACAGTTGGTAATAAAATGCTGAACAGGTATTAGAAGCAAGACAAGACGTCTGCCATCACTGCTCCTATTGGACATTCTATGGAAGGCTCTAGGAGCATGGAAAGGCAAGAAAGAGAAGTCAGAAGAGGAAGGACTTGTGAAGGAGTTGACACTCACACCCAGGCTTCTCTGACCCCAGCCCACTCATCATTGTCACCTCTCAGCTCACCCTGAGCATCACCTGTCCTCAGTCCACCTGTTCCCTCACTCAGTCACTTGGCAACGCCTACTAGGCCTTCTGGGAGCCCATGCACTCACCTGCATTTTCTGCCTCACGCAGCTCTCCACCTGTGCTGTTTCTGACTTTGCTTCCTAAGGGGCCACACTCCGTGCAGGGACCACTCCTGTATTATTCTGTGAGCTACAGTGTCGCTACCTCAACTCCTTCCATTCATGGGCAGGATGAGGTCTGACTCACCTCCGGATCCCTAGCCCCTCACGTACAGCAGGTCGCAGTGAGCACTTGCTGCAGGACATGAGGGTGACTGGACATGGGAGCTACAGCAGGATGCTGCCTCCTCAGTGGGGCCTTCCCACTCACCAACATGTGCTGGCTTCTTTCCTAGGAGACCACTTCCACTGCTGTGCACTGGGCAGCTCCTCTGTACCAGCCCTGGGCTGGTGGGCACTGATATCTAGCTCCCCCCTGGCGGGCTGGCAATGGCCACACAGCAAGAGCCCCACAGGGGTCTATGGGGCAAGCAGGTACCTCACCCAGCCACAAGGTCAGAAGAGGCTCCCAGGAGGAAGGAGCCTCTAAACTGAGCGATAAATGACAAGTGGATGTTCATATCTGAAGGAGGGTGATGATGGGAGGATACTCAGAGATGGGGAGCTACAAGTGGGTCCCTGAAGGTGGCACAATGTGAGTCAGCAGGCAGCAATGAGACCAGAGAGGTCACTCTTCTGTCTGTGAGAACCGTGGACCCAGCTCCCCCAAAACACATGAATACACTGATAAGATGGTGCACATACCTTAAAGCCCATTCCCATACCCGAGGTTCAAGAATATGGACTATATCCTGAGGATGGCAAAGTCGAACTGTTGTGGACTTAAGGGAAGAAAAGTACACGTAAGGCTCATTTGCCTGCCTGTGGCCCGTTCCCATCACAGCAACCACACTGGGTGTCGCCTGCAGGAAAGCAAGCTGAGCAAAACAGACACTGGCACCAAGGGGCAGGTCTCCTCCAGGCCAGCTCAGGCCCCAGCTGAAAGACGAGGTGGAGACCCACAGAGGGTTAACAAGGGGCCACTGCAGAGAGTGAGAATCTAGCTGTGACCAAGCCAGTCCTGAGCCCGGTCTGTCCTCCCTTGTTCCCCACTGCCCCCCAACCCCACTGCCCCCCAATCCCACTGCCTCACAACCCCAGCAGGGCCTCTGAGGCCCCATGGAGCAATGGCAAGGACCCTGGCAGCTGGGGGCAGAGAGTCCAGTGTCCATGTCCCAACTGCACATCCCTGTGAGGCCCTGACCACCCTACCTCCCTGTCAATAAGCCCCTTCCAACCCTAGAACCCCCCACGCCCAGAGAACAAGGAGGAGTGGGGCAGGAGCATCCAGTGGACATGATAACGAGGGTGAACCCTGGAGGGAGTGGCCAGGGGGGCACAGGATGAGGTGGGCCCTGACCAGGAGGCAAGTCACAGCAGAAGGGGGGCTGCCAGGCTCTGGGTTGGCCCTGGGTGACCTGAAGGTCTCAGACAATCACATCCCCTCTTGTCACCTGGACTTCCTCATGCAGAAATTGGGACAGGGAGTGAAGGGCAGAAAGAGCAATTTGGACCTGATGATGCCAAGGTCTTCCAGTTTCTCAGATTGGTTGACAGCACCAGCCCCTGAATTAAAGGATTGAAACTAGGATCTGCCACTGGTTAACCTTGACTTTCAGCCAGTCCTTACTCTGACTGAGCCTCAGTTTCCTTATCTGTAAAATGAGCCAATGAATACTTATACCCACAGAGTCATTCTAGAGATGAAGCCACACCAGCCGATGCAGAGTACCCATGTGACACTGGCCACACTCTCCAGCATTACACTAAGGGAGCTGTGGGCTGGCAGGGGGATGGCGTGTCCAGAAGGTGCCAGCGGGCTCCACCAGGCTTCCCACCCTCATTGGGAGGTGTCCCCTCCCTGCAGGCTGCTCTCCTTCCCATCTCTCATTGGCCCGCAGGGTGGCAGCAGCCGTCTGGGAGGCTGGATCGAGCCGCTGCTCTGAGAATGCCTGTCCATCTCAAGGCTGGCAGGAGGCACCCTATAAATCAATCAGTAAATTCCAAGCAGATGCGCACAGGCTGTTTTGGTTGGAACCCTGGCCCTTTTCTGTGGTTGCAGCAAAACCAGACTCTCAGGTGATTCACAATTTGACAGAGGCCTAGAGCTGGATCCACCAGAGGGTGACGATAATATTTTTTTTCCTGTCTTACCTCGGAGACAGGGTGGGGCTTTTTTTTTTCCAGCCGCTATCCTGGGCCGACAGCATACTCAGGTTTACTCAGTGAATATTTATAAACCTCCAGGCTTGGGAAGGCAGTCACAAGGACCAGGAGCACTGCTGTGGGCTTCAATGTATGCAAACCCTTCTCCCCCAGGACTACACTCCTCACAGCTGCCCTGAGGCTCTGCTTTGCCACTGAGGAAAGTAGGCAAATGTGGATGTGGTTTAAAAGCTGTGGCTTTGCTGCTAATAGTCCTGGGTTCAAATCCTAAGTCTGATATGTCACTGAGCCTCAGTTTATACTTCCACAAAAACAAGGATACTACACTTAACAAACACGAGCATGGTGAGATTTAAATATATATGAGGTTCTTCCATAGGGCCAAGCACATTTTATTCATTAAGTTGTCACTATTATGACTGTTATGATTGCTCAGAGAAGGGACATACTAGCCCAAGGTCACAAAGCAGTCAGAGGAGTGCAGGTGCCCTGTGCCTCCAGAATGGGACAACCCAAAGTCAGAGGTGGGGTACCGTGCCCAGCATCACTGAGCCAGCTCCCCAGGCAGCCAGGGTCAGGCAGGGCAAACACTACCTCGCCTTCTGGAGGCTCCACAAAGCCCCTTTGTGAAGAATGCCCAGAAAGGAAGAAAAATACCCAGAGCTGCATCCACAGCAAATTAGTGGTTTGACTCCTTTTGGTTGTAAACAAATGGGAGGAATATAAAAAAGCTGGGAGCCAGGTTTAAAAGCAGGCAAGTGACTCTACACTGTTGTTGGTGAAAATCCTGGCCTGTCCCTCCCTGGGTCTCAGTTTTTTATCTGAAAGCTTGGGGCTGGACAGTAGGGATCCTCAGGCCCCCAGCACCTGGCTCTCCTGTGGAGCCTGGATCTCCTTCCTGTAGGGTGGCTGTTTAGAGTCTGACAGCAGCAGCCATCCACTGAGAACCTGCTATGTGCTGGCCCCTCTCTGAGCACTTCACTTGGACCGTCCTCCACTCCTCCCCAGAGCCCTGCGACAAGTGCTTTCGCTGTGCCCATCATACAGAAGCGGAAAGTAAGTAACGTGCCCAAAGTCATCAAAGAGGTAAAGCCAGGATTTAAAACCCAGGCAGTAGTCTGGGATACTACATGAAGCCATTCTGCCACTCCCACCCCTACCCCATGCCCCTTTCACGCACGTGCACACACACACACCTGCTCATGCTTGTACTGAGGCAGCTCCCGGAGTCTGGGCTTGGCTGAGATGCACAGCAGGCCTGCAAGATGAAGAAGACCTGGGGGAAAGGAAGAGCTGAAGGCACACTCTCAGGCCTCTGGAGGGAACAGAACAGGGACTTCAAAAGCACAGGGAGACAGGCCCGGCTGATGACCGGTAGTTTAAACCTGACCCTAGGGCAGAAATGTAGAAGAGGGCCCATGCTATCGCCTGGCAGCATTGAGCACCTCTTTGGAGAGAGTCCCTGAATATCTTGGGGGACCATGGGGCAGGGTCTGCAGTGTTGACTCTTCTTGGAACCACCCAAGTGCCCAGTCCGGGGTCCGTACACAAAAGGTGCTCATCGTCCAGCTGAGTACCTGGGCTGGACCTTGGGCAACTCCTTACTCTTTCTGAGGCTGTTTCCTCATCTGTAAAATAGGGATAATAACATCTGCCTCATAGGTTGTCCTAGAGATTGAACGACAGTGGATGACACAGCCCCACTGCCCTTAGGAGTTAACAGAACAACCAAGACACAATGAATTACTAGATGCAAACAGCACAGGTCTCTGCTTGGCCCCCGAGGCCCTCCACAGCCAGGCCTCTGTCCTGCTCTCGCCATGAACTGTCTCACAGTACAGCCACATCCAACCTCCTACACAACAATCTGGCTGTTGGCTGCCTTTGGGCCTCTGCTCTCCCATTCCCCTCTGCCCAAAATGTCCTTCCTCACCGCTTTCCTTAGCAAACTCCCACTCACCCATCAGGACTCAATTCAACAACCATGGCCTCCAGAAAGCCTTTCCTGACTACTGCAGGAGAGGCTGGTGCCTCCTCCCTGCTCTCCCTGGGTTGACGCAGCTGTTAATGCACTCTCTCCAGTAGACTCCGGGCTCCTCCAGGACTCACACTGTCTGTTCACCCTGAGGCCTCCAGCATAGGGTCTGGCCCAGAGTAGATGTTTAGTTGACTTTGGTGGCATGAATGAGTCAGTCAACAGATGGGTGATGCAGGGATGAGTGACTAGACACCTCCCTGAAGACCTAGCTCTGTGTCCCTCTGCACCCTGATACATTTTTGCCCATCTGCCTCCCTTACGCTTCTCCTTGCAGGCACCTGCACTGACACCTTCTCTGGGCTGAACCCACAGAACATGGAAATGAACCAGAGGGGCTCAGCATGCACTGTAAATTCCGGGAAAACTGTCTTGTGGGGTTCCCCACCAACCACCAGGCTTAGGAACATGCTGGAAGGGCAGGGCCTGTGTCATCCTGACAGCCACCTGCTCAGCTACCTCAGTGTGGCCAGGCCAAGAAGGCAGAGCTGACTCTACAAAGAGATAAAAGTCTAGGAAACAAGAGCAAGCAAGAGAGGGAAGGGAAAAGGGGAGAAGAAAAGAAAATAATAATGTAAAAAAAAAAAAAGAGTCCTTTTGGTATTTGTTTTCAAAGCCACTGACGAAAACCAGATTTGAAGTTTGGGGGAAAAAAGGGATTTGGGTCTTTCAGATTCCACTCTCCACTAATTGATTGCAGTTCCCTTTGAAAGAGCTCTCAGCTCTTCTGAGCAATCAGTGGCCCAGCTGGGACTTGACAACCAGCAGCATCCAGGCCTCCCGGCTCCAGAGGGTCGCCCTGGCTGGGTGAGCACTGGATGACGAACCGTCAGACGGACGGACAGGCAGGGCACTGGGACCCTCAACATGTCCCTTTGGAGCCAGGGCCTGTGCTAAATGCTTTCCATGGCAAGGAGCCATGTCAGGATTCAAACCCAGGTCTGTTTGACCCTGGTGTCTGTGCTTTGCCCTTTTGCTCCCTGCCTCTGCAGGTGCTTGTGGCTTGTCCAAGGCAGTAGGGAGCCACAACAGATTCGAGCGCAAAACTCCTGGGGAGGTTTTCTGAGAGGAGAAGCAAACTGACCGAACTGACCTCCGTGGGGCTCTGAGAGTGAAAATTGTCCCGTGGCCAGGTGCGCAATGCTCCCTCTCCCTCTGCCAGTGAAACTGCCAGAGTCCTCTGTTCCTCTTCTCCAGAGGAAGTCAGAAATGACTCTAGACTCAAGCCTTGTTAATCCTCCCACCTCAGGGGGCCTCAGAGCATTTTGTCAACAGCTTCTCTTTGGAGCAGTTCAGACACAAATATCCCCGTGTACACTTTGCGTTTGAAGAAATCTGAACCCAAAGATCCAAGACTCCCAGTAACCCAGCCCTGGGAAAACCCAGGGCCTCCCCTGAGAGCAGCTGAGATAGTTCAGCCCCACCTGTACTGAGGCCCTTCTACTTCATTTCTCAGAGAGGCCCAGCGAGGCAGAAGGACTTGCCCAAAGCCACTCCATCTATCTTGGAGTTAATGGTCTCAACACAGACCTGACTGTCAGCCCTGTGTCCTTTTCCCTGCTCCAGCCCATCCGTCTGGACAAAGAACATTATTTGCCTTCCCAGAGCTGTTACCCTAAAGGGATCTACGAGCAGCAAAACCAGAATTTCCTAGGAAATGTCAATTGTCTTCCCACAGCTGAAAGGTGCAGCTGGCCTTCAGCAAAAGCTGGCCTCCCAGCTCTGCACATGCTGGTCCCTCTGCCCAGAAACCCTATCTCCTTGGAAGACACACAACAGGAGGTTCACTCCCAAGCTCACCTCCTTCAGGATGTCCTCCCTGGCCCCTCTTCCACGCTCCTGTGCCGTCATCTCTCACCCTGCTTGGCAGAGGAAGGAACAACCCTGCACTCCTATTGACTCCGATAGACAGCGAGCTTCCCTGGGAAGGAACAGCTTTCCTACAGTGATATCCCAGTGCCTGCCGTAGGAGCTCCAGCACTCTGGGGAGGAGGAAAACAGCTGGGGCCAGAGGAACCCGAGCACTCTGAGAAGAGCCTCGGGTGCAAGTTCTGGCTATATCACTTGCCGACTGTGTGACGGTGGAGAACTTACTTGCCCTCTCTGGCCCTTGGGTTCTTCGCCTGAAAAATGTGGGTGAAAAACTCTGGCCCATGGGTGTGGGGTTGTCACACAGAGATTGGGGGCCTAAAGGCACTTTGTAGATGATGGAGCCTTGAATAAACAAGGACAGTGGGTGAGTAGTACTGACGATGGAGCACCAAAAAGGGGGCATCTTGGTGGTGGAGGGTGGTTTCTTAACACGCCTTCCTGACACCCGACACCTCTCCTCAAGTTTCTTGGGAAGGAACGGTCCATCTGTCCATCTGTGCTGCAAAAGCAAGGGAGTGCAGGATCACTGGGTGCTCTGTGCTGGGAACCTCCACAGCTAGCACATCATTTAATCTCCAGCCGTAGGTCTCAAGCTGAGGGTTGTCCCATCCCAGGGCCGGTGCTCTGTGCCTCCCATCCTGGGCTGACCCCAAAGCTCTCTGTAACAGAGTATCTGCTCCCTGACCCCACTCCACTCCCAGACACTGCCAAGTGTGGGGCCTGGAGGCTGCTCCTGGGGCCAGCTGGCCAGGCCAGGACACCTCAGTGGCCCAGCAGGCCCAGAGCTTCTGGGGCCAGGCCACACCTACCCTGATGAATCCCGAGGCAACACACTGCCCTGTTTCTGTTCCCCATTATGAGGACCGGTGCCCGCCAAATAAATCAAGCTAATGGAGTCTGATGAACAAAGATTCAGATGGTGGGACACTGTAATTATAAACATCAGCAGCTTGGCAATCTGGGATCAGGGGAGCCGCCTTGCTTTGATGGAAGGTGAGCAGTGGAGAGATTGTTCCAGACATTACAGGCAGGAGAGGCTGGGTTCCCTGCACCTACTTCACCAACAGGGCTGTCAGAGTTTCAGGTTCCCACACGGCAACAAGGCCTTCCACCTCGGGGCCCTGCCATGATACCCTGCTGGAATGGCTCATAGTATCCACACCGCCATGCCAGCCAGTATTCTCAAGACTTTACAGAAGGTTTGTTCTTTAGTTGGTGCTAGTGAACTCCTATCTGTCCTGTAACACCCAAGTCAAATGCTACCTCGTCCAGGAAGCCTTCTGGATATCCCCTACAGTAAAGCACTTCTTTGTCTGTGCTGTAGGACTTGCCTTCCAGCCTCACATGAGTTAAGCTCTCTCCTTTCTTGTGTCTTTGTGTCTGCTATTCCTTCTGCCTGGAACACACTTTCCGCTGCAGTTTTAACTCCACTTACCCGTCTTGTATCAGATTCAACGTCACCTCCTCCCTGATCTCCACCAGGCTGCCCGGCCTCCCCAGCTTCCTGCACTGTAACTTAGTTCACATGTCTGTGTCCCACCCTTATCTGGAAGCTCTCTGTCCCCAGTGCAGGCCTGGCACCAAGTAGGCACTCAAGAATTGTCAGCTGAGGAAATGTGTTCAATCACTATCAAACCACCACAGGGCTGGGACAGTCTGAGGCCTGCAGACTGTGGTCCGAGTCCTCTGAGTCCCATCTTCTCAGACTAATAAGACCCAGCTCCTAGTTCCTGAACAAATGAAACCACCAAGGTCTGTTGTGACCCAAATGTGGAGGGCTTCATATGGAAGGAATCAAGTATCCATTGGAGCAGACACTTTATTATCCAGGCCATAAACCTGATTTACACTCGGGCCGCTTCTCTGCAGCAGCTCTGTGAAGTTTTAACTTTGCCCCAGCAAGCCCTGGGAACAGACCTTCAGAGCAGCAGGAAGAGACCCATTATGACTTTGGCTGGGGACAGAGGGGTTCCCAGATGCTCTTGTCCTCCAGGTAACCCTGTGGGTGGAGTCACCTGAACTTGACCTGGAGTGGGCCACGGGCTGAGAGCCTAGAGAGCTGGTTCTAGTTCAGACTCCATCACGCACAGACAGTGTGGCCTTCACAAGCTATGTGCCCATCTGGGCCTCAGTCTCCCCACCTGTACAATGACCATGGGGAGGAAGCAAGGAGGCAGACTCAATGCTAGTAACCAAGGACACAGCATAACACGGCAACTATAGCTTCAAGCTGTGGCTTACCAGCTACGTGATGTGGGCAAGTTATGGAAGCTCTCTCTGGCTCACTTTCCACACCATGAACATGAGCGAACGGCGGGAGGGTGAGGCCTCCTACCCCAGAGTTACGATGAGCACCAAGGGTTAACTGAGAAGCCTGTGGAGCAGTGCCCCTGGGGTCTTCCAGCACTTCAGCCATAGGGTGCTGACAGGAGGAAACAAGCTCCTTCCAAATTGTTGTCCAAATGTCCCCCAATAAGCTAGGGGGTACAGAGTGTAATCCCCACACTGTAGAACAGGAAGATGAGGCTCGGAGCCAGGAGCTTACTCTGCCTGTAATCCAGTGAGCTGGGAGCCCAGCCCTGGCCTTCTAATGCCAAGCATGGAGTTCTTTCCCTGATAGAGAATGTTCCAGGCCAAGTTGTTTTGAAAGAAAGGGGCAAAGTGGGGGAGGGGAGCAAGGCTCCATGTTAGGGTCAACTCTTATATTCTGGAAGAAGTCTCTACAAGACACCATTTAGGGTCAGCTGATTTGCCTGTTTCTCTCTGTCCCACCGCCATCCCAATCACCAGCTCCCACAGCAGCTAGGCTGCCGGGTCACCCTCCCTCCACTTGGCTCTGCCCCAGAAAGCCTCCGACTGCCCAGCTAAAACAGCACCCCATCCTGTCCACCTCCAGCCTCTCACCCCGCTATGATAAATCACCATTTATCATACCACCTGACACAATATTGATGACTTTTTCTTCATTAAACAAATACTATTGTTATTCACAAACAAATTCATTAAACCTATTAAATCCTGACTGTCATAGATGTTTAGAAGACAGTGAACAAAACAGACAAAAATCCCTGCCCTCCTAGAGCTTCTGTACAGAAGACATGACTCATAAATAACAAACACGATCAATAGGTTAAACATACAGCCTATTAGAACGGCAAGAGTTCTTTAAAAACAAACAACTGAGCAGAGTAAGGGGATGGGGATGCTGGGGTGGGACAGGGTGCTGAAGGTGGGCACCACAGAGTGGGGAAGGGTATGTCCAGCAAAGGGAACAGATGGGACCAGGGCCCGGAGGAGGAGGCAGTGTGCTGGGCTGGAGAGGAGGAAATTAGAAGGAAAGAAGTAAACGGTGCGGTTGGGGGGCCCCAGGGCCCGGCACCATCCCATAGGCCACAGAGAGGATCCAGAATCGCATCCTGAGTGCAACAGGGGCTCACTTCACAACAGCAAGTATTAATGGCAGAGGAGCAACAGATCCCACTGGCGGTATAAAAGGATCACGCAGGCTGCTGTGCTGAAAGCAGACTGTCTCGCTTATTTGTTGGTTTACGGTTTATCTCCTCCACAAAAATCTAAGGTCCATGAGGGCAGCACTTAATCTGAATTGATCACCATTATCTCCTCAGTGCCTAAGAATAGGGCTTGGCATGTGCATAGGAAATGTCTGTGAAATAACTAAACAAACACACACCAGCCACACCAGCCTCCTGGCTATTCCGCACTCATGCCAAGCACAATCTGGCCTTGGGGACTTTGCCCTTGCTGTGTGCGCTCTGCCTAGAATGCTCCTCCCCCACCTCCGACATCTGCATGGGTCCCTCCATACTTTGGATCTTTATTCACACATCGCATGAACATTGAGGCCTTTCCTGGTCGTGCTATTCCAAACACGAAACAGCCCTCTCCAACACTTCCTGTCTCCCTTCCCTGCTCATTTTTTTCTGTTTCACTTGTTACCAAATGACACACTCTATATTTCCTATGTTTCTATCTGTCTCCACCCACCAGAAAACAGGCTTCTGGAAGAAGGAGATGTTGGTCTATTGTAGTCATTGATCAGTCCCCCAAGTCTACAACAGTTGTGACACACAGCAGGGGCCTAGCAAATGTTTACTGACTGGGGAATGACTCCTCCCGCTTACTCTCTTATCCAAACTCAGCAAACAGGATGGCAAGCCAGCGTGACAGGGGATGGCCGAGGGGATGGCCTGCCCAACAGCAAGACCCCCTGTGAACCACAACCTTTGGGGTACAGGCCAACATGGGAAGAAGGGCTGTGCCATCTGTGCTAAGTTGTTTCATGGTAAGCCATCTCCTGGTAACCACAAGAAATAAGTGTTTTCATCTCCATTGTACTCAAGAGGAAACACTGATGCTCAGAGAAGCTAAGTAACTTTCCCAAGTTCATAGAATTTAGGAGGCAGCGGAGCTGGGTTTCCAAGAATCTACCTGGCTCCGTGCTCGCAGGCAGTAGAGCCGGGCTTTCATGGAGTCTACCTCACTCCTTGCAGTTCTTATTCAATCAAAGCTTTATTGACCTGCCATGCCATGCCTGACCCTGTACTAGGTCCTGAGGAATGTAGCAGTGAACAAGGGGGGCAGGGGCCATATTCATTCATATGATGAATGTTATAAAGAAGTGAAAATAAGTGAACTAGAGACCCCTGCAACATCCGGTAACATAATGCTGAATTTAAAAAGCAAACCTCAGTATATTGAATAAAGTTCAAAATCCACTAAAATGGAATATATTGTTTAGGCACACATAGACATGTGATAAAAACTACTTATTTGATTAAAAACGATTTTAAAGCAACAGAATGTCAAACATAAGATTATCTCTACTGGGTAAGCAGGGATGAAAGAAATAAAATATATAAGAATTGAAATAAATAAATAAAACTTATTCACAAATGATAATCATAAATCAAAAAGTATCTAAAAACAAATGATACCATTAAAAAGTTAATTTGACAAGGCCAGTAGATACAACATGAACACTCAAAACTCAATTATATACTTATCTACAATAAACAGTAAAAGGAATTTTTTAGATATCACTTATGGTAACATAGAATAACATCAAATACATAGGGATAAATCTAACACAAGATATACAAGACCTCAACAAAGAAAACTGCTAGACAGGCTGGGTGTGGTGGCTCACACCTGTCATTCCAGCACTTTGGGAGGCTGAGATGGGCGGATCGGTTGAGGTCAGGAGTTTGAGACCAGCCTGGCCAACATGGTAAAACCCCATCTTGACTAAAAATACAAAACTTAGCCAGGCGTGGTGGCGCACATCTGTGGTCCCAGCTACTTGGGAGGCTAAGGGACGAGGACAATTTGAACCTGGTAGGCAGAGGTTGCAGTGAGTAGAGATCACATCACTGCATTCAGCTTGGGCAACAGAGCAAGGCTCTGTCTCAACAAAGAAAGAAGAAAGGAAAGAAACAGAGAGAGAAAGAGAGAGGAAGGAAGGAAGGAAGGAAGGAAGGAAGGAAGGGAGGGAGGGAGGGAGGGAAAGAAAGGAGGGAGACAGGGAGGGAAAAAAATGGAGATAAAATAAGGAAGACCTAAATGAATTGAGAGATAAGCCAAATTCATGGGTCAAAAGATTCCAAATGTGAATTTAGAAATTCCAAACTTATCTAGAATCTAGATGTTGCAAATTTTTCTTCCCAAATTTATCTGGAGAGTCAATGTAATCCAAATAAAAATTCCAGCAGGTTATTTTTGTCCGTGGAAATTACCAAGCTGGTTCTAAAATTTATATTAAAATTCAAACAGCCAAGAATAGCCAGGGTGATCCTGAAGAAGAATGAGGTAGATATCAAGACTTATTATAAAGCTACAGGAATTAATGTGAGACTGGCACAAAGATAAACAAATAGGCTAATGGAACAGAACAGAGAATCCAGAAATAGAGCCATTCATTTAATTGATTTATGGCAAACGTGGCCCTTCAGAAAGGTGGGGGAAGGACAACGTGGTCAATAGAAGCTGCTGGCTCAATCAGGTTTCTATATAATATCGAAAAAAAAGAAACTTGACCCCTTCTGCACACCATACACAAAAACCAAATCCAGAGAGCCTCCTCGTATTTAGATGGACTATACATCTGAATACAAAATGTAAAAGAGCCAAGCTTCAAAAATAAGCTTGTAAAAGAAAATAGTATAGGAGACTATTTTCACAATTTGAGATAAATTCACAAAGATTTCTTAAACAGGACTCAGAAGCACTAACCATAAAAGTAAAGATGAATAAACTAGACTATTTTGAAATGGAGAGTTTCTACTCATCAAAAGACATCATTAAGAGAGAGAAAAGGGCAAGTCACATCTAACTAACAAACGGCTTGGATCTAGAAATCATAAATATCTTCTACACATAAAAAGGCAAACAACTCAATTAAAAAGAAAAAAAAAAAACCTTTCCCAGGCACAGTGGCACATGCCTGTAATCCCAGCATTTTGGGAGGCTGAGGCAGGAGGATCACTTGAGCCCAGGAGTTCAAGACCAATCTGGTCAACATGACGAAACCCCATTGCTACAAAAAACGAAAAATTAACCAGGCATGGTGGTATGTGCACCTGTGGTCCTAGCTACTCAAGAGGCTGAGATGGGAGGATCGCTTGAGCCTAGGAGGTGGAGGCTGCAATGAGCTGTGATTGCATCACTGCACTCCAGCCTGGGCAACAAAGTGAAACCCCATCTCAAAAAAAATAAAAATAAAAAAAACTACTTGAATAGGCACTTTACAAAAGAGAATATTGAAATGGTCAAAAAATAAATGAAATGATGCTCAACATCATTGATCACCAGAAAAATGTAAAATCAAACCACACTAAGACACCCACACACACCCACCAGAATGGCTAAAATTTAAAAGGCAAGCAACATTGAATGTTAGCACAGATAGGGAGCAATGGGAACTCTGCTACTCTGCCGGCGGGAGTGCTAAAATGGTGCAACCACTTTGGAAAACTGTTTAGCATCATATACTAAAAATGAACATGGTCACACCCCATAGCTCAGCAGTTTCATTCCTACATATATACCCAACAGAAGTACAAGTATATGCACATCATAAGACATGTATACATATATTCATCGTAATGTAAATATGGTCAAACACTGGAAACACCACAGATGCTCGGTAACAGTGGAAAAGATGAGTAAATTGTAATACCATACATCAATGAAAATGAAGAAGCCATAGTTGCACAGCATGAACAGATTTCAGAAACATAATGCTGAGTGAAACAAATCAGACACAAGAGAGAATGGACTGTAAGACCCCAGCCATATTGAGTTCAAAAACAAGCAAAACAAATCTGTGGTACTAGAAGTCAGGCCTGTGGTCACCTTGAAGAAGGAGGCAGAGGAGAGATGGGGGAAGGCCATGAGTGGGGCTCTTTGGGTAACAGTAATTACGTAAATACTGGGTCCGCAGTTACATTCACCTTGTGATATTCGTCGAATTAACATACTTATGATTTGTGTACTTTTCTATATACAGTTAACTCTTAAACAAGATGGTTTTGAACTGCACGGATCTACTTATTCATGGATTTTTTTTCAATAAATATATTACAATTTTTGGAGATTTGCAACAATTTGAAAAAATTCACAGATGAACTGCATAGCCTAGAAATATCACAAAATTAAGAAAAAGGCATGTCTTAAGTGCATAAAATGTATGTATATACTAGCCTATTTTATCATTTACTACCATAAAATACATACAAATTATAAAAAGTTTAATGTATCCAAATCTGTGCACACAGTTACAAACTGTACATGGCACCATTTGCAGTTCAGAGAAACTTAAAGATGCAGTATTAAATCGTAACTGCATAAAATTAACTATATATTCTGTACGACTGCAGTGATTTCATAGCCACCTCCTGTTGCTATTGTGGTGAGCTCAAGTGTTGTGAGTATCTGTGAGGTGCTCATCATCTCCATGTGAGCAGTTCACCTCTTCAGCATATTGCGCACCACAATAAAAAGTGATCTTTCAAGGTTCTCACATATTTTTTATAGTGTTTAGTACAATACTGTAAACCTTGAATAACACCATGGGACCCATATGCACTGCTACTAGTGATGCTGGAAGTGCTCCCAAGAAGCAGAGAAGTCATGACATGACAAGAAAAAGCTGAATTGCTTGATATGTACCATAGACAAAGGTCTATGGCTACGGTTATCATTTCAGACAGTTCATCTTGCAAACAGATGATGTAAACTTACAGTATTGATAAATACAATACAGTTCCATAAACATATTTCTCTTCCTTATGACTTTCTTAATAACAATTTCTTTTCTCAAGCTTACTTTATCGTAAGAACACAGGATGTAATCCATGTAACATATAAAATATGTGTTAATCAACTGTTTATGTTATCCGTAAGGCTTCTGATCAACAGTAGGTTAAGTTTTTGAAGAGTCAAAAGTTATATGCAGATTTTTGACTGTATGGGGGCTCTCATTGCCCCAACCCCTGTGCTGTTCAAGGGTCAATTGTGTAAGATTTACTTCAACAAAAAGTATAATCAACATAGAATCACAGAAACAAAATTGAGTAAAGTGATCACCTCCACTTGGGCAGCAGGGAGACAAGATAGGGGCAGCACATGCATAAATGTATTTTGTTAGTGTTCAAGTCACAGTTTAGGTGGTTAATTACATTGAAACAGGGGTGGGGGTGATAAATCCAGACACAGAAATAGATAGGTGGGCTCATTATGGACCAAAGGCAGTGACACAAATCAATAATTGTATTTGATCCAACTCCATGCATTCAAGGTTAAAAACATAAATCCATAAAAAAGACCACACTCGGCTGGGCGAGGTGGCTCACACCTGTAATCCCAGCACTTTGGGAGGCTGAGGCAAGTGGATCACCTGAAGTCAGGAGTTCAAGACCAGCCTGGCCAACATGGCGAAACCACGTCTCTACTAAAAACACAAAATTTAGCCAGGCATGGTGGCGCACACCTGTAGTCCCAGCTACATGGGAGCTAAGGCAGGAGAATTGCTTGAACCCAGGAGGAGGAGATTACAGTGAGCCAAGATCACACCATTGCACTACAGCCTGGGCAACAGAGTGAGACTCCATCTCAAAAAAAAAAAGAAAAAAGACCACACTTTAACACTTCTTTAAGAAGAGCTCAGTAGAGTCATGAGGTAAGTAGGTGGTGCGCACTGCTCCGTCAAAACTAGAATAAAATAGATATTCCTTTCTTATTTCAGCATCCAGAACAATGGCAGGTCTCTGGTAATTACAGACTAAAGAGATGGGGGAAGGACCAAATAGGTGAATCAGGATGCTCCTCCACTGCTGGGGTCTCACCCCATCCATCCACTGCCATTCTCTCCTCAGGCTTACACCTAGTTTTGGCTGGCACTGGCCTAATTAGTGCAGCCTCTAATAAAACCTCCTCACCACCCTCTCTCAGGCATCGAACACTGGCCCAGGGAGCCCTGGATGTTGGGCCAAATGAGTTAACAATTTCCTTCCAGCCCTGTGGCATTTCTAAAATGCTAGTCCATTTTTTTCACAGCCCGAGAGGCCAGAGTCTGAGCCATTTAACAGTCCAGTTCTGGCCTAGATCTGTCACCACGACAGTAAAAAATAAAAATTAAAAAAAGTTTAAGTGCATCGTATGCTTATAATAAATAGTTTGCACAAAATTATTCATTCCACATATGGGCAGAGCGATGCCTTTCATGTGCATATTGTTTGTGGAGAGCCCATAACTGGAGTTGTTACTGGGCAGAATGTGGAAGTCGTTTTCTACTATTAAGTAAGGGAAACAAGGTTCTCATTTTAAAATTAATTCAATGAAAACTATTAAGCAGTTGGCCGTGAATGCCTCGGTATTTTTTCCAAACTGATACTAATAAGGGCTCCTACTGCCAGCCCTGCCTAAACAAAAACACAAGAGTAACCACAAAATTTCCAAGAACATTTTCCCAGTGTTCTTCTGAAACACAAACCAGTGCAGATCCCACAAAACTTGAGACCCAAATCCCTGTGACAGTGTCTTCAGGTGGGTCTGGGAGGGGGGCGGCTGGCTTTTGGGTGCCAAGGGGCTGGTGAGTAGACCACTGTCATCCTTTTGTTCAATAATCAGCTGAGGCCAGGCACAATGGCCTCACGTCTATAATCCCAGCACTCTGGGAGGTGAAGGCGGGAAGATCACTTGAGGCCAAGGGTTTGAGACCAGCCTGGGCAACATAGTGACACCCTGTCTCTGCAAAAAATAAAAATTAGCTGGACATGGTGGCACACACCTGTAGTCCTAGCTACTCAGGGGGCTGAGGTAGAAGGATTGCTCGAGCCCAGGAGCTTGAGGCTGCAGTGAGCCATGTTCATGCCACTGTACTCCAGACTGGGCAACAGACGAAGATCTTGTCTCAGAAAAAAGAAAAAAAAAAGCAATTGACAAGTGGGGCACCCCAGGCCCTGGGCTCTATCTGAGTATTCAGGAGCGGAAGGCACTCAGGGTGAATGAGACAAATGCACGTCCTCAAGGCCTCTCCCGAGTTATGCAGCCAGCAAGTACTAAGTATTGACAGTACACCCACTGTGGGGCAGCTGGCAGAGGCGGAAGACTACAGGATTCAGAGTCCGAAAGACCAGGGTTTAAATCTCAGCTATGCCACTTCCTAGCTCAGTGTCTTCATCTGTAAAATGGGCTGTTCTGTGAATTCTGTGTGTTCCTGTATGTAACGAGCCTCTCACATATTTAGCTCCTAGCAGATGATCATTGAAGGTTGGGCCCCTTTCTTCCCTTCTGTGCCAGCTCTGTGCTGAGGATGTGGAGATGAGCTGGCCGCTGCTCTCAGTGGAAAACCAGCTTGCTAGAGCAGGAGGTGCAGCCTTCTATGGGAGCTCAGTGGGGGAAGGAGGCTTGGATCTCAGGCCCAGGGGTGAGTCCTCCACCTGCCATTCCTGAAGGCATGCCCTCATCTGCTGGCCACTCCAGGCAGTGCTGACCAGAAAAGCGGGTGGGATGACATGGTGGCCAGGGGATCTCTGGACACCCCAAACCATTCTGGGATGAACGGTTTATATGTCCATGTCCCTGGGCCCTATGACCATGAGCCCCTGGAGGGCAGGGACAGTGTCTGACTCATCTGAGTCCTCAGTGCCCAGCCAGGCTGGGAGCAGGCCACAACTCAGTGAAGGTTAGTTGATAAACGAATGAGTCCTCAACGATCTCTTCCATGTGTTTCCTGAGGCTTCTCAGTCCCTGTGCAACACAAGCCTCCTTGGTCACCCTCCTAAAACCAAGGTCCAGGGTGACATAGAGCACCTGGACCCAGGGCTCAGTCCTAAGATGACATGAGGACCAGCCCAGCTAAGGCCCTTAAAAATGAGGCAGTGGGCGTGACAACCTCAGCCTCACCCTGGCCATGTGGTCCTGGGAAAGCCACTGAACATGTCACTGAGCTTCCATTTCCTCATCTGCAAGTGGGGATGATGAGAAAGCAACTCCTGCCCAAGGCAGCCGGGAGGATCAGCTGACAAAACAGAGGAGAATGAGGCTTGCTGCACACACAGGAGGCTCAGTGCTTCCTTCCGATGTCCGTCTTTCTCCCTCTCAACACATTCTGATGGTGCATCTCCTGTGGGCAGGCCCTGTGGGCCCCAAGAGACAAGCCCAGGCCGGAGGTTGGACTGGGTAAGTGCAGAGGTCCTGAGCACGACCAAGCCTGAACAAAGCAAAGGAGAAAGAAAAAGTGGCTGGGGATATTGCTTGGCACTGATGGAAGCTTGGCAAATGCTGGACTGGTAAAGAAGCAGGTGGATGGACATATAGATGGGGACAAATGAATGAATGAAGACAAATCTCAAGGTTTTGGCTCCTCCTCCTCCCATGGTTTAGTGTGCCTTGTCCCCAAGAGACCCAGGCCCACACTCCTCTCAGGGCCCCCAGTGGAAGTACCTGTCCACAACATGCACTGCAGCCTGGGGACCCCTGCCCAAGTCTCCATCCTCTCCACTCACTGTCTATTCCTCTCTGTCTGGGTTCCTCTGTTCTGTCTTGTGGTCTCTTTCTGCAAGTCTCCAACTTTCTCTAGCTCATTCTGTTTTTCTCTGCAGGTGGGTATCTTTACCCAGCTCTCCTCTTGGCCTCTACATCTTCTTTCTTTCTTTCCCTCCTCCTCCTCGCCCCACTGCCTATCTTCCCAATCGCCATGTGAATCCCTTGCTTCCTGCGGCACAGGTGTGCCTGCAGATGTTTTATCCAGGGAGACACTGCCGGTCAGCAGTGAGAGGAGCAGGGTGAGACAGACATCCCTGCTGAAAGGGGGCGTGGCCTGAGGTCAGCTGCGACCCCTGTGGGCCCTCAGCCATGCCCCGCCCTCCCGGTGCATCTCCTGATCTCTGGCCCCCCTCTGGCCCCTGCCCTATAGGCTGCCAGCAGTGGGTAAGGAGTAAGAAGTGCTCCCGAGAGAGAAGTCTCCACCTGGAACAGACCCTAAGGAACAGGGTGCCACGGGACCGCCGGGTTATTTTTCACTAAAGGGTTCCCGGCCAAAGCACTGCCATGCCCTACCATGGGGGAGATACAGGAGGCTCTGAGAGGGACATTGCCAAATTCCACCTGGCTTGGGACTGAGACCAGTACACACAAGACCTCAGCACACCAGTCATGCTGATCACCTGCACAGGTGAGCCTGGCACTTCACAGTTTCCCAGATCCTGACACATCCACCCTTCCCATCAACGAATACTTACTGAGCACCCTTCTGTGCCAGGCATGGTTCTAGGTACTTGGGACAGAGCAGCAAACAAGATGAACAAGCCCGTGTGGAGCCACTATTTGAGTGGTGGAGAGCAAGCAACCTGCGAAGTCAGAACACAGAGGCCGGGGGAATGGAGGAGCCATAGGTGGCGAGAGGAGCAGGTCGAGAGACTGGAACAGCCCCAGCTCCGAACACATTAAATCTGGGGTGCCGCCTGGGTGTCTACATGGAGACACAGGGATGGCAGGCAGACAGGCAAGTCTGAGCTCTGGGGAAGATCCAGATGAGCATAGAAATTTGGGAGTCATCAACAAATAGGCGTTCTTCAAAGCCACAGCCTGGATGAGATCGAGAGAAAGAAAGGTCAGTGAGATGGTGGGGAACCAGAAGGGGGACTGGGAAGAAGCAGAGGGGGAAACTCGGAGAGTGCAGTATCCAGGGAACAAAGTGATGAGACACATCAGGGAGGAGGGAGTGAGCCCTGGCAAATGCACTGAGGGTCCCAGGACTGAGGCGACTGCGGCCCGGCCAGCCCTCCAGCGATCCTCCCAGGAGCAGCGTCATGCAGCTACAGATGGGAACGCCCAGCAAGCCTGGGCTCTGAGAGAGAAATGGGGAGAGAGAAATGGGACCAAAAGTACAGCTAACTCTTTCCAAGAGTTTTGCTCAAAAGGAAAGGAAAGGAACGAAGGCAGTCTCTGAAGAGGGAAGTGGGTTGAGAGGTTTGTTTTGGTTTGTAAAATGGTAGAAACATCAGCTTGCTTACAAGGAGATTGGGATGACTCAGCAGAAAGGAAATGACGATGAGGACCTATGTCTCGGAGCAGGTGATGGGGCCTAGTGCACGGGGCCAGTGGGACGCTCACACACCCCAGAGGCTGGCCAGGCAGGAGGACCTGTCCTCACTGAGGCTGAAAATGGCTAACCTGTACCTCCAGATGTAGGAATGCCCAGGTGTTCCTTTCTCACCTTACACCTTACTTAAAAACCTCCTGTAACCCCTCAGAGGGTGAGGAATCTGCATTTTAACCCCTTCCCTAAATGTTTCTTATGCACACTGAGGTTTGATCATCACTGCTCTAGACCAGTTGTCTCCAACTTTTTTGATCTCATATCCGCATCAGGAGAAAATGTATTCATTGATAATTTAACTATGTATATATATAACCAAATGCATTCTACCACATGCTAGTTATATGGCCTTGGGGTGCAAGGAAGTGCTCTGTGTCTCAGTTTCCTCGTTTATAAAAACCACGTATCTCATACAATGATTGTGAAGACCAAGTGAGTTACAAACATGTGCAGTGCTCAGAACGGTGCCTCACATGTAGGCTCATCACCATTATTATACCAAGAGTGAAATGCACCAGGTAAGAATCGCATTCTAATATTTCTTCCCCAACCCCACAGACATTCTGGGCATGCCCAGCTGAGCCATCACTGTTCCACACAGTGAATTCAAGGACAAGAACCACATCTTTCTTATTCATCTTATTTCCCTGGCCTACATGGGGGTGTGGCACACAGCAGGCAGGCAATAACTTTGTGCTGGCTTATTTGTTACACGTGTTTGTTTATCCATACTGCTTGGGCCCAACCTCAGGTTAAGGCACCATCATCACTTAATCTTTGCAACAAGCACCAAGGTAGGGATCGATATTCCATATTACAGCAAGAGAC
Source organism: Theropithecus gelada (assembly GCF_003255815.1). NCBI lineage: Eukaryota > Metazoa > Chordata > Mammalia > Primates > Cercopithecidae > Theropithecus > Theropithecus gelada. The sequence continues at coordinate 81,585,732 of NC_037668.1, forward strand.
ACTGAGGCTCTGGGAGTAAAGTGATTTGTCTAAGATCACAGATAGAATTAGAGCTTGGGCCCAAACCCAGAACACCAGATGCCTAGTCCCATGGCCGGCGGCCTCTCCCCATCACCAGGGGAGATGTATATACTGCTGGGATCTGGCCAACTGGGGAAGAGGGGCTGGCTCTCAGCCTCATCATCCTCCTGCCCTCAGTGGAAGAGGAAAAGAGGAAGCACAGGGAAAAGGCTCACACACCTCATAATCAGCAGATGCACCTAGGGAAGCAGAGTCCCAACAGGGAGGGAGGCAGAAGGGGAGTTGCGGCTCACGGGCACACTGCCCCATTCCACTCCACCCCAGAGGCGAGTGCCCCATCCTAAGGTGAAACCCTCGCCTCGCATCAGGAGTCTGCATCTTCTCCTCACCTGAGACCTCCTCCTGGCCAAGCTGCAGATCAGCCGGGGAGGCTAAATTAACGGCTTTCTGAAATGTCACCAAGAACAAAGCTCCCCTCTCTGCCAGCCTCTAGTATTTACAAGCAAGCACAAATCTGTGAGAAAATTCAATTGAACACAGATGGCAGGAAATTCCTCTAAAATGACAGTGGCCAAATTCAAACCACAAGACATGAAAATAACCCAACATACTAGACATGAAGAACACATCTTATAGACTTCTCCTCGTGCGATTTGCAATCTGTGATGGATTACCAGGAAGACAGACTGCAGATTTATTGGACTTCTGTAGAACACGGATTCCATTTGCAACAATTAAACCTTCCGTGGTTGAGAAAGGGGTCGGAGAGGGCCAGAGGGAGATGGTGAAGTTAAGGAATGTGGTGTGAGGCTGATAAAGGCGGGCATTAGCACTGGCAGTACCAGAGGGCCAGGAGGCCAGTCCAGCCAAAGCCCAAGGTGCCACTGGGCTGCAGGCCCCACTGTGTGGCAGTCAGTTAGGGGCAGAGGCATGCCGCCAGGCTGCTGCAGACAGGTACGTGCAAATCTGCTAGTCCTCTGGGTCTAAGCTAGACCAGAGCTGTGGCTGGATCCTAATAACTGCAGAGGTCCAGAGGGTACAGGAGAGAGGAACACAATCAACGAGCTGAGGGACAGTGATGTCACCAGTCGCCACACCTCTGACAAAGGAGACATCACTCATAGACAGCAAGTGGCCAAAGCTGGGTCCCTGTTTGCCACCCCTGGGCTAATGCACTGGGGGCCTCGTGGTGTGTGCTGGTGGCTGGGCACAGCCATTGAACAGGTGTGCTTAAACTCTTAATGAGCTCGACATATGCTAATAAACTAGAGGCTCAGGTGTATGTAATGGGTCAGTGGTTGAGGGGTATGCTAATAGGTCAGAGACTCAAACCCATGCTACAGAGCTTTCTTTACCAAGTGGCTGGCACCCAGCACCTGTATATTCCACCACCCAAGTCTTCAGAGGGCTCAGATCTCCAAGGGAGATGGGTAAGAGGGATTAAGATGGCCACAGATTTGACACTCTTCCCATTAAGAGGTGGGTCTGTTGCCTGCCCCTTGGGTCTGGTGTGGCCTGTGAGTGCTTTGGTGGATGGAGCAGAATGTGAAGCAGTGCTGTGCCTGTTATGAGCCTGCCTTTATAAGGACTGGCAGCTTCTCTCTTGGTTTCCTGGAGCCCTGAGCTACCACGTGAGAAGCCTGACGCCCCTGCCGGAGGCATCTGCAAGGCTATGTGGAGTGGGAGAGGACCGAGTCCAGCTCAGCCTTCAGCTGACCCCACCCATGCACCATTCTAAGAGCAGTGTGTCCTGGCCCTCCAACCAGACAGCCATCAGCTGACTGCCACCAAAGGGACCCCAGTTGATGGCATGAGGAACACAAGGGACACCAGGAAGAGCCTAACATCAAATTCTTGACTCAAAAAATTGTGAGATCTGGTGAAATGTCGGGTGATTGAAGCCACTCAGTTTTCGGGTAGCCTGTTAAGCAGATCATCCACCCTTGCCCCTTCTCTGCACCCTCTCTGTTCTCTCCCTTTCAGCCTCATCCTCTCAGCCTGGGCTCTCAACTTCCTGTCTCATCCCCTACTAGCCACATTCCGCCTGGCCTCCAGCAACCTTGCTGGTGCTCAAAGTCCTGTGGGGTCTTGACCACCCCTCCAGTCACCGCACCCACCACTCCCCTGTCTACCCCTATGCTCACCATTCCCCAGATGGAGCACACTCTTCAAAGGCCCCCATGCTGTCGTACATGCTGTTCCCTCTGCCTAATTCACTGCTCCCTGGCATCTGCTCAGCCAACTCCTATGCACTCTTCAGTGCCCAGCTAAAATCCAGGGCATTTATTGGCTCCCTCCTATGGATTCTTTTAGCCTTCACCATCCTGTATTGCTACTATACACCTGATCTTTATTATACACTAGTCTGGGAAGCAGCTTGAGGAGGGGACAAAGGCTCCTGGTTTGTCTGCCCTGTGCTAACACAGTACCTGGCACAAAGTTCAACAGGATTTTATTGACTACGTTAATGAAATAACAAATGCATGACACCAGAAGTTCAGTGCAGATCCTGGCCCTAAGTAGTCTACAGGAAAGGAAAACATAAAAAGTTGAATTCCAACAAAGAATTTTGTCAGGCAACACAGCAGTCGTTATGGGCTCGAGGTCAGGGAAGAGAAAGGCTACTGAGGCCTGGAAAGTCAGGGAGGACTTCCTGGTGGAGGAAGCCCATGCCAGCTAGTGTCACAGTCTCCTCTTCCAGGAGCACCCCAGGTGGGTCCTCTGGGCCGAGGCTGCCCCTTGCACTCCCACTAGCCTGACTGCACTGGTGCTGCTCACATGCCTGGCTTCCTGCCAGTCACTCACTGCTGCATCCATGGTACACAGCAGGAGGTAGGGGTGTCAGGGACAAGCTGACCTCTATGGTGGTATCATAACTGGCCTACCTGTCTCTCCCACAATACAGGGCCCCACCCAGAGTAGGCACAAAGAGGCTGGTTGTCAGGAAGAATGAGTGGGGTGGTGGGGGGCACAGTAGGCAGGAGGAAGGTCTGAGGGGCCCAAAGAATGCACCAAGGGGCCAAGGGGATAGCGATACCCTGGCCACATGACCCCACAGTCTCCTCTTCTATGAATGAGGATCATGGCAGGGGGAATGCCATAAGTACTTGGCACAGCAGTGTTTACTGATATCCAGGTACACTGATCTGGGCCTCACAGGGTGCTGGGGAATAGCCCAGACCCTGAAGCCCTCTGAGCGCTCTGAGCCTGAAGAATGCCTCTGCAAGCAAGGAGGCCAGGAAGGGAAGGAAACATTTCCAAAGCTCCAGTCAAGGGCAGGCCTGGACTTGCTGTCACATTCCAGGAGGGAGCATGAGAGGAGGGCAATCGGGAACAGGAGCCAGAGGAGCTCACGGGCACCCAAGTGGCTCGGCTCTGCAGAAGGAGAGCTTTCCAGCACTGGGGTGAGCTACCAGGAGAGGTAGTGAGATGCCCATCACTAGTTGTCCATTCAGCAACTGGGTAACCTCTTAGATTAGAGAATGTCAAGGCTGGAGGGCCTTTCAGTCTTCTTCATTGTATCCACAGGGAAACTGAGGCCCAGAGACGCCAAAGGACTTCCTCAAGGTTACATGGTGAGTTGGTGACAGAGCAAGACTGGCACCCAGGTCTCCCTGCTCCCAGTCAGGACACCACTCCACATAGGCCCTCCTCAGCAGACCCAGAGCCAATAATGTTTGTGAGGGGGCCACAGCTGGACACCACTCACTGATGCGGAATCCTAATCCCCAAGGCTCTGCAGCACTGAGAAGGGGCTGAGCACCTGGACCCACACCCACCAGCGGTGCGACCCTGGGAAAGCTGTTCATCTACTTTGAACCTCAGTTTCCTCATCTGCAAAACAGAGTAACAGATCCCACCTTAGTGGGTCTACGTGAGGATTAATGAGATGAAAGAGATAAGAGTAGTTAGAACATCCCATTATGCTTCAAGGGCTCGATCAAGGTAGATGTTGACTTTTTCTTTTTAACTGTTTGAGGCACTGGAACAAAAAAGCCCCCCTCTGCTCCCTCCTGGCTGGGTGGCCTTGGGTAAGGCTCTTTCCCTCTCGAGCCCCTCTGTTTCATCTAAAGTGAGCGGTTTGGCTCAGTGGTCACAAAGGTCTCGGCCAACTCAACAGTTCGAGTCTACTCTGGGCTTTCCCAGACATTCTCCAGGTTGGGGGCCACCTTGTTAGCACCCCTTTTCAGACACGTCAATGGGGGAACATCCGAAAAGCATCAGGGCCTTGCTTAGGGGAGGCCAGGCATCCACTGCCTCATTTCCATCTTGCAGACCCTTGCAAAATGAGCTCATTTCACCCCCACCTCCACCCACGCCTCCCTTGCCCCAGCCATCCTCCCTCCGCCGCAAGGAAGGGGCTGCTTTCTGGGCGGAGTAAGGGGCATTTATTCATCCAGCACGTATTATGTGCCAGGCAGGGCATCAGGCCCTCAATGTCAGAGCAACTCAGAGATGAGGACAGCATGCCCCATTTGCACCCAAGGAAGCTAGCTCCAAGACAGGTCCCGGCTCATACTAGTAAGTGGCACGAGAGAGACTTGAGCCCAAATTCTACACTCTACCCTAGAACAGCTTTGTAGGGACCCTGAGCTGAAGAGGGGTAGAGAAGGACAGGACATGGACTGCAGTCCCCTTGAACCAGACCCCTGGCCTGGGGTAGAGAAAAGGGGAGAGTTAGGGTCAGCCTGACTGGGATAGGGAAGAGGGAAAAGGCCAGCCCCTGGGGCAGCATACAGACACGGACCCTTGAGCCACAGCTCAGCCTAGACATTCTCCCTCTCAGCTTGCTGTCTGGCTGGGTGGGGGCTCTCGTGGGGCTCAGGTTTATGGGAGTGTGTACCCTCAGGGCTCAATAGGGAGGAGAGACTACAAAGAGAGCAGGGAGTCACTGCAAATCCAAGTGCAGCCCACCAGCCGAGGTGACTCTCCCAGTTGGGCAGGGTGGACCACAGTCGGCAGCCAAGGTAGGATTCACTGCAGGGGGCGCTGGCAGACCCATGTTGGAATCATCCACCACCCGTCCACTGAGTGACCTTGGGCAGTGTCAACAAGGTTGGAGGACTGAGCAACATGGATACATATGAACATCCATGTATGTATGTCTCAGCACTGACTGGCTCATAAGAAAAATCAGGAGAAGGTGCAAAGTGAGAAATGCTAATGCTTCTTGGGAATGAGGGACACAGGTGGGAGGCCTTGCCTGTTGGGAGGACAGGTAAGCAAACGGTTAGTGACAGAAAAGGCCCCCACCCAGTCAAGACAGTCAAGGAAGGCTTCTTGAAGGAGGGGGCACTTGAGCTGGGCAGGGGGCTGAGGTACAGGGAGACTAAGGTAAATAGCACATCCAGGATAGGAGGCAGAGGAGGAGTTAAGAGGCAGGCTGGGCCCATCACGGATGACTTGTTTGCCTAGTGATGCATTTGGGCTTTGTCTTGGAACAAGATTTTCAAAAAGAGCCTAATTGGTTTTTATTAGAAACAATCCCCAAATGTCGAAAACTCCCCAAATGCCTGGTCTTCTAGACTTCCCTAGACCACTCTAGAGGCCCACACAGTTGGAAATCTATTAAAGGGGAGACGTGGGGAGGATGTGATTGAGTTTCTGGGCTGCTGAGGGACCCTGAAGGCCTGATTCAAGGAGGCCTAGGAAGGCGCTGACTCCTCAAGGTCAAGCAGGCCCCAGGCCTCCAGCAGCCACCCGAGACTCCTCCTCCCCATGGCTCCCTGTAGGACCTCTATGCTGCCCCTCTCTGGGGCAGCCCCAGGATGTGCCTACCGCAGGACAAGTAGCAGGGACGGTGGGACAGACCCAACACTATAGATCAGGACTGGGGACACGGAGGTTGGCTACCACCTGATTGAGAACTCAGTGAAGAGTCATTCAGCCCAGGACTGCCAACAGGGGAGACAAACTTCCTGTCCTAAGGGCTCTGCTGGGCTGTGTGTCTCCAGACAAGAGCTAAGACCAGTGCAGGGAGGGATGGAGGGCTATGGATTGGGGCTGGGGCGACAGACCTCTGCTCACACAGGGAGGGAGTGAGCTTCCTGTCCCCAGAAGTATGTAATCAAGGGGCTGAACTGCTGCTACAGAAGCGAAGCCTGCCCTCTGCGAAAAGGCTTAACTGAAAACAAAGGCCTCTTAAGCCCAGGCCTCACCAGCTGGAAGACCCCAGGCAAGCTGGTGGAATTCTTGGGGCCTCGGATGCTCATCTGTCGCAGGGGATGTTCTTTCCTGGTTGATGTGTTGATGTGCCGTGTGACGAGCCACAGCGAGGGCACTCGGCAAAGCACTATAAAAACGTGCAGTGTTATCATCATCATTCGAAACAGGCTTTCAGAAGAGTGGGCCCCCGCAGGACCCAAGAGAAATGCATCCCTTGCCTTCTATTGGAACCATGTGTTCCCAATGAGGTAATAGATGAGAACGCACTTTGTAAAATGTAAATCCCAGCACAAATGGTAGTTGTTATCATTGCCATTATCATGATGATGATGGCGGTAAGGATGATGATGATGAGGGCTGTTCTCCCATCTCCTGCTGTGGGGACCCCAAGTGGCCAAAAATAATCAAGTGTGGATCCTGAGGGCAAATCCATCACGTGTGTGTCGTCAGCCTCCTGGTTTGGAGACAGCTACAGGGGGCAGTTTCTCACAGGCCTGGCTAAGTCCAGAAGGGCCGCCATCTTGCCATTGTAATCAGGTGCCCCAGATCCAGCCAGGCCGAGCTAATTATCCCTCCCACCCTCACCCCCAAACCTATGCCTCTTTCCCCACCTCTAGTCAGAGCCTCGTCCTCTGCCTTACTGCCCCACCCAACCAGTCACCCATAATAGTGACAGCTAATGCTTACTGAGCACCAATGTGGACTGAGACTGTTCTAAGCCCTTTACAGAGGCCATCTCCTCTGGTGCTATAAAGCAAACACTGTAACACCCCCATTTTGTAGATGGGGAAGCTGATGCACAGAAGAGGTAACTGCCCAAGGTCACACAGCTGATAAGCACTGGAGCCAGGATCTGAACTCATAGATTCACTGGCAATCTAGAGCCATGAATGGCCTCTTCCATCTCCCAAGTGTCTGTCGCAGTTCTCCCACTGAGCTCCAAGACCACTCCGAAGTGTCTGTCACAGCTCTCCCACTAGCTCCGTGACCACTGCCACCACTCCAGTCCGGGCCCCCAGCACCTCCCATCTCAGCCTGTGTGACCCCAGCCCCATTTGCACACCTGGCCTGCCTTCCACAGCCAGGTGAGTAACTCAGGGCTTGGACCTTCTTGTTCTTTTCTAGGTTTCTAAATTCTGGTACAGGGCTGGGCCCACAGCAGGCGGGCGTCAGTGAGCTCTGATTATACGGAAGCGAAGCAAACCCACTTCGGAGGCCGGGGGGCTGCCAAGGCTGAGGAGGGGCCACAGACAGCAAGTGAATGGCATTTCATCCAAAGACCATTCCAGGGACAACTGTGCTGCTGAACAGATGGAGGCCCCTTTGTACCATCAGCTGGGGTGCCCTCCTCTAGACTCCAGAGGGGAGAGCCCCAACCTAGGCTCTGTGACCCTGCCTCGTTGCCCTGCACGGCTCTGCGCCACAGCTGCTTCACCTGTCCTGTGGAGTGAGACATCCCTTTCTGGAAGGGTGGCTGGGGCAGTTGGAGAAGCGAACGCTGGTGAGTCGCTGGCCAACTCCGGCACATCACTGGAGCCGGGGGAATGCTGGCTGCCTAAGCTCCATGGAGGTCTCTCTCCAGGTCAGGACAAAACGTTCCAAGCCTGAGCCACAGCTCCCTCCAGGCCAGCAGCGGGGCGGCCCCCGGCAATAGCCTTTACAAGGAGCCGGGATTTATGGGATTTATGGCTCACATCCTCAGAAAAGGCTCCTCTGATGTGGCTCCAGACGCCTAGAGGGAACCGGGAAAGACTAGCCGGGGGGCTCTCTCCCAAGCCGCCCCTCCCTTCTCACTGACTCCCCTCCTGCCTGCTCTTGCCCAAATGATTTGGAAGGTGGCAGAGAATCCAACTCAGAAAATGAGGGCAACCCAGAACCCACTCTGCAGAATCTGGCCCTAGCCAAGCCAGAATCTAAAATAGCTCTGACAGGATCCATGCAGCGCCCACTTTCAGGGGAGAGCCCAGCTCCACCAGAGATTCTGGTGTACCCCCACCCCAAACCCCACACCAGCAGAGACCCAGTCACTCCCTCTATCATGGTATTAATCCCACCCTGCTCCTGCTGGCCCCTAGCCTAGAGCATCCTGCCTCCCACACACCCCTCCAGGGAGCCCTCCTGAATGCTTCCTACACCAGAGGCAGGGTCAGAGTACGATGTACTGCTGATTATCGTCCAGCATCTGGCACGTGGCAATGCCCATTAAATATTTACCAAATGGACATATGAATTCTCTCAATCTGTAGAGTTTGCAAAGAGCACTTGCCTCCAATGTCATCACACGCAGAAAACCATAACAATGGAAAAGTATTTAGCATTCAATATGGGCAAAGTTCTAAGTAGTTTACACCTATTAGTTTTCATTTAAAGCACAATTAGTGAGCTTCTACTATGTGCCAGGCACCATTCTAGGCCCTGGGGATAGACAGCAGTAAGCAAACAGAAACCCCTGCCCTCACAGAGCTGACATACTAGTAACACAAACAGTAAACTAACAAACAGTTGCACTCATCAGTTGGTGATATGTGCCGTGGAGGGGGTGGAGTGCAATTTAAAGCAAGTTGGTCAGGGAAGACTCCAAGTGGCTGATGGTTAAGCAAAGACCTGAAGGAGGGAGGGAGCATGCCAGGAGGTTTCTCGGGGGAGAGTATTCCAGGCAAAGGGACCAGCAAGTGCAAAGGCCCTGGGGCAAGAGCACAGGTGGTGTGTGAGGGTGAGCAAGGAGGCCTCTGTGGCAGGAGGAAAGGGAGGGCAGTACAAGTTGAGGCCAGAGTGAGCAATGGGGCAAGGGGAGCACTGCTGCCATTTTAAGTAAGGACTGTGGCTTTCAATTTGTGAGATGGCAGCCACTGGAGGGTTCTGAGAGAGCCTGTGTAGCAAGGAGGCCAGACAGGAGGCAACACTGCCATAATCCAAGCAAGAATGGTGCTGGCTTGGGCCAGGATGATAGCAGGGAAATGACAAAAAGGGGTCAGAGTCGGACTGTGTTGTCAGGAAAGAACAACATTTGGGGCTGTTTTAGATGTGTAGGGGAGAGAAGAGACAAGGGGACTCCAAAGCTTCTGGCCTGGGCAACTAGTAGGAACACGGGGAAGACTGGGCGGGGTGTACGTTGGGGGTACCAGGGGTTCATTTTGGATGTGTTAAGTTGGAGATCCTTTAGACATCCAGCTGAAAAATGGGGCAGTGTAAAGTATGGAGGTGAGGTCCAAACTGGAAGTATCAATTTTGGATCTACCAGATGATATGCAAAGACATCAGCATAGATGAGATCAAGACAGCAAGTCTAACAGCTAGGTGTGGGGGCTCACACCTGTAATCCCAGCTACTCAGGAGGCTGAGGGAGGTGGATCACTTGAGCCCAGAGTTCGAGGTTGCAGTGAGCTATGATCATGCCACTGCACTCCAGCCTGGGCAGCATAGCTAGACCCTGTCTCTTTAAATAAAGAGCTTGAATAGACAGATGCAAACCCTGGGGAATGGGCACTTATAGACAAGGAATCAGCAGAAGTGGGTGAGAAGCAGCTATCAAGGAGGCAGGAGAACCAAGAGGTGACCTTCAAGCAAATGAAGTATTTAAAGGAGGGAGTGACTGTCTGTCTCAGCTACTGCTGAAAGGTCAAATACAATGACGCCTAAGAACTGACCCTTGGATTCAGCAACATTGAATGCCCTGGGGACCTTAATTTTGATGGCATGATGGGGATGAGAACACGAGTGGAGTAGATTTCAAGGAGAACAGGAAAAGAGAAAATGGGTATTAATTCATTTAATCCTCATGACAATCCTATGAGATCAGTACTACTTTGCTCGTAGTCACAAATTTAAAAAGTGGGAAGTGGGAAGCACCGAGGGCTAACCGGAATGCACAAGGTTACACAGCCAGGAAGTGGTGAAGCCAGGCTTTAAACCTGGGCTAGCTGGCCCAGGGACCTCTGGTCTCAACACTATACTCTGCTGTCCCTCCCTCTGCTGAGCATACAGTCATCTGTTTACTGAACACCTGCTATGTGCCAGGGCTAGTGCTTCACAAACACGACCTGGAGAGCAGCTAGCTTTTCTCAACCAGCCGCAGGTTGGTTGTTATTTCCCTTACCTGCAGATGAGGAAAACTGGGCTCAGATAGCATTTGTACCCAGGTCTGGCTGACTCTGATGCCTGTGCCTATACTTGATAGATTTCAGGATGGAATCCCAGGTCCCACTAGATTAGACACTTGCTCAGTCAGGGACCAGACCAATCACCCTAATTTAGGGTCCCCAAATCCCACTGGCTGACAAAGAGCCCAGGTACCACAAGCAGCTCTCAGGTCCCTCCAAGGTCTGGCCTGCCTCCTCTCTAATCTCATCTTCAACCCCACCTTTCACCCCTATTCTGCTCACTCCTGGGGATCCAAACCCAGGCCTGGCAAATTTGAAGCCTGAGCTCTTTTCCCCCAAACCACCAGAAACACAGCAGAGAGAGGTAGTGAGCCCAGGCAAGCCCCTGAATGGTAGAAAAAAATCCCATGCACCTCACACCCTCTACTCACCAAACCCCTTCCCATCGGCAGGTCTGTGGGCCAGGCTGGGGAGCCAGCAGGGCAGGGGTGATGAAGTCAAACTCTGCTATGCTCCCAACGCCTCCTTTCTCAGCGATCTCACCCCTCCCTCCTCGCAGGTTCAACCTGCCCTAGAATCAGGGACCAGCCTTCTCCCAAGATGACCCTACAACTGTTTCATCTTTGTCTTCAGAACATCATCTCCTTTCACACGCCCATTCACTGTGCTGCTCATCCCTATATTACTTATTTCATTCATTCGTTACAAGGGAACCTCCTTCTCCTAGTGTCTTAATTTGAGGTTCAGTTTTTCTTGGGGAAAATGTTGATAACGAATACTTCCAGGGCTGTAATGAGAGTAAGAGATTCGAAGGGCTAAAAGCCCTTTGGAACTGCAAAGCACTGTGCACGTTTGTGTGCTATCCCTGAGCTTCCCCTGCAAGGCCAGTGGCACCTGCACCCCCACAACAACACTTAGTCCACTCCAGGTGTATCAACCCACAGCTCTCCCTCTCTCAATATGAACTCCATGAAGGCCCCACATCCCACTCAAACCACTTCTCTTGCCCCTCGCTTTTGCGTGGCACACTGCAGTTCACACACTGCTTTCATAGCTCTTGAGGGAGACCTCATTATTCGCATGCTGTGGATGAAGAAACGGAGGCCTGGACCAGGGCAGCACATCCCCAGGATCACTCAGCCAGGGAGGAGTGGAGCTTCACCATGGCTCAAGTTCCATCAACTCTGGCCTGGCCCTTCCTTGGTCCTGGTCTGGCCCCAAGCTTCAAAACACCTGACACTGAGCAAGCTTCAAAACACCTTCTCATCTCTCTTCCGGACTCACAGGCTCTCACAGTTCATTTGTACTGCTACAGCAAAACACCTAATACTGGGTTATTTATAAGGAACAGAATTTATTTTCACACCGTTTTGAAGGCTGAGAAGTCCAAGACCAAAGCATCAGCATCTGGTGAGGGCCTTCTTGCAGCGGAAAGCGAAAGGGCAAGCTAGCTGAAAGCTGCATTAAGCCTCTTCTAAAAGGGCCTTAATCCCATGAATGAGGGTGCAGACTTCATGACCTAATCACCTCTTAAAGGCCCCACCTCTTAATACCGTTATATTGGCAACACCTGAATTTTGGTGAGGCCCCATTCAAACCATTTCACATGCCTTCAGTAGTTCTCTACCGCCCTTGGGTAGCAATCCAATTCATCACCATGGCCCTCACAGCCCCACCTTATTTGGTCCCTCTGGGCTCTATGGCCTCATCTCGTTCCATTCTGCTCTCTACCCTCAACAAACCTGCCTGCCCACCACACCGTCTGCTCCATGGTATTGCACAGAGTAACAATAATCCCCTCCTCCAATTAAACTCTTTTCAATTACACCTGGGTTTCTCAACCTCAGAACTACTGATGTTTTAACAGCAGTAGACACTTCTTTGTTGTGGGATTCATCCTGTGCATTATACGACGTTTGGCAGCATCAAGACTCACTACGATGTTTAGCAGCATCAAGACTCACTACGATGTTGAGCAGCATCAAGACTCACTACATACACATATACACATATACTCATGCTCCACGTAACAACATTTCAATTGATGACAGACCATATATACATCAGTGGTCTCATGAGATTACAATCCTGTATTTTTACTGTACCTTTCCTATGTTTAGATAATTTTTTTTTTTTTTGAGATGGAGTCTCACTCTGTCACCCAGGCTGGAGTGCAGTGGCGTGATCTCAGCTCACTGCAACCTCTGCCTCCTGGGTTCAAGAAATTCTCCTGTCTCAGCCTCCCATGTAGCTGAGACTAGAGGTGCACGCCACCATGCCCAGCTAATTTTTGTATTTTTAGTAGAGACAGGGTTTCACCATATTGGTCAGGCTGGTCTCAAACTCCTGACCTCAGAGAATCTGCCTGCCTCAGCCTCCCAAAGTGCTGGGATTACAGGTGTGAGCCACCATGCCCAGTCCTATGTTTAGATATGTTTAGATACACAAATACTTACCATTGTGTTACAGCTGCCTACAGTATTGAGTACAGTACCATGTTGCACAGGTTTATAGCCAAGGAGCAGTAGGCTATCCCATGTAGCCTAGGTGTGTAGCAGGCAATCCCATCTAGGCATGCGTAAGTATACTCTGTGATGTTCAGACAACAACAAAATCACCTACGACACGTCTCAGAACGTATCCACAACATTGGGCAATGCATGACTCTGTATGGTGAGTGTTGGAGGCTGAAAGACAGGATCAGGTCTGGGTTCCTTCTGTACCCCTCACTTTTAAGAGGAACACTGCATTTTATTTTACAAGGTGCTTTCATACCCATTGTCCCCTTTGGCCCTTCTAATCCCCCCATGAGTCACCACACATTATAGATGAGGAAACTGAGGCACAGATGAGGCCTGGGCATTCTCCCAGACAATCTTCAGCTAAGCTGGGCCCTCCTAGCTCAGTGCTCCTGTAGACCTCTGTCTGGGCCTTCACTCATGTGGTCCCCAACAGTACCTGAATATGTCATCTGTGCCTGGCCCTGGGCTTATCCTCCCCCGACCTAGAGGAGCTCCCAGGCGAGAGGCCTGGACACGGAGATATGCACTTAAGTGTCATGGGGGCTACAATGGGGCACCCACAGGAAGGGGGTGGAGTGTGAGCAGAGCTCCATGTTGCCCACCCTTTGAGCCCATGAGCCCCCTATGTATATTGCCACCAACACAGGGCCTAGATCCCAGCGGGCGGTCAGTGAGGGAGAAATGAAAGAAAGGGAGAAGGGGAGGGGTAAGAGGGGGCAGAGAGAAGGGGATATTTGTTCTACCAGGTAAGTTTAGTGAAGACTGGATCCCCCAGCATGTACCAAAGCTGGGTCAGGCACTTCCTAGTCATTCATCACAAACATCCACTGAATATCCACTCTGTGCCAGGCTATGGGCTGGGGATCCTTTGGAGAAGAAGCCAGACACATCCCAGCCCCTGTGGACCTTATAGGCTGCAGGACTTCTGGGCTCCATAGCCTCAGTGCTGCCCTCAATCCCAGCCCCTCCCACCATGTGCTCACTGCCTGCTATATGCCTGTCCCACATAGACTGGGACTCTCTGAAAGCAGAGGACAGGTCCAACCCTTTGCTGTGTCCCCGACACCCAGCACATGCCTGGCCCTGAATGGCCCATCTTGGCTGAACTGAAGAAATCATGCATCTAAGGATTTGGGTGGCAGGGGGTGGGGGGACTGCTTTAGAGAGGGCTTCCTGACCAGGGCAGCGGCTTGCAGGCCAGCCAAGGCCCAGCCAGCTTGTTTGGTCAGACAAGCAGTAGATACTTAAAGTGGGACAGACTCCGTGACAACACATGGAGATTATTGGTCTGGCTTTTTATCTGCTTTTATCTAAATGATCCAAAGCATAAAACAAGAGTGGCTCAGCAGCCACAACCCAGGCCAGGATCCTATTTCTGGACTGGACCACTCTCTGGATTCAATATGAAACCAGCTCTGGCCAAGAATGGCTCAGCCAACAGGAATCTGTATGCTCCCCCAGCCTGAACCCACATCTCCATCAAGAGGAAGCAGCGTCTCAGAGTCACAAAGCACCTGGCCAAACAGAGACAGAACAACTCTGGCTGTGTAAGATTTTTAACCTTTTGGACTATAAATCTCCAAAAAGTGAGACTCCTCCCCACAGACCCCAATCTGAACCCCCGCTTTTCTAAGTCCTCTAACTTCTTAGTATGTCATCTTAGATGTCTACATTGTCTTACCAAGAAGACTATTATTGGTTCAAAGACAAGGATGGGTCTCACTCATTGCTTCCTGCTCCAGACCCCAGTACACAGGAGGTGCTTGATACAAATTTATAGTTTTCACACCTTAGCAGTTCTCTAAGAGGAAGACACCTTCCATTCAACCCCTAACACACCCGCCACATGAAATTCCAAAGGGATAAATGTCAAGTCCTGTGATGGGATTCAAACTGCTCCACGCTGGTCTCCCTGAGTTCCTGCAGCAAAGCTCCAGAGTCTATGTAAACTCCCAGTGGAGAACAAACCAGACTCTAGTCTAACATTTGTTCCCAAGTCAGCCTCCCTGACTGTGCCCTGCCTAAGGTGCCTTGTTGATCTTTGCTCTGCAGCACCCAGCACCTCACCTGGCCCATGGGAGGAGCTTACTGGTTCTTTGTTAAATGAAGATGTTTATCACGTTATTATTTACCATAGCGAATGAAAAGCAGGCAACAATCTAAACGTCCAGCAATAGAGGAAAGATTGTGTAATTATATCAGGGTGTGTGCAGGTAAAGAAATACTGTGTGACCACTATTTTGAGAGGATGTGGCTCACGAAGAAAAATTTTAAAGCAGAATATGAAAGTATCATCCATGCCTTGATTCAAACTATTTTTAAACCATGCACGTGGACAGAGGTCAGAAAGGAGCAGTGAGCAGAAGAAACTGGTGATGTTTTTGTGGGGGTGAATTTGTGTAACAATGCAACTCATTTTCAGTTATTGCTATAATGCTGTCAGTGAAGAATTTTTTAAAATAATTTACAGAAGAACACGAAAGTGAAAAACCTATCTTAGTAGCAGGGGATATTTTTAAAGGATAGAGGATTTGAAGGATGGAGATGTTTAACATACAGAGTCAACAAATTGATGAGATCTTAAGCTGCATTTACCACAAGAAAAACGTTCAGGTGAAAATACTCTCCTCCTGGGCCCAGAAAAGCCACGTCCACCAGACTCAGCTCCTGGCACCACATTCTAAAAGGAGCTTGGGTACCTGCATTTGGAGAAAAGTACTCAAGGCAGATGGCTGGGGTGTTGGCTCCTGGAAACGAGAGGTCCATGGCCCCCAGTGCCTGAGGCCTCACGGAGTAGAACCAGGATCGATGGGAGAAGTTATAAGGGCACAGATTTCACTAAATATAAGAACTGTCTTTGGAAGTAGTAAGCTTCCCATCATTAGAGGTATTCAGGGACAGACTGGAAGCCCTCCATTAGGAATATTTTAGGGAGAGGCACATGAATTTCATGTATGGTATGGAAAATGGAACATATATTTATTAAGTACCTATATAAATTAGAATGTACTTTATATGTTATTTCATTAAATCTTCATAGATTTTTACAGATGAGGAAATCAAGGCTTAGGAAGGTGAAATGGTTTGCTTAAGTTCACAAGGCTGGTTAAGGCCAAACGGGGATTCGAACCCAGATCTGCCCAACTCCAAAGCTCCTTCCCTCCTCTCAATTTTGAAAATATTATATTTATTAACAAGAATTCAGTTTGAATCCTCATTCCCACTTCCTCCTACTGTAGGATGAGGAAATTCTCAGCTTTTCCCTCTGTGAGTTATAGCCTGGGAGACACAGCAGGCTCTGGCCAAGCTGGTGGTGGCCAGCTGCCATGTAGGACGGCCAAGGCCAACTGAGTCAAGGCCTGCCTCCAGGCAGCCCTGAACCCATCCCACCCAGCCATTCTTCCAATCCAGGTGCCAAAATGGACCAGAAGCCCAGGGTATATCCTAAGCCTTCCAGGGCTCCTGCTGGGGCCTGAGAGTAGACTTAGGAAGCAGTGCAGGGCAATGGGCAGAACACTAGATGAGGAATCCAGAGGTCTGGTCTCCATCACCTTGGGCAAGTCAGTCCACCTCCATAAGCCCCGCCTTCCTTTGTACGAAATGGAACCATTCTACCCAACTGACCCAACTCAGAGCTGTATGGAGTTCCTCCTGGAATACTCTCTCACCTTCCTATCTGTTAACTCCTACACATCCTTCAAGGCCCAGCCCCAAGACCACCTACTCTGTGAAGCCATCCCTGATCACCTCCTACCCCTGGGTCTACGGTGACTTACTGTGTGCTTCTCTAGTACTCAGAACATCCCCTATCATTGGACTATTTATTTGGCTGTGGATCTTGGAGCAGTCTCCAACTGCACAGAGCAGCAAGTTGGATTGACAACAAGGCCTCTCTGCCAACCCAAACCCAATTGGCCTTTGAGGCCTTGCATTTGCAGGTCTCTGTGAAGTCTGCCTGCAGTCTCTGACGCTTTGTTTAACAATGTGCCCTGCAAGACTTTCCACCTGCTCCTCTCTCCCCTCTTCCCCACACAAATCTCGAGTTTTCTCTCTTTCTATGCCCCACAGTACCCAGCTCAGGGCTGGGTATAAAAGCAGACTGTGATCTCCCAAATCTAGCTGCCCACAGCAGCAAGAGTGCCCTGGAGCTGCTGTGGCCCTACCCTACTCTCTGCTGGGACTGGCTGCGGGGCTCAGGCACGGTGGGCCCTTCCCCAGGCCCAGCCTGGCCAGACTGTCCCCAAGTCTCTGCCCAGCCAGGGCGCTCCAGTGTTGGGTGCATTATTCCCTGAGCTGGCAAGCACTCTGTGTTCCCCACAATCTCATGCCTATAAAGGCCTAAATGGCGCCAGTGGAGGTGGAAGCCTTGTTCCAATCTGGGTCCCCACAAGCCCCCCTTCATTTCCCAAGCCTACACTCAGTTTAGGCTCATAAGTGTTATGCCTTTAACTAACCTCTTGTCCACACCATGCCCACAGAATTTTTGTTGTTGTTGCTAGTGGAACGCTGGAGTGATTTAGAGATAGCAGTGATAAAATGACTCTGAAAGGGCTTGGATTACCACTGGGGCCACTTGGCCAGGGAAACTCAGCCCCAGATACAGAGGAAAAACAAAATAAACCCATGCCTTCAGTTACACTGTGCTGAGGGAATGAACCAAAAGGGCTTTACAGAAAGGCAGCACAGTGCAGGGGAGCCGTGGCTTCAAGCCCTGGCTACGCTTAGCACCTGTGAGGTCCTGGGCAAGTCATCTCCTTCGGAAAGAGTCCCTTGACACCTACGTCCCTACTTATGGGCACCTACTACTCCCCGAGCTTCTCATGCATCTCCCACTACACTGGATTTCCTCCAAACCAGGGTTACATCTGTTCTTCTCAGTCACCCAGCTCAGGGCCTGAGACAGAACAGCACTGGTAAACATTTGTTGGATGAACAGATGGATAGAAAAACAAAAGAACAAAGTTCAATTCTCTGGGCCTATTTTTCTCTAGAACAAGAATTAAGCCACTCTCCGTTGTACATTCCCTAATGCTAAGCACAATGCCTGGTACATCGTAGGTGGTGAAGTCCACATGAAGGCAAGAATGCATGGAAACCTGTGTGGTCTGATTCCTCATCAGGGTTGTAGTTAAGAATCCACTGAGGCCAGGTGCGGTGGCTCACGCCTGTAATCCTAGCACTTTGGGAGGCCGAGGTGGGTGGATGACTTGAGGTCAGGAGTTCGAGACCAGCCTGACCAACATGGTAAAACCCCGTCTCTATGAAAAATACAAAAATTAGCTGGGCATGGGGGTGCACCCCGTAACCCCAGCTACTTGGGAGGCTGAGGCAGAAGAATCACTTGAATCCGGGAGGCGGACGTTGCAGTGAGCCAAGATCATGCCACTGCACTCCAGCCTGGGTGACAGTGAGACTCAGTCTCCAAAAAATAAAAAAAGAATCCACTGAGATGGGGGTGAAAACATTGCAAATACCTGTATGAGAGTGACTTTGATCAGTGCTACCCAATGTGTGGGCCACAGTCCAATAGCATCAGCATCGCCAAGAAACCTGCTAGAAATCCAAATTCTCACCCCAACCTATTGAAACAGAATCTCTGTTTCAATCTGGATCAGGAATCTGGATATTAACGAGCCTGTCAAGTGATTTTTATGCACAGGAAAGTGTAAGAAACACTGTTTTTTTAAATCACAGGTCTAAATTACTTAAGTTCTCTGCGCCCCAGTTTCCACATCTGTAAAATGGGAATAGGAATACATGTAAATGTGCTCAAAGGAGTTGCAGGCATGTGAGCTCTTGTTGCTGTTGTTGCTGAACACCTAGCCAGGAATCCTGCACCCCTGCATTGTGCGAGACACTAGGAGAGGCAGAGAAGCAGCAGACACCGCCCAGTTCTGATGTCCAGAGCTTAGGCTTCGGGTAAAGACATGTTAAACTAAGGAGCATGTAATGAAGTACTTACGATGTGGCTGGGGTTCAGGGCTGATCCAGAGGCCCCTGGGATTGAGCTGAAGTCATCCACATAAGGGATGCTAAGCTCACCACCCCACCAAAGCTGGCAGGAGACTTCTCTTTTACAGAACAGGAAACTGAGGTCGAGAGGCAAGACTGGCCTGAGGTCATCCAGGCAGTGGGGGCTGAGCCAAGCCTGGCATGCAGGCTTTAAGAGATTACAAGCAGATTTCAAACAGAAGTGCCCTGCAGGAGCTGTCACTCGCCATGGCCCAGGAGCGGCAGGGACAGGCTGCCTGCACACACTCGGTGAATTCAGCTCTCCTCACTTCTGGCCAGGAGCCTCACATGGGCTGAAGGAGTCACAGTATCTCACCTGGAGACAGCTGGTTCTCTGCAGCCACCAGCTTTGCTTGACTGGGGTTACAGGTGAGGGTCCTGATAACTCCAGTATCCTGAAATTCCCCAAAATAGCCTCTTTCCCAAACCTTGTTAAACTAATATTCATTCATTTACTCTCCAAGCATCTCCTTTGTGCAGGCTCTGAGTGGGTGGCTTTAATCCTAGCAATGACAAGAAAATCATTAACTTGGGATTATTATTCCACCTTTAGAGATGTGGCTCAGAGAGGGCATATGGCCTGAGGTCACACAGCTCAAGCAGAGTCTGATGGTGAAGCCTGTGCTCCACTCATGCCCTTGCTGCTTCCCTGAATCAGAAGCTTGGGTCAGTGCCTGGCTCAGACCCAAATTAGGGCCCAACTTTGGGCAAGTCATAGCTCCACTCTGAGTGAGCCCAGATCTCCCAAGGCAAGGAAAATATCATCTCTCCCAGACTTGTCTAAGGAAATCTAAGAAAACGAAATAAGGAGCTGTGCAAACATGCAGGTGTCACTGACCACCTCTCACAGCTGGCCTCAAGCACAGACAGACACTGCCAGGGGACTTCTCCTCATGGCTCTGAAGGCAAGAGGACTGTTTTCCTCATTTTGGCAGAGGCTTACAGAGGTGCAGTTCTCACACAGAGGCACAGAGCTGCAAAGTCCAGACTTGAACACAGGTCTTCGGGCTCCTGGCCCAGGGTTCCTTCCAATTGGAGCTCTCATTGTCTTGCCACTTCTTCACCAAAACCTCCCCCAACTCCCACCCCACAAAACAGCAGCTCCTACCCCACCCCATCCCATCCCACCTCCTCTCCCTACCTGGCCCAGAGAGACAAGCCTGGAGCCAGCAGCCACCAGGACCTTGTCCAAAAATCCCCAAGCAAAAGCAGGAGGGGAAAAAAAAGGCACAGTTAAAATTTGAAATTTCTTGAACAGAACCCTCTTTTATTTTGAAGAAGAAATCATAGACTTGGTTCACAGTTTGGGGAAAAAAAATTAATCCTTGGATTCACTTTGGGATTCAGCAAATTAACACCGTTTGCTCTGGTTTGGGGTTTGAGGTTTTGGTCAAATCTGTGGGATGTAACAATTGGGGATACCCCACCCCACAGGCCCCAAGGGTATCAGCCTCAGTGGCTCCACTTAAGGGGTGGGGACAAGGAAAGACTCATCAGGGAGGACCAGGCAGGAATCGTGGTTCCCTCAAAGCTCTGAGCGCAATCGGCTCAGGCCTGGACTGAGAAGCATCCACCCTTGCCCAGCTCAGTCTCCTCCTCAGTCTGGGCTAAGGACTGGGCTGCCTGCCTCCCTCACACCCTGGCACAGCAACCCAGGGAGGAACCTCCAAGCCTAAGAGATCCAACACATCCCCATCGGCCCTGCCCGGGTCTTCCCAAGGATCCTTCCACCTCCCCACTGCATGGCACACTCCCTGATGGCCAGTCCTCAGAACCCAGCACCATCTACAGGCATGGCCGATGTAGATATTTAGAAATCACCGGCACCACCCAAGCACCCCCATCCCCAGCCCTGCCACAGACATGTTCCTTAAGGGCAATCAGGCTGAAATAGGCAAGGCACAGGTCCTTCCCCAGCCCTTGGGCTGAGCCTTCCAGCTTTCCACGTGTGCATCCTGGGGCCAGAAGCACCCTCCACCCTGACCTCCAAGAGTACCCTCTCATGCTTTCCAGGGCCAAGCTAGGCTGTATCCCTCCCCATCAACCTCATTTCAGGGCTAGGAGCTCTAATACCTCCTTGAATTTATTACAATTTCTCTTTCATGCCTCATACTAGAATGAGACAGCTTTGGACATACATGCCTTCAAATCCCACTTAGCGGTCCTGCGGGCCCTCTGGCCTTGCTAAGGCTGATCTACAAGACCAGAATGTCACACTTGTTTTGCCAGTTCTCCGGGATTGTGTTATGTGACATACACGGAGCCCCCAGCTGAGCAATGCAAACAGCGGGTATGCCAGAAGCCCAAGCTCTCCTTCCCCTGTCCCCACTACCCTTGAGGATGACGCCAGCCTACAGCTCTGATGACAGACACACATTAGGGGTATAATGAGCTTCCTGAGGGGCTAGTGTTTCCATCAACAGAGTGCAGTGTGTAGATTAGTCATAATGGGAGTTGTAGTTGCTACATCCACTTTTCACCAACAAACAAAGTTGGCGGAACCAGATTGGCTCCTTCCATGAAGGACCAGCAGTGATGCCCACCTTCCAGGTGAGAAGATAGAGGCACAAAGCCGCCAAGTGGCTGGCCAAGGCGGTACACATAGAGTGGGGACGGCGCGGGGGCAGGAATTCAAGTCTGCCAGGTTCTGGGAGCCAGTGGGGAGAAACACCCCGCAAATGACAGCCTCGCCTCACCAACACCTAAGCATGTTCCCAAAAGCTCTGCTCCATGGCCTGGCCATTGAACGCCAGACAGACAGCCAGAGGAAAAACAACCCAGTTTGGAAGGCAATAAAAATGTGTTTTTTCTTGCTAAACAAATTAGTTTACATCTGGCAATGTACAAATAAATAGAGGGGCCTCTGCAGGCCCAGACCAGACGTCTCCCAGGGCCTGGGCCCCAGTCCGATTGGACCCAGCCCCGGGCACCCGCGAGGAGCACCCTCACTTCGCGCTTGCTGTCACGCCATCTCTGGGATCTGCGGCACCTCCTCACCTCCTCTCCCTACTTCTCTGTCATCACCTCAAGAACTGCCCATCTGTAGGCGTTCCTCCAAGCCTTCTTCTCGCTTAAGGGAGGAGCACAGTCTCTGGTGTTTGCCTCCCACCTCACTGCTGTGAGGCCTCCAAAACATACTTTCCCCTCTGAGCCTCTGTCTCCCCTTTGACTCCTCAAAGTGTCAAATGGAAACACTGATGTCTCCTGCCAGAGCTATGGTGAGAATAAGATACACCTGAGGTCCCCACCACCCATGGCTGGCACTTAGAAAACAGCCCCCAAACGTGGGATTCCTCCACAGTTCCCTGGCACTGCCAGCTCCTTGGGAAATATACCGGCTGTGGATGGCCCGAGGTCTGTTGATCCTGGTCTTTCTTCCCCATGCTCCTGAGGCAGTAGGCACCCCCATCAGACCTGACGATGTCCCCACCAGACGTCCCCTGAGGTGCCTGCCACCCTTGCTGTAGAGCCACACTCAGCTGCAGCTCGCCGCAGATACCCAGAGGGCCCCCTTGCACCAAGAACCTCTCTGCGGATTTCAGCCATCAGTTCTCAGGTGGCCCTGGAGTGCAGGAGGGTGGGGAGGAGGGGAGCAGCGTCGCTGTCTCAGAATGGGCTGCAGCTGTTCAACCTCCATACAGATGAAGACACTGAGGCTCAGAGAGGTTAGATCACTTGCCTGGCATCATTTAAAAAAAAAAAAAAAAGCCAGGTCTCTGGACTCCTAGCACCAACAATATTTTCTAATTCATATTAATGAGAAAAAGCTGGTACCTGCCCCACCCCCCGAGCCATGGATGGGGAGATGATGGCAGAGATGTACTAAGGGCACAGAAACATCACCTACAGCCTGTCCAAGTACCAACAGCCACCAGGACTGCCCAGTTCTCTTGGAACTAAAAGGCTGCTGAGTTTGAGCCCTGAGTTAAATGGATGCATCACCGGGGCATTGCCAACTGGTACTATCAGCCAGAACACAGACAAGAACAGCTGGGAGCAGAGCAAGAGTGAGGCCTCAGCCTCGGGAAGCAGGGAAGGTCTCTGACCTCAGTCTCCTTAACTGGAAACGGAAAGCACTGGACAAGCTGAACTCCAGGGTCCCTTCCCAGCCCAAGAATCTGGCTTCTAGAGACCCAACTTTCCAGCCCACTTCTGCTGTCAAGTGTGGTATGCCTGTGGTCTGGGTTCCCAGGCAGCAAACCTAAAACCAGCCCCTGGCTGCTCCTTCCCTGTGACCCCTCCACAGTCTGGGAGGTCACCCCCCACCTCTCATGTCTTCTTCCCACCAGGCCCAGGTCTGAAGTTGGGCTCGTGGCCACTGCAGCTGCCGGCGTTCTTAGATGAAGCGGGAAACATGGGGGAGCAACCTTACATCCCACTTTATCTCCCTCCACTACCTCCAGGCCACCCTGGACCTCTGATGGGAGGGGGAAGGGGCCCACTATGAGGGGGAACGGGCAGGAGAGAGGGAGGTGGCAGCCACAAATGCCCCCAGCAGCAGCTGCATGACTGTGGGAGCTGGGCCTGCAATTAAAATAAACCCCAAAACAGCCTTAAAATAACTACAAGGCATTTCAAGAAGATTGTATTGTTGAATTTACTGTTTGTTTACTGAGACAATCCGAGTTGGGTTTCAGATGAAAGTAGGAGGGAGACCAGATGTGAGGCTGAACGTCTGACCTGAAGCATCTGCTGCTCCAGGAGGAGCCCAGGAAAAAGGGCAGCCCAGAGCGAGGCAATGAAGACTCAGAGACTCAGACCCCTGCCCAAACCACAGGCTGCCTGGCCCCTCCTGTTTGGGCCCCAGAAAGCCACTTGCCCCATTTACACAGAGCCCAGGGAGGGCTACTGAGAGGCACAGTGTCCCAGAGAGAAGTCTGAGCTGCAGAACCACAGAGATGAGAGCTCGAAGTCAGCCGTGCCTCCTGGACGGGCCCCTTGGCTGCTCTGAGCCGCTTCCTTGGGACAGCAATCATTCCTGCCCTCCTGCGCTGCTGCGAGGAGGGCCCGGGGAGGGCTGGAAAGCCCCTGTAGCAGGCTGACACATGGCGGACAATGCTGGCCCGACTTTTTGACTTCTCTCTCCAGCATGTCGGTCCTTTCTCGTAAAGAGGATTCTTCGAGCTGAAAACCAATGGCTTCTACCCACACCTGAGGCAGCCTGACCTGGGGAAAGGCCACCCCATGTTCCTGTGGCTCCCAGGGTGCCCCCAAATATGGAAGCAGTAATTGAGACCCCTGTTTCCTTACCGAACCCATCCAAGCCACATGTCTTTGAAATCCTCAAGGTCAGGTGCCAGGTCGAATTCTCCAGATCCCCAATCCCCAGCCCAAATGTCTGCTGAATGAAGGAGGGAGAAGGCAGAGAGGGAGGCAGGTCTCCACTCACAGGGAGATTCTAAAGGATCTAGATTGTCTCAGCCACTAACAGCTTAAAAAAAAAAAATTCAGGCCGGGCGCGGTGGCTCAAGCCTGTAATCCCAGCACTTTGGGAGGCCGAGATGGGCGGATCACGAAGTCAGGAGATCGAGACCATCCTGGCTAACCCGGTGAAACCCCGTCTCTACTAAAAAATACAAAAAACTAGCCGGGCGAGGTGGTGGGCGCCTGTAGTCCCAGCTACTCGGGAGGCTGAGGCAGGAGAATGGTGTAAACCCGGGAGGCGGAGCTTGCAGTGAGCTGAGATCCGGTCACTGCACTCCAGCCTGGGCGACAGAGCGAGACTCCGTCTCAAAAAAAAAAAAAAAAAATTCAGATCAAATACGGCATTTGTTCTTAATGTCTTCATAAGGAAAGGCAAGGAGGGAGACTTCCATCACATCAGTCTCATAGATAGGAACACGGAGGCCCAGAACGATTAAGAAAATGTACTTCCCTGTCCACAAACCCCTGCTTTTTGGCAGGAAGTAGAGACCATCATCTATACCATGAGTGTAGGGCCCGCCACTCAGTGGCACCAGTACCAGTACTAGGGTGAAAGGGGACAGTCACAGACCTCTGCTCCTGACAGAGCTGTGTCACCATGGGCAAGATACTTAACCTCTCTGAGCCTCTTCCTCCTCTTGCGAAAGATGAATAATAAAGTCCCTCACCTTGACAACATAAAATAACAGAAGGGAAAGTGTTCTGTGAACTGTAGACCACATGGAAATGTGATCATCAGAAGATGTGATAATCATCCTGTTAATATCAGAGAAGGTTTTAAAACTCACATGGTCAGAAAACAAATCCTATCTGGGGGAATAGGTGTGATGCTCTTACTATCTGCTGAATGAATGAGTGAATGAATGAAAGACACTCCAAAACCAAAACCATTCAGGTCATCTGAGTTTATTCTAAGACTGATTCTCCCTAATAACTAAACAGCAGGAATAAAATATCAGATCTAATCCCAAAGCTGTCTAAATGAGCAGGGTGAGATGTATTTGAAGGCAGAGAATTGACTGTGGACAAGAACTTTACCCTTCACTGTGCCCAAGGTGTACTTCTCCACAAGACGGCACACACGTGGCCACTGCCCGACACATCTACCCTGTGCAGACACTGGCCAGATGATCTCAACCCTGGACACACCTGGGTCAGTGTTTCCAGGGCCTTCAGGCTGACTGCACTGATGCTATCTGCCAGGGTCAGAGAGAGGATGCAGGTCCCTCTTCTTGGCCTTGGGTCCATGCAAGCCTCTGAAATTAAGTTAAAGAGGAAAACTCCAGCACTCCTCCACTGCTCCATGATCCACACTGGCACCTTCTTTTCTGAGTTCGTGGCTGCATGAAGATGCATGCCCAGCTGTGAGTACCTGGGCTGGGTTATGGGTAGATGGCATGCTGTTCCCCAGGGCTGCTCATCAGAACCAGGGCTGCAGCCTGAGGTGGGCTGAGACCGGGCCGGCTACCATTGTCCAACAAGGCAGAGTTTTGGGGCCTCATCGTCTGCTGCCTGCATCACTGCCACCTCCCCTCACTGGCCGCCCTGCTCCCAGGACAATGCCAAGTAGAGAGGAATATACTGGCTGGAGCCAGAGAGGGGCCTGGACCCAAGTCAGAGACAAGGGAGAATTCCTGTAAAACTGTGAGTAAAATGGGAGAAGTGGATGCCACCAGGCTGGACAAGCCAAGAAAGAGAGCATTCATATTCTCTCTGCTGACAAAGCAGGGGACTGGACTTCCTGCACCTTCCACAGCTCAAGGATGGCTATGTCTTTTCAAGGACTACTAAGGAGAGGCAGGAAAAGGGCCTGAGCCCACCAGTGGTAACCACCCCACAAAGACTTGTGAAGCCCCCACTTTGCTCTAGGTGCGTGGGACATAGGAGGACCTACCCTTAGGGAACAGATAGCTCAGAGCTAAGAGATGCACTCGAGGTCACTGTGGGTGGGTGGAGCAACTGGGACTGAACCCCCTCTTCTCCTCCCCCATTCTCTTTTTCTGTAGAGCCATCTGCACCCAGCCGGCAATAAGTTCCTGCTCTCAGGGGCCTTCTCTGACCATTTCCCCTCCCCTCCTGCTACACTCTGTGTTGAGTTTATACTACACTAACTTAAACCACTTTGTAGGCTACTTTGCAAGTGTTCTTAATCTTTCAACTAATTCGTCGGCTCTTAGAAAATAAAGGAAATTTGAAATTGCTCTGCTGCATGCAATAAACTCTTGGCATCTGGCCAGTGGGGGCCGTTTCAGGCAGATTCCGCACTAGCCCTGCACAGATGCTTCCTGTTGTAAAGGTGAGGCGCCCCTCTGCCTCTACACAGCTCGCTCACCACCCGACTCCGACTCCCACTCCAACTTCGGACCCACTTGCAGCCATGCATTCTTCACTCCTTCAGCCATCCAGCAAGCAGCCGCTGACACAGCTGACACCTGGTGGCAGGTTGTGTGCCAGGCATGAAGGAGTGGGGGGATGAAAGGTGCATCAGGCACAGTCCCTGCATCCCTGCATCCCTGTGAGGAGCTCACATTCTGGTGGGGGAATGGCCTTCTCACTCTTATAGATGTGACTAAAGTAAGCTGAACGTAATCAGAACAGGGCCTTCCTCTGCAGGTTACCTCTCAATATGTGTCCCCATAAGGGATGCCGAGGCACAGGCAGATGGCAAGGCCCCTGGCAGAGACCCTAACTGCTGGCATTGCAAGTTGGTAGCTCTTTGCTTATTAGAATACACCCACGCTCCTGTCTGAACTGATAGTTCATGGGCGAAAACTGCAGAGCCAGGGGGCAGGCAAGGAGAGAAAGTCTTAGGAGAGGCCTTTTCACCATTGGTTAATCTAGGAGGAGCTTCCTTTCATAACAAGTGTGCAGCAGACGCTCATTCAATCAGACCAGAGTAGGAAGGAAACTCAAAGATTATCTCAGACAACGCTGCCATTTTACAGATAGACGGACTGTGGCCCCTAACTGTATGATGAGCTAAACAGATGTCCCTGCCTTAACCTCAGCACCTAGTGAGCAGTCAGAGAGCAATCAAGGAACCACACAAATAATACACAATCAACTCTGTTGATTGTACATAGGAGAGGAATCAGGAAGGCTTCCCTGTAGAAGTAGCATAAACTGAGACATTAAGAATGAGGAAATAGTGAGCAAAGTCTGCAGCAAAGGAAGGGAGAGGATTCCAGGTCAAGGGAATGGTCTGTGCAAAGGCACACTGAGGCAGAAGGTGGCACAGTGCTTTAGAAGGAAAGGAAAGAAGGTGAGTTCAGTCCTGGCATACGGAGTCTGGGGTCCCACTTCTGGCAGACACATTCCTGGCTCCCTACCTGCACCGTGGATATACACTGCGAACACCTCCTGAACATCTACCAATGGCCAGGTGCTCATCCGAGCGCTCACACTCAGTAACTCCCTAATGGGCATCCTCACACCAGGTGGATGCGATTTTAACCACAGAGGCAGGCAGTCCCCAGAGCCTGAGCCCCCCAACCAAAGGCCTCCTAACTTGTGGAGCACAATGACCATGAGCAGAGACTATGGTGTCAAAGAATCCTGGGTCTAAGCCCCAGCCCTGCTTCTGATTATCTGCATGACCCTGGGTGAGTTACTCTATCTCTGCGGGCCTCATCTGTGAAATGGGGAGAATGATGGCACCACCTACTTCAGAGAGTCCTCACATGGATCACATGAGATCATTCACATAAATCAGTCAGTACGGTGTCTGGCACACAGCACGCATCAGGGATGTTAGCAGGTACTAGCCTTAGCTCTTCTGTTTCTAGCCCTAGCAGAAGCCCTGGCACAGGCAGGCATGGGGAATGAAAGAAGGACCGAGGTGCCCGGTAAATGCTTGTCAGGAATGGAGTGTCACAGCCCTGAATTGGGTACCCTGGGGAGGTACTGAGCACCCATCAAGAGAGACCCTCAAGAACACAGTGGGTGGTCACTTGCTGGGGATGCTGCAGAAGGGATCTGTGCATTGGGAGGACGTAGATTAGAAGGACGAGGGCTTTGTACAGTCCTTGCCAGGCCTGAGACTTGGGGACTCTCCTGACCCACCCCGCCTGCCAGAACACGGACAATTTTACGGAGCTCAGTTTCTTAATCACCTTATTCTGCTGGGGCTTAGAGTGGAATCTTTTCCCCAAATTGGACATTTATGGGGCTGGAGTAAAGACGGAGAGCAGGACGGATGAAGTGTCCACATTCCAGCTGGGAGGTTAAGGGCTTTTGTGTTCCTTCCTTCTAAACTCCAAAGTTCCCAGCCAGGCCTGGGGGTGTCCATGTCTCCCTCAGATGGGCAGGGCATTCCTGGGTCCATGTCCTCCCCACCCCCAAGATATCTGCAGTCCAGCTCCTCCTGCCCTCTCCAGAGGGAGCCAGGCTGCTAGAACCTCAGGGCCTCCCCAGAACTCAACACAGGACTGGCACCCAGAAGGTGTGTGTATTTATGGAATGTGTGAACCAAACTCAGCCTGATTTTCCTAACCCTGGGAAAGCGTGGGAAAGCCTAGAAGCCTCTAGAGGTCTCCCTGCTCCCTCTGACTCCTGGGATCTCTGTGGTCAGGACCAGCCTGGGCCCCTTAAGATCATGGATGGGGACCACTGCAGGTGAGCCTCACTTCACACTGCAAGGTGAAGCAACAAGTAGAGGCCAAAGCCACCAGGGTGGCTGGCTGTTCAGAGAATTTTGCTCTCACAAAAGAAATTGAGGGCCCTCCAGTACCTCCTGAAGCACAGTTTGGTTTCTATCACTACCTCAAATTAAGAACTTTCAGTGGCTTACTAGTACCCACAGGGTCACCTCCAGCCTCTTCAGCCTGGCACTCATTCCCTTCTTCCCCGCCATGAATTTCCCTCATACAGCTCCCACACCAGCCTGGCGGGCCACCTGCCTCTCCTGTCCTCCTGGCCAGCAGGCTCCCAGCACCCCTACCCCATGACCACCTCTCAGCAGAAGTCCTGGGCCTGCTTCAGGGCAGGCAAGTGGAGCCTGGCTTGATGTGTGGCTTCAGGGAATTGGCTTTGCCCAAGTCAGAGAATCCACCCTGCCCAGCCCTGAGCTGGAAACAGAGGACACAGAGAGTCATGCTGCCATCAAGAGACTCACGAGAGGGGAGACAAGCCAGAGCACTGGCGCTGTGGGGACCCAGAGGAGACACCTGACCTGGGCTAGAAGTCAGGGAAGGCTTCCTGGAGGAGATGCTGGCAGAGTTCTGAGAGGGAAACAGAAGAAAGAAGAGGGTGAGGAGGCATTTCCTCCAGCAAAAAGGCCATGAGCCAGCAGGTAAAGGTGAAAGACAGCAAGGCGGGTGTCCTGGCTGACCTCTGCCAATGCCCAGCTCACAGGAGCACCCCCCATCCAGGAGCCACAGACAAGGAGACTAGACAGCACGCAGCTGACCCTACATGCTGCCACACACCCCTGCACCTTCACTCCCATTGGAGCCCGCGGACATACCATTCCTTGTGGCCGCCCCGCCGCGGAGGACCGCGTCCCCAGAGCGCCGTGGTGTCTGCGCTGCCGGGCGCGATCTGTTATTATCCCCCGTCAGCGCTGCCGGCCTGTGTACATTCCTCCGTAATGAGTCTGACCTCCTCGGCAATGTTTAATCAGAGCCTAATCGACCCTGGCTTTGATCTGCTGCATTTTCTGCAAAAACCCTGGTACCTGATTTTTACAATCTGATTAGCAGGCTGACTCTCCGAAGCCAAAATTACCCTGAGTTGCAGAGATCCCTGCTGAGTTCTTTGTGTTTTTTCCCCTCTCTTCCAACAAGTTATTTCCTGAGACAACTGTCACTTCCCTCCTTGCCTGTGACTGTCTCCGTCACCCTCAGCTTTCACATCCAGTCAGTTGTCAGGTCTCAAATAGTGGGTCCTAACCCATCCCCACCTCTCCCCAGCGGCTTCAGCGCTGGCCACCACTACCACGGTCTGAGGCTTCTGCCCCTGACTGGCCCTTCAATCTGTCCTCCGCCCTGCAGCCAGATCTGCTGGGAGCTGCTGCACTGTGCCGAGCCATCTGGCCTCAGGAACTGCTCCCTGCTGAGCCCTCCAGCCAGCCTCACCTCAGATTCTCCCCATTCCCTCTCATGCATGGGTTCCGTCAGAAACCCACCCTCCCCCTCTGCCCCGGCCCTTCATCTAGTTCCCTCTCCCCATCATCCACCAGGCTGCTCGCTGGCCCCTCTCCACTCCCACGGCCATGATCTCAGCTGCCCACCTATGGCCATTGTTCCTTCCATCTCTCCCACCAGACTGCAAAGCCCCTTTAGGAGGTTCTCTCTCATGCTCCACTGTTTCCCTACGAAGCGGAGCAATGACTGCCCTGAAGCTGGGTACTTAGTAAGTGAGGGAGGAAGAAAGGAAGGAAGGAAGATTCCCTTGCAGCCCATTCTGGAGACAGCGCACTGCCAAGTCAGACCATGGCCCCTTCTTATCTTTCAGCTCCACAACGGCACAATTCTCCACTCCAGTTCAGCCTACTCCACTTTCTACCAGCCCCCGGGCCTCTCTCATGGAGGACATTGCTTTGTTCTCATCCGCAGTGCTTTTTCCCTCCAAAGTGGGAAAGAAGGGTGAGAAAGAGAGCAGAGCTCCTTGTGAGCACAGGAAAATGGTCCTTGCTTGGTTAGTGGCAGACCCTGAGCTGGGCCCTGGAGGCACAGATGAATCAGATCCTCTCCCTCTCCTCGGGAAGCTCACAGACTGTGGAGGCAGCGAGGGGAGCAGATAAACTGGAACGCAGGGAAAACAGTGCTCATCTCTGGCCAAGGGAACTGACTCTGCTTGAAAGAGACAGGAAGGAGTCCAAGAGGGAGCATCTGAGCTGGGTTTAAGAGAGAAATAGGAGCTCTCCAGCCAAGAAAAGAGTGACCATGCAAAGGTACAGAAGCATGAGAACATGTGGCGGGTTCAGAGGATGGGAAATGTTCCGGGTGGCTTGAATGGAGGTGGGAGTGGGGCAATAAGTTTGCTGTGGCCAGATCACCAAGGGCCTTGTCCACCATGCTAGGGAGGTGGGACTGTGCCCTGCAGGACCACCGTGTCCATCACATAATTGAACTTCCTGACGGTGTTGAGCCCTTTCTTTGCCCTGGTACACGGTGGATTCCAGAGCTGTGTATAGGAGGCTCCCAAGAGCTACTCCACTGCCAGTGAGGCCACCGAGGCTCAGAGAGGCCAAGCGACTTGGCCAAAGTCACACAGCCTCCGAGGGGCAGAGCATGGACTGGAACCTAGAATCTCCTGAAGTTAAGGAAAGGTTTTCCCAGGATGGAAGCAAACGAGAGAATCACGGTGGAAGCACAACTAGAGCTAAGCAGGAAAGCTGGACCTGGAAGGGGCCGCTCACCTCTTGGGCAGAGGAGGAGGAGAGTAGTCCCAGCTCCCAAGGCCTTTCATACCCTGTAAGGCACCACCCGTCCACCTGAGTCTCTCAGACATTTTGCGGGGGTGGGCAGTGGAAGGAAAGAAAGTCTCCTGAAGGCTTCCCATGGAGCTCTTTCACTAATTATTTACTCCCAGCCATTCCAAGGAGACCCTGAGACAACATCTATCACCTGGTCCAACCAGCTAGCCCCACTTCACCAAGCCCTTGTGTGTCAGGCTTTGCACAGTTGAGCCCCCACAATAATTCCTCAGGGAAGACAAAGTACATCCTCGCTCTCCTCACCCTGTGAGAGCCGAGGAGCTTCCTGAAGGGCCCCCTGCTGTCAGGTGGTTCTGTGCATTCTCTTCTTCAAGCCACAAGGTCTGCTTACATGCTCTGGGTCCCCCCAGCTAGGAAGGGGCAGCACCGGGTCAAAGCCCCTGCCACCCACCACCCAGCCAGGGTCTTCCCATAGCATCTGGCTACCTCCTTCACAAAGGGACAGATGGTGCTCAGGAGTTCTGGCTAATGGGGGTTCCAGTTAACCAGGTATCACAGGGTGTTCTCTGCCCCAGGCCCCCATGTCACCAGGGAACAGTGACAACTGCTCCCACTTGTGCAGGCTCCCAGGCACAGGGGCTTGACCTCCCCGCACCTCTCACCCCAACTCAGGGAGCCGGTGGTGCCCACCACATCATAGATGAGGAAGAGTCCTAGACGCAAGCAGGCCTGGCTGTGCCCCTAGCCCCGCCTCAAGCCCAGAGGACCCAGCCTCTGGCGCTCCCTGGAGCCATCAGGATCACCGCACTGTGCTGTCGGGGCTGAGGAACTGGGGCTGCCTCGCTGGAGGCCACACTGGCCCTGCCCCAGCGCGTTTCCTGCTTAGCAGGCTCTGGCCCTGTGTGTGGCGTGCTGACACCGGCTCAGTCCCTGATTCAGGGCGAGCACCTCACCAGACTCTCATTCAGTTCTATTTTCTCTGCAAACATCCCCACGGGCCCATCACTCCCTCCTGTGCCCAGGAATGCAAGTATGGGCTCATGGGGGATAAATCTGTCTGAGTCTGTATTTTGACTAGTCCCTACAAAATGTACTCTGAGCACTTTGCAGGGGAAAGGTAGGGAAAGGGGAAGAGGTGGCGGGTAGAAGGGGGCTCACCCCTCGTGCAGCTGTGCAGTCCTGCCAAGCCAGGGACTAGGGATTAGACCCAGTCTTTCTGGTGCCACCTTTCCCACCGCCCTCTCTGCTCTCCTGCCCATTCCTTAGTGCCCAGGCCAAATGCCCCCTCCTCCACAAAGACTTCCCTGGTCTCCCGACTGGGAACTAGGATGTCCTTCCCGAGCTCCACAGCACATTCCTCCTCCCTCGTCTCACGATGACGAGTGACTGCCTTGCTTTCCCCAGGAAACCCTGAGCTCCTCCAGGGCAGGCCCACAGGCCCTGTACGGTGTCATGTACAAGAAGAGATGCTAAGGAAAAATCTGCTAAATAGGTACATTTTTAAAATTGGTTTCTGTGTGTGTGTGGGATGTTTTCTGGTGAAAACCAGAAAACCTGCCAGAAAAATTCTAAAAGGGCCATACCACTTGTTTTTAAATTTTTACTGAGTGCCTGATCTTGCCCAACGGCAGCGAATTCATTTGGGGGCACCTTGAGGACACCTGCTGGCAGAATCCATAAAGGCCCAAGAGTAGTGTAGAGGTACCAGCCACACCCCTAGGCCAGACTCTGGGGCGGGCATGGCTGAGGAATAAAACCATCACGGTAGTCTTAGAACTCCAGGGTCCACATTCTTCCTCAAACCCCCTGCTTTCAGTAGCACTTTGCGGACGGCTGAATACTTTCTCTCAGGTCGTTTGATGGTTTCCTTACACGTGGCGCAGGTTAAGAGACCAGGCCAAAGGTACAGTTGGTCCATGTACCTCAACACTCATTCAAAAGACATTAGAAAGAGAGACGTGGAGAGTTTCAGTTCAGAGCAGTAAGTGCTGCGATGGAGTAAAGCAGGGGGCAGTGGGCGTACAGAGGAGCCACAGCCCAGCCAGAGGGAAGGAGGCCTCAGAGGCTTCACAGAGGCACCAACTCACAGCAGCTGCCCTCCTTCCCTAGGCGAGAGGCATTTACCCCGGCTGGCCTCTGGTTCCAGTCCTCCCTCCTGGCTGCAGCCCTCCACTGTCTACCAAGATGACCCACCTGTTGAGTCCCATGTATCTTCCCATCCAGAAACATCTTGAACTGAGAGTCAGCCCAGACCAGGGCAAGTGACCACAGAGATGGGGAGTCGCAGCAAGATCTGTGCTGTGACCTTTCTGCCTGAGAACAGTAGAAGGCAAGCGCTCAAAGGTCTTCATTCTCAACACTTAGCACAAACAAACACTTACTTCTCCATTTGGCCACAAGCAGTACCAATGCCCTGTGTGACACTGGGCAACTCTGCCCCTCTCTGGACCCACCATAATAGCCTGAGACCAGACCTCTCCTGTCCAGGAGTGTGGCATCTGTGATGTGTTACCCCCCACCAGGCCCCTCTGAGAGGCATCTCAGCGCCTATTACTGGCCCCTGCAGATGAGGTCCCAGGAGCTCAGCCGGGCCCTCAGGTCCCTGGCCCTTGCCAGCCTTCACTTGCCCATATGTGCCCTTCAGAGCTGGTTTATCCTCACCACTTTGCATCTCTGGGCTACATGTAGTAAGTGGAATACCTTTCCCCTTCCTGCCAGGCCAACACAAGCCTATCTGTTCCCAAATGAAGCTCTCTCACACTTTGCACTGTGCTCCCTAACCCTGAGTCATACTATGTGGTCATTATCTGATACACAGTGGCCTGCCCCCTCTGCTGTGAGCTCCCTGAGTCAGGCCTGAAGCCTGATTTATCTCTGGGTCCCCAGCATAGGCTAGAAAAGGTGAAGAACAGGAATCAAACATCAGCCACACATACACAGTGAGGGCATCAGGCCAGGGAGCCTCACCACCCAGCAACGCTCGGCACCACAGCACCGCATCTTCAGGGCCACAGGCAGGGATGGCTCACTGCCCCAGGCTCCACTGCCCCCATCAGCACATGACGGGGAACAGGGTGGTCTCCAAGGCCCTCACTCTGTGAAGACCTGTGCTGCAGGACACAGCTGGGGCAGCTTCCACTGGTCTCATATGAGACATGGCAGGGGGCTCCTTCAGGAACCAAATCTCAAATGGCCTCTGCCTGAACTGGCTGCCAAATGGTCAGTTTGGAGGGTGGAGAAAGGACACTTTAACACTACAGAGCCTCTTGGCCTCAACGTCTGCATCTGGCAATGGACGTGACAGAACAAGCAGGACACTGTGGCGCAGCCTGCGCTGTCCAGTGCTGTTCAGAGTGCCAGGGCCATCTGTCTTTCCCTCAGTCGTCCAGAGAGGCAGGCAGGGCAGCGACGACTAACCCCTGTTTTCGGCTGAGAAAATGAGACTCAGGAGGCAGGACATTTGAACTGGCCTTAACAGACAGAGAAGGAAGAAACGGCTTTTCAGCAGTGGGGTGGGCATCACCGGAAACAGGCGATGATGTCGATGCGAAAACTGTCCAAGGGTGTGGCTGAAGCAGGAATAATAAAAACCAGGTGCCACTCCAACTGCTTTGCATAAATCTAGACATGTAATCCTCAGAACCCCTTGAGGTGGATACAATTATGTCCCCCTTTTTACAGCTGGGGCAACTGAAGCACAAGTAACCTTCCTGAGGTTGTCCAGCTAGCAGTGAAGGAGCAGGGACGAAGCAAACCCAGGCTCCAGGGTACACATTCCTCCTCAAGCACTTGCCCGCACTGCCTCTCAAAAAGGAAGGAGAGGCCAGGCGCTGTGGCTCATGCCTGTAACATGCCTGTAATCCCAACACTTTGGGAGGCTGTCAGGAGGATCACTCAAGGCCAGGAGTTCAAGATCAGCCTGGGAAACACAGCAAGACCTCCATCTCTACAAAAAATTTTTAAAAGCTAGCCAGGAATAGTGGTTACACACCTGTAGTCCCAGATACTCAGGAGGCTGAGGCGGGAGGATCACTTGAGGACAGGAGTTTGAGGCTGTAGTGGGTTATGATCACACCACTGCACTCCAACCTGGGCAACAGAGTGAGACCTGTCTCTTAAACGAAGGGAGCCCATGAAAGCCTCCTATTCAGTGGTGCCTGGCCCTTAATTAATATCTGATGAGCAAACAAGTGGGTGGGTGAACAGAGAGTCTCAGCATCTCACCCTACCTATGATATTAGCTCCCTGGTCTACAGCCCTCATACCATTGGCTGGGACCACTTAGTCCCACAGCTCTCTCTTCCCACCCCCCAGCTCCGTTTCCAGCAGGAAGATTTGAGAGGGTCCTATGGAGCTCCAAGTGAGGCACACAGGGCGGCTACTAGTCCGACTCTGACCTCAGTCCCACCTCCAAGCTCCTGCCCTGCAGGGCCCACCACGCCCTTGCTGCCACACCATGGTCAGGCTTGCTCTGGCTCTGCCTTTGTCTTCCTGGCTGCAGGTCCCTGCCTCTGATTGCTCAGTTTGATTCCTGAACTAACCCCGTCCCCATTCCCCTCCCAGCTGGTGGGTCCCCACACGCCTCAATTTTACCATCACTCATGGCCAGATTCTAGTCAAAGCCCTCCAAAAACTTACTCCCACGTAGGCCAGGGTACCCACCTCCACTCAGGCTAGGTCGCACCCCCACTGTGTTCCTCCCCAGCTGTACCCACAGTGGGGGCTTCAGTGCCCAGGCCCAGCCTCTCTCGCCACCTGCTGCCCACAGAGCCCAGTCTGACCCAGCCCTGCCTATCTCATCATTGCCCCTCCCACCACCACAGGAGACACACACGAATCTAAATCCAAGTTCCTCAAAGTCTGGCCTTTTGCCTGTTGCCCACAGAATCTTGGGCCCACCCTGGACTCCATGAGCAGAATCACTGGAGATGATGAGGCCTGGGAGGACCCCGGGCCCAGGATCCCAGATCCACACAGACGGGGAGATGCTGAGCCCCCTGCTGCTCCATGCTCTCCACTGTCCATGAACTCCTCCACCACTGCTCCTCCTCCATCCCCTCTCCTTCTCCCAACAACCCCCTTGCCTGGAGCTTCCACACCTTTTCCACCAGCCACTCCCTGCAGCCACTCAGCCAGCATCAAATCATACACTGGCCAAGCTTTGATTTGCTAATAAAGGGTCCTTCATTTCTGCACAGCTCCACCTTACTGAATTTGGTTTCTCTAAATGACTTTATATTCCTTTCATGGCCAATCCCGACCTCCCTCCTACCCCACCTCCAACCCAGAGTCACACCCACCCAGCATTACCAAGTTCCACAGTTAAACCAACTCTGCCCCAGAGACTGTGTTTCTGAAAGCATAGAGAGATGTATATTATCATTACTCTAGTCCCAGCATGGCAGCAGCAAGGCCCATATGGACGGGGGTCATGGAAGACGGAGGAGTTGCACACCTATAATCTGACCTAGAGACAGTGTCTGGCAATTTCATGCCCAGCCTGCAGCCCACTCTGCAGTCCTCCCTATCTCTGTTAAACACCTGACCCCTCAAACTGCCTCCCTTTTTCCTAACCCAAGCTTTCTTTTCCTTCTCATCCAACCTCTCTTTTTCCCCAACTAAAGAGAGAAGGATTTGAAAAGCTATTTCTAAAACTACTATAGAACAATAAAGCCCCTTTTGAACTAAGCACACCATGTAAGGAGGCTTAAACTCACTGCCACATTCAGTATCCTGGAGCTCAACACTATGTCATATCCTTGCTCAAAAGCCCTCCATGGCTCCCCACTGCCTGAAGAGTAAAAGGACTCAACACAACCATAAAATAGCAACTGGTATTCAATGTACTTGAGATGTGCATGGAAAGAATGTAGCAATAACGTGAAGGATGTAACAATAACAATAAACATAGCTAGCAATTATTGAGCACTTACTATGTGCTTTACACACATTAATACATTACCCTACAGGGTTATAGTAACCTTCACGACAGCCTTGCCAGGTGGGTGCTACTATTGTCTCTGACTTAAGAGTTGGGGTTATGCTGAGAAACAGGGCTTCCAGCAGCTCTGTTTCTCAGCCACTGTGGGTGCAGCTGGGAGAGAGATACGGAGGGTATGGGCTCTAGCCTGAGTGGAAGTTGGGGACCCTGACTCAGGTGGGGGTGAGTTTTTGGAGGGGTTGGCTAGAAGCTGGCTGTGAAGAAGGGAAGTTGGGGAAACCCAGGCCATCCCAGTTCAGGCCTGCTTTCTCCCCACTGGGCTGGAACCACACGCTTGCCCAAGTCCCCTGCAGGCCCAGTTCTCTGGATGGGGGCACCACCACTCTAAGCAAATCCCAAAGTCTTCCAGGAACCCACTCAATCTTCACTGGCTGGACTGGCCTGTCTGTCAGTGAACTCCCAGGGGCCCATCTCATCCCAGGAAACACCTCTAGAGCCCTTCTCTAGCCCTCTACATCCATGTCCATCCTTTCTGAGAGAAGGTATGTCCCTCACAGGTGCACAGCACTTCACAGTATCAGGGTGCTTCGTCGAGACCTCGTATCAACCCAGAGAGAGAAGCAGGGCAAAGTACATTCCACTCTACAGACAAGGAAATCATCATGACACCATATGTTCCAGGCACTGTTTCATAATTTAATCCTCCCTACAGCCCCTTCTGAGACGATTATCCCCACTTTACAGATGAGGAAACTGAAGCAGAGAAGAGCTGTGACTTGCCATGGCCCCATGTCAAGTCAGTGGCAGGACTTGAACCCAGGTCTCCCTGGGGGTAGTCAGTCTCTGGAGGCCACCAACATGGCCAACTTAACCTCAGAAGATCCATCTTCCCTGCTGCTGACCATCCCAAACCTTCTGGACACCCAGACCTGGGGGGCAGGCATCTGGCCAACCACTTGAGATGGTTCTCAGCAGCCCCTGCGGCCAGAGGTCAGAACTGCTAAGTCTGGCTCCGGCGTGCTCCCCCAGCCACCACATCTCATCCTGGTCCCACAGCACCCCAGCCAGAGCTGCCCCCACAGCCCAGCCTCTCACCCCCGCCCACAGATCCAAATTTCCATTCCCTCAGCAGCATGAGCTCAGTGGGGAGGAAGGCAATCTGATTACAAGCAGTCCTGGCCTTGGGGTCACCAAGGGTGTGGGCATCATAAAGCAGGCGCCCTGGCAGCACTGAAGAGGGGAGGGGATGGTGCAGGAAGCCTGGGATGTCAAGGCCGGACTCTGTTACCACCACACTGGGTGGCCCCCTGAGCCTCAGTGACCCCACCTGGAAAGCGTGCCTTTTCATCGATCGCTGCCTTACCTAACCCTCCAGATGGCTGTGTCGCTCAAAGTGACCTTGATGAGAAGATGCTTTGGGAAATAGGAAACATGACGCAGACACGAGGAGCCTGTGTCATCACCGTCACTCTGAACAAGCTCTCCCTGAGCGCCTTCCCCAGGCCAGGCCTGACAGTGGGCACTGGGCTCATGGAGAGGAGGAAACAGTCCCGACCCCCGCAGTCTACTGCCTGGTAGGGGAGACAGGCAGCAGGCGACCACCACACAGGTGCCTGGTGCTGCACGGAGGGACACTCTAGGGACTGCAGGGACCCAAAGAAGGGGCTCTCACCCAATCTGGGGTCAGGGCAGGTCTAGGATGGCCCCCTGAATGAGTTTGAAAGACCAGCGGGAGTTGGCCAAATGGAGGGAGTGGGCCCTGTAGGTGAGAAATGGCAGGGGTAAAGGCATTTATCCCTTTAGACGTGGGGTGCTGGGGGAGGGATGACAAGGAGAGAAGACATTAGCAAAGCACACAGCACACCACAGGTGCTCAGAACGCGGTTGTTCTCTTCCCCTCCCCATACCTCACCCTGTGGACTCAAGTCCAAGCTTATACCTCCTAACTCCCTTTCTGAGAGTCAGCTGGCCCTGCCAGGAACCCTTTCTGCCTTCTCTTCTTAGTGGGCTGTACCCAGTGTCCCTGCTGGCCCAGGAAAGCCCTGCTGACCTGACCTCCTGGACATCAAGCTGGGCCCAGCCCATGAATTAAGCTCATGCAGAGGGGGCCCTGCTGAGGTGGCAGCACCACCCAGGAAGAAAGCCCAAGCTGGGCTGACACCGCTGGGATTCCAGCTCCACCTCCTACAGGCTGTGTGGCCTTGGGCAAGCTGCTCAAGGGCTCGGACCTGAGACTTGGGGTAGAAGGAGTTACTATAGACTGGGCTACATGGGGCACACAGTGCTGTCCTGCACACACACTAGCAGGAGCTAAATTCTCACTATCATAGTAAATTGATGCTGCCTCAAAAAATCCAGGCTGTAGGGTCACTTGGTAAGCATGAAATGTCGTGCAGGACAATGGTTACTAGTATGGAAGGTGGCTGAAAACATGGGCAGCTCCGATCGTGCCTGCGAATAGCCACTGCACTCCAGCCTGGGCAACACAGTGAGACCCCCATCTCTAAAAATATATAAATATATATACTGGCTCACTACCTCCCCAGACACTAGGGACTAGGGCCAGGCAGCAAATGGTTCCTAATAAGTCAGGGAAGGCAAGTCAATGAAAACATTACAATCCACAGTAGGCCCACATCCATTTCAAAAGCCCTGTGTGTAATGAAGCCCTGCGGGCCGACAGGCAGCTGGGGTAGGGATGGGTTGAGGAAGAGGAAAGCCCCAGGCTCTGCTGCTCCCAGCTGGTCTGGACTGTGTGGCCCAAATCCCCAGTTATGTGACCATGGGTCATCATCTCACCTCGAGAGCTTGCAGCTCCCATGTGTAAAAGGGGAGTGAGAGGCCTCCAAGGTCATGCTGTAAGTCTAAGGGGAGGATGCGTATGAAACACTAACTGGTAGTGAAGCGTGAAGGAGTGGCAGGAGAGAGAAGGAGAGGTCAAGGAGAGTCACCTCCAGGCTGGGTGAGCCGAAGACCTAACCAGAAGAAGGTGGTGGATGGGGCACTACGACAGTGACTTGTCTGTCCTCAGCCAGCCAGCTGGGAGCTCCCTGAAGGCAGGGACCCATCTCACTGGTGCCAAAACTGCCAGGTAAGTAGCAGGCACTGAGCAGTGAATGTCCAGCACAGCAGAGGGCTCAGCCCGACCCTGAGCCTCTTCCCTCC
Organism: Theropithecus gelada; assembly: GCF_003255815.1. Classification (NCBI taxonomy): domain Eukaryota; kingdom Metazoa; phylum Chordata; class Mammalia; order Primates; family Cercopithecidae; genus Theropithecus; species Theropithecus gelada. Next base: position 81,626,460 of record NC_037668.1, read on the forward strand.
ACCCTGTGTCCTGGGAGGCCCCAGGTCCAGTTCAGGAAGGCAAGAGGGGCACGGGGCAGTAGACAAGAGCTTGGAGACCAGAGCCAGAACAAAGGAGGGAAGATGACCTGGAGAAGTGTGCTGCACTGGGACCCAAAAACTGGCTTTTACTGAGCACCTACTGAATACAAGGATATTCGGTTTACATACAGTGTTTCATTTAGCTCTGGCAACCACCGCTAGAAATGAAAACTCTTCATCTGTTAAGAAGGATTAATCAATGCAGCCAAGATCACTCATTTTAGGAGAGGCTCAGGTCTGCCTGACCCAGGCACCAGGGGCCTTTCCTGGCCCTCTTTGGCCCCTAGCTGTGGGTGCCAGAGCATCTCTTGAGAATGCAGGCAGACTCACAGTCAGGAGGCTGCACTCCAAGTCCAGAAATGTCTCAAATGCACGAAATCCCCAGGGCTTCTCCACTCCCAGCAACTGCTTTACAAGATGGGACAATTCTGAAGGTTTCCCTCCCCGCAGGGAGCTGGCGAGCTCCAAGCCGTTAATGCTTTGCTCAGCACAGGCCTGAGTTTAATAAAACTAGAAGCAGCTAATGGCTAACAATAAAAAATAATATTTTTCCTTCAAGCAATTAAATTGTAATATAGATCTCACTAATTCCTTCCTGTTCTTTCCCTTGAGATCTCAGATCAAGCAACAGAAGAAATAAATTATGCATCACTATTCCCCCTTGAAACTCAAGTTTTAAGGAATCTAAGGGAGAAATACTGCCTCCATTAAGGCAGAATCTGAGGATTTTTACAGAGGTTTCACATAACAAGTTACCTTTCTACAAAACACGGGATCCACGACCCAGACCCATCTGAAAGATCGAAAAATGCACCACTCGCCCTTTCTCCAAAGAACCACAGGGTGTGAAAATTAATCTTACCAAAGCATGGCTAAAAACTTTCCATGGCCCCCTCTATCTACAGGAAAATAAACCAAACTCCCCCACCCTCACCCTACCCAGCCATGCTCATGAGGCCTGCCAACTTTATTGCTCTCCGTTCCCTCCACGTGCCCTTCCGTGCAGCCAAGCAGAGCTCACTGCTGTCCTCATACGTGCCGCCTGCTTTCCCACCGTTATGCTTCGCCCATGCCTCCTGGAACTCCCTTCCTGCCAGCGCTCAAGGGCCCAGCTCTCACCCAGAGCCTCGCCTGTCTCCCTCCCTCAGCTGGAACAGGCCATCATTCACTCTTGGAACTCCTACAGAACTCCGTCCCTTAAAGAGTTTCCCCTTTCAACCCTGGCTGACAGCCTCTCGAGATGGCCACACGAGTCTGGGAACAGAACGCCTTCCACGTGGCATCCCCATGCAGCCCCTCTCGAGATGTCGCTTCACTGTGCTTAGCATGGTGACCAGTATTTTCACAGGAGGTGTGTCCATATTCACTGGGTGGATTCATAAATGAATTCAATAACCTGAGACTTGGGGTAGAAGGAGTTACTATAGACTGGGTCACACAGGGCACACAATGCAGTCCTGCACACACACTAGCAGGAGCTAATCACAGTAAACTGATGCTGAGGACTACTCTCAAGACCACGGGAGGGAGCTGGGAGGAGGCAGGACAAGAACTTTTGGACATTGCCTGGACAGTGGGAAGATGGTCACAGCAATAAACCCCAAGAATGACACAATAGCAGGCTCTGTAAGGAAAGTGGAGGAAAGACAGTAATGCCAACCTGAGTGGGTCACCCTGCCCAAAATCCTTCAGAGGATCTCCCTGCCGACTGGCAGAGTTGGGACTTCCTTAACTCTGCATTCAAGGCCCTCTGAGGTTCTCACTCTACTGCCAACTTTCACTTCCTATTCCAGTTGCTTTGCACATGCAGTTCCTCCCCACCATTCTGCCTAAAGGACCTCTCTTCATCCTTCAAAGCATGGTTCAGTGCCACACCCCCAATCCCACCCTCCTCTGGGGACCACTGTCTGCTCTGGGGCCTCCCCTTACCCAGGCTGTCCTGTGACAGGTTCAGGATGTGATCCACCCCCAGCAGAGATCCAACCCCCTGCTCAGGGCTTGGGAAGCGTCCATGGAGCTAAACTACACAGCAGAGGAGGAAGGAGAAACAGCTCTTCTGGAAGGATCTACCCATCCATCACACTCCTTCCACAGTCCAGCTAACACTCATTTAGCACATATTCTGTGCGGACACTGTCCTAAACACTTTTGCACATATCACCTCACTTCATTCTAGCAACAACCTAGGAGGTAAGTGTTACTATGATTATTTTACAGATGAGGGAACAGAGGCACAGAGAGGCTAAGCAACTTGCTAAAGTCACAGAGCCCAGAAGAGGTGGAACTGGGCTCAGAGCCAGTGGTTCTAACTGCTACAACGAACACTCTACGTAAAATACAAGGGCGTGTATTGGGATGGGGACAGAGCAGAGTTATTCTAGCGACCAAAGCCCTCACGTTTGAAAACCTCCCTGTCTCCACATCCGTTTCCTGACATCTGCCCTCTTCTGTGCTGCCCAGGCCAACATTCCGAGGACTCCCCACCCCACCCACCCCATTGCCCCAGACCAGACAGCAAACAAACAGGAAATGATTAAAGAACCAACCAGAAAATCTCATAAACTCTCCCAGGAACACGCCCTCCCAGCTCCAGTGCGAGATGTCTGAGCTGGGGAAGGACCTTAGGCCACAACTCTGAAGACAAACGCAACAGGCAACATCCCCTCGGAATGCACTCCAGAGGATGACGCAGAAGGAGTTCCAGGCAGTGATTTTCCATCCGGAAGACTTCCGAGTCCCTGATGTCAGGGAATGGGAACAGGAGCCAACTCGAGCCTCTGCATCTATATCCCCTCACCCTCCCTAGAAGGCAGCTTTTGACCCACAGCCTTCCCTGTAACCCAAGGTTCTCTCTCACTTAGGGTCCAAAAAGCTGACAGAAAGACTGGCTGCCCTGCCCAGGTGGCAGGTCATCCTCCTCCTCCGCCTCCCAAGCGCGTGCCACTGCTTGTGGGCACTGGCCCTGCTTCCCCATCAGGGGTGAGACATTTGTGAACTCAGAACACTTTGGCCAAGCCAGGGACCTCTGTTCAGCCCTGCCACCTGGGTCTGGGTAGATGGAGGCTGCTGCCAGAACAGAGCCAGTTCCTGAAAGGCCCACAGGCAGAGCTTCCAGCCAGGGATGCCCTCCAGATTTGCTGCCACCTCTCCACCAGGCTTTCCCCTCGTTTCCCTGCCATAAAAACTCTGCCCCTTCCACAAGCATGCCATTTCATGGTTTACGAGCCCCTCGACCCAGATGATCTCATTTGACCCTCACCACGAACCTGTGCGAGCAGCACCAAACCCCACTGAGGAAATGGGGTTGGAGACTGAAGTGACTTGCCCCAGGTCTCACAACTAATAATGACCATCAGAGTCATAAAAGGAGCCACCTAAGAGCAACAGTGGGTGTGTCTGCCACACACTGAACTGTGCTATGAGTTTTACAGCCGTGATTGTTCTTTTTTTTTTTTTTTTGAGACACAGTCTCATTCTGCCACCCAGGCTAGAGTGCAGTGGCGTGATCTCAGCTCACTGCAACCTCCACTTCCCAGATTCAAGCAATTCTCCTGTCCCGGCCTCCTGAGTAGCTGGGACTACAGGTGCACACTAACACACCTGGCTAATTTTTATATTTTTAGTAGGGATAGGTTTCACCATGTTGGCCAGGCTGGTACTGAACTCCTGACCTCAGATGATCCACGCACCTTGGCCTCCCAAGGTGCTGAGATTACAGGCGTGAGCCACCATGCCCAGCCGATTGTTCTTGATGCCTGGTCTTAGTCTGCTCAGTTGCCATGACAAGATACAAGGTCAATATCCCTTATCCAAAACGCTTGGGACCAGAAGTGCTTTTGATTTCTTTGGACTTTGGAAGATTTGCATTATGCTGACCAGCTGAGCATCCCTAGCCTGAGAATCCAAAATCCAAAGTCTGAAATGCCCCAACTGAACATCATGTTGGCACTCAAAGAGTTACGAATTTTGGAGCATTTCAGAGTCCAGGTTTTCAGATTAGGGATACTCAACCTGTACCACAGACTGGGTACCTAAACAACAGAAATTTACTTCTCCTGGTTCTGGAGGCTGCAAGTCCGAGATCAAGATACCAGCATGATAGGTTTCCGGTGAGGTGTCTCTTCCCAGCTTGTGGACAGCCATCTTCCCACTGTGTCCTCACATGGTAGGGAACGAGAAAGTAAGCTCTCTGGTGTCTCTTCTTGTAAGGTACTACTCCCATGCTGAGGCCCCCATCCTCACGGCCTCACCTAATCCTAATTACTTCCCAAAGGCCCCATCCCAAATGCCATCATATTGGGGGTTAGGGCTTCAACATATGAATTGGGGGAGATATACAACCCTAAAACACAGAGAGGTTGAGTGATCAGCAAAAGGTCACACAGCCAGAAGGAGGGCTGGGATTCAAATCCAGGCTTCCCTGACCCAAAACCAGGACTCTGAGCTGGGACGCCTCTATCACGGGATGGCAGAGCCCACTACATGCTCAGCCAGGGTCTCAGCCAACTGTCTCACGCTACCTCAAATGGGAACATCTACAGTGTGCAAGGCCCTCGGCCTGGAGGAACCAGCAGAGGAAGGAGTAGTCAGATACTCCTGTTCCAGATGCGCCCCCGGGCCACTGCCAGCCCTCACCTCCCCCTCATCACAGCCCTGTGCCATAGAGTCCCTCCTCCTCCTTTCCTCCCTGTTTTCAGGTAAGGAAACTGAGACCTAGAGGAAGGGGTGGGAATGGGAGGGTACGCAGCTCCGTGGCTCCAAAGCTCTGGGTTTCTTCCTGTGACAGCATCTGTGAAGCGCGTACATCTCGGCCCAAGACAGCTGTCAGGAAGGAAGGATGGAGGGTAATGTGAACAAACGCATGACCTCTGCTCATGTAAATGCATGGAGCACGCATGAGGGTGGGTCCCAAAGAGCGTGGAGGGGTCAGATCCGGCAGGAGTTTGGTTTTTGCTCTTCTTTGTAAATTTGAGATACAATTCACGCACCACAAGCTTCACCCTTTTAAAGTGCACTATTTAGTGGTTCTTACTGCATTCTGTAACTATCACCACTATCTAATTCCACAACATTTTCATCACCCAAAAAGAAACCCGTACCCATTAGCATTCACTCCCTATTTCCCCTCCTCCCAGCCCCTGGCAACACTAATCTATTTTCTGTCTCCATAGATTTGCCTGTCCAGGATGTCTCATGTAAATGGATTCATATAACATATGACCTTTTGTGTCTGGCTTCTTCCACACAGCATAACGTTTCCAAGGCTCATCCGTGTTGTAGGATGTCAGTATTTCATTACTTTTATGGCTGAATAATATTCCATTTCACAGATACAGCACATTTTGTTTATCCATTCATCAGCTGATAGACATTTAGGGTCGTTTCCACTTTTTGGCTATGATGAATAATACTGCTATTAACGTTTTGGTACAAGTTTCAGGGAGACACATGCTTTCAATTCTCTTAGGTGTAAACCTAGGAGTGTAGCTGGGGGGTCAAATGGTAACTATGTCAAATGGTAACCTTTCGAGGAACTACCAGACTATTTTCCGCAGCAAAAGCACCATTTACAGTCCCACCAGCAGTGTATAAGGATTCCAACTGTTCCACACTCTTGCCAACTCTTGTTACTGTCTTTTTGATGACAGCCATTTTAGTGGGTGTGAAGTACCATCTCATTGTGGATTAGGCAGGGTTCTGAACTCCTGACTCAGGAAGAGTCTTCTTCCCCCAAGAAGAGGAAATTTGGGATTCAGAACCTCCCAGAGCTCCCGGCTGTCCAACACCGTCCTCCGCTGTCAAAAGGAACACTTACTGAGAGTGCTCATGGCATGCCAGGTACTGTTCTAAGCCCTATTGTGGCCCCATTTTACAGATGCAGAAATTGAGGCATAGAAAGAAATGACTGCCCAAGTTGGTAAGTGGTAGAATCAGGATTCAAATCTAAGCTAGAGTCTGGCTCCAGGGCCCTGGCTCTTAACCACTAGGACCCTCTGCCTCCTGCGTGAAAAGAGACACTGCTGCAAACGTACTTTGTTTGAAAATGAAAGAACTGGGCCGGGCGTGGTGGCTCATGCCTGTAATCCCAGCACTTCGGGAGGCTGAGGCTGGTGGAACACTTGAGGTCCGGAGTTTGAGGCCAGTCTGCCCAGCATGGAGAAACCCTATCTCTACTAAAAATACAAAAATTGGCCAGGCATGGTGGTGGGCGCTTGTGGTCCCAGCTACTCTGGAGGCTGAGGCATGAGAATCACCTGAACCCAGGAGGCAGAGGTTGCACTGAGCTGAGATTGTACCACTGCACTCCAGCCTGGGTGACAGAGCAAGGCTCTATCTCAAAAAAAAAAAAAAAAAAGTCCAGCTTCCTCCACAGTCAGCCCAGGCAGAGAGTTGGCATTTAACAAATGTTCATGGAAGGCAGGCAGGCTTCCCGTTTCCCCGCTCCTGTATTTGCCCACGTAGGTGACTTTTATGGCAGATCCCTTTCTACTCCCTGCCATCACAGCAGCAGGGTGCTGTGGGGTCAGAAGGGGCTATGGCTGGAACTCCAAGGTCAGTGCTCCTCCCCTCACCAGACTGCCTCTCCAGGAGGATGCCAAGGCTTTCTCCTCACCTGTAAAATGGGGATAAGAATAGAACCTACTCACAGGGCAGTGGTGAGTTGGCACAAAGAAAGTGCTCAGAACAGTGCCAGGCACAGGGTAAGCATGCAGTACACATTAGCACACATGAGCATGCCCCCGGGTTCCAGGTAGGGGAGCTGTGGCCTGCTGGGAGAGGGTGGCAGGGGTTTCTAGACAGGGCAGGAACAGGAGAGAGAGACAGCTGACCCAGAGCCACCTGGCCACAGGCCAGAGTTTCCCTATCACTGCTGTGGGTCACATTCACAGCAACGACCTCAGATAGCAGGATGTGAGGGGAGGGGGCTACTCTCCAGCGCAGGGGTTACTGCCACTTGACAGTTTGCCCTGAAACTCAACCCAGCCCAATTAATGAGGAACCCTGTCAGCAAGGTCTGCCTTGGGACCTCAGCCACAGAAGACTCTGGTCACATTCTCTGCAAGGTCATAAAACAAAGAGCCTCCCCCGACCAGTCTGCTAACATCCACCCACAGGCCTCAGGATCCTGTCTGCAGAAACGTGGCCTGCCCACAGGGCTGTGGGAGCATGGCACTGAAGGCCATCACGGCCTGTCCTCTTGAGGGGGTTCTCCTGACACCCAAAAGGCCTCTGCTGAGCGTTGTGGCATCAAGGCTTTCATCTGCTCAACAGATCTTCTCTGGCTTCAAAGTCGGCCAGACCTAGGCTCCCCAACCTCTGCTCTGCCACTCGCCAGCATGGGCAAGTGGCTTCAGCTCTTTGAGCCTCTGCTACGTTAGATGTAAAGACTTACCTCATCCTTCCCTGGCAGGGCCCTGGTGGAAGCCAACATTTATTGCCTATTTGCTCTGTGTTTGGCACTGTTCTACGCATTTTCTATGTATTAACCCCACTTTATTTTTACCACCACTCTACGAAGTAGGTACTATTATTATCCCCATTTCACAGATGAGGAAACAGAGACAGAGAGGTGTAAAAGAGACTCATACATGGGGCACATGGTACAGGCCCTGGCACCCAGAGCTGCTTAGAAGCATGAGTCAGGCCGGGTGCAATGGCTCATGCCTGTGATCTGAACATTTTAAGAGGCCAAGGCAGGAGGAGTTTGAAAACAGCCTGGGCAACATAGCAAGACCCCATCTCTTAAAAAATAAAAATTAAAAATTAGCCAGGCATGGTGATGCACAACTATAGTCCTAGCTACTCAGAATTGTTTGAACCCAGGATTTCAAGGTAACAGTGAGCTATGATCACACCACTGCACTCCAGCCTGGATGACAGAGTGAGACCCTGTCTCTACAAAAAAAAAAAAAAAAGCATGAGTCCTCACTTTTCCAAATAGACCAAGGCAATAGGACAGCCCTTGACCCAAAGAGTTCACAGAGCAAACCAGTCTCCAAACAGCCCTGGACACAAACCTCCTAACCCAAGGCATTCAGAGCCCAGAGGGAGGCGCTCAGAATACTGCCTGCCTGGGCCGGGACGGCTTTCCAGCCCCTCATTGGTAAAATCGGTGCTGGATGGGCCCATCACTACACAGACCTTTGGTAGCCTCATGACTCAATGACCACGTCCAGCAAGACGCAGGGCAGGGCGAAGCACTCCTGATCCCTCCACAACCAAAACCGCACACATTTAAGCCTCTTAGATTTTCCTATTTTAATCAAGCCTAGCCCAGAGCAACATTCTTCAATAAGGGGGATTTGTTTAGCTTGTTCTGAGAATCAGTGTTGCCTACTAAACAAACAACCCTTCTCCCTCAGTGGCACTTGTGCATTTAAGATGATATGTGGCCTTTCAAAAGTTTTCTCTCTCCACTTGGAAGCAATGTTTGCCCACAGCCAACACTGCAGAAATTGGGGTGCTCCCCCAGGACCACCATGCCTGAAACAGCACCTTGCCGAATGGCACTTTCCAGCGGTTCCTGCCTGCTCGCTGTCAGCACTACTTTCCACCCCTTACCCAAATTTATGGCAGGAATAAGGCAGGCATTAGCCATCCTGTCTTACAGATGAAGAAGTCAGGGCACAGAGAGGGGAAGTAACTTACCCAAGGACACACAGAATTAGTGGCAGGGCCATTCACTTGCTTGTTGAGCCAGTCCCTGCCCTCAGGGGGTCTTTTAATTCAGTGGACTCCCCTACCTTGCACCACACACAGCCCTGCCGTCCTGGGCCTGGGTGAGCAGATAAACTGTGGTGAGGAAGTGGGAGGGAGGGGAAAGGAAGGGAGAGAAGGGGCAGGGAGGGGAGTTCATTTAGGACAGAGGGAGCTTGAGGAGCGTACTGTGTGTGAGCCCATTGCTTTCCATCTCAGGGAGCCCAGGGTCTCTCCAAGGGGAGCCGGAGGGCAGCCTGGCCTTCAGCAGGGCAGACCTCAGTTTAGCCCCTGGCTCTGTGGCTCTAGCAGCCCCCAAACCTGGAGTAAGTCACTTCCTCTCCAAGCACTGGCTCGTAGTGAGCGAGAGCGGAAGTTAAAGGAGGCCACTGCTGTCTGTAACCCTCCACATGAGGCATGACGGTTGTTAGCATTACTGAATTTACAGGGGTTGCAGCTTGCCAGCTGCTTTCACAGGCACCACCTCATGGGAGGCAGAAAAGAGAGTCTCCTCCCCATTTTGCAGATGAGTAAAGTGAGGCCAGGGGAGGAGAAATGAAGAGGGAGCGCATGAACCCACACCTGCCCCCAACGCGCACCCAACAGCATTGCACCAATGAGTGAAGGAGGCATTTTGCTTCTCAGGGCTTTTCCAAGGCCTCATGCTGCTTCCTGGGAAGATCTGGCAGATTCTAACTCAGTGTGGGGGCCCAGTTCAGAACTTCCACAGCTACCATCGCATTTGATTCCCACAGCTACCATGTATCATACAATGACACCAAGCCCTGGGAGGAGAGAGCCACCTGCCCAAGGTGCCTCCTGGCAAGTGGCAGTGATACAGCCAGAGGGTAAATCCAAGCTGGCTGACTCCAAAGGCAGCTTCCCCATCCCCACAGATTCCTCCCTCACTCTGCATCTAAATAAAAATCAGGCAGCAAATCTCCAGGGAAATGGCAAGTGCTGATCAATACAGGATGTTAGAGAAAGTCAATGTTGTCAAAAGCAAACTTTTCCTCTTGGGGAGTTGGAGTGGGGAGGAATCTTTCCTTCTCTCTTCTCTGCAGCTTCTGCTCCTATAAAACAACTGGTAAGCTAGTTAGAGGTCCTACTGAGACATTTAAATATGAAAAGAAAATCCAATCTTGCTCTCATTAGTTCTCAGGTCACCTGCCACCAGGTGTGCAGAAAAGAAAAAAAAAGGTGAGTTTTCTGGCTGTGCTCACTCCTGAGACAGCAGCTGCCAACCCCAGACTCCTTCTGAGACAACAGGAGGCAGAAGAAGGGAGGAAAGGAAAGAAGGGAGGTGAGGGGAGCCTTCCATCCCAAGCTGTTTCCACTTTTTATATTTACCCAAATCCTTTAATTAGCCTCCGCGGAAAGACTCCCAATTAGGCTAATCCTGCCACTGAGCTTTCCCATCAATGCTCCCGGGAAGTCCGAGGAAGGCCAAGGGAATACCCCAGGAACTGGTGCAGCAGGGTAGCCAGGCCAACCCTTGCTGGCCATCTGCTGTACCCACACCTCCCACCGGAGCAGCCTCGGGAAAGGCTTTGGAATCAGAAGGACTGGATTCTGCTGCCATCCCCTATATGCAGTGACCTTGAAAAGTGCCTCAGTTTATCTTTAATAATGACAATATTGGCTAATGTACTCTGGGGCACACCTAAGGGATCGATATTATTATTATGCTCATTTTACAGGTGACCAAGGAACCAAGGCTTAAGTTAAGTAACTTGCCCAGTGTCAAAGACAGTGAATGACACAGCGGGGACCTGGAAGCTTCCTACAAACTGCAGTCAACATTCTTAGCCCCATGCCATTCTGATTCCCCTTCAAGATGGTAACAACCTCAGAGTTGTTAGGCTGACGGGCTGGTCTCTGCAGGAAAGCACTTACATGACAGAGTCTGGCACACAGTAGGTGCTCAAAAAAGATATGTTCTTTTCCCTTCCCTCTTTCCTAGATAGTTGAGAGGAAGAGGGACTCTTTCTGTCCTTCAGACCTCTATGCAGCCTAGGTCCCTAGATGGGAAGTGGTGACAAACAGTCCTATCCCAGCAAAAGGACCGCCTGCCACCTTCAGCATTTTCTGCAACCAGCTAAGGGGGTGACTCCACCTTCAAGGCCCCACCAGGGACTGCTTCCTTCTCTCTGAACCTGGCCTTTCAAAGGGGCTTTCATTTATCGGCCTTTAATGTCTCACATGATTTAATCGGAAACACGTGCCTTGTAAATATCGTCTGTCATGTTCCATTAGGTTCACAGGCAAAAGTACAAGTCAATAAACAAAGGTTGTAGCATAAATCTACCTTGAACACATAATACCTCAAATAAGAAAATCAAAACACATGTGGCCTCTGACCTGCAGAGTTTCACGAGCAGGAACTTGGGGTATACTCAGAAACATTTCTAAATGTTCATAATTAATAGGGAAGCTGGGGCTGGCCCATTAGCATAGTGGACGAAAAGCCCTTCAACAAAAGAATCTGCCTCACCAGCACCTGTCAAATCACAAAGTGCTCCTGGCTGGACCAAAACCTAGATTTCTCCTCTGCAGAAAGACTCCTAGAGCCCCACAAGCTTCTTTTTTAAAAGAAAGGACATTCCCCCCACCCCCCATTTTCCTCATATGGGGGATGCAGGAAAGGATAATACGACAAAAGCCTTCCTTCCTCCCTTCCAGTCCCCTTCCTTCCCTGGCACCTTCCCAGGCTGTTTTGAAGACCTGAAATGGAGGCTGGGGAAGCAGGGAGAAAGAAGATGAGGACGAGGTATGGGGAGTCACACAACCTAGAGTTCAAGTCCCGGCTGCCATTTAGGACCATGAGGCTATTATCTGCAACTTGTCTGATTCTCATCTAATAGGAAAGCAGTTAACAGCACGTTCTGTTGCAAGATTCTTGCTATTAAAGAAATCAAAACCTGCCGGGTGCGGTGGTTCACACCTGTAATCCCAGCACTTTGGGAGGCCAAGGCGGGTGGATCACGAGGTCAGGAGTTCAAGACCAGCCTGGACAATATGCTGAAACTCTGTCTCTACTAAAAATACAAAAATCAGCCAGGCATGGTGGTGAGCGCCTGTAGTCCCAGCTACTCGGGAGGCTGAGGCAGGAGAATCACTTGAACCTGGGAGGCAGAGGTTGCAGTGAGCTGACATTGCACCACTGCACTGCAGCCTGGGCAACAAAGCAAGACTCCATCTCAAAAAAAAAAAAAAGAAAAAGAAATCAAAACCATTTATTGATTTTTTTCCCCAAAAAGAAATGAAAGTGAGCATTTACCATCTTATCTTTTGTACAGATAGGGTCTCAGTATGCTGCCCAGGCTGGTCTCAAACTCTTGGGCTTAAGGGATCCTCTTGCCTCAGCCTAACAACGTGCTGGGATTAAAGGCGTAAGCCACCATGTCTGGCCAACATTTATCATCTTAAATGAGATACTGGACAAAGAAGGCGCTCATGTACCCCTAGTGTGTGCCCCACTCCAGGCTTGTGCTTTCAGACATGCAAAGCCATCCAACCTGGTGAAGCTCTCCCCAGAGCTTTGAAAGGAAAGCAAAGCGCCAGGCGCAGTGGCTCACGCCTGTAATGCCAGCACTTTGGGAGGCTGAGGCGGGTGGATCACGAGGTCAGGAGATCGAAACTGGTTAACATGTTGAAACCCCGTCTCTACTAAAAATACAAAAAACTTACTGGATGTGGTGGTGGGTGCCTGTAGTCCCAGCTACTCGGGAGGCTGAGGCAGGAGAATCCTTTGAAACCAGGAGGTGGAGCTTGCAGTGAGCCGAGATCGTGTCACTCCAGCCTGGGTGGCAACAGAGCAAGACTTCGTCTCAAAAAAAAAAAAAAAAGAAAGGAAAGCAAAGCTAAAGACAGCTTGACAGAGTGGACTCAGTTTTTTCATCAGCCAAGTGGAGTACATCAGCCAAGTACTTCTTCCCTGACAGGATTGTCACAAGGATTATTACTCAAAATAGTATTAATATACTAGTATTAATATTCAAGAATGCCACCATGAAATATAATATTAATATGTCTCCCCTTTTAACTGAATTCATAGATCTCAGAGTCATGGTCCAGGAGATTTTGCAACTCATCTATTCCAACCCCTTCATTTGGTGGTTCTGGTACTGGGGCTGAGTGTGCATGGGACTGGTGTCACCTAGCAAGTCAGCGGCAAGGCTAATTCCCATTTCCTGGGCATCAAGAAGGTAACTCAGGAACAAAAGGCATGTTGGTACAGGTTTTGGCAGGTCCCCCAGTGCTGTGACCCAGCTTACTTCCTGGTCCATCCCCAGGCGGACCTCTGGCTTCTCCTCTCCAGGAAGTTCTCCCTGGCTGCCCCTCTGGCCACCTGCAGTCCTTATGGTTAAAGTACACTCCATCCGGAACACAGCACACACTGGCAGAGCCGGGCAGTGTTATCTTTGTGCATACCTGTCTCACCACCAACAAGGCTGCAAGCTCCCTCGGGGAGCCTGCCCGTACCCAGCACACAGGGGCACTTACCACAATCATGATTTATTCATTTACTTGTTTACTGTCTCCTCCACTAGAATGCAAACTCCATGAAGTCAAAGATCATCTGTCTTGTTCACCACAGTATTTGACTTTGGGTACAGAGTGGGGCTCAACAACTATTTATTGAGTATATGGATTTGTTGAATAAATGAGAGTAGGATTCCTTCCTATGCTTCTGTATTTACATAAGTCAGAGATGGAAGGGACTTTAAAATCAAGTCCAAGTCACTTGCTTGCCCCAGAATCTGATACAGTGCCTCGCACATATTGGGATCTTAAAAATATGCTTGTTAACTTAAATACTATGATGTAAATATATATGTGTGTGTGTGTGTGTGCGCACACGCGCATATAGATAGATAGATAGATAGATAGATAGATAGATAGATAGATACTTGCTGATGGTGTGAAGCTGAAGGTGAATGGGTTGATGGGTAAGTTGGTGATTCCTGGCAGTTAAATGGCTTCCTGGCTGGTTACATAGATGGGTGGGTGGGTTAGACAGCTGGGTTCATGAATGGGTAAATGGGCAAATGGACAAGGAGGTGTACAGATGGAAGGGAAAGACTCATTCGTATTTATTCTCTGATCTGATTCATTTTTAAAGGAAAGTCAGGGTGTTGATGGGCCCTCCTTAATGTCAGTGACAGAAAGCCAAGCCTACTTCCATGAACCCCACAGAGGCAGTTCCCATTCATCTCTGCGTAGCGTAGTGCAGAGCTAGAGCAGAGTACATGACAGGCATGGTGAAAGTCTGCTGCTCAGTGACTGGGTGGGTGGATGAAGATATAGATGTTCACACAGACAGGCATGAAGATGGAGTGGACGGCTGGATGGGTGAAAGCCTTATTGTTGGGAGACTGGTTAGGGGACAGGTATAAAGGGACATGGGAGTCCCCTCAGATGTACAGAAGGACGGGAGGGGGACACTTGTACAGAACAGGTGGGGTAAAGTACAAGTCACCAGAGACCTTTGTCCACATCACAATTTCCCTGAGGATTCATGCTGCCCACACACTGACAGTCCACCAGCTACAAACCCCAGCTGGGACTGCCCATTCAGCTTGGAAGATGAGCTCCTTCTTTCTGAACCCCCGAAGAATCCAGGGTGCCGCCCTAGGCTCTCCCAAGTCCCCCAAATACCACCCGTCTCCATCTCTGAGGGGCTCTCTGAATCATTCTCTACCTGGAGGCATCCCCCTCTAGACTGTAAATGAAATAAGCAGCCCACGGCCTTTCACATTTCATACCTAAGGGTTGGGCACGGCCGCAGGACCATAGCATGGAGCCCCTGGGGGCTGTGCGATACGGTGGCCCTGGTCAGATGTGTCACGTCCTCTCGCATGCTCTATCTCATTCCGTCTTCATAACAAGCCTGCGAGGCAGGTGGTCTCAGACAGATGAACAACTGCAGCTCAAAGAGGTGAAGGGACTTGCCCAAGTGAGAGGACCAGTATTGCTGACTCCAAATCACGCACCCTGTTGCTCATAAATTCCTCCGAGGCTCTGTATCATTCTTCATGGGGACAATAACATCTACTTCACAGGGGGGATGAGAAATTTTCAACAAGAAGGGCCTAGAATGGTCAGTCCCACCCCTCTGCTTGCCAGGGCGGGAGAACCCCGGGGACACGCTCTCCGAGCTCCTCCTGCAGGCTCCCTGGCCCCAGGTGGCTGTGAAGCTCCAACACAGGGCCTGTCATGCTCGTGCAAACGTGGTGCCTCCCGCAGACCCCCAGCACATGTGGGAAGCCAGTGCCAGGCACCCTCCCACGCATGTGAATGTTCCTAAACAGAGTAATTAGAGTGGTGTTTAGGTAACTTTTACACAGGCCCCCTAATCAGAATCACATGTGGGAAGGAGTCAGCGATGGTGGCCAAGCTGGAGGGGCTGACCAGCCCCTCCCCCAACAGAACTGCCACCCCTCCGCCTTCCTGAAGTTAAGTTTCTCTGACGACACACACCCGTACCCCACACCCCAAGACTGAAACCACTCACACCCTATCACAGGTCAAAAGGAAAACGCTGGTGGGTCCAAGGCCAAGCCACCCACCAGCACCTCTACAGTCACAGCACGGTGCACCCGAAGCCAGACACAGAACAGACCTTCGGACCCTCTACTGGAACTGCCGTGCAAACCCCACAGATGAGTAAACTAAAGAAGGAACCTGCTCATCCGAGTCCACACCAAGCGCTTGGTGACCACCACACCTTTGTGATCTTCCCGGAGCCTAGGCCTAACCATGTCCTTGCCCTGCGTGGAAGCCTCTATCATTACACAGTGTACACATGTATCAGAACATCACAGTGGACCCCCTCAATATGTACAATCATTATGTGTCAATTAAAAACAAAAGAAAAAAGGAAGGTAAAACTTAAAAGGTAAATAAATAAGCAAGTAAATAAATAAATAAACAAACAAATAAAAGCCTCTGTGCCTTCCTGCTGCCTCCAGGTTCAAGCTGACCTGTGTCTGCTTCTCCTCCAGGTGGGGAGAGCACAGCAGGGAGCTCAGGCCCCGGGGCCCGCCAAGCTAAGTTCAGAGCACAGCTCTTTCTTTTATTAGTCCTTAAGCAAGTGACTTCACCTCTCAGAGCCTTAGTCTCCTGTCAGTTAAATGGAGATCACAATAGGGAAATGAACTGTTTCATTAGCCCAATGGAAATCTCTTGGTTCAGTGTGTGGCATGCAGCATAACCTTCACAAGTGGCAGTCATTGTTATCACATAACACTTTCCCAAAAGAGCACTAGCTGTGGTGTCACAGAGCCATGGGTTTGGAGTCCAGTCCCTCCTCTGATTTGCTGTGTGGCCTTAAGCAAGTCACCTGGGATCTCTGGGCTTTAGTTTCCCCATTCATCTAATGGGAAGGCAGGGCCTGATGATCGCTACAGGCCTTCACTAGCATGGCAGCCTGTGGGTCTGTGAGTCTGGGTTCTGGGAAGGAGCAGGCAATGCCCCAGCTCTGTTCTCATCCTTAGAGAGTCATTGAAGTCCCAGCACAATTTGAGTCCAATCTTCTTTTCTGGCCCATTCTGGCCACTTTCAGCCACTGTTTGAATCCAGTTTTCATTCTGGCCCTTCTCTGCTCTGGCAACACCAAATTCCTCCCCACTGCCCAACACACCAGCTCTTTCCCTTCTACCAGGACTTTGTACAGATAGTCTGCCTAAAGCAGTGCTTCTCAGGCTTCAATACGCACACGAATCACCCAGAGACCTTGTGAAAATCAGATTCTGATGCAGTAGGTCTGGGCTGAGGCTGAGATTCTGCATTTCTAAGAAGCGCCCAGGCTATGCCAATGCTGCTGGTCCACAAACCACACACTAAATAGCAAGGTCCCAGAATGCCTTCCTCCCTGCTCACCATCTAGTAAAGGGCTTCCTCATCATTCAAAGCCGGGCTCCAGCAACCTGCTGCCAAGAAGCCTGAATCTGCAGGTGATTCATAAAGGCCCTGCAGGTCTCCTGTGTGTACAACTGGTAATACCTGTGCAGCTCTGGTCACAACAAGCAGGCTCTGAATCCATATCCTTATCAGGAGTCCTTTGAAGGCAGGGCCCAGCACAGGACTTGGCACAAAGGAGAGGTCAGCAAGCATCCCCTAACTGAATAAGGTCACAGGCAGTGGGGTGGTTCTCAGACCCACCCATAAGGCTGGTAGAAGTGGCTCGCAGAGCCTGCACTTCTCCCGAGTGCCCCAGGACCTGATCATGTGAGGCTTTGTCTGGTCCTACCCAGGCTCTGATTTCTAGGCAGTTCAGGTGCAGGTAAGAGCCATCATTGGCGGTGGGCTACAACATGGACTCCCCTTTAACACAACTGCAAACGTGGCACTGCCAGAAATAGCAGGTAAAAGGAGCCCAAATGTGAATATGGACCCAGGAAGGCAGAAACCAAGAGGAAGAAAAAACACAGATAAAAAGTGAGGCAGACAGAAACCAAGGTAAGATGCAGAGGGAAAAAAGAGAAAGTCAGAAATAGAGACAGTATCAAGAGAAACACTAAAAAGGAAGGAAACAGAGATGCTGTAGAAAGAAGAGGTGACAAAATGTAAACAGAGACAGAGACATGCCAGGATTTCAAGACCAGCCTGGGCAACATGGTGAGACCTCACCTCTTCAAGACCAGCCTGGGCAACATGGTGAGATCCCATCTTTTCAAGACCACCCTGGGCAACACAGTGAGACCCCATCTCTTCAAGACTAGCCTGGGCAACACGGTAAGACCTCATCTCTTCAAGACCAGCCTGGGCAACATGGTGAGACCCCATCTCTGCCAAAATTTTTTTTAAAAAATAACTACCTGGACTTACTGGCGCACACCTATACTCCCAGCTACTCAGGAGGCTAAGGTGGAAGGATCACTTGAGCCCGGGAGGCTGAGGCTGCAGTGAGTTGTGATTACACCACTGCAACTCCAGCCTGGGTGATAGAGCAAGACCCTACCTCAAAAAGAGAGAGAGAGAGAGAGAGAGAGGCACACCAGAGAGCAAGAGAGAAGTAAAGGAAAGAGATAAAGGAGAAAAGACTTTTTAAAACAGGGTGGGGATAGCTCCTAAGATGGTACCTAACTCTCCCTGAAAGCCATTTGCTAATCCAGAGGGTGTAGACAGACTCCCACAGAAGGACACCCCAGCCCCCTGAGGGCCTCATCTGTGCCCCAGCTTTGGGGTGTGTGGCTGGACAGGGCAATTTCTAACACCTTTTCCCCATTTCCCTCCACTGTCTCCAACCTCCCCCTTCTCCACAAAGTTACTAAGTGAAGAAAGATAAGAAAGAAACCGGAAACAGCGATTTGGGGTTTTGTTGTTAGAAAGACAAACAAGGTCCAAAGTCAGCAGGAGACTGGGCTGAGCCTAAGAAAACAGAGGCACCCACAAGCTCCAAGAATCACCAGCAAGTCATTCATCTTCTGAGTCTCAGCTCCTTCAGCTGCAAAATTACCAGAAGCCTCGCAAGAGTGTTGAAAAGATTAAATGAGCTACATAAACATGAGAACAGCACCTGATTATAGCACAGGGGTGCTCCATAAATGGTAACTGCATTTCAACTGCAGAATGAGTTATGCAAATACCCTTTTATTGGAGTTTTGTATTAAAAAAATGTAAGTACTTTTTTACCCAGTATCTCACCTGAGCCTTACCAGGAGCTGGGACATGGATTATCAACCCCATTTCATAGAAGAGAAAACTGAGAGATCTTACAAAAATAGCCCGCCTGGTCCTCAAGACAGTGTGAAAATTCCGGTTCACGATGATCTGACTCCTGGCAGCCCCTTCTTTTTCACTGTACCAGCTGCTGGCAGCATCAAAACTAGGGCTCACGTGAGATTAACAAGAAGTGCATTTTTTCCTACAAATAGTGGCCAAGCCTCTTTAGAGGCTGTGCCAGGCCCCGTGCTGAGATGAGATGAATTAAGTGTGGCCCTGCTCCCTGGGGAGATGGACACCCAGTGTGACCATCACTGAGATGGACAGGGGCAGCAACGGATGTGCCACCCACTTGGAGTCAGAACCCACTGTACAGCAAGCACTGCTTTAGGCAGGGCCTGCTTCCCATGGAGTCCTCCTTCTTAAACTCAAGTCTTTACTCTTTTCTTAAATTTATTTTTATTTATGTATGTATTTATTTACTTGAGACGAAGTCTCACTCTGGAATGCAATGGCACAATCATGCCTCACTGCAGCCTTGACCTCCTGGGCTCAAGCAATCCTCCTGCCTCAGCCTCCCAAGTAGTTGGGACTACAGGTGCATGCCACCAGGCCCAATTAATTTTTTTATTTTTTGTAGCAACAAGGTCTCACTATGTTGCCCAGGCTGGTCTCGAACTCCTGGGCTCAAGCATTCTGCCCACTTCAGCCCCACACAGTGCTGCGATTACAGGTGTGAGCCACCGTGCCTGGTCAAGTCTACATTCTTGAGTAAAATAACACAAAGAAACAGGGTGATCAGAGAAGGCCCTTCTGGGTGGTGATATGTAAGCAGAAAAGTCCAGAGTCTACCATGGTGGGCAGGTGAGCTGGAAAAGCACACCAGGCGGAGGGAATGGGCCATGCAAAGGCCCTAGTGCAAGGTCAGTGTGGTCCAAGTGTGGCAAAAGAGGCAGAGTCATGTGGAGGACAAGCAGGGACACTGCATCTGCCTTGGAGGCCAGGACAGGAGAACAGAGGGCAGATGGAGGGCTTTCAACAGTGATGCTGTCGAATGACTGACATCTTAATATGCATTTACACCAGCTGCTGGGTACAGAACACAGAGAGGCAAGGGTGGCAGCTGGGAGACCAATGAAGAGACTCCTGCAACCACTCAGACCAGGCAGTGTGCACAGGTTCAGGACTGAGGTGGGGACGCCAGCAGGGGGTGGCGGGAAGGGGCTGCCGGTGCAGGGAGACGGCCAGGACCCACCAGGAATGGTCACTGTGCCTAATGTTACTGAGAGGACAAGTGAGATAGAGGCAGACAGGGTGACCAGATCTGGCCCCATGGAGGCCGTGGAGGACCTGACAAGAGCAGTCGGTGGACTGAGGAGGACAGAGAATGGGAAGTGAGGGAAGGAAGGCTGCAAACAGAAGTGGAGAATGGGGCAGTGGCAGGAGGGGGATGAGTTGCAGGAAGGCATGGTGGCTTTGCTTTTTGAGCTGGCAGGTCCTAGAGCACAGCTGTATGCCAATAGGAGTGACCCCTGGAGAGGGCGAGAATCGCACTGCAGGGAAGGTCACAGCAGAAGCGCACAGTCACAGTCTCCGAGGAAGTGGGAGGGTGGATGCAAAGCCCTGGGATGGTTTGGCTGTTGATAGAGGAGGGGCATTGACAGCTCCCGCAGAGAAGCGGGAGGCAAGGCTTGGAGAGTATTTGCCAGAGCTCTGAACTCCCAGATACAGACTGGGCTCTTTTAGGGTGCTGTGTGTCTCCTCTAGCGCCATTTGACAGAAAGCTACAGGCGATTCGATCTTAACTAGGGTAGGGGCCCAACAGTGAGAACAACAGGGGGAGAGGGAGGCAGAGGGTTGAAGGTGCTTGGGGAGGTGTAATCATAATGAACACTAAGCTAGGCAAGGAAGGAAGTGAGGACAAGCGGGTGACCATTAGGGGAAAGGGGAGGGTCAGTAGATCTGACATCCTCGTATGGCCAGAGAGTCATTATCAGCATGTCAGGAAAACCCTCAACCTGAAAGGAACAACAATAATCAACAAGTGGAACTCAAATGAAATGAATGGAAAATAAGAACACAGGGAATAAGGAAAAAGATGGTTTAAAATCCTAAGAATCTCCTCAGAGAGGTATGATAAGATATTGCATCCATAAATGGAGGCACAATGCATGAAAGTGCTTTTGCAACCTAAAAATAACTAAAATAAAAAAGAAAATGGGAAAAAGAGTCAAAGAAACTCTCCAAAAACAGATCAAAAAGACAAAGAGCTAGGTATTATAAAAACCTAAGAAATGTAGAGGATCAATACAGAAAGCCAAACAGGCAACTAGGGGGATTTCTAGAAGCCAGCAGTAGAGAAATTATATGAAAAAAATGTCAAAGAACTAATACTCTGTCTAGAACTGAAGGTCATGAGTCTCCAGAAACAGTGGGCCTGCCGAGTATCCAGCCCAATGAATGGAAAAAACCCCACATCAACAGAAAATTTCAGAACACCAGAGAGAGACAGAAAATTCATAAACCATCTAGAAAAATTGATGGGGTAGAGTGGAGGAAATGCAGAGTCTAGAGCAAGTATCATAAATCATCATGGCATTGGACTTTCAACAGCAATGTGGGAAGCTGGAAGACAATGGAATTTTCCTTCAAAATTCTTGACAGGATCCGTCCTGACGCCAGATGGCCCAAGTTCAAATCCTAGACCTGCTACTTACCAGCTGTGATCACGGCCAAGGTACTTACCTCACTGGCTCTCAGTTTCCTCATCAATAAAATGGGCACAATAATAATCTCTATCACCTCTTTGATGTGAGGATGAATTAATCCACGTAAAGCAGTGATGACAGTGCCTGGCACATGGTAAACATTTAAAGATTCACTCTTATTAAAATTACCCAGCCACACTATCCATCAGTAATGAAACACTTTCAGACATACACACCTACTCACCTTTCTCACCAAGCCATTGCAGGATACACTCCAGCAAATTATGGGGCTAAACCAAGAAGAAGGAAAACACAATGCAAAGCACATTTGCCTTTTTGGGGGGTGCCTAGCATCTGAACACACTTCTACTAGGAAAATTATTCACCTTATAACGCAAAACCCCCACTTCACCCAATACACACACACACACACACACACACAGAGTCACTGAAAATGTCAGATCCTGCAGATCCTCTGTCTCTGCTTAAATGTCACCCTATCCTGACTGCACTGTAACTCAGCAGGCCTCCATCTCCCTTCACTGCTTTCTCTCCATAGTCTGTATAGCCTGTGCCATCATTTGGTAAACTTTATATTTACCTTGTTTACTTGATTACAGTGTCTTCCCCTGTCTCGAATGTAAGCTCTGTGAGTGCAGACATGTTTGCCTATTTGCTTATCTTCCCAGCATGTAGAAGAGGGCCTAACTCAGAGCAGGTGCTTAACAAAAATTTAAGTTAAAAAAAAAAAACTTGCTTTCCAAGCCTCCCATGTAGCCAAGGTACAGGCACATGACCTAGGCTCTGCCAATGCGAAGCATCCACCCCAGACCATGATTCCAGAGAGATGGCTCAGGTCCACTCTGGAACAGGTGACAACAGAGAAGTCAGCTACAGCCCCTACTACAGCAGCAATGCAAGCTGTGCACCAGGGCCCAGCAGCATTTTCACTGGACAGCCCTGTGGTGGGATTTGGGATAAGATTCTTGGCTATGCGGTTTTCCAAGCCTGGTTCTCTAGTCTTATAGAAAATTCTGAGAGTCACTCAGCATCGTTTTAACAAAATCTCTTCTCTGCCTAAATCAGTCAGTTTGTGATGTATAGTAAACCAGAATCCAGGGGGCACAGGAGAGTTTTGAAGAGAAGCCTCGGAAGGTCTGCAAGGTGTGGATGCACACCTCTAAACCAGTCTGCAGTACGGGAGAGATGGAACTGAGGGAACCTGATGCATTTGGACATTCAGGAAAGTATGATTCACAGGAATTTGACAGACTGACGGAGTAGCGGGGTGGGGGAGTGGTAACAGCCCCATATAAAATATAAAATATAAAACTAAGCAGGCCGGGCACGGTGGCTCAAGCCTGTAATCCCAGTACTTTGGGAGGCCAAGACGGGCGGATCATGAGGTCAGGAGATCGAGACCATTCTGGCTGACACGGTGAAACCCCGTCTCTACTAAAAAATACAAAAAAACTAGCCGGGCGAGGTGGCGGGCGCCTGTAGTCCCAGCTACTCGGGAGGCTGAGGCAGGAGAATGGTGTGAACCCGGGAGGCGGAGCTTGCAGTGAGCCAAGATCACGCCACTGCACTCCAGCCTGGGTGGCAGAGCGAGACTCTGTCTCAAAAAAAAATAAAAAAATAAAACTAAGCAAATGAAAAAAGACGTCATATGTAACCTCAGGAAAACAAAAAATTGTAGTAGAAAGGAAAAGTTCTGATGGTGCACGACTTGATTTGACATCCTGTTCCAAACATAACCACCATGCTGAAAAAGTAGACTCCAGAGGGTGCTACAGAAACAGCTTTACCATCCCCAGCCCACGCCACTGCCACTGTCCTTTCTAAAACTCTATCTGAAGACTTGTTCCCCATCCCCACCCGCTACTCCTATAAAGCCTGTGGAAGTCTGGAAGTTCCCTTAACTCTGTGGATCATTCCTAGACCATAAACAATCGCCCAGACTCTTTTTAGTCCCAAGAACAGTCTCATCTTAGTAATTGAGATGTCCTGTCCAGATTAATAATCTCATCTGACTTTCATGTACAACCAGACTTCTCCCCTCCCCGTGGGCCTGCCAGGGTCAGTGTCTCAGACCCCTGACTCTGTCCACTGGAGCTTTTTGGACCTGGATGCTTAGTGCCCACTGTGTTACCCTGGGCCACTTCTGTGGGGTCCCAGGGAGCTCCCCTGGTTGGCAGGCACCCTCATGCATCCCGTGGGACACTTCCAGCCTCTCACCTCTACCTGGCAAGAAGCTCCCTTGGGCAGGATCAGTTTGAAAACGACCACCGCCCGGGTCCCTTGAACACAGCCTCTGCCCCATCATTGGCAGAAACAATGCAGCCGCCTCTCCTCATTATGCCACCAAGCAGGGGCTCCAACCACAGCCTTTTGTGCTTCGTATTTCTAGGCATGGATCAAATGCAGTCACTGCTCAGCTTCCAGGGCTGTGCCCAGTTCTCTGAGTGATCCTCTTAAAGCCCTTCTCTCTTGAGCTGAGGTAAGGAAAAAGTGTTCCCTCCCTGCCCACCAGGCATGGGGGAAGAAAACATCAGAGTCTCAACAATTCTCTCTGAAGAAATCCTCTCTGTGGGCTCTTCCACCTCAACCCTTTCATGTCCTCAAAGCGTAAGCCAGGAAAGGATCTCAAAATCAGAGTTTACACACCTGAAGTCCTACTTTGGAATGCAGTGGCCAATACCTACTGTTAAGATCCATTGTCTTAGGACTCAGCCAGACCCACAATGCCTACATTAATACCCCATTACACATAGTCCCAGTAGTCCCAAAGAACTGTGATGCAACTGGGGCAGGAGGAAGGAGGGAGGGGTAGTGCCAGTGAGTAAGATGGGGGTGGAGTGGAGGTTGAAGAAAACTAAATCCTCTGTGGAGAAAGGGGGATGCTCAGACACGGTGGGAATGTAGGACAGACATTATGGAAAACAGTATAGCGGTTCCTCAAAAAATTAAAATTAGAGCTACCCTATGATCCAGCAATCCCACTGCTGTGCATACATCCAAAAGAAAGGAAATCAGTTTATCAAAGGGATATCTAAGGCCAGGCACAGTGGCTCATGCCTGTAATCCTAGCACTTTGGGAGGCTGGGGCAGGTGGATCATCTGAGGTCAGGAGTTCGAGACTAGCCTGGACAACATGGTGAAACCCTGTCTCTACTAAAAATACAAAACTTAGCCAGGGGTGGTGGCACACGCCTGTAATTCCAGCTACTCAGGAGTCTGAGGCAGGAGAATTTCTTGAACCCAGAAGCCAGAGGTTGCAGTGAGCCAAGATCATGCCACTGCACTCTAGCCTGGGCAACAGAGCAAGACTCTTATCAAAATAATAATAATAATAATAATAATAATAGTAAAAGGATACCGTCACCATGTTTATTACAGCACTATTGCCTATAGCCAAGAAGGAATGAAATCCTGTCATCTGCATTAATATGGATGGAACTGGAGATCGTTATGTAAAGTGAAACAAGCCAGATACAGAAAGAAAAATATCGTATGTTCCTCACACTCATACATGGGAGCTAAAAAGGTTGTTCTCATGGACGTAGAGGGTAGAATGGCAGTTACCAGAGGCTAGAAAGGGTGAGGGGAGGAAAAAAAGAAGAGAAGTTGGTTAATGGGTACAAAACTAGGCAGAAGAATAAGATCTAGCATTTGGTAGTACAGTAAGGTGACTATAGTTAACAGTAATAGTTCAAAATAGCTGGAGGGGAGGAACTGGAATGTTCCCAACATATAAAAGGGGGTGAATGTTTGGGGTGACAGATGTCCCAGTTGCCCCAATTCAATCATTACACATTGTATGCATGTATCAAAATACCACATGTGAGCCAAAAATATGTACAACTATTATGTATCAATTTTTAAAAAGAAATAAACTAGTTTCTGAGCCTGGGCAACACAGTGAAACTCCACTACTACAAAACATACATCATCATCTGGGCATGGTAGTGCCAGTCTGTAGTCCCGGCTACTCTAGAGGCTGAGGTGGGAGGATCACTTGAGCCCAGAAGGTCCAGGCTGCAGTGAGCCAAGATCATGCCACTGCACTCCAGCCTGGGTGACAAAACAAGACCTCATCTCAAAAGAGAAAGTTTCTGGCACACAGTAGGTACTCAGTAAAAATATACTAAATGACTAAAAGGAAAAAACAAAAATCACTTTTTTATAAAATAAGTTTTTATTTATAAATTTTTTATAAAATAAATAAAAATCATTTACTGAATGACTGAAAGGAAAAAAAAAAAAGAGAACTAAATCCTCATCTACCGTAATAGGAAGCCAGTAGACAGTAAGTATACTTGATCCAGGAACAGGAGCAGAAATCTTATTTAGGGTGGCCTAATCCCAGCTCCACCACTCACCAGCTGCGTAACCCTGGACTAATTCCTTTCCTCTTCCACATTGATTTCTTCATCTGCAAATCGGGGAGAGTAACAGTAACTCCTTCCTAGGGCTGCTAGGAGAATGAAAGGAATTATATTTGTAAGGCACCTGAAGCAAGCCTGGACCATAAATGCCACATAAAGTTTAGCTTCCACTGTTTTTATCTTTGTAACTGAGATGTATGGAAGAAAATGCCACAAAAAAAAAAAAATGACTGATTCGAAGGCAGGGCTGTTGTGCTACCCAGGTCCACACACCTGGTGCCCCTTGGAGGTGGGCACCACAGCAGCCCTGGCCGAAGGCAGCTGCCTCTCTGGAGTGCGACGGTGGAGGAGGGGCTCTCTCTAAAGCCTTATTTTATTAGGTGATTTAAAAAACCATGTTTGGCATTATTTCGCTAAAAATAAAAGTTTATTTTTAGAATGTTAATAAAACAAGCTCCCACAAATAGTAATAATAACAAATGATGGGACGTGGTGAACGACAAAAAGAAAGCAATGAGGGAAAAGACAAAATAAAATCTTGGAAATATGACATAAAATTCAACTTTTTATTTCAAAATCATCATAAAAAACTTATTAAGACAGCAGACTCAAAAATATTAGTAGCAAATGTGATGAACGAAGGCATTAACATCCTTAATGACAGCACTTTAAAAATGCCAATTCTTAAATTTTATAAGTAAAATATTCAGATGCCCAACATAAACACCAATTTGCAAAAGAGGAGATAAGAACTCTGAATCAACACACAATAGCTGTTTGACTATACTAATAACTTTATAATAATGAAACCAGATGTCAATACCATCTTCAAATTAGGAAAATGCTGAAACACTGGTAAAGATACAGTTCTCTGAGACAGCAGTGCCTGCAGTTGTGAAAATCAGTACCCTTCCCAAAGAACTATGTGGTAATATGTGTTAAATGTCACTACCCTGTAGCCTAGTAATTTCCACTTCTAGGAATCTATCCTACAAAAATAATCAGAAACGCAAATGAAGATTACTACATAAAGATATTCACTGCAGCATTAGCTTTACTGGGGGAAAGCTGAAAATTCTGAACTATTATGCACATGCAAGTAATATATATACATATTTGTTTGTATTCACATAAACTCTCTCTGAGAGGCCAGACAAAAGACAGAAGAGGAAGGCTCTCCCTAAGAACCCTTTTTGGACTTTCCAAATTTTGGATCATTTTAATGTATCGTCTATTCAAAATACTTCAATGAATTTAATAAAACATAATATGCGGGCCAGGTGTGGTGCCTCACTCCTATAATCCCAACACTTTAGGAAGCCGAAGTGGGAGTATTGCTTGAACCCAGGAATTCAAGTCCAGCCTGGGCAACATGGTAAAACCCTGTCTCTACCAAAAAATTTAGCCAGGCGTGATGGTGTGTGCCTGCGGTGCCAGCTACTGGAAGGCTGAGGCGGGAAATTGCCTGAGCCCAAGGAAGTGGAGGCTACAGTGAGCTGTGATTGGGCCACTGCACTCCACCCTGGGCGACAGTGAGACCCCATCTCAAAAAAAAAAAAAAAAAAATTGTAGGCCGGGCGCAGTGGCTCAGGCCTGTAATCCCAACACTTTCAGAGGCCGAGGCGGGTGGATCACCTGAGGTCAGGAGTTCGAGACCAGCCTGGCCAACATGGTGAAACCCCATCTCTACTCAAAATACAAAAATTAGCTGGGCATGGTGGCACATGCCTGTAATCCCAACTACTAGGGAGGCTGAGGCAGGAGAATTACTTGAACCTGGGAGGTGGAGGCTACAGTGAGCCAAGATTGTGACACTGCACTCCAGCCTGGGCGACAGAGTGAGAGTCTGTCTCAAAAAAAAAAAAAAAAAAAGTAATGTTTCTGAATCTTTACAAAGAATGTTAATAACATAGAAAAGATTTATTATGTTCAATGTTAAGTTTATTATTTATTTATTTACCTTTTTTTTTTTTGAGACAGAGTGTCACTCTGTCACCTAGGCTGGAGTGCAGTGGCAACCTCCGCCTCCCATGTTCTTCAAGCAATTCTCCTGCCTCAGTCTCTCAAGTAGCTGGGATTATAGGTACGTGCCACTACGCCCATCTAATTTTTGTATTTTTGGTAGAGACAGTGTTCGCCATGTTGGCCAGGCTGGTCTTGAACTCCTGACCTCAGGTGATCCGCCCGCCTTGGCCTCCCAAAGTGCTAGGATTACAGGGGTGAGCCACCACTCCTGGCCTTAAATTTAAATGTAAGTATTAAGACTATATTCAGAATGATCTCAATGATATAAAACTATATTAATACACAGACAAGCACAGAAAAAAGACTGAAAAGAAACGTACCAAAATGTAAACAGTAGTCATTACTGGGGCTGAGATTCTGAGCAAGTATTATTTCCATCTTTCCATGTCTCCATAGTTTCCAAAGCTTCTACAGTAGGTATACAGTACTTACATGAGTGGAACAAATGAAGAGTATTAAATTAAATTACCTTTAAATGGTCAGTCACTTCCCAAAGAAGGACTAGGAGTGAAAACTAAGTAATTTCTTAAAAGTCAGGAACCTACAAGAATAAACCAATATTCTGCCATTCCTGTTTAAGCTGCTGCTCAGGGCACTGTCAGCATGTTTCCAGTTCCAGGGATGAGCTGGCTCGGAGCTACCCCACTAAGCAACCAGCACTAAGGAACCTGGTCCGGCCACTCAAATGCCACCTCTCATGGAAGACTGCCCTGATCTCTCTTGTCAGTGCTGTCTTATGAACACTCTGAGAATAGGACAGACCCTAGGACTCACATGTGTATCTCCAACAGGAGGCAGGCCTGGTAGCCAGCATGCCAGCCCCATCTCAACGTGTCCATGGCCATCTGCCCACCCTCTCAAGTGGGTGCTCCCCAAGGTAGAGGCCAAGGATGTTAGAGACTCTAGCATGTGATAAGAGTGTCAGGAAACAGGTGAGGAACAAATGAATACATTAAAGAATGATATTTTAGACTAACACTGTCCAACAGAACTTTCTGTGATGGAAGAAATGCTCTATATTTGCACTTTCCAATATGGTAGCTACTAGCTAGCCATGTGTCTACTGAGCACTTGAAATGTAGCTAGTATGATTGGGAAACTAAATTTTTAATTTTATTTAATTGTAATTCATCTAAATAGCCATAGTGTTCTTGTGGAAAAGCAAACATCACAAGGTAGTTTTAAGATTAAAGAAGATCTTTTATTTTTAGAGATAAGGTCTTACTCTGTCACCCAGGCTGGAGTACAGTGGCTTGATTACAGTTCGCTGCATCCTTGAACTTCTGGGCTCAAGTGATCCTCCCCCTCAGCCTCCCAAGTAGCTGAGACTACAGGTGCACACCATCAACCCAGCTAATTTTTAAATTTTAAAAGTAGAGACAGAATATCACTATGTTACCCAGGCTGGTCTTGAACTCCTGGCTTCAAGCAATCCTCCTGCCTCAGCCTCACCAGTAGCTGGGACTACAGGTGCATGGCTGTTAAGATGATTCATTTTTAAAAAGATGATTGGTCCAGTGCCTAACAGCGCTCAATTGATCACTGTAGGATAATGAAAAAAAAAAGAGGAGTAGAAAGAAGAATAGGAGGAGGAAGATCCCCAACAGCCCCACCTGCTCAGCCACAAGCACTGGGAATTTACTTGTCTCCACCCCACCCCAGCAAATAGCTCTTCTGTATTTTGAGTGCATAGCAGCCAGAGCCATGGAGAGTGGGAATGGGAAGAGTAGGGAGGGAGAGGTATGAGGCTGGGACAGGAGAGACCCTGCAGACTTGCTGAAAGAGGAAAGCTGTTGGCCTGTATTGCCTGAGACAATGAGTAGGTATTTACTCCAAGAAGAAAGCTTAAGCCACCAGAATCAGCAACAGGTGCAAGAAAAGGGCTGCCCATGGCAGTCCTCATGCCCAGGATTTAACACTCTGTGTCCACCACTGTCCTCTAGAGGGCTGGTCTGCAAACTCAAGTTCTAACCTGTCCTCAGAGTTCCCAACAGTTAGCCACCTAGAGAGCCCTTTCCCACCCTACCTCACTGATTCTCACGCTAGCCTGGCGAGGGGAGCAAGCACCTATTTCCATTCCATAACTCAGCAGACCAAGGCTCGGTGAGATTGTCTGAGGGCATGAGGCTGAGACTGGCTGGAGAACTGGAGTCTGCCTAGGACAGACAGCAAATGATAAGGTGGTAATGCTGCACAGAGGCCTGGAGACCCGGCCAGCCTGAAGGGGGAACCTGCAAACACCCTCCTCCAGGCTGCCAGCTCCGAGGAGGCAAGGACTCCATCTGTTGGTTCTCTATGGTATCCTAGGGCAGAACCCAACACTGGAAGCATAGCGGGTATCCAATAAATATGGATGAACCAACCAACCACCAGCCAAACACAGGTACAGCCATTCCAGTTTTCAGGCTAATTCTACATACTTCATCCCATCTGCCCCTAACAATTGGCCAGACAGGGATCATTCTCCCATTTTAAAATGAGGAACTGAGGCTCAAAAATTGAGAGCCACTCTGGGTTGCTGTACTGAAAATCTGCTTCGAGAACTTCCCAAGAAGCCCCGCCTTGACTGGAGAGAGGCAGATTCATTCTGCCAGGGTCCTGTGTTCTTTCTATTCTTTGCTCTATCCTCTATCAGCAAGTCAGAGATGAGTTCACGACATACCCTGCCTCCAAGAAGCCCACAGATTCACGGGGAAGGGAAAAATGAATGCAAGCATCTGGAACGCCTGACTCTTTCATGAGAGAAAAATGACAAATGGC
The DNA here is from genome assembly GCF_003255815.1 of Theropithecus gelada. Classification (NCBI taxonomy): domain Eukaryota; kingdom Metazoa; phylum Chordata; class Mammalia; order Primates; family Cercopithecidae; genus Theropithecus; species Theropithecus gelada. Next base: position 81,656,767 of record NC_037668.1, read on the forward strand.
AGTCAGATAATGAAGGAGGGACAGGTTAATTCTGGCTGGAGGAGGAAGTTTTTTGACTGTGATGAGTGGGTAATTGAGTGGGTAACATTGGACCCGAGGCCTTAATGAAAGGTCCAATAGGTGGCAAGGTGTGGAGAAGGGCAGGTGGGCCAGCAGCTGACACCTACCAGCTCTAGAACTCCGGGCACATCATTTAGCCTCTCTGGGCCTCAGCTTTCTCAACTGTAAAATAAGGATGCTAACACCCACTGCGCAAGAAGTGAATGTAGAAAGAATTAAATGGCCTCGTGGGACACCTACTCACAGCAGGACTCAACAGATGGAAGCCGCTACATTACTGCAGGGCCAGGCAGGCATGGGGACGTGGGTTCGGAACAGGGTAGTCCTGGCATTACAGGTTTTAAGAGGAAGAATCAAGGTAATTCCTCTGGATATTGGAGTCTGACAGCAACTCCCAGCGCAATAAACCAGGGAAGAGGTGGGGGTGTGCCTCCAGATCCACCCCACAGACAACCCCCATCCTACTGGACACCACAGGCTGAGTAAGCATCTTAGACTGACCCAGGGCCAGGACCTGTCAGAGAGATGCACTGAGGCAGCCCACACCCTCCTCCTTCCCCAATCTCCCCCAGCCCTAAGGGAAACCACCAGGCCCACCAGCCAGACCTGCATCCTCCATCTCTGCAGCTCAAGCCTCAGTTTGACCCCAAAGTCCTTATTCTTGGAATTACACCAAAAAATAATTAAAAAGCAGGGTCTGGGAATAGAGTACTACAGTGTAGAGGAGAAACAACATCAGACAGTCAGGCCTAGGACCTAGCCCAGCTCTCCACTCACAAAGACCAACGACCACAGCTCACCTCTGGGACACACCTGCTGTGCACCAGCCCCTGAGCTATGTGTTCTACAGGCACTCATCTTAATCCCCCTAGCAACCCATGAGACAGGAACTATCTCCACTTTTCAAATGAGGAAGACTGAGGCTCAGAGTTCCACAAATTCGCCTAAGGCCTAGCAGGTGAGGTAGTCAGGATCCAAACTCAGTTCTGACTCTAAAAGCCATGTGGCCACCTTCGCATAAGTAACATGGCCTCTCTGAACCTTAGTCTTCCCATCTACCCAAAGGGGGCTTGAATTAATAATATGATTTCTGGAAAGCTCTACAGTTTACAAAGCCCACAATGGTACCCAGAGAAGGGCCATGAGACCAATACATCCCCCAAGGCCTCTAAGCCTGTCCTGGAGTGGAGATCTTGGGTGTGGACAGCAATCACCACCCCAGCAGGGTCACCAAGAGCTACCATCCTCTGGCTCCCAGCTTTCAATTCCAACATTTGGTCTAAGGTTCCTCTTCATCTTAGAGAAATCTGGGTGAGATGAGTAGCAACCACTCGTAGCTGCTCTTTAAGCCACAAGATGAGATGCATGTCACAGTACGTGGGGCTTTGTCTAAAAGGGAGGATGAGCATGTGACAGAAAGTGCCAATCCTGGCCAAGAGGCTAATGGCCAGTCACTGTAGGACAGTCATCAGGCCCCAAGCTCCTCCACCTGACCCGGCCACTCCAAAGGCTTGCAACCAAAGAGCCTGCAAGCCCTGAAGCCAATCCTTCCCAGAGCAGGGGAGAGGGAGGCCCAGCTGGGTAAGGAGACTCTCCCAGGGTCACTAGCAATCAAGGGGCAGACCTTATTTTGAAGAGCCTCAAGACAGTGTTGGAAAGAAACATGATGGTATCTGCATGTGAGAACTCATGTAGCATTTACTGGCATCTCAGCACTATAAGACAGGGCAAGGAAAAAAAAGAAATTTACTGGCATCTCACATGTGTTGAGAGCTTACCATATGTTCAACCTTGCAGGAAAACGAGAACATCAAACACAGCTCCTCCTTTACAGGCTACAGGCTCCTTGAGGGCAGAGACTGGGCTGTACTTCATTCCCAAACTTCCTGGACACTCACTTGGAGCCAGCCCTGTGCTGGCCATACAGGGTCAAGGATAATGACACTCTGCCCCTGTCTTCAAGGACACATAAGTAAATAGGAAATTGCCATAGAGTATGAGCAGGGCTATGGCAAAAGAAAGGGAAGACTTTGAAGAGGAGGTGGCATTTGAGCTGGGTCTTAAAGAATCAGTAGGGTCAATCTGGTGGAATGGAAGGGAGGGAAAGCCCTTCCTAGAGGTTCTGTTTACCATTTACATGGTAGTCATAACAATAATAATTATTATAATCCCAAGATTAATTGAGCATTTACCATATGCCAGTCTGTTTTTAAGCACATATACATGTGTTAACACATTCCACCCTCACAACAGCCTTTGGAGGTCATTACTATTATTATCCTCATGTCACAGATAAGAAAATTGAGACCCAAAAAGCTCCCTAACTTGCCAAGGTCCCCCAGTTAGTACACAGAGCCAGGATTCAAACCTAGTGGACTGGTTCCACAACCATGCCCTCAATCAGCACTCTACACACTTCTTAGATACAAACTTCATGCCAGACTTTGTGCTGGACACAAGAATACAAAGATGAATCTTTGAATATTATCTATTTTTCCACTTGTTCCAAAAATGATTTAAGGAGGCACAAAGATGAATAAAAAGAAGCCCACAGATTATAAGGAAAGGAGGACAGGTAAAGAGTAAATTCCAGGTCTGAGGCTGCATAAGGAAAAGTCTGCTGCCACGAGCAGACATCAGCAAGAGATGGAACTGGCCCTGCAAGAAGGCCTTGAATGCCAGATCAAAGGGCTCAGATTTTTCCCATTGGCCAGCTGGCTGTCAATCTACATGCCAAGCGTAATTTCACAGAAGATCTTTAAAGCATGTACCAAGAACTATCTGTAGGACAAATCGATGTCTCTACAGATGTGTAGATGATGTGGTAGATAAAGTACATATCTACTTAAAAGAGTTCTTTAAATTAGCAGTTACGTAAATCTCATTAGGTATATTCTGCTTCAAGAGATAACTAAAAGTATAGCTGCTATCACATGGACAGTGGAAAGATTTTTGTCCTTATATTTAGAACATTTGGATATCCCTGCTGTCAGGGATGGGAAGTAACGCAAAGGTTTTAAGCGAGAAGTTCTAAGGACTTGAGGTCTGGGATTTTTGCTCCGCATCCACCCATGGACCCCTCCTCACCAAGCCGCCCGATCTGTTTGAAATCATCTGTTTGAAGGCCCAAAGAAGAGCCTGCCCCAGCGAGAAGCCCTAGCACGGAGATATTCTCACAAAGAGCGCTACGTAAGTACAAATGACTGTTTGATCAATCATTTGGCCTCAGCATGGGATTTGGTTAGAATTAAAGCCATCTGGCTGGTGGGGGGGGGGAACAGGGGGAGGAGACAAGCAGGCGGGAAAAAGACTCACCCCCCTCCCCCAAAAAGCATTGTTAAAATATAACGGGGAAAAACAGTAAAGTTCCTGCTGTTATTTCAGCCTAAGCCACTTAATCCATCAGCACATAAAGCAACTTATTTTACGACCTTTTCCCTTTAAAAAATAAATCAGAAGACGATGCCTTGAATTCAGATATCTCTGAAGCACACTACTCATCCCTCACAGTGAAATATCCTGTTTCATAAACCTTCTTCAAGATACTTGAAACTGCAGATCACTAAATGCCTTGCTTTAGGCATCTGACATTCCAGAGAATTAATATTTAAACTTATTATAGGAAAAAAGAATTGCGTTTGGTTGAAGCATGAAATATTTAATAGTGTCTCCAAATTAGAAACCCTATTTTGTTTCGCGCTGGAAATGCCAACGTTATTACCTGGGCTTTGCACTCAAATAAGATAAAATGCAAAGGCAGTCTTGAGATGAAACACACAATTACAGCCGTTTTCTCCAGAGAGATGGGGAGTGAGACAGGTTTGGGGAGTGGACGTGATTGAGTTTCATTTTTACGATACGCTTAAAATTATATTATCATTCTCTGCCTTGAGGGTTGGACTTGAGACTGCTGAAGCTACTTAACCACCGAAAACGGTGTCAAAATCAGTGACTCCACGGAGGCCTATTCTCAGGCTCTTTAAGCCGTCGTCTTGGAATGGGCTCACTGACGAGCAAAACTCCGTAACTTTCTCTGCTCGCTAGGACAAAAGTATTCAGTGGTTTAGGATAAAAATTAAGCTTCAATTGACACAGTGGATCCTGGCAGCCTCTGCCGGCACGTGTAATTTATTTACAGGGTTGGAAAGTCGGCAAAATACATCATCAACTCTTACACAAACTTCTACTAGGTATTAAATACCCAACCCTCTGAGAAGTAATTCATATAGTCCAGCAGCGTTCCAAAATAAACCCAATCTCCAGCCCTCCGGAGAGCTTAAAACAGCAAATGGGCTCTGTATTTTTCAAGTCAGGTTTATAGTACTCCCTGGTTTCTTGCTAAAGCCTGATTTCTAGCAAACCTGTTATTTAAAAACAAAGGTAACATCTAAAAGAGTAATCTGGTTGCTAAAAAGACACAAATAGGAACAGGCTGGGCTGCATGGCAGGCAGGGCCATCCCTCGTACTTCATTCACTCCCCTTCAGACACGGTGGCACGAAGGAAGGCAAAAATTCCTCGGACCAGAACGGCTTCTGCCAGTCCATCTTCAGAATCAGTATGACTCCCTGCGAATGTACACATTCTCATGAACGCACGTGCGAATGTACACATTCTCATGAACGCACGTGCAAGGCCACAGATGCGACCAGCCATGGGACCTTTACCTTCCATAGGGGTTCATCTAGCTCATTCATCATTTGACACAAAAGACCCATTTCTCACAAGCAAACTCTCAAGTTCACTCTGATCCCCAGCCTATTCTCCCTCCCAAGCCCTACTTCATCCCACCAAGTGTTTAACAAGAAATAATTGTTTAATAGATCCCTGACCCAACATGCTCAGGGAAGCACGTATTCTACAACCAGGCATGGTGGGGATCTTGAGGAATTCTCATCCAACAGATGTCTTTGAAAGCCGTAGAGGGGAGACTACGACCGGGGCCTTGGCAAGGAATCTCCCCAAATGGCAAGAAAAACTCAAACAGGGACTATTACCTGCAATAACCAGTCAGGATGGGAGTTGCCACTGCTTCTGAGAAAAGGTCCCTCCTAGGGGCCCCCTCCATGGCCTCAGAGAGTCCTTTTCCAGACCCCAGATTCCTGAGGATCCTGAGTCACTGGGAACATTCTCCTTTCCCTAGTGCCAAAGCGGGAGAGGAGCAGTGCCCTACGGAGGCAGAGTGTCCCCTGTAAGTCACACCTCAGCCTGTTGGCTGAGACTGAGAAAGGGCTGCTCTGGGATGTGGCTGTCTGGGCCCCCTGCAGCCTCCTGCTGCCTTCCTCCAGGCTTGGGGGACACTCAGCTCTCTAGAGCCACATCCTCTCCTTCCCACCACCTGGGTTTAAGAAGCTGGTCCTGGAGAGTGGTGTATTCTCAGAGGCAAGTACTGGCTCTGCTGTCAGACAGACCTGGGTTCAAATTCCAGGCTCTACTGCTTACTACATGCACAACCTTGGACAAATCACTTTGCCTTTCCAAGCCTCAGTCCCCCCATCTTTGAAATTAGAATAGTGCCTCCTTTCCTCCTAGGGCTATTGGGCATAATTAAATGTGATCACGTCTCTAAAGCATCTCACCTGGCACAGAGCAGCCGCTCACTAAAGGTTAGTCGACCTCCCTCTTCCCCATCCCTTCTGTGTTCATCTTTAGCGTCGAGAGTTCAAGTGTGTAACCTGGTCTGAGACAAAAGTGGCCTCTTCCTACACCCCAGATCCTTCCAAACCTTCCCAGCCCAGTTAGTGTGGAATCTCGAGTATCAGCAGGCAGGGACTATGGATCATCCAACTGAACTGCTCCCCATTTTACAGACGGGAAAACCAAGGCTCAAAGCACAGGGCATGGCCCACTAGCAAAGATGCTACACAATGGCTCATGTGTTAGCTCCAGGCAGGCCCAACCATAACCACCAAATAAATTCAGGCCATCCAGGAAATGCATTATTCAGTTCACGGACTGAAGGTCTCATCTCAGCGCATCTGACTCAAATGCTGACTTTAAAAACACAGCTCGTAATGCTAACACAATCCACCTCGATCCACCAGAAACCTACTGAAGGAATAACCCTTTGGAGTTTAAGGGGAAGAAGGGAAAAAGAAGAAAACAGATGCTTTAAGTGACTTTCAACTCTGAGACCACTGGGTTAGGGCTGTATTCTCTCCTCCCAGCCCAACATTCTGCTTTCTTTCAGTTTCTTATAAATATGGCTTAGGGAGACCAACAAAGTAGCCACAAAACTACTTTTCCCCTGTCTTTTCTGCTTTCCTTACTCAGTAACTCAGCTGTCAGTCCCTGGACTTTGCTTCCAATGCTGAAAGCTTTTGCCCTTTTTTTTTTTTTTTTTTTTTTAATTGTAAACTATTAATTTGGGCAGCGGCTCTTGATAAACAAGAAGTCCATTTTTAAACTGCTAGAATCATTAGCACAGTGAAGGCGAACAGCACAAATATTTCAGGAGTTTGTTCTTTTTTCCTGGCCCTGGTATTACAGCTGTGCTTTTTGCATAATGCAGTCCAAGTTTTCAAAGCCCACTGCAGACTTTGTTTCATTTCTTCTCCCCCTTGAACTGAATGTCTTTGTTTCTTTAAATACAAAAATAAACTACGCCCTACGAAAAGAAACCACACAATTCTCTAGGTCCAAAGTAATTGCAACTGAAATTTATATTAGAAAAAAAAATTAACAAACCACCCATTATAATTTAACTTTGAATGTAACCGTATATGTAAGGTGAGGTTGCTGAAATACTACCATATCGTGTTGAAAACAGAGAATTCTTTTCCAAAACAATTGAGAGAAGCAAGGGAAATTATCCTCAGCGATAGTCACTGGTCAGCTTCCCAATAAAGTTTATTTGTTTGTTGTTCTTTCCCCTAATCCTATCCAAAACAGATTGAAAACCCTGTCCCAAACTTTAGTTTCTCCCCTCTTCCAGGATGCTGGCCAAACTCCACAAAATAAAACCGAACAAAATGATGATAATTATGCAACTTTCAGAACAAAGAACATAAGAATATATTTTTTTAAGTGATTCATTGTGCACTTATGCCTGTAATGGGATTTTAACGCACTGTAAAAATAAGTGTGCTGGCTCACTAAGCTTCTCATGCAAATGAAACGCAGGGAGATGAGTAACTCTGACATGGGGTTCGTTTTGGTTTTGTTTTTTTTTTTTCTTCCAGAAAAAGGATGAAGAAAAATCATAGCGTATAAAGAAACTGACATTTTTAAATCACAGACGGAGCAACATAGACTATCGATGTGATGCCACAGCTCTGAAGCTCTGTAGACCTCAGTCCAGCTAAGCACACTACAGGTAAACTACTGAGAAACAACTAAGCCTAAATTAAATTACGATCTCATGTGATGGTCCCCTTGCCATTTTGCCCACAAAGTCCTAGTTTCTAGAGAGCTTGAGAGGCAGGAAGGATAGAGGAATTCTAGCCGCCCGAGATTCTTAGGGAATCTTTGGGAATTGTATTTCCGCTACATGTCTACAAAAGATTTGTCGGATACATAACTCTTATGACCGTAGACGCAACATGTTCCTATCTCATTTTTTACCCACACACATACTTGTTTCTCTTTGTCTCACTGAGGCTGACATTTGGTCAGCAGGTTTTTCTCTCCCTTATTTGAAACTTCAAGCACTGAAAAAATTTGGATCTGATTATTTCCGGATCGCAGGACCAGCACTTTAAAATGGATGAAATGGAAGCAAATTGCCCACCGGAGCTGGAGGGGGGAAATGCTTTAAAAATCACTCATACCTTTCTATTAGGGATGCGCTAGCCTTTCCAAGGCCTCCCCAGAACATCACAGGAGCTTCTTACTCAGATGAAGAAATTCGACCAGGTGGTACCACCAAAACATCATGACTTACTGTCCACCACCCTCACCCCTTGAGTCCATGCACACTATCTACAATTCCTTTTTTTTTTTTTCCAAGTTACAAGACTGACTGCTTTTTGGCATTGACAGCCATGATGGCTGTTTTTATAATGGCAGGGTTCACATTTGTCGTGATCAACCTCCTTTTTATTGCAAGGATGCATCCAGTCTCAGCACACAGTGAAAGGGCCCAGTGAGTCACTGTCAATTAAATAGTGACTTCATTATCTGGTTTGGTGTGGGAACAGCAACTCTGGACAAACGGAATTATTTGGTAAACTACAAAATTTTCTAACTATGGCATAGATACTAGTTACCAATTCCCAAAGATGTGAGACAGTAGAAATACCAAAAGCAAAAGACATTTTTTAATTCTCTGGGAACGTTCAGAAAGCCTTCGTGTGAATGCCAGCTCTCGGCCGCCAACACACACATGTAGAAGGTACAAGTTGTGGAACCAGAATCAAATATTTGCAGCTGGAAGCTTGGAAACTGCCACCTACTGTCTGCAGCTTTGAGTAAATCCCTGAACCTTAATGTCTGCATCTATAAAATGGGAATCACATTAATAACAGCTAGTATCTGCCTAGCACTTTACAGTCTTCTACATCTGCTCCCTCACAAGTGCCCCCAAGGCAGGCAGAGCCCAGCTGGCGTGAGGGCAGACAAGAGCATGTGTGGGAACACGCTCTGAACACTGTAAAGCACCGTGCACAGAGAACAAGCGTCATCAGGCCATCACCACAAAGCTGTCCGCCTGCATAAAGCCCAGATGTTTACCTTCTTTCCTTGTCAGGACTTATAAAAGCAGAGTGTCGGGTGTTTAATAATAAGAAATAAAAATGCAGCATCTGGCAATTTGGCTTTTCCAGCTGTTTGGAATCTGGATAAACGGGACTCTGCCATAAACAGATCATGATTCTTATTGTAAATGATGACAATGTTAGTCCATGACGTCACACCATCCCAGTGCCTCCCAATTCCAGATCAAATACACAGGCCCCAAACATTTATGGATAAACTACTAGATTCAAGAACCCACTCTCTTCCTCTGCGTAGGGACTATCTGAGGCAGGTGGCAGAGCATCTGAAACCTGACCCCAGGCTGAGCCATACTGTCTTCTCTCCGGTCACTGAGCAGCAGTGGTCACAAAAGACCCGAAGCTTGGTACCTCTCTGCCTCCCCTGGCTAGCACACCACAGTTAGTGCCTTCCACATTCAGCATTTTAAAAATGTAACCTTTCTTCCTTCTCACTCTGTGCCCTTTATCTCAAGTGTCACTGACCCTAGCATGGGCCCTGCACGAATTAATAAAACAACTCTTGTTTTATTTACCCTGCAAGGTAGGCATCATTACCTCTTGTGCAAATGAAAACCCAGAGGTTGAGAATGTGAAACACGTTACAGTAGTAATTCTAAAAATAACCAGGCACTGAGGTGGCCCTTGCACACTCTTTATCACTAATGATCTCATCAGTCTTGCAAATTAAGTCTCAGGGTAAATTTACAAATGAGGGAACCAAAGGCTCAGAAGAGTGAAATTGCTCCCCCAAGTCCCACAGATCATAGATGGTGGGGTCTCACAATTCCCAGCACAGTCAATACGTATTTTTCAATTGGTATTTCTGTCTGTTTCCAATAAGCCTGAGAACTTGGAGCTAGACACCAAACAATCAAAGGGTTACATGGTCTGGGGACTATTTCGGTAGGAGTAGGAGCAGCAAGAAGGTGCCGTTTCCTTGCAGCATTTTTAAGGACGTTGAAGAACTGGGGGGAAGCTGGTTTTGTCTCGGGCCACTTGGTGGCTGGACTCTGAGGGAACGCTTGCCTACAGCGACACAGAGGCCAGCAGGGAAAACTCTCCAAGCCCAGGACCGAGCCTTCTCTTTCTCCCTAGGCCAGGTTAGGATAGAGCTGTGGCTTCCCTAACCCCTGCCCTACACATACCAAACACTTTCCCACCTTCAGGCCTCAGTTTCCTCACCCTTCAAATGAGTGGGTTATATCCCACCACACCAGCCTCACTGGGAGGCTATGAAGAAAAGTTGTGAAACCTCTTGGAAAAAAGCTTCACCAGAGAGACCAGCTTAAGGTACAAAGAAAGAGGCTCTTCTTCCCATCCCTTTATTCTCCCCTGCCCTTTCCAAATGTAATCCTGACTTGAAGATCTTTTATTTTGGACATGTTTGGGGGTGTGCATAAAAATAACTGGGGTTAGGGGGAATGGAAGTAGGAAGATCAGACACAAAGCCCCCAGACAAAAGATCTCACCATAGCGTGGAACAAAGGTTATGTTCGGGAGAGTCGTTCACTAGGTCTGCAGAGAACTCGATCTTCAGATGACAGCCACGATGTTTTTAAACATAGAACGTTGCAGGAGGGTATCTATTTAAGGGAGGATTGTGTATGGAGCCGGGCAAGCCAGGGAGCTCCCGGCAGCAAACATTACTCATGTCTCGCTGCACAGCGCTCCTCTCTGGTAAAAGAGACCTCATATGTGTGTATTCCAGCAATAACATTCTGCAGGCATTTCCCGCCCCTCCCCACTGTATCTGTCCTTCTAAAATATTATCTCTATCCCTTGAAAAAGAGGCTGGCATCTAAAACAAAGAGATGGGAAATAGTTCTCTCTCACAAGTCGAGTGTTTTCTTTAAAAAAGAAAAAAACTGCTTATGTTTATTTCATTTTACTAATCCCTGAACCAGGGAGTTGGCTGTTTTTGATCCACGAGGAGCTCTCAACTCTAAAAGCAGGCTGCCTACCTCTTCTGAGTTGTGGGGCTGATGCTAGGAAGTGATGCCTATAACCATAAAACCCAAACTGTTTTTGTCTTCCTTGAAAATCATTTGGAAAGAGAACCAAGAGGTCCCAAATGCCGATAGTCAAACCCCAAAGCCTTGGTTTTCCCTAAGGGAAAAAAACGGGGAGGACGAGGACACGGCATCTTAACAATTTCTCCAATTCCTGGTTAATTATCTGTCAGCACGAAACTCATAAATAATGACTCAATAATAATTAACTGTGATGAGAAGAGCGTGTTCCTGAAAATGCCAGCACCATCTCTGACTTTGAGCCCATAAGCCATACTGGGACCTCCACCTTCCCGTGGCCAGCTTCACTGGGGGACGAAGGGGCTTGCCAAGGAGCTTGTGATCCAAGACTAGGCTGCCGAAGCACCAAGCACAGAAAAGTCATGTTTAAGTTAGGACGTGACCCAGGCTGGATTGCTAATGCAGACAATTTTCCCTCAGGAATCCAGAAATCATCTGGTTTAATTAATTCCTCACTTGACAGATGGGGAAACTGAGGTCCCAAAAGGAGATCTTGCTAAAGGCCTCTGGGTTTTGTTAGTTAAGAAGATTGAAATACTTCAAACTATGCCTTGAGCTGCTCAGAAACAGATACCAATATATGCGTTGCTATTCGCCCTCATATATAATAAAATTTTGACAAGTTTCCATGCAAGCTTTATCAGAAACATACAGAAGCAAAATTATGTAAGCTGAGAGCTTTCTACAAACACATTTGCCCAAACGGGGCTGAGTTTAAATTAGATGCTTCGCAAAGCAGGCCTACTTTCAGACTGACAAGCTAGTCCCAAACAATAAGAGAGAAACTGAGGAACTCAGAAGAAAGTTCCACTAAGTTCTTCCGAGCACGCGGTGGCGACGCCGGGCAGCCCGAATCTCCACAGGAGCCGCCAGGCACGTTGTCAGGGCCGGACTCACCCTTCCCGGCGGCAGCGGCCTTGGATGGACCGTAGTCTCGGGGGCTCCGGGGCCGGAGGAGGTCGTGGGAGCGCGGTGGCGGCGCGGGAGGCCGGGCTAGCAGGTCCCGCGGGCCCCTGTCCGCGCAGCCGCCGCCACTCACGGTGACCCTGAAGGCCATGTGCGCACCGAGGCTGGCGTGGCCGCGGCCGGGGCCGGGCGCACCGGGGGCCTCCTTGGGCCTCTTGTCCGAGTGTGCCTCAGCCACCTCGCAATGCATGGCGCCGGGGCGGGGCGCACGGCTGGGGGTCGCGCCGGGCTCCTGGGGAGGGGAGACAGCACAGCGAGTTAGAATGCGGAAAGCGGCCCCCGTCTCGTCCCGGGGCCGAGTTTGAGCAGGTCACTGTCCCTTCCGTGGATTCCGCGTCTCTAACATAGGTTAGCGCCACCACACCTAGCCCAATCAGAGGTCAAACCCACCTGATCCCACGCAAAAGCCCCCTCACTCAGGAGCGGTTCGCCCTTCCCAGGTGCGCTGAAGACCCCAGGCCCCCGCGCCGCGGCGCATTACCGAGAAGTCCCACCCAAATCCGCCTCCACCGAAACCAGCCTCCTTTCCACGAATGGTGAAACTGAGGCCTGGAGCGGGTAGCGCGCCTCTTCCCTGTCCCCAAGTGGAACAGGGAGCCGGCGGCAACGAGGATTCCCAGAGAAGAACTCGAGCGAAGCCCCGGAGACGGCTCCGGCTGGGTCACTGGCTGCGCGCTTCGTCGAGGCTCCGGGGCCGAGCTGCGCGCGGAGGCTGCGGACTCGAACCCAAAGGCCCGGGGGAAACCCCCAGAGACTCACCCGCGACCACCCGAACCGGGAAAACGCCAGTCCCAGGATGGGCGCTGAATCCAGCGACGCGAACCCATCACGCGCAGCCGGGACACCCACATTCCCATGCGCAGCGGAGGAATCGAGCCCGTCGCGCGCGCAAACCCGCACAGTGAGCAATGCCCACGCGGCCGCCGCCACACACCCGCACTGCCGTCGAGGCACGCCCGGAGACGTACACGCCACCCACACTGCCACTGGTCAGACGCTCGGCAGCGCACTACCACCCAGTCCCACGCTCTTGCCACACGCGCGTGAGATGGGGGCCGCGCCGGAGCCTCGGCCCTTCAGTCAGGGGCCCCAAACTCTCCGTTCCCCTCCGCGCTCCCAGCGCCATCCCCAAGCTGCCGGGGTTCGAGCGTCGCCGGGACGCCAGCTTCGGATCTCGGGCCCCGCACCCGCCCCTCCCTCGGCCGCGGGCCGCGCCCCCTCTCACCTCGCAGCTGCAGCTGCAGATCGCTGGGCGCCCGGCTCGGCGCGCCTCCACTGGCGCCGCAGCCCCCGCAGCCGCCGCCGCCGCCGCGTCCTACGGGGCGGTTCCCCGGGGGACGGGGGCGGGCCCGCGTCTGTCCGACAGCTGCTCCAGCCACTGGCTGGCCGCGGCCGCGCCACCCAGGCCAATCGTGGCGCGAGGGCGGGGCATCCCCCCTGGGGGTTTGGGCGGGGCCCGGCGCGGGGCTGAGCGGAGGGTTTGACAGGCTGCGGCCGGCTGTAGCCCCGCGGTGCCCGCACCTCTCGGGCGGCCGATCCGGGCAGGACCGCGGGGCGGCGCCGCGACGAAAGAGGCTGGGCCTGGGAGTCGGCGGAGTGCGCTGGGCGTGAGGAGCGCCGGGCTCAACCAGGCTCCCTGCCCGCCTCTCCACTAGCCCCGGACAGGATCCTCCCTTCTCCTAGTCGGTTTTCTCCTCCATCAGATGGGAATGGCACTATCTGCTAACGCGAAGCGCACAGATGCGAAAGTGCTTGAAAAGTTTTCTTGCAGAATCCAACCCGCTCACTGGAGAATTTGTAGAGATTTCACAGCGAGTGGGCAGCAAATCTGGGACCCAAACCCAGGCCTCTCAGCCCACTTTCTTAAGTTTGTTTTTGTGTTTTTCCGCTGGCAAGAGTCCAGGGTAAAAGGTGTCAGACTCTGAAGTTAAAGATAAAAAATGATGCCTGATCCCAACTAGGAAATATTCCAATTGAGTCTGGGGGAAGAGGCCCCCAGCGCTTAGGCTTTCGAGCTCCCAGGAGATCCTTACAGATCTGGGGATTGAGACCCACTCTAGGGGTACATCCTGTTGCCCTGCCTTCTGGGATCCCCCCACAGACAGCAAGCAGTGTCTCAGGGGGCCCTGCCCAACGTGTAGGAAGAGCACGGGACAAAGAACAGTAAGGCTTCACAGCACCTGGAAGCAATGGCTCAGTTCCCCGCTCTGAGCCTGAGTCCTCCCGTGTGAAATGGGAGTGTTCGCCTAGGCCTGGTCTACCTGCCATGGCTACCGAAGGATCCAGCCAAGCCCTGAAATGGTTTCTCCATTTCACCTAGGTGCCTCCTGTGCACTGTTTGCTGGTGGTCTGGGCTGGCTCCAAGGGTCCTGACTGGTTTCAAACTCCTTTGAAGTCTGGTCCCTTTGGCCTTGGTCTCAAACTGAAAAATGTATATGGCGCCCCTCTGGACTACACAACATGTCAACTTCATAGCACAGGACTCTGCACAGAATAACTGACCCCAGGCAGCATCCTCAGAATCCTGGAAAACCAGAATTTTAGAATTTCAAAATCATAAAATTGGATTTCTTATAATGTGTTTAAAATAGTATCTAACAATTAGGGTAATAATAGTAAGAAAGACTTTGAGGTTTTAGTTAGACCCACCCTCCATTCAGAGGAGAAGGGATGTGACTGGCCTGTGTCAATGTGGTGGGGGGTGGCAGAGCCGGGGAATCCAGGCTTCCTGACTCCAGGCGATGCTCTTCCTCCAGTACCAACCACTCTGCTGCTCACAGGCAGAGGGTGTAAATCAGCCATGCCCATAACATACAGGCCAAGGGTTGTGCCTCACTCAGTGCCTGCACCCCTCCCCCCACCTCCACACACTCTTGTGGAGTCCCAGCTAGTTCTGCTGCCAACAAGCCATTCTAGACGAATGGTAACTTCACTCTGGACCTCAGCTTCCCCCTCCAAAGGCATGAAGTTGGAAGACCTCTGGCCTTTCTAGTTCTGCTCTTCTCTTCAGTACGGCCAGGATCCAAGTCCTCTGCCCTCCCTCCACCCCCCACCCCTGCCACACACACACAACAAGCACTGCCCTGCACATTTAGTTGGGACTCTGAAAACATTTGCTGAATGAGTCACTTAACCAACTGGACCTGAAAGCAAAGGCCCTCCAAATTTCCAAATGAAGAAACAGCTCTTTCCATTATTCTTTTGAGCACTCACCCTGGGCCAGCCCCTATACCTGAGCTAGCAACACAGAAACACAGAATCCGCCCCCTCCCCTTTCCCTCAGTGAACTCACAGGTCCTCCTCACCAAAATAGGTGGGTTTGCGAAGGCTGGCAAAGTGATGAGAAGTTTAATCTGCTCAATAAAACAGACCTCTTCAACACTGTAGATGGCAGGACCCCTTTGGGGATATTCAGAATCTAGTAGGTATATGCTTTTATTTTTCCTCAAAGGAAACACAAGAAACTGTTAACAGTGGTTAAGGGAATAGAGGATTGAGGGAAGGCCTGCACTTTTCAGTTTTATACTTGTCTGAACCGATTTGTATTTTCTAAGTATATATTATCCTCCCTCTTTTTTTTTTTTTTTTTTTTTCTTTTTTGAGACAGTCTCATTCTGTTGCCCAGGCTAGAGTGCAGTGGCTCAATCTCAGCTCACTGCAAACTTTGCCTCCCGGATTCAAGTGATTCTTCTGCCTCAGCCTCCGGAGCAGCTGGGACTACAGGCGGGCACCACCATGCCCAGCTAATTTTTGTATTTTTAGTAGAGACAGGGTTTCACCATATTGGCAAGGCTGGTCTCGAACTCCTGACCTTGTGATCCACCCACCTTGGCCTCCCAAAGTGCTGGGATTACAGGCGTGAACCACCGTGCCTGGCCTCTCCCTTTCTTTCAATAGGGGTTATTTGAGCAGTGGGATTATGTGCTGCATTTTTTTCCTTTATAATTTTGGTATTCAAATAAAACTCAATATTTCAATTGTCAAAAACAAAGTGAAGCAAAGTAAACTGCTTCTCACTTTAGCAGGCTAGTAGACAGTAATGTCTACTTTTTACACTAACCCATGTTACAACTCACACTCTCTTCTGCCCTCCCAGTCCCACAGACAGTCTGTCTACCGGATATCTCTATCAGGATCCATCTGCAAAACCGAACATCATTTTTTCATCTCTGACGTTGCTCCTCACTCCTGTGTCCCTACCTGGGTGAACAGCCCCATGGTCAACTCACCCAATTCAGAAATCTGAGTCATCTTCAGCCCCTCCGCTCCCATACTCCTATATCTGACTTGTCATAAATTCAACTAACACTCCTCCTCCTCTCCATCCTCACTACTACATTTCTTCCAAGTTCTTCTTGCCTCCATTCTCATCCTCCTCCCAATTAGTGATTTTCCACACTGGTCTCCTTATCGGTCTCTGAAGTATAGATCTGGCTGGGCACAGTGGCTCACACTTGTAATCACAGTACTTTGGGAGGCCAAGACAGGAAGATCACTTGAGGCCAGGAGTTGGAGACCAGACTGGGCAACAGAGCAAGACCTTGTCTCTATAAAAAAATAAAATAAAAAATAGTCAGGCATGGTGGCCTGCACCTGTAATATCAGCTAATCAAGAAGCTGAGATGGAGGATCCCTTGAGTCTAGGAGTTTGAGACTGCAGTGAGCTATGATCATACCACTGTACTCCAGGCTAAGTGACAGAGAGAGACCTTGTCTCTAAATAAATAAGTAAATAAATAAAAATGTAGATCTGACCATGGCACTTCCCTGTTTAAATCTCATAGCTCCCAATTGCCAGCTAAATAAAATCAAACCATTTTCTTACCCTGCTCCCACCCCTACCCTATGTTCCAAGCACCTTGGAATAGTTTTCATCTCCTAGAATCAGGAACATATATTCATGCCTTCATAGCTCTGTATATGATTTCTCCTTTGCTAATACTTTCTCCCCTTATTCACCTTGCCTGCTTCTTCCTATGAATACCTATAGGAATACTTAGGTATTCTTAGTATACCTATACTTCCTATTCCTATAATACTTCCTATTCCTATGAATACCCAGCCCAAGTGTCCTTTCCCACAAGCCTTCCCTGAATCCTCGAGGGGGCTATAGCTATTTTCTCCCTGCACACTCTCACAATGCTCTGCTTTATTCTGAGAACTTCTTACAGTTTTGTAACTGCCTATGTAACAGCCTGTCCCTCCCCCCACCAACCACCTCTAGAATGAGACCTCTGTGAGGTCAGGGGCAGCCTTTTGCCTTTCTATCTTCAGAACCTAGAAGAGATTCTTGCACAAAGTAGGTAAATGTTTACTGAATGCTGATTGAATTATTAAAGACTCACCACTAATTCATTTGCTTGCCTACATTTCTAGCTAAGAGCTTCCCCACCCTATCAAGACCTCTCGCCTCACTGTCTTTGTTCAGGGGTGTAAGCATTCACTCAGCAAATGGTTGAGGTAAAAATAGACATTTCTGTCTCTAAGGTGTCCCGTGTCCAGGAGACATGAGGAAGGAGAAGGAAGAGAGATGGTAGATGTTACACTGCTTACCCTGCCTCTGTTTCTTGCAGCAAGGGAAGAATTAACATTCAATGGGGAACCTACCATGTACCATGGTTGACACTCTCCATATGTGATCTCACTTAATCCTGACAGCTCTGGGATAAAAAGGTTATCATCCCTGTTTTACGGGTGAGAAGATAAAAGTTCAAAATTAAGTGACCTCCCAAAGTTCCCACAGTCAAGAGCGTCTGCCTCCCATACATCTATGGCCAATTGATTTTCAATAAGAATGCCAAGGCCACTCATTGAGGAAAGAATCGTCTCTTCCACAAATGGTATTGGGAGAACTGGATATCCACCTGCAGAAGAATGAAGTTGGATCCCATCTCACATCATATTCAAAAAGTAACTCACAATGGACCGATGACCTAAATGTAACAGCTAAAACCATGAAATGCTTAGAAGAAAACACAGAGGTAAACCTTTCCAAAAAAATAATTTTTAGGAGTAAATTTTCTTGATCTTGGATTTGGCAATGGAATTTTTTTTTTTTTTTTTTTTTTTACAGTCTCTCTCTGCTGCAACACAGTGTTGCAATCAGGGCTCACTGCAGCCTCAACCTCCTGAGTTCAAGGGATCCTCCCACCTCAGCCTCTCAAGTAGGTGGGACCACACACTCTCAAGTAGGTGGGACAACAGGTGTGTGCAACCATGCTCAGCAAAGTTTTTAAATTTGTTGTAGAGACAAAGTCTCACTATATTGCCCAGGTTGGCCATGAACTCCTGGGCTCAAGTGATCTTCCCGTCTTGGCCTCTCAAAGTGCTGGGATTACAGTCATGAGCCACCACACCACCCTGGACCTTTGATACAATACCAAAAACGCGAGCAATAAAATAAAAAATAAATTAGGCTTCATCAAAATTTAAAACTTTTGTACATCAAAGAACATTATCAAAATACTGAAGAGACAACCTACAGAATGAGAGAAAATATAGGCAAATCATATATCTGATAAGGGTCTAGCCTCCAGAATATACATAGAACTCACATGACTCAAAAACAAAAACACAATCCAACCAAAAAATAGTCAAAGGAGTTGAATAGACGTTTCTTCAAAGAAGATATACAAGTGGCCAAGCACATGAAAAGACACTCAACATTATTAGTCATTAGGAAAGTGCAAATCAGAACCAGAATGAGCTACTAGAGAAGCTGAGGTAGGAAGATTGTGTGAGGCCAGGAGTTCGAGACTGCAGTGCTGATGATCACGTCTGTGAATAGCCACTGCACTCTAGCCTGGGCAACATAGTGAGACCCTATCTCCACAAATTTTTTTTTAATTCTTAAAATAAATAAAAACAAAACACAATAAAATATCACTTCACATCCAATAGGATGATATAATTGAATAAAAAAGAATGTCTCAAGTTGAATGATGAGGAATCATTAAAAAAAAAATGAGTGTGGGTGAGGGTGTGAAGAAATTGGAACCCTCAAATATTACTGGTGGAAATGTAAAATGGTTCAGCCACTTTGTATTTTTTAGTAGAGAATGGGGTTTCACCATATTGGCCCTGCTGGTCTCAAAATCCTGAACGCAGGTGATCCACCCCCTTGGACTCCCAAAGTGCTGGGATTACAGGCGTGAGCGACCACACCTGGCTGGTTCAGCCACTTTGGAAAACAGTTTGGCAATTCCTCAAAAAGTTAAAGATAAAACTATAATATGACCCAGCAATTCCACTCCTAGATATATAAAACTGAAAACAGGTAGTCAAACAAATACATGTACATGCATGTACATAGCAGCTTTATCTGTAATAGCCAAAAGGTGGAAACCTAAATGTTCATCAACAGATGAACAGGCAAATCAATTGTGGTATATACATACAGTGGAATAGTATTCAGCCATAAAAAGGAATGGAGTAGGCTGGGCACAGTGGCTCACACCTGTAATCCCAGCACTTTGGGAGGCTGAGGTGGGTGGATCACCTGAGGTCAGGAGTTCAAGAGCAGCCTGGCCAACATAGCAAAACTCCGTCTCTACTAAAAATACAAATATTAGCTGGGCGTGGTGGCAGGCACCTGTAATCCCAACTACTCAGGAAGTGGAGGCAAGAGAATCACTTGAACTCAGGAGGCGAAGGTTGCAGTGAGCTGATATAGTGCCACTGCACTCCAGCCTGGGTAACAGAGCAAGACTCTGTCTCAAAAAAAAAAAAAAAAAAAAGGAATGAAGTACTGATAGATGCTGCAATGTGGATAAACCTCAAAAACATGCTAAGTGAAATAAGCTAGACACAAAGGTCACATATTGTATGATTCCATTTATATGAAATATCCAGAATCCATAGAGACAGAAAACAGGTTGGTGGTTGCGAGGGTCTAGGGTAAGGGGTCAATGTGTCTGCTCAATGGGTATGGTTTGCTTTTTGGAGTAAGACAAATTTGGGGGAACTTGATAGAGGTGATGGTTGTGCAACATTGTGAATACATTAAATGCTTCTCAATTGTTCATTTTTATTGTATTTTTTTAGAGATGGGGTCTCAGTATGTTGCCCAGGCTTGTCTTGAACTCCTGAGTTCAAGAAATCCCCCTGCCTCAGCCTCCCAAAGTGCCAGGATTACATGCATGAGCCACCACGCCTGGCCTAATTGTTCACTTTCAAATGGTTAATTTTATGTTATATGAACTTTACTGCAACTGCAAAACAATTAATTTAATGGAAATAAAAAAGAGTATCTGCCTGAGTCCAAAGCTAGGCTTCCTTCATTGCACTTTGGGGGCATTCACTGGGAACGGCCCATAGAATGGCATCTATAATGGTTGTAACTCTGGTGCTATCAAGCTGAGGGATGACAAGTCACCACACTTGAATTCTGAACACTGAACCTGCCAAATAAAGATGACAATACCTGACCCACTGGAGCTTCCATAGAGACTCAATGCAAAGGTAGAAAAAGTAAAATCAAAATGAGAGAAGATGATGATGATGATTAATGAAATATCCCGGTTACTTCTCCCACAATTTCTGGTGTTCATCTTATAACCTGAAGATGCTCTTTTAAAAACAAAACAAAACAAAACCCTGAAGAATCCCAGTACAGAACAAGAGAACACAGTCACAAAAGGCCCCTAAGGATGTTTTAGATAAAAACTCATATGATTAGAAAATAAGAACCAATTTAAACTAGGAATGCAAGAAAACTTTCTTAACTAGATAAAGAATATCTAACAACAACAACACAAAACAAAAACAACCCCCCCCCAACCATGAAAACCTATAGCTAACATCACATATTTACCACCACACTTAGTGTAAAGACTAAATTCCGTAAGATCAGGAACAAGGTAAAGATTCATGCTTTCACTATTCCTATTCAATAACATACTGAAGTCCTAGAAAGTGCAGTAAGGCAAGAAAAAAAACCACAAGAATAAAAGGCACATAGGCTGAAAAGGAAGAAACAAAACTCCCTATTGGCAAGGGACATAATCTATGTAGAAAATTCCATGAGATCTATAAAAAAGAAAAAACCTTCTAGAACTAATCAATTAATTTATCAAGGTTGCAGGATCCAAGTTTAATATTTAAAAGTCCGTTGTATTTATATATGCTAGCAAGAAACAATTAGAAATTAAAAATTTTCAAAGTACCATTTGTAATAGCACTAAAAATTAGATATAAATCTAACAAAATATGTACAGAATTTGCTGAAAAAAAAACACTGACAAAAGAAATCAAAGAAGACCTAAATGAAAAGAAAAGGTATACTGTTTTCCTAGTTTGGAAAGCTCAATATTGTTAGGATGTCAATTTGCCCCAAATTAATCTAGAGACTCAATACAACTTCAATTGAAATCCCAGCAGGATTTTTTTGTTGTTAGTAATCAATAAGCCAACTGGAAAATTTATTTGGAAAGGCAAAGGAACTAGGATAGCCAAAACAACTTCGAAAAAGAACAGAGTTGGAGAACTCACTATCTGATTTTAAAACTCACTATAGGCCAAGTGTGGTGGCTTACGCCTATAATCCCAGACTCTTGGGGCTAAGGCAAGAGGATTGCTTGAGCTGAGGAGGTTGAGGCTGCAGTGATGAGTCCTGATCATGCCACTGCAGTCCATCCTGGGCAAGAGTAAGAGCCTGTCTTAAAAAAAAAAAAAAGAAAAGAAAAAGAAAAAAAAAAAACACCTCACTATAAAGCTACAGTAATCAAGACAGCGTGGTATTGGCAAAAGAATATATACAATTTAAAACAGTCAACTTGATCATTCCTAAAAGTAGACTCTCTTCTGAATGAAACTTTAGGTTAATCAGAATTGCTCTCAAAATGGAAAATTAAACGGCTTGGGAAGCCAGGTTCTTCCCGACTCATTTCCTGTTTCTCCTCCTTTCTTCCCTCCTCATCCTGTGTTTTCTCTTACATGAGTGATGACCCCTCCAAACCAGGATCTAATGGGTTATCCCAGGCTCCTTTCTCCCTACCCGCCCCTTCAGACACCGAAGCTGTGATTCCTGCCTCCCGAGCACCTGCAGTAACAGCACCTGCTCTCCACGACCACAGCAGTGGTCCTCGTGAAGCCCCATCATGTCCATCCTGAATCACCAGGCCAGCTTCCCATTGGTCTCCCTGCCTCCAGCCTGGCCCCTCCAGTCCATTCTCCCTGCAGCCAGAGCGATCTTCCTAGATCACCCATCCAACCATATGGCTCTCCTAGCTCCAAGCCTTCTGAATGCTGGGGAGCTCCTTGGGGGCAGGAATTCTTTGTCACAGTGGCCTCAGGACCGAGCCCATGCCTGGTGCCCATGCACACTCAGCGAATGACGATTGAATAAATGCATGTTAATAAAGCAGATGAAGGACTTATTGAAGGAGGTGCAGGCCCTTCAAAACCTCATTCAGAGAGGTCAAAACACAATGGCTAAGAATGCAAGGAGGAGGCACCAAGGTCTGTATCCCAGCAGTCTGTATTCTCATCCAACACTATTGGTTGAATGCCTACAATGTACCTGGCACTGTCCTAGGTGCCAGAGATTCATGGAGCTTCTCTGTGGACACAGAGTATTCAACTAATCATACAAATGAATGCATCATCACAAATGATAAGACCCTAAGGGAGAATCCTCCATGCTATGAGAGGGCAGAAAATGAGGAAGAGAATTGGGGGCCTGACCCCATCTACGGGGTCCAGGAAGGCTTTCCTGTGGAGGTGATCATTAAACTAGACTCTACGGCCGGGCGCGGTGGCTCACACCTGTAATCCCAGCACTTTGGGAGGCCAAGGTGGGCAGATCACCTGAGGTCAGGAGTTCCAGACCAGGCGAGCCAACATGGCAAAACTCCATCTCTACCAAAAATACAAAAAAATCAGCTGGGCATGGTGACGGGTGCCTGTAGTACCAGCTACTAGGGAGGCTGAAGCAGGAGAATCACTTGAACCCGGGCAGCAGAGGTTGCAGTGAGTCGAGATCATGCCACTGCATTCTGGCCTGGGTGACAGAGCGAGACTCTGTCTCAAAAATAAACAAATAAATAAATATGTAAAAAGTAAACTAGACTGTACGAGGAGGAGAAGTCACTGGTTGTGGCATTGAGGGAAAGCTTTCCAGCTAGATAGAGGACTATGTCCAAAAGCCCTGAAACTAAAGGAACTAAGATCCCTTCCAGGCAGCAAAAGAAGGGCGGTGTGACTGGAGCCACAGAGTGAAGGGCAGGAGGGCATCAGATGAGACTGAGGAAGGGCAAGGGCTGGATGCTAAAGGAATGAAAGATTTTACCTGGAGACTGACAATCAGATCTGTTCTGAAAATAGCCTTCCAAGCCAGGTATGGTGACCAATGCCTGTAATCTTAGCTACTCGGGAGGCCGAGGCAGGAGGGTCACTTAAGACCAGCAGTTCAAGACCAGCCTGGGCAACATAGTGAGACTCTGTCTCAAAAAAAGATGAAAAAATGTAGCCAGGTGTGGTGGCATGCACCCATAGTCCCAGCTAGTTGGGAGGCTGAGGTAGAACCATTTCTTTAGCCCAGGAGTTCAAGGCTACAGTAAATAAGCTCTGATCCTACTGTACTCCAGCCTGGGTGACAGGACAAGACCTCATCTCTTAAAAAAAAAAAAAAAGAAAGAAAGAAAGAAAAAGAAAATAGGCCAGGTGCAGTGGCTCACACCTGTAATCCTACCACTTTGGGAGGCCCAGACGGGAGGATTACTTGAGCTCTGGAGTTCGAGACCAGCCTGAGCAACATGGTGAAACCCTGTCTCTACAAAAAATTTAAAAAGCTAGCCAGGTGTGGTGACACACACCTGTGGTCTCAGCCACTCGGGATGCTGAGGTGGGAGGATTGCTGGAGCCCAGGAAGTCATAGCTGCTGTGAGCCATGATTGTGCCACTGCACTTCAGCCTGGGCAGCAGAGCGAGACCTTATCTCAAAAACAAAAAAAAAAGAAAAGAAAAAGAAAGTAGCATCCCAGTGTCATGTGGGAAATGAGCTGAGAAAGAGGCAAGAGTGGGTGCTGAATGCACAGTCAGAAATCCCAAAGATGAGGAGCCTGGACTACAGGAGAAGTGACTGGGACACAGCTTTATTTAGGAGGCAAACTCAATACACCTGGGTGATGAGAGTGAAGGGAAGCAATGGCTGGGCATCTAGAAAAATGGCAGTTTTAGGGTTTGGAACTTCCCCTGGGAGGCCCAAGGCATTCTTAGTCCTCAGTGGTGGTTTCCAGAAGCAAAGTCAACGTCACCATTACCAAGTCATTAAGCTATATCTCTTCCTCATGCTCATCATTGCAATGGCTTTTCTAGAGAAACTTTCATTGGCTCTTAGCTCATCACTGTCTTTACAGAGAAACAGAATCAGACTTACTATAATATGCATGTCAAATGCTGCTAATGAGGACAATAAGATCTAATAGCTTAAACAATTATAAGGGACAATATTAGCTATGGATATGTGAGGAAGGGCCTGTTACTTATGGAAGCACACAGTCCCAGGCCCTGTGGCAGGTGCTTTTCCATACATTAATGCAGACAATGCTGTGTACACACAACCATACACAGGACAGTCCTATGAACAGGGTAGTATTGTTTCCTATTACAGACGTGGAAGTGAGATCCCAAAGAGGCTAAGTGACTTGCTCAAGACCTCAGAACCAGCAAGTGGCAGAGTCAGGCTTGACTCTAAATACCACCATCTTTCCACCACACTACCACACCTCATCTCTAGCTGATCTGGACCATTCTCTGTCACCCGTCCCTTCCTCTCCTTTCCCCTAGAATGCCTTCCTGGCTGACCACTCCCACCCCAGCCCACCCAGATCTCCAAATGGCCCCTTCTCCACATAAGGTTTCCCCTCCCAAACAAACAGCAAAAGCACAAAGCCTTCGCCATAACTCCTTCCTGTGAACTCTGGAGTCACTGCCCTTCTCAGAGCACTTATTCTCTGCTGTGTTACTTACCCGTTTGTGCATTTACTGTATTCCCACTAATAAACTGCAGACCCCTTGAAAGCAGGGACTTTATATGCGTGTGGAAGATGTTCAGTAGTTTGTGGATATGAACCCGTGTACAAAATTGATTTGACAGATCAACAAGTTGGTAAATGAGGCTGAACCAAATGCATACATGGAGTAAGGAACAGAATAGTTGTTTATGTAGATTTTTATTTAAAATGTTTCTTATAAAATAAACAGAAGACTCATCCAGTACACACTAGTATTACGTAATTCCTATGCTGTTTTCCAGGCACGTATTAAAGTCATCTAGACCTATATCCAGAAAGCATTTTAATAAATAGAGGAGTGGAATTGTATGCATGAATAAGTTTGAAATGAATTTTTCAATTACAAAAATCGGTTTTAAGACATCTAATAGACATCTTGCATAATCCACTCTTCAAAGACATTTTATCTGTTTTATGAAACCATACTTACTGTATCCCAAATGCAAACACTCATGCAATGTTACAGTGAGAAGGGAACTTCAAATGATCATTCAGTCCAATTCTTTGATTTTTCAGTCGAAATAGATAAGTGATGTGAAATCTTAGCTGAAGTTTACAGAGCTAGATAGTGCCAGAGATAAGACTAGAACTCATTATTTCTGAAACCCAACTCTCAGGGACAGCTGGAAACCTACCTTTATATTCATCCTTTCATTTTTCTCTAGTAACAGAACCCCAGTTTTATTAATGGGTTACAATCAACCTCTAAAAGACATTTCCTAGACTTCCTTGCAACCAGATGTGGCCACGTGACCACTTTGGCCAATGAGATGCTAAGCATTAAGTATGTGCACTTTCAGGAAGTGTTCCTAAAAGGGAGGGAGGATGCTATTTTCCCTCCCCTTCCTTCTTCCTGTTGCCTGGAAGGAAGGCATGAGGGCTGTGGTTCCAGGAACCATGTGGGACCACAAGAGTCAGGACCACACCTTGGGGCTGGCTACGTGGAGAGCTAGAATGAGCCTGAATCCCTGATAACTTCAGGGAGTCACCATAGCTGATTGGACAGCCTGTTTCTGGTTCTTCTTTTATGTGAGAAAAAAAATAAATAAATAACTGTGTTACTTAAATCACCATTATTCTGAGTTTTCACTTACATGCAGCCAGACATAACTAACCCATCTTGCTTCCCCCATCTCACTAAATGGCAATTCCATTCTACCAGCTGCTCAGGACAAAAACCTTAGAGTCAATACTAGCGACTTTCTCTTTCACACTCCACAACCATTCCTCCAGCAGTGCTTGTCACCTCTTCCTTCAAAACAGACCAAATCTGTCTGCTGCTCACCCTGGGCCAAGGTGAGAGGAGCACCTGAGCCCAAGAGTTTGAGAACAGCCTGGGCAACATGGTGAGACTTCGTCTCTACAAAAAATTATCCAGGTGTAGTGGCATGTGACTGTAGTCCCAGCTATTCAAGAGGCTGAAGCAGGAGGACCGCCTGAGCCCAGAAGATTGAGGTTGCAGTGAGCTAGGATCACGCCATGATCACACCACTGCACTCCAGCCTGGGCAACAGAGTGAGACCCTGTCTCAAAAAAATAAAAATACAAATAAAAAGGAAAGCCACTCCACTATCTACTGTCTACTTGTTCCTCAGCGCACTCACCACCACATGGCATTTGTTTATATTCATTCTCTCTCCACCCATTAGAAGGGTAAGCTCATTTGTGTTGTTGGCTACTGTGTTCCCAGCACCCACAATACTGCCTAGCACGCTAGGCCTAGCATACACGTGAATGATTGAATGAATGAGTAAATGAATGCTAAGTCTGTGCCCTTTTAACTATGTCACTTTGCCTCTAATTGAAATCCAGGTGCATTTGCTCCATGTACGAATATTACTATTGGAGCCACTTGCTATCTCTGTGAAAACTTGCTAAATATTTGCTGACAACAAAGATAAGCCAGCTTCTTCTTATCAGTTAACTAAGAAGATCTAAAAGGCAATAGGGTTTTCTATTCTGATAGTCATGATATCATTAATAACAACCACAAAACATTAAACATTTTGAAATAGGAATAATGGAGTGCAGTACACCAGACAAGTTGTAAGACTCCAGAATTTAATGTCCTTTTGTGACAGCCCCCCAAAAATAAACCCTGTTCTTTTTTTTTTTTTTCTTTTTTTGAGATGGAGTTTCACTTTGTCACCCAGGCTGGAGTGCAGTGGTGCGATCTCGGCTCACTGCAACCTCCTCCTCCCAGTTTCAAGCAATTCTCCTGCCTCAGCCTCCCAGGTAGCTGGGATTACAGGCGCCCACCACCACACCCAGCTAATTTTTGTATTTTAATAGAGACAGGGTTTCACCATGTTGGCCAGGCTGGTCTCAAACTCCTGACCTCGTGATCTGCCCACCTCAGCCTCCCAAAGTGCTGGGATTACAGGCGTGAGCCACTGTGCCCAGCCAAGGCCTTTTCTTACTATTCTCACATCACCTCCTCAGTGAGAAGAGGAGGGTCAAATTGACCACTCATTGTCCAGTAATGAACACAACTGTCTTCTCTTAACTCCCCAGCTTTATGGAAAATCCTGGTGGTTAATTTTAAAACACAAATAAAAGTCCACTAAAACAGATTTATCTTTTCATTCACAAACAGTCTACATCTTTTCAAGTTAGGAGGTTTTCAGTTGGCCTTGTAAACTGAAATAATAAATCTCTTAGTAAACTCTATTCACTAAAGAGGTCTTAAGCTCAGGACATTTTTTGAGACAATGCACTCCTAATATTTGTTTTCATCTGGAGAAGGAGCAAAGCCTGACAGAACACCCCAGGTTCCATTTTCAAAGAAGACCAAGAAGCAACATCTAGCTTCTTCAAGCCGATAGTGAGCTGAATTTTGAAAAAAGAAAAAATGTCAAGTTCTAAGATTTTGCTTCAAAAATACATACTCCCCTCATACATTTTTGGCGATTGCTGCTTCAAGCTGCTAAAATAGTTCTTCTCTGGGGGAAAAAAAATACAGCTCTCAAGAAACTTAAGAGCTTGGTTTTAAAGACATATCTCCCTGTATATGAATCTGTCTCCTCTAGCTGTGTATCCTTAGGCAAATCATTTCACTTCTCCCCTCAGGCTCCTCTGAAGTAACCTCACAATGACCCTGGAGGATAGATTGCTGTTAAAGATAATGCCTGTAGAATGAGGAGCACAGGGTCCAGCACATAGTAAGTGCTCAATAAATGGTAGCTACTGTCACTCCATAAGCAACTAGCCACACAGATGCCTACTCAAGTCATCAGCACTTTTCAACATACTATATGCAAATAATTCATTGTGTAGAACATTTGGAAAATACAGAGAAGTATGACTGAAAAAATAACCCACCGGTACTGTGAATAAAACCTCCCCCAAACAAAAGAGAAATGGTGTGGACGGCAGACAACTTTTCCTCTAACCACTTTGAAATAGTGACCTCTGCTGGCCAGTGGAAAACACGAGCCTTCCAATCAACTCTTCCATGATTGAGCAAGGGCTGAGTGAGGCAGGCTTGGTCCTTGTCCACAGAACAAAAACCAGGTGTTGCATTACAAGGGACAGAAATCGTCACAAGGGTTACCACGATGTAATTGGGATGTTAACAAAATTAAAGGCCGGCTTTTCCATTTGCTCATCCACCCAGAAGATTCTTTTGTCAAGCCCCATAGTCTCTTATTTTTAAAATGTCATAATTGCATGCAAATGTTCTAGCAGAAAAACAACGCAAGGGGCATTAAAAATCAATCTTCCATGTAAGCCTCAGATTTTCCAGCATGAAGATCCAAAAGCAGAAGTGGTGACAAATGTGTAGAAAACAGAGTGAAAAAGTCAGAATGCATCATTAAGAATGTTACAACAAAAGGAGGAAAAAAGATTCTCTGGGAGCACATGTCTGATTCAACTGGGGTAAACAGACAACTACAAAAAAGGCTTTAAAATCCCTGCAAACTTCTTACAGATAGGGCCCAGAAATCCCATTAGGACCTAGTCAGGAGTCTTTTCTTCAGGCAGAAGTGTGCCTGATGGAGGAGGCCACTCAAGAGACTACTGACTGGAACAGTTAGATGTAAAACACATTCCCACCTCTTAAGGTAGGAAATAAAACAGAAGTTGTAAACCGGCAGTCATAGGCTATGTAGTTTAGTTTGGCATGTATTGTTTTGTTTTGAATTCATCAGTTGCCAACACTTCAAAAAGGGAGATTTTATATCAAAATGCAATTTTTTTCTTTTTTGACTGGGTCTCACTGTCGCCCGGGCTGGAATGCAGTGGTGTGAACATGGCTTACTGCAGCCTTGCCTCCCCCAACCCCACCCCACCCCACCCTGGACTCAAGGGATCCTCCTGCCTCAGCCTCCTGAGGACCTGGGACTACAGGCACATGCCACCATTCCCGGCTACTTTTTGTACTTTTTGTAGAGACAAGGTTTCACCATGTTGCCCAGGCTAGTCTCCAACTCCTGGGCTCAAGCAATCCTCCAGCCTCGGCCTCCGAAAGTCCTGGGATTACAGGCATGAGTCACCACGCCTGGCCTCGTTCTTGTAAACAAATAGGGAGCTCTAGCCACACTGGGCCAGCACTCTCCCATAGCAACAGCAGCAGCTGTGCCAAGCAGCAATAGCAGCCTTCCACACGCTCTCCAGTGTGCTGTTCCCTGCCCAGCTGGCCTCACTCACCTCATCAATTGTCTGACTTTTGTGAACACTTAAGTCTGAGACCTTGGGTGTGTAACAGCTCCAAGACACTGATGATGAGGAGTTCCATTCAGTTCAAACAAATATCAGCTGTGTACAAGGTACTTTAATAGGCACTAGGGATATAAAGAGGAAGACATGATCCCTAAATCCAAGGAACCCATAGACCCTTGGAAAAGAGGGCAAGTCAACTGGCACTAATCATACATTATGACACGTGCATTGGAAAGGTATAAAAGTTGTAAAAACTAAAGGGATTAAATCAATTCTCTAGCTTTTTGAGGTACTTACCTCACTGATGTCCAGCCTTTCTTCTTTTCTAACATATGCACTTAAGGGTATAAATTTCCCTCTAAGCATGTCTTTTGCTGTATCTCACACGTCTTTCTTTTTTTGTAGTTTGTTTGTTTTGAGACAAGGTCTCACTCTGCTTCCAGGCTGGAGTGCAGTGGCGCGATCTTGGCTCACCACAACCTCCGCCTCCCAGGTTCAAATGATTCTCCTGCCTCAGCCTCCCGAGTAGGTGCATGCCACTACCACCTAGCTAATTTTTGTATTTTTAGTAGAGACAGGATTTCACCATGTTGGCCATGGTGGTCTTGAACTCCTGACCTCAGGTGATCCACCCGCCTTGGTCTCCCAAAGTTCTGGGATTATAGGCGTGAACCACTGCATCTGGCCTCAATATGTATTTTTATTATCACTCATTGAAAAATATTTTTTCCTAACTTCTACCTATGTGATGTCTCCTTTGACCTGTAGGTGATTTTAAAATGTACCTTACTTTCAAAACATATGGAATGCTCTAACTATCATTTAAAATTGATCTCTACTTAAATTGCCTTATAGACACAAATTTTAAATGATGTTAATCCTTTGAGACTGAGACTTGGTTTATGGACCAACATATAACCAGATTTGTAAATGTTCAAGATGAGCTTGAAAAGAATGCTTGGACTTCAGTAGTCAGGTGCATTGCTCCTCATGTGTCCCATAGGTCAACTCTGCAGATTATGTCATTCGAATATTCTACATCCTTACTGATTTCCAAAGTGTATTTCTATTGGTTACCAAGAGGTGTGGAAAATAACTTTTTTTTTTTTTTTAATTCAGACAGAATCTTGCTCTGTCACCCAGGCTGGAGTGCAGTGGCGTGATCCTGGTTAACTGCAACTTCCGCCTCCCAGGTTCAAGTGATTCTGCCTCAGCCTCCCGAGTAGCTGGGATTACAGGCGCACACCACCATACCTGGCTAATTTTTGTATTTTTAGTAAAGATGCGGTTTCACCATGTGGCCAGGCTGGTCTCGAACTCCTGACAAATGATCAGCCTGCCTTGGCCTCCCAAAGTGCTGGGATTACAAGCATGAGCCACCGTGCCCAGCCTGTTCTGTCAGTTTTTATGTATTTTTTTTACTAAAGCAACATATATAAGGTATACAAATCTTGCATATGCAATTCAATTAATTTTTATATGTATACACCCCCATAACTCAAATCAATATATGGACATTTCCAGCACCTCAGAAGTTTTCCTCATGCCCTTCCATGAAGTCAATATACTGCCTCCTTCCCCATTACCACTATTTGACTTCTATTACCATTAAATTCCACCTGTTCTCGATATGCATATAAATGTCATCATACAGTAGATACTCCTTTGTGTCTGGCTTCTTTGGCTAGTGTCTGTGAGCTCCATTCACATGGTTACATTTAGCAGTAGTTCATTCTTTTGATTGCTAAGTAACATTGCACCGTAAAAGTATAGCACACTTTATTCTACTGTTGATGGACATTTCAATTGTTTCTCATTGGGGACTATTGTGAAAAACCCTGCCAGAGGCATCCTAGTAAACATGATTTTGGTGGGCATACGCACTCATTTCTCTTGGACATTTACCAATGAGCAGAACTGATAGGTCACAGGGGAGGCACATGTTTAGCTTTAGTAGATATTGCCCATTTTTTCACTCCTTCCAGCAATTATATGAGAGTTTTAGTTGTTCTACATCCTCATCAACACCCATTATTATCAATCCTTTGATTTTTAGCCCTTCTAATGGGTGTGTATTAGTCTGTTTTCACTCTGCTCATAAAGACAAACCAGAGACTGGGCAATTTACAAAGGAATGAGGTTTGATGGAGAACTCACAGTTCCACGTGGTTGGGGAGGCCTCACAATCATGGAAGAAGGCAAGGAGGAGCTAGTCACATTTTACGTGGATGGTGGCAGGCAAAGAGAGTCTGTACAGGCAAACTCCTGTTTTTAAAGACATCAGATGTCATGAGACTTATTCACTATCATGAGAAGAGCAAAGGAAAGACCCGCCCCGATGATTCAGTCATCTCCCACTGGGTCCCTCCCACAGCCCATGGGAACTATGGGAGATACAAAATGAGATTTGGGTGGGGATACAGAGCCAAACCATATCATTCTGCCCCTGGCCCCTCCCAAATCGCATGTCTTCACATTTCAAAACCAGTCATGCCTTCCCAACATACCCCCAAAGTCTTAACTTGTTTCAGTATTAACACAAAAGTCCACAGTCCAAAGTCTCATCTGAGACAAGGCAAGTCCCTTCCACCTATGAGCCTGTAAAATCAAAAGTGAGCTAGTTACTTCCAAGATACAACAGGGGTACAGGTATTGGGTAAATACAGCCATGCCAAATGGGAGAAATTGGCCAAAACAAAGGCCTCATGCGAGTCCGAAATGCAGTAGGGCAGCCAAATTTTAAAGCTCCAAAATGGTATCCTTTGACGCCATGTGTCAAATCCAGGTCACGCTGATGTAAAAGGTAGGCTCCCACAGCCTTGGGCAGCTCCACCCCTGTGGCTTTGCAGGGTATAGCCCACCTACTGGCTGCTTTCACAGACTGGCATTGAGTGTCTGCAGCTTTTCCAGGCACATGGTGCAAGCTGTCAGTGGATCTACCATCCTGGGGTCTAGAGAATTGTGGCCCTCTTCTCACAGCTTCACTAGGCAGTGCCCCAGAAGGGGACTCTGTGTGGGGCCTCCAACCCCACATTTTCCTTCTGCACTGCCTGAGCAGAGGTTCTTCATGAGGGCCCAACACCTACAGCAAAATTCTGCCTTGGCATCCAGGTGTTTCCATACCTCCTCTGAAATCTGGGCGGAGATTCCCAAACCTTAATTCTTGACTTCTGTGCACCCACGAGCTTAACACCATGTGGAAGCTGCCAAGGTTTGGGGCTTCCACCATCTGAAGCAACAGCTCGAGCTGTACCTTGGCCCCTTTCAGTCATGGCTGGAGTAGCTGGGATGCAGACACCAAGTCCCTAGACTGCACACAGCAAAGGGAGCCTAGGCCCGGCTCACAAAACCATTTTTTCCTTCTAAACCTCCAGGCCTGTGATGGGAGGGGCTGCCACAAAAGTCTCTGACATGCCCTGGAAACATTTTCTTCATTGTCTTGGTGACTAACATTTGGCTTCTCATTATGCAAATTTCTGCCGCCAGCTTGAATTTCTCCTTAAAAAATGGAATTTTCTTTCTTATCACATTGTCAGGCTGCAAATTTTCCAAACTTTTATGCTCTGTGTTCCTTTTAAAACTGAATGCCTTTAACAGAACCCAAGTAACCTCTTGAATGCTTTGCTGCTTAGAAATTTCTTCCACTGGCTGGGCATGGTGGCTCACACCTGTAATCCCAGCACTTTGGGAGGCCAAGGTGGGTGGAATCACCTGAGGTCAGGAGTTACAGACCAGCCTGACCCATATAGTGAAAACCTGTCTCTACTAAAATTATAAAAATTAGCCAGGCATGGTGGCATGTGC
This sequence comes from Theropithecus gelada, assembly GCF_003255815.1. Lineage (NCBI taxonomy): Eukaryota > Metazoa > Chordata > Mammalia > Primates > Cercopithecidae > Theropithecus > Theropithecus gelada. The sequence goes on from NC_037668.1 coordinate 81,689,994, forward strand.
CTGTAGTGCCAGCTACTTGGGAGGCTGAGGCAGGAAAATCACTTGAACCCGGAAGGTGAAGGCTGCAGTGAGCTGAGATCATGCCACTGCACTCCAGCCTGGGTGACAGAGCAAGACTCCCCCTCAAAAAAAAAAAAAAGAAAAAAGAAAAAAAAGAAGAAGAAATTAATTCCACCAGATACCCTAAATAATCTCTCTCAAGTTCAAAGTTTCACAAATCTCTAGGGCAGGGGCAGATGCTGCCAGTCTCTTTGCTAAAGCATAAACAAGAGTCACTTTTGCTCCAGTTCCTAAAAACTTCCTCATTTCCATCTGAGACCACCTCGGCCTGGACTATATCATCCATATCGCTATCAACATTTTGGGCAAAGCCATTCAACAAGTCTCAAGGAAGTTCCAAACTGTCCCACATTTTCCTGTCTTCTTCTGAGCCCTCCAAACTGTTCTAACCCCTGCCTGTTACCCAGTTCCAAAGTCACTTCCACATTTTCGGGTATCTTTTCAGCGCCTCACTCTACTGGTACCAATTTACTGTATTAGGCTGTTTTCATGCTGTTGATAAAGACAAACCCAAGACTGTGCAATTTACAAAGGAAAGAGGCTTAATGGAGAACTCACAGTTCCACGTCGCTGGGGGAGCCTCACAATCATGGCGGAAGGCAAGGAGGAGCAAGTCACATCTTAGGTGGATGGCAGCAGGCAAAGAGAGCTTGAGCGATAAACTCCCATTTTTAAAGCCCTCAGATGTCATGTGACTCATTCACTATCACAAGAATAGCACAGGAAAGATCCACCCCCATGATTCAGTTATCTCCCACTGGGTCCCTCCCATAACACGTGGGAATTATGGGAGCTACAAGATGAGATTTGGGTGGGGACACAGAGCCAACCATATCAGGGTATGTAGTGGTGTCTCATTATATTTTAAGTTTGTATTTTCCTAATAACTAAGGGTGCTTATTTCTCTTACAGGCCATTGAGATAAATTCTTTTGAAGCACCTATTCATCTTTTGCCCATACTGCTTTATGTACTTAGAGGCTATATAAGTTGCATTAACATTTAGAACTGTATCATATTGGCCGGGTGTAGTGGCTCACACCTGTAATCCCAACACTGTGGGAGGCCGAGGCAGAAAGATCACCAGGTCAGGAAATGGAGACCATCCTGGCTAACATGGTGAAACCCCGTCTCTATTAAAAATATAAAAAACAATTAGCTGGGCATGGTGGCGGGCACCAGTAGTCCCAGCTACTCGGGAGGCTGAGGCAGGAGAATGGCGTGAACTTAGGAGGCAGAGCTTGCAGGGAGCCAAGATTGCACCGCTGCACTCCAGCCTGGGTGACAGAGTGAGACTCCGTCTCAACAACAACAACAAAAAGAATTGTATCATATTAAATGAACCTTTTTTTAAAAAAAACTTTTATTATTTTGAGGTGCCCCTATTTATCTCTAGTAAGGCTTTCTGTCTTAAAGTGTACTTTGTCAAAAACTTACATTAGCTATAACAGTTTTCATTTAGTGTTTGCATGTTTATCTTTTCCTATCCTTTTACTTTCAACATATCCATCCTTACAATGAAATCTCTCAGCTATTGTTGAAATCTCTCAGCCTGTTGAACTCTCTGTTATTGTTTGTCTGAAAAAAAGTCTTTATTTCCCCACCATTTTAAAACATTAATGCTGGGTATAAAATTCTAGGTTAGCAGAGTCCTTTCAGCACTGCAAAATGTCCATTTCGTTGTCTTCAGTTGTTTTTATTGAGAATTGCCGCTTATTTGAAAATGGCCTTTTGCCAGGCACGATGCACCTGTAATCCCAGCACTTTGGGAGGCAGAGGTGGGATCACTTGAGCCCAGGAGTTCGAGACCAGCCTGGGCAACATGGTGAGAGTCTGTTCCTATAAAAAATTTAAAAATTAGCCGGGTATGGTGGCACACGCCTATAGTTCCAGCTACTAGGGGGCTGAGGTGAGAGGATTGCTTGAGCCTGGGAGGTCAAGGCTGCAGTGAACCAAGATCTGTCACTGTACTCCAGCCTGGGTGACATAGCGAGACCCTGTCTCAAAAATAAAAGATAAGTGGTCTTTTTTCTCTCTACTTTGAAGTCTTTGTCTTTGGTTTTCAGTGCCTTTACTATGATGTAGTTCAGTGTGGGTTCTTTTTATTTATCTGTTTAGGGCTCATAAAGCTTTTTCAATCTGTGGCTTGATGTCTCAAGTTTGGAAAGTTCTCTGTTTCATATCTTCAAAACTGCTTCTGTTCCATTAGATCTCCCTCTCCTTCCAGGATTCCAGTTACACTTACACATTTTCTCACTGTATCTATTTTAACCTGTCTTCTGCACTTTAATATTTTTGACTTTCAAAGCTCTATTCTGGATAGTTTCTTCTGACCTATCTTCAGCTATGTCTAATCTGCCATTAAACCTACCCATCGACCTCTTATTTTTAGTTATCCTGTTTCTGTTCTAGATTTTCTCCATGGTTCTATCAAATTTCATATAAATGTTTTATAAGTACCTGACCAAAAATTACATAGTATATGTATAGTTTCCAGTTCTCTAATGAATTAGAATTTTTAGTCTCATTGAATACAGCAGTAGTAACTATTTTAATATCTGATAACTCTCTCATGCGGAGTCCCTATGGATCAATCTATTGTCTATTGCTTTTGTTGGTTCTCATTCATGTCGTGCCGTCTCTTCCTGAGCCTATTTTTAAAGGTGTGTAGACACTATATTTGAAAACTTGTTTACAGATATAATTGAGGCCTAGGGTGTTGTGTTCCTCAGAAAGAATTTATTATAGCTTCTGCCAGGGCCTGGAAATACTGGTAAACAGAGATCATCTCAATCCAATTTAATGAGGATTCTCCCTCAACTAGTTTATGGCATCTACTTCCTCTTCATCCTTCCTCCTAAGATGAAGCACTTTGGGGTCCCAACCCAAGGCAAGGGGATTTGCCAGCTCCTCTTTGCAGGCCTTGAATCCCAACTTTTGTCCTCTGTCTTGGGAGGCTCTGGGAACTGCCCCTACTCTCCATCTCGTCCTGATCAACAAAGGTAGGCTTGTAGAAGCTATGTTGGCACACCACGGCCTTGTCCCTCACGCCTAATTAGGCCCTTGGATACTTCATCCATTTGGGCTAATTTCTTTTTTTTTTTTTTTTTTTTTTTTTGAGACGGAGTCTCGTTCTGTCGCCCAGGCTGGAGTGCAGTGGCCGGCTCACTGCAAGCTCCGCCTCCCGGGTTCACGCCATTCTCCTGCCTCAGCCTCCCGAGTAGCTGGGACTACAGGCGCCCGCCACCTCGCCCGGCTAGTTTTTTGTATATTTTAGTAGAGACGGGGTTTCACCGTGTTAGCCAGGATGGTCTCGATCTCCTGACCTCGTGATCCGCCCGTCTCGGCCTCCCAAAGTGCTGGGATTACAGGCTTGAGCCACCGCGCCCGGCCAAGGGCTAATTTCTTTCAATCAGGAATTTGGTTGGTATTCAGAACCAGTTGGTCAGTCTCTATTACATTGTAAACTCGGGAGCTGGATGGAGTGTCAGAAAGCAAGGAGGGAGAATAAAACATATGTGCAGAAAATAGCTGAGAAGGAGACCCTGAGAGCTCTTCAGGTTCTTCCTGGGGTCTGGAATCTATACTTGTGCTCATCAAGACTTTCCTGTGCCCTCAGAATCAACTCTCCTTTCTATGCTTAACCTAATTGAGGTAGAAGTTGTGTCCTTGCAACCAAACATCATAATATAGTTAGGAAGAGACTAGCGTTTAATTTTTTTTGTTTGTTTTAAGACTACACACCACTGTTACTAATGGCTTGAGAGGTAAAAGGATAACCCAATCAACAGTAAACACATCTTCAAACGACTATCAAGGTAAAAGTCTGATTTAGAGATCACCTTCCATTGTTTCTCCGCCAGGCATTCTATGGGACTTCCAGAACCACTTTACCACCAGAATCACTTATAAGGCACACTCAAAATCTGGTAAAATACATGTGAGCAGGGAGAGCATGAGCACTTGAGGGCGGTCCAGCCACACAGCTCTGCAAAATGAGGTGGGTGACAAAGTGGGCTAGCACCAGGACATCTAAGGACATGCTATGGTTAATGATAATGATGGTTAAGTTCATTCTAAATAGGACTAAATGGGAAGTTTGCCAAAAAGGAAGAAATTCAGGTAAAGGGACCACGCACCAGCACACAATAGTGTGAAAAGGCAACCCATGTCATGTCACCTGCTGCAACTTCAAGATAAGTATCTGAACACCTGAGCATTGCTCAGCATTCCTGCATTACCTAGAGATTTAACTGTACTCTTCAAGCTTTTCAGTAACTGAATCAGATGGAAGAACTCTACAGCAAATGATAGTTCATATTGCTTCAGACACTCATCTGAGAGAACACATTAGCAATCCACTAGAACAGTGGTTCTCCAAGTATGGTCTCAGGACGAGCAGCGTCAGCATCACCTGGTGATGTGCTAGAAATGCAAATTACTGGGCCCCACCCTAGACTCACTGAATCAGAAACTCTAGGCCGGGTACAGTGGCTCACACCGGTAATCCCAGCACTTTGGGAGGCTGAGGTGGGTGGATTGCTTAAGCCCAGGAGTTTGATACCAGCCTGGGCAATAGTGGGACCTTGTGTCTACAAAAAATAGAGAATATGGCCAGGCGTGGTGGTGTGCAGTATGATCCTAGCTACTTGGGAGGCTGATGTGGGAGGATTGCTTGAGCCTGAGAGGTCAAGGCTGCAGTGGGCCAGGATCATGTACGTCACTGCACTCCAGCCTGGGTGATAGAGAACAAGACCCTGTGGAAGGATAGAAGGAAGGAAAAGAAACTCTGGAGGTGGGGACAGTGAATCTGTTTTAATAAGCTCCTCAAGAGATTCTGATACATGCTAAAGTCTGATCTAGAATAAACCCTTCTCACAATGTGATTCTGCTTAGACTTTTATTAAAAACTAGATCTCTTGGGAACCAGCTCAGACCTCTTTTTTTTTTTTGAGACGGAGTCTGGCTCTGTTGCCTAGGCTGGAGTGCAGTGGCCGGATCTCAGCTCACTGCAAGCCCCGCCTCCCGGGTTCACGCCATTCTCCTGCCTCAGCCTCCCGAGTAGCTGGGACTACAGGCGCCCGCCACCTTGCCCGGCTAATTTTTTTTTGTATTTTAGTAGAGACGGGGTTTCACCGTGTTAGCCAGGATGGTCTCGATCTCCTGACCTCGTGATCCGCCCGTCTCGGCCTCCCAAAGTGCTGGGATTACAGGCTTGAGCCACCGCGCCCGGCCCAGCTCAGACCTCTTGAAGCAAAATCTGCAGTGTCGTGGAGCCCAGATTCCACACAGCTACTAAGCACTCCTGGTGATTCTGATGCACAGCAGGTTTCAAATACCACCCATTAGATTATAAACTCCTCGAGAGCAGGGACTGTCTTGTTCAGTTTACTTCTAATTGTTGTGCCGTAAGAGACACTCAGTGAAGGTTTGTGAATGATAGCTAGTTCCACATCAACTTGCCCATCATGACAGCAATTTGTGCCAAGGCTGCTTAGGAGCATGGCAGAACTGTAGAGGTATGTGTTTATCCATCCCCTTTCTTGCCCTAATAAAGATTTTGCTTACTTAAAAACGGTCAGCAGCTTGTTAAGCATAGCTGGATTGTTAACTGATGAATGAAAGTCATCTTTGTTTTAAGCGATCTGGTTGTAAAGAAAGATAACTATGGGTTGGGACAGCTAGAGGTAGTTTGAGGTACCTCAACTATCTAGCGGTGAAGTTCAGATTAATTTAAGTAACGTTGACAGACGTAACTGTTAGCCTAGGGGAATACGATTCGTTTGGAAACGCTATTTTGGCAAGAAAAGAAACTTCTGTTAAGAGATGGCTTTCAGCACCTTCACCCTTTGTTTAGTTTTGTCAGCCAAGACAAGAAGAAATGAGACTTTCTGAATTCAGGCTCCTTAGAGTTACCACGAAACCCACCAAATCAGTCTAAGCTAAGGGCAAAAGCTGACTTCTCAAAAAGTTCAGCTCTTTTAGGTTTTATAAGCAACAACTCTGAGACTAAACTGAAATGATTAAGGAAGCATCACCACCACCACCCCCGCCCAGAAATTAAATAATTGACCTTACAGACACACATATTTCAATTAATGTTCCATTTTTTAAAATCACCAATTTATTTTTCTACCCAATCCAGTATCAATGATATACAAAAGGATATAAACAGACTATCATGAATATTTATAAGATGACACACCAAACAATTACCAAGGAACAAATCCTGCAAAATAACAAATTGTTGCTTATCCATGTCCACTCAACTGTACAAGGTTTATTTCTAGGACAATTTCCCAGTTCTCTGGGAAAGAAGTTCTGTGGATTTATACCTTCCATAAGGGTCAAGCAAACATGCTAAGAGCTGATACCATCATGTTTTTATACTAGCAGCCGAGAAAGGTTTTTGAAGAACACTCTCTTTCAGACCAATGTTACAGCATCAGTGGGCTCACAGACAGGATGTGACTTCATCAGAGGAAATGCTTCTCTCCTCTTGGTCTCCCTAAGGTCCTCCTCCTAGTACGCAGGAGGAGCTCCCCATAATAACACCCTAGTTCCAACAGATGGTGTGTAGATTATCCACACACAATGGGAAAAAGAAAACCCCCTTACCTACTAAATAGAATACAGATCTGGGGAGGCAGTTTCCAGATCTTCAACAGGCAGACATTATGCGGCCTGTATTTAGTACACAGCATATTCTCTTGAGAGAAAACATGAATGAACATTCTCAGAAACATTCACATTGCTCATCAAATGTAGTTTTACCCAAAGTATATAGGAAATGGCAAAAACCTAAACCTAGCTGGACATTTTATACAAGGAAGTCAAAGTTCAAAGGAATCATCCTATCTTTATTCTCAGAAATCCAATGGGTTGAATACCACAGTTCTTCTTTAATGGAAGCAGAAGATTCGAGTCCTTGTCTCCCAAAATGCCTCAGCCAGGGTCAGCACAGAGAGTGGAATATAAAAAGCTTAATTGTGTTAATACATGGAATACAACAGTTCTCAGTCAACCTAGCCACAGTTTTCTGTCTTGGCCATCTACAAGAAATGACTACATTTGAAATTCAACTTTCACATTCAACAAAAGAAATCAATTCAGCTTCAGACACAAAGCAAAGCCAAAAACAAAAAACAAATGGCAATAGCCTACATATCTAAACACTTGACAATCGGGGAACTGTCCCACAGAGATACGCTCAAGGCCAGTAGCACCCATTTATAATTTGGCATGTACTGGTTGAAGGGGCAACAGGACCCAGAGCTAAAATATTCAATTATAAAGATATAATAATACATTGATGAATCAGACAAAAATAGACATATATGATACCACATTAAAGATTCATATACAATACTGTGCTGACTTTAAAGAAAATATTTTGGGACACTAGAAGGAAAAGAATTACAAAGGAGCATTTCAGTCCAAAGCTAGTCCAGTGAATATCTATGACTAGGATTTCCAATCTTTGATCTCCAAAGAAGCTGATCTAATAAATTCTAACAATACTTCGTTCACATTTGGGACACACAGCATACTTCCAAGTACAGTAATCCCTCTGACGTTTTGGTTTCACTTGCTATTTGATGACTAAGTTGTTTCTGACTATAAAGATCTTCCTATTTTAATTCGCCATTTAACACTACAGAGGCTGCTCCCTTTGAGAGACCAGACAAGTTTCACAGAATTTGATCTAATGAAGATGAATGGTGGGGAAAAAGGGAACATTTCCTGGGTTTTTTTGCAAACCTTTTTCTCTTGCTTGAAAAACTCTGCAATCACTTAATGTTTTGTTCTGGAAAAAGAAAGCAAAACTAGCTGGGCAAATACCCATACATTAATACTCGGTGTTTACTAGCATGATACAAAATAAATTCATAGATGTCAGTCAATTGTTTCTTCAAGATCAAATGTGAATTTTTAATCTTGTAACTTAAGAACTGAGTTTTTCCACATTCCTTTATATAGAGTTAGCATCTGTAAACTGAGACCCTTTTTTGGGTAATCATACAAATTTAATTTGTCCCTGGAAACAAAAACACAACCTAACAGATTAACAAAATATGTCCTTTAGACAATATTTTTTCCGTGAATTTTGCTGCACTGTTACCATTTTTATCCTTCAGTAAATGAAACTACACTTAAAAAGTTTATGTATTTTGAGTTTACAAAGAGCTAAACTCTTAATTAAGAAGACTATGAAGTCAACCTATACTCATTTCAGAACTGGCTTCCCTCTTTTCAAAAGTAAATTCTAAAAGTTTTTTAGTTATTATTACTAAGTTATATGAGCTAGAGACATTTCGACTGCCTTCAATGCTTCTGTAAAATTGAATAAAGATTTTATTATACCACACACACAAAAAGCAATTGGTACAGAAAAGGCAGTTTTCAGTTATTCTGTTGAGAATTTCTTTCCATGATTTCTCCCATTAAAGTATAGTTTTCAAAGCAACCACCACGACAAAGGAAGCATCTAATTAGTCCGTTTTCTTCTGATCCAAGAATGCTGAACATTTACTGTCCCATCTGTAGTTGTATCAGCAGTGTAATGAACACAGTTTATATTACTTAACTATTCTTTGAACTCCAAGAACTGTTGAAGTCTTTTCTGATGTTCTGCAGATGCTTGCACAGCACTAAATGAAACATAAATTCAAAGCATAAGCTTTATTTTACATTAAGCATATTAAGTGAACCACAGAGCACAGAGTCAATATTTTTCAAAACAATTAAAAATGAATAGAAATCTTCACTTCTTTAGTATTTCTGAAAAAGCTGGATGAAAAGTCTTTTTAATCTAATGAAGAGGAGGGCTTGTATTCAGTAATGGCATGCTTCTATCTTCTAAAAGACCAAAGCAAATTAAGACTGACAAGTGAAGGCATTGACTTTAACCTGCTCTGCGATGGAACCTGCTGTGCAGAGTTCCAGGCCTTGCAGTAGATTTTCTGGATTTTATTATTTTATTTAAACCAGATTCCAACATTATCTTTGAGCTGCAGAGTATCTGAACTGCCTTCAATACAAAATCCTTTAAACTTAAATGTTTGGTTAAAACACAATAGATTCCATTAATTACTTTCAAAGGTAACAGCTTGGTGGTTTAGATTTACTTCTCCCTTTGAACATAAGTTATGTTTTAGATGGGAACACTGAGTTCTCTCTCCACCCTCACCATCACAAAAATATATTACCTTGACAAAATTAGGGCAAATATATACTGAAACTAGTATAACACTTCCTCTTAAGCTTTTGGGCAAAAATGGAATATAATGAAAGATTCCGGTTTTCTAGTTCTTGAATAGGTCACCGCTTTTTAAAGTGCCAAAACAGTCTTATTTTAATAATTTTGTTATGAATCGTCCTAAAATGTCTTATAGACATCTTTGCTTTCTTGAACCATGTACCCTCTAATTGAACCATTTCAAGTATTTTACTGCACAAAGATGCCCTCTCGGTGCTAGTGAGGCTGTCTTCTCTAATTTAATGGCTCTGAAACTCTCTCAAACACCAAATCTGTGACTTTTCCATGACATTGCTCTCTGCTAGCAGGTAGTAAAGTGTCCCTTACAATTTACTGTTAGTACTCCTGACTCTAGTAGCAATCTCTGCTCCTCAAATAAATTTTCATATGGGCCAGACATGGTGGCTCACACCTGTAATCCCAACATTTTGGGAGGCTCAGGCAGGAGAACTGCTTGAGCTCAGGAGTTTGAGGCTGCAGTGAACTATGCTATGATCCTGTCACTGCACTATAGCCTGGGCAACAGAGCAAGACTCGGACTCAAAAGAAAATTTTTTTGATATGTTATAGGCTGGAAAACCAGAATTAAATTAGCCTAAATTAGGAGTAAATGGGAGGTGGCAGGGAATGGGGAGATGTAGGTCAAAGGATAGAAAGTTGCACACATGGCCAGGCGCGGTGGCTCACGCCTGTAATCCCAGCACTTTGGGAGGCCGAGGCGGGCGGATCACAAGGTCAGGAGATCGAGACCACAGTGACAACCCGTCTCTACTAAAAATACAAAAAATTTGCCGGGCGCGGTGGTGGGCGGCTATAATCCCAGCTACTCGGGAGGCTGAGGCAGGAGAATGGCATGAACCCGGGAGGCGGAGCTTGCAGTGAGCCGAGATCACGCCACTGCACTCCAGCCTGGGCGGCAGAGCGAGACTCCATCTCAAAAAAAAAAAAAAAAAAAAAGAAAGTTGCACACATGTAGGATGAACAAGTCTAGAGACCTAATGTATAACATGAGGACTATGGCTAACAAAATTGTATTGTACTAGGTTTTTTGTTAAATAAGCAGATTTTAGCTGCCCTTGACATACACACAAGAAAGTAACTATGTGAGATGACAGACATGTTAATTTACTTCACAACAGTAAACATTTTATATGTAAACCCCATGTTATAAATCTCAAATATACACAATACAATTTATCTTTTAAAAAATGAGTAAATAGTGTTGAATGAATGTGTCCAATGAGTAGCCTGTGTTTGTTAGTTGATTTTCAGACCTCAAGAGCTAACTTCATTTATACCTAGTTCTCAGAGGTAGAGCTTTGAATAGTGAATAATCAGGTATTATACAGTAATAAGTATCACGATAATGCAGACTGCACAGTGGGCTTTACCTATGTATGATCCATTTTATCTTTACTAACAACAAATGAAACCAAGTGGGTGTGAGAACGTTCCCTTTCATGGGGACATAAGCTGTATCAGAAAAATTCAGCAGTTAGGGGAAACACCAGTCTATTGGTTAGGAGTACAGACACTATAGACAGAACCCTAGGGTTAGGAAGATTTGCATCTGAATCCTGGTTCTGCAACTCACTACCTGCATAATCTTGGGTAAGTTACTTAAAACACTAGGAAACTTGCTCACAATCACAGATAGCCAATGATGTAAGCAGACAGAAATCCAGATATTTTAACTCCAGATCTAACATTCTTTTCACTACATTTGTACAAATAGCCTCCACTGATTTTATCAACTTTGACGCATATATAAAATATGGCTCTTTTCAGAGAAAAGAAACTAAGGCAGAATTTCCTTCGCACAATTTTTATTTTATTTGTTTATTTATTTATTTATTTTTGAGGCAGGGTCTTGCTCTGTTGCCCAGGCTGGAGTGCAATGGTGCAATATTGGCTCACTGCAACCTCCACTTCCCGGGGTTCAAGTGATTCTCCTGTGTCAGCCTCTGGAGTAGGTGGGATTATAGTTGCCTGCTGCCACACTCAGCTAATTTTTGTATTTTTGGTAGAGAAGGGGTTTCATCATGTTGGCCAGGCTGTTCTCAAACTCCTGACCTCGGATAATCTGCCCACCTCGGCCTCCCAAAGTGCTGGGATTACAGCCGTGAGCCACTGCGCCCGGCCTATTCTCATAATTTTTAATCAGTCATCTATATCTCTTTTTTTTTTCTTTGAGACAGAGTCTCACTCTGTTGCCCAGGCTGGAGTACAGTGGCAGGATCTCAGCTCACTGCTACCTCCACCTCCTGGGTGCAAGCGATTCTCATGCCTCAGCTTCCTGAGTACCTGAGATTTCAGGTGAGCACCACCACACCCAGCTAATTTTTGTATTTTTAGTAGAGATGGGGTTCACCATGTTGGCCAGGCTAGTCTCAAACTCCTGACCTCAGGTGATCTGCCCACCTCGGCCTCCCAAAGAGGTGGGATAACAGGCATGGACCACTGTGCCTGGCCTATAGCTCTTTCTCATCTAATAAATCCCTATGCTCCCCTTTTCTTCTTGTCGTTTTTCCCCCAGGGCAATGTTACAGTCCTGCTATTTATCCAGCCACTGATTAAGCTGGCTAAAGCTGGCAGGAACTTCAAATTAATCTCGCATACAATGTCCCCCCTGCCTGGCCATGAGCACAGTCAGGCAAGGTCTACGGGTATGCCCTTCTCCTTGCTTTTGTTCCATCATTAATATACGTCATATTTATTTCATTCTTTACATTCATCAGTATTTTCTGAATGTGTCCTACATATTAATTTATATCTTGGAGGCAGTCTAGTGTTGTAGATAAAGATGAAAGATTTTTAAGAGTAAGAAAGACCTGATTTCAGGTTCATGTTTGACATGCACTAGATTGTGCTATCAGGCAAGTTTTAACATCTCTGTGCCTCAGTTTTCATATCTGTACAATTATGATAATTTCTACACTTCACAGGGTATTTGAAAAGAGTAAATGAAAAAACAAAGTTCTAAGTGAATTGTCGAATAGCATTATCTGATAAAACTTTCTAGAATTAGGGAAAGATTTTATACTTCTGTTATCCAATACATTAGCTACTAAACATATGTAGTTATTAAGTACTTCAAATGTGGCTAGGGTGACTGACAAATTGAATTTTTAACTTTACTTAACTTTAATTTAAATTGGAAGTCTTAAACTATTCATTGATTGCAAACAAAAACAACAGAGCAATCTCTCGTGTCTTCTAAAGTTCATTTATAATTATGATAAATATAAATATAGTTTAGTTACTAAGCTAGTATCCCTCATCCTGCCTAGCTAGATCATTTCACAAGAGGAAAGCAGTAAACATCAATAAAACTAAATATAAACAGGCTTGGCATTTGTGGTTTTCTCTCTGGTTCTGCTTCTCAAGGTGTTGTGATCTGTCGGTGTTTTTCCAGCATGAATCACAAAGCACCAGGGATTCATTTCTGGAATACTTTGCTCACCCCAAGTCTTCAGTTTGCTGACCAAGATATAACAACAGAATTGTTTTAATACACTTTTCTGGAAAGGTATCTGGATTTTCTGCCCTTTTTTCTCCCTTAAGGATCTTTTGGTAATTAAAATATATATATATAATTAAATTTGCTGCATTTATAACTTTCTGTCCTCTTTTGTCCGTTTGAAAGAAATCCCCAAAGCTTTAGGATGGGCCAAATAGTAAAATATAAATATTAAGTCCATATCCAAGCTGTAAGTTCCCAATGAGAATCATCGAGGTCCCAAGAGAACACTTTCAACACACGAGCCTCATCATTCCCACACCTGTTTCTAAGGAAAGTTCCCCAGAAGGGGTCTCATCATGGATCAAAACAGGTAAACTTACTTCAGATGTTCACCAAATGTAGTAGTTATTCGATAGATGGCAGTTTTTAGTGATGCTCTGAATGCAAATCTTAATGTTTTATATGAAGTATCCACAAGGCTTCCTGAAATTCGGGGTGGTTTACTGGAAGCATGAGGAAGCTTAAAGTACTTGTCGACTGCCTACACCAAGAAAGAAAACACGTCAGTTTAGATTATAGAGAAAGTCAACCTAGGCCATGTGCTGTGGCTCCCATGTGTAATCCCAACACTTTGGAAGGATGAGGCGGGAGGACTGCTTGAGCCCAGGAGTTCCACCGTACTCCAGCCTGGGCAACAGAGATCCTGTCTCAAAAAAATTAAATTAAATTAAATTAAAAATTAAAAAGAAAAAAGTCACTTTAGTCCAAAGAATTAAGATTTGAGATAGATACAAATGGATATATACAGAGAGATATATACATATCTATAGATATGCTATAACACATTTCTTATTGTAGATCACAGTCAAAATAGTTTTCATAAACAATGCAATACGGAAGCTCAGCTACTATGACAGCTACCAGGCCCCCCACAAATCCAGACTTGACCTCAGAAACGAAGCTATCATTCAATAGCCTTGAAAATGCAAAGCCTGAAGCCAAACACCAATGTCCTACTCTGCTTATGATGTGTGACAGGCAGGAGGAGCTTTATTAAAAGACCTCAGCAAAAAAAAAAAGACCAAACTTTACACTTTACAGAAATAGCTATTCACTAAACAGTTTATCTTCCTTTTCAATTCAAATAAGGCATTTATGAGCAATGACAGATGATACTGTTACATCATGAGGTCCCCATGGAAAAATAAACTGACAAGATATAACGGTATAAGCATACTATTTATAGTTATGAATGTAACCACCAAAAGAACTGAAAACAAAAATAATTAAAATTATGTTTGCCATCATGTTCTTAATTTCAAGAGCTCTTTAACATCATCTGTTCTTTTTTAATAGCATCCTATTTTTGTTTCACAGATGCAATATCCTTTATTTCTGAGGATTCTGATAGCTTTTTTGTTTTTTAGTTTCTTCCAAGCTGATTTTCCCCCTTTGCTCCTTTTAGTCTCTAACTTCTGCATGAGAGACTTTCCTCAGAAATCTAGCGATCCTCGCTCACAAATGCAAGTGGGACCTGCTAAAGAGCTGAGCACCAATTATAAGTGCATGACTGGGAATTACAGACAAGGGGCTTCACAGTGGGTCATCTGCAGGGAATTTTGCAGGGTGAACCTTCAACTCAGTCACGTTACGTCTTTCTTCTTGGACTGGTCAGAGTGCCCAAAGAAAGTTTTCTAGTATCCTGACTACAGGGCCTGGCCCCAATGTTCTGAAGCCAAGAGGACACCAGGGCTTCTGAACTCATCCCTCTTCTTTAGTACAGCACCCACAACTCCCCCAGACTGGGTGTTCTACTCTCTCTTAAAGGATAAACCTCAGACGACAGTGGAGGAGGAGCAATTACTCCACAGCATAGGATCTAGGGATCTAACTAATTTTCATACAGCTCTCACCCAAACCTCTTTATTTTGGCTACCTGTCCCTTCACCCTTGGTTCTTGAGTTACTTGTGCTTCTCCCACCACCAATTTGAAATCTGCCTCTGGAATCTGCTAAGTTAGCTATCTCAACCATCTGCTTTCCAGCTTTGAAAGTTTTGTTGCTATTATGTCCTCTCCTGTTTATGGTTTTATGTATTATAAAATACCTTTTCTATAGTTTAGTAGAGTTTTGGGGAAGGAACAAAATTTGATGCATGTGTTCAGTCTGCCACAGTAACTTCAGTGTTATTTAATATTTCACTGAATTTCACTGAATTTAGTGCTATTTAAGTATTTCACTGAATTTCAACTACTACCTAAAATTATCTCAAGCATGTTCTAGTCTTGGGAAACATTTTTAAAGTTGATAGTAGAAAAAATAAATGATTGGACTCAGAGTTATCGTGGCAGATTGAACAAATGCATCAAATTTTGTTCCATCATAATGGAAAAGTTATATTCTTTTCAATTTTCTTGCAAACGTCCTGATTAACCCTCAGTATACCAAGAAAAACAGTCATCATCATTACTGCCTGGGTCCTATGAATACTTTATATCGGTAGTCTAAAATCATTTTACAAACAATTTACAGATGACAAGGTAATGTAAAATAACATCATAAAACTTTAAATAAGAAGACCAGGCACAATGGCTCACACTTGTAATCCCAGTACTTTGGGAGGCTGAGGCGGGAGGATTGCTTGAAGCCAGGAGTTCTAGACCAGCCTGGGCAACATAGAAAGATTCTGTCACTACAAAAAATTTAAAAATTAGCTGGATGTGGTCCAACACCTGTAGTCACAACTACTCGGGAGACTGAGGTGGGTGCGAGGATTACTTGAGCCCAAGGGTTCAAGGTTACAGTGAACCATGATCATGTCACTGTATTCTAGCCTGGGCAACAGAGCAATACTCTGTCTCTAAAAAAATAAATAAATAAAACAAAATAAAAATGAAAATAAGAATATAAACATGGCAAATCCAAATTTTTATTCCGTATTTTCTAGGTTTTGAAGGTATACACACCTGAAATGAGCAATGTCCTTTGAATGCAACCAGCTGTTCACCAGCTATTATGCATAAATCTGGAATACATCCATCTTGTAAATACTAATTCCAAATTTAAGCTGTATCTCTAATAGGTTCTAGCTCATCAATACTGCTGGTTCTTTTTCTTGTATTTGCACCATCAAAATGCAGTACCTTAAAAAACTTTAGACAACTCATAATTTTGCTGAACAAAGAAGTACAGCCATTTTTTTTGCACCTTAATTGCAAAACATTTTCTTTTTCTTTCTTTTTATTTTTGAGACAGAGTATCGCTCTGACGCCCAGGTTGGAGTACAGTAGTGCGATCTCGGCTCACTGCAACCTCTGCCTCCAAGGTTCAAGCGATTCTCCTGCCTCAACCTCCCAAGTAGCTGGGATTACAGGCGCCCGCAACCACACCCACCTAATTTTTTCATTTCTTGTTTTTTGGTTTTTTTTTTTTTTGAGACAGAGTCTTGCTCTGTTGCCCAGACTGTAGTGCAGTGGCACGATCTTGGCTCACTGCAAGCTCCGCCTCCCAGGTTCACACCATTCTCCTGCCTCAGCCTCCCGAGTAGCTGGGACTACAGGCATCCGCCACCACGCCCGGCTAATTTTTTGTATTTTTAGTAGAGACGGGGTTTCACTGTGTTAGCCAGGATGGTCTCAATCTCCTGACCTCATGATCCGCCCGCCTCAGCATCCCAAAGTGCTGGGATTACAGGTGTGAGTCCCGCGCCCGGCCATTTTTTCATATTTTTAGTAGAGACAGGGTTTCACCATATTGGCCAGGCTGGTTTCGAACTCCTGACCTCAAGTGATCCGCCCACCTCAGCCTCCCAAAGTGCTGGGATTACAGGCATGAGTCACCACACCCAGCTGCAAAACATTTTCATTCTTAGGTTTATAAATACAAATTCAAATGATCAATTCCAGTGGCTTTTTTTCTTTGATATCACCTATTGCCTTCTTATCTTTGTATACACACACCCACCTTCAGCACCTATCCCCTTACAAATTGTATAAAGTAAATTTTGGCACACAAATACAACAGAAAATGAAGGAACACTGGTCATGTGTACTCTTAGCAAAATGAGAGATTTAAGTTCTTATTATAAAATACTGTGGGATGAAGTCTTTCCTGTTGAATGACTTACTAGATAAGCATACCATACCAGATACATTTCCTTTCTCTCCTTAAAAACATATTGTTCTGTAATCCTTAGGTTTCAGGAAAACATATCTAGAATACATCAACTGAAGGTTCACAGTCTGAAATTCCTCTTTTTTTTTTTTTTTTTTATGAGACGGAGTCTCACTCTGTCATCCTGGCTGGAGTGCAATAACTAATGATCTCAGCGCACTGCAACCTCTGCCTCCCTGGTTCAAGCAATCCTCCCACCTCAGCCTCCCTAGTAGCTAGGATTAGCAGGCATGCGCCACCATGCCCAGCTAATTTACTGCTATTTTTAGTAGAGACAGGGGTCTCACCATGTTGGCCAGGCTGCTCTCGAAGTCCTGACCTCAAGTGATCTGCCCTCCCCGGTTTCCCAAAGTGCTGGGATTACGTGAGCTACTGCGCCCAGTCCCGAAATTCCTCTTGTATTTCACCATCATCATTAAAGTCTAGAGCTATGCTGTCCAATATGGCAACCACTAGCCATATGTAGCTATTGAGCACCTGAAATGTGGCAGGTCTGAACTGAGATATGCTACAAAGTGAAAAATAAACACCAGATTTCTAAGAATTAGCATGTAAAAATGGATATAAAAGATCTCATTGGTAATTTTATCTTGATTACATGATAAAATGATACTACCTTAAATACTGGTTTAAATAAACTGTACTATTAATGTCACCTGTATTTTGCCAATTTATCTACCAGAAAATACAAGAGTACATAGGTGACTGCATTTTATTTCTATTGGACAGAACTGGTCTAGAGTGCTGCTATCTGTCTCTCTGCATTTGTCTTCCAATGTGTCTCAGTAATTGTTTTATTGGCAATTTTCTTCCCTTTACCATTGTGGACAGAAAATTTAAAAATTATGAATTATCAATTGTATTCAGTGAAAGCTTTAAAAAAGACTACAAAGATGTGTGTCTAGACTTTTTATATAGCTTTTCATGAAAAATCATGCAATACTACATGATTTTATCATTCTTCTGTTTTCATATTAGTCTTTTTTACAACATAATAACTAAAGAGTAATGATAAAATAATTCCTAGGATAATCGACAGCAAATTGTTACGAGATAGTGAAAATGTACAATCACTAGATCTATAATATACCTTAGATTTTGAAAGGGCCCAACAGACCTATATGGATAATTGCAAGAGAATATATTTTGTTGATTTTTTTTTTTTTTTTTTGCTTTTTTAGACAGGGTCTCACTCTGTTGCCCAGGCTGGAGTGCAATAGTGCAATCATACCTCACTGTAGTCTCAAATTCAAGCAATCCTCCTGTCTCAGCCTCCTCACTATTAGAGGCTACAGGTGCACACCACAGCACCCAGCTAATTTTTTTAAAACCTTTTATAGAGACAGGATATCGCTTTGTTGACCGAGCTGGTCTTGAACTCCTGGCTTCAAGCAATCCTCCCACCTCAGCCTCTCAAAGTGCTGGGATTACAAATGTGAGCCATCACACCCAACCCTGTTGAATTTTTTAAATAAGTAATTGCTCTCTTTGTTCTGTACAAGACCTCTAAGAAAGAATAAAGGTCCTAAAATAGCAATCTTTATAAGTAGTTAGAAATGCTCAAAAAAGAAATGCAAAAAATCAATTAGGTCCAACACACCCTAATGGTATAAGCATTAAATTAAGAAGGAAAATCTCAGTTTAGAGTAAATGTGTCCTTAACCCCTCTCTTATTCTCACTAATCTCACACTAGCCACATTTGTAACAAAAGATAAGCAGGCCTCAGGTTTAGAGACCTCAGCAAATAAGAGTATCAAGCTAGAATTTAAAATCATTAACTTTTCTCACTTTAATTGCCTTATCCTTAATTCTGATATCAAAAAGCACTGAAAACAAAAAAATTTCTGTAACCTTATTTTTTCTTTGTGAGACAGGGTCTCATTCTGTTGCCCAGGCTGGAGTGTAGTGGTATGACCACAGCTCACTGAGCTTTGACCTCCCAGGCTCAAGTGATCCTCCCCGCTCAGCCCCCAAGTAGCCGAGACTATAGGCTTGTGCACCTCCCCACCTAAATTTTGTTGTTGCTGTTGTTGGAGACAGGATTTCACCATATTGACCAAGGGCTCAAGCAATCCATCAGCCTTGGCCTTCCAAAGTGCTGGGATTACATGTGTGTGCCACCATGCCCAGACAATCTTTTTTTTTAAAGTGATATGATGTTGTAACAAAAGATGTAAATCTTTTGGTGGCAAAGCTGACCTGACCTGGACTCATCTGGCAGTAAAACATGACCTGTGCTGACACAGGCTATTTACAGTCTTCATCCCACTTTACCCTACTTAATCTGAATATTCAGAGAGTTAACTGGAGAAAAGCATTAATGTATCTGATTAAGGGGATTCTACCTCAGATACCAAAAGGAATGTAATATAGTATATGATATATATATACACACACTATGTCACATTTTTAAAATTAAAAAACATCTGAATTCTGAAATATATGTTAGGGTTTGAGATAAAGGACTATAGACCCATATTCTATTTGTAGCAAGTCAAACTAGTTTTCCTTTACAATAGTCATAAAATTTCCTTTTAAATAAATTTATGTTTAAAATAAATGACTTAGCTGGGCGTGGTGGCTCACGCCTGTAATCCCAACACTTTGGGAGGCCAAGGCAGGAGGATCGCTTGAGCCTAGGAGTTGGAGACCAGCTTGGGCAACAAAGGGAGACCCTATCTCTTTATTAAAAAAAAAAAAAAAAGAATAAATGAATGACTTAAAACACTAAGTAGATAAAAGCTCAGGGAAATAAGATATGACTAAATGACAACAGTATGTGATAATATAGTTATGACAAAAATTATGAAGATAACATATGAATGGTTTAAACTGGGTATCTGACACTATGTCTGCTAGATTGCTTGCTAATAGTATTGACAGCAATACTTTTTTTTAAACCTTTCTTTTAATCTGAAAGATGTTTTCTCCTGTATAAGAATTATCATGTGGCTGGATGCAGTGGCTCATGCCTATAATCTCAACACTTTAGGAGGCCGAGGCAGGCAGATCGCTTGAGCTCATGAGTTCAAGAGCAGCCTGGGCAATATGGCAAAACCCTGTCTCTACTAAAAGTACAAAAAACTAGTTGGGCATAGTGGTGCATGCCTGTGGTCCCAGCTACTTGGGAGGCTGAGGTGGGAGGATCACTTAAGCCCAGCGTGTGAAGTTGCAGTGACCAGTCTGGGTGACAGAGCAAGACTCTGTCACGCAAAAAAAAAAAGTCATGCAGCATAGGAAAAATGACAACAAAGTAATAAGAGCTAACCTTTACTAAGCACCTATTATGGGTCATACATGCCAAGGGCTTTACAGAGATAATCTCATTTATTCTTCACAACCCTATGAGTTAGCTAGCTACCATTATCATCATTCCCATCTTCCAGATACAAAAACTGATGTTTAGTGATCGCCATATTTATTGGTTCTATACTTTTTGTTTCTGTTTTTACATTTTATGCTTTCTGAAATGAAGATATATGTTCCAATTAATGGCATCTTAGATTCGAAGAAATATAATAAATGTTATTTTCCAACTAGGAAACAGTAGAAGCTGGAATTCAGACACAAGTCAGTCTGACTCCAGATCTCACACTTTGACATATCTGCCATACTGCCATTCTATTGTAAAAAAGGAGGTTAAGAAATGCAAACCTCTGCCAAGCTCTCCCAAAGGTAATCTAAAAGGGTGGCCTGCGAAGGACTTCGGGTTCAAAACCCTAGTTTCTAATTTTGACTCAACCATTTACTAGGTACAATCATGAATAAGTTGTACTCACACAGAAAACAGTTTCTGAAAGAGACTTCAGGATGCAAAATAAGCCTTCTTTTAACCTCACAGGGTTTTACAAAAAAAAATTTTTAAACAATTTCTTTTGGAATACTATGCAAATGTTAGGTAAAGCAGCATAGGACTTTACAGAAACCAAGAATAGACTCTGACTGGTACAATGTTGGTCAAGGGTATCTGGGCCTTCAAATCCATAGCTCTGGCCCTCAAGAATATTCCTTTCTTTCCCCCATTCCTCCTTCCAACCCCTACATTCTCCAGGAGCCATTAATTATCTCACCTCTCTATCCCCTACTTGCAAGACTAGCTCAGATTCACCTGTCATATGTTCTCTGATCATCCTGCATTTCTTTTTTTCTTTTTTTGAGACAGAGTTTTGTTCTTGTTGCCCAGGCTTAAGAGCAATGGCACAATTGCAGCTCACTGCAACCTCTGCCTCCCAGGTTCAAGCGATTCTCCCACTTCAGCCTCCCAAGTAGCTAGGATTATAGGCGTCCACCATCACGCCCGGCTAATCTTTTGTATTTTTAGTAGAGACAGGGTTTCACCATGTTGGCCAGGCTGGTCTCAAACTCCTGACCTCAGGTGATCCACCCGCCTCAGCCTCCCAAAGTCCTGGGATTACAGGCGTGAGCCACCGTGCCCAGCCTCATCCTGCATTTCTCTGCACAGTGGCACTGACTACAACTGTAGTTCTTTGTATGATTATCTGTTTTATATCCTGGAAGCTCCTGGAGGGCAGGAACCCTGTCTTTTTCCATTCTGTATCGTATCACATGCTAACTGCTTGATAATTAAATAGTTGCTGGAGGGATGGATCTGTGAATGGCATAAAGGTAAACATCAATATTCCAAGTACATCAAAATTTGACCTTCAAATGATGAGGCAAAAAAATATAATAGATAGGGCTGATCAACTTCATCAGGATGACATCGGCCTTTCCACAGAAACCAAGGCTATCTAAAGAATGTAAAACATATTTTAAAGATGAAAAGGTTCTGGAGATGGATGGTGCTGATGACTGCATAACAATGTGAATATATTCAATGTCATAGAACCATACACTAAAAAATAGATTAAAAATTGTCATTTTTATGTTATGTATATTTTACTAAGTTTAATTTTTTTTTTTTCCTAAAGACAGGGTCTCACTCTGTTGCCCAGCCTGGAGTACAGTCACATAACTCACTGCAGCCTCAAATTCCTGAGCTTACATGATCTTTTAGCCCCAGCCTCCCAAGTAGCTGGAACTATAGGCTAGCATCATCACACCCGGCTAATTTTTAAAGTTTTTTTATAGATACTGTCTCACTATGTTGCCCTGGCTGGTCTTGAATTCCTGACCTCAAGCTATCCTCCTGCCTCATAGCCTCCCAAAACGCTGGGATTACAGTCATGAGCCAACGCATTTAGCCAAAAAATTTTAATTATAAAATATGTCATTTTGGTTCCTAATATTTTGTATGTAAGCACCCTTTTTAAAAACAACAATAAAATCCTGTGGACTTCCGGAGGTTAATACTTGCTGTCCATCCACTGATAAAGGAAATAACTACTATGAATTCAGCAATGTTTTCAAATGAATTTGTATTTTAATTAACCAAAACAGCATGTAAAAACATCTGAGAAAACAGCTGCAAACATGTTGGAGAAATGGTAATCATTCAAATGAAAGTATGTATGTCCCTTATAATAACTGTGATCTCCAGGATGGTCTGGCCATTGGCAGAAACCACTGAGCTAGCTAGCATTTCCATCACTCTACTCCTTGCCCTCTAAATAGTTTGAAGAGTGAAAGGCTCCCCTTCCCTTTCACATTTTGCCTTTAATGATTCAGTGAAATGGCTGATGTTATTGATACTGAAAAGTAAAACAAAAGGATAGAACAGTTCCACACAATTGTTCCTTAGTAACACCCAGAAGCCAGTAATGTACAACTTGCCTTAAATTACAGAGATACTTAGAACTTACTGTCTTCACTTTGATCCCTTCTAGACCAAAGAACAGAAAGCCAAAAATATATAACAGGGATCATATGAGTCACATCACATTCCTGCCTCTCAAAACAAAAAGATGGTTTGGGAGCATTTTAATCAACCCATTGCATCAGAATTGTCACTAAATTTAAGCCCCAAAACAGAAGCCTTTGTCCACTGAACCAGCAATGACACAATCCAGCAGCCATCCAACAAGCATTAAATAAGTGCCTGTCATTTGCCAGCTACTATATCAGATGATGGGAATAGACGTAAGACAAAGTCCCCACCTCTACTCTGGCTAATATGAAGAGGAGACAATAAAAGTCAATAAAGACAATAAAGTATTGAGGGGGGAGTTATAGAGTAGAGTCAGACCAAAGGAGAAAAATATGTTCTAGACAAAAAAGGAAAAAAAAGGCAGCATGTGCAGAGTTAGAGTCAAGTTAAGAAAAGAAGATATATTTGGTGGGAGGCAGAGACTGAATAGTCTATGGTGGTTATAAGAGCAGAGGACTCATGGGAATAGCAGAGTGGCTGGAATCAGAGCATGAAGTAACTCAGTTGAGAGTCTATAGGGGCAAGAGGATGTAATAATTCAGGACAAAAATGCCAAGATCCTGAAGCAAGGCAGGAGGGATCGGCAAGAGAATGGGTGGATAGTGGAACTGCCACATGGGTGCAGCTCAAGGACATGGGGACAAAGGAGTTGAAGGAATTGGTAATAAAGTGGTTGAAATAATAGACTACAAGGTCCAAACTGGATACAGAAAGGCATATACGTAGTCAGGAGGGAGCTGAAAGACAAAGAACATGGGGAAAAGGAACTGGAAATCCTGGTAGGATCAAAGAAACTGTAAGAAGCAGCAAGGACATGAAAGGGCTGCGCCTGGAGCAAGGGCTCTTACACTGGGTCCATAGACCTAAGGGAAAAATTCCGGGGGTACAAACTTGAATTACACATTTATCTTTACTAAGATCTAATTAAAATCCAGCATTTCCTTCAACTATGAATGTAAGCAACAAATCGTAGTAGCATTAGCAATTCCTGTGACTTTGTCACCAACAGAAATCACCAATATCTCCATATCTCAATACAATTGTTACAGTTATCCTGAAATACCATTCATCCTATCCCTACCTCAAAATAAGTTACTGGACTCACTGACAGATCTTGTTATGTAATGCAATAATTAAAAACCACATATTACTGTATCATAAATTTAACATCTTGATAATTATATTTCAATATAACTGATTTTCTTTCTAATCCTAAGCACTTTATGCATTTAAGAATATGATTCCGACAAGAAGTTCATGGGCTTCAACAGACTGCCAAAGGAATCCTTGGAACAAAAACATTTAAGGACTCTAGCTTACAGGGTAGAATCCTGGAGTTTCAAGCTCTGGCGGTGGAGTATTCAGGGGATAATTGGGCCTAGGTGATAGTTGTGGGTTGAGAGGGTATACAAATGGGTAGTGAAGAGGAGGAAGTCAAAGAATTGTGCAGACAGGGTGTCGGGCAGATTACCCACACAGACTCTGTATTACTCATTACAATCAACCTCAGAATGTAGAGTGGAAAAAAAAAAAAAAGACTGTGAGGCAGTTTGCAAAATCTGATGATGGCAGAGCATGACCAAAAGGTTGACCATGATGTGGTTTAAGGGAAAATAGACATTATAAGCCCACATAAGGAGGAGTTTTATACTGAGAAGCTAAGTATCAGGTCACTGGTCCTGTTCTCTTTGTTCTACCTTTTCTCAACATCCAAAAATATGCTTCTTTGCCTTGTTCTACTCTACCCCTCCAAAGTATCCTCCAAAGTATTCTCCATTCCAACTCCCCTGTTTCTAAGTAAACAGGGCCTGCTATGACTTAAATTTGTCACTCAAAAAGGATGTGCTAGAAACTTAATCCCCAATGCACCAGTGTTGAGAGGTGGGGCCTAATGGGAGGTGTTTAGGTCAGGAGGACTCCACTCTCAAGAATGAGTTAATGCAGATTATAGAGACCATCCTGGCTAACACAGTGAAACCTTGTTTCTACTAAAAAAACAAAAATTAGCTGGGCATAGTGGCGGGTGCCTGTAGTCCCAGCTACTGGGGAGGTTGAGGCAGGAGAATGGTGTGATCCCCAGGAGGCGGAGCTTGCAGTGAGCTGAGATCGCACCACTGCACTCCAGCCTGGACAACACAGCAAGACTCCATCTCAAAAAAAAAAAAAGAAAAAAATACATAAATCAGTTGGGCATAGTGGCATGCACCTGTACTCCCAGCTACTCAGGAGGCTGAGGCAGGAGAATCACTTGAACCCAGGATACGGCGGTGGCAGTGAGCTGAGATCACACCACTGCACTCCAGCCTGGGCAACAGAGCAGAGATTCTGTCTCAACAAAAAAAAAAGCGGGGAAGGGATGTGGATCTGTAGCTTCTTCCCAGGTCTACTGCACTGCTAATGCCCTGCAATCAGACTGGGCTCTAGTCTCAGCTCTGCCACCTAGGAGATTGTGTGTGAGATCTGAGGTAAGTTGCTGCACTATTAAGCCTCCCTCATCTATTAAAAAAAGGGTGAAAACACTTCCACCTTGCTGACTTCACAAGACAGTTATAAAGATCAAATAATAATGATATCAAATTACTCTCTAGACTATAAGCACTGTACCATTATTGTTATTTTAACTATACTGAGAGAGTGAAAAAAAATAATGTTATGAGCATCAAAGATATGCCCAAATCATGGTCATCCTATTGTGCAGTCAGAAAAACCAAATACTCGAAGCTGCAGGGAATTACTAGGAAACTATTTATTTACAGAAAGGTACTTGGGAAAGAGTACAAATAATAAAACTATCCATGTAGACACACACATCTCAAGTAACACACATGAGAAAGTACTCACAAAAAGTGCTCAAAGCAAAAAAATCACTGGTTTTGATGGATAAGATTTTCTAATAGGTAAAATTTGAGTTTTAAAGAAAGAAATGGAGAAGCATATTTTCTCTTCGTTATCTTTTATTTTTTTAAGACAGGGTCTCACTCTGTCACCCAGGCTGGAGTGCAATGGCGTAATTTTGGCTCATTGCAACCTCTACCTCCCGGGTTCAAGAGATTCTCCCCCGTCAGCCTCATAAGTAGCTGAGACTACAGGTGCACACCACCACACTCCGTGAATTTTTTAAAAATTTTTTGTAGAGACGGAGTTTCATCATGTTGCCCAAGCTTCTCTTCATATCTTAAATGGTTTCCCAAGACCAAAAGATGCCCCAGTTTTATCATTTTATCATTTAAGCCTAGTTCAATTCCACTTCCTCCAGAAGGCCTACTATATCCACCAGATGCCTTTTTTTGTGTGTGTGTGAGACAAGGTCTCGCTTTGTGGTCCAGGCTGGAGTGCAGTGGCACGATCTCCACTCACTATAACCTCCGCCTCCTGAGTTCAAGCAATTCTCCTGCCTCAGCCTCTCGAGTAGCTGGGACTACAGGCTCACACCACTGTGCCTAGCTAATTTTTCTATTTTTTTTTTTGTAGAGATAGGGTTTCACCTTGTTGCCCAGACTGGTCTTGAACTCCTGAGCTCAGATGATCTGCCCCTCTTAGCCTCCCAAAGTGCTGGGATTATAGGTACAAGCCACTGCACCTGGCCTCCAGATGCTATCTCTACATGCCTCTAGCACTTAGTGTTTACAGCTGTCATGTGACATAAGGTGACATAAAAAGTACCAAGCAACATGAAGTTAGAAAAAGAAGCCTGCTGCAAAGCAGAAAGCATGTGTTTTATTTTTTGCCCTTCTTTAAGTCTAGGACCAAGAAAACCTATTAGTTAAAACTAGCCATCAAGCCTGGTGATAGGCATCTATTGGCCTCAGCTCTTGAGCCTCAACCCAAAAGGGCACTTTATCTGTATGGGTCATTTAATTACAGGTCACTTTCGGTAGCTACAAATTGTGTAAGGATTCACTTTTGTCAGTGAACAGAAGTCTAGTATTTTAAACAATGTGTTTAATACCAGGGGCATACCCTACAGGTTTAGTATACTTTCTTTTTCTGTTTCTGTAAAATGTTATATGCAGATTAAAAGTTTTCTCTTCCTAAACTTTTAGTTTTGTTTTTTAAAACAGAGACAGGGTCTCGCTCTGTTACCCAGGCTGTAATGCAGTGGTGGAATCGTAGCTCACTGTAGCCTCAAACTCCTGGCTCCAATGATTCTCTCATCTCGGGCTCCTGAGTAGCTGGGACTACAGGCATACACCACTATGGCTAGCTAATTTTTTATTTTTTGTAAAAACTGAGTCTTGCCATGTTGCTTAGGCTGATCTCAAACTCTCAACCTCAAGTGACCCTCCAGCCTCAGCCTCCCAAAGCACTAGGATTATAAGCATGAGCCACACCGGCCTCTTTTCTGTCTTTTAGATTGTAATTTCCTGAGGGCGAAAAAGTACATTATTTTAACTTCCAACATGTTCTGTCACTCGATAAATGTGATATATAGGAAACAAGCAAAGCACTGGGTGGGAGGGGAAGATGATCTCTACCCCCTCCCAACCCACAGATTGCTTACCTCTTGCAGCGTCAACAAAGTATTAAGGATAGCTGGTAGTGTAGTCTGGACAACTCCAAATCTATCCTCTGTAAATGATGCTGCTACTAAGTGCGACAGACCTCAAGGGAAAAAAGAAAAAAAGGTTAAAAGTAAATCAAAATTAGGCAAAACTATTTGAAATACATCTATTTTAGGAAGGATTAATATTCTGAATATAAAAAGAAATAACGGCTGGGCATGGTGCCTCACACCTGTAATCCTAACACTCTGGGAGGCTGAGGTGGGCAGATCGCTGAAACCCAGGAGTTCAAGACAAGCCTGGGCAACATGGTGAAACCCCTTCTCTACAAAAAATACAAAATTAGCCAGGTGTGGCACCACAAACCTATAGTCCCAGCTACTCGGGAGGCTGAGGTGGGAGGATTACTTGAGCCCAGGAGGCAGAGGTCGAAGTTAGCAAAGATCACACCACTGCACTCCAGCCTGGGCAACAGAGAGGGACTGTCTCGAAAATAAAAAGTAAAAATAAAGAAATAAATAAATAAACAAATAAACAGAGGAACAATTCAATAGAAAAATGGGCAAAAAAATCGGAATAGGCACTGAAAAAAGTACTCAACTGCATTAGTTATGAATAAAATAACAGTCTCTGGCTTTACATTCTATTAGGAAGAAAATTTTAAAAATAATATAGTGTTGGGTAATGATATGTGCCAGGAAAAAAAAAAAAAAACCATGTGGTAAGGGCATACGGTTTATGAGGACGATACTTTTCAGAGAATGGTCAGCAAAGGCCTCTGAGCATCATTTAAGCACTGAGAAGGCTGTATCTATATGATGAAAAGAAACAGCTCTTTAATAACTAAGTTTTCATAATTAACATAAGTTAACATAAGTTAAAAACAATCTATCTGTTGCACTTTTTTGAAGTAGAGAAAGATATAAAAGAATCCAGGCTTGACAGCCTGGGCAACATAGCAAGACCCTGTCTCTTTAGCTGGGTGTGGTGGCATGCACCTGTAGTCCAAACTACTCAGGAGGCTGAGGGAGGAGGATTGCATGAGCCCAGGAGTTCAAGGTTGCAGTGAGCTATGATCATGCCATTGAACTCCATCTTGGGAGACACAGCAAGACTCCATCTCTTAAAACAAACAAACAAAAAAGACTAAGTGTGGTGGCTCACACCTGTAATCTCAGCACTTTGGGAGGTCAAGGCAGGAAGATGACTTGAGCCCAGGAGTTCGAGGCCAGACTGGATAATCTCGTCTCTATAAAAAAAATTTTTTTTTTTTTTTTTGAGAAGGAGTTGCGCTCTGTTACCCAGGCTAGAGTGCAGTGGCATGATACCGACTCACTGCAGCCTCCACCTCCCAGGTTCAAGTGACTCCCCAGCCTCAGCCGCCCGAGTAGCTGGGATTACAGGCACATGCCAGCATGCCTGGCTAATTTTTGTGTTGTTAGTAGGGAAGGGGTTTCACCATGCTGGCCACGCTGGTCTCGAACTTCTGACCTCAGGTGATCCGCCTGCCTCGGCCTCTCCAAAGTGCTGGGATTACAGGCGTGAGACACTGCAACTGGTCCAGATTTTTTTTTTTTTTTTTTTTTTTTTTGAGACAGAGTCTTGCTCTGTCGCCCAGGCTGGAGTGCAGTGGCCGGATCTCAGCTCACTGCAAGCTCCGCCTCCTGGGTTTACGCCATTCTCCTGCCTCAGCCTCCTGAGTAGCTGGGACTACAGGCGCCCGCCACCTCGGCCGGCTAGTTTTTTGTATTTTTTAGTAGAGACGGGGGTTTCACCGTGTTAGCCAGGATGGTCTCGATCTCCTGACCTCGTGATCCACCTGTCTCAGCCTCCCAAAGTGCTGGGATTACAGGCTTCAGCCACCGCACCCGGCCCAAAAAATTTTTTTAAAACAAAAATTAACAGGGCGTGGTGGTGTGCAACCGTGGCCCCAGTTACTCAGGAGGCTGAGGTGGATTGCTTGAGCCCAGGAGGTGGAGGATACAGTGAGCCGCATTCATACCACTACACTTGAGCCTGGACCAGAGCAAAACCCTGTCTCAAAAAAAAAAAAAAAGAACCCAGGCTCAGTTTCTCTGCTTACATACAAGAAAAAATTGTGCCCAAATCGACGTACGCCTAAATATATTTTTCAAAATGATCTACATAAAACAAAGATATAAAAACGAATCTGTACATTCAAAGACTGAGATCAAGGACCAGAACTGACCTTTCATCTTTCATGGATGATACTTCAATATTTAACTGACAGTTAAAATCACAGTTACAGTTCACAGCCAATGCTTACCTTCTAATGCCCAAATATGCATTTGGGCATCTGAAAAAACAGCCTGAATGGAGGCCTCTGGGTGCTACAAATAAAAACAAAAACATTTAAGTGAGTTCCCCTGAAAACTCCATTATTTCCTTTAATTAAATATGTAGACTATAAAATAAAAAATTCACAGCTGCCTCTCAAGAATTAAAATTTAAAATAAATTATTTTATATTTAACTTGGTAATTACTCATTTAATACAACAAAGCATTCTACCATCAACTCATTGTGTGGCTCTTGCCAAGTCTCTAAATCTCTGTGCCTCAGTTTCTAATTTAAAGTTACATATACTCAAACCACCTCGGAGGATTAGCACAAAGATCACTTAAGTGAATGGTTACAGAAACTCTTTTTAAAAAACTTGGCAGGGGCCGGGCACGGTGGCTTAGGCCTGTAATCCCACAACTTTGGGAGGCCAAGGCAGGTGGATCACAAGGTCAGGAGTTCGAGACCAGCCTGGCCAACATAGCGAAACCCCCGTCTCTACTAAAAATACAAAAAATTAGCTGGGCATGATGGCAGGCACCAGTAATTCCACCTACTCAGGAGGCTGAGGCAGGAGAATCGCTTGAACCCGGGAGGTGGAGGCTGCAGTGAGCTGAGATAGCGCCATTGCACTCTAGCCTGGGCAACAAGAGTGAAATTCCATCTCAAAAAAAAAAAGAAAAAGAAAAAGAAAAAGAAAAAAACTTAGCTGGGTGCAGTGGCTCATGCCTGTAATCCTAGCACTTTGGGAGGCCAAGGTGGGTAGATCATTTGAGGTCAGGAGTTTGAGACCAGCCTGGCCAACATGCTGAAACCCCATCTCTACTAAAAATACAAAAATTAGCTACGTGTGGTGGCATGCGTCTGTAGTCCCAGCTATTTGGGAGGCTGAGGCAGGAGAATTGCTCGAATCCAGACAGTTGAGATTGCAGCGAGCCAAGATCACACCAGTGCATTCCAGCCTGGGATGGCCAGACGTGGTGGCTCACGCATGTAATCACAGCATTTTGGGAAGCCGAGGTGGGTGGATCACCTGAGTCAGGAGTTCGAGACCAGCCTGGCCAACACGGTGAAACCCTGTCTCTACTAAAAATACAAAAATTAGCTGGGCGTGGTGGCACATGCCTGTAGTCCCAGCTACTTGGGAGGCTGAGGCAGGAGAATCGCTTGAACCTGGGAAGCGGCAGTTGTAGTGAGCTGAGATCACGCCATTGCATTCCAGCCTAGGCGACAAGAGCGAAACTCCATCTCAAAAAAAAAAAAAAACACAAATAAATAAATAATAAAAATAAATAAATTGGTCAGGCGCAGTGGCTCACGTCGGTAATCCCAGCACTTTGGGAGGCCAAGGAGGGCCAATAACCTGGGGTCAGGAGTTTGAGATCAGCCTGGCCAACATGGTAAAACTCCATCTCTACTAAAAATACAAAAAATTAGCCCACGTGGTGGCGCATGCCTGTAGTCCTGGATACTTGGGAGGCTGCAGTGGGAGAACCGCTTGCACCCGGGAGGCAAAGGTTGCAGTGAGTCAAGATCGCGCCACTGCACTCCAGCCTGGGCGACAGAACAAGACTTCATCTCAAAAAAAAAAAAACTAAAATAAAGACAACAACAACAAAACTGCCTACTTGTTATCGCTCTTAAATTGTCTACCTTCAACCCCACTCAAAGAAAAACCACCTAACCTTCGTTTAAAAAATGTTTTTATTTGTACAAATCATGGAGTACATGTGAAATTTCGTTACATGTATATAATGCATGACGATCAAGTCACGGCATTTTGGGTATCCATCACCTGAGTATAATACGTTTTTGTGAACTGTAATCATCCTACTCTGGTATCAAACACTGGATTTATTCCTTCTATCTATCTGTGTATTTATACCTTTTAACCTACTTCTCTCCACCCTCCTCCTACCCTCTACCCATCCTTCCCAGTCTCTGTTATCTTTCCATTCTACTCCCATGTCATCAAATTTTTTAGCTTCCATATGTAAGAATATGCAATATTTATCTTTCTGTGCCTCACTTATTTCACTTAAGATTATGATGTCCAGCCAGGCGCAGTGGTTCACACCTTTAATCCCAGCACTTTGGGAGGCCGAGGCAGGAGGATCATGATGTCAGAAGATCGAGACCATCCTGGCTAACATGGTGAAACCCTATCTCTACTAAAAATACAAAAAATTAGCCAGGGGTGGTGGCGGGCGCCTGTAGTCCCAGCTACTTGGGAGGCTGAGGCAGGAGAATGGAGTGAACCCAGGAGGCGGAGCTTGCAGTGAGCCAAGATCACGCCACTGCACTCCAGCCTGGGCGACACAGCAAGACTCCATCTCAAAAAAAAAAAAAAAAAGATTATGATGTCCAATTCTATCCATGTTGCTACAAATGACATGATTTCACGCTGCCTAACTTTCTTTAACATACCACTATGGAATGGGGTGGAACAATTTGTCCATTTTAACAAATGCTGTCGGCCGGGCGCGGTGGCTCAAGCCTGTAATCCCAGCACTTTGGGAGGCCGAGACGGGCGGATCACGAGGTCAGGAGATCGAGACCATCCTGGCTAACATGGTGAAACCCCGTCTCTACTAAAAAATACAAAAAACTAGCCGGGCGCAGTGGCGGGCGCCTGTAGTCCCAGCTACTCGGAAGGCTGAGGCAGGAGAATGGCGTGAACCCGGGAGGCGGAGCTTGCAGTGAGCAGAGATCCGGCCACTGCACTCCAGCCTGGGCGGCAGAGCGAGACTCCGTCTCAAAAAAAAAAAAAAAAAAAAACAAAAAAAAACAAATGCTGTCTTTGGTTATTTACCCAATGAAGCCTATTGAGTACCACATAACAAGCCTATTAAGTTACATTTTTTAACATCAAATAGCAGCACTGTCTATAATTTATCACATAATAGATCCACTTGCAAAACTGGGATCAAAATTAGCCTTTCACTTTCAAGAAAACAGGAGATCTTGGTCACCATGTGGTCTGCCACTTACTGTCTCTGTGCCTTAGGCTAGCTACCTGACTCCTCTGAGCCCACCATCACACCTGGCTACTTTTTATCTGTAAAATGAATACATATCTCTTTTTTTTTTTTTTTTTTTTTTTTTTTGAGACGAAGTCTTGCTCTGTCGCCCGGGCTGGAGTGCAGTGGCCGGATCTCGGCTCACTGCAAGCTCTGCCTCCCAGGTTTACGCCATTCTCCTGCCTCAGCCTCCTGTGTAGCTGGGACTACAGGTGCCCGCCACCTCGCCCAGCTAGTTTTTTGTATTTTTTAGTAGAGACGGGGTTTCACCATGTTAGCCAGGATGGTCTCGATCTCCTGACCTCGTGATCCGCCCGTCTCGGCCTCCCAAAGTGCTGGGATTACAGGCTTGAGCCACCGCGCCCGGCATGAATACATATCTCACAGGAATGCTGTTAGAATTAAATGAGGGAACTGAAGCGAAAACAGAGTATGGCACACATAAGACACTCACGGTGAGTTATTTTCTCCTTCTTTTAAAATCAAGCACTGAAGTAAAACTTCAGACAAACTCTCTTCCTTTTGGTGGAAGACAAGACACCTTCCTCTAATGGGTAGCCCAGAGTGGATTATTTTTTGGTAAAGGTTAATGGCTAGTTGGGTGGATCGTCCCTTCCACCATAGTGGAAAAGCAGTTTCAAGCCCCTGAAATGACTGTGTTATGTGTTATCTATACTCTATCAGGGTTGCTTAGACCTTTTTCCACCAGAGTATGACTCCCAAATAATAAATATAACAGATGCCAATATAAATTTTCACTTGAAAGTATTAATGGAGTGAGTGTGACATTAGATAATACTGCAATATCTGCAGAAAGAGAGGCTAGATTTTAAAAACTAAAAAAAAAATTCTTTCTCCTACATAAGGGCAAAGGTTTTGCACATCAAACGATTAAAGACACAATAGCCATAGCCAGCAAAAACAGGAATGAATCTTTAGCTTCTACAACTAAGATTTTCTCTCCTGTGGCAGCTGGAACAGCGGATACACAAGTTGGGGAGTCATTTCATGTGTGGTCTGAATTATAACTTTTTATTCATCATAAATTTAACACCTGTGATATCATCATCTCTCTTTTGAACACCAAACTGGTCACAAAGATGCTTGTAGGACATGAGTCAAGAAGCACCAGATAGTCACACAAATTTGTTCACTTTGTGAAGATCCAGACAGCAGGAAGGGGTCCATGTTGCCTATCAACACAAAGCTGCCAGCAGCCAAGAGACTCGAGAGGCAACTAGACAGTCAAGCTTCGGAAGCCACTGAAGTGAGATGTGTGTCTAGGGCAACTATTGTTAAAACGGAGGTTCAGTGAAGCACTATGCAAAGCTGCCTGGCTTGATAGGATTAAGCTATAAAATATTTACAAGTCAGATCCTATCTGCTACTTTATTTCATATTTCATTTCCTCCCTCCCCATTCCTAACGCTATAACCACATATTCTTACCTTACTGAAAAAATACATTATCAGCACCCGTTTTGACAAGAAATTCTTAACCTGAGTTGGAAAAAAGGAAGAATTAACACATTTACCTTTTAAATTCTATTCTAATATAACACATTTCCTAGTTCTTCCAGACACTAACTTAAATAAAAAAATGAAACACTTCACATCTTGTGGGCAAAGAATAATAATACTTAGATACGCCATGTAACTAAATACCTTTGTACTATAAATTAGATAACCAAGATGAGCCAACTAACCTAAACTGTATTCCCATGTATACACATTTAACCCCCAAATTAGAGGCCTGACATTAAAAAAAAAAAAAAAAATTCTAAGTGATTTTGTTGAAATTTTTTTCTTTTTATTTCAGAAACAGGGTCTCACTTTGTCACCCAGGCTGGAGTGCAGTTATATGATCACAGCTTACTGCCACCTCAAATTCCTGGGCTCAACAGATTGTCCCACCTCAGCCTCCTGGGTAGCTGGGACTACAGGCATACCACCATGCCTAGTTAATTTTTAAATGTTTTTGTACAGACAGGGTCTCACCATCTTGCCCAGGCTGGTCTCAAACTCCTGGGCTCAAGCAGTCCTCTCACCTCAGCCTCCCAAAGTGCTAGGATTACAGACTGGAGATATTTTTCAAGGCCATATTATTTCTCAATTCTCTATAACTGTCCTGCCCTTTAACCTCTTAATACCCCAAAAAAGAGTATGTTTCTCTCACAGGGAAAAAAAAATCTTGTTTTTTGAGACAGGGTCTCACTCTATCACCCAGGCTGGAGTGCAGTGGCATATTCATAGCTCACTGCAACCTCTGCTTTCTGGGCTCAGGTGATTCTCCTACCTTAGCCTCCCAAGTAGCTAGGACTACAGGAATGCACCACCACGCCCAGCTAATTCTTGTAGTTTTAGTAGAGATGGAGTTTTGCCATGTTGCCCATGCTGGTCTCAAATTCCCGGGCTCAAGCAATGCTCCCACTTTGGCATTGCAAAGTGCTGAGATTACAGGAAAAAAAATATCTTAAGACACAAAGTACTTTTCTACTAGTTGACAATCCCGGGGGAAAAATGTTCTTAGTATCAGCTAAAAGCTAATCGAACTAACTTAAAAGTGAATCTGCTCCTACCATACTCTCACCCAAAGCTGCATGACTAGTCAGAAGGCTGCAGTAAGCAGCACATGTCTGGTTGGGTAAAAGTGACACGGCAGTACTAATGGCATATAGAGCCATATGGGATCCTGAAGTTTATAAGATGCTTTTAACCATTAATTCCCTATTAATAAAGTCATTCCATCAGCAAACATGTTATAATTTCTCCCGACTGGGCGTGGTGG
Source organism: Theropithecus gelada (assembly GCF_003255815.1). Lineage (NCBI taxonomy): Eukaryota > Metazoa > Chordata > Mammalia > Primates > Cercopithecidae > Theropithecus > Theropithecus gelada. Next base: position 81,725,384 of record NC_037668.1, read on the forward strand.
CTCGCCCCTGTAATTCCAACACTTTATGAGGCTCGGGCAGGATGACTGCTTGAGGCCAAGAGTTTGAGATCAGCCTGGGCAACATAGCAAGACTGTGTCTCTACAAAAAACAAAAATTAAAAAAATTAGCCAGGCATGGTGGCATGCACCTGTAGTCCCAGCTACTCAGGAGGCTGAGGTGGGAAGATCACTTGAGCCTGGGAGTTCAAGGCTGCAGTGTAGCCATGACCATACCACTGCACTCCAGCCTGAGCAACAGACAGACCAAGAACCCATCTCAAAATTTTTAAAAAGTTCCTTGACCCCTCAATTCCTCGCAGCTATTGCCCCATTTTTCTGCTCCACTTACAACAAATTCCTTGAAAAATGTGGCTTTTCTTGTGGTCTCCAATTCATCTACCAATCTCTCCTGAACTCATGCATTTTGGCTTTTGTCTGCACTACTCCAGCCAACAGCTCTTGTCAAGGACTCAGTGACCTCCACATTTCTAGCTCAACAGTTAATTCTTAGCTCCCGCCCAGGCTACCCATCAGCAGCATCTGACACTTGCACCTCCTCCTCCTTGAAACTCTTTCTTTCCTTGGTTTTCTACCCACCTCAGAGGCTGCTCCTCAGTCTCCATGCTATTCTTCATCTCCCAGACCTTTAGTCATTGGAGGGCCCCTTTCTTCGATATCTCTTTTCTTCTGTATTTCATTCAAGAGTTTGCATCGAGTCTCATGGCTTTGAATACTATCTATACTCTAAAAACTTCCAAAGTTACATTTCTAGTCCACAACTTTCCCCTACACTACTGCTATATGCCTAATTTCTTACTCGGTATTTTCACCTGGTTGTCTCATAGGCATCTCAAAATTGGCATCTCCAAAATCAAACTCCTGATTTCCCTCCCCTCACCTCTATCAAATTTCCTTCTCCAGAAAGATCAGTAAATTCCAACTCAATAAATTGCAACTATATGATTCCAGATCTTCAGGCCAAAATCTTTAACAGTTAACACTATTTCTAGTATACACCACAACCAAACCATAAGCTAATCCTATTCCATCTACTTTAAAATACATACCTAGACTTTGACCACATCTTACAGCCCCCACCACAACCACTCTGCTCACAGATACCACCATCTCCCACTAGATTACTGCAACAGCCTTAACTGGGCTTCCACACCTATCTTGCAAGAGTTTAGTGCCAACACAGCCCCTAGAGTAGCACTTTCAAAATGTAAGTTACATCATATCATTCTTGTGGGCAAGACCACACAGTGGCTTTCCATCCCACTCAGAGATGAAGCCAGTCTTTACTACAGCCGATGGACCCAGTGAGCCCTGGGTGTCTGTTACATTTCTGATCTTATCACCCACTTACCACTCTCCTCTCACTTACTCTGCTCCAGCCACACTGGTATCCACATTGTTCTTCACACAAGCCAAGTCCATTCCCATCTCAGATCCATTGGGCTGCTCCCTGCTCTCCCTTCAGGTCTCTGATCAATCATTGCCTTATCAGTGAGACTTCCCCTTATCACTCCACATAAAATGATACCCACTCCCCTAGGAACTCTCTGTCTTCCTTGCTCTATTTTTCTAGATAAGACTTAAGACATTTCAAATGGGCCGGGCGCGGTGGCTCAAGCCTGTAATCCCAGCACTTTGGGAGGCCGAGACAGGCGGATCACGAGGTCAGGAGATCGAGACCATCCTGGCTAACACAGTGAAACCCCGTCTCTACTAAAAATACAAAAAATTAGCCGGGCGTAGTGGCGGCGCCTGTAGTCCCAGCTACTCGGGAGGCTGAGGCAGGAGAATGGCGTAAACCCGGGAGGCGGAGCTTGCAGTGAGCCGAGATCGCGCCACTGCACTCCAGCCTGGGGGCGACAGAGCGAGACTCCGCCTCAAAAAAAAAAAAAAAAAAGACATTTCAAATGTCTTCCTTCTTATGCATATTTTCCATATCTTGAATATGACCTATTGAGATGCATCTTACAGTCAATAATAGCATGTCATGGTTTAAGGTATCATTTTTTTCTTAATAGTACATAAGTCTTACAATTAATGATATTTTATATTTCAGAGAAACAGAATATAACACATTTGCTTATTCACTGATTTCCCCTCACTCGAATGTAAATATTACATGGGCAAGGACTCTGTTTTGTTTGCTTTTTTCCCAGTGCCTAAAAGCATACCTTGGATATACAAAGAACTCAAATATTTCTTACATGAAATAATTCACAGATTATCAGGTTAAGCCATATGAAATTACAATGTGTATAGCTCAAACCAGTCAAATACTGGCTGTTTCATTTGAGTCAACTTAATACATGAAGCATCAAGAGAAAAGCCCTTATCATTCCTGATGACTTACTCATATGAGATCCCTAATGTTCTCAATTTTACATGCAAATATACATCCTATAACCATATCATCCTACCTGTTCACGTTTATTCTGAATCCATGAATAAATCACACTGGGCTGTCTCGTTGTCTTACCCTCAGCACTAATAGAGGTAGATGGAGAAGGATTAGAAAATTCAGTCATTTGCTGATCTATTTTTAAAAAAGAAAAGGCAAGATAAGAACTTAGGCTGTCTGATACTCTGCAACTATGACATTTAAAATCTTAGAAAATATATAATTCTCACCAGAAGCTGATGTCCATAATCTTGGCCCCCTTCTTATTAGCTGAGGACTTTGTGGTGACCCATAGCAAGTGTTTACATCAAAAATTCCAGCCATCCGATTCATTACACTAGAGCCAAATGGGGTCCCAAGGGGACTCACAACATCAGGTGTAGACAATTTTGAAGAAAACAGTGATGTTTTAACTAATGGTGGCACTGAAGGCCGAAGCATCTGGCTAGATTTTGGTGTCTGAAAAGTAGTTTCTTCTGTAAAAGAACAGATCCAGTGCTGAAGAGGCAATCTGATCCAAGCGGGCTAGAAGCAATGCTTTCAAATTTTACACATACCAAATTTTCGTGTAACACATTTACCCAAAGCTCAGTAGATTGTTTCCATTTAGGATTACAGTCTCAAGATTCAGATTTTACTACTGCAATTCAAGCTCCACTCAAAGAGCTTTATACATCTTCTTCTATCAGACTGATATAGTCTCTCTTGTTTTTTTTCCCCCTCCATGAACATCTTCATCTTCAAGGTCAGTTTATCTAACTTTAAGCAATTTTGAATGAACTCATCAATTCACATTTTATTTCTAATTGGCAACTTTAATTACTGCATTAGAATCCATCCAGTTTTACTGCATTACTATTTTAAGTATTACTTGACTGAACAAACAAATCTATATTGTGAACATATACAGGAAAAAAATATTAACCTTACCCCATTTTCTCCAAAGTTTTTTCCTTTCCTTTCCTTTTTCTTTTTCTTTTCTTTTATTTGAGTCAGGATCTTGCTCTGTAGCCCAGACGCAGTGCAGTGGTGTAATCTCAGCTCACTGCAGCCTCAAATTCCAGGGCTCCAGCGATCCTGCCACCTCAGCTTCCTGAGTAGCTAGGACTACAGGCACACGCTGCCATGCCTGGCTAATTTTTTAACTTTTTGTAGAGACAGTTTCGCCATGTTTCTCAGGTTGGTCTTGAACTCCTAGGCTCAAGGAATCCTCCTGCACTGGCCTCCCCAAATGCTAGAATTACAGGCATGAGCCACCACACCTGGCCTGAAAGTTCTTTCAAGTTAACAAAAGTCACACCAAAGGATAATTTGCCCAGAATATCTATAAATCTGATCTGTAAACAACTTTTTCAAAAGTCATCTTATGATTCTCCAATTTAGTAATAGAGTCTGTTATACAAAAACAAAGGAACTTTTCTTGCCACTCCAGCACAAACCACAAAAACAAATACACTGCATTAGGATTCCGATTCCATCTTCTTTTTTTTTTTTTTGAGATGGAGTCTCACTCTGTGGCCAGGCTGGAGTGCCGTGGGTGGCACAATCTTGGCTCACTGCAACTTCCGACTCCCTGGTTCAAGTGAATCTCCTGCCTTAGCCTCCCAAGTAGCTGGGAATACAGGCACGCACAACCATGTCCAGCTAATTTTCGTATTTTTTAGTAGAGACGGGGTTTCACCATGTTGGCCAGGATGGTTTTGACCTCCTGACCTCATGATCTGCCCGCCTCAGCCTCCCCAAGTGCTGAGATTACAGATGTGAGCCACCTTGCCCAGCTGGGTTCCATCTTAATAAAACCACCACAAGAAATATAAGAAATTAAACATCCCAAATACCAAATTTTCGTTATACGACTTTTCTCTTTTTTTTATTTTTCTTAAGGAGTCTCATTCTGTTGCCCAGGCTGGAGTGCAGTGGCATGATCTCGGCTCACTGCAACCTACACCTCCCGGGTTCAAGTGATTCTCCTGCCTCAGCCTCCTGAGTTGCTGGGACTATAAGTGTGTAACACCACAGCCAGCTAATTTTTATATTTTTAGTAGAGACGGTGTTTCGCCATATTGGCCAGGTTGGTCTCAAACTCCTGACCTCAAGTGATCTGCCTGCTTCGGCCTCCCGAAGTGCTGGCTGGAATTAACAGGCGTAAGCCACCACAACTGGCCCATTATATGACTTTTTAGAAGTTAATGGAAATTAGAAATCTTTGAAAAATCAATTTAAAAATAAGACTGGGGCCGGGCACAGTGGCTCAAGCCTGTAATCGCAGCACTTTGGGAGGCCGAGACGGGCGGATCACGAGGTCAGGAGATCAAGACCATCCTGGCTAACACGGTGAAACCCCATCTCTATTAAAAAAATACAAAAAAACTAGCTGGGCGAGGTGGTGGTTGCCTGTAGTCCCAGCTACTCGGGAGGCTGAGGCAGGAGAATGGCGTAAACCCGGGAGGCGGAGCTTGCAGTGAGCTGAGATCCGGCCACTGCACGCCAGCCTGGACGACAGAGTGAGATTCCGTCTCAAAAAAAAAAAAAAAAAGATTAAGACTGGAGTTTTTAAGAGTTTTACAATTATTCCTCAAAATATGGCTGAGTGATGGTATATGACAAAAACTTACAATAATGAATGCTCCATATTTGGTCAGACTCATGATCTACCCGACTCAGAATTACAATGATCTTTCTAACATGCTAATTTGATGGAACTAGCCTATTCAAAGTTCTCCAATGGCTCCATATCCCCATAGAATAAAATCTAAATTTTTTTTTGTTGCAAGCAAGGCTTCCTTTCATCATCAAACATTATCTTACCCAATCGGACTCCTTTTGGACAGATTTCCTTTTGGCAGTTATATTGCATCATTATTTATGTGCCTTCCACTAAAAGATCAGATCCAAGAGTGTTTTTCATCTGTGATTCCCTGGCTTCTAGCACACTGCTTGGTATGCAGTAGGAATTCAATAAGTATTTGTTGAATAGAGGAATGCTGATCTGAAAGTTGATTAACATCTGAAACACTCTCAAACCTTTCAAAATCTGACATGTGTGAATTTATTTAAATCATTTTTCATATGTAATCTATTTGTTTTGGGGCTATGACCCCACCAGAGTAATGACTTTGAAACCCGATGAGTTTGCTTTGATCCATATAGTGATTTTTAAGTATCAAGATTAGTTGCCAATGTTTAAAAACTAAAAGACTTCATCTCAAAATTTTGAGATTTCAGCCTTGTCTTTTTCAAAAAGACCGGAAGTTCACAAATGGTATCCAAAGTCCCATATGGGAACAATGAAGCAGGGCTAACCAACAGCTTCCCCCTTCAGATGAAGCCCGTCCTTGCAGGTTCACCACTGTCCTCACCCAGCCAGTTTCATCCATTTTCACTAAATGCCTGGCTCCAAAACACGTGAAACATTAAGTCCTTTTATCAGTCTTACATTCACAGGTATCTTCTACTTAAGGGATCTGGTGCACAAGACAGGTTCCTCCACCTCTACTTCTCCTCAGCTTTTGTCTTTTAAATGGAGGGGGTACTAACATTATGCCCCACTCCCAAATCACCCAATCGTCTCAGCTGCTCTTCTCTGGGACAGCAACTTTTTGTCTCTGGGCTACTGCAACCAGAACAGCATCGAATATTATCTGCGAAAATTCACCTGGCTTTGTACTAAAGTAAGCTGAAGTCTCCTATTTAATAGCCATCATTTTGGTAGTGTTTTTAACGCTACCACCACACTGAACTTAATTTGTTTGAAATTTACCAACGAAAAACTGCACATACTTAGAGTGTACAACGTGATGTCTTGGGCTTAATTTTTTCAATCTACAATGATACCCAGGTCTTTTTTTTGGTTCAATATGAGATGCCATGTTGGATCAATTTTCCCTAAAAATATACACCTCACACTCATATATGTATCCTTAGATTAACTACGGTCATCTCTCCCTTTCTTTTTTGAGACAGAGTCTCGCTGTGTCGCCAGGCTGGAGTGCAGTGATGCAATCTCAGCTCACTGCAAACTCCGCCTCCCCAGTTCAACCGATTCTCCTGCCTCAGCCTCCTGAGTAGCTGGGACTAAAGGCACATGCCACCACGCCCAGCTAATTTTTGTATTTTTAGTAGAGACGGGGTTTCACCATGTTGGCCAGGATGGTCTCAATCTCTTGACCTTGTGATCCGCCCACCTCGGCCTCCCAAAGTTCTGGGATTATAGGCATGAGCCACCGCACCCAGTCTACTACGGACATCTTTCTTAGGAAATAAAATGTAAATGTTTTCCCCTCTTAGTAGTCCTAGGGATTACCTGGAGAATTTAATTTCTTAGGTTCCACTGGGTAAGATGAAGACACTCTCCCATTCGTAGCAGCAGCTTCTTGATAGAGAACCAGTTTCTGAGTCATACCATTTAAAAGATTCAAACACTCCCTTGAAATGGCTGTCCAATTGTGGGGATGTCCACCTAGGAGGTCCAAACACCAGCTTTTAAAATGTAAATAATCTTATATTCTCCTCTTGAAGTGGGGGAAAAGGTCAGTAAGAAATTCTACTTTACACTTTGCATCAGGACCCACTTTTTCTTAGTGAAGCTACTGTTTATACTCATGACATCTAATACACAGCAGGAGTTCAATGAATATTTGGATGAATTAAGTTTCCCAAAAGTCTGCAAGCAAAAACTTGCTATTTTACTATTTTACCACATACATACCAAAAAAAAGAAAAAGAAAAAAAAACCTCTCAAATTGGTCGCTAAAATAAAGCCAAACACTAGATCACAGGTTGAGTGAGAAAGACCAGGGTTACCACACTAGCAGTATTAAATAGACTGCTATGACTGTGAACAATGAACTAAGACAATGAACACTAAGATGTCCAATGAGATACACCTCCATGGTCCCCAGTGACCTCTAAACTGTTGTGTCTGACCCCTGGGCTTCCTTACATTTTCATGTATATAATAGCCCCTATTTGCTGTTACATCTGTGGGAATGACTCATTAATAATGATCACACTTCACACTCAGAGAGCTTACAGTTCTATTATCTTATTATTTAACTTAAACTACTGTGTCCTATTCCTTTAAAAATTCCCTTATTTCTCATAGGAGATCTTTGTCTCCTAGAGTTATTATATAAAAATCAAGCAAGGTTCATTATGCATAAATAGCAGAGAAGTCCACTGAAAACTGGCTTCCCTATCCTATGTGCCAAATGATCATTCCCTGTTCACTTGGATCTCTCCTTAAACACTCCCTGCACTGCACAACTCAGAAGGAATACCACTTCACCTACAAACACACACGCACAACACTCTTATCACTAGGCCTCAGGATATTTTGTACTACTGTAATGTGGGTACACTAGGAACTGTGTAACCATCCAATTAAATTTTTGTTTGTTTGTTTTTGTGATGGAGTCTTGCTCTGTTGCCCAGGCTGGAGTGCAGTGGTGGGATCTCAGCTCACTGCAACCTCTGCCTCTAGGGTTCAAGCAATTCTCCTGCCTCAGCCTCCCGAGTAGCTGGGATCATAGGTGTGCAACACCAAGCCCAGCTAATTTTTGTATTTTTAGTACAGACAGGGTTTCACCATGTTGAAACTCCTGACCTCAGATGATGCTCCTGCCTCAGGCTCTCAAAGTGCTGGGATTACAGATGTGAGCCGCAACCAGCCAATTAAATTTTATTATGTGCTAGAATGCACACTCTCTGGCAGAGCAAATGCCACCCTTTTACGGTTTACCTGAATCTCTGGTAAAAAACATTTAGAGTATAGAATTCCTAGGTTAACTCAAATCTGATAGAAAAGCATTGTTATAGCTAATTTTCCACAGTATCAGTTCTGGGTTTCTCATGCTACTAAAAGGAGAGTGGTTCCAGTCAATTATATTTTTATATAACTGGATTTTATTTCCATGTAACACTGAACTGTAGAAGGTTTATTATCCGGTGTTTTATCTGGTAATTCGCAAGCTTGGCAAAATAATGAAGAAATCATTAAAAAGAAGATGAAAAGCTGGATAGGTGTACTGGCTCACACCTGTAATTCTAACACTTCGGGAGGCCAAGGCAGGAGAACTGCTTGACCCCAGGAGTTCAAGGTCAGCCTGGGAAACATGGCAAGACCGTGTTTCAACAAAACTTAAAAAAAAATTAGCCAGGTGTGGTGGTGCACACCTGGTGTGCACCTATAATACCAGCTACTTGAAAAGCTGAGGTGAGAAGATCATATGAGCCCAGGAGTTTGAGGTTATAGTGAGCTGTGATCATGACACTGTACTCCAGTCTGGTGATACAGTGAGACTCTGTCTCTTAAAAAAACAAAAGAAAAGTTACCCAGGTTCTGTTTCCCACCGGTGCCTGGGACTGGACTGTTTTCCCTCTAGGAACAACAGAGAACTGGCAAAGTCACAGTCTTGAACAGCATGGCAAGAACAGTGGATAAGTGTTTCAGAGTTGCTGAGAGCATCCTTGAGTCACCATCAAATCTAGTTTCTTCCTAATTTTTTTTAAAGGGAGGCAGAGTAGCATAGCAGGAGTCCTGTACATGGAGCCAAATGACAGGACTCTCATTCCAATTCTGACATTAACTTTATTTAAGCCAATCTCTGAGACTTAAATCTCCCATCTAGAGATTAGACCACCTAATTTTTAAGATCCGTCATAGCATTAAAAGTTCTAGAATTCTTTTTGGGGGTGGGGAGGGGGACAGGGTCTCACTTTGTCACCCAGGCTAGAGTGCAGCGGCGCAATCTTGGCTTACTGCAGCCTCAACCTCCTGGGCTCAAGCAATCCTCCCAGCTCAGCTCCCCAAGTAGCTGGGACTACAGGCACATGCTACCACACTAGGCTAATTTTTTGTATTTTTTGTAGAGAAAGGGTCTCACCATGTTGCCCAGGCTGTTCTCAATTTCCTAAGCTCAAGTAATCCACCTACCTTGGCCTCCCAAAGTGCTAGGATTACAGAGGTGAGCCACCACGTCTAGTCAAACTTTTAGAATTCTTAAACTGTATTTTTCTGCCCTAAAATTGTCAATGTACTGCATAATTTCTTCAGGTTAAGGAAATGAAGGAGCTGAAGGAAATAAACGCTTAAGTTGTGTAAGATTTAATTCAATACTTCATTTAATGGACTCACCGACGTCTGATATTTTATTAAATACATCATTCTCACCAAAAACTTGAAGTGAACTACTTTCTACACACATATGCCTAATCAGGTCTATTACTTTTAGCAATACCTGGTTGGCTGAGGCTAAAAACTTCTTGTCTTCGTGAAGGAGAATATTGAGAAAGCAACATCAGGTCCTGCAAGGCTAAATACTAAAAGGGGGAAAAAACATATATTATTTAAATTTTTTTAACCTCTATATAAAATCTAATTGGGTTCATCATTATATATCCAAGAGGAAATTAATTAAACTTTTTCATGAAAAAAAAAAAATCTCAGAACCATAACCTTCCTTTCCAGACTTTCAGAACTTTCCTGCCTCTACCCTCCCTACCTACAACAAGTTCCAGCTACAAGGAACTACAGAATTCTCTGCGCTCTTTCCTATCTCTGTGGTGGGAAACTGAAACATCACTTCCTCCTGGAACTTTCCCTGGTTTCCCTCACACAAACGTACACTCACATAGCTCTCGACCATGGCACTAACATCATGTATCGTAATTGAATGTTTATTGTCTCATCTGATTCCACCCACCAAACTGTACGGCCCACAAAAAAATGGAAAATCTTGCTACCACATCCAAAGCCAGTGCCTAGCACGTGATACCTATTAATTTTTTTTTCTTTTTTTTTTTTCTTTTTGAGACAAAGTCTTACACTGTTGCCCAGGCTGGAGTGCAGTGGCGTGATCTCGGCTCACTGCAAGCTCCACCTTCCGGGTTCAAACGATTCTCCTGCCTCAGCCTCCCAAGTGGCTGGGACAACAGGCACGTACCAGCACATCCAACTGATTTTTGTATTTTTAGTAGAGATGGGGTTTCACCACGTTGGCCAAGCTGCTCTCGAACTCCTGACCTCAAGTGATCCACCTGTCTTGGCCTCCCAAAGTGCTGGGATTACAGGCATGAGACACCACGCCCACCTGCCCTATCACTTTTTTTTTCTTTACTGAAAATTTTCATCTTTTCCCAGGCAAATCTCTTTACTCACCCTTCAAGACACCATCCCTCTCTGAAGTTTTCTTTTATTGGTCCCAAGCAGAGTAAGAGGTCCCAATGTACTTGCCACGGTACATTTTAATTATTTTGGGTGTCTGTATTTTCCACTAGGCTGTGCTATGTCTTATTCATCATTCTACCACAAACAACTAGCAGAGACTGATGTACCATCAAATAAATATTTGGTAAATAACCAAATGAGTAACTGATACTTTTAAGTTTCTCTAACAAATTAGTTATAATTAGTATTTAAAAGTAATTCAATTCATTTCCTTATTTGTTTATAAATTTTTTAGAGTGTGATCAAAACTGGGTTCTAACTACTTTCTTTTAGCATTTCTGTTTGTTTGTTTAGAGATGAGGTCTCACTCTGTCACCCAGGCTAAAATGCAGTAGCAGGATCACAGCTCACTGCAGTCTCCAACTCTTAAGCTCAAGGAATGCACCTGCCTCCACCTCTCAAGTAGCTGGGACCACAGGCATGTACCACCATGCCATTCAACTAATTTTTTAATTTTTGTTGAGATGAGGTCTCCCTATGTTTTCCAAGCTGGTCTTGAACTCCTGGGCTCGAGTGATCCTTTCACCTCGGCCTCCCAAGTGCTGAACACCACACTCGGCCTCTTTTAGCTCTTTCTAAAGGATCTTTTAACAGGAATACACATATTGTAGATCTAGCTTAAAATTTCAACTTGCAAATTCAATCGAAACCATTTATGCTTACTTAGATTGATTTGTAAAATTACTGCAATTTCTTTAAATTCTTGATTGTAATTAGTTTTAGGATCATTACCAGCAATTCATACTTAAGGAGAGTTCACCGAATATCTATACATTACTAAGCACTATCTTTGATCACAAAAGCCAACTAATACTACAAGAGTGAAAGTTTTGATCCAATGATCAAAAAATCAATAATGTTTTGTTATGCTATCATAAACTGTTTGTGAGAAGTTAATGTAGATGACTGCACATCACTGTATTTTATGCTTGGAAATATTCTGCTTCTGAATATAGAATTAACTAGCTTACACACATAGACTGTACTGTGCACCTGCATTTTAGTCACTTGGAATGAAAATTGAAAAAACAGACAGCATTAGCAAGTAGGTGATTTTTATTATACCAGTACGAGAATATTATAGGCCCTCAAAAAATACAACTACTTAAATATGCTAAATATTAAGTTTATTGAATAAAGTTAGAGATAACTATGTGAAGATATGAAACACAGTTTTGGTACCTTTATGATGGGGGGAGGATTGCTATTTAACACTTTCGGAAGGCACTCATCTGACCCTTCTGCAAATGGTGGTTGAACAGGAAACACATGAGCCTATCAAATATAATTAAAAACCAAAAATGATTATTTTCATGATCATCTTACATTCAATAAGCATGCACAAATTAAAACTTCTTATAAAAATAGACAGCACAACCAAACTGACATATTTCGTGCTCCTTGCAAAGACAGGTTAAAGTTACATAAACCCAAACACACCATTTTTTTTTTTTTTTTTGAGACGGAGTCTCGCTCTGTCGCCCAGGCTGGAGTGCAGTGGCCGGATCTCAGCTCACGGCAAGCTCCGCCTCCCGGGTTCACGCCATTCTCCCGCCTCAGCCTCCCGAGTAGCTGGGACCACAGGCGCCCGCCACCTCGCCCGGCTAATTTTTTGTATTTTTTTAGTAGAGACGGGGTTTCACCGTGTTAGCCAGCATGGTCTCGATCTCCTGACCTCGTGATCCGCCCGTCTCGGCCTCCCAAAGTGCTGGGATTACAGGCTTGAGCCACCGCGCCCGGCCAACACACCATTTTTTTTTAATGTTACTTTCCCAACTTTACTAGACTCTGGTTCTGAATAACAAAAACCAATTTCACAAACAAGGATTCTCTGAAGCCACTGAAGAATACAAACCTACACAGATGGTAAAATAAAACAGAAACACTAATTTTCTAAGACAAACACTTGGATGACAAAAACAATGTAATTCTCAATCAAATCTCTTAAAAAGATTTCTGTGGGAATTATCCAGAAGCTCACCTCAATTTCCAAAATCATTTCTTTAATATAAATTTTAAAACTTCCCTTCAGAAAACAAATATCTTGGCTGGGTGTGGTGGCTCACGCCTCTAATCCCAGCACTTTAAGAGGCTGAGGGCAGATCACTTTGAGGTCAGGAGTTCGGGACCAGCCTGGCCAACATGGTAAAACCCTGTCTCTACTAAAATTCAAAAAAAATTAGCCGGGCATGGTGGCACACGCCTGTAGTCCCAGCTACTCGGGAAGCTGAGGTGGGAGAATCACTTGAACCCGGGAGGCAGACACTGCAGTGAGCCGAGATCAGGCCACTGCCCTCCAGCCTGGGTGACAGAGTGAGACGCTATCGCAAAAAAAAAAAAAAAAAAAAAAAACCTCTACTGCCGCATATTTAAATATTTTAATAGTAGCTGTGCCAATGACATGGAAAATTAATTTAAAATTCAAATCCATTTAGTATGTACTCAGTAGAGAAATGGAGCCCCCAGAAGACAACTAGGATGTCAATAAAGCATAGTGGCAGTCCATTCAGTTTAATTTCCAAAAATTAAGTGAATATCCACACTGTTCCTCTGAAAAAAAAATACCACATAAATGGTGGTTACAAATGATACAGCCCCAATAGTCTCAGAAGAGAGACCAAAAATCAACTTAGGGAAATCGTTTTGGGCGTGCTGATCAGTATGCTCTGCTAAAAAATCAACCGTGCACTCCAAAACACAGACGTATTAACAAAAAGTATTTTAAAAAACATACCTCTGTGGCATAGATTTTGAAGAGTATCCATGAGATATACCAAGTCATCAGGAGAAAGACACCACACAGCCAGACATGGTAGAGTAGTGAGAGATTTAAGAGGCCACTCACTGTGTCAAGTGGCCTATGAACCTGCCTGTGAACGCAGAAATTACTATTAATCCTCTAGGAAAAATGCAATCTAAATACTAACACACTGAAGTCTCCACACTGAGACACAAATATTATTTCTAAATAACAATGTTGACAGACTCCTCTCCTTTGGTACCCTTGTAGAGCTCTTTCCCTAATACTTTCTATAAGGTACATGAGGGAGCTTTAAGGAAAGCACGGACCTAAATCGGGACTACAGTTTCTCGTGTTAAAAATCTTCAATGACTTTTACTAGGAAGGAAGAACGAGCTAAGCTTATAAGCCTTACTACGAGCAGCTGGATAAAAGATTATTATTGTTGCTTTGTAGTCTAATACCGCAAAACCATTAAACATGACTAGTACCTCTCCTGGACCAGATTTCAGCTTTATCCTTATGCCCTATAAACCACAGATTCGCAGTCATTAAAAGCACATGCTCCTAAACAATGTTAAAGCAATTTAAGATACTCTGTTAGAATGCTAAGTAAAGCTAATGCTGCCATCTTTCCAAAACTTTGACTAGATCAATTGGCAAAGTTATTATAATCCTACAACCAGCACTGTGAAAACCAGGATTGGAACCTGACTCTGCCATTTCTAAGTGTTGTGATTAGGTAAATCACTCCACCCATCCCACCCTCGGTTTCCTCATCCATATAACAGTGGCATAATCTCTTCATTCTTCCTCTTAATCCTATCACAATTTTTAAAACAGCTTACATTAGGAGTGCCCAATACAGTGCTTGACATTCACTGGGGGAGTCAACCAATGATGAAGTTATTTTTAACTTCTAAGTAAACATTTATTGAGGCCCTGACATAAATGAAGGACAGAATATCAGGCACTCAGCCATACCCACAAAACATTTTTTGAGTGCAAAGAAGAAAAAAATATTGTTAAATCTCTATCAAATGCCATTATTACTTTTCTCTTTCCATTTCACCTAGTTTAAAATCTGGACTAAAACAATAAATGACTCATGCATTTGGTTTCATGCCTAGCAATTAAGCAGAAGACAAAACTGAATTTTGCCTAGAAACTTTGAAAAGTGAGAAACCATAATATCTCTTAAATACCATGCATGTCAATATTCCCACTCCCTAAAACTGCTATTAGTAAATTTCATATATGAAACAAAAACCCTTACAATGGAATACACAATAAGAACAAACACCAAGAGAAACTGACTTTTATTCAGCAAATACAAGAGATTAAACCTTTATGTGCAAAGTGCATAGAGGATAACCAGAACAATATACACCATTGCTGTCACTCGACTGCCACTTGTGACCTTCAACTAATCACCTGACCTTGCTCAATTTTGGTTTCCTCACAGGCTAAATTAGAACAATGCCACAGCATTGGTATATATCATGAGACACCAGAGAACGAATGATTGTTGGGGAGAAAGACAAAGCAGAGGACTGGACCATGCAACTCGAGAAATCCATTTTTGTAGAGTATAAAAGCTGCATCTAAGAACAATTATCATTGCTTACTTCTGCAGACAACTGGGTGAGTGGAGACAGAGGAGGAGACTTTTTCATTTTATACCCTATTATTACTATTATTTACTTTTTGAGACAGGGTCTCACCCTATTGCCTAGGCTGGAGTGCAGTGGCACAATTATAGCTCACTGCATCCTTGAACTCCTGGGCTCAAGCGACCCTCCTGCCTCAACCTCCCAAGTATCTGGGACTACAGGCATGTACCACCATCTCCTGCTAATTTTACCCTTTTATACACCTTTGGAATTTTAAACCATATAAACTATATGTATTCAAAAATGAATATAATTTTTTTAAATATGTTAAAGGCAAAATCTGAACAAAATATCTGGAAAATAGCTAACATCTAAGAGAATGGAAACAGAGTTAAAATTAGACTTTTTATGTATCACTTACTCATCGATGTGAAGGTTCATAGCAGTGCTAATCCAAGCTTTGGGAATATAGCCTGAGGGGAAAAAATACCAAGCTATGAACATAAAAAGTTATAAAACAAGTTTTAGTCAAGCTTTAGAATATAAGGTCAATGACATGGCCACATAAACACCAAGACCTCAGTCAAAATGTTAGACTGATTAGGAATTGACAGTAGGAAAGACAGTACTTACTAACACAGGAAGTCTTTGCTTTGCACAGTTCTGATATACACACATTTCAGTTACCACGGTTTAGTTAAAAAATACCAGTCACCCAAAAATATAGTTCAAACTCTAGTTACTGTGGTATATTAACTATAAGTGACTGCATACAGTACTTTTAACTTTTCAGTATGCAAATCAGTATGTAGATAACAGATGCGCACTATAATCTGTGACCCAATCCCATCAGTTCTCTCAAGGTCTGTTGCTGATTGGTCACTTGGATCTGTTATTCAGTACAGATACGGACAGCAAAGCCTGTAGTTGTGTTGCCTCCTTGTTTCCCATAATAAATCCAAATGATACTTTTAAAAAATGAATAACTAAAACAGGAAAGTAGTGCTTGCTTCAGCAGCACATATACTAAAATCAGAATGATAGAGAGATTAGCATAACCCCCGTACAAGGATGACATGCAAATTCATGAAGCCTTCCATTTAAAAAAGAAAAATGGTTTTAATAAAAAAAAAGAAACTGGCAAAAAAAAAAATCAAAGTGCAACAAAGAAATGAAAAGTGATAACGCTGAAAACGAAACTTGAATTGAACATAAATGAAGTTATAAGAGAAAAAGCAAATCAAGGAAATGATCATAGTCACTAAATTAGCCCAAATATACAACTCTAGAGGAACAACCAGGCTGACTGTATGTAGTAGGTTAATACATTACAATGAGGCTGGGCATGATGGCTCATGCCTATAATCCCAGTACTCTGGGAGGCCAAAGTGGGAGGATCACTTGAGGCCAAGAGTTCAAGACTAGTCTGGGCAACACAGCAAGACCCCATCTCTAAAAGAAAAGAGCCGCTACCAATCATCATGGCGGATGGGTGGTAAAACTCCACACAGGGCAGCTTGCAGAAGCTAGTGTCGTGATTTTTAGCTCCAGATCAACTGCAAGAACAAACCAGCAATCCCAAGAGGACCCACAGACCCTCTGAAGGAAGCAGACTGCTCCTGAGGAACCAGGAAACACCCCAAATACTGTGAGTGCCCCAACTGTGGAAGTGGAAAAGGAAGACCCTCCTCTCCTGAACACACACCCCCACTGGAGAAGCTGAAGGTCTGTTTGCAGGAGAAGTTTCTGACCTTACCTGGAGTTGAACCAATTTAGAGAGTCAAGAGAAATACAGGGGTAGAGGAAGCAGCAGAAAGGCCCTGGGAGCTCGCTGCGTTCCCTAGCAGGCCATTCCTGCCTGGCACCACAGGGTTTCATCGGACGGGTGACCAGAGCAGCAGGGGGTAAAACTCCACAGGGGGAAGGAAATCTCCAGCTGAACTCTGTAACACTTTGAACGAGGCAAGAAGCCTCCTGGCCAGAACCTGGGGAAGGGGGCAAATCTAATGTGCAGACTCCACAGGCGGGCAAGAACCAACCAAGCTCTTTTCTCTCCCAGCTGGGAGGCGGGTAGCCCAGGGCAAGTTTTCAAGCCCATCTCGCCCTCCACCTGGAAACAGACTCAGGGCTGTTGTGGGGCAGTGGGAGTGAGACTGGCCCTTTGGTTTGCATGGGACCTGGGTGAGGCCTGTGACTGCCAGCTTTCCCCCACTTCCCTGACAGTCTGCATGACTTGGCAGAGGCAGCCATAATCCTCCTAGGTACACAACTCCAGTGACCTGGGAATCTAACCCCCATCCCCCACAGCAGCTGCAGCAAAACCTGACCAAGGAGTGTTTGAGCCCACCCCCACCTAATGGTCCTTCCCTACCGGAATACAAAAGACATATAATCTCAGGAGTTCTAGGGCCCCACCCACTGCCAGTCCCTCTCCATACTACTACAGCTGAGGTTTTCTGGAAAGCGCCACCTCCTGGCAGGAGGCCCAACCAGCACAAAAGTAGAGCATTAAACCACCAAAGCTAAGAACCCTCATGGAGTCCGCTGCACCCCCTCACCACCTTCACTGGAACAGGTGCTGGTATCCATGGCTGAGAGACCCAGAAACAGTTCACATCACAGGACGCTGTACAGACAACCCCCAGTATCAGCCCAGGGACTGGTAGACTCACTGGGTGGCTAGACCCAGAAGAGAAACAATAATCACTGCAGTTCGGCTCATAGGAAGCCACATCCATAGGAAAAGGAGGAGAGTACTGCATCAAAGGAACACCTCGTGGGACAAAAGAATATGAACAACAGCCTTCAGCCCTAGACCTTCCCTCTGACAGAGCCTACCCAAATGAGAAGGAACCAGAAAACCAACCCTGGTAATATGACTAAACAAGGTTCTTCAACACCCCCAAAAAATCACACTAGTTCACCAGTAATGGGTCCAAACAAAGAAGAAATTCCTGACTTAACCTGAAAAAGAATTTAGGAGGTTAGTTATTAGGCTAATCAGGGAGGGACTAGAGAAAGGCGAAGCCCATTGCAAAGAAAGCCAAAAAATGATACAAGAAGTGAAGGGAGAAATATTCATAGAAATAGATAGCTTAAAGAAAAAACAAACAAAAATTCAGGAAACTTTGCACACACTTTTAGAAATGTGAAATGCTCTGGAAAGTCTCAGCAATAGAACTGAACAAGTAGAAAGAAATTCAGAGCTTGAAGACAAGATCATCAAATTAACCCAATCCAACAAAGACAAAGAAAAAAAGAATAGGAAAATATGGACAAGGTCTCTAAGAAGTCTGGGATTATGTTAAGCGACCAAACTTAAGGATAATCGGTGTTCCTGAGGAAGAAGAGAATTTTAAAACCTTGGAAAACATTATTTGGGGGAATAATCAAAGAAAATTTCCCTGGCCTTGCTAGACCCAGACATCCAAATACAAGAAGCACAAAGAACACCTGAAGGTCGGATTTTGTTTAAATTATTACATGTTGCTAACAAGATTAATGTTTTCACCTTGCACTATTCGTGATATTAAATAATAAACTGCATTTTTGTGCTTAATAGTCATGTTAATAAATGCCATAAGTTTCCTTTACCAACAAAATACATCATATTAGTATTGAGTTACGAGTTATAAAAAGGAGTATGTCATTTCTAGACAAAGTAATGACCAAATGATGCACAGTATTTTTTCTTTTTTAAAAAAAGAATGCATTTGTTTTTAATTGTGGTAAAAAAAACCTATAACATAAAATTTACCATCTTAGGCCGGGCGTGGTGGCTCATGACTGTAATCCTAGCACTTTGGGAGGCAGAGGTGGGCGGATCACCTGAGGTCAAGAGTTTGAGACCAGCCTGACAACAGGGTGAAATACCGTCTCTACTAAAAATACAAAAAATAGCCGGGTGTGGTGGTGCATGCCTGGTAGTGGTCCCAGCTACCTGGGAGGCTGAGGCAGGAGAATTGCTTGAACCCAAGAGGTGGAGGTTGCAGTGAGCCAAGATCGTGCCATTACACTCTAGCCTGGGTGACAGAGCGCAAAAAAAAAAACAAACAAATTTACCATCTTAGCCATCTTTAAGTGTTCAGTACAGTAAACTATATGCACATTTTTGTGCAACAGATCTCTAGAACCTTTCATTTCGCAAAACTGAAACTCCACCCCTTCCCAACTCTCTAGCCCAACAACCACCATTCTGTTTTCTAACAGTTTGACTATTTTAGATACCTCATATAAGTGGAATAATACAGTATTTGTCTTTTTGTGACTGGCTTATTTCACTTAGCATAATGTCCTCAAGGTTTATTCACGCTGTAGTACATAACAAGATTTCCTTCTTTTTAAAGGCTAAACAATATTTCATTATAGGTATATGTCACATTTTCTTTAACAATATTTTCCTAAATACATACGACTAAATACATTCTCTTTGACAATTTAAACAATGAATCAGCTGGGCTAATCACATACCTATAAATGTAGAAAACGCACAAACACAAGAATGACTTTGTAACTGACATTTTCTGGGTTATGAGATAATATATCACTGTATCAAAAAACAGAAATTCTTACCAAGAAAATAATATAAAATGCAGAAATTTCTAACCAGGAACAGTGATTCCACACAACTGTGTTTAACTAGTAAAAGCAGAGATCTCCTAAAACGCAAGAACTTGTATTGCTGTGGGGGAAAAAAACCAGAATCACATGACACATCCAAATCAAATGATACACTCAACATCATCTTAAAGCAAGCACTTAGCTGTAACAGTCAGTCTACATAAAAAACATAATTATTGTACAAGAAGACAAAGGGTATTGCAGAAGCAAAAACATCAACTATTTCAGATGTTAAAAAATTTAATATTTATATTATTCAACATCTCACTGATATAAAATGAGAAATAAGAAAATTAACCGTATCAATCCATACTTGGTACTAAACACTATGGAGATGAAGAAAGTACAAGAAACACAGTAACAACAGCAGTTAACATTTTTTTGTTGCTTACCATGTACCAGGTACTGTCCTAAGCACTTTACATATTTGAATTCATTTAAACCTCATAAGAACCCTATGAGGGAGTTTTTACTACTACCCTCATCTTAGAGATGAAGAAAACAAGGCACAGAGAGATTAAATAACAACCAATGTTATCAGCCAGCAAAAAGGAAAATCTGAGCTATCAATCCAGGCAGGCTAGCCTCAGAGCCTCCAACCTTAAAAATAATGCATACTGCCTTTGTACTAAATTTTTTAAAATGCTATTTGCAGAAAAATGGGAGGCAGTGAAGAAGATACTAGCCTAAGGCCGGGCGCGGTGGCTCAAGCCTGTAATCCCAGCACTTTGGGAGGCCGAGACGGGCGGATCACAAGGTCAGGAGATCGAGACCATCCTGGCTAACACGGTGAAACCCCGTCTCTACTAAAAAAATACAAAAACCTAGCTGGGCGAGGTGGCGGGCGTCTGTAGTCCCAGCTACTCGGGAGGCTGAGGCAAGAGAATGGCGTGAACCCGGGAGGTGGAGCTTGCAGTGAGCTGAGATCCGGCCACTGCACTCCAGTCTGGGCGACAAAGCGAGACTCTGTCTCAACCAAAAAAAAAAAAAAAAAAAAAGAAGATACTAGCCTAGGAATAAAGAATTGTGAGTTCTAGTGCTCCCTCTTTCTGTATAACCCTCAGTAAGTCATGCCTCCTCTCTAATTATGTGAAAGATAAGAAAGTTGAACCAGCTAAATAGTTCCTGGGAACCTGAAAATTCTAATGATCTAAGACAGGGGTGCCTTATCTTTGGGCTTCCCTGGGCCTCACTGAAAGAAGAATTGTCTTGGGCGACACATAAAATACACTAACGATAGCTGATGAGCTTAAAAAAAAAAAAAAAAAGAGGCCGGGAGCGGTGG
The DNA here is from genome assembly GCF_003255815.1 of Theropithecus gelada. NCBI lineage: Eukaryota > Metazoa > Chordata > Mammalia > Primates > Cercopithecidae > Theropithecus > Theropithecus gelada. Next base: position 81,746,285 of record NC_037668.1, read on the forward strand.
CTCAAGCCTGTAATCCCAGCACTTTGGGAGGCCGAGACGGGCGGATCACGAGGTCAGGAGATCGAGACCATCCTGGCTAACACGGTGAAACCCCGTCTCTACTAAAAAATACAAAAAACTAGCCGGGCGAAGTGGCGGGCGCCTGTAGTCCCAGCTACTCGGGAGGCTGAGGCAGGAGAATGGCGGCAACCCGGGAGGCGGAGCTTGCAGTGAGCTGAGATCCGGCCACTGCACTCCAGCCTGGGCGGCAGAGCTAGACTCCGTCTCAAAAAAAAAAAAAGAAAGAAAGAGAAAAGAAAGGGTCGGGTGCAGTGGCTCACACCCGTAATCCTAGCACTTTAGGAGGCTGAGGCAGGCGTGTCACTTGAGGACAGGGGTTCGTAACCAACATGGTGAAACCCCGTCTCTACTACAAATACAAAAATTAGCCAGGCGTGGTGGCACATTCCTGTAATCCAAGCTACTCGGGAGGCTGAGGCAGGAGAATCGCTTGAACCCAGGAGGCGGAGGTTGCAGTGAACCAAGACTGTGCCACTGCACTCCAGCCTGGGCAATGGTGAGACTCTGTCTCAAAAAAAAAAAAAAAAAAAGAAAGAAAGGAAAAAAAAAATCTCATAATGTTTAAAGAAAGTTTATGAATTTGTCTTGGGCCACATGCGCCCTTGGGCCACAGGTTGGAAAAGCTTGATCTAAGAGAAAGGAATCAAATAAGAAAAAAAATCAAATGTCTTTTCTTGAAAAACCTACACGTTTTCTGAAACAAAGGTTGTCTGCCTCTCTCTCCTTCTCACTCTCTGCCTCTAAAATACCAATGGAAAACAAGATAAATGATTAGAAGGAATCTAAGGAAAAAGAAAAAAAAAGAAAAAAAGATGAACTTCTCTTTTTTTTTTTTGTTGGAGATAAGAGTCTTGCTCTGCCTCCCAGACTCGAGTGAAGTGGCACCATCTCAGCTCACCGCTACCACCACTTCCCAGGTTCAATCAATTCTTGTGCTTCAGCCTCCTGAGCAGCTAGGACTACAGGTGCGCCACGCCTGGCTAATTTTTACATTTTCAGTAGAGATGGGTGGGGTATTGCCATATTGCCCAGGCTGCTCTCAAACTCCTGAGCTCAGGCAATCTGCCCACCTTGGCCTCCCAAAGTGCTAGGATTACAGGCATGAGCCACTGCACCTGTATGCTTATATTAGGACTGATCCTTAAGGAATTTCAGAAGCTTAAGAATAGCAAAGAATTATAGTACTGAGAAGCTATATCTTCATATCATGAATGGAGATGCCTACAGTATCTTACAAAAAGCAGCCCAGGCCAGGTGCAGTGGCTCACGACTGTAATCCCAACACTTTGGGAGGGCAAGGTAGGCAGATCACTTGAGGTCAGGAGTTCGAGACCAGCCTGGCCATCATGGTAAAACCCCGTCTCTACTAAAAATACAAAAATAATATATATAAGATAAGGCACGGTGGCAGCCGCCTGCAATCCCAGCTCTTCAGAAGGCTGAGCCGGGAGGATTGCTTGAACCTGAGAGGCAAAAGTTGCCGTGAGCTGAGACCGCACCACTGCACTCCAACCCGCGTGACAGAGCGACACTATGTCTCAAAAAGAAAACAAACAAAAAGTAGTCCATATAAATACTTGGTCACTAATCATATTGCTTCAATTATATTGGTCTGTTCAACTATTTTCGAAGTACAAGATGTGGAATTGCACTATTCTGTGTAGCCACTGGGTGCTACCACTACCACACACCTGCCCCAATAAAAACGGCATAGTTCCTATACTATTCCTACCACAGCTTTCACCTCAACCATTCTTCACAAAGGTTCAGAGAGGCTAGGGAAGCAGGGAGACATTTCAGCAGACAGGCAGAAAATACCATTTCCCCCACCTCTTGCTCCCATGCTGAAGTGTTTTTCAATTCTCTGTTGGATTTCTTCTGTGATTTGGCTATGAACTACCCTTCACTAAATATTTACTATGTGCCAGGCACTATGCTAAACACTCTATAAATCTCATTTAATACTTTCAACAGTCTTGTTGGCATAGTTTGCCAAGCCCTGTCTTGATGTACATTTCTTTGTGCCCTACTTCATACTAACAGTCTGCTTTTCCCTATCGGTCCATCATTAAGAATTATTTTTTGTTAATGTTCTTTTTTGGTTGGTTGGTTTTGTTTTCATCTTTTTTATTATTTGTATTTTTTACAATCCTGGTAACTCATAGAACAATGAATTTGATAAAGGCAATAGAATTGGTTTTAGTAGTGTAGGCAAGTTTAAAGAAAAAACTAATGGACTAATGGCAAATTGGTTAAAATTAGTAGATCTTTTAAAAGCCTTAATTTTTCTACAAAAATTAGCTGGGTGTGGTAGTGCACACCTATAGTCCCAGCTACTCGTGAGGCTGAGGCAGAAGAATCATTTGAACCCAGGAGGTGGAGGTTGCAGTGAGCCGAGATTGCGCCACTGCACTCCAGCCTGGGCAACAAGAGCAAAACTCCGTCTCAAAAAAAAAGCCTTAAATTTTCATAGTTATATGAAAAAAGTAGTTAATGAATAATGTATATAAGATAAAACCACTTATATAAACCCCACTCCACAAAATATATAATGTTATAAGTACATACATGTAAATGTACACTAAACGGTCTGGAAGAATATAAACTTTACCAGTTTAGTGTATTATCCTTAATCCCATTGGTAACAATGGTTACCAGTGGGACAGAGATTGAGACTGGCCACGGGGTGATCAAGGGAACATTCAACTTATCAATATGATATTTAAATATTTTATAATAAAAATATTATCATTCTTGGAAAGCTACCTGACAGGTAGCATCAAAAATAATGGTGATGGGCCGGGCGCGGTGGCTCAAGCCTGTAATCCCAGCACTTTGGGAGGCCGAGACGGGCGGATCACGAGGTCAGGAGATCGAGACCATCCTGGCTAACACAATGAAACCCCGTCTCTACTAAAAAATACAAAAAACTAGCCGGGCGAGGTGGCGGGCGCCTGTAGTCCCAGCTACTCGGGAGACTGAGGCAGGAGAATGGCGGCAACCCGGGAGGCGGAGCTTGCAGTGAGCTGAGATCTGGCCACTGCACTCCAGCCTGGGCGACAGAGCGAGACTCAGCCTCAAAAAAAAAAAATAAATAATGGTGATATAAACATACTCAGACTGTCTGGCAATAAATAAATAAATAAATAAATAAATAACGATGATAATGTTAATTGTTGTTATTGCTTATAAAATTCTTTAAGCTCTAAAGTTCTCTGGTCAACTTGGCTATTAATCACCACATCGCGCTCTACAGAGGGTCAGAAGGGGAATGGGTCTGACTTCTCACAGTTTCCTGACAATCCAACTTGCTTCCTTAGCAACTTAAAATGCACATGGAAAGGTCATACACCGTATGCCGCACTCCTAGAATTAATGAAAGAAGGATAAGCTATGGTGTCATCCCTCCCTCTTAGTCTTCTCGGGAGGCAAACCTATCCTGCTGGGCAAGACACTTACAAACCTGATGGGCAGGAAACTATGGTCCTGGGCATCAAGAGCCATCGTTTCCACTAGCCTTCCCAAATCTTCAGCTTCTTCATTCCACTGCCCTTCCATCGCACCACCCAGCAAAACACCTGCTCCAACTATCCCCAGGCTGGAGAACAGCACCCAACTCAGCAGACCAATACCACTATACACTCATGGCTATAAGACATGCCCCAAATACATTTTTTGACCAAATACTGAATCACCAATTGTTAAAAATCAATATTCTGCCAAAGCTGAAGCCAAAGCTATTACCATCACAGAATAAACTTTTGGGATTAAGAATAAATCTAACATTTTACCAAAAGAAATCACAAAAAAAAAAAAGTACTAAAATTTTACAAATTTTGACATTACATGGTAGAAACAATAATTTTTGCTCCAATGTCCAGTCTTCACTCTACCAGGGCATGAATGAAGGAAGTAATAGAATTGTGCAAATGAGGAGCAGCAGAAACAGGCTGGGAAGAGCCCTCACGCATCCGTGAGACATCTCAACCATCTTTCCCTCTCCTGCCAGAGGAGTGCTTCTCAGTTCCAGGAATGACTCCTATCAGATTACATTTTTAAGACCTAACTGAAAGGTAGATTATGCTCTACCACTCAAACCAGCTGAAACTGTTTTATTTATACAAACTTTGCCTTGTTCTGAAAATGGTAGGAGACAGTAAGTGACATATTCTAAAATTACTTGCACATCCCCAAACTCACAAGGTTCTTAAGTTCAAAAAGAAGCTAGCAGGCCAGCCACGATGGTTCACACCTGTAACCCCAGCACTTTGGGAGGCCAACACGGGCAGATAGCTTGAGCCCAGGAGCTTGAGACCAGCCTGGGCAACATGGAGAAACCCCGTCTCTACAAAAAAATACAAAAATTAGTCAGGCACAGTGCTGCACACCTGGAGTCCCAGATACTCGGTGGGGCTGAGGTGGGAGGACTGCTTGAGCCAGGAGGTCAACGCTGCAGTGAACCATGATCATGCCACTGCACTCCAGCCTGGGTGACAGAGTGAGACTCTGTCTCAAAAAAAAGAAAAAAAAAAAAAAAACAGCAGCTGGGCGTGGTGGCTCATGCCTATAATCCCAGCACTTTGGGAGGCCGAGGTAGGTGGATTACTTGAGGTAAGGAGTTGAAGACCAGCCTGGCCAATATGGTGAAACCCTGTCTCTACTAAAAATACAAAAATTAACTGGGCATGGTGGCATGTGGGGGCTGAGGCAGGAGAACTGCTTGAACCTGGGAGGCGGAGGTTGTAGTGAGTCGAGATTGCCCCACTGCACTCCAGGCTGGGTGAAGGCAAGACTCTGTCTCAAAAAAAAAAAAAAAAAAAAAGAAGCTACAGATTACTATGTATGAACGTCATCAAACCCTGGTGGGTCACAGCAAGTGCCACTACCTAGCAGGAAGAGAAACAGTGTAGCAAAGAGGTATTCTGAGAATGGCAAAAGGTAGCTACAACTCTCAAAAACATGCTGAAGTCTCATGAAGACAAATATCTTCTCTCTAAATGGCATTTTGAGGATTTCAGTTCTAAGTTTTGGTTACCAAATATTGAATGAATCAGATAAATCCAGTTATATACATAAGCACCAAGGCAATTTTACCTCAGCCAAATTTTGACATAAAGCAATGCTCAAGTGATCTTACCTGTATAATGGGAAATGGAAGATAGTTCATGTTGTTAACAAAATACAAGAGGCTATAGCTATAGCCCATGAATGCTCCAGCCAGTAGGAAAAAAAGATGATATTCATTCAAGCAGGTTTGCGCAGCAGGGCTACCAAAGCTGAAGGGAAAAAATTAAGTTATTAATTCAACAGTCAGGGACATATATCACTGTTTTAGGCTCAATGTTTACCGAAGGCAAAGCTTAATTACTTTAATGACTTAAGACTTAGGAAATGTCCCAAATTCTAACAAGATGGCTCGTTTTCGGTAAGTGTGAACAAAATTAACAAAACCTTTTTTCCTGAATCATGAAACTCTGATCTTTAATTAATTCTACCTCTATTCCCCTGGAAATCTGATATGATTAGAATATCTACTATAATAATAAACAGTGTTGCTTACAAGCTGGTAAACTGTGTCCGGGCTGAGAGCAACTATAAATGAGTTACACATACCTGATAGAGATGCCATAACATTGGGTTTGTGTTATCTCTTTAAAACTGAGTATTCCCTCATGGGGATCCTGGATGCTGTGCCCAAAAAACTGCTACAAGAGATACTACTGGATTTTGTGGGGCACAAGGTCTTTAAAGCAGAGAGTCCCATACATGTCTGATACTGATTTTTTTTCCTCCTTGTACCTGAGTTGTATCCACAGACAAGACTGCAGCTCCCACGTGGCTATGGGACTTATCATCTCTTTGAACTGCCTGAAGGACTCCTGCTGAAGAGGAACTCCTGATGCTTCCCAAATCTAAGAGGATCCCCCTGCTGGACACTGCTGTTAGCCCCCTCCCCTATTATTTTACAATAGCTTTCATTATAAGCATAAGATCTATTTGGTAAACAACAAGCTCTCAAACTCCTTTCTAAAAAAAAAGAACTCCTTTGCGAGTTTTTTGAGAATCTCTATGATCTATCAGATATCTGGGGGTATACAGAGACAACATCATAATTCAGTAGAACGCCATTTTTAACAGACGCACACACGTTGTAGGCCTGCCCCACCATCTAACTCCAGGAGAGGTAAGACTCAAGGTTAACTGTTATCTGAACTCCGAGTTACAAAATGATGAAGAAAGATTCGTTTTGTTAAAGATTCTGACTGTGAAATCATCAGGAAATGTATTTGTAATAGGCACTATAATGTCTTCAACAACTTGTAGCTTACGGTTGCCTTCTGCTCCCTGGAACTTCACTGCCACCTCCATTAGGAAGAGAAGTGCAAAAAAGAATTCAAGACTCATCCATGGTGAGCAGTTGGGATTTCCTTTTTCATAGCAATCCTGTACTCACAGTCTTTTATCATTTAATGTTTATCAACAGGACAGGTTTCACCAAGAAAGCTTATGAGGTTAAGGGGGGAAAAAACTACCTGCCTTATATAATAGTAGCTGGAGGCAAAAAGAAAATCAAGTATTCAGTAGTAATATGTAACACTGTTTTAAAGTCAGTGGAAAACAGAGAATTTAAGATCACTCCAATCATCTTTGTTTAAAAAAAAAAACAAAAACAAAAACAAGGTCTCACTACACTGCCCAGGCTGGAGTGCAGGAGCTATTCACAGGCATAATCACAGGGCACTGCAGCCTCCAATTCCTGAACTCAAGGGATCCTCCTGCCTCCGCCTGCCAAGCAGTGGGACTACAGGCGCATGCCACCACTCCTGGCTCCCAGTAATCTTTTCTAATTTTTAAAGTCAGAATATCAACTTGCAATTAGTATCAATGCCATGTGTTCAAGAACTATAGGAGTTTCAAAATTATAAAAGCGCTCTATAAAAGGCAGTTACAATTTCTTAAAATTTTTTCTTCATTCTTTCCATACTACCCTTCCTTCAAACTCCAACCAAATGCTACCTCCTCCAAGAACATGTGTGGATCCCTCGTTTTCTGAACTTCCACAGGTTTTATCTGCACATCTCACTTTCTTCGTCCTATTACATTCCTCTGCATCCATGTCTTAATTTCTCTATTGTTCTCAACTCTCAAGGAGCTTATAGTCTATGTTTGAATCACTCTCATAAATCGCATAGCACCTTGCACATAGTTTTTTTAATTGCTGAATTCAATAAACATAAAATATTAAAAACATTTGATGTATACAAAAAAGCACCTTTCACAGAAGTCTGGAAAGCAAAGATTACTCATAGGATTAACCTATATAGGTCACCTTTGGCTTAGTAATTAAACGAAGTTCCTAAGGAAAAATATATTTAATATTACCTGTTAGTACCAGTGCAGGGGACCACGAGAAAACTGTACTGGCCCTGGGTTATCACTGCAGCACACCAGGCCATCACCATTCCCATTGCAGCATGAATAAATGAGTGCATGAGTTGCTGAGGATGAATGATCTTCCCTATCAGAGCAAGTCTGGAGCAAGGAATAGAAGGCACAACTGCAAAGGAAACACATTACTGTGGCTTTATAATCTGCAGCATATGCAGTTAGAGGATCTAAACTGTCCCCTCTCATGCTGGCACAAATGCTCCAAAGGCAGAAAGAAACCCACAGTCAATGTAAAACACAAAACAGAAAAATGTAAAGTTAAAAATTCTAAGTTAAAAAAATTTGAGGAAAGCATGAATAAACAGACACAAAAAAAATCCAAAGAATCTAGAGATGAAACCTAAGGGCACCATGATGAACATTTTTCATTAAAATTTCCTAATAGTTCAAATAGTGCCTATCCTAGTATTCTCGTAAGCACCATAAAAGAGTAATGATTTTTTTTTTTCATATACGGACTACTGCAATGGTCTTGCAGTGTGGGAGAGTGACTGGGCTCAGCTCCTGAATACTGACTTTTTATTTATTTATTTATTTATTTTATCTTATTTTATTTATTTTTGAGACAGAGTTTCACTGTTGTTGCCCAGGCTGGAGTGCAGTGGCACAATCTTGGCTCACTGCAACCTCTGCCTCTCGGGTTCAAGCGATTCTCCTGCTTCAGCCTCCCAAGTAGCTGGGATTATGGGCGCCTGCCACTATGCCCGGCTAGTTTTTGTATTTTTAGTAGAGACAGGGTTTCACCATGTTGGCCAGGCTGGTCTCAAACTCCTGACCTTAGGTGATCCACCCACCTTGGCCTCCCAAAGTGTTGGGATTACAAGCATGAGCCACCATGCCTGGCCTACTTTTTAAAAAGAGCTCCTACCATCAGCATTTGAAACTGTCAATATATAGTCCACTTATGAAAAAAAAAACCATAAAGAAGGTAAATACTGACAACATAAATGCTAAGATAAATGCTTATATGGGGATTTTTAATACCCTTCAGACAATCCAAAAACATTTTCTGCAAATGAGCTAGGGAGGCAAGTATGGGTAGGACATGAGGGATGTTAACCTTTGGAAACAGCTAGCCTAGGGTTCCCTGATCTATCTATGCAGGTATTTTCCTCTTACTATACTCAAAGTAAAGAGATGGCAGGAGGTAGAAAATTAAGTATGAAGGGACAAGTTTCAGGTGCTTTACACTTTGAGGAAGAGGCTCCTATCACCTCTCCCTCCCTACCAGAAATGCCCACAAGGTCCTACTGACTGTGCAACTAACTTGTAACACTCTAAATATACCAAATCCTCTCATGTCACTAAGCCTTTTTATATGCTATACCTTCTCTCTAGAACATCATATTCCTTCTTTGTTTACTTAATTCAACTCATCCTGCAAGGCTTGGTTTAAGCATCATCTCCTCAAGTTCCCCCATGCTGGGGCAAGTGGTGCTCCTATATAAGCTCTTACCATCCAATGTACTGTAATCAAATATGCTTCATGTTTACTGTCTGTCTCTCCATTAACCACGATCCTCTGGAGAAAGATGGAACCGTATCATTTCTCTCTTCTCCTCACACAATGCATAGCACATAGTAAATGCATAAGGGATGGTTACCAAAGGAATGAGCCAAAGTGAATAGTCAGGCTTTAAGAAGGACTGGCTGGGGACCCCTCGACTGACATATTACATACAGAAGATGACCCACGCACAAGGGAGAGTATGAAAGAACACTCTGTTTAAGTGTGGCTGTAAGCCAAAGAGTTTTGAACAGGGCTTGCATGGAAAAAGCCTACCAGCCAATAGAGAGGAATTAAGAAAGCAGGCTGGGTGCAGTGGTTCACGCCTCTAATCCCAGCACTGTGGGAGGCCGAGGCAGGCAGATCACAAAGTCAAGAGTTTGAGACCAGCCTGGCCAATATGGTGAAACCCCGTCTCTACTAAAAATACAAAAAAATAGCCAGGTGTGGTGGTGGGCAACTGTAATCTCACCTACTCAGGAGGCTGAGACAGGAGAATCACTTGAACCCAGGAGGCGGAGGTGGCAGTGAGCCAAGACCACACCACTGCACTCCAGCCTGGGGAACACAGCGAGACTGCATCTCAAAAAAAAAAAAAAAAGAAAGAAAGAAAGCGAGGCCAGGCCCAGTGGCTCACGTCTGTAATCACAGTACTTTGGGAGGCCAAGGCAAGCAGATCACTTGAGGTCAGGAGTTCAAGACCAGCTTGCCCAACCCCCGTCTCTACTAAAAATACAAAAATTAGCCAGGCGTGGTGGCATACGCCTGTAATCCCAGCTACTCAGGCAGCTGAGGCAGGAGAATTGCTTGAACCTGGGAGGTGGAGGTTGCAATGAGCCAAGATCACGCCACTGCACTCCAGCCTGGGCGACAAAGCTAGACTCCGTCTTGGAGACCAAAAAAAGAAAGCAAGCAAGGGAAAAGGATAAGTACTGTAACATCCAGAGTTAGAATTTAAAAATTTACACCATATTTTACAAAGAAGTACTGAAGAGCTAAAAAGGAAAATGATGTAGGCTGGGCGCGGAGACTCACACTTGTAATCCCAACATTTTGGAAGGCCGAGGCAGGCCGATCACCTGAGGTTGGAAGTTTGAGACCTGCCTGACCAACAGAGAGAAATCTCGTCTCTACTAAAAATAGAAAAAATTAGCTGGGTGTGGTGTGCATGCCTGTAATCACAGCTACTCGGGAGGCTGAGGTAGGAGAATCGCTTGAACCCGGGAGGCAGAGGTTGCGGTGAGCCGAGATCATGCCATTGCACTTCAGCCTGGGCAACAAGAACGAAACTCTGTCTCAAAAAAAAAAAAAAAAAAAAAATCCTCCCGGTCTGAGTATTCTATGATCCCACTGCATCTGTTTTCTCTTTTAAAAAAAAAAAAAAAAAAAAAAAAAAGGCCAGGCATGGTGGCTCACACCTATAACCCCAGCACTTTGGGAGGCCGAGGCAGGCAGATCACAAGGTCAGGAGATCGAGACCATCCTGGCTCACATGGTGAAACCCCATCTCTACTAAAATACAAAAACAAAATTAGCCAGGCATGGTGGCGGGCACCTGCAGTCCCAGCTACTCGGGAGGCTGAGGCAGGAAAATGGCGTGAACCCAGGAGGCGGAGCTTGCAGTGAGCTGAGACTGCGCCACTGCACTCCAGCCTGGGAGACAGAGCAAGACTCCATCTCAAAAATAATAATAAATAAATCAATAAACAAAATATTCATATAATCAATGAAATGTAAAATCTAAAACATGTCATTATGATAAACTAAGGTTTAGACATGTTAGTGCACATTCAACATGTACATTTAAAAAAATGTTTTTAAATTTTAAAAAAAGGAAAACTGGCCAGGCGTGGTGGTTCATGCCTGTAATCCCAGCACTTGGGAGGCCGAGGAGGGCGGATCACAAGGTCAGGAGATCAAGACCATCCTGGCCAACATGGTGAAACGCCGTCTCTTCTTAAAATACAAAAATTAGCCGTGCGTGGTGGCACATGCCTGTAATTCCAGCTACTTGGGAGGCTGAGATAGGAAAATCGCTTGAACCCAGGAGGCAGAGGTTGCAGTCAGCTGAGATCGCACCACTGCACTCTACCCTGGCGACAGAGCAAGACTCTGTCTCAAAAAAAACCAAAAAAACAACAAAAAAAGGAAAATGCTAAAAAATAAGTGTCAGGAAAAGCTTTTTATTGTTATCTTTTTTTCCTTATGTGAAATCTGCCACAACTTGTATCTTAAGGGCAGACTCAAGGAATCTGAAAAGGCAGAAAGAGTATGAAGAGAAACAGAAAAATTAAAAGTTCTGGAATCCAGCAGGTGATTCTCCAAGGAAAAACAAGTTTTTTTTAATCACAGTATTATAGATTATTATATTTGAAAAAAAAAAAAAACTTAGAAATCACCTGGTCTTCCCTATAAAGGAATTCTTTTTATAATGTATCTACTAAATCACAGCTTTAATACTAGCTATGAACTATTAAAAGGTCTAAATTTTTTTATTGTTGTAAAATAACAAAATTCACAATTCAAATCATTTTAAAGTACAAAGTTCTGTGGCATAAGTACATTCATATTGTTGTACAACCATTACCACCATCCAGCTCCCAAACGTTTCTATCTCCACAACTCTACCCATTAAACAGCAATTCTCCACTCCCCTCCCCCAGGCTAGCATTCTACTTTCTTTCTCTATGAATTCGAGTACTCCAGATACCTCATATAAGTAGAATCATATTTGTCCTAAAAAGTCTAAATATATTTTAAAAACAGAAAGTAACACCCAAATAAATTTTAAGGTACAACATTCAAAGCATATGATTCTGTATACATTTTTAAAATTTTGACACAAAACACATTCACACATAAAATGTACTAAGTTTTCCCTTAAATAAATTCGGATATTTCTAAGAAGGTTAACATTTGAAAACTCACCTGCATAGAACTCCACATTGAAAATACTTATTATTATTATTACCACTGACAGCAGCAGGAGGTAAAAGATTACATAGGAACTATACAGGTCGCTGAAAGAATCTAAAACACAAGAGAGATGAATTAGTAAAGGTTATTCAGTCATGTAGTCATGTTTAGTACACTGCAATATAAAAAGAGCTTGAACCACAATTATCATTAATTTTAAAGGTCATCTTTTCTTCAAGAATTTAATTGTACACTGCTGACAGTTTCAATGAGAGATCAACTCAAGAACTAAAGTGTCGGCTGGGTATGGGGGGATCACTGAGCCAGCGAGCTCAAGACCATCCTGGGCACATGGCGAAACCCTATCTCTACAAAAATACAAAAATAGCCAGGTGTGGTGGTACACACCTGTAGTCTCCAGCTACTCGGGAGACTGAGGTGGGAAGATCACTTGAGCCTGGGAGTTTCAGGTTGCAGTGAGCAGTGATCATGCCACTGCACTCCAGCCTAGGCAACCGAGAAAGACCCTGTTTCAAAAACAAAGGGGGGGAAAAAAAAGGAGGTACAGTACGAGTTATTTGTGCCTGGCCCCAGGTACTTTAAAATTATACTAGAATTTCTTAAATGACCTAGCTAACATCAGACAAAATACTAGAATGTGCAAACATTTCCTTCTTTCCTTCCTTCTCCTTCTCTCTTTCTCTCTCTTTCTCTCTTTCTTTCTTTCTTTCTTTCTTGACAGAGTCTTGCTCTGTCGCCCAGGTTGGAGTGTAGTGACTCGATCTTGGCTCACTGCAATCTCTGCCTCCTGGGTCCTGCCTCAGCCTTCCAGTGGCTGGGATTACAGATGCCCGCCACAGCTATTTTTTGTATTTTTAGTAGAGATGGCATCTCACTATTTTGTCAAGGCTGGTCTTGGACTCCTGACCTCAAGTAATCCACCCACCCCGGCCTCCCAAAATGCTGGGATTACAGGTATGAGCCACTCAGCCACGCATATGCAAATATTTAATCACGTGAAAGAGAAGTACCATATTTAGTTATACACTAACAAAGTTTTTTCTTAAAATACAAAGAGTATTTTTCAGATCTCTTCTTCATAAATGCAATTACCTCATATAGCGAAAGTAACATTTTTGGAAATAGAATAATCCACACATCATCTAAATGAGCAGAACTAAAAAACAAAAAAATTAGGATGTCCCCATGAAATACTAATACATTCACATTTTAGAGTAGTTCAACAATTGATATTCCATCTCAAATATATATATATATTATGCCTAAAAACATGAACAAAAGAAATAAAAACAAGAACATATTTGCTAAATAGGCTAAGACTTAATAAAACCACTTATTTTTAAAAGTACGATTCATTGACCTAAATTTTTTTGTTTTTTGAGATGGAGTCTCACTCTGTCACCCAGGCTGGAGTGAAGCGGTATGATCTCAGCTAATTGCAACCTCTGCCCCCCTTCCCCCTTCAAGCAATTCTCGTGCCTCAGCCTCCCGAGTAGCTGGGACTACAGGTGCACGCTGCCACACCCAGGCTGGTCATGAACTCCTGAGCTCAGGCAATCTGCCCACCTTAGCCTCCCAAAGTGCTGGGATTATAGGGGTGAGCCACCACACCTGGCCCATGGACCTAAATTAATGAGGAATATTTACTAAGCATCCACAATTAAACTCAAGCTTCTGATGAGGAAAATGGCATAAATCAAATCCAACCTGGAGAGAAAGTGTTATGAGGATTAAAAAACCTCTGGCCATGAAATGACAAAAAGTTTTTGTCCCCAGTGCCAATTGTGAACAGTTGGTAATGGCTCTCAAATACAATATTGAGTACTCTGAGGTTGCCACCAGACAGTCATGATCAGTAAGTAAAGCAGACACAGGTAAGGTGGCTAAAGAAATATTTGCTATGCCTGTGCTGACTTATGGCTTAATTTCACCTGACCAGTGGGACCTATCAAAAACGTGATGGACATACGTCAACAAGAAACTTAACACCAATTATCTCCAAAGGTCATAGGTAAAGAGTCCAACTCCTTGAAAACTGGCATTTTCTTGTGAAAAAAAGAAATTAAAAACTCACTTCCCACTTCACAAGGCAAAAGAAAGACCAATTTTCAATCCTAAATCAGTTCCTCACTAGCTGTATATCTATGCATGGATTATTTAACCTGAATCTGTTATCCCATTTATAAAGTAGAAATAATAACCCTTAACTACACAGTTACAGGAAGGATAAGAGGTAATATACGTAAGGAGCTGGCATACAGTAAACAGGCAATAATGGGTAGTTGTTAACAGAAAACAAGTTACTTTTAATAAATTTAGTAATCTTATTTAGTCTCTAAGGAATTTAAGGCACATTTTAGGCCAGGTGCAGTGGCTCACGCCTGTAATCCCAGCACTTCAGGAGGCCAAGGCAGGTCGATTTTGTGAAGTCAGGAGCTCAAGACCAGCCTGGGCAACATGGCAAAACCCCATATCTACTAAAAATACAAAAATCAGCCAGGCATGGTGGTGCATGCTTGTAATCCCAGCCACTCAAGAGGCTGAGGCACAAGAATTGCTTGAAGATGGGAAGCAGAGGTTGCAGTGAGCCAAGACTGAGCCACTGCACTCAGCCTGGGTGACAGAGCGAGACTGTTTCAAAAAAAGAAATCAAATGCTCTTAATTTAGATGTATTTTTAAAAGAGCTACATGTCATATTTTCTACCCACAATTTCAAATCAATGACAGGAACAGTTCTCTATTTTAAAGAGACAAACAATCTCAATAAAGCTGTCCAAAGAAAAAACAAATGAAACTAAGTTTTCATTTATGGGGTCTTCTAATGATGTTTTTGTTCCTATGATCACATATAGTCTTTGACAAGCTTATTAATCTTATTACATAATAAAAAGGTGATTTATGTTATGAAGGAGACATCTTAAAATTATCTCAAAGTGAATGTTTTGATGTGTCAATATAACATAGGCAGTAATTAAAAATAAACTGCTTGAAACATAATGCAAATTTTATGTTGAGAAGTAGGTCCTATAACTTTCTCTCCAAATTGAGTATCACTTACCAGACAGCCACTGTACAGGATGAAACAAATCAATCCTGCTGAAAATTATAAACACTGTGGTGCAGAGGGGTAGAAGCAGCACTGACCAAACAATACTTGCAACTATCCTCCAGCCCAAAACCTAAAAACAAAAAGAAAAACCCTCAATCATGAAGTCAGTTAAATTATTTCAGTTATGCAAATCCTATCTTTTCATACAGGATGTTAATCACTAACTCAGATCATAATCCGTTAACTCAAATATTCACTTCTACTAATAACATTACATACCACTAAAGAATTTATAATATCAGTGAGCTGATGCTTGCATTAGTACAAAGTTAGGTGCAACATCAAATATCATACTTTGTATAAGGGGTGGTGGGCACTGATTTACAGCTGTTTTAGAGCAACTAATACTTGTCCCTCTAGGCTTAATTGATAGCTATATTAATATATAAAGGCTGTACACATTTTATGCGAACCACCTGTATACTGTATTTACAATCATCAGACATGAACCTTTACTGGGCAACTACTGCACTGTAGTATTCTATTCATGTTTGAATTGCCAGTATCTATCATATAGGAGGAAAATCTTTACTGCTGAATAATACAAGAAGATATAGAGGGGTTTTAAACATGGAAGTGACAATCAAATTCAAGTTGCTCAAGGTAAAACATGTCTTTTTACTGAAAGCTGGCTTTAAGGAAGAAGGATCAGAAGGGACAAGAACTAAACAGGAGACAAAGCAGTTAGGAGGCAGTCCACTAAAAAGTTGAGGCCGGGTGTGGTGGCTCACATCCGTATCCCAGCAATTTGGGAGAGCAGCACGGGCAGATCACTTGAGGCCAGGAGTTTGAGACCAGCCTGGTCAACATGGTAAATCCCTGTCTCTACAAAAAATTTTTTTAAAAATTAGCCAAGCATCACTCCAGCCCGGGCGACAGAGCGAGACTCTATCTAAAATAAAAAAAAGAATAAAGTTCAACTCCTGTCCCACATTCTTCTTGTTGTTGTGTTTTTGAGACAGTCTCGCTCTGTCCCCCAGGCTAGACACAATGGTGCCATCTCAGCTCACTGCAACCTCTGCCTCCTGGGTTCAAGTGATTCTCCTGCCTCAGCCACCTGAGTAGGTGGGGTTACAGGTGCCCTCCACCACACCCAACTAATCTTTTTTTTTTCAGTAGAGACGGGGTCTCAAACTCCTGACCCCAAGTGATCCTCCAGCCTCAGCCTCCCAAAGTGCTAGGATTATAGGCCTGAGCCACTGTGCCCAGTCTCCACATTCTATATAAAATTAACTCAAAACGGATTAAAGACCTACATGTAAGAGCTAAAACTATAAAACTCTTGGAAGAAAACATAGGAGTAAACCTTCATGATCTTGGATTTGGCAATGGTTTCTTAGATATGACACCAAAAGCATAAGCAACAAAAGAAAAATATAAACTGGACATCAGCAATATTTAAAACTTTTTTGCTCAAAAGACACTGCCAGCCGGGTGCGGTGGCTCACAACAGCCAAGGGTGGAAACAACCCAAATACCCACATACTGATAAATGGATAAACAAAATACGGTATGTCCATACAGTGGATTATTCAGCCACAAAAAGGAATGAAGTACTCATGCATGCTAAACATGCACCAGGCACGATGGCATGCACCTGATGTCCCATATAGTTAGGAGGCTGAGGCCGGAGGACTGGTTGAGCCCAGGATTTCAAGGCCAGCCTGGAGAAGATACCCTATCTCTATTATAAAAATAATTTTAAAAAAAATTTTAGGGGCCAGGCACGGTGGCTCAAACCTGTCATCTCAGCACTTTGGGAGGCCGAGGTGGATGACTCACTTGAGGTCAGGAGTTCAAGACCAGCCTGACCAACATGGTGAAACCCCATCTCTACTAAAAATACAAAAATTAGCTGGGCGTGGTGGTGCGTGCCTATAATTCCAGCTCCTCAGGAAGCTGAGGCAGAACTGCTTGAACCCGGGAGGCGGGGGTTGCAGTGAGTCGACATCACGCCATTGCACTCCAGTCTGGGCAACAGGGAGCGAGCCTCCGTTTAAAAAAAAAAAAAAAAGATAAGACTTAAGGACTCAAAAGTTTTTAGTTTGGAATACAGGGGAGATGGCAGTGCACTGGGATAGAAGCACTTTTCCAAAAGGGATCTTTCTTCTCTTTCTCTTTGCACTCCAGAGAAAGGATGTAGTACTGTTAATTCTACAACTTGTTAAGGAGGAAGTACTATTACCCTCAGCTCAGTCCCACTCTACCTTACAAAGAACACCTGCCCTGCTTACTGGACCCTAACCCCAGCCTCTATTAATGCCACATTTCTTTCCAATTCCGTGCATTCCTTCCCACTTCTTAACGAAAGTTATTTATTTTGCACCTACTGGAGACGGTACCCTTGCGTAAAACTCCGCCTTACTCCCTATTCCAATCTCCATTCAGTACATCCGTCCCGTTCTGACCAACTTCCTTCCACTCGGGACCCCTCTCCTACCCCGTAACCAGCTTTCACTCAGGACGCCCCACAACCCCGCAATCAGACCCCCAGGTGGTGCCTTCCACACGCGTTCTCTCCACGCTACCCTGGGACGGGCCCTCCCCCGCCCAGCGCGCACGCGCGGTCAGAGCTTCCTCGCCCGGCCCGATCCTGGCAGCGCGTGCCCAGTGCACGCCGCACTCACGCGCCACAGTATGTCCCGCGACCTGCCAGCGCAGGGCCCACTCACGGCCGTGGCCATGGAGATGGCGGCCCCCAGTCTAGGGAGTACGGGAGACAGTGAGCCCGCCCGCCACCGCAGTTCAAAGGGAGGAAAGCCCCAGGAGGACCCTGCTGGGGCTGCCTCAAACGCTGCCTGAGCGAAGCCTGGCCCAGGCCTCAACCCATCCCTGCGAGGCCTCGTCTGGACAAGCTCAACGGGCCAGGACTGCCGCGCAGACACATCCCGCAAACGGGGCTGTAACTACAGGAACCGTCCTGTGGCGTCCGAAAGGTCTCTTCGAAGCAGGGTCCAGCGGGGCGCCAGAAGCAGGTGGCGGCGCTGCATGCTGGGAACTGTAGTCTCGACGGCCCCCTGGGAGAAAATAGGAGTGTTGCATTCTGGGACTCGGAGTTCCAAAGTACAGAATGCAGGGAGTCGGGGTCTTCCTGGAGGTGCCTTGAGGCATGCTGGGAATAGTAGTCTTTTATAAAGCCGATAACAGCCACAGTATTGATTGATTGGAATTCTGCAGTTAGAAAGAGCTAGCAAAATGATTTGCCCTCATTTCTCCCTATTACTTTATCAGTCACCTAAAAGTGAAATCAAAGGATGTGGTGGTCCTCTCCACAATAGGTACGCAGTAATTTTACAGAAATTTAAAAAAAAAAAAATTCTCTAGAGATGCCTTTGGTTTCATAAAATCTGGTTTCTACTTCCAGATCTGCCACTTGCTAAATTGAATATTTTTATCTTCTCTGACCCTCCATTTCTTCAACTGTAAGATAAGGATGAAAATAAAAATATCCTGGTGATACTGTGAGGATGTAAATAATATGCTATACAAATATTATCATTAATATACTGCCGGTAAGAAAAAAGGTTTTTCAGCAACCCAAGTTTCATCTAATGAAGTCTTCTCAGTGCTTTAGACCTCAGTGAGATCCCTGGATGCATATCGCTAACACCTTTTCATGCTCAATCACATGCCACAGACAACATTCAATACTCAAGACAGAAATAGATTCAGTGATTTACTGACTAAAGAAATGCATAGGCTGGTGAGAGGAATTGAGATCGCACCTACTGCTCTGCAATGTTTGCCCACAACGGCTTCCTGAATGCTTTAAGATTATATCCTATTCACTTCCAAAACCATGTTACTATCAATCGTGTCTAAAGCACTGCAGGACAAACTGGGAATACAACTGATAGATCAAGTCTCTGCCGAGAAGAGACCCATCTGGTGGTGGAGAAAACTTGTAAAGAATTAGTCCAGGCCAGGCACAGTGGTTCATACCTGTAATCCCAGCACTTTGGGAGGCTGAGGCAGGAGGATCACAAGCCAGGAGTTTGAGACCAGCCTGGGCAACATAGTGAGACCTCATCTCCACCAAAAAAAAAAAAAAAAATTTTAATTAGCCAGGTGTAGTGGTGCACACCTGTAGTCCAAGCTACTCCATAGACTGAGGCAGGAGAATTGCTTGAACCTGGGAGGTTGAGGCTGAAGTGAGCAGTGATGGCACCATCACACTCCAGCCTGGGCCATAGAGTGAGACCCTGTCCAAAAAAAAAAAAAAAAAAAATTAGTCCAAATGAGTGTTCATAAAGATACCTCACGTTCTAAGGTTCTTGTGGTAGAGACTACTCGTTGTCTGCTTCAATATCTATTCTCCCCTTCTTTCATAATAATTGAACTCCCAGTTTTTAACTGGGCATATAGTTACATTTCCCAGCCTCTCTTGCAGCTAAGTGTGGCCAGCTGACTGAGTTCAGGCCAATAAAATATAATCAAAGTATTGCATGGTAGCTTCCTAGAAACCCCCTTAAAAGGGAGCTTCTGCATGGTGGTCTTTGCCTCTTCTTAATCCCATCCTCCATTCAGCCGCCTGGATTTGGGATGTGTTGGCTGGAGCTCTAGCACCATACTGGACCACAGAAAGGGGGTCACACTGTAGGGAAAATGAAGTACTGAGCTTAAAGGAGACTTGATTATTTACAGCAACCATATCAGTCCTAGGCTACCTGCCTTTACCTCCTAATTTCATTTATACAAGAGAGACAATTATTTATTGTTTAAGCCACATCTATCTGTCTATCTATCTATCTATCTATATATATATATATATATATATTTTTTTTTTTTTTGAGACAGAGTCTCACTCCTTTGCCCAGGCTGGAGTACAGTGGCATGATCTCAGCTCACCGAACCTCCACCTCTCGGGTTCAAGTGATTCTCCTGACTCAGCCTCCTGAGTAGCTGGGATTACAGGTGCATACTACCATGCTGGCTAATTTTTGTATTTTTCAGTAGAGACAGGGTTTTGCCATGTTGGCCAGGCTGGTCTCAAACTCCTGACCTCAGGTGATCTACCTGCCTTGGCCTCCCAAAGTGCTGGGATTACAGGCATCAGCCATCACGCCTGGCCTCTGCTTCTATTTTTATAGCACCTATCACAATCTTAAATCATCTTGTGTATTTGTTTACTTCTTATTGTCTGACTTCTCACTAGTATACAAACTTCACAACAGCAGGGACTTTGTCTTGTTTATCATTGCTTCCAAAGTAGCCATTACATTAGTAAGTAATCAATGAATTTTTATTTAATGAATAATGAATGAGTGGAGGAAATTAACTATATTGGACAGTGTTTCTTCAGGACAACAACTTTTGATACCTATGGCAAAGGGGGATTTAATGCAGGGAATTGGTAACAAAGTTGTTGGAGAGGCTGAAAAAGTATGGGAAAGAAAGAATGGGGCTGCAGTAGCAAACAGCAGAAAGGAGTTATTGCCCAAATACCAGGAAGCTACTACTTCCATTAGAGCCATGAGACAACACTGAATGCTGAGCTACTGAGGGTGGTGCCCCTGCTGCTGTCAGAACTATTGTTTTGAGCACCCTGTAGCTGCTGAAAGCACTACCCAGAAGTGCCTGCAACTATCCAGAGTTGCTCTCTGAGCCTTTGAAAGCTATAACCTGGCCAAGTGTGGCGGCTCACATCTGTAATCCGTTTGGATTACTTTGGGAGGCCAAGGTGGGTGGATCACAGGGTCAGGAGATTGAGACCATCCTGGCCAACATGGTGAAACCCCGTCTCTACTAAAATTACAAAAATTAGCTGGGCGTGGTGGCACGCGCCTGTAGTCCCAGCTACTCAGGAGGCTGAGGCAGGAGAATGGCTTAAACTAGGGAGGCAGAGGTTGCAGTGAGCCGAGATCACCCCACTGCACTCTAGCCTGGAGACAGAACGAGACTCCATCTCAAAGAAAAAAAAAAAGAAAAAAGAAAAAAGAAAAAGAAAGCTATAAACTAATTATTTGAAATAGAATAAAATAAATTTTTTAAATGATACAAGACCTCTTTGGTCTCAGTCACAGAAGCGAGACAAAGGGAACATCATCGTTTGGAAAGCATTGCAATAAGACACACACGTTGTGCTGCCGCTGTGCCTCTAAGGCCTACCACCTTCAGAAGTCAACCCGTGGCAAATGTGGCTACGCTGCCAAGCACAAGAGGAAGTAAAACTGGAGTGCCAGTGCTGAAAGATGAAACACCACCAGGGCTAGTCAAATAAGGCACCTAAAAAGTGTGTATCACAGATTCAGGTATGGATCCCGTGAAGGAACAACACCTAAACCCAAGAAGGCAGCTGTTGCAGCATCCAGTTCATCTTGAGAATTTCACTCCAGCCTAGGCAACAGAGCGAAAATTCATCTCAAAAAAAAAAAAGAAAAGAAAAAAAGAATTTTGATGATTAGTCACCCAATAAATGTTCTGGTTGGCCGGGCGTGGTGACTCATGCCTGTAATCCTAGCACTTTGGGAGGCTGAGGCAGGTGGATCACTTGAGGTCAGGAGTTCAAGAACAACCTGGCCAACATGGTGAAACCCCATCTCTACTAAAAATACAAAAATTAGCTGGGCATGGTGGTGGGCACCTGTAATCCCAGTTACTCGGGAGGCTAAGGCAGCAGAATCACTTGAATACGGGAGGCAGAGGTTGCAGTGAGCCAAGATTGCGCCACTGCACTCCAGCCTGGATGACAGAGTGAGACTCTGTCTCAAAAAAAAAAAAAAGTTCTGGTTTTTAAAAACTTAAAAAAAAAAAAAATGATACAAGACATGAAGAACAATACCAGTCAGTATTAGAAAAACTCAGAAATTATGTGATAGAACTCAGGGAAGAAATCAAAATTTAAATAATTATTATAAAATGGAAGTTGAATTAGAAGAGCAAAGAAACACAACAGTGATGTCATAACAAAAGAAGAACTTTTTTTTTTTTTTTTGAGATGGAGTCTTGCTCTGTTGCCCAAGCTGGAGTGCAGTGGCCGGATCTCAGCTCACTGCAAGCTCCGCCTCCCAGGTTTACGCCATTCTCCTGCCTCAGCCTCCCGTGTAGCTGGGACTACAGGCACCCGCCACCTCGCCCAGCTAGTTTTTTGTATTTTTTTAGTAGAGACGGGGTTTCACCGTGTTAGCCAGGATGGTCTCGATCTCCTGACCTCGTGATCTGCCCGTCTCGGCCCCGCAAAGTGCTGGGATTACAGGCTTGAGCCACTGCGCTCAGCCAAGAAGAACATTTTTTAATCAAAAAGGAACAAAGAAACAAAAACAATTTTAAGTGACAAATAAATAGGCAAAGAAGATCTAACATATGAATAACGGGAGTCCCTGAAGACTCTGGAATCTCATTTTAAACCATCACTGTCTCGCCCAACAACACGCAGGGATGTGGGAATTCCTTTTTGTTTTTAAATTACTCTAATATTTTTAAATGAGTTGACATTTGCTTGAAGTTTTTCCTTCAAAATCTTCACTTGTTGCATAGCCTTTAATATTTTATAGCCTAAAAAATATAAAGGGTGGTGGTGGCAAATAGCCCTTCTTTCTCCCAATCTGTAACCTGTTTCAAATTCAGTCCATCCAAGAGAAAGACTGCTAACTTGTGATAAAATGTGATTAGCCGGCAGGGCACAGTGGCTCACACCTGTAATCCCAGCACTTTAGGAGGCTGAAGTGGGCGGATCACCTGAGGTCGGGAGTTCAAGACCATCTTGACCAACATGGAGAAACCCCATCTCTACTAAAAATACAAAATTAGCCGGGCATGGTAGCGCGTGCCTGTAATCCCAGCTACTCGGAAGGCTGAGGCAGGAGAATTGCTTGAACCTGGGAGGCAGAGGTTTCAGTGAGCCAAGATTGCACTCCAGCCTAGGCAACAAGAGTGAAACTCTATCTAAAAAAAAAAAAAAAGTGATTAGCCATTTGCAAAGACAAAATAAAAGACATTCACTTTGAAAGACAGCTCCTTGGACATACAACGTCTCTTGTACAACAGCATTTTTGTGGTGAGTCAAACAAAAAATAAATTTAAAACATATAGATGGTATTTGCCTGTGGGGTATGGAGAACACATATCCCAGAATAACTCTGAACTATCTATTATTATTATTATTTTATTGCCAAACTCCAAGCCTCTGGGAACAATTCAAAAGGCATAGCAACGTGGAAAGAAAAGTCAGGCTCCTCCTTCTTCCTTTGATGCCCCCTCTCTGGAGCCAGGCTGCACTCCTGGTTGGCAGTTTGGTGGGCTGTCCTCTGCTGCCTGCTTCTTTGGGGTGAAATCTCAAAGTAAAGGCTGATGAAGAGAGAAGGAGATCCAGGAGGGGAAACTCATATCATATTGCAAAGTGTGTAATCTAGGCTTTTTAACGTTTTCTCTCCTAGATTTTTAAAAGGTTTTTTAAAAGGTTTTTTCTGCCTAATTTGTTAAAAAAACTGACTTACCCCTTTGCCTGTGACACAGAGACAGTAAAATAAAATCTGTGGTTGAAGGTAAGGCTCCATAGTGTCTCATTTCCAAGGATATGAGGAAGAGGCAGGATCAAAGGCTTTTCACATAAATACATATGCAAGGCAATAGGTAAAGGCTTTAGAGTCAAATGGGGATGTGAGTCCTGGCTCCGTGCTTCATGGCAGGGTGGTTAGCTTGAGCAAGTAACTCAACTTCTTAGTACACCAGTTTTCTCAACTGTGAAAAGGGGGATAATAGTGTGCACTGTTCTGCACTGTTTTTTTTTTGTTTTGTTTTTGAGACGGAGTCTCACTCTGTCACCCAGGCTGGAGGGCAATAACGGCACGCGATCTTGGTTCACTGCAACCTCCGCCTCCTGGGTTCAAGCAATTCTCCTGCTTCAGCCTCCCGAGTAGCTGGGATTACAGGTGCAGTGTGCACTGCTCCTTATTTCTATGGACCTTTATTTCTATGGACCTATCTAAATTGAGCCCCCACCCTTCAAATAATGTGACAGTCATTAATACTCCAGGCACATGATAGGATTGCACTTCGTGGCCCCCTTTGAAGTTAGGTATGGCCATGTAACAGTTCTAGCCAATAAATTGTGAGAAATAACATGTATCATTTACTGGTGGAATTGAATTGCCATTATGAGACTCTCCAGAGCTCTCTTTCCTCTGGCACACGGATCAACAATATTTTAGATGTTTGTTACTCCATCACCCCCAGATGCCTGAGTGACCACAGTGAACAGTCTCCTGCCAGCCTGTGATTGACTTACAACATGAGCAGGAAATAAAACTTTGATTTAAGCTGCTTTAAACTATCATTTACAGTTCTTGATTATTTTATTTCATTTTATTTATTTATTTATTTATTTATTTATTTTTGAGAAGGAGTCTGGCTCTGTCACCCAGGCTGGAGTGCAGTGGCGCAATCTCGACTCACTGCAAGCACCGCCTCCCAGGTTCACACCATTCTCCTGCCTCAGCATCCCGAGTAGCTGGGATTACAGGTGCCCGCCACCACGCCCAGCTAATTTTTTTGTATTTTTAGTAGAGACAGGGTTTCACCATGTTAGCCAGGATGGTCTCGATCTCCTGACCTTGTGATCTGCCCACCTCAGCCACTCAAAGTGCTGGGATTACAGGCGTGAGCCACCGCGCCCAGCCAGTTCTTGATTATTTTAAAAGAGCCTAACCTATCCCCAAAGATGCCAGTAGTAAATCAATAAATGCAATTACCTGAAGAGGACTTTAAAAGTCCTTGAAAAACTTTGTTTTATGCATCACCTTATTAATTCACCCCACCAGCATTTACCAGGCAATAAGTATCGGCCAGGCACTTTGCTAGACTCTGTGGGGGTAGACACAGGAGTGCAGTCTCTGCTGTCAGGACCCTTCTGTCGAGTACACAAGGCCTCATCCTTAGACACACTCTTCAACCATACTCCCAACCAGTGCATGCATCTGGTAGAAATGGCTTTATCTGTTTTTACCTTACAGGCTGTCCTTGGAAAATGGAAGAAGGCTCGAAGTACAGGTTTAAGACACTAAAGCCGATCTGACAGATCCTTCATCCCCTCACCAACACATCATGACATCATGTTTATTTTTTTTCTGCCTTCATACCTCTGCTTCATCTGGACTCTCTGCATCTTCAAATTCCATGTCTTCCATGAAGTATTTCCTGTTGAATTCCTCCTCCTCTAAAAACCCTAGAATTTTACCCCTTATTGAATACATCCTGCCATCAGTAGCATCGTAGAGAAAGAGCAAACTCTGGAGCCAGACAGTCCTAGGCTTAAGTCCTAGCTTTGCCCCTTCCTAAATGAGAAGGCTGGAGACCATGCTTTGGTTGAATGCTTATTATATACTGGACACTCTTAAGCCACATCATATAAATTTAATTATCACACTTGCCCTTCAAGAATGATTTCATATATATATATCTAGATATATTTTACCTCTCTCAGCTTGGCTTACTCTCCAAAATATATCTAGATATCTGGATATATTTTACCTCTCTCAGCCTGGCTTACTCTCCAAAATATTTATATATAATATATATAAATATATATAAATATTTATATATCTAGATATCTAGATAGATATATATATATCTAGATATTTAGATATATATAAAATATTTTGGAGAGTAAGCCAAGCTGAGAGAGGTAAAATGAAACATGGACTCACACTCATTATCTATTTTAACATTTCAGCTCTTTTATATAAATAATTTTTCAGTTTGTTATACCTTATTTGCTTGCTTGCTTTTTAAAAAAAAATTTGTGAAGGTTTGTATTTTTGTTCTAATCATTTCCTTTTTTTTTTTTTCGAGACGGAGTCTCACTCTGTCGCCCAGGCTGGAGTGCAGTGGCCGGATCTCAGCTCACTGCAAGCTCCGCCTCCCGGGTTCACGCCATTCTCCTGCCTCAGCCTCCCGAGTAGCTGGGACTACAGGCGCCCGCCGCCTCGCCCGGCTAGTTTTTTGTATTTTTTAGTAGAGACGGGGTTTCACCGGGTTAGCCAGGATGGTCTCGATCTCCTGACCTTGTGATCCGCCCGTCTCGGCCTCCCAAAGTGCTGGGATTACAGGCTTGGGCCACCCCGCCCGGCCTTTTTTTTTTTCTTTTCTGAGACGGAGTCTTGCTGTATCACCCAGGCTGGAGTGCAGTGGCTCCATCTCAGCTCAATTGCGACCTCTGCCTCCTGGGTTCAAGCGATTCTCCTGCCTCAGCCTCCCAAGTAGCTGGGATTACAGCTACGCACCACCATACCTGGCTAATTTTTGTATTTTTAGTAGGGACGGGGTTTCACCATATTGGCCAGGCTAGTCTTGAACTCCTGACCTCAGGTGATCTGCCCGCCTTGGCCTCCCAAAGTGCTGGTATTACAGGTGTGAGCCACTGCACCCAGCCTCATTTCCTATCTATAACATCTTTTATCCCCTCTGTTTGGGAGAGAGGTAATGATTGTCTACTGTTTTCCTCTTATGAACAACATAGACATTATTTAGTAACTTCTACCTCCTCCCCTTCTTCTCCTCCAGCAGGTGATTTGAAGCAAAGTTCTTTTGCTATATCTATAAGGCAACCAGCAGGCTTATTCTGCTTTAAACATGCTCTCCCCATTCTCCTTCTTCTTTTTTTAGTTATACTGTAGATTCTTTTAAGGGCACATAACCATTATAAACTCTATTTTCTCCCTCATAAGCATTATTTACTCTTAGTTCTACAGGTGAACACATATTTAGTGCTCACCACCTGCTATTTCAATGTCTTACCAGTCATTTTGGTTGTCTGAAGTACGTTCTCTAGAAGATACCTCAGAAAGGTCTCATGGGAATATTCCCTGTGTTCTTCCACGTTCATAATGTCTTGTCTGTGGCCAGTTTGGTTAGATGTAAAACCCTTAGCTCATATTTTCTTTCTTTGGGTATCTTAGATATGTTACCACTGTCTTTGGACATAAACCAGTGTCACCAACTATGTCTCAGTGTTGATCTTCTGTGTTGATCTCCCCAGGTATGAGTGTGCCTGTTTTATATGTAGTCTTTTATTCCAGAAAATTTTAATTACAGTTTTTTTAAAGTGTATTCTTCTCCATTGCTTTTGTTTTTTCTTTGGACATCTATAATAAATCTTTAGATCTTCTCTGCCTATCTTCCATATTGGTCACTTTTTCTTTCTTTCTTTCTTTTTTTTTTTTTTTTTTTGAGATGGAGTCCTGATCTGTAGCCTAGGCTGGAGTGCAGTGGTGCGATCTCAGCTTGCTGCAACCTCTGTCTCCCGGGTACAAGTTATTCTCCTGCCTCAGCCCCCCACGTAGCTGGGATTACAGGCGCCCGCCACCACACCTAGCTAATTTTTGTATTTTTAGTAGAGACAGGTTTTCGCCATGTTGGCCAGGCTGGTCTTGAACTCCTGACCTCAGGTGATCCACCCGCCTCAGTCACCCAAAGTGCTGGGATTACAGGTGTCAGTCACTGCGCCTGGCCCATATTGGTCGCTTTTTCTTAAGTTCTTTGATTTCTCTTTATTCATTCTGGAATTTAATCTGTTTTCCTTTTTCACTTTGTATTCCCTAAAGCATTATCTATTGTGCTTATTCACTCTAATATCCCTTCTATTATAATTCAGCCTTCATTTGTGAAATGAGTTTTCTCTTTTCTTTCCAATTCTTTCCTGAGTACTATTACCTAATTTCTGCCTTATAATTCTGATTAGTGATTTTCTTTCATATCCTGTACCATTTTCTTATTTTAGCTCATTTTAAAATATTAAGTTATGGCTTTTATCTGGTTTTGTGGGCATGACTGTCTGGAATGCTTTCATTACCATTAGGGATGTTATTCTGCTCCTTGTTCTCATTTTTCACACAATAACTTCATTACAAGATTTGACTGTGATCCTTTCTGTTACTCTTTCTTACGTGAAATTAGTTTTCCTGAACATTTAGGAGGAAGAGGTGAGGCAGAATAGCTTCTCTAAATTCAAGGCTTTACAGCTTCCTTTTCTGTTTTCATGACATGTTCAAAAATGCAGCTTCATCTTTCTGACATTGCTCTGTTCCCCTCCCCGACTCTCATCTGGACTTCTCTTTCCTTTGCCCCAAATATCACTGGCCTGCTCTGTTTGCGTTTTGCTTTCTGGTGCCTGGTTGCTCCAGCTTCTTCAGACCTTGCTGCGGATCCCTTGCATGCATGTGCTGCACACTGGGTATTACGAAACTCCAGTTCCAGCTGCTGTTCTCCTATTAGCCCATTACACTTTCCAGGGAGTACCTATAGGCTGTTTTGGAGTGCTCTTATTTTCCAATTTCGCAGACACTCTGTTGCTTTCCTGTGCTTCTTTCTATAAAAATGCTGATACCGTGTAAGTCTTGGCACTGCCAGAAGATTCTCTCTGCTTGAATTTTTGTGTTTGTGCGGATACCTTTTCACCTTTTGTTGTAGATGCCGATTTGTTTTTGATTTTGCTATCCCAGATGCCCTGTTTTTATGAGAGAATTCAGAGAGCTTCAAAAAGTATACTAGTGCCACTGCCAATTTCCCAAAATTCATTTCTCTCAATTCTTTGTATGATACCAACCAATTAAATCAACCTGATAATGGACAAACCACCATCAACTTTTGTAAAAGTAGGAGCTCCAAGATGTACTAGTTATCTGTCTAAAACCCATTCTCTCTTCCTTCCTTACCAACAGCACTCTGGTTCATTCAGGGTGACAGTGTGCCCAACTAAAGAGCATTTCCCAGCCTCCCTTGTAGCTAGGGGTAACCATGGGATACAGTTCTAACCAATAAGACATGACCTTTTTCTCTGGAGAAAGCTCATTACAAGGCAGGCCAACTCCACTGGCCAACCCTCTTTTACCCTTTCCCTTCCTGCTGCCTGTCGAGATCTGAGTTGAGCTGGAAACAGCTGAGCTGCCAAGACTTGGAGTAGAGTTAAGACAAGTGAAAATGAAGTAACAGCAAGCCTTTCATCACTTACTGTGATGGTATAAGCAAGAGGCTAACCAGGAGAAAGCACTGGCTCCCCTAATGTTCCATTTCCCACCATGGACCAGTGCCAGGCAAGGGTCAAGTGGATCAGCGCAAACGTGGGGATGGTCTCACTGCCAACTGATCCCTAAACAAAAGGCTCCTGCCATTTCACAGGCCTAGGGGCTGAGAGGAGGAAGAGGGGGAAGAGCTAGGAGTAGAAAAGTACTGAGCCTTGGGAGTGAAAAAAATATCTTCAAGTTCCCCGGTCCCCTACAGATAAATCGGTCTCTGCAGAGGCACCTGAAAAAGGCTACGGCTAGGAGGCATCCAAATGGAGGACCCTGGGCATGAAACGCAAATATGCATAAAAGTATCCTTGACTGTAGTCCCTTCAGAGACACGTGGCACTCACTGGGCACCCAGTCTGGTGTGGGCAGGCAGCTTTTCCCAAGAGGCCTGTTGGGTAAGGCTCTTGTCAGGCCTGAAAGATCAGGCACAGACTTTTGGCCTAGAGCCACATACCATACCACCTACTCTTTGCTGGAGGTAACACAGGCATCTTGGGAGTAGATGACAAATTCATGCTAAGGACTGCTGGGCAGAAGAAAAATAAAAAGAGATGGCATCATGGAGCAGCCATGTTAACCTCAGACTATCTCTAAATTTCTATTTACATAGGAAAGACAAAATGGTAAATTTATTTAAGCTACTGCTTCTCAGGGTTCTTTTACAGCTGAATGTAATTTGTAAGAGCTGCATGGAGGTCCCAAGGGCAGTGGCTCCCAAATGGTGGTGCTGGTTGGTTCATGAAACTTTCACTGGTCTTGGCTAGGCGAGAAAAAATTAAGTTTTTCATAAAGCTAAACTTATCAAGTTTTTAGTGATATTGCCCTTCCAGATTATTTGATATTATAACGTCCTTTCTTCTATAAAGATAATGGTGCTGACAATGCTGTGTCTAAAATCCTTACTCAAAAATTAAATCCTGGCCACTTTATTATAGAATCTCTAAACATATTTTTGGAAAAATTGATCAGTGATACCAACTTAAAAGTACTTAGGAGCTTGTAGTCCTAGCAACTTGGGAAGCTGAGGTGGGAGGATCCCTTGAGCCCAGGGGTTTGAGCCCATGGACTATGATGGCTCCACCGCACTCCAGCGTAAGAGACAGAGCAAGACAAAAAAAAAAAGAAAAAAAAAACCTAGAAGACTCAAGCGGGGGGACACAAAACAGCTGTCTTCAAATATCTGAAGGGAATAAGGCTCAGACTTGTTTTGTTAGGCCCAAGGGCAGAGCTAAGACCACCCAGTGATGGCTGCAGAGGCACTTCTGACAGAACAGGCCACTGAAGGAGGAAACGTTGCCTGGAGAAAGCCGGACGCCGGCAGCCACTGAGCAGTGATCACTGGACTGTGAGATCCAGAACAGGGAGCTTGTCTGTTCTGCTCACTGTTCTAGCCTCAGTACCTACAATACTACCCAGCACAGAGTAGGTGCTCAGAATATATTCAGCATCTGATGGGAGGTTTGCCAAGGTGATGTTAGGCTCCTTATAGCCTAATTTGTGTGTCTTCCTTTACCTGCATGGTCAACCTTTTAAGTCCAAATGTGTCTTTGTAGCTATCTCAGAAATACATAGGGAACTCTGTCTGGAAGAGCATGATATGGTTTGGCTCTGTGTCCCCACCCAAATCTCATCTTGAATTGTACTCCCATAATTTCCACATGTTGTGGTAGGGACCTGGTGAGAAATAATTTGAATCATGGGGGTGGTTTCCCCCATACTCTTCTCATGATAGTGAGTAAGTCTCACGAGATCTGATGGTTTTATCAGGATTTCCGCTTTTGCATCCTCCTCATTTTCTCTTGCCACCACCATGTAAGAAGTGCCTTTTGCCTCCTGCCATGATCCTGAGGCCTCCACAGCCATGTGGAACTGTAAGTCCAATTAAACCTCTTTTTCTTCCCAGTCT
This sequence comes from Theropithecus gelada, assembly GCF_003255815.1. Lineage (NCBI taxonomy): Eukaryota > Metazoa > Chordata > Mammalia > Primates > Cercopithecidae > Theropithecus > Theropithecus gelada. The sequence continues at coordinate 81,777,260 of NC_037668.1, forward strand.
TGGGTATGTCTTTATCAGCAGCATGCAAACAGACTAATACAGAGAACAACAGAAACAGTAGGGGATCAGCAATCCTGACCATCAGAAGCTCAGCCTCCCAGATCATAGGCATTTTGAACAAAAAGTATGTTAAAGCTATCTTTGCAGTGTCACTGGTTTCTCTCTTTAATGCACACTAGCCAAGAAGTCAAAGTGCCAGGTACTCAAAGTGCCCTAAGAGAATTTTCTGAAATTTGTCAAAATGGGACGTAAATGAGCTTTTTTTTTTTTTTTTTTTTTTTTTAAAGAAAAGGTGTCACTTTGTCACCTAGGCGGGAGGGGCTCACTGCAGCCTCAACCTCTGGGCTCAGCTTCTTGAGGATGCTTAACATCACCTTGGCAAACCTCCCACCTTAGCCTCTCGAGTAGCTGGGACTACAGGCATGCGCCACTATGCCCAGCTAACTTTTTGTATTTTTTTTTTTGGTAGAGACTGGGTTTCACCATGTTGCCCAGGCTGGTCTCAACTCTTGGGCTCAAGCAATCTACCCACCTTAGCCTCCCAAAGTGCTGGGATTACAGGCGTGAGCCACAACTTCTGGCCAAATGTGTTCTTTTTTTTTTTTTTTTTTTTTTTTTTTTGAGATGGAGTCTCGCTCTATCGCCCAGGCTGGAGTGCAGTGGCCAGATCTCAGCTCACTGCAAGCTCCGCCTCCCGGGTTCACGCCATTCTCCTGCCTCAGCCTCCCAAGTAGCTGGGACTACAGGCGCCCGCCACCTCGCCCGGCTAGTTTTTTGTACTTTTTAGTAGAGACGGGGTTTCACCGTATTAACCAGGATGGTCTCGATCTCCTGACCTCGTGATCCGCCCGTCTCGGCCTCCCAAAGTGCTGGGATTACAGGCTTGAGCCACCGCGCCCGGCCTAAATGTGTTCTTTAAAACTGATACTCCATTCTTACAGGAGGAAACATTCAGATGTCCCGTTTTAACCCACACATCATAACACCGAGCACATTCAATCCGATTCCCAGCAGCCTCCAGTACAGACAAACCATCAAGGAAAAACTTAAGGTCAAAGTCACAAAATGCAGTCACAGACATCATGTGAGGTATTTATTTTGCAACCATTCAGTTCAGCTGTCCAGTATCAGGTTACCAAAGACAAATTTTCAAGCTCCCGGTTAATCTCCACCAAAGTTTCTACTGTTCAGTTACTTCAGGATGGCTAGCATTTGGAGAGAAGAGGATCCCCCAGGTAGTCTGTACATAATTCAGAGAGAGGACATCAGAATTTAGCATGGGTCTGTTTTGGGTATTAAGGTACCACAGTGAAGCATGTCATTTGACTGTGGGTGGCAAAGGGACGACACTGAGCATGCCTAACCCATTCCCCGGCATTTCAGTCCAATCAGCGCATGCTCACAATGACCATCCATGTGTGAAAAAGAAGAGCTGAAAGACACATGTGCTGAGCAACATTTAATTTCTGCTTGTTAAATGGGTGATTAGGCACCAGTATGGCCCCATCCAGACACTGGGAGTTTGTGCCACTCCATCAGTTCTGCTGGCTCTGCTCATTCTGCTTTCCTGCAGTGGATGCCACTTCCCAAAGAACCATGCTCCAAAAAACAAAAGAGAACTGAAAAACAAAACGGGACACTTTCAAGATAAAGAACCCCCACAAAAGGAAAGACCACATTGTAGAAAAGGATATTCATGTATGTTTAGAGGTATAACTCCAACACCAGAGCAGTCTGCTGCCACCAATTCCCCAAATCTTGAGGCTTGAGTCTGATTTTGATGCTCAAAGTAGAGCTTACTGTTGGAAGAAAGATGATGCTTTAAAAAGTTTTCTTCTAGTTCCTTGGAAACCCAGTGACTCTCTCCAAGCCAGATCCCAAAGCTACCTTTGCCCATCCTTCTCTCTCTCTCTTCTCCATGACAGCACTGTGTTAAGCACTAGAGGAGAAAAGGTAAGAGTGGATATGGAGGGACTTAAAGATCTGGGACCTGGAAAACCATGGTAGTTGAAATGGAAGGTTATACAGGAGATAATGGCAGGATATGAGGCAGGTCAAATAAATCAGGGATAGATTGTGGCAATACAGGGGTTTCAAGTTTGTTCTTTGGGCAATAGGGGACCAAAAAAAAGTTTCTAAGTAGGGAAGTGACATAGTTAAAGGCGTGGTCAGAATTATAAATTTTCAAAGACCCCTGTGGCTGTGTATAGGATGAACTGGAAGGAGAAAAAGAAAAGAAGTAGAGAAAGCCATCATGTTACTGCTACAGTTCAAATACGAAATGATCGGTCCTGAAGGCTAGGTATGATAACGACAGGACAGAGACAAGAAATACTTCAGAGGTAGAAAAGACAAGTCTTGCTGACTGATACTATGTGGAAGGTGAGTGGGGGAAATCTACAATCTACTTTGATGCTGAGGTTTCTATCTTGGGTGACTGGATGGATTTCTTAATTAATCCAACAAATATTGAGGACCCATGTGCCAGGTACTGGGTATGGTGATGAACAAGACAGACACGGTCCCAACTGTCGAGGAACCAGTCTACCAAGAGAAGCAACAGGGCAGGCAAACAAATATAGAAAATATTATTTATTTAATTACAATTTTTTTTTTTTTTCGAGACAGAGTCTCGCTCTGTTGCCCAGGTTGGAGGGCAGTGGCGTGATCTCGGCTCACTGCAAGCTCCACCTCCCGGGTTCACGCCATTCTCCTGCCTCAGCCTCTTGAGTAGCTGGGACTACAGGCACCTGCCACCACGCCTGGCTAATTTTTTGTATTTTTAGTAGAGATGAGGTTTCACTGTGTTAGCCAGGATGGTCTCGATCTCCTGACCTCATGATCCGCCGCCTCAGCCTCCCAAAGTGCTGGGATTACAGGCGTGAGCCACCATGCCCGGCCTTAATTACAATCTTAACTTGCCAGGCGAGGGTGTAATAAAGAATCTAACCTGCTCTGCAGTCAGGGACAATATAAATGATGGTGCCATTCCCTGAGACAGAAAAACATGAGGAGGATCTGGTTGTAGTGGGGGATGAGTACAGCTTGGAATGTAATGAATTAGAGGCAACTGTTGGAATACCTAGCTGGGGATTTGCAAGAGACAGAAACTTGGAAAGAGGGGCCAGAGAGAGAGTTAAATCCAGGGGAGACTAAGGAATATGTTGGAGAATAAGTTCCTAATGCATAGCCTTCCACTTGGGAGAATGAGCTAGGCCTTCCTGGAGACATCAACAGGGCAATACCACATTCAGATGTCAGCGTTTGATGATACCACGAAGGTGAGGCTGAGGCAAGGGCTATCTGCCCAAGTCTACTGGCTCAAGAAAAGAGAAACATTGCTAATGAAATATCTGTAAAAAGTGGCTGGAGAAGGTCAGACACTGTAATTTGCAGGCGTGAAAGAACCTAAAGCCCTGATCAGCCTTTTAGTAACCATCAACTTGGGTTCTGAAATGCTAAGTAATGGCAGGGACAAACGGGCCCACAGAGCAAGCACTCAAGATTTTATTTGCATAGATATGTACTCTGTTTTTCTCTCATCTTTCTGGCTGTCTATTCCAAATTAATGTCAAAACTAGGGAAGAATTTGAAGACTAGAAAATTCCCTTCTCAGGAGGGCATGGGGACTCATGCCTGTAATCCCAGCACTTTGGGAGGCCGAGGCAGGCAGATCACTTGAGGCCAGGAGTTAGAGGCCAGCCTGGCCAACATGGCAAAATGCCATCTCTACCAAAAATACAAAAAAATTAGCCAGGCATGGTGATGCATTCCTGTAATCCCAGCTACTCAGGAGGCTGAGGTATGAGAATCACTTGAACCTGGGAGGTGGAGGTTGCAGTGAGCCGAGAATGCACCACTGTCCTCCAGCTTGGGCAACAGAGTGAGACTGTCTGAAAAAAAGAAAAGAAAAAAGAAATTTCCTTCTCCTGCTGCCAACTTTTAATGGGGGGCCGGAAGCAAAGACGTTGGGAATTCTTGGCACTTAGGCCAGAGGGAGAAAAGTAAGACGCTATTGCCCTTTGTGCCAAACTTGGTCCCCAGTGTCACCATCAGCCAGCACTTCCTTATCTCTTGAAGATTGCCTCTACCACCTCTTGGCCTAAGACCTGACTCTTGACCACTTTTGGCTCCCATCTTGGGTGGCTACACTATGGCATGGGCATTCTCTGTCCCTTTCCTCGGCTCAGCCCTGCAGCCAAGCCTTCCAATGTCACCACTGTCTGATCTGGGATGTTCCAATCAGAAGTTCCTATAATCATGATTCTCTCTTTAATGTAAAAGGGCCTTCTAGTCTGTGTGGCACATGAGATGTAAAACTGGAGTATAGAATCTGGGAGGGTAAGGACCGATCTCCGTCGTTCACCAGCACACAGTAGAATTTCAATGAATGAACAAGTAAAGATTTCCCAAGTAACCTGCCACATAAACCCAGGAAAGTTTTGATGCTATATGATAGGCCTAACAACTTGTTCAAATGAAGCTTTCTCCGAGTGTCTGCTGGGTGCTAGGGGGCTATATTGGTAAATAAAGTTCTGCCCTCAAGGAACTCTCAGTCTATGAAGTTACAGTGAATAAGCAAACTGCCATAATAAAAGAACATACGAGAGCTGTAGAAGAGCACAGAAAAGAAAATAAGTAATAGTACCTGGAGAAGTCAAGAAAAACTTCAGCAAGCAGAGGGTATCTGAATAGAGTCCTGAAAAATAAACAGGAAATTGCCAAGTAGACAAGGCTTGTGAAATGCACGCTCTTGACAACGTGAGTGACTGAAAGGATACCAGCATACAAACCCTGTGTATCCAGTCAGGAGGGTTTAATGACACAGGACTCTCCAGAAGCCCTCTCTGCATCATTAATTAAAGCCCTGATCACACTGCGATATGATAATCTGCTGATGGCCCTCCTCTGCACAGCCCCACCTGTCAGTGCCCCTCAAAAGCTCGCCCCAATCTGGATGCTGCTTTTCAGATACTCCATCCCTCAAGCCAAAGCAGGGCTTCCCAGGTACAGTTTCCAGGCTCTACCAGGGTCTTGGCTCGGAGAAGACATAGCACTGCCCTCAGGTGAAAAGTTAATGAAGAAGGAAGGATGGAAGCCAGATATTCTTTATATTATTTCAGTAACTTACGTAGGGGTAGCATGCTGATTACAAGTACAGTCCCACACTGCATAATGATGTTTCAGTTGACAACAGACCACATATACAATAGTGGTCCCATAAGATCACATCATATTTGTACTGTACCTTTTCTATGTTTAGATACACAAACACTTACGATTGTGTTACAACTGCCTGCTGTATCCAGTATAGTAACATGCCACACAGGTTTGTAGCCTAGGAGCAATAGGCTATCCCACATAAGTGTGTTGTAGGCTATACCATCTAGGTTTAAGTATATTCTATGATATTTGCACAATGATGAAATTGCCTAATGACGCATGTCTCAGAATGTATCCCGTCATTAAGCAATGCATGACTGTAACTGGAAGCTCCCCTATGATCCTGAGGTTCCAGGGAGAGAAGGGGTTCTCCCTGGAATGTGTTCTAACCTAAGCCTTCCAATGCTCTCCTGGGAATGTGCCCTAAGCTAAGTTTTCCAATACACAGATTTACACAGGGAAGGTAGGTTACTGGTGAGATTAGAAGGAAACCTTTATTTTTCAGTGAAAGCTGGGAGTCCAGAGATGACAGTAGAAGGCACAGCCAGCTCATAAATCAGCAGCATTCAGGGCTCTGGACAGTCTCTCAGAAGCAATTGATGCTTCTGCCAGGGAGGTTGCAAAGAAGCTGTTAATCACTATCTCATTTGGAGACTTGACACCCAAATGGAGGCACTAACACCCACGTTATAGATCTGAGCAAAGCGCAGAGGTGTCAAATCTGTGTACACCAGTCTGTGAAGTCTTCAAGGGCCCTGAGGGCCAGGCTCTTCTCAGATGCTGCTCTGACTCTCTGAAGGCCTTTACAACCAAAATGAAATGAAGTAACTTAAGTCCTAGCTCAGGGCCAGGTTGAGAAAGACCTCAACATGGCGATGTCAGGTACTTTGGGCCAAAAGAGAGACCCAGGAAACTGTTGCCGTTGCGTTCTCTACCTCTGTCCCTCTCCAGCTGGGCTCGAATTGTCTTGTTCTCAGTGATGTGAGTCCACATCGTGTTATCATGTTCCCCTGTACAGCCTAGGTCTTCACCTTCCCAAAAGCCATGGGAAACAGACTGCTTTTTCCAGAACAGCTAACTGACTGTGCTCAACCTTCGTGACCCAGTTCAAAGAAGAGCCCCTCTCTGACGCTTCCCTCCCGGCCAACTCCAACTGAGTCCCACCCTTCTTGACCCTATAATGCTACACTGACAACTTGGCTATGGCATTTAAAGCTTTAATAGTTCCTATATGGATTGACAACAGTATATGCAAATACTTCAAATATACACATATCACTAGTTTATGCTTGTGTACAAGAATCTAAAATGGCCTTCAATGATCCCTGCCTGTCTCCAGGCATTCATGCCTTTGTGTAATTCGCTCCCCTAGAAGGTAGGCAAGACCTGTGACTTGCTTCGAGTCAATAGAAGATGGCAAAGGTGATGACCATCTCTTCTATATTTACATTATATAGGACAGCAACTTCCATTTCACTATCAGACTCGATTGCCTCTCTCTCCCTTTATGGTTTTGATGAAGTGAGTGATCATACAGAGAGGCCCACGTGGCAAGGAACTGAGGGTGGTCTCCAAATGACCGTCAGCAAGAAGGTCCTCATTCTACAAAGCCACAGGAATAGAATTCTGCCAGCAACCTTGTGAGTTGGGAAGCAGATATTTTCCCAGTCTAGATTTCAGGTGAGACACCAGCCCTGGCCAACATTTTGACCGCAGCCTTGGGAGAGAATCTGAAGCAGAGGAGCAATCTAAGCTATCCCCAGAGTCCTGCCCCACAGAAACTGTGAGAATGTGTATTGTGGTAATGCCACTGGGCAGCAATAGATAATTAACACAGCACGCAAACTCTCAGCTGATAAGACATGCAATCAAAGGAGTGTGGAGACTGCTACTAAACACCTTTAGACGCACAGAGGAAGGCTCCATCAAACAGCCAAAGGCTGTTAAGAACCTGCATTTTAGTGATAAAAAGAACATTTGTCTAAAAAATGGGAAAGTGAAAAACCTCAAAAATTGGCTCCCCAAGACTTAGATATGAGTCCCAGCTCTGCCTCTAAGAGATAGGTGATCTTAGTCAACCCAGATTTACTAAGCCCAGCCTTCTCATCTATACATAAAATGTGGTCAATAGGGCGGGTAAGAGTGGCTAATGAAAGAATAAACTAGAAAGTGTTTTGTCAGGCCAGGTGCGGTGGCTCACACCTGTAATCCCAGCACTGTGGGAGGTTGAGGTGGGTGGATCACAAGGTCAGGAGTTCGAGACCAGCCTGGCCAACACAGTGAAACCCTGTCTCTACTAAAAATACAAAACATTAGCCAGGCGTGGTGGCGGATGCCTGTAATCCCAGCTACTTGGGAGGCTGAGGCAGGAGAATTGCTTGAACCTGGGAGTCAGAGGTTGCAGTGGGCCAAGACTGCACCAAGCACTCCAGCCTGGACGACAGAGTGAGACTCCATCTCAAAAAAAAAAAAAAAAAAAAAAAGGTGGTTTGTCAAATGGAATGTGATAGACACATGTTAGTTTGCCCCAGAACTCTGGGGTGGCCTTGGGTAAGGCACTGTCCTCTCTCGGCCTCAGCTACCTTATTGTAAAATGAGGAGGGAAGCCTATGCTATTTAATGTGTACAAGGGCTCTCACCTTCTTTGATTCTTTTATTTTTTATTTATTTTTATTTATTTATTTATTTTTTTGAGATGTAGTCTCGCTCTGTCGCCCAGGCTGGAGTGCAGTGGCTCAATCTCGGCTCACTGCAAGCTCTGCCTCCCAGGTTCATGCCATTCTCCTGCCTCAGTCTCCTGAGTAGCTGGGACTACAAGTGCCTGTCACCGCGCCCGGCTAATTCTTTTTTTTTTTTTTGAGGCGGAGTCTCGCTCTGTGGCCCAGGCTGGAGTGCAGTGGCCGGATCTCGGCTCGCTGCAAGCTCCGCCTCCCGGATTTACGCCATTCTCCTGCCTCAGCCTCCTGAGCAGCTGGGACTACAGGCGCCCGCCACCTCGCCCGGCTAGTTTTTTGTATTTTTTAGTAGAGACGGGGTTTCACTGTGTTAGCCAGGATTGTCTCCATCTCCTGACCTCGTGATCCGCCCGTCTCGGCCTCCCAAAGTGCTGGGATTACAGGCTTGAGCCACCGCGCCCGGCCACCGGCTAATTCTTTTTGTATTTTTAGTAGAGATGGGGTTTCATCCTGTTAGCCAGGATGGTCTCGATCTCCTGACCTCGTGATTCACCCACCTTGGCCTCCCAAAGTGCTGAGATTACAGGTGTGAGCCACCGTGCCCGGCCTGACCTTCTTTGATTCTAACATCGCATACTCATGAGAAGAGAGAAAGAGGCAAAAGTGGTAGACTATGACATTTTACAATAGTTCCCCAGTCATTCTACTGGCCAGGGTGACTGTCTTACCATCAAGGAACTGGAAGCATTTGACCAGTCATATCTAGTCAACCTGCAGGGCCTACAACCTGGATTCCTCAGCTAAAAGGGAAAATCTCCATTTGTTTTACAAAAGGAAAAAAGGATCAAGGTAAAGTCAGTGGGAGCCACCGAACACAAACTACTGATGCACTCTGAGAGGGGTAGTAGCTTTGATTTTATTGCTGAGCACCTTAACTATGTGCCAGGAGCTTTTATAAAAATGATCTCCAACCTTCACTACAATCTTATATAGGTTGTGTCATTCTTATTTCAAAGACAAGTTAGCTGAGGCTCAAAGAGTTATAAGCCCCTTACCCGAGGCACATTGCTAATACATGGTAGGGCTGGGATTTATCATTATTATTATTAGAGACAGGTTCTCTCTCTATCACCCAGGCTAGACTACAGTGGAGCAATCACAGCTCACTTTAACCTCCATCTCCCAGGCGCAAGTGATCCTCCAACCCCAGCCTCCCAACTAGCTGGGACTACAGGACCATGCCACCAAGACCAGCTAATTTTTTGTATTGTTTGTAGAAATGGGGTTTTGCTATATTGCCCAGGTTGGTCTCAAACTCCTGAGCTCAAGTGATTTGCTTGCCTTGGCCTCCCAGAGTGCTGGGATTACAGGCGTGAGCCACCACAGCCAGCCTGGGATTAAATTGTAATTTTATTTAATTCTAAGCCCCTGGTTTTTGCACATATCTCGTGGCTCTGGGAGAGAGCAGCTTGGGCAGAAAGGACAGTCTGTGATTACAAAGCAAAGTAAAGGTTCTTGGCATGCAGCAAGATCATGTGCAGAGTGTGCTTCATTTATACTTGCCACAAACATTTACTGAGTGCCCTCTGTATACTAGGTTATGTGGTAGGCAATGAAGATACAGAGTAACACCATTCCTTGTTCTTGTGGAGCTCAGTCTAACTGGGGAAACACTGTAGTATACAGTGGACAAATGAATGAATAAATAGCTGAACAAATGAATGAATAGGCAGACGGACACATGATTAGTCAGCCATTAGTGTTTCAAGCACCATGAGAGTGATGCTTAATACAAAGTGTAATGGGATCACCAGATAAATGATAGGACCAGACAAATGGCCGGGCACGGTGGCTCACACCTGTAATACCAGCACTTTGGGGGGCCAAGGCAGGTGGATCACCTGAGGTCAGGAGTTCAAGACCAGCCTGGCCAACATGGTGAAATCCCATCTCTACTAAAAATATAAAAATTAGCCAGGCGCTAGTGGCATGCACCTGTAATCTCAGCTACTCAGGAGGCTGAGGCAGAAGAATCACCTGAACCCAGGAGATGGAGGCTGCAGTGAGCTGAGATCATGCCATTGCACTCCAGCCTGGGCAACAACAGTGAAACTCTGTCTCAAAAAAAAAAAAAAAAAAAGAAAAGAAAAGAAAGAAAAAGAAAAAAATCACCAGGATTGTTATAAAATGGAACAAACCCATATTGTGCTCTAGGAAAGGGTTCAGGGAGGAGAAGAGAGTCCTCTCTGCTGGGACCAAAGGCAGGAGCTCCTCTTACAGAAGAACCTAACAGCTCATGTTATCCAACTGTATAAAGCCAGTATCATGTGGATTTCAAAATAGAGGCCTTCAATAAGAGGAACACAGAAACACAGACATGCACATGCACAAACCCACACTGAACTGGCAGAAGGATAAAAGGGTCTGGCCCTCTGTGCTTAAAGCTAACAGTAACAGAATTGATACACCTGCCCATGTTTTATGGCACCACACAGCAAAATAAAAATAGAATCTCTTACTTTCCTCATTAGCTGGACTTGGCTGCAGCAACTGTTTGGTTCAGAGTAGCTGTAGTTGTTGGGAGATGGTCCATCTCTGGTGCATCAAAAAAGTATGCCTGTGGGAAACAAAGACCCAGCAGGGAGTTAAAAAGACAATGGTCCGGGTAAGTATTTTTTAGAGTCCATGCTAACAGTACTTCTGGGCTCTCACGGTCCCTAAGTTCTTCCCACCATATTTGTCATCACACTAAACTACAACCATCTGTTTACCTTTGTCTCACTAAATTGTGAGTACTTTTAAAAATTTAGCTACCATGTATTGAGCACTTACTATATTACATGACTTACTCTTAATAACCCGATGAGGTTGTTAGGATTATCCTCATTAGACAGATAAAGAAACTAAGACTCAGAGAGATTGTCATTTGATCAGGTGAACATGGCTAATGAGTGGTGAAGCCAGAACTCAAAGCTAGGTCTGTCTGACTCCAAAGCACAAGCTCTTAATCACTACATTATACAGTCTTTCCTCCAGGGCAAAGGCTGTATCCTTCTTCATCTTTGTGTCACCAGCACCCCTGCACAGGGCCTGGCATACTAGGTAACCAATCAATACCGAATGAACTGAACTACATCAGCTTGCTGCTAAACTAGTTAGTTGGCTTTCTGCGAAGACCTTGAAAAGAAAGTGCTAGGCATGCTTTCCCTAAAAATTTTTCAGCTGGGAAACGAAAGGTTTGCTAAGTGCTTCCACTCACCATCTACAACTTAGCTGTCAAAAGTCAGACGGAGGTAGAGGAGGGAAGACATAAGGAGAATCTTTCCACCCATCTCAAGGTCTAGAGAAGCCTAACTTGAGCGAAGCCTAACTTGAGCCCAGGAAAATACCAATCTCACTACCCTTGAATACTGGTTGTTCAAAGGAAAGGTGAATTTGTTACTATATCAAGGCCCACTGAATATTCATGACACCACCTTGGGGTCAGTGCCCTTAGGAAGGTACACTGTTAGAAAGCCAACAACCATCTTTCACCAGCTCTGCTCTCTATCAGCCAGAAGGGGGCACCAACACAACATGCTGGAGCTCTACCCTATCTGTTGCTATTCCGTGTTAACTTTCTGAAGTTTCCAGATGATGCCTTTCTCTGCAGACTCCCTCTAGTTTGCCCCATTCCCAGAGTAACTCTATTACTTTTAAGAAGCTTCCTCCCTAGGAACCCTTCTAGCAGCTGTTTTCTGAGGCAAGAAAAGAAGAGTCCCTAACTTAAGTGGGGGATAGGGCCGCAGTGCTAGTGCTGGGCTCCTCCAGTTCTCCCACAGGTGCACTGTGCCACAGGCCCCCAGGATGCAGGAACAAAGTCTTTCTTCCAGGTTACCGCAGGACACCCTTGTAAGACAGAATGAGCAAAGACGCCCAGGTTCTACACCTGGCTCTGCTATTAGCTCACACTGTGACTTTGGACAAGTTGCTCCACCCACTTCAGCCTCAGCTTTCTGATCTATAAAATTTAAGGATTAGAAAAGATGATCTTGGGGCTGGGCGTGGTGGCTCCAGAGAGAGAGAGAGAGAGAGATTGGGTGTGGTGGAAAGAGAGAGGGAAAGAGAGAAAGAGAGAGAGGGAGAGAAAGAGAGAGAAGGCAGGGAAGGAAGGAAGGAAGGAAGGAAAGAAGGAAGGAAGGAAGGAAGGAAGGAAGGAAGGAAGGAAGGAAGGAAGGAAGGAAGGAAGGAAGGAAGGCAGGCAAGTAAATAAGATCTCAGCTGGATGTGGTGGCTCACACCTGTAATCCCAGCATTTTGGGGGGCCAAGGAAGGTGGATCATTTGAGGCCAGGAGTTCAAGACCAGCACGGCCAACATGGCAAAAGCCCACCTCTACTAAAAATACAAAAATTAGCCAGGCGTGGTGGCACATGCCTGTCATTCCAGCTACTCAGGAGGCTGAGGGACAAGAACTGCTTGAGCCCAGGAGGCGGAGGTTGTCGTGAGCCTAGATCACACTGCTGCACTCCAGCCTGGGTGACAGAGGGAAACCCTGACTCGAAAAAGAAAAGATGATCTCTTAGGACCATTCCTTGAACAATCTTGAATTCTATGATTCATTAATTCCACAAATGCTTAATAATAATCACAGCCATCATTTGGGGAATGCCTACTGTGCACCAGACACATACTTGATCATTAATCTGCTCAAAAAATGCTATAACAGGCCATTTTATCCCTTTTAAAGATGAGAAAGCTGAGACTCAAACAGATGGAATTTTCCCAAGGCTAGACAACTATGTGTCTGAGCTAGGATTTCAATCCAGTTGAGTCCATCTCCATAGTCTGTGCTTTTCTAATTCTCCACCACTTCCTGCGATTTGTTGCCTAGTCTATGTCCAGTCCAGATCTAGGCACCATGGAGACCTCGAAGCTGAATCAGCAGGCTTTCTGTGAGTAGAGACAGGGCACAGTTCTCTGTAAAAGCCGGCAGTAACCACCTCAAACTTAGGCTTGTACATCTCCCAACATACACCAAGGGTGCAGCCTCTAGGTGCTTCCTTAGTCATCCCTGCCAGGTGTGTTCTGGTATAACTTAGACATCATTTACATGTGCAATCACCGAGGGGCCCCTGGCAGGTGTGGGGCTGTTATATGCTTCACTGCACTAAGGCAAAAACACCAATCTGTGTTCCCCAGGGGAGAGTGAGCAAGCCAAGCTGTCTGGTTCAGCCGGTACCCCTCAGCTCAAATAACTCCCCTGCCAGTTCCTCCCTCTGCCTTAACAATAATGTCTTCCATTTACATGACTCATCATATTTTCCATGCTGCATATATCATTCAATCCTTGCAACAGTAAAGACGTTGCCATGGCATGCACCATTGGCCCGTTTCTAACTGAGGGCAGGAATCCAGAGAAGGGAAATCACCCAAGCAGGCGGTAGTGGAGCTGGGACTGGAACCCAAGTTTCCTAACTTCTGGCTCAGTCCTTCTGCAGTAAACAACGCCTCCAGAAGAAAAAGGAGGGGCTGGTCACTGTGGAGAACAAAACCCAGACATGGTAGGCCCCTGGCTAGACACCTGACCACAGGATGGTTCCCTTCCTCCAGAAGGAGAAAACTGTGCCTTCCGCTCCAGGAAGAGGCCCTGTACCCCACAAGGACCTCCCTGCTCCACAGTCCAACCCGTCCTGCTCCTCTGAGTCCCTTACAGACTGAACAGCCTCTTCTCCTGCCTCTTCATCTCCACTGCTTTCTCATCCAGGTGTGTAATGGGTAAAAAGTTCAGGAGAGATGAGAAGATGTCAGTGAGAGGCATCAAGGAAGGGCATTGTCATTAAGAGTGGGAGACTTCAGCTTTGGCCTCAGTACTAGTTGTGGGACCTTGGACCACTCTCACTTGGGTGCTGTGGAGGAATAGGCAGCATACTGGCCCTGACCGCGTCTGACAACACAGGCTCCTTTAATGACTTTGCATCTGAGGAACACTTCACAGTATGTGGAGGGCTTTCACAGCCAGCTCACGGCATCTCACAAAACCCCATGAAAACAACAATCCCTTTCACAGATGAGGAAACCAAGGTTCTGAGAAGCAAGTCTGTTGCCTATGTTTGCAGCGCTGAGCACCTCTCAGTCCAGGGCACTCCCTGCTTCAGAATTATACTCTCTTTGAGAAAGTTCCTGAGCAGCGAGATGGGCAGGTAAATGCTGGGTTCAGCGCCTTCTGCCCCGAAATGCAACAATAGGCACAGGAGGTAAAAGGTCCTGCCATAGGTACTAGATGAAATGGGTTCTTTTTTTGTTTTTTGTTTTTTTTTGAGATGAAGTCTCGCTCTGTCACCCAGGCTGGGGTGCAGTGGTGCAATCTCAGTTCACTGCAACCTCCACCTCCTGGGCTCAAGCGATTCTCACACCTCAGCCTCCCTGGTAGCTGAGACTACAAGCACATGCCACCATACCTGGCTGATTTTTTTATATTTTTGGTAAAGACAGGGTTTAACCATGTTGCCCAGGCTGGTCTCAAACTCCTGAGCTCAAGCAATCTGCCTGCGACTTCCTCCCAAAGTGCTGGGATTATGGGCGTGAGCCACCAAGCCTGGCCTGAAATGGGTTCTTAATAATAACCATAATACCTCCCTGCTCCACTGCTCAACCTGCCCTGCTCCTATTCCTTAGAGAAATGAGAAAGGCAATGCTTCCTCTCCTGCCTCCTTCTCCTCACCAACTTCTCAGCCATGTACATGAGCGGAAGAACTTCAGAAGAGAGACGGGAGATGCCAGTGAGGGACAAGAGATGCCAGTGAGAGTTGGTCACAATGAAAAGGATGTTCTTCAGCAGACAGAAAAGTTCCAGAAGAATCACGGCAGCATTTTAACTGATCAACTCAGAGATTCCAAGTGCCAGAAATGAATAGTGTCATTCTGCCATGAGTCAAACCAACAGGCCCGCCTCAAGGGTTTAAAGCTTACGCACATGTAAAGTGCATGAAAACTAGGTTTGTGTTTCACAACTTGGCACTTTTTATGAAACTTGTTTAATGATAAAGCATTGGGATCTCATTGATGCATTTAATGAGACAGGTTATCTACACAAAAATGTTAAAGATCAAATGATGCCAAAGAAACATTTACTCCTAAAATTGCAAAACATGACCAAGGGTTTGGAAACCTGCCATGTGGACAATTTTCTAAGTGCTATAAGACACCTTCCTATGGCCATGTCCTTTCCTTCATTAGGGACCTTAACATTCTTGGACTCGGATTTTTTTTTTTCAAAACCTGCAACAGGGCTTGTTAAGGCCGTGGACAGCAAATTTTGTGTACAATGCATACAGAAGACACAGAACCATGGCTCCTTAGGATCAAAGGAAAGGGACCTAATTTATGGGCATTTATAGGACAAGTTCCATGTTAAGTGCTTTATAGATATCATTTTATTTGGCTCTCAGAACAATCTTGTGGCAGGAAATATACCCATGTCACAGATTAAGAAATTAAGATTCAGAGAGGAACAATAACATCTCCAAGTTCACACAGCCAATGAGTGACAGAGCTGGTCTTCAATCTGCTAATCTGACTCAAAAGCACATGCTCTCCCTAAAAAGAATCTACATATGAACCCAAACACTATTTTAAATGTTGTTCACCTTAAAAGTAACTCCACTTTCCCATATCTGACTTCATTTTCAAGCTTTCTACCTTCAAATTTAAAACTTTTAATTTCTACCTTTAAATTTAAACTTTAAACTTTCTACATTTAAATAAAACTTTAAATTTCAAAAATCTTTCTAGGTATGTGCAGAAAATCAGCAAAGGCATCCAAAAACAGAATCCCCCACCCCAGCTCCCTAGCCCTATATAGTCAGCCCTCCACACCCAGAGGCTCGGCATCCTCAGGCTCAACCAACCATGATGAAAAATATTTTTTAAAAATATATAAGTAAAAAAACCCAATATGACAATAAAAATAACACATATTTTAAAAAACAATATAATAACTATTTACATAACATTTACATTGCACTAGGTATTATGACTAATCTGGAAATGATGTAAAGCACATAGGAGGATGTGTGTACACCATTTTGATATAGGGAACTTGAGCATCCATGCTTTGGTATTCATAGAGGGTCCTGGAACCAACCACACCCCCACAACCCCAATACTGAGGAACAAATGTATATAGACACTCATCCATCTCTATTTGCTCTGGTCAGACCCCAAATTCTGATCAGATTACTGAAATTAGGCAAAACCAAAGACTAAAGCCAAATTCTCATAATTTCACCACTTTCCATGTAGATGAGTCTACTTAAAATGAAATTTTATTTCACAGAATCAAATTTTTTTTTTTTTTTTTTTTGAGACAGGGTCTCCCTCGGTCACCCAGGCCAGAGTGCAGTGGTGTGATCTCAGCTGCCTGCAACCTCCACCTCCTGGGCTCAAGCGATCCTCCCACCTCAGCCTCCCAAGTACCAGCTACTTGCAAGGCTGAGGTGGGAGGATCGCTTAAGCCACCACGCCCAGCTAATTCTTGTATTTTTACTAGAGACGGGGTTTCACCATGTTGCCCAGACTGGTCCTAAGCTCCTGAGCTCGAGAGATCCACCCACTTGGGCCTCCCAAAATATTGGGATTACAGGCATAAGCCAATGTGCCCAGCCCATGGAGTCAATTTTAAAAGAACTGTTGTGTCTAAGAGTTTGAGGTCTTTTAGCATTTGGATATAAAACACACCAAAAGAATATAGGAATGAACCCATACCAAGCAGCCCACAGAAAGCAGCATATGAAGCAACACAATTGTCACAATTGTGGCCAATGCAACCCGTCGGTTATCCTCACGAACAGCTGGCCAAAATGTCATTGACAAGACAGATCCTGAGATGCCCAGGGCAATCATGACTAGAATCCAACGAACAGCTTTCTGGGGGATAATCCACAGTATCTGAAAGAAGAGAAAAGGAGGAGGGGGGAGGTCTTGGGAGGCATTCGTTCATTCCAGGCACATATGTTTACAAAGGCCCCTGAGCCAATCGGCAGCTGGGCCCCCACTGCCACTCTGGTTTTTCAGTATAGGCTGGAGGAACACCACCAGCATGTAGACTGAGGCATAGACTTTCATAACAAAGGGCCCAAGATCCAGTGAAGGCATTTGGCTCCCCAGACCCCTTTCATGCTGAACTTCTAAATTCAAAGGAGATTTTTCAGGAGCACATGAGTGTTGCACTGGAAATAATGATGTTAGGTCAAATTCTTGGTTGCAGTTTCCACCAAGAACAGGGCATCACTCAGAATCTGCTCCCTAAGTGTGGTACTTACTGCGGTGGGAATATAAATGAAGAGGGAATATCCATAGACACACACAATCTCCAGAAATGAATAGGAGACGATGTTCATAACTTTGCTGTTTCTCCACATGAGGAAGCCCCAGAGTGCGAGAGGAACCAGCCAGGCATAGGCATAGATGATGGTAGCTGCTATGGACACTGAGGATGACAGGATACAAGTTTCAATCTCCATTATGCCTTAATAGACTATCAGAGCACTTCCAACACCTTATTGTACTTAAATCCTAACATGTCAATTGACTTCACTGGACCATGAAATCATGTCTTACTGGTCTGTAATCCCTGAGCTTGGCACAATACCTAACACACAGTAGGTACTCTAGAAATGTTTGTTGAATTAATGAACCTTTACCATTCGTCTTTGTGGTGAGGAACAATAGTCCCTCATATGGTTTTTATAATTCATTTAATAACTAACAACTAATATTATTAAACAGTTGAACTATGCAAATGAAATACTTCAGAGGGCCACACTGCAAATGTTTATATATAGGAGATATTTCAATCAAATAAAAACCGACTATCCCCTTGGAAGAACACGTTCTCTTCCTTGGTATAACGAGAGCTGACACTGACTTCTTTAGCAAATGTATCAAAAAGCCCTGGGTAGAGATTAACTCACTCTGCATGCTCTCTAGAGTTCCTCTGTCTCTGAAATTGGGAGATGTAGCTCACTGATTAACTGCTTGAAATATTCTCCAGTTTTACTTTCTTCCTTAAATAAACAATTCTGCCACTGTGGCAAAAATGCTATTGAATAGAGCCAGGCGTGGTGGCTCATGCCTATAATCCCAGCACTTTGGGAGGCCGAGACGGGTGGATCACAAGGTCAGGAGATCAAGACCATCCTGGCTAACACGGTGAAACCCCGTCTCTACTAAAAATACAAAAATTAGCTGGGCGTGGTGGCGGGTGCCTGTAGTCCCAGCTACTCGGGAGACTGAGGCAGGAGCATGGTGTGAACCTGGGAGGCAGAGCTTGCAGTGAGCTGAGATCACACCACTGTACTCCAGCCGGGGCAACAGAGCAAGACTCTGTCTCTTAAAAAAAAAAATGCTATTGAGTGGCTCCTCAGAACAGCAACATTCTGCATATCCATGTACATCTCTCCTCTTCCTCTAGTAGCAGCATGCCCTGGAGGATTTCCTTTCCCTCTTCTGGAGTGGAGGGTCATGAAGTTATGGGTAAACCATGGCATCAGCCCTTTCTACATGAAATCAGCAGGTAACTCACTTAATGCATCTTGGCAAGAACAAAGGCACCCCTAACAATTATAGTCAGACTCTGGTTAAGACATGAATGCCCAAAACTTTTTGAGCTCCCAGAACAGTTTTTTCACACTGGGAATTGCCTCATTAGGCCAAACGTAATTCTGCTGATATACTGCCTTTTTCTTGGATAACTAAGGGACGAGGAGGGAATTACTCCCATGGCTATAGCTGTCACTTACTGATCAACTACTGGGCATCAGGTATTACACTCGGTGCTTTTTTGAGAGGTAATGTAGAATAATGGTCAAGGGCACAGATTCTGTATGCAGATTCCATGGGTTCTAGTCCTAGGAAAAGTAACTCTGGGGGGTAAGTTACTTAGCCTTCCTGTCTCAGTTTCCTCATCTATAAAATGGGAAGAAAAATAATATACTACCTTCTAAGATTAATAGGAGAATTAAATGAATAAAAGCAGGTAAGAACTGTTCTAAGTAGAAGAGTGACTGATCGACAATAAATGCTCAGTCAAGAATTAGTGTTTATTTTGTTAACTAATATGCAGCTACATTTATTTCATACAATCTATATCATCATTTTAGAGATGAGGAAAACGGGTCAGAGAAGCTAAGTTGTTTGGTCAAGGTCACATAATTAACAAGTTGGTAGAAGCAGGATCTCATCTCAGATGTGACTCATACTTTTTACATGAAATGGAAAAATGTTTATTGATAGGGTCAATGACCACTTTACCAGTATATACATGACAACTCTTCCTGATACTGGGATGCCCAGCCAAAGAGGATAAGAACAGATAAAGACTCTCCTGAGTTTCCAGATCCCCAGGCAAAGTAGGTCACTCCTTCTTCTATGTCAATATACCTACACTTATCTCTGATATAGAGGTTAATATGTTTACATTGTAAACATATTATTGCTCTATTGCTGTAAACTGTTTACAGCAATAGTCATTCACTAGCTTTCTAACCACTGAACTACTTGAAGGCAAGATCTACATCTCATGGTTAATATTTACTGAGTTAAACTCAAATCAAGGTTATTTGATAGAGTTGGGATTGAATCCAAGTCTGACTCCATGATGGACAAGAAGGGAAAGTGGGCATGGAAGGTAGAGGGGAAGAAAAGAAGGAAGGATACATGGATACATTCTCTCTCTCTCTCTCTCTCTCTCTCTCTCTGTCTCTCTCTGTCTCTCTCACCTCTCTCTCTCTCACACACATACATACACACACACACACACACACACAGGCAAATACATATCTTTCTATGCACATACATTGGACTAGTTGAAGGCAGGGTTCTATCTCATGGTTAATATTTATTGAGTTAAACTCAAACCAAGGTTACTGGATAAATAATGGGATTGAATATATGTGTACATATTTTTGTGTGTGCGTGTGTGTGTGTGTAGTAATAGGTAATGTTTATTGAACTTTTTTTGGTACAAACCACTATTCTAAGCTTTTTATATATATTAACTCTTTATTCTCACAATAGTCCTGTAACAGAAATATTATTATTTCCATTTCACCAACGAAGAACCTGAGGCTAAGACAGATGAAATAGCTTGCCCAACAGAGTAGAAACTAGTGAGTGGTGGAGCTGGAACTGAAGCTAGCAGTCTAGTTCCAGAACTAGTGCTCTTATCCAGGCTACTTAGAGCCCCCCGACAGCAGAGCAGGCAGGGAGGGAGCCAGGGAACCGAGAAAGTGGTACAGGTCAATCTCTGACAAAGCCAAACCTCCTCATTTGGGGGCAGCTGTCACCTGTAGGTCTCTAAAAGCTGTTTTGCTTTTTCTTTTAAGTACCAATACTGACACAAGAAAGGACGTTTTAAAACAAGAATGTCATTCACAAGCCCATCCCTGGACACATTCATTTCTGCATTTTCCCTTCCAGTCTTTGATCATTTACAGACCTCTCTCCCTTTTTTTTTTTCCTTTTTTTTTTTTTTTGAGACAGAGTCTCTCTCTGTTGCCCAGGCTGGAGTGCAGTGGCGTGATCTCGGCTAACTGCAACCTCCGCCTCCCGGGTTCAACCGATTCTCCTGCCTCAGTCTTCTGAGTAGCTGGGATTACAGGCACGTGCCACTGTGCCCGGATAATTTTTGTATTTTTAGTAGAGAGGGGGTTTCACCATGTCGGCCAGAGTGGTCTCGAACTCCTGACCTTGTGATCCACTCACCTTGGCCTCCCAAAGTGCTGGGATTGCAGGCGTGAGCCACCACACCAGGTGTCTTTTTTCTTTTTCTTTTCTTTTTTTTTTTTTTGAGACAGTGACTCGCTCTGTCACCCAGGCTGGAGTGCAGTGGTACAATCACAGCTCACTGCAGCCTCAATCTCTGGGCTCAAGTGATCCTCACAACTCAGCCTCCTGAGTAGCTGGGAGTATAGGCATGCATCACCATACCCGGTAACTTTTTTTTAGCTTTGGGTTTCAGAGACAAGGTCTCACTATGTTGCCCAGGCTGATCTCAAACTCCTCAGCTCAAGCAATCCTCCCACTTTGGCCTCCAAAAGTGCTGGGATTACAGGTATGGGCAACCATGCCCAACCCAGATTTCTCTTCAACAAAGTTGCTAACAGAATAGGCACCAGTTTGGAATAAGTTATGAATTTTCCACATTGCTCTAGGTGCTTTGTGATTGGCAATTGCAGATGACCCCAGCTAGTTGAGCCATCACAACTTAAAACAATGTTTCCATCGTCTCCAAAATGTGGATAATACAAATCATGCCACACAGGAGACCTTCACGCACACCTTTAACTTATTTTGTACCCTTGTCTTAGAATATATTCCACTTGTGGCCAGCTGTGGTGGCTCACACCTGTAATCCTACCTAGCACCTTGGGAGGCCAAGACGGGAGAATCACTTGAGCCCAAGAGTTTGAGATCAGCCTGGGCAACATAGGAAGACCTGTCTCTATAAAAAATGTAAAAACTAACCAGGTATGGTGTTGCATGTCTATGAACCCAGCTACTCAGGAGGCTGAGGCGGGAGGATTATCTGAGCCTAGGGAGGTGGAGGCTGCAGTGAGCAGTGATTGCGCCACTGCACTCCAGCCCAGACAATGAAGTGAGATACTATCTCAAAAAAAGTGGGGGAAATAAATTGCAGTTGTTATTGGGCCTTGATTTACAGCTTTCCCAAAGATTATGTGGACTCATAACATTGTGAATGTATTTAATGCCATTGAATTACACATTTAAATGGTAAATCTTATGTAACATATATTTTATCACTGTAAGAAGAAAAAGATTAAGTGGATTTATATAGATGGGTGGTAAGCTCATCTACACATTTGAGTAGATACATTGAACCCTAAAACACAAAAGCAGGGCTACAGCACCTAGAGATGGGGCCCAGGAGCTCAGGGGGTAAAAAGAACTCAAAGCTAGAAACTGACAGCATTCCAAATGAGTCAAGCTATTCACCAACCTTTTCGGAATTCGGGCACATAATGGTATGTCTTCTCTCCCAGATGGATCAAGAAGTTGGAAAGATTCCCACTAATTGCTATGGCAAAGACCAACGTGGCACATATCCAAAAGGGGCCTGCAAAGGAAACCAGAAAATTCAGAAACAAGAAAATGAAGCACAAGCCTTTAGATTCTTACAGAATTTCTTATCTTCCTCTTGAATTCATGTTAGCAAAAGAAAATGAATTTTCTAGATGGGATCAACACTTGCTTAAAGGAAATTTTCTTTTTTCAAAGGTTAAACACAACTCAGTAATTAGCTGCCTTAAAGAAGGTGGGGGGTTGGTATTCCAATCCAAAGGCCAAAATGCCTTCCACAATTAGGTGAATGAAGACACTGATTTGTGTATAGCTTCTTTTATTGGAGGATCACCACCGACAAAGAAAAATTCACAGGCTTTTTATTAAACCTTCCACCGGAATACATGAAGTAAAGATTACTTCCCTTATCTAAGTGCCAAACGTTAGCATCACAGAAAAAGAAGTGAAATCAGACAGAGCTTCTGCAGCACACAGAAAGAGCAGGGCAAGCAGAACCCACGAGGGCAGAGTCGATGAAACCTACCAGCTCACCGCGGCCGTGTTGAGTGTGAGTGTGTGTGTGTGTGTGTGCTTAAGGCTTTGTCTTTTTTTTAATGAAAAAGTAATACAATGCACTATATACACCTACTATGTACCCACAAAAATTAAAATAAAAAATTTTTAAAAAGTAATACATGTATATGGTCCAGTGTTTCAAAAGGTACAAAAAGAATATGGAGAACAGCAAGATCCACTCCCTCTCTGTGCCCTGGCTCTGTATCGTTCCTCCCTAAAGCTCACCAAGTAACCTGTTTCTGATGAAAACTGCCAGGAATATTCCACTCATGTACATAAGCAAATGCATATGTGTGTATGTGTACACTTTATACAGATAAGATACATACATGTCCTCCTGTGTATCCTGCTATTTTCACCTTAATATAGCCTGGAGAGTCTATCACAACTATTCATAAAAATCAGCTTATTCTTTTTTAATAGTTTTAAGATATACCACTGAGCAGATGAGTGGACCATGTTTTGCAAATCTCTTACATTATTTGCATGATTTCATGAATACTATCCTTGTTTCTCCCCATCTAGAAAAAGTACTATGTGGAACAAATACAATCTTTAGATTGAGAGATTTTAATAAATTACATGAATTTCATTTTTCAATTTCACTAATACTTTGCAACACCCTTTGGGATAATTTCAGGTACCCTGACACGTCACAAAATTAAGAACATTACTATCATAGGCGACATGACTAGCAGAAACAGATTATACTTTTCAAAGCCAAGCACTGGCTTCTGAGTGTGGGAAAAGGAACACAAGCAATCAAATGGGGTGCTTCAAAAAGTCACCAATATTAGCTCTCCACAAACTGTCTCTTTACTCACTAGGCGGAAACTCTCTGCTGTAGCCAAGGACTAAATTTCACAGTGTTGTTCTGAGGGCCCACACATAAGAGCGGCAAAAAAAAAAAAAAAAAAAAAACACCACAAAACCCCTATAGCCAAAAAGCTTTATTGAATGAATGAATAAAACTGACCATGTGTTATAGATGAGCTGAGACCATCCAAGCATATGACCACAAGTGGCCAAAATATTAACTTACGATACCCATATAACTAGAAAACCAAGAATATCATGTCTTCTCAGTCATTATTTACTAAGTACCCACTACCCTCTACTGGGGACACGATGATGTGGAACAGAGACACAGTCACTGCCTCTAGTGCATCCATGCACTTCGGGGAGACAGTCAATAAAATATCTAATCTCAGAGGGTAGTACAGGGTGCCTATGGGAGCAGATAGGGAGGGTGCAAAACCTAGAGAAAGGTATGTGTAAGCTGGGATCTAAAGAAGAACAGGAGTTCACCAAGTGAGGACTGAAGAGAGGTCCAGGAAGAGGGAACAGCAGGAGCAGAGACTCTGAAGTAAGAGGTAACAGTTCAAGGCCAAGTTTCAGGTCAGGAGTAACCAGAGATTGAAGAGATGGGCCAGAGTCAGATCATGAGGGGTCTTAGAAGCCCTGTTGAGTTAGGAATTTATCTTGAGGGCAACAGGAAGCCTGTGAACTGGGCCTGGTGACATAAGCCTGTAGTCCCAGCTACTCAGGACACTGAGGTGAGAGGATCACTTGAGGCTAGAAGTTTGAGGCAGCAGGGAGCTATGATTATGCCTCTGAATAGCTACTGTACTCCAGCCTTGGCAACACAGCAAGACCTCATCTCAAAAAAAAATGATGGGGGCGGGGGAGAATGCAGTGGCTCACACCTATAATCCCAGCACTTTGGGAGGCCGAGGCAGGCAGATCACTTGAGCTCAGGAGTTCAAGACCAGCCTGGGCAACATGATGAAACCCTGTCACTAAAATATTAATTAATTAATTTTTTTAAAGGCAGGCTGGTATGGGAAGATATTTATACTAATTTGAAGACTTGTCTAGCATTCTCTAGCTGCCCCATGCTCTAAGTTACCTAACAACTCTGGCACAGGAACAGTTGGAGAAACAATATTTTCAGGTGGCCTGAAAGGTCCAACACCTGCGCACCCACCACCTCTATGTGGCCCAATGCTCATCCTTGGACACAAGCAAGAAAACCTTCCCAGCCCTCAGCATTTTTGTCCCTCTCCTATTATCATCCCTCTCCCCTGTTTACAACTCTTCAGTGAACCTCCACTGCTTAAGGACAAAATCCTAATTCCTGAGGCTGATATAAAAGGCCCCAGGATCTGGGCTCTGTAACTTCTCCAGCTACCCCCAGCAGAAGGCTGGACTCCAGAGACATACGACACCCACTCATCCCAGGACCCGCCATGTTGCTTCATACTGCCTTCTCCCTGTTTCTTGCCAAATTCCTACTCTTATTATGGGATGGGGGTGGGAGAGAGCCTTAATTTAGGTTGTATTTATAATTAAAATTTCATATTATGCATTTTTATATTATGAAATTTCTAACATATAGAAAAGCACGAAGAATAACACAAACACTGGTTACCTATCATGTCACTTTTAAAAAATATTTTTAGGCCGGCCGTGGTGGTTCACACCTACAATCCCAGCACTTTGGGAGGCCGAGGCAGACAGATCATTTGAGGTCAGGAGTTCGAGATCAGCCTGAACAACATGGTAAAACTCCGTCTCTACTAAAAATACAAAAATTAGCTGGGTGTGGTGGCCCATGCCTGTAGTCCCAGCTACTTGGGAAGGCTGAGGCAGGAGAATCACTTGAACCCAGGAGGCGGAGGTTGTAGTGAGCCAAGACTGCGCCTTTGCCACTCCAGCCTGGGTACCAGAATGAGACTCCATCTCAAAAATATATATATATTTTTAATGGTGTCATACTATTTATATCCTTCCACAACATGCTTTTTAAAATCATTGTGCTGAGATTTATCTATATTTATGCTTTTAGCTCTCGTTCATTTTTTTAAGCTACAGAATTCCATGTATGAATACAGTAGTATAATGTGTCCATTCTCCTGCTGATGGATATCTCGGTTGTTTCTAAATATTTGCTATTACAAGCAATACTGCTACAGTGAATAATATTCTACATGTTGTCCCATATATATGTGAATTCCTCTAAAATTATCTACCTAGGAGTGAAACTGCTGAATTATAGGGTATGAGCATCTTCAAACTGCTCCAACTTGTGTACCAGTTACCTGCCCACCAGTTACATACCCACCATACAAAAGTTTCCACTGCTCCATATCCTTGACCACACTTAATATCAATGTTCATGAAATCTGACTTAGAGTGTGTCACTCCTGGCTTGGTGCAGTGGCTCATGCCCGTAAGGTCAGCACTTTGGGAGGGTGAGGCAGGAGGACTGCTTGAGGCCAGGAGTTTGAGGCCAGCCTGGGCAACATAGTGAGACCCTGTCTCTACAAAAAATACAAACATTAGCCCGGCATGGTGGCACATGGCTGTAGTCCTAGCTACTCATGAAGATGAGGTTGGGGAGGATAGCTTGAGCCCAGGATTTTGAGGCTGCGGTGAGCCATTATCATGCCACCGTACTCCAGCCTGGGCAACAGAGCAAGATCCTGTCCCAAAAAACAAAAAAGTATGTTACTCCTCTGTCCAAACCCTCCGATGGCTTTGCATTCAAGCAAATGCCAAAGTCCTCACTGTGACTTATGAGACCTTACCTGCCCCTCCACAGTCTCTCTCACCTCATCTCCTTCTAGGTCCCCATGTTCACTCTCATCCAGTGCTAGTAGCCTCTTGCTGTTCTTTGAACGTACTAGGCAAGCTCTTGCCTCAGGGCCTTTGCACTTGCTGATCCTTCTGTTTCAAGTGCTCTTCCCTTAGATCTATCTACATAAATCACTCCCAATTACTTCAGGTCATTACTCAAAATTCACCCTTTTAAATTTTCAAATTCACACATTTATACAAACACTTCATGTCCTTCTTCTGTCTGCTCTTAAATTTTCACCTAAGCATTCATTACTAGAAAACTATATATTTTACTTTTCTTTGCTTATTGTTAAGCTCAGTACATTACAAATTGCCTAAGGGTAGAGATTTTTATCTCTTTTCACTGCTGTATCTCCAGTATTAGAACAGTAAGAGCTCAATGTTGAATGAATTGAATGAATAAATGAAGACAAGCCAAATTGTATATGTTTACTAAAATGATGAGCGTAAATAATCTTATTTTACTTTTTATTTCCCTGGTTGCAGGTAGGGCTAAGCATCTTTTCATATATTTATTGGCCATTTTTTCTCCAGAGTTGCTTGTTATTATTCTTGTAATTTGTGGGAGTTTGACATATATTCTTGTTTCTCACTGTTTGTTAGTTACATGCATTGGAAGTATGTCCCCTGGTCTGTGGTTTATTTTTTTACTTTGTTTATGGTTTATTTTGTTGTGTAGAAATTTTAAATTTTAGTTGAAATTCAGTCAAAGTTATCAATCTTTTCCTTACACTCTGTAAATTGTCATCTTTTTTTTTTTTTTTTTTTTGAGACAGAGTCTCGCTCTGTGGCCCAGGCTGGAGTGCAGTGGCCAGATCTCAGCTCACTACAAGCTCCGCCTCCTGGGTTTACGCCATTCTCCTGCCTCAGCCTCCCGAGTAGCTGGGACTACAGGCGCCCGCCATCTAGCCCGGCTAGTTTTTTGTATTTTTTTAGTAGAGACAGGGTTTCACCGGGTTAGCCAGGATGGTCTCGATCTCCTGACCTCGTGATCCGCCCGTCTCGGCCTCCCAAAGTGCTGGGATTACAGGCTTGAGCCACCGCGCCCGGTCAAATTATCATCTTTTTCTTAACTGCCTTCCTCTAACCTCCACCCACAACAAAACCTAATCCTCTCTGCTGTCAAACACTTCACCTATATTGTACCTTCTTCTTTTAACCATGTCTATGAGCTAATGAGGCTACTAGTGTCACAGAAAAGAAGCAAGCCTTGGATTCAAGCCCTGGCTTTGTCATGAGAGGCAGCATAGCACAGTGATGAAAAAATGGATTATGAGCTACAGTGTTGATTTGAAAATTGAGCCCAGCACTTATTAGCTGTATAATCTTAGGCAAGTTACTGGACCTCTGTGTGACTCAGTGTCCTCATCTATAAAATGGGCATAATAATAGTATCTGCCTCATAAAGTTGGATCTGTCACAAGGATTAAATGAGTTAATATAAGTACTGCCCTCATAATAGTGTCTGGCACATAATAAGCACTATATGTGTGTTTGCCATTATTATTGCTAACTCTGTAACTACGAGCAAGTTATCTCCTTAACCTCAGTTTTCTCTTTTGTAAGATAAGGCCACCTTGGAGTATAGGAAATAAAATAGCATAAAATACTAAAATAGTGCTTATCTCCACGCTTGGCACTTATAAGGTATTCAACAGATGTTAGTGTTCTCTCTTCTTCCTCACTGGGGCTAGGGACTATGGCCTTATCTTTAAATCCTCAGCCTCTAGCGCAGGGCCTAGCATAAAATAAGGTGCTAAAAATTGTTTGAGCACCTGCTGTGTGCCAAGGCCTCTGCCAGGCACTAAAGACACTGACACACAGAGCCTGCCCCTCAGGATGTTCTCAGGCTACAAGTAAGAATGAATGAGATAGACAGCGACACCCGCTTGACAACCCTCAGATGAAAAGCATGGGCCAATGCAATGGTTTTCACACCAGGCTCCCTAGAGTCCATATTTAAAATCAACATATATGACTGCTTTACTATTTATCATTTCAGATTCAGCATATATATCAATGATCCTCACTGAGCATCGGCTTCCTCATTTGAAAAGTGGGGATACTTTGCAAGGGTTGTTGCAAGAATGAGATATGATCAAGTACACACACAGTCTCTGGTATAGCACCTGGCACACGGACAGCACTCTCTTCTCCCCTCAAACACAGGCCACTGTTGGGGCCTTTTCCTCAGGAGTACTGGGTGGACCTCTGAGTTTTTCTCAGACAGCATTAAGGTCAGGGATGACAACCATCCCTGGCCCAATCCTGTTTCAGACTTCCACTGCTGGTGACCAAATCCTAAAAGGAGCCAGCTCATCTGAGGGCAGAGCTGGAACTCAGCATATCAATGAAAAAGTGTGAGAATACCTTCTCCTCCAACATCAAATGGTCCAATCTCCACTTAGTCAAAGTGACTAAATTTGTCTCAAGTTGTAATGTCATTTGAAGAATTTTTTTTTTAATTATTTTTATTTTTATTTTTTAGTTGAGACAGGGTCTCCTTATGTTGCCCAGGCTGGTTTCAAACTACTGGGCTCAAGCAGTTCTGCTGCCTCGGCCTCCCAAAGTGTTGGGATTACAGGCAGGAGCCACTGTGCCAACCCAGCCTTCAGTAGAGACAGGGTCTCGCTATGTTGCCCAGACTGGTCTCAAACTCCTAGTCTCTGGTGATCCTCCCATCTCAGCCTTCCAAAGTGCTGGCATTATAGGCATGAGCCACTGCACCCAGCCCCATTTAAAGACCTTTGAAAGATATACTAGTACTTGTAATGACGACATGGCACTAATATAACACATAATTGTATTTCTCCAAAATTATTTCCAAGAGTTGCTACTGAAGTTCAGAAGAGTCAAATAAAACATGGCATGCCCCACCAATAGTGCAGTTCTCCACGTTTCCAGGCAACCCTCACACTCACCCAAGTCAACTGAAATATGGTAAACAAATCAGTACTACACATACCATAGAGATCTGGATTGCTGCGGATATACAACCTCACAAAGTTTTTCCCGGGTATTGGCAAAAGAGACCCTTTAATTCTGTCAAAGACCTGGAAAACAACATAGCAGTAATTCTACTGAAGTTTTTTAACTTTAATAAATTCAACTACTACAAAACTGAAACTCAGTCATTAGAGCTTTTATGACAGTATTTTCAAATGCTTATAACCCTTTACTTTTGTAAGACCATTTCCAGCATATAAAGGCTTTCACATTATTTGGTTGTTCAACCATTAAAGAAACAAGTCTCTATTACACGTAAAAGCGAAGGTGAAATTGGTTTCCAAACCTGGTAGGTGTCCACATCAAAGAATGTTTGGTAGTATTCAAATGTCCAGAAGGGCGAGCTTTTCTTCTGTCCAGCAAGTAACTGTCATAAATAAAATAAAACATAACGAACACATAAGCAATTTCTTAATTCCAGCTGCGTGGGGGTGCAGGAGGGATCTGATCTAATGGAAAATCAAAACATTTGAAACAATAGGCTCATCTGCATTCAGTAACTAACTCTGAAATAGCCAATTCACAGCTCCCAGCCTGATTCGAAAAACAAGCATTGGTTTTGAAGTCACACCAAAAGGGTTCAAATCCTGCCCCCCGGCACTGACGGAAGCTTTGGCAAATCACTAGACTCTTGTCAGGCTTAGTTCTCTCATCTAGATTCAATAGTATATAGAATTATGTACAATAATAAATACATATACATACATACAACACATACAGAAGGCAGTCAGTGTAAATATCTTTTCGCTTTTTTTTTTTTTCTTTTTTTTAGATGGCATCTCACTCTGTTTCCCAAGCTGGCGTGCAGTGGCACAATCATAGCTCACTGCAGCCTTGAACCCTTGGGCTCAGGCAATCTTCCCACCTCAGCCTCCCAAGTAGCTGGGACTACACGCATGCACCACTATGCCCAGCTGATTTTTTAATTTTTGTAGAGACAGAGTCTCATTATTTTGCCCGGGCTGGTCTCAAACTCTTGGGCTCAAGTGATCCTCCCACCTCAGCCTCCCAAAGCACTGGGATTACAAGCATGAGCCACTGCACCCAGCAGTGTAAATATCTCTTCCTCCCCAGTCCATCCACAATCCTCCCTACTATGGCCACCTGAATTCTCAAAAATCTGATATATTGACTCACTCTAAAGTACTAAAAATATTACTACTCTGACAAAAAAAAAAAAAATTCCAATTGAGAAGAGGCACACGAGGAGGGCCACACCTATCCCAATAACACAGCTCTCTGGTGGCGGAATGCAGGCCCAATGCCAGGAATTATGCCTGTCATCTTTTTGCTGTATGAAGGGAATTCATACAGCAAAAAGTACAGGTGAACACTGAGCTGCTTTGCAGGACAAGGGTAGGTGCTATACGCAGATATTTTTTGTTCATTATAAAGGAAAATAGATGGCCGATTAGAAGCAGCTGTGGTCCGCAGTACTCACAGAGAGGAGTGAAAGCGTTGAATGAATCCAGCACCTTCAACTGAAATATCCAGGTTCTTGCACTGGGACTGACTAGGCAAGTAGCTCGACCCATGGAGAATGAAGAAAAGCAGGGTGGGGCGATGGCTCACCAAGGAGCAGCATGGAGACAAAGGAACACCCACCCCCCACAACCAAGGAAAGCATTCCCCTTGAAAACCAGCACAAGACATGGATGCCCTCTCTTATCACTCCTATTCAATAATATTAGAAGTTCTGGCCAGGGCAATCAGGTAAAAGAAAGAAATAAAGGGTATTCAAATAGGAAGAGAGTAAGTCAAATCACCTTTGTTTGCAAGACGACATGTTCCTATATCTAAAAAACCCCATGGTCTCAGCCCCAAAGCTTCTTAAGCTGATAAGCAACTTCAGCAAAGTCTCAGGATACAAAATCAATGTGCAAAAATTGCTAGTATTCCTATACACCGACAACAGGCAGGCAGAGGGCCAAATTGTGAATGAACTCTCATTCTTTTGTATGAATGAACTGCTACAAAAAGAATAAAATGCCTAGGAATATAGCTAACAAGGGAAGTAACGGACCTCTTCAAAGAGAACTATAAACCACCGCTCAAAGAAATAATCAAATGAGAAAACATTCCATGCTCATAGTTAGGAAGAATCAATATTGTGCAAATGGCATACTGCCCAAAGTAATTTATAGATTCAATGCCACTCCCACTGAACTACCATTGACATTCTTCACAGACTTAGAAAAAAACTATTTTAAAATTCATATGGAAGCAAAAGAGAGCCCAAATAGTCAAGATAATCCTAAGCAAAAAGAACAAAGCTGGAGGCATCATGCTACCTGACTTTAAACTACAAGGCTACAGTAACCAAAACAGCATGGTACTGGTACAAGAACAGACACATAGACCAAGGGAACAGAATAGAGAACTCAGAAATAAGAATGCACGCCTCTAACCATCTGATCTTCAACAAATCTGACAAAAACAAGCAATGGGGAAAGGATTCCCTGTTCAATAAATAGTGCTGAAAGAACTGGCTAGCTATATGCAGAAAATTGAAACTGGACCCCTTCCTTATATGATATGCAAAAATTAACTCAAGGTGGATTAAAGACTTAAATGGAAAACCCAAAACTAAAAAAACCCTGGAAGAAAATCTAGGGAATACCAGCTGGGTGTGGTGGCTCATGACTGTAATCCCAGCCCTTTGGGAGGCCAAGATGGGTGGATCACGAGGTCAGGAGTTCGAGACTAGTCTGGCCAATATGGTGAAACCCCGTCTCTACTAAAAATACAAAAATTAGTTGGGTGTGGTGGTGCACACCTGTAGTCCCAGCTGCTCGGGAGGCTGAGGCAGGAGAATCGCTTGAACCCAGGAGGTAGAGGTTGCAGTGAGCCGAGATCATACCCCTGCACTCCAGCTTGGGCGACAGAGCAAGACTCCATCTCAAAAAAAAAAAAAAGAAAGAAAGAAAAGAAAATCTAGGGAATACCAATCAGGACAGAGGCATGGGCAAAGATTTCATGAAGAAAACACCAAAAGCAATTGCAACAAAAGCAAAAATTGACAAATGGGATCTAATTAAACTAAAGAGCTTCTGCACAGCAAAAAAAACAATCTTCAGACAGAACAGACAACCTACAGAATGGGAGAAAATTTTTGCAATCTATCCATCTAACAAAGGTCTAATATCCAGAGTCTACAAGGTACTTAAGCAAATTTACAAGAAAAAAACAACTCCATTAAAAAGTGGGCAAGGGACATGAACAGATACTTCTCAAAAGATATACATGTGGCCAACAAACATATTAAAGAAAGCTCAATATCATGATTTGAGAAATGCAAATCAAAACCACAATGAGACATCATATCATGCCAGTCAGAATGGTGATTATTAAAAAGTCAAGAAACAACAGATGCTGATGAAGTTGCAGAGAAAAGGGAATGCTTTTACACTGTTGGTCGGAGTGTAAATTAGTTCAACCATTGTGGAAGACAGTGCGGCAATTCCTCAAAGACCTAGAGGCAGAAATATTATTTGACCCAGCAATCCCATTACTGGGTTTATACCCAAAGGAATATAAATCATTCCATTATAAAGATACATGCACATATACGCTCACTGCAGCACTATTTACAATAGCAAAGATACGGAATCAACCTAAAAGGCCATCAATGATAGACTGGATAAAGAAAATATGATATATATATGTGTGTATGTGTGTGTGTGTGTGTGTGTGTGTGTATAGATACAACCATGGAATACTATGCAGCCATAAAAAGGAATGAGATAATGTCCTTTGCAGAGACATGGATAGAGTTGGAAGCCATTATCCTTAGCAAACTAACACAGGAACAGAAAACCAAACACCACATCTTCTCACTTATAAGTGGGAGCTGAATGGTGAGAATACATAGACACAAGGGAGGGAGAGCATCAGGAAGAATAGCTAATGGATGCTAGGCTTAATACCTAGGTGATGGGGTCATCTGTGCAGCAAACCACTGTGGCACATGTTTACCTATGTAACAAACCTGTACCTCCTGCACATGACCCCTGAACTTAAAAGTTGAAGAAAAAAAAATTAAGAAAAACATTTTCACAATTAAAGTCGACAATGGCAGCAACTGCCTTACATGGTGGTAAACAGCAGCCCATTCCTGGAGGTATTCAAGCAAGGGTTTTCAATCTTTCTTTTTTCCAGAGGCAGGGTCGCACTCTGTTGCCCAGGCTGGAATGTAGTGGTGCAATCTCAGCTCACTGAAACCTTCACTTCCCAAGCTCAAGCAATCCTCCCACCTTAGCTTCCCGAGTAGCTGGGACTACAGGTGTGCACCACCATGCTCGGCTAATATTTTGTATTTTTTGTAGAGCAGGAGTTTCACCATGTTGCCCAGGCTGGTCTCCAACTCCTGGGCTCAAGTGATCTGCCCGCCTCAGCCTCCCAAAATGCTGGGATTATAGGCGTGAGCCACCACGCCTGGCTCCAAGTGTTATCCTTCCTACACAGCCAGGAATATCTTGGGAGAGACGCTAAGACAGGGGGCCATGAAGGTTCTTTCCTACTCCAATATTAGAAAATACTGAGCATGGGAGTCCCGCATTCCATAAGCTAGGCTCTCTGCTCACTACCCCAGTGTTCCCTTCCACCAGTGTACTTACAAATAATAACGGTCTGCTTGCTTGTTTCCCCCA
Organism: Theropithecus gelada; assembly: GCF_003255815.1. NCBI lineage: Eukaryota > Metazoa > Chordata > Mammalia > Primates > Cercopithecidae > Theropithecus > Theropithecus gelada. The sequence continues at coordinate 81,811,031 of NC_037668.1, forward strand.
CCAAGGAAGAGGCCATGTGTCATTTATCTCTGAGCTGTCACTGCCTGACACTATACCTGGCACACAGTAGACAGTGAATAAGCACATAAACAAGTTTTAAAAATTGTTCAAAAAAGATCTCAAAGACAAGTTCAAACCTCAGTTTTGTCAGAGTCATCATTTCCCAGTAACTCATCATCTTCTTCTCTTCCTGAGCCTCTTGGGGGTCCTGGCTGATGTTTTGGGGTTTCACCAGGATCCTCAATGTTTACTGTGGTGGCATCTGGGTTTGCTGCCAGAGAAGTGGCTGCACTGCCAAATTCTGAAATCAATTAGAGCACAAGGGCCTCAGAAACCTTACCCACACTAGAAATGCTCTATTTTCCATTTAAAGACAAGCTGTCACAACCTCAGCTTTGCTATAGACCCTACCTGATACAAAAGGCTTTGAAAAAAAAAAATCTCATCAGATCAATCTGACAGAAAAATGACTATGAAGACAACAGAATTTGGAGTCAGACCTAGATTTTGGTCCTGGCTCAGCTAGCCACTTACTAAATAAACAAGCCTAAGTAAGCAACTAAACTTCTCTAAACCTCAGTGTTTTCATCTGTATCATGGGTAGAATAACATTTATTTTGAATACTTTTGGGAGAATTAGGAATATAACCTAAGTCCTAAACTTCTCTCGATTCAAGTCCAAAAAATATTAATGAAAGTTATTTTTTCCAGTAAGTCTACATAATCACTACAGAAAATATGGGAACAAAAATGAAAGTGGAATCAGCCGGGCACAGTGACTCATGCCTGTAATCCCAGCACTTTGGGAGGTTGAGGCAGGCAGATCATCTGAGGTCAGGAGTTCAAGACCAGCCTGGCTAACATGATGAAATGCCGTCTCTACTAAAAATACAAAAATTAGCCGGCTGTGGTGGCGTATGCCTTGTAATCCCAGCTACTCTGGAAGCTGAGATAGGAGAATCACTTGAACCCGGGAGGCAAAGGTTGCAGTGAGCCGAGATCGCACCACTGCACTCTGGCCTGTGTGACAGAGAGACACTATGTCTCAAAAAAAAAAAAAGGAAAAAAGAAAATAGAAATCACAGGATAAAAATCACTCTTAGGCCAGGCATGGTGGCTCATGTCTGTAATCCCAGCACTTTGGGAGGCCAAGGCAAGAGGACTGCTCAAGCCCCAGAGGTAGAGGCTTCAGAGAGCCGTGATCATGCCACTGTACTCCAGCCTGGGCAACAGAGTAAGACTTTGTCTCAAAAAAAAAGAAAAAAAAACCCAAAAAACAAAAAAAAACACTCTTAGTTCCACCATATAAAGGCAAACACTATTAACATTTTAGTATATTTCCTTTTCTTCACATAGTGAGATTCATGCCACTGATGATCATTCATTTATTCAACAGATATTTACTGCATGTCCCCAATGTGCCAAGTACTGATCTAGAATATGATACTATAATTAATTTTGCATCCTGCTTTGTCAAGACTATGTATAATTCGGGATTATACAAAAAAATGATTTTTCATATTATAACAGTCTTTTAAAATGATCACTTATGTGACTGCATAATATTCCATCAATGAAGATTTTATTACAAATACAAAAGGAGTGTCTGTGTAGAAAAAGCTTTTTGGGGGGCAGCCTTAAGATGAACACCTATCAGTATGATCACTAGGTCAACAGGGTGCAAACCATTTTCAAGGCTCCTGAACCACGTTACTAAACTGCTTTCCAAAAGAACCTTCCCTATTTATGTCCACCAGCAGTGATTGAGACTTCCTGTCTCTGAATATCCTAACATACTTTATTTCAGCTGCTCTTGAACAAAACTCAGGGCAGCTCTGAACCTTTGAAGGCCAAAGGAAGAGTGCCAGCAGGGCACCATTATAACACTACAAGCAGGGCACCAGTCCTGGTAGTAGGATAACTGAGTTCACTCTTATTGCCTCTCAACTATATGAGCAATTTTATGGAGAACACTAAAGTTATCTGAACTTCTCTGACTGAAATTAACTGGGTAGCTAATATGTAACAATTACTGAAGCCTCAATTGGCAATGTTTGGGTAGTTTAAGCAACATGAGGTTCTGGAGTGAGATGGTCCTTTGTTCAAGGTAAGACTCTTAATACTCAATAGCTCCATGACCTTGAGCAAATTACTCCATGGCTCTGAGTCTCTACTTCTTCAATTATAAAACATAGATAATACCTACCCCACAAAGAGATTTTGAGGATGATGAAATAGTAACTATCATTACAGGTACCTCTTATTGATTGTACAGGGCAATGACATTTAAAAAGACAGTCACAACTTTGCTGGAGGGAATTAGACCAATGAGGATATACTTAAGTCTCACAATCAAAAAGCAGTAGTTAAAATAACCAGAAAAGTATAACTGAAGCTGGGCATGGTGGCGCACACCTGTAGTCCCAGCTACTTGGGAGGCTGAGGCAGGAGAATCGCTTGAACCTAGGAAACCGAGGTTGCAGTGAGCCGAGATCACGCCACTGCACTCCAGCCTGGCAACAGAGTGAGACTCTGCCGAAAGAAAGAGAGAGAGAGAGAGAGAGAGAGAGAAAGAAAGAAAGAAAAACAGAAAAGTATAGCTGGGCTAGATGCAGTGGCTCATGCCTATAATCCCAGCACTTTGGGAGGCTGAGGCGAGCAGATCACTTGAGGTCAGGAGTTCGAGATCAGCCTGGCCAACATGGTAAAACCCCATCTCTACTAAAAACATAAAAATTAGCCAGGCATGGTGGTGGGCACCTGTAATCCCAGCTACTCGGGAGGTTGAGGCATGAGAATCACTTAAACTGGGAGGTGAAGGATGCAATGAGCCAAGATCGTGTCACTGCACTCCAGCCTGGGTGACAGAGCGAGACTCGGTCTCAAAAAAAAAAAAGAAGAAGAAGAAGAAGAAGAGTATAATTGGATTGTTTGTAATACAAAGGATAAATGCTTGAAGTGATGGACACCCTGTTTACCCTGATGTGATTACTACACATTACATGCCTGTATCAAAATACATGAGTGCACCCTGTAAGTATATACACCTACTACGTACCCACGAAAATTAAAAAATTTTTCAAAAGCAGTAGTTTACCAGGGGGAAGGTATGCCAAAAGAAGGAACAGACAGTACCACTTTACAAATATAAAGGGTAAAAAGGCTCCAAGGAGGACAGTAACTCCTCTAGTTGTTGGGATCACGAAAGGTTTCTTGGAGAAGATACCATATGAGAAGGATGGCCAGAGGCGCTGGGGATGGCATCTCATGCCAAGGGAAGGGCATGAGCAAGACCCAGAAGATGGAAAGTGTGCCCCATGATGGAGGGACAGTGATGGCATAGTTTGACTGGAGTGTGGGTTGCGTGCACCCCTAACGTGACAACTCTTCACAGTCCGCTCTGTGTTGGTTATTCTTGTCCATCTCGGCTCCTTGAGCATAAAACTGGTATGTGTCTTATTTCTGCCACCAACATTCTCTGCTTTTACATCCTGGCATATCCTAAGCTAGTTTTGGCCTCTGCTCCTTTCCTGAAACAATGTCTCTCACCTGAAGGCTTCTGACCTCCACTTTTTCATCCAACACTACCGTTCCCCACCAGAGAAGCCTTCCATGACCCACCCCTCCCACCCCACCCCCAGCATCCCGTGTGCTTTTCTAAAGACCCAAGTCCGTAACACAGTTGATAAAGCCCTAGGTGATTTGTCACCTGCCTCCTCCTAAGCATCACCTTGTGTCAGCTTCCCCCACCATCCGTGATCTGAACACAGGCGTTCTCCCAATCCTTCAGGAAAAAAATTAAACTTCCTCACTCCACAGGGACTTTTGCAAGGGCCAATGTCTATGCTTGAACTTTCTTGCACTGCACTCCGAGACAGGATGGCTGAGGAGGGCCTCTCTAATGAGGAGAGATTCGAACAGAGCAAGGGAACAAGTCATAAGGCTATCTGAAGGGAGAGTGTCCCACACAGAAAGATGGCACAAATGTCCCAAGCTGTGAATGTACTTGGTGCATAGGAAGAACTACGACAGCCCATGCGGCTTGGGCAGAGAGAGAAAGGATGAGAGCAGTAGGAGATGAAATAAGAGGCATAGAGGCTGCATCATGTAGGGGCCTCCTAAGCCACAGTAAAGGCTCTGGCTTTTTCGGGTTTTGTTTGTTTGTTTGTTTGTGTTTGAGATGGAGTCTCGCTCTGTCACCCAGGCTGGAGCGCAGTGGTGCAATCGCGGTTCACTGCAACCTCTGGGTTTGAGCAATTCTCCTGCCTCCGCCTCCAGAGTAGCTGGGACTACATGCGTGCACCACCAAGCCCGACTAATTTCTGTATTTTTAGTAAAGACAGGGTTTCACCATGTTGGCCAGGCTGGTCTTGAACTCCTGACACCAGGTGATCTGCCCTCCTCGGCCTTCCAAAGTGCTGGGATTACAGGTGTGAGCCACTGTACACTGCCTGGCTTTTTATTCTAGTGAGATGGGAGCTACTGGAAGGTTCTGAAAGAATGACATGATCTGGTTGAGTTTTAGAAGGACTACTCTAGCTGCAAAGTACAGACTGTAGAGGAGTAAGGGAGGAAGCAGAAAGACCAGAAGGAAGGTAAGGGCTATAATTCAGACAAAAGGTGACAGTGACCTTGAGCATGGTGAGAGTAGTGGCGGAGGTGGTCAGATGCTAGATTAATTTTGAAGATGGAGTTGACAGTATTTTCAAATTGAGGTGGATTTCTAGTACTTGCAAATGAAATAGATTTATTTTTAAACCGTGTATCTCTTCCTTAGATAACAGAGACAGCATAAGCTGTGACACCAGACTGGATGGGTTCAAATCCTGATTTTATCCCTTACTAACTGTGTGACTATTAGGCAAATTATTTTTCTGTGCCTCAGTCTCCTCATTAATAAAACAGGGGAATAAAGTAACTATTTCATAAAGTTGATATAAGGATTGAGTTATCTGTAAAGCATTTAGAACAGTGCCTGACATATAGTAAGTGTTAGGTAAGGTGTTAATAAAACAAGTAAGTGGGCCGGGTATGGTGGCTCACGCCTGTAATCCCAGAACTTTGGGAGGCCAAGGCAGGTGGATCACAAGGTCAGGAGTTCGAGACCAGCCTGGGCAATATGGTGAAGCCCCGTCTCTACTAAAAATACAAAAATTAGCCAGGTGTGGTGGCGGGCACCTGTAGTCCCAGCTACTCAGAAGGCTGAGGCAGGAGAATCGTTTGAACCCGGGAGGCAGAGGTTGCAGGGAGCTGAGATCACGCCACTGCACTCCAGCCTGGGTGACAGAGCGAGACTCCGTCAAAACAAACAAACAAACAAAGTGTTCATCAATACCCAGCCTAAGTCAGGCTCTGGGTTATGAGTTCTAATATCTCGAACTTTTCCTCTAGCACTTTCATAGTTTGTAGGTATATATTTAAATGATCATTTAATAAATAAATGTCCCCCTCACTAGACTGAGAGCTTCACAAGGAAGGAAACTGACTACTTTGTTCACTCTTCTATTTCTGATAACTAGAACAATTGCCCAGTTCCTGGTCACAATCAGGAGATATTTACTGATTCAATGAGGGAATGCTCTGATCACATTTCATCCTAATGATCTTTTTACATTTTTATCTACTCCACCAGTGGATAAACTTCTTCATCTTTTTATCTCCAGTATCTAGTACGGTTCTAAGCACAAAGTAAGTGCTCAATAAATGTTTTCTGAACTAAAGCAGGAACTGTATAAACATTTTCTGTAACCACTGTACTAAATTTATGATACTTGCTACCAATTTGAAGGGTTATCTGGCAAAAAAAACAAAAACAGCTGGTGTGGACAAACGGAAAATACCTGGATGTGGCCAACAGCCACCAAGATGTTTGAAATAATATCCTTCAATGTGTGAGGCAGTATAGCAATGAAAGTACTTGCTGTAACTGTGGAAATAGTAATCATGAATATAAAGGTGGGCACCCAACTGATATACCTTCAAATTGCAAGTCATCTACTGCTGCCATTCGGCCAGTGAATCTTCTCCCAGTTGTGAGGAAGAAAATTTGCAGGGGTCTAAAAGAAAAAAAAAAACAGGTAAACGTAATAGGATAACAGTATAAAGCATCTGCAAACAAATCTTATTTCAGTATTAGAAATGTTATCACTTTACCTTGCCTCCCTTTTCAGTGGGGTTTAATAGGTTTATATAAAGATAACCACTAAGCGTCAGGTATTATTAAATATTAAAATTGTTACAAAGAAACTAACCCCGGGGGTCCAAAGGTTCCAATTCAACCTTATTTTGTTGTGTATGTACCAGGAATGAATCTCAACTCACTGTGTAAGTTTAGAGACCAGGTGCAGCCTAGAGATATAACGATGAGAAAGGATGAGGCTGAGGTTTGAAAGAGGTGATGGGGACAGTGAAGAACAAAGGCAGTTCAGCCTAGCCAGTGGTTAAGGGCACAGGCTCTGGGGTCAGACAGAGCTGGGTTTGATTCCCGATTCTGCTGCTTCTCTGCTGTGTGCGCGCTCCCCGCGGCCTCAGTTTCCTCATCTGTAAAATGGGTGCATAATGGTACCTAGTCACACAGTGCGGGGGTCATTAAATGGGACAGTGCGTGTAAGATGCCTAGCGCGGAGTCAGGCAATTAGTAGGCAATGGGGTGTCGGGGACCCTGCAGCCCGGGACACCGCGAAGCAGAGGCAGTGTTTCAGGGAGAGAAGCTGGGCTACGGCGGCCCCGGCGAGCAGGAGATCCTGAGTCCCCTTAGCCCCGTACTGGTCCCGCAAACCCGGCCGCCTCACCTCGCGGGGCTAGGCGTCCCCCGGGTCCCGGCAAAGCTCGGGCCTCAGTCGCTCCGCGCCGGTTTCGGTCCAGCCCAGTTGCCGGAAGCCGGAGATCCGGGGGGTGGAACTTCCCCGCCTCCTCCGGGAAGAGCCCCGCCTGCTTAAAGAGGCAGCAGCTCCCAGAGACACCTGCGTGCTGCGGCGCTCAGAGCCCGCTCCCTCCCGCCCTTCTCCCGAGGGTGAGTCTCGGGTTCTTAAAGAGACAGGCGAGGGCGGAGTGGTGGGGTCGCTGAGTGTGACTACTTTGGCTGGCCTTGCTCCAGGGAACGCAGAAAATTCTCGAGTTTAGGGTTTTCTTACTGTGTGTTTATACCTCTTTTGCTATGGAAATATAAAATCGGGTAATGGAAGACGACTGTGAAAGAAAAAAAATAAGTCACCTGTGTTACCAGTCCCTCAGTTTCTTTTGGCCATAAAAATTTCACCAGTGAGAAGTTGCATGAGTCAATTACATTCTGAATGAGTGATCGAAAGCTTGATGTCTGTTCATATGAACACCCCAAGTAAGTGAGCAATCGGAAAGACTTTACATCTAATAGTAGCCATATATAGTGTATTTTTTTTCCCCAAGATTATTATGATCAGGCTTTGTACATGCAGGATCTCTAATTATCAGAATAATCCTGCTATCTTAGGGTGATTATCCTCATTTTACAAAGAGAAAGCTGAGGTTTAGAGCATGAGCAGGGCACTTTTGGTTGAATATGTACCAGGAATGAATCTCAGTTCATGAATTCAGCTGTGCTAGTATATCAGCCACCTCTTATGTCCCATTTCAGATCATCTTGGCCTGGCCTGCTGCTTATTTCACCGCCACTCATCTTATTCCAGCGTCAGCAGATATAACCTGACTGAGTTTTGCCTCCAGTCTATGCCTCAGGCTTCTCACCTTCTGCTTCAAGGCTTGTTTATTGATACTATGAGGTCATGGGACCTTGCTGGAACTACTCAGCACCCAGACAGATGCATCCCAGAAGTGTAGAGGTAGAGAGTTGTTAATCTCTCACGAGGCAAATCTCTGACCAATGGGGTCAACAATTGATGAATACATGCTTTTCCTGTTTTTCCCCTCAGGCGCCTTTTCATATAGCTTTCAAACTACCTAGCAGGATTAAGCAACCAAATGCCTTTAGAAGTGACGCATTTGATAATGCATCTTCACAATAGGTCTCCTTCCTTCCCTGATTTACAAGCCCTGTCCTTCACTCCTGGTCCTTGGATTCATACTTACCAATAAACTACTCATATGAGGAACCAATATGAAGGCATGTTGGTACCAAAAGTGGCCCCAGAAAATAAAACCTTAGGTTGGCATTTTGCAACTGAACGGCTCACCAGTCACATGGCAACAACAAATATATTGCTGGTGTTAAGGGCAGAGGGAAGGAGGATGGTGGTGGTGGTGTGATAACACTTAGAATAGAATGGCATCACAATTACTAAGGTGTCTGTCTACAGTTGATTGGGATAAGGTGCAAGTAGAAGATAAGGTGCTAAGTTAGCTAGTGGCTGTGGCACTGGAACATTAAGAGGACAATGGTAATTATAAGGACTATGGAATTAACTGGGTTTTCTTAACTCCATTGGAAACCTTGAAAATAAAATGGCAGAGTTAGAACAGCCAACTGTCAACTTGAGGCACTTTGTGAAAGCTAGAGAGCCTCTATGGAAGTTTTGAAGATTCTTATTCTTCTATAGCCTTGAGAAAGACTGGACTGAAAATCAGGCCCAAGATCTAATTGTAAGGGTGGCAAAGTTGCAACGAAGACTGAATGCACAGCCTCTGTAGGTCTCCTCCATCAAAGCTGGGGCATTGTCAGAAAATGAATGGGAACCGGAGAACTGGGATGAGGATATTTGGGTGGGAAAGCCTGAGACTTGACCATCCCTCGTTTCCAGTTTCTCTTGAATCTTTCAAGGGAAAGGTGGCGGTGGCAGAAGTAGTCCCTTCCCCCTTGTTAGAGGAAAGCGAAGTCCTCTTGCTTAGAGATCCTGTGATGATTACCTGCACAACATTGCTTTGGACTAAGGGACCAATTTAATTGTAAAGAACATGCAACAGTGACACAAAACCATGGGTCTTACCCACTGGTCTTACCATGTGACTCAGTCATCCAACAGTAGGTGGCCTAATAGGATGGTGGAATGGCTTGTTAAAGGCACAGTTAGGGCTCCAGGTTGGGGAAAACACTCAGGAGATTGAGGCATTGTCTTCCAGCACGGAGTACATACACTAAACCAATGGTTTATCAATTATTTATAATGGTACTTTGTTCTAAATACCTATAGATTTGCAAACCAAGGGGTAGCACTTCTTACTATCACTTTCAGTGAAACCTACACACATAGAATGTGTGCCTCCTACCTCACAAGTTCTGCTTGGTTGGAGATCCTGGTCCCAGGGAAGTAGGGAAGGAGGAGAGAGAACACTTCCACTCCAGTTACAGTTCCGCTGAATTGGAAGCTGTAACTGCCACTTAAGCATTTTTGGCTTCTCATACCACTGCACCAGCAGGTAAAGAAAAGAGTGGCACGGTGGCTCACGCCTGTAATCCCAGCACTTTCAGAGGCCAAGGTGGGCGGATCACCTGAGGTCAGGAATTCGAGACCAGCTGGCCAACATGGCGAAACCCATCTCTACCGAAAACACAAAAATTAGCTGGGTGTGGTGGCACACGCTTGTAATCCCAGCTACTCAGGAGGCTGAAGCAGGAGAATTGCTTGAACCTGGGAGGCAGAGGTTGCAGTGAACCGAGATTGTGCCACTACACTCCAGCCTGGACAACAGAGCGAGACTCTGTCTCATAAATAAATAAATGTGACACATGGTAGGGAAAATCGGCCCTGATTACTTTAAGAAGTTGGGGGCTGGGCGTGGTGGCTCATTCGCATAATCCCAGCATTTTGAGAGGCCAAGGAAGTATTGTTTGAGGTCAGGAGTTTAAGACCAGCCTGGACAACATAAGGAGACACTATAATAGTCACAAAATTTGCTGGGTTTGGGTGGCACACCTGTAGTCCTAACTACCCTGGCTGAGGTGAGAGGATGGCTTGAGCCCAGTAGTTTGAGGCTGCAGTGAGCTATGATCACACCACTGCCCTCCAGCCTGGTGACAGAACAAGGAAACCCCCTCTCAATTATTTAAAAACAACAACAACAACAACAACAAAATCTTGGTTGTGTTTTAAAACACTTTCCAACTCTGAGCTCTACGATTCTTCTTTCAGTTTCTCCAATGAGCCATGCTGTCTCTGGCTTCTGGGCCTTTGGCCACGTGCTTCCTTCCACCAGTACACTAGCCCCACTTTGGTCAGCTGACTGCTTGCCGTCTTTCTGGTTTCAGCATAGAAATCACTTCCTCAGTGAAGTCCTCTTGACTTCTCTAATCAGAATAAGCTTCCCCTTCTCCCTGCTCTGGTAGCCCCCACACACACTCCGCCTCTGGACTTCATTTAGGAAATGGTAGTTTTCTGTTTACTTGTCTATTCCCCTCACTAAACCATGACTTCTTGAGAGGAGAGGATGTTTTATTTATTGCTCTACTCCCAGTGCTAAGGGGAGTTGCAGGCCCCAGGTTTTGTTAGGGATGGTCCCAGTTCTGTCTCTGCCCTGGAAGGTTTCAGATCCATGTTCCCTGGGGAGGGCTCTGACTACAGAAATAGTCAACCACCAGCTAGAAGCCACGATGGGGGGCCAGGCACAGTGGCTCACACCTGTAATCCCAGCACTTTGGGAGGCTGAGGTGGGCGGATCACAAGGTCAGAAGTTCAAGACCAGCCTGGCCAATATGGTGAAATCCCATCTCTACTAAAAATACAAAAAATTAGCTGGGTGTGGTGGTGCATGCCTGTAATCCCAGCTACTTGGAAGGCTGAGGCAGGAGAATTGCTTGAACCCGGAAGGCGGAGGTTACAGTGAGCCGAGATCACGCCACCACACTCCAGCCTGGGCAACAGAGTGAGACTCTGTCTCAAAAAAAAAAAAAAAAATTAGCCGGGTGTGGTGGCAGGCGCCTGTAATCCCAGCTACTCAGGAGGTTGAGGCAGGATAACTGCTTGAACCTCGGAGGCGGAGGTTGCAGTGAGCCGAGATCATGCCACTGCACTCCAGCCTGGGTGACAGAGTGAGACTCCATCTCCAAAAACAAAAACAAAAAAAACCATGATTGGGAAAAACATCTTTCATTAGTAGCAGAAGAGTTTGTGTATAAAGAAAACTAACATCCAAACCTACTGACTTGTGAGAGAGCATCTAACAGGGTCTCTTTAAGTGTGGTCTTTTTAAGTATTTGTTTTTTAAAAAATTAATCAGAGGGAGAATTTAAGATGTGGAATCTACCAATCCAAGAATCTCTCAAAAGCTAAGGCAAAGAATCAGAAATGATAGTGATTAGAACAGACCTTTGAGCACCTGGTTAGGAATTTTCTGTCTCATGACAGAAAGGCAAACACCTTCTGACCTGACTCCTTCCCCTGGCCCAGGGTTGGCTGCTTCTACCCTGAGCCTTCATTCGGCTCCGCCCAGTGTCGCCTGGCTGCAGCCTCTCTGCCCATAGGCCTCAGAGCTTACTCTGGCTGTGCCGAGATGGGGCTGCCCCAGTCAGGGCTGTGGGTGAAGAAGCTCTGGGTGCTCTTGGAGGTGGCTGTCCATGTGGTCGTGGGTAAAGTGCTTCTGATATTGTTTCCAGACAGAGTCAAGCGGAACATCCTGGCCATGGGCGAGAAGACCGGTATGACCAGGAACCCCCATTTCAGCCACGACAACTGGATCCCGACCTTTTTCAGCACCCAGTATTTCTGGTTCGTCTTGAAGGTCCGTTGGCAGCGACTAGAGGACACGACTGAGCTAGGGGGTCTGGCCCCAAACTGCCCAGTGGTCCGCCTCTCAGGACAGAGGTGCAACATTTGGGACTTTATGCAAGGTCAGGAGGCTGCCGCACACTTGAGGGGTGCTTGAAATAGCAGTGGTAGAGGGGGATGAAGAGATGGGTTGGAAAGTCCTGAATTCTCCTACTACTCTTGCTGCTCCTTTTGGACCTTCTTGTCCTCTTCCTGCTTCCTGAAATTAGGACTTCTTGTAGATTGTTTCTCTAAGAAACATCACCACCTTCCCAGGCACTCAAATCGCAAACCATCCTGTCTGGCATTTCAGCCCCTGGAACACTGCTCTTACTGTACAGGCTGATCTGCCTGGGCTGCTCTTTGCCCACCCCTCTGCCTGGTTAACTCTTGTTCAATCTTCAGACTGTTGCTCAACGACACTTCTTTCGAGAAGCCAAGCCCAACTCCCCCATACTAGAGTACCCTCTCTCATCTGCCTGCTTAACATCCTAAACTTTTCTTTATTTCACCTGTCGTGGTTTGTAATTATGTATGGCTGGCTAGGATTCATGTCTGTTTCCCTCACTAGCCTGCAAACTCAATGCAGGTTGACACCATTGCTCTCACCCACTATTACACCCATGCCTGATGCTGGGACATGGTACCTGCTCAGTAAATACTTGTTAAAGAGCTCTCAGCTGGGCGTGGTGGTTCATGCCTGTAATCCCGGCACTTTGGGAGATTGAGGCTGCTGGATTACGAGGTCAGGAGTTTGAGACCATCCTGGCCAACATGATGAAACCCTGTCTCTACTAAAAATACAAAAATTAGCCGGGCGTGGTGGCATGCACCTGTAATCCCAGCTACTCGGGAGGCTGAGGTAGAAAAATCGCTTGAACCCGGGTGGCGGAGATTGCAGTGAGTAGAGACTGCGCCACTGCATTCCAGCCTGGGCGACAGAGTAGAGACTCCGTCACCAAAAAAAAAAAAAAAAAAAAAAAGTCTCAGTTTTCTCTAACTCCACCCACTCCCCAGTCCAGGAAAACCAGTTTCATCTACTTTTCTTGACCTCTCCAGTTTTCTATTTTTTGTCCTCCCAGCTTCTCTTCCTGCCAGAACTTCCTTCTCCCCTACTTGCCCACTCAGCCATCCCAGCTTGTGAATGACTGCCAGATTACTCTTCTGTGAGTATATCCCAGCTCAACCACCTTCAGCAGCTCCCCTCTGCATTTAGGATGAAGCCCAGGCTCAGCTGTGGATTCTAGGTCCTCTCTGGTCAGGCTCCAGCTTTTCTTCTCAATTCTACCTCCAAGCTCCCCACCACACTCAGTTCTTTCGGACAAACTGTTGGGCCTTATGCATCTCTTGTACTTTCCTTTGTCTTTGCCTTTGCTGATATCAGCTGGTCAGGAATGCCCTTCCCCTCTCCATTGCTGTCTAAATCCCCCTCATTCATGTGGGTCCAGCTCTCATGCCGCCTTGTCCTCCATGAAGCCACCTCAGCTCCCTACAGCTAGGCATGTGCTCTCTCCCTTCGGCTCATGCATCTCTGTCTGCACCTGTCCTTGTACACTGCTGCTTCCTGCTCAGCACCTGGTACCTAAGCACAAGTCTTATTTCCCTGCCCAATGGAGAGCCTCAGGAGAGGGTGTGTGTCTGATTTTTCTCTGGATTCTTCAGCATGCTTGGCCCAGGGCCTAGATACAGCAGGTAGAGAAGGCACCTGAGGCAGTTGGTTTATTCCGTGTTTTTCTTGTTGTTTTTTTTTTTTTTTTTTGAGACAGAGTCTCACTCTACTGCCCAGGCTGGAGTGTAGTGGTATGATCACGGCTCACTGCATCCTCGACTTCCCAGGCTCAAGTCATCCTCCCACCGTGGCCTCCCTAGTACCTGAGACTACAAGTGCACACCACAATGCTTGGCTAATTTTTGCAATTTTTGTAGAGGTGGGGTTTCACCATGTTGCCCAGGCTGGTCTCGAACTCCTGGACTCAAGTGATCCACCCACTTCGGCCTTCCAAAATGCTGGGATTACAGGCATGAGCCACTGTGCCTGGCCTATCCTGTGTTTTTGAAAGCATGTTCTTTAGAACCTAAGTTCCACAGATATGCTTCACTATGTAGTGTTGCCTGGTCCAAGTAGTTGGGAATCCCTGAATACTATATCCTCCTCCTGGAATTTCATGTGCATATGAGCGTATGCACATGAGGAGTTTACAGTTCCATAGAACAGATGGAGGTAATAAACAAATCCTTACAGTCCCATGAAATGGGGGAGGCTATAAAAAATAGAACTTTTGCCTGGAGGACTTGGAAGGTTTCCTGGAGGAGGTGATTCTGGAACTAGGCCTTGAAGAATGAGTAAGACTTTTGTAGCCTGACAAGGAAAAAGGGAAGAGTGTTTCAGAGGGGAAGGCAAGAGCTTCTTTTGTTGTTGTTGTTCATTCATAATTTTAAACCACAGTGCACAGATGACCTCAATTTATTCAACAAATGTTCACTAATTCCACTGGTAGTAAGAGGAATGGTAATAACTAACTTACCACATGCCCATGTGCCAAGCACTATAACAGAACCAGGCCAATTTGCTGAATGTCAATCATCTGCAGATCAGTTCCCTGAAACGAATGTACTTGCATCATGTAACTGTCCACTTTCAGTGAGGCAGTTTACATGTTAAAGACTGTTGAATTTGGGCTGAGCCCGGTGGCTCATGCCTGTAATTCCAGCACTTTGGGAGGCTGAGGCGGGCAGGTCACTTGAGGTCAGGAGTTCAAGACCAGCCTGGCCAACATGATGAAACCCTGTCTCTACTACAAATACAAAAATCAGCCAGGCATGGTGGCATGCACCTGTAATCCCAGCTACTCAGAAGGCTGAAGCATGAGAATCACTTGAACCCAGGAGGCAAAGGTTGTAGTGAGCCGAGATCATACCACTGCACTCCAGCCTGGGTGACAGAGAGAGACTCTGTCTCAAAATAAAATAAAAAAATAAAATAAAATAAAATAAAATAAAAAACTGTTCAATTTGTCTCTGCTCCCTGCTGCTGCAGCTGAGACTAAAAAATGGTAAGAGTGACCAGGTGCACTGGCCCATGCCTATAATCCCAACACTGTGAGTGGCTGAGTGGGAGAATTTCTTGAGCCCAGGAGTTCAAGAACAGCCTGTGCAACAGAGTGGAACCCTGTCTCTACAAAATATTTAAAAATTAGTGGGATGAGGTGGTGTGAGCCTGTAGTCCCAGCTACTCAGGAGGCTGAGTTAGGAGGGTCACTAAGCCCAGGAGGTCTAGGCTTCAGTGAGCTGTGTTCGTGCTAGTGCACTGCAGCCTAGGTGACAGAGTAAGACCCTGTCTCAAAAATTAATTAATTAATTTAAAATTTTTTAATGGTAAGAGGACGGGACTGAGGCAAAAAAAAATCTATTTGCAAAATAGAGTTTACTTTCAACACATTAACCTAAAGTCCCCTGAAATCATAGGTACTAACAATACGGAAATAAACACCATGGGCCTCTGTCCTGGAAGGCCTCATAACCCAGAGTGAGAGATGGTGTCATGACAGGGAAGCAGAGGGCACTAGGGGAAGAGTAGGGTAAGGAGGTGGCCAAGGGAAAGCTTCCTAGAGGAAAGGATGGTGAGCTGATTGTCTAGGGGCAGTGAAACCTTGGGGTGGGTGAGGAAGAGGGGCATGGGGAGCTGGGCAGGGCAGAGAGGAGGAGGAGCAGAGGTCAGTTGGAGGAGCAACATTCAGGTTGGGACAAGTCGGGTCCCAGAGGCAGGAAGGGGTGAAGGATGAGGCTGAAGGCATCATCAGGAACCAGAGCTTATGGGGCTTTGTGTGTCATAGCTGCAGGTTGACTGTATCCTGAGAGTACTGGTGAGTTCTGGAGTGGTTTCCAAGCAGGAAGTAAACATGATCAGTTCTGCTTATTAGAAAGACATTGGCCAGGCGCGGTGGCTCACGCCTGTAATCCCAGCACTTTGGGAGGCCGAGGCCGGTGGATCACTTGATGTCAGGAGTTCAAGACCAGCCTAGCCAACCTGATGAACTCCTGTCTCTACTAAATACAAAAATTAGCCAGGCATCCTGGCAGGTGCCTGTAATCCCAGCTACTTGGGAGGCTGAGGCAGGAGAATCGCTTGAACCCGGGAGGTGGAGGTTGCAGTGAACTGAGATCACAGCACTGCACTCCAGCCTGGGCAACAAACGAGACTCTGTCTCGAAAAAAAAAAAAAAAAAAAGACATGTTGTAACTACTTTGGAAACCCACCAGGCCACCAAAAAGCTCTGTTGTATGCTTTGTGTATGAACTCTGAACTCAGAGCCACAGACAGAGAGACATAAAGAATCTTTACTGATAATCTAAAGCAACTGCTTCGTTTTTGAGATGCAAAGGCCCAGAGAGGTGAATGACTTGCTTGGCGTCACACAGTGAATTCTTAGAAGAGCCGGAACTGGACTTCTGACTCTCAGCTCGTGCACTTGCTGTTCCTGGATAAGACAACAGGAGCTCAGGGAAACTCTCAGCCACCTCCAGCCCTCTGTGTGTCCATGCACATGCACAAACACAATAACACAATATACACACACTCTTGGACACACACAGAATAAAACATCGAGTAACTGGCATGGTGTGGCAGAAGGCAAGTTCTGGATGATTTACTTTCTGGATACTTGAGAGTTAATCTGAAACTGGTTTTATTTCAGCCCCTGTTTAAAATCTTCTAACATCTTTCCAAGTGTACTTACAAGTGTTGTCCAATAACTATAAATAGGATTTCTCTGTTGAGAGATCCTGATGTCGGGGGTAATTTAGTGGTCTGGGCTGTTTTCCCATTTATACAAAGGAGTTGGACTTGATAGTCTTCACTGGATTCTGGAAATGGTGTTCTCTGCACTGTGGTCTGTGGACATGGGCAGGGTGCCAGCCCCCATGCACCCATCCTTTATCTCTCTGCTGCTGAGGAAAGCAGAGAACTTAGTTTAAACTTTGCCCTCAATACTGACCACTGTACCCACCCACACTATAAATAATTAAACAAATGACTGTTTCTTCCAGCATCTGAATCAGTGGATGTTGAGTTTTTTTCCCAATTAAAAACAAAATTTCATACCGCTGATACTTAGAGTTGATCATGACCATAAGTCTTTCGGGTTCTTTATTTTTTGTTTTTATTGAGATGCGTCTCACGCTGTTGCCCAGGCTGGAGTGCACTGGCATGACCATAGCTCACAGCAGCCTCATTCCTGGGCTCAAGCGGTCTTGAGGCCTCAGCCTCCCAAGTAGCTGGGACTAGACATGTGTCACCACGCCTGGATAATTTTTTGTTAGAGATGGGGTCCTGCTATGTTGCCCAGGCTTTTTGGGTTCCTACCTAAAGAGTGACACAGTGACTGACTCTCTGGGGTCATCGGAGGCCAGTGACCGGCCACTTGGCCACAGTTGACCTCTGAGCTAGCTGCCCTCCTGAAGCCTGGACCTCCTTGTCACGTGGGTGAGGAATCATAGTGCAGTCAACCAGCAGAGACTGAGGTCACTTAATGCCTCCTCAGGCCTCTTAGGAAAAAGTCTGTGACTCAAAGACAAGGAGAGCTGCTGCGTGTGTCCAGTGAAACTAGTCTGCTTTCCTCTCATATACTAAACATTGAGGACTATAAGCCAATTTTGTTTCTTCTTTTACTTGGCCACCAGGAAACTCAGAGTCAAAATATAGCTCAGTTACAACAAATGCATGGGACCTATGGCCTGTGTGTATTCCATTTTCCCCTCCTGTTCTTTGCCTCCCAGAGGGGCATGATTTAAAAAATTCTGGCCAGGCACAGTGGCTAACGTCTGTAATCCCAGCTCTTTGGGAGGCCAAGGCTGGCGAATCATTTGAGGTCAGGAGTTCAAGACCAGTCTGGCCAACATGGAGAAACCCTGTCTTTACTAAAAATACAAAAATTAGCCAGGCATGGTGGTGTGCGCTTGTAATCCCAGCTACTTGGGAGGCTGAGGCAGGAGAATTCCTTGAACTTGGGAGGCGGAAGTTTCTGTGAGCTGAGATCACGCTTTCTGTGAGCTGAGATCACGCTTTTGCACTATAGCCTGGGTGACAGAGCAAAACTCCGTCTCAAAAATAAAAAATAAAAAATTCGATTTAATGTGTTAGTATAGGTGTAAGGAGCTTTAAATTCTTTGCAGAACACAGAGGGGATATAGTTAACCAAATAAACCACATGCAAGTTAAGATGCCCTCTACTCCCCATCTCTCAGCAAACTCTGTCAATTCTGCCTCCTCCCCAGCTCCACTGCCCTACACTAGCTAGCCCAGGCTCCCATTCTCTCTCTTTCTCTTCTAGAGACAGGGTCTCATTCTGTGGCCCAGGCTGGAGTGCAATGGCACAATCACAGCTGACCACAGCCTCAACCTCTTGGGCTTAATGGATCCTCCGGCCTCAGCCTCTTGAGTGGCTGGGACTACAGAGATGAGGTCTCACTATGTTGCCCACTGTGAGTAGTCTCAAACTCATGGGCTCAAGCGATCCTCCTGCCTTGGCCTCCCAAAGTGCTGGGATTACAGGTGTGAGCTACTGCGTCCAGGCCCGTTGTCTTTCATGTAGACTTCTCCAGTGCCCCCTAACTGCTTATCCCTCACTTTCATTTTCACTCTTAGTCCTTTCTCCGCAGAGCAGCCAGAGTGATCTTCAAGTGTACGTCTGGTCATTACATGGCCCTACTGTAGCTGTCAGGGTTCTGGCTTGTAAGCAACAGAAGCTCCCTCTGGTTTTCTTGGTCACACACACATTTGTACATAAAGGAACATACTGGAAAGATATTGAGTGCTTTCCAGAAACAATACCAGCTGGTCTTGATTGGACTGTCTTTTAGCATCAATAGTTGGGCTTGGATCCTGCTGTCATTGTGGTTGCCATGGGAACCCATCACCATCCCTTACGGGGCACCACAACTGGGCTGTGGATGAATTCTGCCATCTCAATGACTCCCAGAATCAAAGATCTATGTGGAAGGGTATAATTAGCCCAGCTGGGTTCACTGCCTGAGCCCTGGCTGCCAGGGGCAGAGTGTGAACCCGGCCCTTCTGTCTTCCATAGAGCAAGGCTGGGCACACTGTTTGATAAATAGAATACAAAATAGGGAATTCTAAGTAGAAAGGAGAGTTAAGAGCTGGGCAGCCAAAATTGCAACAAATGAGTCAGATATAGTCAAGTGTGTCTATAGTTATAGCTTCTCAGAAGGCTGAGGCAGGAGGATCACTTGAGCCCAGAAGTTCAAAGCTGTAGTGTATTACAATGGTACCCGTGAATAGCCACTGCATTCCTGTCTGGGCAACATAACAAGATCTCGTCTCTTAAAAAAAAGAAAGAAAATATGCAACAATATTCACCACCCTTGCTTTATATTCCTATGATAGCCCACATACCTAGGATAAAATCCAGATTCTTTACAAAGGCTTATGGGAGCCTGCCTGTTCTGGTCCATCCCTAACTCTCTAGCCCTTCTGTTGTTGCTCTCCATGCCTGCTTCCTGCCAGTGGTTTTGTGGGGCCTTGAACACACCAAGTTCTGTCCCTCCTTGGGGGCTCTGTGTGAGTCTCTTTGACTAGAATCTCCTTCTCCCTTTGCCCATGGCTGGTTCTCTCCTGTCCTTCATTTCTCAGGTTAAATGGCAGCTCCTCAGAGGCCTTCCCTACCCCACCTGTCTAAAGTAGGTCACTCCTTTACAGCCTCTCTCATAACACTGATCACAATTTGAAACTTCTTCATTTATGCATTTACTTACCTTTTTTTTGCCTGTCTCCCCATTAAGCAGACTTCAA
Source organism: Theropithecus gelada (assembly GCF_003255815.1). NCBI lineage: Eukaryota > Metazoa > Chordata > Mammalia > Primates > Cercopithecidae > Theropithecus > Theropithecus gelada. The sequence continues at coordinate 81,830,510 of NC_037668.1, forward strand.
ACTGCACACAGCCAGAGAGCTGCTGGTCTCATTCTCTGCCAGATCCCCAGTGTGTGGCAGGGAGACTTGCATATTTAAAGTGCTGAATAAATACTTGTAGATAGAATGAGAGTGTGCTACATGCGGGGGATTTGAGGATGAATGAGGAACAGGCCCTGCCCTCAGGGGACAATGAGTAGGGGGATTTGGGGGTATGTGGACACTTAAACAGGCCATGTCACAGTGCAAGACCAGCCATGCTCCAATAAATATATGGTAAGGGCTCAACAACGTCAGCTCTGGTCGTAAACCAGAGGGGGTCGGCTGCTCCTCAGAGTTGTCCTTGGTCTAGGATGGAGAGTTACAGAAGGTTTCCACTCAGGGCTGGCTTCATGGATATGGGACCAGTGAAGCACACAGGGACCTACACTCAAAAGGGCCTTGTCCTTGAGGTTTAATGTTCTGCAGCAGCTGTCTTGAATTTTTGTTGCTGTTGTTTTTAGCACACCAGAGTTGCAAAGTATGTCTTGAAATTCTTCGTAATTTTATCTTTGAATCTGCATTTTGTAAGTGAAACCCTATGGGACAATGGAGCATGTCCCGAGGACTTGGAGCCTCTGCTCACACAGGCTCCTGTCTTCCACAGCCTCCCTGCCCCTCCAGGACATGTTCTCTAAGGCCCACTCTCCCATCCCCAGGTGCTCCTTCCTGCCCCCACCCAGTGACTTCTGCCATCTCCTGACCCCAGAGTGGGCCTGGATACAGATGTGAGGAAGGTGGGGGCAGGTGTCACATCCCCGTGTTGCATGGCAGCTGTCCCCATCCTGGACTCGCAGTGCCATGGTGCAATTCGCCAAGTGACTGAGGGTGGGGGAAGCCTCTTGCCCATCCTTTTCCCCATCAAGGTACCTAGTATGTCCCTTACAGTGGTTGCAGTACCCTGTGGGTTGGAGTGGTGGGCAGGTGGGAAGGGGCCATGTCTGGCTCAACTTCTGTGATGCTGGGCAGGGCATGGCATGTTGGTCTGGTGGCTGGAGGGAGAGGGAAGTACACGCACACTCGGTCTCTGGGGTGCTGGGTAGCTGTGAGGATCTGCTCTCACTCTATGAATATCCCTGTGCCAGGGGAATATGACATTAAATAGCAACTAAAATACACGATGCCAGGTCAAGAGAGGGACTGCAGAAGATTAGAAATGTCTTTGTATTCTGGGCCGGGCATGGTGGCTCAGGCCTGTAATCCCAGCACTTTGGGAGGCCAAGGCTGGCGGATCACTTGAGGTCAAGAGTCCAAGACTAGCCTGCCCAACATAGCGAAACCCCATCTCTACTAAAAATACAAAAATTCGCCAGGTGTGGTGACGCACACCTGGAGTCCTAGCTATTCAGGAGGCTGAGGCAGGAGAATCACTTGAACCTCGGAGGCAGAGGTTGCAGTGAGCTGAGATCACACCACTGCACTCCAGCCTGGGCGAGACTCCATCTCAAAAAGAAAGAAAAGTCTTTATATTTTCATAAATTTAACGGCACTTTCCCCCACTTTTTGAACAAAGAACCCTGCATTTTCATTTGGCAGCAGGCCCAGCAAATTATGCAGCTGGTCCTGCTCCTAGCGTTCACTGTCTTTGTGGAGCTGCCTTCGGTGCCTCCCTACTTCATAGCTCAGGGAGGAGATAAAAGCTCATAGCAAGAGCTTACATTTATTAAGCACTTACTATGGGCCAGGAACCAGTTTAAGCCCTTATCTCTATTAATTTATTTAATCATCATAACAATGCTACAAAGTATTATTATGCCCCCTTGTGGATGAGGAAACTGAAGTGCTATGAATAGAAAGCACTGAATTGAGAGTTCAGAAACCAGAATGTTCATTTTAACTCCTCACTGACCTGCTGTGTGACCTGAAGCAAGTATGTAAAACTCAGTTTCTTTGTCTATAAAATGGGGGGAAAAATTACCAACCTTGCTGTATTACTAATCCCATCGCAGGAGAGAATGGATGCATACCTGCCTTATAAACTGCCTGAAAGGGACTCCTCTTATATTTAAACTACCATGCGGCAACTACAGGTGGTCCACTGAGACCACCTAAAAAAACCTCTCATTTTGGAGAGGAGTAAACCAGTTTCATGCCCTGCTAAGTCATGCTGTCTAGGCTTTGGACCCCAGTGCCTAGGACCCATCCTGGGGTTGGGGGTGGGGGGGCAATAAAAATAACAGAATTGAACATAGGAGTGAAAATGGTGCTTGTAAAAGAAAACTGTGTGTGGATTCTCAGTTTGTGATGGCTCTTGCTGTTTCAGGCAATAGGCCACTGGTGCTGAATTTTGGAAGTTGTACCTGACCTTCATTTATGTTCAAATTCGACCAATTCAAGAGGCTTATTGAAGACTTTAGATCCATAGCAGATTTTCTCATCATTTACATTGAAGAAGCACATGCATCAGGTACAGAAAGATTCTCTGCCTCTTCTACCTCTTCTCACTCTCTTTTCTCTCTCCCTTTTCCCCAGACCCCATCTCAAGGTTGGGAGGTAGAAGAAGGAAGAGGAGGGGAGAGGGAAAGAGCCACTATTCACTGAGCACCCATCACTCCCAGGCCCTGCACTAGGCTAACCTCACAGTCTGTGCTTTCAACCAGGGTACAGAGAGCAGAACACCTGGAGTGACAGGGTCTGGCTAGGAGAGGATTCTAACATTTTGATTGGATAAATAGGGAAGTTAAGGGAGAAGAACTTTTTTTTTTGAGACAGGGTCTTGTTCTGTCGTCTGGGCTGGGGCTGGAATGCAGTAGCACTCACATGGCTCACTGCAGCCTGAACCTCCTGGGCTAAATCAATCCTCCCGTCTCAGCCTCCCAAGTAGCTGGAACTGCAGGTATACGCCACCACGCCCAGCTAGATTTTTGTATTTTTTTGTAGAAACAGTTTCACCATGTTACTTGGGCTGGTCTCAAACTCCTAGGTTCAAACAGTCTGCCCACCTTGGCCTCTCAAAGTGCTGGGATTACAGGCATGAGCCACTGCGCCCAGCCTATATTTGCATTTTTGAAAGAACACTGTGGTGAAGAATTAGGAGAAAAGTGTTTAGACTCTGGAGCAGTAGTACTTAAATTCAGTATGAATTAGAATCATCTGGAAGGCTGTTAAAATGCAGATGTCTGGGTCCCATTCCTAGTCCATCTAGGCTGAGGTCTAGGGTTTGCACTACTTAACAAACTTCCAGGTGATGCTGATGCTGCTAGTCTGGGGACACACACTTAGAGAACTGCTGATCTAAACCCTTGCCTCTCCAAGTATGGTCTAGGTGCCAGCAGTCTTGGCATCCTGGGAGTTAGAAGGACTCTCAGTTCCACCTTCGACAGACCGAATCAGAATCTTCCTATAACAAGGTCCCCAAATGATTCATGCACATTCAAGATCAAGGAGTGCTGGTTTATTGGACTATTTCACATTGAAGAGCAGGGGCCTGACAGCCAGGAGCCCTGGGCTTCAGTTCTGGATCAATCACTAATTCCTGATGTGACCTTGCACATTCAACCATAATAGGAAACTAGACCAAATCATTGCCAAGGGTTCTGAGAACCTCAGTTAAAAGTGAGGGGCTATTGGCTGGGCGCGGTGGCTCATGCCTCTAATCCCAGCACTTTGGGAGGCCAAGGCAGGCGGATCACCTGAGGTCAGGAGTTCAAGACCAGCCTAAACACGGAGAAGCCCCTTCTCTACTAAAAATACAAAATTAGCTGGGTATGGTGGCGCATGCCTGTAATCCCAGCTAATCGGGAGGCTGAGGCAGGAGAATTGCTTGAACCTGGGAGGCAGAGGTTGCGGTGAGCCAAGGTTGCGCCATTGCACTCCAGCCTGGGCAACAAGAGCGAAACTGTGTCTTAAAGAAAAAAAAAAAAAAGTGAGGGGCTATTTAGTCTGCAGGAAGTGTGTGCTATGTCAGTGGGACTTGGTGCCTGGCCTTTCTCTTGTAGATGGCTGGGCTTTTAAGAACAACATGGACATCAGAAATCACCGGAACCTTCAGGACCGCCTGCAGGCAGCCCATCTACTGCTGGCCAGGAGCCCCCAGTGCCCTGTGGTGGTGGACACCATGCAGAACCAGAGCAGCCAGCTCTACGCAGCACTGCCTGAGAGGCTCTACGTAATCCAGGAGGGCAGGATCCTCTTCAAGGTGGTGACCTGGGGACAGAGGGTCCAGGGAGGGCAAAGGGGCCCAGGGAGGGGAAGGGCAAAGAGAAGGTTTTGCATCAAGCAGAACTGGATTCAAATCACCACCTAGCCATTTACCAACCATGTGACCACGGGCGAGTGTTTTCACTTCTTGGAGTACCTTCAGTTTCCTCTTCTGCAAAATGGGAATGTTGGTCTCCACCTCACAGGGGATGAAATAATGCACACAAAAGTCCCTAGCATTTGGACTGGAGCTGCATCCTCCCGGCTGCCTTTCGAACCCAGATGATGGCCCAGTCCTGGTCTGGTTTCAAACTGAGAGACAGAGAATGTTGTTTTTGGTTTTGGTTTTTGGGTTTTTTTTGTTTGTTTTGTTTTTGTTTTGTTTTTTGTTTGTTTGGTTTTGATACAGATTCTCACTCTGTTGCCCAGGCTGGAGTGCAGTGGAGTGATCTTGGCTCAACCTCCCAAGTAACCTCTACCTCCCGGATTCAAGCGATTCTCCTGCCTCAGCCTCCCAAGTAGCTGGGACTACAGGCACACACCATGCCCAGCTAATTTTTGTATTTTGAATAGAGACGGGGTTTCGTCATGTTGGCCAGGCTGGTCTTGAACTCCTGGCCTCAAGTGATCTGCCCGCCTTGGTCTCCCAAAGTGTTAGGATAACAGGTGTTAGCCACCATGCCCAGTCTGTTTTTGTTTTATAAACAGTATTCAGAGAGGGGAATTGACTTGTCCAAGGTCACACTGGGCAAGGCTCTGATTTCGATTCTAAATCCCCTGATCGGGTGGGCCAGAAATGAGAAGGTCTGAAGCTGCTAACATCTGAGACAGGCCTGAACCAGGACTGGTGGTGTAGAAGGCTCAAGGGGAATGGAACCCGTGGTTTGGAGCTGGAAATGCTGGACACAGGGATGTGAGGCAGAAATGCATTTCAGGCTCCCTTTCTTGTGATTGCTTCCTCTCGAAAGTTCCAGCCTGGTCAGGGTGAGGGAGGTAAGTGCATAGCCTCTGACTCTTTAGACACAGTTGGCTTGGCCTCCCTTAAGAAGGTAGAAACTACGTTTTAAAGCGATTGAAGGGATTTCAAGCCTTAGGGAGCAGATGAAACCAAGTATATGGATGCTCCTCTGTCCACAGATCAAGATCAAGCTGACCCTACTTATTCAGATAAAACAAGCAAAAACTTGCAGGCAAATTCCCCATGGTGCAATGGTCACGGTAGAAGAATTTGGGTCCTTCATCCTTTCCTGTACCTTGGGACATGGTTCAGGCATGATTGAGGTACCCTGGGCACTGAGTCCCTACCTTGAGTTAGACCCTGTGCAAATACCGGAAACACAAAAATGAATTGAAAATGACCCACACCTAGCTGGGCACGGTGGCTCACGCCTGTAATCCCAGCACTTTGGGAGGCCAAGGCAAGCAGATCACCTGAGGTCGGGAGTTGGAGACCAGCCTGACCAACATGGTGAAACCCTGTCTCTACTAAAAATACAAAATTAGATGGCTGTGGTGGTGCATGCCTGTAATCCCAGCTACTTGGGAGACTGAGGCAGGAGAATAGCTGGTACCCAGGAGGCAGAGGTTGCGGTGAGCTGAGATTGCGCCATTGCATTCCAGCCTGGGCAACAAGAGCAAAACTCCATCTTGAAAAAAAAAAAAAAAAAAAGGACCGGCCGGGCACAGTGGCTCACGCCTGTAATCCCAGCACTTTGGGAGGCCGAGGCAAGTGGATCATGAGGTCAGGAGTTCAAGACCAGACTGACTAACATGATGAAACCCCGTCTCTACTAAAAATACAAAAATTAGCCAGGCATGGTGGCATGTGCCTGTAATCCCAGCTACTTGGGAGGCTGGGGCAGGAGAATTGCTTGAACCCGGGAGGCGGAGGTTGCAGTGAGCCGAGATTGTGCCACTGCACTCCAGCCTTGGCAACAGAGCGAGACTCCGTTTCAAAAAAAAGAAAAAAAGAAAATGGCCCACACCCTTACTCACAGGCTGAGGGATAAGGAAGACCCAAATAAGACTATTACAGTGTCCCAACTGCTGGGGGACTCCAGAGCAGGGGTCAGAACGCCTTTTCTGTATAGGGCCTGATAGTAAATATTTTCAACTTTGTGCCAAGTAATCCCTGTTGCAACAATTCAATTCTGCTGTTATAGCACAACAGCAGCTGCAGACAACATGCAAATGAAAGCATGTGAGGCATCAGGACTGGTCTGGCTCTCAGACTGTAAGGTTTTCAACCTCTAGGGAAGGGTAGGCTTCTCAGAGGGGGCAGCAATTGCTTGGGCCTTAAAGGGTAAGGAGTTGGCCCAGTGAGCACAGTGAGTGAAAATCACTGCAGTATAGGGAAGAGGGTGGGCAGAGGCACTGAGGCCTAGTAGGGCAGAGTGTGAATAAAGAATTGGGGACATTGGGGTTACACAGGGGTCTCATTCTGGACCAAGGGGTTTGGCCTTCATCTTAGGGCAAAGGAGAGCCACTGACAGGTTTGGAGCAGGAAAGAGACATGATCAGACCTGTACTTAGAATGTTCACTGGCTCACGGCTGTAACTCTAGCACTTTGGGAGGCCCAGGTGGGTGCATAACCTGAGGTCAGGAGTTCAAGACCAGCCTGGTGAAATCCTGTCTGTACTAAAAATACAAAAAAATTAGCCAGGCGTAGTGGCGCACACCTGTAATCCCAGCTACTTGTGAGGCTGAGGCACGAGAATTGTTTGAACCCAGGAGGCGGAGGTTGCAGTGAGCAAAGACTGTGCCAGTGCACTCCAGCCTGGGTGACAGAGTGAGACTCTCTAAAAAAGAAAAGAAAAAGAAAGTTCACTGGTTCCATGGCCGGGCGTGGTGGCTCACGCCTGTAATCCTGGCACTTTGGGAGGCCAAGGCGAGTGGGTCACTTGAGGCCAGGAGTTGGAGACCAGCCTAGCGCACGTGGCGAAACCCCATCTCTACTAAAAACACAACAATTAGCCAGGCGTGGTGGAGTGCACCTGTATTCCCTGCTACTCAGGAGGCTGAGGTAGGAGAATCCCTTGAACCTGGGAGGCGGAGGTTACAGTGAATCAAGATTGCGCCATTGCACTCTAGCCTGGGCAACAGAGTGAGACTCTGTCTCAAAAAAAAAAGAAAAAAAAAGAAAAGAAAAAAAAGAAAGTTCACTGGTTCCTGGTTGAAAAATGGACAGGAGGGAGCAGGGACTAAGGACTGGGGATAGTTGGGAGGGGTGGCAGCTGCCCAAGTTGTGGATGAAAAGGGCTGACCTAGGGCAGTAGAACTGGAGAGGCAGAGATGGTTCTGAGGTAGGATGGGTAGAACTTGATGTGAAGGCTGGAGAAGATTAGGTCAGTCTGAAGGTCTAAGTATGGAAGAAAAGCTTATTTGTACAGAACTCTTCTCTTTTTGAAAGACTATGTCACTTTATGTCCTCTAGTTTTCCTGCTTCTCTGTCCAACCTTCCTGTTAACTGCTGATGCCACTGTACACACTTTCTCACCCACCTCACGGTTGCATCTGCCACTGAATTAGCCATGCTGACAGCTCCTACATAGACATCATTTGACCAGATCTTGCAACTAACCTCCAGAGCTACATGTTCCTTGCAAGTTGGAAATCTGGGAATGCCTGATTCATTTCTCTTGCAGGGTAAATCTGGCCCTTGGAACTACAATCCAGAAGAAGTTCGTGCTGTTCTGGAAAAGCTCTACAGTTAATCTGGACAGATACCTCAATTCTAGGTGACCAACGGGAGGGCTTCTCAAGGCTTGGCTCTCCCTGAGACCCAGCTGGCTCTTACCTTTGACCTGTGTCCCTAGCTGAATCGCTAGCTCAAATTTTTCTGATCTAAGCAAACAATTCCCAGCTGAGGAATGCAAGCCACAGCACCCAATCAAGACAAATTGTTATTATCAGAAAATGACACAACACTTGAGCTGTTGAGGCTAGTTCCCTGTTGAAGAAAGTACAGCCTGACACTGCTCCCACTGTGGAGACCACATTCCCTGCACACCATCTTTGAAAGAGCAGTTGCACTGTACAGGCACACTTCTGAGGTACGGTATCTCTCTCCAGCCACTCCGATACCAAGTAATTCAAGCTGGCATTCCTTCTACTAGGGAAATTCATTTTATCCAATTTGCATTTATGGAATTGATCATTTAAGACACTAAATTAGTTTTTAGAACCAAGTATGGGAAGAATTCCAGTTGTTAGGAAGAGATGAGGAGTTGGAAGAGGAGGGATTAGAAACAGGAGGAGGCAGTCATCCTCTCCTTGCCAAAAGATTTAAACCTGTCCACATGGCTGGTGATGATGGGTGAGTTCCCATGGTAACACATCTCTAATTTTACTAGGGAAGAGGAGAGTACTCACTTTACCATCTTTGAATATATTTCATAGAAATCTAGCTCTCTGTACCCTGAAATCTTCCACTCGCCTCACTTTTCAACAGAGTCATCTAGAAGGGAGGGTTGGCTTCCCAAAAGTATAACCTTGACCAAACCAAACAATAGGCACCAGCAATGCTGTCATTCAGTTATGCAGAAGCTCATGTGTGAAATTCTGTTTCTCTGATTTCTTCGCAAGTCTCTTAATGGTCATTTGTGTTAGATTACATCAAACTGACGGATAACCATTGGTATTCATCTATTTCAACTCTGTGTCTTTACATATTTGTTTATGATGGCCACAGCCTAAAGTACACACGGCTGTGACTTGATTCAAAAGAAAATGTTATAAGATGCAGTAAGCTAATAACAGAATGATTAAAATATATCAGGCTATTTTGGATGGCTTCAGTGTGATCTTTACATTTTCTTTTCCAATTTGTATCTGATTACCCATGTAATCTGACCAGCAAAACTACCATATGCTGGAAGGGCCTCATCTGGGGGGAAGAACATTCAGGCCCTATGTTACATGTTAAATGTGGTTTTGTCTTATGAACTCCTGCTGGAGTGAAACAATTTTTCACATTGGAATCAAATTGCCTTTACAACATGACATCAAAGAATGGATCTGGAGACCTTTTGCTAGCATGAGAACATATTGTCTTTAGCTATACTTTAGTTGCTACAAAGTTAATATTATTAATGTTGTCACTTTATTATTTTAAAAATAGTTATTATTGCAAGAGGCTGAGGCAGGAGAATCACTTGAACCCGTTGAACCCAGGAGGCAGAGGTTGCAGTGAGCCAAGATGGTGCCCCTGCACTCCAGCCTGGGTGACCGAGCGAGACTCCATTAAAAAAAAAGTCATTATTAATCATCTACCAGGCACAGTCACTTTCACTTTCAGATATGTTATCTCATTTAATCTCTCTATATCTCAAAGAGGAGATGATTATCCCCATTTTACAGATGAGGAAATCAGGGCTCAGAGAGTTAAGTAACTTGCATAACTTCTCAGAACTAGTAAGTAACAAGCCGAGATTCAAACCGGATCTCTAACTCGAAGGCCAGAGTCCTAGCTCTGTTCCTGCCAGCTGGGTGACTTTGATCAAGCTGCCTTGGTATCTTGACCTATAAAACAGGGTTTCAATAGTGCCTAGTCCATAGATTCATCAGTAGAGCACTGAGAACTGTGCCTGATTTGGAGAAAATGTCATGAAGTGTTGGCTATTATGATTATCATAATTATTGTCTCACAACTGCTTCCTCAGGCCCTCTTTTTGGAGGTTGGGGGTGGAAGGAGGACAAGACAATAGGGACGCTGAATAAAAATTTTCCATCCTACCAAAGCCACTCATGACCAATACAGGCATGAGTTTTTGAGGTTATACTGAAAATGAGAAGCTGTGAGAATGATAGGACTGAAGCACAGCTGAGCACTCACTGTCCCTCCTAAGTTCCACAAAAGGAGACAGCATATAAGGCAAGGCTCTTCTGAATCACTTCTCTGATGGTCTTCCAATTCATGTCTATAAATGCACAGAAATCTCCCCGTTTTCAACAAGTAATAGTAGCTGAAACTGAGGAGGTTTTCAGAATGATAAAAATAGACCCCCGGCTTTCCAATTCGATTCTCTTCAACTTAATGCATCAAACATTGAGCATTGATACTTTTCTGGGTGCAGAGTTATGCAAAGATAGACACGGAACAGCTATTGTCCTCCAGCAGCTTAATCTCACAGGGGACCAGACATACACTCCAATGACAATAACTCAAGGTGGAATATATGTTAGAGTGAAGACTAAATGCTCAGAGCTGGGTGAATCCAACAACGCTTTTTGGAGCTGGTGGCATTTGAGCTTGGTCTTCAAAGATGCCCAGTACTTCCATAAGTTGGGATGGGAGCCTTGAGAAGATGGGAAGGGAGAAGGGCATTTCAAGTGGGGAGAACTACATGGGCAAAGGTGGAAAAAGGGCTATGTGCAGGAGACTGCAAGAAGTTTGGGGTCAGTTCCAATCCTTTTGTTTTACAGTGCTAGCCATAGGCCAGGGTAGTTCAATGGTTCTCAAACTTGGGCATGCAACAAAATCACCTGGAGGGCTTGCTGCAACACAGATTCTTGGGGCTCATCCCCAGAGTTTATGATTCCAATAGGTCTGGGGTTGAGCTAGGGAATTTGCATTACTAACAAGTTCTCAGGTGAGGCTGATGCTGCTTTCCCAGGAACCACACTTTGAGAACCGCTGCTATAGTAGGTGGTGTTGGTGCTCTGCCCAGATGCTTTTACCAAGCCATTGTACTCATCAGCCAGCTGCTGTGAGTGTTGGCTGCTAATGACTCACAGATGCACTCTTTCCTGAGAATTTGCCCTCATGATAGGCGCTATCTTACCCAGAAATACCTGTGAGATTATGTCCTCCACCTGAGTGTGGCCCACAGCCAATGGCTGATGGATTGAAATTATAAAAGCCTGCTCCCTTGCTGCAAGGTGGGACAGTCTACTTCTCTGGTGCCAGTCATGCTCCAGAGCTCCCTATGGGATCAGACTGACGCTAGACTTCAGCAGAAGCCATATGTTTAATTTTTCCCTCTGCCTGATCCTGCTTCTCTCTCACTACCTTAGAGGTTTCTCCTGAGAGCGCTCCCTCAATAAATCACTCTTCAAAGAATCCTTGTCGGATGCTCTGCTTCTAGAGAACCTGACCCACAGCAGTTCCCTTCTGGGTCTTTTCTGATTATGAGTCTTCATTAGTGGGGCTTGTTATCTGCTGAAACATAGTGTGGGATGAGGAGTCAGCTGGCGCAATCTGCAACTTTCATTGACGTTCGCTGTCTTGAGTCGCCTATTATTAACTAAGTTCCTTCCTTTGAGATGGGGCTCAGGGAAATCCCGTTCAGTTACACTCCCTTTGCTTTGGATGCTTTTCCACCTTCTGTTATGGATTGAATTGTGCCCCTCTAACCCCCGAAATGCCTATGTCAAAGCTTTAACCTCCTTTTATTTGGAGATAGGGCCTTTACAGAGGTAATGAAAATCACATGAAGTCATAAGGGTGTGGCCTTGATAAGACAGGAATAGTGTTCCTTAAGAGACTCCAGAGTGCACTCTCTGCACACACACAAAGAAGAGCTCGTGTGAGCACAGCAAGGTGGCAGCTACCTACAACACAGGAAGAAAGGGTTCACCAGAAACTATGCCAGCACCCTGATCTCAGACTTCCAGCCTCCAGAGCAGTGAGAAAATAAATGTCTGTTGTTTCAGCTACCCAGTTTATGGTATTTTGTTAGAGCAGCTGGAGCTAAGACAACTTCTTTCATCATGCTTTACCTCTAGCAGTCTCCTCTGGTGTATCCTGCCTGATTCTCCTCCAGCTCCATCTTCCCTGCCATTCTGTGATTAACCTCAAGGCTCTCTGGAGACATTCGCCATCCTCCTGACTCACCTGCAGCCTTTTTCAACCTAAACAAGGGACTCTTGGATAAGCCTTTCATAACCATGACACGTTTAATGAAGTCTCTAGCTTTGAGAGAACATATGCCAGTTCTCAGCTTCTTCCTTTACCAAAATCCTCATTTCACAGTACTTAGTGAGTAGGTGTCCCATTTTGATGTTAGGGGTTATAGCTGCTTCCTCGAAGATAAAATGTTTTTCTTTTTATAATTCCTTTTGTTGTGAATGTTTTGAGAAAGGGGATGAGGTAAAAATCCCTTTACCCCATCATCTTTAACCAGAAGTATCCATTTTGTATTTATAAGCTTATATATATATATATATATATAAAATTCATATCCCATTATAAAATGATGTTTGTATATATCATACTTTCTAATATATGGCTGCATAGTAGTTTCCAGTTTTTCTATCTTATAAACATTGCTATAAATCTTTGTCCACTTATCTTTGTATATTCCTTTATCTGATTAATAGGATATATTTCTAGAAATGGAATTTCTGTGTCAAAGACTACATGCATGTTTAAAACTTTGATGTACACTGCCACACACTACCTCCCAGAAGGCTGTCTATCAGGGTCAAGTTACAAAGGGCTACTGGAACATCACCTAGAAGGTGAAGCCCACAAAGGATGCCTCCCCTAGCCTGGCCCCTGCAGAGGGGCATTACTGAGAGAGGGCTCAATAAATGCAATGTGCTATAAAAAAATCTGTATAAATGAGTGATAAACACAATTTTCATTTCTGTAATATTTCTTTGCCTAGACTTGGTACATGGTTAAAAGGTCATTAGATTTTTACTTTTTTATTCATCCCTTTAAATAAGTATTTATGGTTTAAACTTTATGCAAGGCGCTGTGATAGGCATTGGTCCACAGTAAGTGATCCAAAAATTCATATATTATTGACTAGCTTTATTCAAAGCTCCTCAAAGATTCTATAGTATAAAGAGATACAAGCATGCAAATAAATGAACAATGTTCACTTATTCAGTCAACAGATATTTATTGAGAATATATATGCCAGGCACTATTCTAAGCCCTGAGCATACAGTCATGAGCAGAAGCAACAAAACTCCCTGCCTTGGGGAGCTTACATTCTAGTGAGAGAGTTGATAAACATGATATACATGATAAATAGAAAAAATATATGTTAGAGAGTGATAAGCAGGGCTGTCCCTATAAGGGTGAGAGCGCCCGGGGTAATTCAATTGATTAAACTTCCTACTCAAGAGACTCACACCTGAATGCAGGTGGCACTGCCCTCATCTTTCAAAGGATACTTGGGCTATCATTAATATCATTAAAAGAAAAAAATGTAAGTGGAATTTTAATGATAGAAATGAAGAGTCAGGTATAAAAACTCCCAAATACAGAACACAGGGTGGCTGCGTCAGGTCCGTAACCTAAGAAAAGGAGAAAAATAAAACAGGGAAAAAAGATTGAATGTGTTTCTCTTGCGAGGGAAAGGTGCAGGAACACTCTAATTTTAGATAGGGAGGCCAGAGAAAGGCTTATTGAGAAGGAAATTTTGTGTAAGGACCTGATGTCAATGAGGAAGCCAGCTATACCGATACCAGTGGCAAGAGCACTACAGGCAGAGGAAACAGCAAACACAAAGGCCTCATTACGTAGTACACACAGCACAGTGGCAGTCAGGAGTCCATGGGCAGGTGGAGAAAAGGCCACATGAGGGGGAGAAAGGATGCTAGTTGAGGACAAATGAGACTTTAAAAAGGTGAGGGGCTGGGAGCAGGGGCTCACACCTATATTCCCAACACTTTGGGAGGCCAAGGCGGGACGATCCTGTGAGCCCGGGAGGTTGAGACTAGCCTGGGCAACATAGTGAAACCCCATCTCTATAAAAATAGAAAAAATTAGCCAGGTGTGGTGGCATGTCTGCAGTCCGAGCTACCCAGGACACTGAGGTGGGAGGATCACCCGAGCCTGAGAGGTCAAGACTGCTGTGAGCTGTGTTTGCGCCACTGAGCTCTAGCCTGGGCGACAGACCTGGTCTCAAAAAAAGAAAAGAGGTGAGGGGGTAGTTCAGCAGTGAAAAACAAAACAAAGCAAAAAGGTAAAGTTACATGTCATATTTATTGCCTGAAATTTGGAGTGGTTTAAGGTGATAATGAGTTTTTTAAAGCCTAGAAAAATGAAGGTTAAAGCATGCTGTTTTCAAATACTATATATGAAGTGGATGTTCTACAGTCATCATTTGTTTCCTGCATCCACAGAAGACAGAGAAAAAAGACTTAAAGATAACTCACCAGGCCTATGCCAAAGAAATCAATCAGATAACCTCTGGAGACCCCTTTTAGCAATCTGTAAGCCTCAACACAGTGTTTCTTACACAAAGAGTTATTGCCATTTCAGTTTAGAAACTTGGCAAAAAGAAAATGCTCAGCATTTCATTTTATTGAACATGAACACAATTGCTGTAATTCACATTACTTCTCAAAAACCTTAAATGGTTCCAATGTTACAAGAAAATACCTGAAAGCCTGTGATATAGCTGTAATGTTCAGTTTTAGTTTTACTTTTTGCTCTACTTAGACTTTTCTATTCATCTTTCCCCAAATTCATTATTATGAATGACTACTCACCTTCACATCTTTTATCTGTTATACCAGTGTGACTTTTGAAATGCCTTTCCTACTCTTCTCCATTTAAAACTTGCTTTTCCAGGCCGGGCGCAGTGGCTCACGCCTGTAATCCCATCACTTTGGGAGGCCAAGGCAGTGGATCACCTGAGGTCAGGAGTTCGAGACCAGTCTGGCTGGCCAACATGGTGAAACCCCGTCTCTAATAAAAATACAACAAAATTAGCTGGGCATGGTGGTGGGCACCTGTAATCCCAGCTACTCGGGAGGCTGAGGCAGGAGAATCACTTGAACTTGGGAGGTGGAGGTTGCAGTGAGCTGAGATCATGCCGCTGCACTCTAGCCTGGGCGACAGAATGTGACTCTATCTAAACAAACAAACGAAGAAACCCCTGCTTTTCCAAGAGTAAATCTATGTAACAAATCTTAGAAGGTGACTTATCAATAAGTACCAACAGCCTTAAAACTGTTGCTAACTGGCCAGGCACAGTGGCTCATGCCTGTAATCCCAGCACTTTGGGAGGCTGAGGCGGGGAGATCACCTGAAGTCAGGAGTTCAAGACCAGCCTGGCCAACATGGCGAAACCCTGCCTCTACTAAAAATACAAAGAAATTAGCCGGGCATGGTGGCAGATGCCTGTAATCCCAGCTGCTAGGGAGGCTGAGGCAGGAGAATCACTTGAACCCAGGAGGTGGAGGTTGCAGTGAGCCAAGATAGCGCCATCCCACTCCAGCCTGGAGGACAAGAGAAAAACTACATCTCAAAAAAAAGAAAAAGTTGGTGAGACTCTGTCTCAAAAAAAAAAAAAAAAAAATTAAAGCTTATATAAAAGTAGAAATACTAGTACAATGAACCTCCATATATCTATCACCCAGATTCAATAAATTATTGTCACATTTGCTTCTTCAACTAACCCCTTTTCCTTTATAAAGTCTCTGCTTAAATAGTAAGCAAATTCCAGATTATCAGACCATTTCAGTCATCCATAGTTCTATATGCATCTCATGTATATATGCATTTCATCCATAGTTCTATATGCATCTCATATGCTTTATATGCATTTCAGTCACCCATAGTTCTATATGCATTTAAGCTTATGCATTTTATTACATAAGCTTAAAGCCAGTCTCACACGTAGTAAAATGAATAACATCCAGTCTACAAGAAAATTTCCTCAATTATCTTAAAATGTCCTTTTTTGGCCAGGCACAGTGGCTCACACTTGTAATCCCAGCACTTTGGGAGGCCGAGGCAGGCATATCACCTGAGGTCAGGAGTTTGAGACCAGCCTGGCCACCATGGTGAGACCCCCAACTCTATTAAAAATACAGAAATTGGCCAGGTGTGGTGGCAGGTGCCTGTAATCCCAGCTACTCAGGAGGCTGAGGCAGGATAATTACTTGAACCCAGGAGGCACAGGTTGCAGTGAGCTGAGACTGTACCACTGCACTCCAGCCTGGGCAACAAGAGAGAAACTCCATCTCAAAAAAAAAAAAAAGTCATTTTTCAGTTTGTCTATTCAAATCAGCATCCATCACGATCCATACATGGCATGTGGTTATAGGAGCTCTTAGGTCTCCTTGAATCTACAGCTGGCCCCTTTCCTTAATTAACATTTTTTATGCCACTGAATTTATGAAGAAACCAGGTCACTTGCCCTGTAGGATTAGCCACATTCTAGACTTGTCTATCAGTTAGGATAGGCTAGGTTATACTGTGGTAACAAGCAATTCCAAAATCTAATTGGCTTAAAACAATGAGGCTTAATTTCTTACTTCTCCTATATACCCATCTCAGATTGAGCTACTGATGACTGATAAAAACAGAATTCCTTTACCCAAAATATTGAAAAGAATGTAAATAAAAACGGAAACAAATTGATAAAATACTTTAAAGTATATCAGTGACAACTTCCTGTTTAAATAAATATATTGTTAAAAAATCATGCAAGAGCATTTTGTTATTACTAGGAAAGATTTGAGGAGCTCTGCTACCTGTCAAACATCAGTATCATTTCCAGACCCAGACTGATAAAGTAGTTACTATGCAGAACATCGTTGGTCAATTATGGCACAGGAGGAAAAGAGCCCCAAGGGGCACAGGAGGAAACGAGCTCTCATAGGCAATTAAATGCCTCAGCCCCGAAGTCAAGTATTCTTCATCTCATTGGCCAGAACTGGTCACATGGTACTACCTAAACAAATACCAGGAAGTGCCTGTAATCCCAGCACTTTGGGAGGCCGAGACGCGCGGATCACGAGGTCAGGAGATCGAGAGCATCCTGGCTAACACGGTGAAACCCCGTCTCTACTAAAAAATACAAAAAAAAAAAAAAAAAACCACCTAGCCCGGTGAGGTGGCAGGTGCCTGTAGTCCCAGCTACTCGGGAGGCTGAGGCAGGAGAATGGTGTGAACCCGGGAGGTGGAGCTTGCAGTGAGCCAAGATCCGGCCACTGCACTCTAGCCTAGGCGACAGAGCAAGACTCCGTCTCAAAAAAAAAAAAAAAAAAAAAAAAAACAAATGCCAGGAAGTATTATCTTGCCATGTCCAGGAAAAGCACAGATCCGGACATTTCAGTAAGTTGCATTAATGGCTACTAGTGTATTTCATTCCTTGCAGTGTTGCTTTACTTGTTCCTCTATCTCTTGAGTTTCCTGAAAATGGAGGTTATCGCTAGAGTTTGATTAAATTTCAGGTTCAGTAATTTTGGCAAGAGGACTTCATAGGTTGGTCTGTGTGCTTCACATAAAATCACATCAGGAAGCATACCGTGTTTGACTGTAGTAGATTGTAGCAGTAATGGCTCCCTCTCACCCCAGCCAATTTTTTTTTTTTAGTTTTGCTCTTGTTGTCCAGACTGGAGTGCAATGGCGTGATCGCGGCTCACTGCCACCTCTGCCTCCCAGGTTCAAGCAATTTTCCTGCCTCAGCCTCCTGAGTAGCTGGGACTACAGGTGCATGCCACCACACCTGGCTCATTTTATATTTTTAGTAGAAACAGGGTTTCACCATGTTGGCCAGGCTGGTCTTGAATCCCTGACCTCAGGTGATTTGCCCACCTCAGCCTCCCAAAGTGCTGGGATTACAGTCATGGGCCACCGTGCCTGGCCCCAATTTTTTCAGACTTCCTTGTATTTATGCCCTTGGGCAGGCACCTCTTGTTTTCACTCTGGGCTTGGACACATGACATGATTTGGCAAACAGACAACAGCAAATCTGATGGCAAACCGAGACTCAAAAATCATTTGCACTGTGTTTAGAGATAGCAGAAGAAAAAGAAAACTTTGCATACTGGGGATTTCCCTCTTTGCTACTTTTCAGAATTCTGAGACCATCATGTGAGGAAGCCTGGGTTAGCCCCCTGGAGGACAAGAAAAAACTTGCAGCAGAAACCTGCAAACCTTAAAACATGTGAGTGAAATCATCCTACACTATCTAGACCATAGGAGTTGCCAGCTGACCACAGGTACAGCAAAGCAAGCACAAGCCAGAAAAAAATGCCAGCAGATCCCCAGAATTGTGAGCAAATGAAATTGTTGCATTAAGCCATTATGCTTTGAAGTGGTTTGTAACAGAGCAAAAGCTGATACACAAATCCATTTTTAATAAATCAATAGACTCAGATCCCTGCATTGCAAACTTCCCCACCAATCTTTCAATCAGCTCATCCACTGATTGTTGCCTATATCAATGTTTAATTTCATGCAAATCAATGATTATTTTTTTCCTTTTTTTTTTGTTTTGAGACAGGGTTTTGCTCTGTCACTCAGGCTGGAGGGCAGTGGCACAATCATGGCTCACTGAAACCATGATCTTCTGGGCTCAAGCAAACCTACCACCTCAGCCTCCCAAGCAGCTGAGACTACAGGCATGTACCACTCTGCCTGGTTTTGTTATTTTTAATTTTTTTTTTTTTTGTAGATATGGGGTCTAGCTATGTTGCTCAGGCTAGTCTGGAACTTCTCAGCTTAAGCCATCCTCCCACCTTGGCCTCCCAAAGTGCTGGGATTATAGGTATGGGCCACCATGCCTGGACTAATGATGATTCTCTAATTCTATCATATCTTGCACATTAATGAGCAGGAATTCTTCTGCAAAGCACTTTCTCTCATCTACTAGAGTTATTCAGTAACTCTCAAATATAGTCTGTACATGATAGATAGATGCCCAATTCTTTCTTTTTAAATACAAATATTCAAATGAGTAATTCTGCCCTAGTTACATCCTATGTAGTCCAATGAGGGTTTTGTTTTGGTCTTTTATTTTTTCTCTTCTATCAATATGAATTCACTTTTAAATACATTCAGTATGGTTGTAGTCAATTGTAAATTTTTTTTTCCTGCTCAAATTGCCTTTTTTTTTTTTTTTTTTTTTTTTTTTGCTAATAATAGTACTTTCATGGTGGCTTCTGTATCCTCTTGACATTATCCATTAGTCTGTACTTTCTGGCACAACAAAATGTCCCAGGCTCATCTTGTCTATTTCTTGTCACACTTTTGGAATTGGCCATTCCTCCAAAGAGTCTTGGTTCCAATTAATGGAAAAGGTATTTAGAGATCACAATCTGGGTACTTTATATGCTCACTGATATTTGGATGTCACTGCTTCTAGATCTTTTCATGGACTTAAGAAATAGTATTCTTAAAAAAGAGAAAGAGGGCCACCTCAGGTTCCATGACCTCAATGAAACCTGTCCATAAGTACTTTCTCTTTTCTGACCTCTTAAATTGTTTACTGTCTATATTGCTCACTTAGTTCTTTGCATCAATCAATCAATTAAAAAATTAATGCACTACAATCTGAAGAGCACCAGAGTGGATGCTGTGGGGATGCAATGTATTACACATTAAATTTTCATGTGCAGTCACTTCCTCGATTAAGCTATATACTGAAGCCAAAGTTTCCTCATTTCCTCCATGGTGGCCAGTACTGCTGACTGACAAAAACAAAATTCCTTTACCCCAAATACTGAAAACAATGTAAATAAAAACTGAAACAAATTGATACAAATCCTTTTAATAAAGTATATCAGTGACAACTTCCTGTTTAAATAAATACATTGTTAAAAAATCATGCAAGAGCATTTTGTTATAATTATGAGGAAAGGTTTGAGACTACTGTTCCCTCTGCAGAAACGCTATGCACAGATGCAAAATGGTCAAAGGCTGATACAATAATGAATCTCAAGTAAGTAGCAGAGCCATCACGTGCCTGTATGGGAAAAAAATCAATATAAATGCTTTTAGCAGTGCTAGTTAACTGTTAACAAGCAGTTAGCAGAAGAAATGGCTTGATGCAAGAGTAATATTCTAAATACATAACAATATATAATGCCAGCTACATATAATAGTTGTGGTACGTATCAGCTAAATACAAGCCTTGGTTTGATGAAAAATAGCAACTGGAGCTAAAAACTGCAACTCTCATTTTTGTAGGGGACAGGGTCTCGCTGTGTTGCCCAGGCTGGTCTTGAACTAGCCTCAAAACTAGCCTCCCAAAGTGCTGGGATTACAGGTGTGAGCTACTATGCCCAGTTTCTAATTTTTTAAAAGTGTCGGCTGGGTGCGGTGGCTTACGCCTATAATCCCAGCACTTTGGGAGTCTGAGGCGGACAGATCACCTGAGGTTGGGAGTTCGAGACCAGCCTGACCAACATGGAAAAACCCTGTCTCTACTAAAAATACAAAATTAGCTAGGCGTGGTGGCACATGCCTGTAATCCCAGCTACTCGGGGGGCTAAGGCAGGAGAATTGGTTGAACCCGGGAGGTGGAGACTGCAGTGAGCAGAGATTGCACCATTGCACTCCAGCATGGGCAACAAGAGCAAAACTCGGTCTCAAAAAAAAGAAAAAAAGTGTCTTTCTGAAGTATTTTTCATAATAAAGAAGTTTCCTTTGGTTAGTGTTGCCTCAGAATATACTACCCTGAAGCATGACTACATTTTTATATTTACATAATTTCTCTGGAAAGCAATTAGCCAATATATTTTAAAAGCTCTAAGTATGCTTATAACCTTGCACCCAGTAATTCTATTCCTTGAAATTTAATCTTAGAAAGTAAGAAAAAAGGTGGAGGTCACAGTAGCAGGAATATGCATAGATGTCCCCTGTGTATACAGAGGGGACAAACTGTGTAATGACAGAGGGAACAAAAAGAAAATTAGTTTAAATGTATGCCAATTGGCAAACATTATTTTAAAATTGTACTTATGAAGCCTGTATAATATACTTATGAGGCCTGTATAATATACTAAGTTAAAAAAAATGACACAAAATTGTCCACACATTATTATTCTAACTGTACAGCAAATGGTCAACAACTAGAAGAAAATAAATACAGTAAAAGTTTTTGTGACAGGGTAATAAAATTATGGGTGATTTCCAGCCTCCCATTCCCCCCTGCTATTTTTCAAATTTTCTATAATGCTGTGACTCTCCACAGTGGAGTCCTGAAACAATATACGAAAGGTAGCAGGGACTTATTAATCATAACCCACTAGGTAAAGACAGAAAAAAACAGGAAGATAAAATTCAGTAACATTAATTATTTTTCAGGACCTCACTGGCCTCCCCAGTACTCGGGTGAATTTTGGTGGGAGAGAAAGGAACAAAAGGGATTCAACAACTTCCTATAGAATTTTTTGAAACACTGATTTAATAGTAGCTTCCAGCAAGTTGTGAAGAAGTAAACTTAATGCATAAGGTACGATTTTAACCCTCACTTAGGGAAACTTTAATTAAACAAAGCATGACCACCTAATAGATATTCAGTTGTTTTACTTTTTTGTGTTAGTCTAAAACCGGGGCCTGACCAACTACCAGGAACAGACGAACTCCTGATGAGGCAGCAGCTTCCTCATCAACAGGCATTCATTTCACTTGACAAGCAAAGCCCAATGGAATGTTGTCGAAAAATACTGGTTCTCTTTCCACCTCACCTCTCTTTGGCTTATTTGTTGCTGATCCTATGCTCTAGTTCCCCTTATCTGAATCTCCCTTGTCCTTTCATGCTTAAATTAACATTCAATTTTGGCATCTCGACCTTTTTTGATTCCTATTCTAAAATGCCTACAGAATCAAACAAAAAAAAGCAAACCAAATAAATACTTCAAAGTAAATGAATGAGAAAAATAAAACAAAAAAAAATGAATTGTTTTATCTTGCCGTCACTCTCTATGAAAGAGCCTAATTTATGAATGTACATTTAGCTTATATTATTATTGAGAATAACTTTCTCTACTGGTTGATTTAGATACAGAACCTATAATATCATGAGGATATTTATTATATATGACTATGGAGATAGGTTTAAAGTCTAAATACATTGTGCACGTTAATTTTTAATTCTATAAAGTATATTCACTTACCATAATTTCTTCATTTTGAAGCTGCCCCTCTGTGTGTACCAAATCTAAAACACAAATGTAACAGAAGAAATGAGTTAAGGGTCAAAATACATGAGAATAGCTACTGAAATTTATGTTCAGCAAAATATGATATCTGGTAAATTATAAGACCAGGTTTGAAGGACTCATCGTTTGCATGTTGAAATTTGATTTAAAAATAGAGGTATATGATATATAAGGCAAAAAAGATAATCTATGAGCTATAAAATATCCTAGTGAGTATAAGCAAAAGGAAAAGTAAATGTCAATTATATTAATAGTAAAAGAATATAAGGAACTGATAAAACGTGAAAATTTCTTTTTAAAACATTTATTTTAAAAATTCCCCTTTTCAAGAAAAAAAAAATGAACATTTGAGGATCCAGCTACTAACAGAAAGGAGCCATTTTGCCATACCCAAAGGTAACAATTAGAGCTGAGTTTCTCAGTGAGACTTTCACTATGATCCATAATTGTGTGGCCCATGAAGTAATCTTTTCTGGTATCCAAGTTTTAAAAATGTTTCCTTATCTAATTTTAGAGCAGATTAATTTATTTGATCATGAGTTAATCATATCAAACATTCTTTTGGAAACATGAAAGATTTAATTGCTATAATGATAGCTAATGACAGTATTCAAAATTAACTTCATATAAAATAATGTATACAATGTAAAAGCCCCATAGTATTAAAAGAAGTGTTTCTGTTTCCTAACCCTTTTCTGAAATAATGAAAATCAGTAATCTGCTTTACCCCTTCTTTCTCCTTTAGTCCTGCTTCCTAAAAGTAAACATTCTCAACTATTTAAGCTGTTTTTCCTGAAATTATATGCTTTTATTCCTTTTTGATAAATTTTTTACTGATTTTATAGTATAGTAGGTGAAATTTTAGCTTTTTAAAGCCGAAATCCCTCTTTTTCCTCCTTCAACTTCTCCCTCTTTCCCTCCTCTCAAATTTGAAATCCTACTTGATGGTTACATTACTTTGTCTATCTAAAGGTTATTTACTCCTGAAATAAGTAATGAATTATAATGATATTTTCTTTCTTGTACAACTCTACCACCAGAAATTAATAATAAACTTTTTCATTTGCTTAGTTTTTTAATTTATGAAAAATTGAAAAACATCAGCTGGGCATGGTGGCTCACGCCTGTAATCTCAGCACTTTGGGAGGCCGAGGTGCGCAGATCATGAGGTCAGGAGATCGAGACCATCCTGGCTAACACGGTGAAACCCCATCTCTACTAAAAAATATACAAAAAATTAGCCAGGCGTGGTGGTGGGCACCTGTAGTCCCAGCTACTCAGGAGGCTGAGGCAGGAGAGTGTCGTGAACCTGGGAGGTGGAGCTTGCAGTGAGCCAAGATCGTGCCACTGCACTCCAGCCTGGGCGACAGAGAGAGACTCCATCTCAAAAAAAAAAAAAAAAAAAGAAAAAAAGAAAAGAAAAATATTAAACATACTTAGGAGAGAACATAACAAAACTCCCACATATACCCATAAGCTAGATTTTATAATTACTAACATTTCATCAAAGTGGATTTATCAATTTTTTTTTTCACTAAAGTATTTTAGGTCAGGTGTGGTGGCTCACTACTGTAATACCAGCACTATGAGAGGCTGAGGTGGGTAGATCATTTGAGGTCAGGAGTTTGAGACCAGCCTGGCCAACATGGTGAAAACTCTTTCTCTACCAAAAATACAAAAATTAGCCAGGCATCATGGTGCATGCCTGTAATTCCAGCTACTCAGGAGGCTGAGGCTTGAACCTGGGAGGCAGAAGTTGCAGTGAGCCAAGATTGTGCCACTGCACTCCAGCCTCAAAAAAAAAAAACAACAAAAATTAAAGCTTAAGTTCAAGACATTATTTGACATTTTACCTCTAAATACTTTTTTGTTCTTTTGAGACAGGGTCTCACTCTGTCACCTAGATTTAAGTGTAATGGCACGATCTCAGCTCACTGCAACCTTCACCTCCCAGGCTTAAGTGATCCTCCTTCCTCAGCCTCCCAAGTAGCTGGGACTACAGGTGTATGCCACCACACCTAGCAAATATGTATATATATTTTTTGTAGAAACAAGATTTCTCCATGTTGCCCAGGGTAGTTTCTTGAATTCCTGAGATCAAGCGATCCACCCACCTCAGCCTCCCAAAATGCTGGGATTATGGGCGTGAGCCTAGCTTCCCCTAAATACTTAATTATCCATTTCTAAATAGTAATTATTTATATAACCATAATACCACCATCATAACAACATTAAAAATAGTGTTTTAATATAATATGAAACCCAATTCCTATTCAAATTTTCCCAATTGTCCCTGTCTTTTCATAATTGGTTTATTAAAATCAGAGTTAAGTATCTTTTAACCTTGAACTGCTTTCTCTCCCCCATTTTTTAATGGCTCTGACTTACTGAAGACACCAGGTCAGTTGTCCCGTACAGTGTCCCACATTCTAGATTTTTTTTTTAGAGATGGGGTCTTGCTCTGTCACCAAGGCTGAAGTGCAGTGGCATGATCACAGCTCACTGCAGTCTCAACCTGCTGGGCTCAAGTGATCCTTCCATCTCAGCCTCCCAAGTAGCTACAATTACAGGCACATGTCACCATCCCTAGCTAATTTTTAAATTTTTTTGTAGAAACAACATCTTGCCATGTTTCCCAGGCCAGTCTCGAACTCCTGGGCTCACGCAATCCTCCTCCTTCAGCCTCCCAAAGTATTGAGATTACAGGCATGAGCCACTGTGCCCATGCCCCACATTCTAGATTTTATCATCTTGCCTATTCGTAGTTTCACTTAATTTGTTCCTCTATCCTCTATATTTCTTATAGATTGGAAATTAGAGCTAAAAACTTGATTATATTCATGGTCTGAGGTCTTCATCAATGTCTTGTGATCTTTGTCTTTTGTTACTTCTGGATTATTTGAAAACTGTGCATCATTTGAAAACTGTGTGCATGAGCTACACTTGTTGATTACTGGACCATAGGGTGACCAGAAATGAGCTGGCCTTTATCAGTATCCATTATCTTTTTTCTAGGGCCATTTAGTTTCTCCAAAGATGAATGTTTCAGTCTTCCAGCTGAGGGTATATTCTTGGCTGCTGACATTAATACCAGAACACAGGAGGGAGGCTGGTGTTCCCGCTATTCAATATGTAGACTTCCACTAGTATCCAATTTTCAACTCCATGTCTCACTCACTCCCTACTATGTATCTGGTCTCCTGAGCCTCAACATTCTATATTTGCAGTTGTCTCTTGAGGGTGGTGGTGGAGGTCTGTGGGAGAAAGGAGTGGTCACTTAGCTTTGCAGGATGGAAGAAGGTACCTAGAGTCTGATTACTCTGTATATAGATGTTCAACTAATCATCCTTATTTTCTGACCCAGGTCTCATTCATACTTTCCATGGCACCTGTTGCCTTTGAGCTCTAGGCCTTTCTGGGGTTCTGTGTGACAAAGTGGCTTGCTTCTTATTGATAAGCTCCTTGGCAAGACCTTAGGTTATAACCTAGTTCATTCAGCTAAAGAAGTTACTACTCTTCCATCTGCTTTCTCACATTTGCTTTAGTTTGCTGGTTGTTTAATCTTTGTCCTTGTAGGTTTATGCCTGTTTTTATTCCTTTACTATTATTTTCATGATATTTTGAGAGGGAAAAGAGATAGACATATGAAGGCAAGATGCTGTGTTTAATTAAGTAGAGGCTATCAATTCTGCTGGTGATATTTAAATAGTACCATTAATCGGGAGGAAAGGAAAGAAGATGAGAAACTAATATTTATTGTCTATTATATGCCAGACACTAGTTCACCAAAACCTTAAATGATAGATATCATCGCCATTTTCCTAATAAGGATTTTGAAACTGAGAAAAATTAAGTCACATGTTAATAGTTATATAACCAGTAAATGAAGCAGCAGCTTTGTGTTCAAACCTGGGTCTTTCTAGGTCCTAAATGTGTCACAAGGATCACTGAAGTCATCTTTTTTCACCAAAGTGCAGCTAGATGAGAAATGTAGAGTCAAAGGAATATTATCTACTCCTTCATGCTCAGAACGATGCTGGTGAAACACATACCTTTTTCAATCCATTGCTCAAAATCAACTGGCTCTTTAGACGTGCTCTTTTCAATCTTCAAGGTCTGTACTGACATTGTCAACAAACAAAGTAAGTAAAGTGTTAATCTGTCTCTACGTTTTTGACCCTATATTTCTTTTCCCCTCTGCCTGAGACTGTCATGCACAGTGGAACTACACAAACACTGGGATCAGAAACATCATGGAAGTTACTCTGTATTTTTCCAAAAAACCCTATGGTAAAATATAGTCTTGTATAACTAATCTTCCAAATGTTTGCAACCATACAACACAGAGCAAGTAGAGCTTTTTTGAATTTGGCATTATTCCAATTTTTTTGTGTGTATTGGCAATAATAATACTATTGGTGGTCTTGGTCATAAACATTTATGGAGAGCCTATGATGAGTCAAACATATTTATCCATTCACTGTTGACTACAATCTTATGAGAAAGGTATTTTAACCCACTTTACTGGTGAGAAAACAGGTTTAGAGGAGCCAAGCCAGGTGTTCAATGATATACAGCTAGTAAGTACCAGAAATGGAATTCAAACCCAGAGCCTCCACAATTAATGAGAAAAGAGACTTATCAGGAATACAGTCATCTTCCTTCTAAACTGGTTTTTCTCCACTGTTCTCAGTCCAGTCTCTACCACTCCAGATCCATTCCTCCTCTTCTTTGTCCTGTTCTGTGCCATGAGGGGCTAACCTCTGTGGACTGTATCACATGGATTAATTTACCACTGCCTTCTGACTGGATTTGTCCAGTGGGAGACACCAGGGGGAGATTGGGGTGGGGAAGGGAGATCAGCCAATTTTATCTCCACTCCCTTCCTGCTTCAGTGTGACATCTTTGACAGTTTCTCCTGCCTACAGCTCCTATTAGGCCCTTTTACACAGGCTCCAGCTCTCACAGATCTCTGATAACACTATTTCCTTCCCTTGTGCCAGGGCTGGTCACAGCTTCCTGCTACAGCTAGTTTCTGAGGGCCTCATCATTCCTTGCCTTGTTTCTTCCCTTAACCCAGGCCATAATTTTGCAAGTAGCCCCATCAATAGAGCCTCTTCATTTGAACCATCTGGGATGTATTCTGTTTCCTGCTATGATTTTGTCTGATACATTTTATCCTTAAATAAATAGGATTAGAATGATGTCCCAAGGGAGATTATCCCCCTAAATTCCTGAGAAAATGCCACTAGTAATAGAAGAATCACAACTATCCAATGTAAATAATCAGGGTTATCAGATTTTCAACAAGAATTTGACAAAGAACTCCAGGACAAATGAATCTAGAATAAAGATGTCATGGAACTTAGTGTTCTGGCAAGCTGGCATCTTATATTCCTAATAGGGCCTTTTGCCAGACTTTTACATAGTAAATTGCATGGAAATTATTATGTGCTTTGGAAGGGTTTCAAATTTGCAGTTTCAGAGAGGCCAGTTGAGCTCAAGGCAGTTAACCCATAATCCCCATCCTTTCACCCCAGCAATAAAACTGGATTCCATGCTATAAAGAAAAACTAGTGTTTTGCCAAAAGTTTACATACATGCCTTCTGCCTATGGAAAAAATGAAAGGAAAATGAAAATCAACACATGAGCCTTACCTGGAGCACCGAAAAAAAAAAGAAGAAAAAATTAATGTAAGATTTGCTTACCAAAGTAACTTTGGATTACAAGCCTTTCAATCCTTACATGTTTGTGGAAACAAATAATGAATTCCTGGGGAAACATTCCTGTGGTGGTCCAAAACGTTTCTGGATTCCTATTGTTAATTTTAAAGAAAAAATAAGAATAGCCAAATACAAATGGTTAATCATAAAATTTTACTGAATACCTGTTTTTTTAAAATTAAATGACTACTGGATTCTTACATCTCCTTTCTATTAATTCTGCCTCTAATCTCTCTCCAACTTTAATAATTCTTCTTTACTACTACCAGGTATTCTTTTCTAAAACACAGAAACGGAATTGATGTCACTCCTATCTAAATGCCTCAGGGGTCCCTTATTGCCTATAATTCTAAACTCCTTCGTATGGCATTTAAGACTGTACAATCTGGTTCCATCATTAAGTTATATTCTCTTCCACCACTGTGGTCACACTGGGCCACTTAAAATTCTGCAAATACGTTATGCAGGCTCTTGCTTCTGTACCTTAGCTCATTCATGAGGTTTTGTTTTTTGTTTTTTTTTACCCGAAAAACCCTTCTTCCCTTTGCATAAGTTAATTCACTTTCTGGTCCCATTTATCTAACACCACCAAATCAGAATCACTTCCTCCCTCTTTTGCACTTATCTCATACTCAGCCTCCATCTCTACATTGGCACTTAATCTCCTGTGTTTCTATGGCTCCCACTAGATGCTGAGCTCTGAGTCCAGCTTCTTTCTCTTACTCATCTTTATAACCCTACAACTGCTGCAATGCTCACGCATAGTAGATATATGCTAAATGTTTGTTCAAACAAAATTAAAACATGCACTGAATTTTAAGTCATATATAGTCAAAATAGTATATATGGTTTTGACTACAGAAATAATCATTTCTATTTTAACTATATAAGCTTTTTACTTTTTTGGGAAGTAAAATTTACCTACAGTGAAATTTACCTTAAGTGCATAACTTAGTGAGTTTTGATAAATGTATATGCTTATGTAACCAATACTCCAATGAAGATACAGAACATTTCCATGACCCAGAATCTCCCTTAACTTTCCTTCCAGACAATCCCTACCTCCCTTAGGCAACCACTGCTCTGATTTCTATCACCACCAACTATGCCACAACGTTTTCATTCGTGATTTTGTTTGATATTTTTGTTGGATATTTTAATTGCTTGCAGCTTTTCACTATTAGGAACAAAACTGCTATAAGTATTCTTGTACAAGTGCTTGTGAACATGTTTTCATTTTTCTGGGTAATTACTAAGAGTGGAATTGCTAGGACATAGGGTAAAAGTATATTTAACTTTATAAGAAACTGTCAGCTTGCCAACGTGGTTGTACTATTTTGCACTCCATTTTCTTTCTTGTCATGTCATGTCTTTGTCAGGCTTTGCTATCCGGATAATGTTCTCACAAAACAATTTGGGAAATGTTTCCTTCTCTATTTTTGAGAAAGTTTGTGGAAGACTGGTATTTCTTCTCTAAATATTTTATTGAATTTAATTTCTATAATAGATATGAGGCTGTTCAGAATTTCCAATTGATCTTGTGTCATTTTTATAAGTTGAGCTTTACAAGAAATCTGTCCATTTCATCTAAGTTGTCAAATGTATTAGCTTAAATTTGTTCTTTATAACTTTTATTAATTCTTTCAAATGATCAACTTTAGGCTTTATTATTTTTTCTAATAATTGTCTATTTTACTGATTTCTGCTCTTACCTTTACTATTTATTTTCTTCTACTTAGTTTGGGTTTAATTTGCTCATTTTTTTTCTAGCTTCCTAAGGTGAAAATTTAGATTATTGGTTTTACAATTTTTTCCTTTTTAACATAAGTATATATGCTATTACTTTCCCTTGAGACACTGCTTTAGCTGCATGCTACAAATTTGGTATGTTATATTTTCAACATCATTCTGTTAGAAGTATTTTCTAAGGCCAGGCATGGTGGCTCACTCCTGTAATCCCAGCACTCTGGGAGGCTAAGGAGGGTGGATCACCTGAGGTCAGCAGTTCAAGACCAGCCCGGCCAATATGGGGAAACCCCGTCTCTACTAAAAACACAAAAATTAGCCAGGTGTCTGGGACACGCCGGTAGTCCCAGCTACTTGGGAGGCTGAGGCCAGGAGGTGGAAGTTGCCATGAGCCGAGACTACACCACTGCACTCCAGCCTGGATGACGGAGACTCCATCTCAAAAATAATAATAATAATAAAATAAAATAAAATTCTAAGATCCCTTATGATTTCTTTTTTGACCCATGGGTTATTTAGAAGTGTAGTGGTTACTAAGTTTTGGGGGGGTTTTCTGAATATCTTTTTGTTGTTTATTTCTAATTTAATTACACTGTGGTCAGGGAACATACTCTCTAAGATTTTAATCTTGAAATACATTGAGACTTATTTTATGTTTCAGCACATTTCAGTGAATGTTCAACATGTTGGGTTTTAGGTTTTTTAAGAGACTGAGTCTCGCTCTGTCACCCAGACTGCAGTGCAGTGGCACTATCTTGGCTCACTGCAGCACTGACCTCCTGGGCTCAAGCCATCCTCCTGCCTCAGCTCCAAAAGGAACAGTGACTACAGGTATGCGCCACCATGCCTGGCTAATTTTTGTGTTTTCTTGTAGAGACGGGGTTTTTTTTGTTGTCCAGGCTGGTCTCAAACTTCTGAGCTCAGGCAATCTGCCTGCCTTGGCCTCCCAAAGTGCTGGGATTACAGGCGTGAGCCACCACACGCAACTCATCAATATGTTCTTGTTCCATGTTGTTGATTATAGTATTCTATAACCATCAACAAAGTCGAGGTTATGATATTATTCAGATCATCTATGTCTTTATTGATTTTCTGCCAAATTGTTCTATCATTACTGAGAAAAGGGTATTAAAATCTCTAACTATAATTGTGAATTTATCTAGTTCTCCCTTTTATCTGTCAGATTTTGCTCTATGTATTTTAAATAACTATTATTAGGTCCATATACACTTAGGATTATCCTCTCTTCCTAATGAATGGACCCTCTAACATTATAAAATGTCCCCTTTGTCTCTGGTAATACTCCTTGTCTTATATTCTACTTTGTCTGATATGAATATAGCTACAGCGACTTTCTTATGTAAACTGTTTGTAGGATGCATCTTCTTTCATCCTTTTATTTTCTTTTTCTTTTTTTTTTTTTTTTGAGACGGAGTCTCGTGCTGTGTCACCCAGGCTGGAGTGCAGTGGCGCGATCTCGGCTCACTGCAAGCTCCGCCTCCCAGGTTCACGCCATTCTCCTGCCTCAGCCTCCGAGTAGCTGGGACTACAGGCGCCCGCCACCACGCCCGGCTAGTTTTTTGTATTTTTAGTAGAGACGGGGTTTCACCATGTTAGCCAGGATGGTCTCGATCTCCTGACCTCGTGATCCACCCGCCTCGGCCTCCCAAAGTGCTGGGATTACAGGCTTGAGCCACCGCGCCCAGCCATCCTTTTATTTTCAACCTATTCGTATCTTCATATTTAAAGTGCGTATCTTTTAGACAATATATATTTGGGTCTTGGCTTTTTATCCAATCTGACAATCTCTGATATTTAATTGGAGTGTTTAGCCCCATTGACATTTAGTGTAACTAGTGATATGGCTGAGTATAAATCTACTATCTTGCTATTCATTTTCATCCCTCCCATCTATTCTTGTTCTGTTTCTCCTTTCCTGTTTCTGAGTGAATAAATTTTTTACATTCCATTTAATTCATCTATCTTTTTTAGCTATACCTCTTTTATTAGAAATTTTTACAATAGCTCCTCTCTAGGTTACAACATAAAATCCTCATGATAGTCAATTTACACTGAACATCACTTTTGTGCCATTGTTGTCATATATTTTATATATATAATATACCCCATAATACAATTTTTTTCATTAAGTGGTCAGTTATCTTTCAAAAAAATTAAAAGAGGAAAAAAAGGCAGTCTTTTATAGTTACCTGAATATTTACCATTTCCAGTACACTTAATTTCTTCTTATAGGTTTGATTTTCCACCTAGTATTATACTCTTCAAACTGCAGAATTTCTTTTAGCATTCCTTGTGATGCAGGTCTACTTGTGATGAAAAATGCCTTTATCCTATCTTAATTTTTGGAAGATAGTTTAGCTAGACACAGAATTCTGGGTTGACAGGGTTTTTAAATATTTGCTTGTTTCTCCCTTTCCCAGTATTTTAAAGATATTGCTCCATTGTTGTCTGGTTTCCACTGTTTGTGATGTAAAGTCAGCTGTCATTAGTGCTATTGTTCCTCTGTATATAATAGTTTTTATTTCCTTTTAGCTATTTAAAATATTTTTTTTCTTTTTCGGCAGTTTGACTAAGATACAACCTCTGTATTTATCTACCTTGGGACTTGCTGAGTTTTTTGGATCCATAATTTGTTATTTTAAAATAAAATTGGGGAAAATTCAGCTCAAAAGTAGAAACAACCCAGGTGTCCATAAACTGATAAATGCATAAATAAAATGTGCTATATCCATACAATGAAATCTTGACAATAAAGAAGAATGAAGTACTGATAAGTGCTACAACATGGATTAACCCTGAAAACACGTAAGTGAAAGAAACCAGGCCAGGTGTGGGTAGCTCATGCCTGTAATCCAAGCACTTTGGGAGGCCAAGGCAGGTAGGCTGCTTGAGGTCAGGAGTTCAAGACCAGCATAGCCAACATGGTAAAACCCTGTTTCTACTAAAAATAAAGAAATGAACCAGGTGTAGTGGTGCACACCTGTAGTCGCAGCTACTCGGGAGGCTGGGGCATGAGAATCACTTGAACTCAGGAGGCAGAGGTTGCAGTGAGCTGAGATTGCACCACTGCACTCCAGCTTGGATGAAAGAGCAAGACTGTCTCAAAAAAACAAAAAACAAAAGAAAGAAACCACTCATGGCCGGGGGTGGTGGCTCACGCCTGTAATCCCAGCACTTTGGGAGGCAGAGGTGGGCAGATCATGAGGTCAAGAGATCAAGATCATCCTGACCAACATGGTGAAACCCCGTCTATACTAAAAACACAAAAATTAGTCAGATGTGGTGGTGCCTGCCTTAATCCCAGCTACTCAGGAGGCTGAGGCAGGAGAATCGCTTGAACCCAGGAGGCAGAGACTGTAGTGAGCCGAGGTCATGCCACCGCACTCCAACACCGTCTCAAAAAAAAAAAAAAAGAAACCAAGAAACCAGTCACAAAAGACCACATGTGTATGGTTCTGTTTACATGAAATATCTCAATAGATAAAATCTACAGAAACAAAGTAGATTAATGCTTGCCTAGGGCTAGTATGGATGGGAAAATACAGAGTGACTGATAACAAGTGTGAGGTTTCTTGTGTGTGTGGAGTTTCTTTTTGGGATGATGAAACTGTTCTAAAATTGGTTGTGGAGATGACTGTGTAACTGTGAATAGGCTGAAAGCCACTGAATTGTATTTTCTAAATGGGCAAATTGTATGGTATGTGAATAATATGTCAATAAGGTTGTTACCAAAAAAAAAAAAAAAAAAAAAAGGCCAGAACTACTTTTTTTTTTTTTTAAGAGACAGGGTTTTGCTCTGTCACTCAGGCTGGAATACAGTGGCACAATCACAGCTCATTGTAGCCTCAAACTTCTGGGCTCAAGTGATCCTCCTGCCTTGGCTTTCCAAAGT
The DNA here is from genome assembly GCF_003255815.1 of Theropithecus gelada. Lineage (NCBI taxonomy): Eukaryota > Metazoa > Chordata > Mammalia > Primates > Cercopithecidae > Theropithecus > Theropithecus gelada. The sequence continues at coordinate 81,863,911 of NC_037668.1, forward strand.
GCTGGGGATTAGAGGTATGAACCATCGTGTCCAGCCAAGGTCAGCTCTCCTAACTCAAAATTCTGGGTTTTTATAAAATGCTTAATATTTTACAGTCTCCTTTCATATTTATATTATTTTAAATTTTACTTAGTGAAATTAATTAAATTAATTTTAATTGCCCCATGTTTTTCTTTGGATGCTTTCAATGAACATAACCAATAGAATAACATAAAATATCATGTAGAGATACACTTGAATTTTAAAATGACATGTAACTAGGCCGGGTGCGGTGGCTCATGCCTGTAATCCCAGCACTTTGGGAGGTTGAGGCGGGCCGATCACGAGGTCAGGAGTTTTAAACCAGCCTGGCCAACATGGTGAAACCCTGTCTCTACTAAAAATACAAAAAATTAGCTGGGCGTGGTGGCGTGCACCTGTAATCCCAACTACTCGGAAGGCTGAGGCAGAAGAATTGCTTGGACCTGGGAGGCGGAGGGTGCACTAAGCTGAGATCATGCCACTGCACTCCAGCCTGGGCAACAGAACAAGATTCCATCTCAGAAAACAAAACAAAACAAAAAACAAAAATTAGTCAGACATGGTGGTGCATGCCTGTAGTCCCAGCTACTCGGGAAGCTGAGGCAGGAGAATCGCTTGAACCCAGGAGGCAGAGGTTGCAGTGACCCGAGATCATGCCACTGCACTCCAGCCTGGGTGACAGAGTGAGACCCTGTCTCAAAAAAAAAAAAAAAAAAAAAAGACATCTAACTAAATCTTGTAATTATATATAAGGAAGTCATCAAAGTGGTAGTTTTCTTTTAAATATGACTTTATAGCTAACACCTATTTTACATGGATTATCTCATGTGATTTTTTTCTCAATTCTGAGGTCAGCAGGAAAGGTGGTATTATCCTCCATTTTTCAGATCAGTAACTGAGGCTCAAAGAGTAATATATATACTCTTTGACCAAGATAACACATAGTTCACTTACCCAGGAATTTTAATTCTAAATACAGTATTCTTCTACACTACACCAAAAGAACTGATTCTCTCTCTTCTTTTTTACTTGGCTCTTTTTTTCCTAGTGTAGAACCTCTTTTCCTCTTTTTCACTGACACATTAAATACAAAGAGCAGAGGAAAAGTAGAAGTATAATCATTTTCTTTTTTTAGTGATGTGGTCTTGTTATGTTGCCCAGGCTAGTCTCAAGCTCCTGACCTCAAGCTATCCTCCTGCCTCAGCCACTATGCCTGGCTATTTATTTAACTCTTATTTCTGAAGGAATGGAGAGTTTGGAGCAGGGCCATAAAACAATATTCCATTATCCCGTAGGGACACATTTATAGCACTGTTTTCTCCAAATAATTCTATGGTTACTCTATTTAGATAAAGCAACTGTGAACAGAAAATAACTTTCTGTTTTTCTTTGAGACAGTCTCGCTCTGCCACCCAGGCTGGAGTGCAGTGACACGATCTCAGCTCACTGAACCTCCACCTCCTGGGTTCAAGCAATTCTGGTGCCTCAGCCTCCCGAGTAGCTGGGACTATAGGCGCACGCCACCACACCTGGCTAATTTTTTGGTATTTTTAGTAGAGACAGAGTTTTACCAAGTTGGCTAGGCTGGTCTTGAATTTCTGACCTCAACTGATCTGCCTGCCTCAGCCTCCTGAAGTGCTGGGATTACAGACATGAGCCACCGCGCCTGGCCAGAAATTAACTTTTAGTGTCTACAATATACAGTCTAATTATATTTTCTGGAACTGCATATGCATTAAAAGTCCCCTATGTACTCTGTTCAGTTATCAGGACAGTAACTACATTATTCCTTATGTTTTCCTGTACTAGAGTTTTTGTCTAATCTAAAAAATATTATGTCCTTATTTATCAAAATGGACAGAGCCTAAAATATTAACTGCAATATATGATAGCTAATCCTAACATTCTATAAACATATAAAACAGACTTGCTTGAGAGAAAGATCACCAAAGTATTGCAAGGTAAATTGATCTTGCCTTGGAAAACTAATCTATCTCCAATCAAAATCAAGCAGTGTTTCTGGAAAGTCCTCTATTTCTGGCAAACAACTTAAGGCAAATCTCCACAGTTCTGTGTATTCTTAAAGCAATTCCCATATTAATTTTTCTACTCCAAGTCAGAGTAGGATAGTAACTATTACCTGAATTTCAGGAAGTAAACAACTAAGAAAAAGAAAGAAGAGACACAGGCAAAAAGCAGATATTAAATTTTTGATTCAAACTAAGTTTGAGTTAACCCAGTGTAGCACAAAGATCCCTGAGTACAAGTTAGAAGACATGAGTGTTAGCTGATTCTGCCTCTTGCTTATCTGTGTAATTTTGAGCAAGTCATTTTTATTTTGAGCAAGTCATCTGATCATTCTTTTCTTCATCTTTACGAAGGAGTTGAAAATACTTTTTTGTGCTTCTTATTCCCCAAGATTACTGTAAGGGTCAACTGACAAAGTATCTATGAAATTATAAAGCCCTATGCAAATGTAGAGTAATATGTGCATATATATGTGTTTATATGTATGTGTGTGTGTGTAGATGTTGATTACTTTCCAATATTAGTCAAGTTTGACTCATAGAAATAGTCTCTGACTTCTAGGAATTCACAGTTGAGAGAGGAAACAAACATTAAAAATAAACAATACAATAAAGGAAAAAGTAAGGTAACAGAGGTATATACCAACTGTTATTGGACCCCAGCAAAGACATAAAGGAATCTGAGGGGAAAAGTCAGTTGTCATAAAGACTACAACTAGGCTTCAAGGAAGAGGCTGAGTTGCTAGAATTTCATCCAGATACATGGGCTTCAAGATACATAAAGTATCATGAAACCTCTGTTACAACTGGTTCTGCCTTCAATAATTAAAAGTAGTACTTAACCTCCTTAGACCTCTCTTACCACAAGTCTGAAATAAAGGGTTTTGGCAAAATAAACCCACAAGTCCTTCCAGGCCTAAAATTAGATGGTTCTATGAGTCAAACTCTGGTCACTGTACATATACCAAGAAAGAGGGTTCAAGAATGTAATAAGCCAGAAGTATTAAAAAAGGAGTTCTCCACCAGGCACGGTGGCTCACGCCTGTAATCCCAACATTTTGGGAGGCCAAGGTGGGCAAATCACCTGAGGTCGGGAGTTCAAGACCAGCCTGACCAACATGGAGAAACCCCATCTCTACTAAAAATACAAAATTAGCCAGGCGTGGTGGTGCATGCCTGTAATCCCAGCTACTCGGGAGGCTGAGGCAGGAGAATCACTTGAACTCGGGAGGTGGAGGTTTTGGTGAGCCGAGATTGTGCTATCGCACTCCAGCCTGGGCAACAAGAGCAAAACTCCGTCTCAAAATAAAAAGGAGTTCTCAGGTGGGCTCAGTAGCTCATGCCTGTAATCCCAGCACTTTGGGAGGCTGAGGTGGGTGGATCACAAGGTCAGGAGTTTGAGACCAGCTTGGCCAATATAGTGAAACCCCGTCTTGACTAAAAAATACAAAAATTAGCCCAGTGTGGTGGCGTACTCCTGTAGTCCCAGCTACTCAAGAGGCTGAGGCAGGAGAATCACTTGAACCCGGGAGGCAGAGGTTGCAGTGAGCCAAGATGGCGCCACTGGACTCTGGCCTGGGTGACAGAGTGAGACTCTGTCTTTAAAAAAAAAAAAAAAGAAAAAAAGGAGTTCTCCCATTAACTGCTTTTTCTTGGAATCAGAAGTCTAAGAACAATATTTAGAAAAATATCTACCTAGAAAAAGCTGTAGCACAATGAAGAGTAGAAATTGGAAGGATATCAACAAGGGGAGAGGCAAAACAATACGTGATAGCACGGAATGAAGCATTCAGTTCTGCAAAGATATCACTTAGACCAGTAAGGAAATAGGTAGTATATAGGAAGTTATAATATTTACATTCTTATTCCAAGAAAAACTTGGAGTAAAACCAAAACCAGACCTTAAAATTTACACTTCCATAAAATGAAGTTGTTTTGAGTTTTTGCCTTGGTAAACCACTTCTAAAAAAACCTATTTGTATGAAGAGTTCAGTTTAGGCATTATAAAGAAAAGGATCAAAAACCTAAATATACACAACTGAATTAGTTTCAGAAATGGTACCAAAAGTGGATATCAGATAATTCACCAAACATTTATTAAACTATGTTTAATAGGGCAAGTTGTTATAAAACACAGTCCAAGTACTCAAGGGATTCACTGATTTAAGACTGTAAACAACAAACTATAGTAACTCTTACCCATCAATGATATTTTCAGGTGGGTGTTTTTCATCACTTGATGTAGCTAAAATCACTTCGGACCCTTCAGAGCTCAGACAGAGATCAATTTTTCTCATCTTAAAATGTTTAACCTGCAAATCGAAAAATAACAAAAAAAGCAACTTCTTGATTCTCTAAACTTTATCTGAGAAAACCAAGTGAGAAGGACAGGCTGTTGCCTAGCAGATGGTTTAACAGCCAAGCTATTCAACATGTGGGAGGGACTCTAACATGTTTGTTTATATAAGAAACCTCTCCCAGGGATAATCTATATGACATGACTATTTCTGCCACTCTGCTTCACAAAATAAGTCCCTGACTACCCTAGCCAAACAAAAACACAAAAACACAGAGGTACAGGAAGAAGGTCAACAGAGGAGAACAACATGGAATACCATAAAAATACTCAATTAGGCCGGGTACGGTGGCTCATGCCTGTAATCCCAGCACTTTGGGAGGCCAAAAAAAATTTTTTTTTTTCTGTAGAGATGGGGTCTTGCTATGCTGCACAGGCTAGTCTTTGTTTTGAGACGGAGTCTCACTCTTGTTGCCCAAGCTGGAGTGCAATGGCACGATCTTGGCTCAATGCAACCTCTGCCTTCCGGTTTCAAGCGATTCTCCTGCCTCAGCTCCTGAGTAGCTGGGATTACAGGCACCCGCCACCACGCCAGGTTAATTTTTGTATTTTTAGTAGAGACGGGGTTTCACCATGTTGGCCTGGCTGGTCTCAAACTCCTGACCTCGTAATCCGCCCACCTCAGCCTCCCAAAGTGCTGGGATTACAGGCGTGAGCCACCACACCCAGCTTGCTCAGGTTAGTCTTAAAACTCCTGGCCTCAAGTGATCCTCCTGCCTCAGCGTTTCAAAGTGCTGGTATTAAAGGCATGCGCCACTGTGCCCGGCCAGTATCAGTATTTTATAAAAATGCATTTATTCTTAGTTTTTATTTATTAGAATACAGTTTACTTTCTATTATATTTTAAAAACTAGTATCGATAGTATTAAAAGTGTGGTAACATTGGTAAGAAAACACATATATTTTAATTTTTTGTGCCTCTTTTCTCTATCAATCTTACCACAGCTTTTGACACTATTGATACCAGAGAAACAGTCAGTGTGGGATGAATTGTCAAGCCTTAGTTTTAAGAGGAGAAAGATGATGAATTCTGTAAATACAGATTGATAAACTTGAATGCTAATTCTCAACAAAACCCTAAAATTATTAAATTTCATTATTAAAATGGTAGCCTTGAAAATGTAACCAAGGAAGTACTAAAATTGGAAGTAGCAGTAACATTAGTTTACAAGCTAAACCAAACCTATACATTTCTGTTTGTCTGATGGAATTCCTACCCATTTGGAACATGTTCTAAACATTTCGACAAAGCTTCAGACAAAGCTTCTCAAGATACCCTGTGAACCCGACAGAGAAATATGAATTGGGTGACAGCCAGTACTCTAGGTAGATATTTCTAACTCTGAGTGGCTATACTCAAAGAATGATGATTAATGGAAGAAAATGAACTTGTGGAGGACTTCTATCCTTATCCTACTCAACATTTTTATTAATTAAGGATGCACAAAGTATGCTCATCAATTTTGCAGACACAAAGCTTGGGATGTCAGCTGATACGCTAGGTGACAGAATTAGCATTCAAAAAGAAATGAGCAAGCTAGAAAGATGGCTTGCAATGAGTAAGTCATCTAATAAGGATAAAAGTAAAAACCTTTACTCAGTTTTGGAAAAAATCAATCATACAAGGGTTAGTCTAAATCAGGGGTTAGCAAACTACTGCCTGTGAGCCAAATCTAGCCTGCCATTTGTTTTTGTACTGCCCACAAGCTAAAAATGTGTTTAACATTTTAAAATATTTTTTAAAATCAAAATATACTGTGACACACAAAAATTACATGAAACTCAGATTTTAATGTCCATGAATTATATTGGAAAGTGGCTATGCTCATTCGCTTATATATTGCCTATGGCTGATTATATGTTACAGTGACATAGCTGAGTCACTGAAACAGACTACAAGGCCCATAAAACCTGAAATATTTACTATTTGGCCCTTTACAAAAAAGTTTGCCAACCTCTGATCTGATACATATAGGTTTGGTTGATCACAAAGTCAATATAAGGCAACAGTGTACTCTATCTGCCCCTAAAGGTAATGGAATGCTATCTTAGAGTTTAAGGAGGTACCACATTCCATCAACATTTTTGAACACCAGTTGAACTAAGAGCCAAGCACTGTGCTAGTATTGCAAAGACGAATATAACAACCTAGTGACTAAGACTTGGTTCTTGCCTTCAAGTTCAGAGTCAAGGAAGATGAATAAGCATGAAACTAATAGTATAATATACTACGTACTAGCATCGTGTGACGCACATCCAGAACACTGTGTTCAGTTCTGGGTAGTACGTTTTAAGTAGGACATCGTCAGGCGCGATATTGTTCAGAGGAGAGTAAAAAGTTCATGATGATCTATAAACCATATTACATAGAGGAAGGTGAAAAATAGAAATATGACTACCATTTTTATTCTCAGTGGTGCTCACAAATGGAAAAAGGATTTTTTTTTTACACCTCCAGGGGTGTGAACTGAACTCAACAAATACACATTTTGAGCAGGAACTTTGGAGAGACAAGGTCTTTCGTGCAAAGTGAAGATTTTAAATTTCTTTCATCCCTGGAAACATCCAAGAAAAGTCAGTAAAAGATCATAATCTATGGAAGAAGCCAAAGAAATCTATGGAGGAAGCCAAAGACAGGATTCCTGCATTGGTAGTTCTCTTGGACTGAGTCAAATTCTAGGAAAGGTAGATTGGGAAAAGATAATGAAAGATCTGAAAAGCCAAGTTAACGGCAATGAAGTTTATCTTGTACTCCATACTCCAGTGGTTCTCAACTGGACTGGGGGTAGATTTTGGCCTCCAACGGACACTTCACAACATGTGAAGTTTTAGCTGTCACAACTTGGGAGGGAAAATGCTGCTAAATATACCATCATATAGAGGACAGCACATCCACAAGTAATTATTGGACCCATGTATAAATAGTGTAAAGCTGGGGAAACTATGCAGTCATCTATTTGGGGGTGGAAATGTGAGGGTTGGAGCTATAGGGAGATAACTTTTTTTTTTTTTTTTTGAGATAAGGTCTGGCTCTATGGCCCAGGCTGGAGTGCAACCATGTGATCTCGGCTCAATGCAATATCTGCCTCCCGGGCTCAAGCGATCCTCTCACCTCAGCCTTCCTAGTAGCTGGGACTACAGGCACGCACCACCAAGCCCGGCTCATTTTTTTGTTTTGTTGGGACGGGGTTTTGCCATGTTGCCCAGGCTGGTCTCTAACTCATGAGCTCAAGCGATCCGCCCACCTTGGCCACCCAAAGTGCTGGGATTTCAGGAGCGAGTCACTGTGTCCGGCCAAGAACTTGTTTTTTAAAAAAGAGTTACACTTCAGGGTTGATATGGAGCAGATGAATAGGAAAGAATGTACTTCCCAAGTGTTCAGTTCTTTTCTTACCTCACGTTCTTAAGTTTTCTGAGAAGCAAACACATGCTTTAATGCAAAACTCATTTCACACCTTCTATATTCAACATTATCCTTCCTATTTCCTGTTTTGGGTAGAATTACTTAACTAGAAATGGCAGAGACTGGGTTTTCTTTATCTTTTGTTGCAGTTAATGACAAGAGGCAACCAACCTTAGAGAAATACATACAATGACGCCAGTGACTCACGCCTGTAATCCTGACACTTTGAGAGGCCGAGATGGGCGGACAGCTTGAGCTCACAAGTTCAAGACCAGCCTGGGCAACATGGTGAAACCTCGAAACCCCCTCTACTAAAACTACAAAAATTAGCCGGACCTGTTGGCAGGCGCCTGTAATCCCAGCATTTGGGAGGCCCAGGCAGGCGGATCACTTGGGGCCAGCGGTTCAAGACGAGCCTGACCAACATGGTGAAACCTCGTCCCTACTAAAAATATAAAAATTAGCCGGGTGTGGTGGCGGGCGCCGGTAATCCCAGCTAATCCAGAGGTTGAGGCGGGAGAATCGCCTGAACCCAAGAGGCGGAGGCTCAGTGAGGTGAGATCGCGCCACTGCACTCCAGCATGGGCTACAGAGCGATGATGTCTCCAAAAAACAAAACAAAAGTGTAGGTTTGGGAGGTAGTCTAATCCCCCACCCCTTTTCCTCAGGGCCGCAGTTTACCAAAGGTGGTACACTCTGGGGTGCTATCCTTTCCATTTTTTACAATCCCTGACCCTGGAATTCCCTGATGCTTTATCCTGTCTTTCAAATTAGGGCCACTGGTTTCGTCCCCAGTTCACCCCTTCATCGCTAGCTCACATGCCCTTTGTGGTCTTTCTTTCTCCAAACCTCTTCAGGTCAAGTCCTTAGAGGACCTTCAACCTGACCAGCCCCCTTGGTTCTGGTGCTACAGCTGGACTCCTCATGCTCTTTCAAGTACCATCCATTGGGAACGTGGTGTACTTTAGAAAACGCGGACCCGGCCTACGGCTTGTCTCCGCGGGGACAAGGCCACGGCTTCCAAGACAAACCAGCCCTGGCACCACCTTCTCACCTCCATCCCAAACCCTCCTCCTCAGTCCAAGGCCCTGCGGAGACAGACTTCCGAGGGCCCTAGAGCCTCAGACTTGTGGAGGCCTCGCCCCAAATTATGTAAAGAACATAATAAATGCCCCCGACCTTAAGTACAACCCATAGCTAGATGGGTTACGTTGCGGCTGACAGCTTACATTTTGGTAGGCTAATTAATTTCGATTTACAATTGGTTTTCCCTTTTGGTGGTCAAGACGCTGTTTCTGGCCTCAAAGAGCTTCGAGGGCTGGCACTGGCGCCTCCAGGGTCTAGAGAAGGCGGGTCCGCGTCAGACCTCCCGCGACGGCCCTTCCACGCCTCCCGTTGCTCGTCTCTTCACCACCCTCCACTGTTGCTCCCTTCCCACCAGCATCCCCTTCCTTCTGCCTTGCCCGGCCAGGCCCCCACACCCCCTGGTACCAGCCTGCCCACCCCGCGGCCCGCTCGCCTGGGACTCCCGTTAGCTCTGGGCGCCGTACCTTCCTGGCTCGAAACCTCCCTTTCGCCCCGCCCCACGCAGAGCGCCCCAACCCACAGCCCCGCCTCCTCGCCGCAGCCTCAGCGGAGTTCGGGACTGCGCGCGCTCCAACTCCGAAATCTTCGCGCCACGCCTCCCCCAAGCCCTGTCTCACCCTCCGCCCCGCCCCCTCGCCGCGACCACAGCGGAGTTCCCGGGCGCGCGCTCCTACCCCGAGCTCTTCGCGCCACGACTCCCACAGGCCCGCCCTGCCCTCACCGCGCCCTCCCGCCGCCGCGGCCTCCGCAGAGTTCCCGGGCGCGCTCGCTCCTACCCCGAGCTCTTCGCGCCACGCCTCCCACAGGCCCCACCCCGCCTCAGCCCCGCCCCCTCGCCGCGGCCTCGGCCCCTCCTACCCCTAGCTCTTCGCGCCACGCCTCCCACAGGCCCCGCCCGCCCTTGACCCCGCCTTCTCCAGCTCCCATTACTTCGCGGGCCAAGATGCGCAACCACTCCCGAGCGCCTTTCCCCAGGGCAGTCCCAGGACTTGCGCTGCCTACCCTCCCCCAGCTCAGCTGTATCCCTGGGGCCCGCAGGACCCAGGGGATCCGCCCTCCCGCGAGCACGCACGCGCAGGGCCCACCTCTGCTAGTTCCAAACCCTCGGCCCTCGGGTGGCCTGCCTGGGGCCCGGCCCCGCCTCTAGACCCGGCCCCGCCTTCGTGCCGGGGCCCGCGCACGCGCGCCTCCCCGGCCCAGCCTTGCCCCCGTCCCCGCTGGTCCCGCGGTCCCACAGCGCCTGGTTGCCCCCAGCCCTCTCCCTCCTCCCACCCTCGCTGTGTCCCACCCTCCCTAGCTTTGTGCCCGGGGTGCTGAGCCCTTCCCCGTCAGCCGCGCCGCGGGAGGAGGGAGCCGCCACAGAGGAGCTGCCGCTCGCTGCCCCGGGCAGGGGCACAGGTAGGTGGCGGCCGCGGGCCGGGCCGCTCGCGGGGCCCCGGGTTGCGTGTGGGAGCGGGGGCGGGGTGTTAGGGAGCGGCGGAGTGGGGGAGGGGAAGCCCGAGAGGGACGGCGGGGCGCGGGGTGAGGGGGGGGAGAGGTATATGGGTGTGGACGATGGGTTTAAGGGTGGCGTAGGGGTGCGGGGGCAGGCTATGGGGACGTGTGAGAATTGGGGTTCGGGGCCGGGGTGGGATAGGGAGCAGGATTAGCCTGGGTGGACTCGGGGAGAGGCACGCGTGGGGAGAGAGCGGAACGAAGGCATGCGTGGGGAGAGAGCGGGAAGGAATGGGGAAAGGAAATGGGATTTTAGGGGTTCAAGGAGGAAAGGAGCTAGGATAGGAATAGAGAGGGTGGGGTCTTGGGGACAGGGAAGAAAAGTTGGGGGTGTGGAATGCCAAGTTAGGGATAGGCGTGAAGGAAGAGGGTCTTGAAGATTGAGAACAGAAGGCAAGGAAAGGGTTGGAGAGATGGGGGGCCTAGGAGAGGGAAGCCCCTAGAGTGGGAAGACGGGAAGAATAGATGGTGGAGGGAAGGAGTGGGGGTGGAGGAGTTGGGGAAAGAAAGGGAGGCAGGTGGAGGTTGGGAGATTGGAGGTTGGAAGGGTTGGGTCTGTGGAACAAGCAAGCCACCTTTCAGCAGGAGCACGGAAGGGCTGGAAGGGTCTGAGGCTTGAGGCGGGCAGGGGAGCTGAGGTGAGCGAAGGGAGTGGGGTTAGGATTTTTGGTGTGAGAAGCGCTAGAGTTGTTAAGAGTCACATTGTGGGAGAGATTGGCATGTTCTTTGGGGGCAGTAGGGAGCCTGAGAGAGGAAAAGGTATGGGTGAGAAGGCAGTAAAGTGCATATTATAGGAAAAAAGTAGTGAGGAAAGTTGAAAATTGAAGAATGGGGACACACAGAACAATGAAGGTGGATTGTTGGTTATTGCTGGTTTAGAACTACCCACAGTTTAGTTTCTGTTCAGGTTTTTATTTAGAAATTTTCCCAAGAATACTGCATTTTCAGATAAACTAAGTGTGGGCAGCCTTGGGATGAAGGCCATGGGCTGGCAGATGTTCTCCTGGTATATGGATGTAGCTCATTTTGGGCCTGGCAGAGGGAAGAAGGGAGGCCTCGTTGTAACTGTCCTGGCTCTGTTCCCACCAGCTCTTTCCCTAGATGTGCACCGGTTTTCGTTTTTTTTTTTTTTTTTCAATCTTATCCCTTCCCCCTCCCCTCAGGGTTCAACCAGTGAATACTAGAGGGATCAAACAGGTGGGTGAGATTAATTTTTCACATTTTTTTTTTCTATCCTTAAGGCTGATGTCATATTTTTAGTCTTGAGAAACAGCATCATGCCAAGGAAAGAGCTTGAGCTTTGCAGTAATGCGACCCTGAGATTGAATTCTGGCTCTGCCACTTACTAGCTCTGTTCTAGAGTAAGTTATTTTATTTCCGTGGGTCTCTTTGTCTATTAAAAGGCAATACTGACCTCATAGGTTCATTAGAGATTACATGAGATCACTTTATATAGTACCTAACAGTGCTTGGCAACTGGTAGGTGCTTAATAAATGGTAGCCATCATCCAGTATCGTTAAACATCATAGTTATTCCTACAACTTACTATTCTTAGGGGATTTTTATCTTACTTTATCTTCTGAAGTTAGGTATTTTCTTCTTCTTCTCTTCAAATTAGCTGTAAATTCAGCTCATAATTTTACCCTGTGGGCTCCCTGATAACCCCAGTTCACCTGACTGGATAGTCATGCTTTTTGCTTGGAAAACTGGATTCAAGGTCTAAAAAACTGTCATGTGTAGTGTCAAGAATTTTATCTGGCCTTTTTCAAGAAAGCTGTATAGAACTGAGTTTTTAATGTAATACAGCTATGTTTCATTCATTTGATGAAATGGTACACTTCGTGGTAACTTTGGCTCTCTTGTGGTGACCAAATGCCAGAACATACATGATTATAATATTTTTCTATGCTGTCGTATGGGTTACAAAGCTGCCTTACTGTAGCAGGCTGGGAGACTATCAAAATGTCGCTGTTACTCTTGATCCAATATATAATACAGCTACTACGATCTACATTGGACATTGTTATTATTGTAGTGACTAAGTATTTTAATTTTTTAATTTGGATGGGGTTTTCACCATGGTTTAGAACAGGTCCATTTGTAATACACCACCCTGTACACCATCCTGTACAATAGCGAGGGTCAAATAAACCCAAGTAGAGAAGTTTTATGTAGAATTCTCTTGCCTTTCTTGTCCTTAGCCTTGAAGGGTTCAAATGTTAATTTAATGCTTAGATCATGTTATAGTACCTCAGATCATGTTATAGTACCTCATAGACTCTCAGGAAGCTCCTTTTTGGGAGAATGCAGGATGTGCTGATTTAGTAGTAGAAATTAAAGGACACCAGGATTCCTGAACCAAAGTCAATTCCTCCAGTGGCTTCTGGACAAATGATGTGGGTTTACTCTCCAAGAAAAAATTGTATTTATTTTTTCCTCATTTAGAAAGAGAAATGGTATTTGATGGGTAATCTAAAGAAAAACAAACAAAAAACCAGAACCGTTCCCTTTTTTTGAAAATGATCCCTGGAAGCCAAAGCATCCCAGATTTTGAGGAACCCAGATTAGGGTCCTTACTCTAGTCCCAAGCTGCTTGTGCCCTCTGCTGGATGGAATCAGACTTCTAATTTTCATCTGAAATGGTCACCCACCCACCCAGCCATCCATCCATTTGTCCATTTTACAACAGTATTTGTGGAAGACACTATTAGGGGTGAGGGTTGGGGGCAATACAGATAGGCAGACCCTGTTTCATTGCTCAGGGAGTTCACAGTGTATTCATCCACTATAATAGGGTATCTTCCATAGAATTTGTCTTTCTGTTGTTAAAATCATGTCAGTCCTTTTTAGGGCCATACCTAGCATCTGCTTTCTGATCTACAGGTAGAGTAGAGCTCTGAATGTTAAATGACAGGGATAAAAACCAAAGGACATCTGCTTTACTTCCTCAGTCAAAATTAAGGTCTGCAAGGTTGGAGGGTCCAGATGCTCACCCCTACTGGAAGAAGAGCTCAGAATAAATGAGGCATCTCCTTAGCAGCAGGCGCTGTAAATGCTGGCAAGAGAAAAGTATGGGTTGTAAGAGCTAGCACTGTGACAGAATTTTTTTCCCCTTGTTTTTTAGTTTAGTTGTCTCCCACCCCTTGTAGTACCAGTAGCAATATACTCCCATCGTCTGCTTTGCCTTTGCCACCTGCAGAATGGTCTGGCAAGTGGGGGAGGAGCCTGCAGCTGTTGCCTGGAAAAGGAGCTGGCTCCTAGCAACAGTATCAGCAGGCCCTGCAACTGAGAGCACTAAGTTTGTCCTTTGAGGTCTTACCCTTCCTTTCATACAGTTCAGCAAATATCTTTTGAGGGCTTACTTAGTACTAGGCACTATGTCAGGCCTGGGAAAGATAGATGAATCAAATAAGTACCTTGCCTTCAAAAAGCTCACCACTCTGGGTACATTAACAAGTGAACAGACATAGTACATGGTTCTAAGTGCTATGTAGGAGAGACTAGGTGCTCTGGGAAAACCAGACAGGCACATACTGGTGCAGGGGTTAGGGAAGGTTTCTCAGAAGAGGAACGATGTTAATGATGAGTAGGAATTAGCTAGGTCAGGGAGGCAGAGCAGGATGTTCCAGCCAAAGGGAATAGAACGGGCAATGGCCAGTGGGACTTGAGAGCATGGCCAGTTTACCTGGGTAGTATGACAGGGCCAAAGATTGTAGGACATAAGGAGATGAGCAGGAAAGGGTGAGGCTCTAGAGCTAGGCAGAATACTCTTCTCTCGTGCTTTTATACACATAATTATCCTTGAGAGAAACATGGATAGTACTGATTCCCACACACAGGACCATTGTTTCATCTCCAGAGACTCAGCATTTTTGATCACGGACTTAAATGTGGCTGACACTCGTAAGTGGCTTCAGGGCCACATTGTGGCCCCACATTGATGCAGAAGAAGCTGAGTTGGTTCACTCTAAAACTCAATCATATTCTTTTAGGGATATTATCAGGCCTGTATGATATTCTACCTCTCTTCTCCCTTTAAATTGTAGAAATGATCATCAAATAAATACCTTCATTTTATTTAACATAGCACTTTTTCATGTATTTTGAAATCTCACGGTTACTCAGGAGGAAAACAAGTATTCCAGTTCTTGGGCACATAATATTACCCACATGACTGCAGAAATGGCCAACTGTTTGACTTTTTAATGTTAAAACTGCCCTAATAGAACTTTAATAGATACGAAGTGTCCAAAGGCTAGAATAGCTTTTATGTAGCTCTTGTAGTGGAGGTGTTTATCTCTAGATTTTTAAAAAATCCTGTTACTTTTGGGCTTTGTAAAATTTAGCAAATGAGTAAACGTTGGTTGCACACTATCTGCTCAGGGACTGTAAGATGCCAGGGCACTGTATTATAGAGTCTGCATGAATTCAACATGGTTCCTCCTCTCAAGGAGCTCAAAGCAGCAGATGGCAGACTCAGAAACAAATAAATAGAACAGTGAACCAAGCACAACCAAGAAGTTTGTGGACTGTGTCAAGCTAGCCAGGAAGTTATTTATTTCTAGTCTTTTTTCTGTGTGTAAACACATTTTTTAAAAATTTGTAATTTTAATCACTTTATCACATTCCATGGTACGTATAAGTCGTAACGTATTTATTAACATCCCAATTATTGGACATTTAGGTTATTTTCCAATTGTTTTGCTAGTATAAACTTGCTGCCATTAATTTACACATAAATGAATCTTTGCTGACATCTGTGACAACTTCCTTAGTGTGAATTTTAAAGATGAGATTTTGACCTGGGGTTTTTGTTGTTGTTGTTGTTGTTGTTTTGGAGTCTTGTTCTTGTCACCCAGGCTGGAGTGCAGTGAAACGATCTTGGCTCACCATAACCTCTGTCTCCTGGGTTCAAGCGATTCTCTTGCCTCAGCCTTCCGAGTAGCTGGAACTACAGGCACACACTTGGCTAATTTTTGTATTTTTAGTAGAGATGGGGTTTCACCATGTTGGCCAGGCTGGTCTTGAACTCCTGACCTCAGGTGATCCACCCGCCTCGGCCTCCCAAAGTGCTGGGATTACAGGCGTGAGCCTCTGCGTCTGGCCTTGACCTGGGTTTTGAAAGATGAGTAGGAGATGGCCAGATAAACAAGAAAAAGGGGAGAGTAGGAAGGGGCATTCCAGGTAGAGGCAATAAAGGCAACCTCGAATGCCAAAGTTCCCAGGCAACTGGTAAGTTTTGCTTTTCCTAAAACAGCCACCAGTCCTGCCTGGTAGGCTCATAAAGCCCTGGGCACAGCAAGATGAAGTTACATGTTACAAATGGCATTTTAATTGGATTTGCTTCCCTGTGCCTTGCTTTCACAGTTGCTACCAAGGCAATGTCTTACTACCTCAGCTCAGAAAACCACCTAGACCCAGGGCCCATCTACGTGCGAGAAAATGGGCAGCTGCACATGGTCAATCTGGCTCTGGATGGTGTCAGGAGTAGCCTGCAGAAGCCAAGGCCTTTCAGACTATTCCCCAAAGGCTTTTCTGTGGAGCTTTGCATGAACAGGGAAGACGACACTGCACGGAAAGAGAAGACTGATCATTTCATCTTCACATATACCCGGGAGGGGAATCTTCGGTACTCCGCCAAATCCCTCTTCAGCCTTGTCCTGGGCTTCATCTCCGACAATGTGGATCACATTGATTCCCTTATTGGCTTTCCTGAGCAGATTGCCGAAAAGCTGTTCTCTGCTGCTGAAGCCAGGCAGAAATTCACTGAGCCAGGTGCAGGGCTGAGGGCTTTACAGAAATTCACTGAGGCCTATGGAAGTTTGGTGCTTTGCTCCCTGTGTTTGCGAAACAGGTGAGTGTTCTAATTAGGTTATTCAGTATTTTATTGGGTGTGTTAATTCTGTCAAGCTCTGGGGCTTAGTGGGCTCAGGGGCTTCCCTCATCAAATAGCACTTCAGGTTAGAACTTCCATATACAAAGTGAAAGACCATATTGAAAAAAATCACTCTTCCTTCTCCTCACGTCTTAGACGAGACGACACTTAACTTTATTCTGAAATCATTTTACAAGGATTAGTTGTCACAGCTCCTCCATTAAGTAGAAAATATTCTTCTACCAGCTTTCAAAGAGAAAATAGAAAAGACAAAATGTGATCTGCCAAATATCTCTTGATATGCTCTTGCAGATGGGGAGATTAGTATCCAGAGTTTTGGGGCCTGTTTTTGGTTTTCAGACCACTAAATACTGACCATTAGATAAAAAATGACCTTAAAAGATTGGGTGATTAAAATTTCAAATATCCTAAAGTTTGGCAATTCTCAGATAAAGTCCCTACATTAAGGTCTATAGTCTAACAAAGCAGATATTTTTTCTCTTGTGACTTGCCTTTGCTCATATGCTTTATTTAAAATTTTTACTCTACCATCATGTAAAAACACTTTCAAAACATCTAATTTCTTTTTAAACTTGCAAAAAACAATAAAAATATACAAGGCAAACAATTTAAACACAAACACAGAGGGGCATAAAATGAAACAGAAGCCTTCTTCCTATCTCATCTCCAGTTTCCTCTCCCCAGAGACCAAATACTGTTACCAGTTTTTAAAATACCATTCTAAAGATGTTCTACACACATACATGTTTATGTAGTTCCCTTCTTTGTTATACAAATGGCAGTATGCTGCATACATTCTAATGGACCTTGCTTTCTTCACATAATTTGAAAATCATTTATCATCAATACTGGTAGGTTTTTTTTTCTTCTTCTTCTTCTTTTGAGACAGTGTCACTCTGTCACTAGGCTGGAGTGGCAGTGGCATCTCGGCTCACACTGCAACCTCCAACTGCCTGGTTCAAGCGATTCGCCTGCCTCAGCCTCCCCAGTAGCTGGGATTACGGGCATGTGCCACCATGATTTTTGTATTTTTAGTAGAGACAGGATTTCACCATGTTGGCCAGGATGGTGTCGATCTCTTGACCTCGTGATCCACCCACCTCAGCCTCCCAAAGTGCTGGGATTACAGGCGTGAGCCACCGTGTCTGGCCTACTTGTAGGTTTTTAAAATAGCTTTATTGTATACTACTGTATGAACTATTCTGTGATTAGACCTGAAAGGCAGCTTACTGTTTTTTTTCTTTTTTTTTTTTGAGATGGAGTTTCACTCTTGTTTCCCAGGCTGGAGTGCAGTGGTGCAATCTCGACTCACTGCAACCTCCGCCTCCCAGATTTAAGCAATTCTCCTGACTCAGCCTCCTAAGTAGCCGGGATTACAGGCACCCACCACCACGCCCGGCTAATTTTTTGTATTTTTAGTAATACAGGGTTTCACCACGTTGGCCAGGCTTGTCTCAAACTCCTGACCTCAGGTGATCCACCCGCCTCAGCCTTCCAAAGTGCTGGGATTACAGGCGTGAGCCACTGTGCCCAGCCGGCAGCTTATCTGTATGAGCATTATAACAAGGGCTGAACAAAAAATGTATGTAAGAGAAAGCCATATCTGAAAACAGAAGGTAAACTCATATGCTTAATAAAGGAAAAATGATCTTTATTTAATCAGCTCATAGAATTAATGGTTTCACCACAGGCCAAATACTATATTTTAAAAAGAAAAGACATAAACACATGTAGAAAAGGACAGAAACTTGGCTCATAAACTGAGCAGGCACCTTGAAAGCTCTGTCTCTGGACTATGGTCTCAGTCGTGGCAGGGCTTGGAGCTGCTGCCAGTGGAAAGGAAAAAAATTACCTTGCCTAAAGGAAAAAGTCAAGCAATATTTCATTGTAGCTTATGCATTTAAAATACATTTTACCCTTCATTTTTTCTTCCAAGTTATTTATGTTCGTTGTTGAAAAGTTAGAACAGTGGCAAAATAGAATTGTGATGTATATCTTGTTTTAAAATTATTTTATGAAAGCAATATATACTATTTGGGGAATACATAAAATTGTGGTACTAAAAAATTCATAATCTCACGTGATCATTTTCAAATATATTATTTTTATGCATTTGGGAATATATACTTTGTACAACTTGTATTCTGTTTTTTCCCCACCTACCTTTATAGCTTAATATTTCCCATGCTATTGAAAATGCTGTTTATCCATTTGCAATATCTGGATACTGTTGTAGTGGCAGATTGGTCGGACTGGAATGAGAATAGCACTTTTCATTCACATTTGATGAGGACATAAATTAGTGTAGCATTTCTGGAAGCAGGTTGGCAATATGTATCAAGAACCTTGAAAACATCCATACTGTTTGTTTGACCCATTAATTCTACTTACTAAGAATCTATTCTGATCCCTAATGTAATAATCAAAGATGGGAACGGATATTTTTACAAAAGAGTGTTCATTGTAGTACTGTTTGTATGAGTGAAAATCTAAAAACTAAGTGTTCAACAGTAGGGAATTGGTTAAGCAAATTATAGTATATTTATATGATGAAATATTATGTAACTATTAAGATAATATTCTAAGAAAGAGATTTTTAAAATGTATGTACTGCATAGATAGAAAAAAGAAACCTACCAAAAAGTAGTCTAGATGGTGGGATTGGAATTGATTTTATATTCTTTATACTTTTCTATATTTTATTTTTTTCAATGAAAGTGATACATTATCAGAAAATATAGGAAACTTTTTTTTTTTTTCTTTTTGAGACAGGGTTTCACTCTGTTGCTCAGGCTTGAGTGCAGTGGCGTGATCTTGGCTCACTGCAGCCTCCGCCTCCCAGGTTCAGGTGATTCTCCCACCTCAGCCTCCCGAGTAGCTGGGACTACAGGCGCCTGCCACCGTGCCCAGCTAATTTTTGTATTTTTTGGTAGAGATAGGGTTTCACCATGTTGACCAGGCTGGTTTTGAACTCCTGACCTCAAGTGATCCACCCACCTCAGCCTTCCAAAGTGCTGGGATTACAAGCGTGAGCGACCACGCCCAGCCAGAAAATACAGGAAACATTTTGAACATAATCTTTTAGCCCGTATTTTATTGCTGCAATTCCAGACTTGACTGTCTCATTCAAATGTAAGACTTTGAATTGTGATCAAAACCCCTCTTCTTTTGAATCCTTGAAGGAAAATAGAGGGCAGGAAATTTGAGGCTGCATTTGCAATCCAGGGCTGTAGCTGCAGTCCAAGAGGTTTTGTCAGCACAAAGGGGTTCAGGTCAAAAGTAATGAGCTTGAAAAAATAAATGAAAATAAAATAACTGGGTAGGTGCAGGCACTTGCTATCTTGGGGTTAAGTCACAAAGCTACCTGCCAGAAGCAAGTGTCTTTGCAACTGGATTCCAACCTTACGAAAACTCTCTTCTTTGTGTTGAAACCCCAGTGATTTTTAATCCCGCTGGTGGTCACGGGGAGGCAAGTATGTTTTCCTTAAAATACCACCTTTTGTTATTGACATAATAGTAATAGCTACTATTTCATGAGGTCCTGCAAGATGCCATGGAATTTTAAAATACTGTTTCTCTTTTTCTCAATAATCCTGAAAAGAAGTAATCATTGGCCCCATTGTGTAGCTGGAGAAATTGAGGGTCAGAAAGGTTAAGTAACTGTCTCACAATCACACAAGTAATTGGGCTGTTAGAATCCAAACTCAGATCTGGTCTGTGCTCTTTCTATTGCCTTTCCACTGTACCGTTCTGAACCCTTTAAGGGAAAATTTGGAAGACTGGTTGCAAGCAAGAACCTAGAGCTTCGATTATGTCCTAGATTAGCATCTAGTAGTGTCTGCGGCCTAACACGTTTGTTCCTCAACCTTGAGTTTCATAATGTTTCTTAATCACATTACACAGTGTTATGTCCTTTGCAGAGAACCTTTGTTTCAGAATTACTAAAAATCTTTTGGTTAATTGATCAAAGGATATGTGTTTTCCTTTCTCTGATTGCCAGTAATCCCCTAAATCCCCATTAACACACTTCAACTCTGTGATTGGAAGGTGAAAAACAGCAGCTGTATTTACAGTGCAATTAAAATACATCTGAGTAAATAAGGCTCTTTTGTGTACCCAGCTGAGCTCGATCTCCTGACAGCTTAGGTTCCACCCTTTAAAGGGTTATCAGTGCCTCAGGCCATCTGTACCTAGCAGCCAGGCCAGTCATTAGTTTGAGTACATCTTTTTTTGTTTGGAAGTAGGAAGAAAAGAGATTAACTCCCCTCTTGCCCTCTGATTATTCCATCCTGTTTTTGGCAGTTGTGATCCTGCTGATGGAAGAGAGGTGTGACCTCTTAGGTGTAACCCCACTGATCCTAACACACCATCTTACTGTGGAAACTTCTAGACATCCAAGAGGAAGGTGGATGAGAGAGGCCTGCTCTTGCCACAAGTCAGTTTCCCTGTCCCCTTAGGTTCCTCTCTTCTCCGTTTCCTGTCACACCTAATCCCTTTCATTTTTTCTCACTGACCTCATCTGAGATAGATGAAACACTAGAAAGCAGGGCGGAGGCCCCAGCCTGGGCTGTGGAATGCTGTTTTGATCTCCTTTCCCTCTCCAGAGGCTTCCCTGACGCTTCCAGATAACAACTTGGCAAGGTGCTACAACGTAATTAAGTTGCTGGTGCTCAGGGTTTGTCTTAATATCCATCTAGACTGGAGTGAGTCCTTGTAGCAGTCTTGCTGTACATACTTTTGGAGTAAAGTTAGGGTAACAAAGGCACAGGGGAGTGTTCAGGAAAGATAAAATGTGATGTGCCAAATATCTCTTGGTATGTTCTGGGGGATGTGCAGATTGGAAACCGGTCTTGACCTTGCTCCAGTTTTCAAATCACAGGATGTTGAGCGTTAGATTAAAAGCGACTTTAAAAGAATTAGTAATTAAAAATTTGAGTATCCTAAAGTTTGGAAATTCTCAGGTAAGGTCCCAACACCAATGCCAAGGTCTGTCTGATAACAAAGCAGATGTCTTCACTCGTGACTTTCCTTTGCTAATATACATTTTTTTATTTATTATTCAGAATTTTTATTTCACCATCACATAAAAAGATGTTCAAGGCATTTACTAATTGAAAACTTCAGCCTTTGCCCTGATAGTAATTAGTGAAGTCTGCTTATTCCATAGTACTGTGTCCTGATAGGGTGGTGGGATGTTGACTATGATAGAAATCCGCAAGTGGTAATGCTTTAAGAGGAGTTGGGGGAAGCTATTGATTGCTCTCCATGCTTTATAGGTATCTGGTGATTTCAGAAAAACTTGAGGAAATTAAGTCTTTCCGGGAGCTGACCTGCCTGGATCTTTCATGTTGCAAGCTTGGAGATGAGCATGAACTTCTAGAACATCTCACCAATGAAGCCCTATCTAGGTACTGACCTGTCACCACTTGTAGATGAATTGTTTCAGTATTGTTTTAAAGGCTGATCCAACAGGATTATCTTCAGGAGTGCTGATAACTTCCTCTTCTTATGTTGATTTGCTTATTTTTTTCTAAAACATTGTCAATCTCCAAATCTCCATTTACTTGGTACAAGCAATGTAGATTAGACAACCCTTAGAAAGTCAGTCAGTTGACTCAAGTCAGTTAGTTGATTCTCTTTTTCTAAGTAACTTTTATTTAAACGTGTAATACTTGAAGCTACCTGGGTTGAAAAATGGTTTTGCCCTTTATTTATTCTTTTTTTTTTTTTTTTTGAGACAGTTTCGTTTTTGTTGCCCAGGCTGGAATGCAATGGCACAATCTCAGCTCACCACAACCTCCACCCGCCAGAGTTCAAGCAATTCTCCTGCCTCAGCCTCCCAAGTAGCTGGGATTACAGGCATGCACCGCCACGCCCAGCTAATTTTGTATTTTCAGTAGATACGGGGTTTCTCCATGTTGATCAGGCTGGTCTCGAACTCCTGACCTCAGGTGGTCCGCCTGCCTTGACCTCCCAAAGTGCTAGGATTACAGGCGTGAGCCAACGCACCCACCCCTATTTATTTGTTTTTTTAGATGGAGTCTTGCTTTTGTTGTCCAGGCTGGAGTGCAGTGGTGCGATCTCAGCTCACTGCAACCTCCACTTCCTAGGTTCAAGCTATTCTCTTACCTCAGCCTCCTGATAGCTGGGATTATAGGCGCCTCTCACCACGCCAGCTAATTTTTGTACTTTTAATAGAGACGGGGGTTTTGCCATGTTGGCCAGCCTGGTCTCGAACTTCTCACCTCAGGTGATCTGCCCGCCTCGGGTTTTGCCCTTTATTTATCCAGTCCTAGTTTATTCTAGCAAGGGATGAGACATTATACCATAGTCAATAATCATTATCATTTGCTACTTTAACTATCAATGAGCTACAACTATAAAGGAAATGAGCTATTAAAGATAGCCAAAGAAATTATTTTCAGGAACCATGATTTAAAGAAATAGCCCAGCTCATACCATTCACAAATAGTCTGACTGCTCTCAGACTATTCTGACCAACAAAGAGGAGGACAGATGGATTCCTCTGTGGTTTTATAAACACCCAGAACAACAGCATTACAAACCTGGGTCTAACCTGCTACCTGAGGCCTGCTTCTGACAGTGACACCTACCCACTGCCCCATAAAAAGATACTGTTGTGTGAGCCTAGGCAGCACCAAGGCTCAGATTTCTTATGTGAAAATGGAGCATATTAATACACCAATTCCAGCTTAGCAGCAGATGGATTGGGTTATGGGTATATTTTATTAACCCAATCTGAAAATCTAGATTGATAAAGCTGGTTAAATTTAGAGGATTGTGTGCTCTGCAAAAAGAATTCTCATAGGAGTTCTTTAGCAGCCTTTCCTGACATATTTAGAATGTTTTTGATTTTCACACGATGTGTCAGAAAAGCAGCTTTTGTTTTAAAGTATATTTATCCCCTTAGTGGAAGTCCATTTATTCAACAATATACCTTTAGTGCCCTCTGCCCTCTGAAATTAGTACTGCATGACACTAAATTAACCCTCACTTGGTAACTGAAGTGGCACCAAAAAATCTTTTTTTTTTTTTTGTGAGTCTCCTAGGCTGGAGTGCAGTAGTGCGATCATAGCTCACTGCAAGCTTTGAAATCCTTGGTTGAAGCCATCTTCCTGCCTCAGCCTCCCAAGTAGCTGGGACCACAGGCACACAGCACCTTGGCAAGCTAATTTTTAAAAATTTCTTTTAGGGATGGAGTCTCTAACTCCCAGGCCCAAGTGATCCTCCAGCCTCAGTCTTCCAAAGTGCTGACATTACAGGTGTGAGCCACCATGCCCAGCCCAAAAGAGCTTAACTCTGTTAAATGCATTGGGTATGAAATAGCAAGAGGTAGAGGATATGTTGTATTTTTAAATGAAAATGTTGAAAGCATGTTTTTATACCTAGACTGTCTCAAACTCTGAATAATTTATGTATGTACTTTGTTTCCCTAGTGTAACTCAGCTCCACCTGAAGGATAATTGTTTATCTGATGCTGGGGTGCGGAAGATGACAGCACCAGTTCGAGTGATGAAAAGAGGCCTTGAGAATCTAACGTTATTAGACTTATCATGTAAGTTTTCTTAGAAATTATAGATTATTTTAATGTTGGAAGAATGGCCTTAGAGATCATCTTGTTCTTCCCCTTCATTTTAGAGGTAAGAAAGGAAAGGTGACTTTCCAGGGTGCCATAGAAACTTGGTGGCAGAGCGGGACCGAGGCCAGAGACTCTTGACTCCTGGTCAAATGACTTTTCCAGCATATACCACCTCTTTAGGGTAGGAAAAACCCTTTCACATTCATCCGTGCCACTCGCTGTGTGCAAACAGAGATACCTTTCATCATATTCATTGCATACTTAAAGGACTTTTGACTCATCTTTATTTTCCTTGAGCCTCTGATCCTTGGTATCTGTCAGCTAGGTCCTTTTTTATCAATGTTTGCCTGATGAAAAGCTGGATGAACGGATAACTTACTCGAATTAACAAGACATTGACTCCAATGGTAAGAGGTTGACAGAGATCATTTGCAATTGAACTGAGCATCCATTGACTCTATGGCAGGACAGTATGGTGCCAAAAGAATAGAAAGAGCAGGGGTTTGAGGTCTGAGGACCCTTCTTGCTCTGCCACTTTTACTACCAGTTATATACCTTCGGACCAGTTATTTAACCACTTTGAGCATTGGTTTTGGCCTTTGTAAAATGAGGATAATAATGTCTGCCTCCCAGGGAAGTGTATTCATTCACCAGATATTTTTTGAGCATCTATAATGTGCCAGGCAGTATGCTTATGGCCTTGAGGACTCCATGCTAAGTGTAGTACTCTCTGACGCGAGAAAGTAATATATAAGAAAGGATTCTGAAAAAAAATGCAAGTTGGTAAGAGTGATGATAGTATCTGTGTCTAAGTTCCCTTGAATATGTTTTTAAAATAAATGCTTTTACTTTGGAGGTGAAATGGCCATGAATAAAGTATGGTGAACCATTTTAATATATGTTTATATATGTTTTCATATGGTTCCAAATTAAACCCTTTGGGATAACTACCTGGTTCATTTATTTTTCTGCTCATCCCCAACTCCTAGAAAGTAAGAGCTGTAAAGGATCTTTAAGGATCATTGAGTGTAGCTCTTCTATATTATGAATAGTAAAGATCAGACTTCTGCATTTAATTTACTTTGAAAAGTTTGCCAACTCAAATGTTTTGTAGTTTATCATTGCCTGGACTTTTTTCTGAGCTTATTTTTGGTTGTCATTTTAACAACATTTATATTGTAACAGAATGCTACCTTGTTTTTGACATCTAGGTAACCCTGAGATCACAGATGCAGGCATTGGATACCTCTTTTCTTTTAGGAAACTAAACTGCTTAGATATCTCTGGGACAGGGCTCAAGGTAAGACTTTTGGTTCCTTCGCTCATTTTTCTAGACTCAGCAATTTGATATTTTGCCTGTGCTAATTGGTATTTAGAAAGGGCTGGTATTTATGATGGTCTTTATTTACTACTGAAAGCAAGTAAGAATTAACCAAATGCATTTGCATTTCTGATCTGTCTCTGCCTCACTAGGATATCAAAACCGTCAAGCACAAGCTCCAGACCCACATAGGCCTTGTTCACTCCAAAGTGCCTTTGAAGGAATTTGATCATAGCAACTGCAAGACAGAGGGCTGGGCTGACCAGGTACTCCAGATTTTTCTTCCCTGCTGTTGATGCAGTTTTTCATCTTAATTCCAAGTGTCTTATCCAACACATTGAATAAACAGTAATCCACTTGGTATTCCTTGGCTAAATTGTCATCTTCATGTCAAATTGGAGACACTGATGGGCTATAACTGGCCCATAAACTTAAAGAATTGATACCTTGCCGGGCGCGGTGGCTCAAGCCTGTAATCCCAGCACTTTGGGAGGCCGAGGCGGGTGGATCACGAGGTCAGGAGATCGAGACCATCCTGGCTAACATGGTGAAACCCCGTCTCTACTAAAAATACAAAAAACTAGCCAGGCGAGGTGGCGGGCGCCTGTAGTCCCAGCTACTCGGAGGCTGAGGCGGGAGAATGGCGTGAACCCGGGAGGCGGAGCTTGCAGTGAGCCGAGATCGCGCCACTGCACTCCAGCCTGGGCGACACAGCGAGACTCCGTCTCAAAAAAAAAAAAAAAAAAAAAAGAATTGATACCAGACCTTATATCTCAGCTCTGGTCACTAGATTGTGCCTTATCTTTACTGGACCTAGGAGAAAATGTCATCTTACAAATGACTCAGAAAATAAGTGAATTCTGGCTTGCTATACAAAAAAGCAGTCTGACCCAACTTCAGAAGGACAGATTCTCTTAGTAGTATGTATATACAGGAGAGAGAATAAACTCTGGTGTCAGCAAATAAGGATTCAAATATGATTCTTCTCTTTCTTTTGGGAAAGTTTCTTACCTCCCACGGCCTTAGTGAGAAAGTGTCTTTCGTGTCCGTCTCTCACTGAGTCTCACCAGTGAGAGAACTTTACTTTGACTCCCTTTTGTCTTGATGGTCTTTCTTCACTTGGTAAAGTACAGACTTAAGTGAGATTCAGAGTCTTCTATGTAAGTTGGAAGTGAGAAAGTAACCAAGTAGGACAGCACAAGTAGATGTCACCTTCCCTGTGACTGGTGCCTTTCTCCTTTAGATGCTTTTAACCAGTGTTTCTTGGTGGAGGCCTAGAGGACCCACCAAACTGTCCAGGATCCCTTCTTAGCTCCAAGCCATAATGCATAATGGTAGAACTGTCTACCTGCTGGATTGTAGCATCACCTCTCCACAGTAAGCAGGGAGACTGGTGAGTTGTGTTTCAGAAGCACACTGAGCTTGGTCCAGAACATGTATGATGAAAGAATTACCATGGTGCATTGCCAGATAAAGTTTCTAGTGCTGTATGAGACCTAGATGCATCCAGTGGACTTGGGACAGGTGTGGGATGGTCTTAACAAAGGCTTGCTGCAGTTTGATAGCAGGTGACATGGTGGAAAGAGCATAGGCTGTGGAGCCAGAAAGACCTGGGCACGGAATCCTGGCTCAGCAGCCCAATAGCTGTACAACCTAAAGCAACTTTCAGTCTCTGTCTTCATCCATAAAATGCAGAAACCAGGCTCTCTCTTGAGCAGGGCTTGGGAAGGATCAAGTAGAATACCTGACAGCCTGACCTGAGAGTAAGTTGATGACCAGTGCAGTCCTGCCCTCCACCCTCAGCTGGGCCCCTAGGACTTGGTAGCAATGCTTTGCTTTGCTTATGTCTTGGGGATCTGTTATTGAAACTGTTGCGTACTGACTCCACTCACCTGCCCTCATTCTTGTCTCACAGGCGTCCACTTAATTCCCTATTCCTGTCTCAGAATTTCTCCATTTCTTCAACCGTATTCCACTTCCCTACTATTGGAGAGAACAAGTATGCTCCTTTATTCTAGTCACAAGCCCTTTTTTTTCTTTTTTAAAAAATTTTGTTCCTGAAGATATCCAGTTTCCCTTGTGATAATTACTAATAATGATTTTTCCCTCCTGCCGCTGCCCAGCATGTCTTCATTTGTCCCTCTTTGTTGTCCATCTGCTTTCTGTAGATAAATGCAAGATGTCCTTATTCTAGCATGGTTCTCATTCCCCAGTGCAGCTGTGCATTGTTTCCTGTCCAGTCTGCCCCATCCCCTCGGTGCCTACTCAGTTCTTACTCCCTTGTGACTTAGTTCTGGCCTCTCCTGCTCTCCTGACAGGGTCCTCTTGAAGGTGGGTGGTGATATTCTTTACCTTCTTTGGCTTTCCTGCAGCATTTGATAGAAACATGCATGCCTTATTATTTTTCTCTGGGCCTCTCTCCTGGCTCTCCCACAGCTTTCTCACTCTTCTGGCTGTGGCTGATTCCTCTTCCTCTCCTCTTCTCCCACATCTCCACACTCCCCAGGTGCTCTTTCAGTGTTCTTAGAGCTCCAGCTGTCCTTGTGAGGATGACTGTGCATTCCTCTCTAGACACTAGACCCATTCCCAGGTATCCTCTGTAAATCTCCACCTGCCATCTCAAATTCTGCGTGTCCCAAACCAAACTCTTTTTCTTCTTCCCCATCCCCGACCAGCTCTTACTGACATTCTTATTTCTGTTTAATGGAAGGAAGCACCATTTTCCCTATTGCCCACTGAGTCAACACGTTTGATTAATCCATCCTGGTGTTCCCTGAAATCCGTTCCCGTTTTTATCACCAGGAAATTATAGAAGAGATGGCAACTAATATTTATTAAGTGCCTTTTGTGTACCAGACACTGTGCTAAACTCTTCATGTATATTATCTTGTTTAATCCTTAAAATAGCCCTATGGAGTGTGTACTATCATTGATCCTTAACAGATGAAGAAATTGAGACTAAGAAATCACTTGCCATGGGTCCCCTGGCAATTAAGTAGTGGAGCCAACTCTGGAACTGGTTTTTTGTTTGTTTTTAAATAGAGATGGCGTTTCACCATGTTGCCCAGGCTGGTCTCGAACTCCTGGGCTCAAGGAATCCTACCACCTCGGCCTCCCAAAGTGCAAAGATTATAGGTGTGAGCCACTATGCCTGGCCTGGAACTGTATTCTTTTTTTTTTTTGAGACAGAGTTTTGCTCTGTCGCCCAGTCTGGAGTGCAGTGGCGTGATCTTGGCTCACTGCAACCTCCGCCTCCCGGGTTCGAGTGATTCTCATGCCTCAGCCTCCTGAGTAGCTGGGACCACCACGCCTGGCTAAATTTTGTATTTTTTAGTAGAGACAGGGTTTCATCATGTTGGGCAGCCTGGTCTCGACTGCGATCCGCCTGCCTCGGCCTCTCAAAATGCTGGGATTACAAGTGTGAGCTACTGAGCCTGGCCTGGAGCTATATTCTTAAATTCAGTGTTGTACTGCCTATGTCCTGAAAATGTTTTTCTTGACCTTTTTTATGGTCATTTCATTGTATTCCATAATAAAAAAAAATATTAAATTTAAAGTTCTTGTTATTCGTGGTATACTGAGAGGATCATTAGCTTTTCTTTCTTTTTTTTTTTTTTTTTTTGAGACAGAATCACTCTGTCGCCCAGGCTCGAGTGCAGTGGCATGATCTCAGCTTACTACAAGATCCGCCTCCTGGGTTCACGCCATTCTCCTGCCTCAGCCTCCCGAGTAGCTGGGACTATAGGCGCCCACCGCCACGCCCAGCTAATTTTTTTGTATTTTTAGTAGAGACCAGGTTTCACCGTGTTAGCCAGGATGGTCTCGATCTCCTGACCTTGTGATCTGCCTGCCTCGGCCTCCCAAAGTGCTGGGATTACAGGCGTGAGCCACCACGCCTGGCCTAGCTTTTCTTTATGTATAGTTTATATTCAGGCATATTTCTTTTCTTTTTTTTTTTGAGACTGAGTCTCGCTCTGTCGCCCAGGCTGGAGTGCAATGGCGTGATCTCAGCTCACTGCAAGCTCCGCCTCCCAGGTTCACGCCATTCTCCTGCCTCAGCCTCCCGAGTAGCTGGGACTACAGGCGCCCACCACCATGCCCAGCTAATTTTTTTTTTGTATTTTTAGTAGAGACGGGGTTTCACTGTGTTAGCCAGGATGGTCTCGATCTCCTGACCTCGTGATCCACCCGCCTCGGCCTCCCAAAATGCTGGGATTATAGGCATGAGCCACCGGGCCCAGCCACTTATTTCTAAAAGAATTGGTAGCAGCTTATAATAAAAATATATTTGTAACAGTTTAAAAAGTAAAAACTGGTCATGATAATGTTATGAGAGTATGGAAACATGGGCGTTTTACATACAAGAGTTTGAGTTAGAGTATTTTAAGGCACGAGAGTAAGTCTAGGAATGTGTGGAAAGTGTTATGACTAAAGTTTTAAGTTTTAATATTTAGTTTAAGGATATGTAATTTATTTCCAGCTTGGAATAAAGATGAAAATAGACAGGGAAATCAGCTTTATAGATTTCCCTTAGTCATGAAGATACATATATCCAACGTGTTTGCATTCTGACTCAACTCCTGCATTAGAACAGAAAACTCAGACTTGACTTGGTTCTTATTCTTATCACCAGGCATCTGAAGTAAAATTTCCCAGAGGGGTTTGTGCTTATGGAGAGGGAAAAAGGGGGAACAAGAAAGGCTTGAGATTAAAATCTCGAGATTTTGTTTGGATTCAAATCTTTCCAAATATGTTTCAGATCGTTCTGCAGTGGGAGCGTGTGACTGCGGAAGCTGTGAAGCCACGGGAAACCTCAGAACCTAGAACGGCAGCTCAGCGCTTCTGTGAGAAATTCCCTTTCCTTTGAAGTTTTTTGCCCTTTATTTGCATCCTTAAAGCAGTTTCACCTGTTTTCCCTCCTTGGAAAAATTAATTATGGTAGTATTGGCTTATTTATGATCACCAAGACTTGTATTCCCTTAGCATAGCTTACAGTAGAAGTTCACACTTAGCTTTGAGCATCAGCACCAGGAAGACAGCTTTTTAAAATTACTTATGTACCATCTTGTTCCAAAAAAGATTTGTGGTGGTACAAAAGTAGATAGAATACAGAAGATGAAAAAGGAATTAAGTGTAGCCAGAAGTTGGAATCAGCCCAGGTGTCCATCAACAGATAAATGGATAAACAAAATGTGAAATGTACTACAATGTATTTCAGGCTTTAAAAGTAAGGAAACTTTGACACAACGTGAATGAGCCTGCAAGATGTTATGCTAAGCAAAATAAACTAGTCACAAAAGGACAAATACTATGTGATTGTTCTTTTATAAGGTAGCTAGAATAGTTAGATTCATAGAACAAGCAGAATGGTGGTGGTGACTAGGGAGGCAGGGGTGGCACAGGCAGGAATAGGGAGTTATTGTTTAATACGTGCAGAGTTTCATTTGTACAAGGTAAAAAGAGTTCTGGAGATGGATGGTGATGATTGCACCACAATGTGAATGTCCTTAATACCGCTGAACTGTACACTTAAAAATGGCGCAAATGGTAAACTTTATGTTATGTATATTTTATCATGATTTTAAAAGAGAAGGAATTGATGAAATCAAAGTGAAGAAAATATAAAGGTACCAAGTAAGAATCCAGGACATACCAAAAAAAATGTAAAATAGGTTGTATCGTTTGCTCTTTGGCCCTTAGAAGACGGAGTCAAATCCAGATTTCAAATAATGAAGGCTAACATTTTGGGGGCTTTTAGTGTGTGTCAAGCATTGTGCTAATCACTTTATGTACATTATTTCATTTATCTTCATATTACCCTTATGAAATAGGTTTTGTATCCCTATAGAGGTGATTAAACAGAATTTCAGACAAGTCACTTGCCCACGGTCACTTCTAGGAAGAGGCAAATCTAGGATTTAAATCCAAATCTGTCAAACTGTAGTATGAGTCCTTGCCTTCAACCTATGCCTGCATGCATACCACAGCGACCTTATAGGGCACTCAAGGCAAAATGCAGTCAATGCAGATATCACCCTGTTTGGGCCTTTGTCATATCCCTGGGGGTATCCTAGACTGATGAGGGGACTAGCATGCCAGTGTAGTGAACTCATCACCCTTCACCTCTGTCACAGATGGGAAGCAGTCTCGAGCAGAAGCCCCACTGAAGTGTCCCCTGGCAGACCCCCACATGAACTCTTCTGAGAAACTCCAGTTCTATAAAGAGAAAGCCCCAGATTGCCACGGGCCAGTGTTGAAACACGAAGCTATCTCAAGCCAGGAGTCAAAAAAGAGCAAGAAGAGACCTTTTGAGGAGTCAGAGACAGAACAGAATAATTCTTCACAACCTTCAAAGCAGAAATATGTATGTCTTGCTGTGGATGACTGGGACTTGTTAAATTCCTATTGATTAGTAGATACAGGTTGACCTTTCTCTGGCCCCCAGCTCTAATGTTTGAGTAAAGGAGACTGAGGATGATTTACTTTTTGTTTGAATTTACCTATGGCATTAGCATAGCAAGCAGATATTTCTACTTTTGTGGTGGGGGAGGGGAATGCTATGGAAGTATGTAATAATTTCTAATGTATATTTTCAATACATAGTAATTTTTTCAAATAAACATTTTTGCTGTCCTTAAGTTCTGCTTGTGGATTATAGATTGGAGCCGCAGGAAATAACACATTGGTTTGGAATGGAAGGCCAGGTGAACTAACAAGGCAGCTTAGCATACCTCAGAGATACTGCAGATTTGGTTCCAGACCACCGCAGTAAAGCAAACACTGTAAAGTGAGTCACCAGACTTTTTCATTTCCTAGTGCATATAAAAGTTATGTTTTCACTATATAGCAGTCTATTAGATATTCAATAGCATTGTCTCCAAAAAACAAAAAAAAGTACATACCCTAATTTTAAAATACTTTATTGCTTAAAAGAAAAGAAAAGAAAAGAAAATGCTAACAATTATCTGAGCCTTTAGCAAGTTCCAGTTGTTTTGTTGGTGGCTGGGGGGTTCTTTCCTTTGTTGGTGAATGGATGCTAACTAATCAGGGTGGTGGTTGCTGAAGGTTGGAGTGGCTGTGGAAATTTCTTAAAATAAGACAATGAAGTTTGCCACATGGATTGACTGTTCTTTCATAAAATATTTTGCTAGAGCACACGATGTTGTTTGATAGCATTTTACCTGCAATGGAACTTCTTTCAAAATTGGAGTCAGTCCCCTCAAACCCTGCTGCTGCTTTATCAACTAAGTCTATGTAATATTCTCCATCCTTTGTTGTTTCAACAATGGTCACATCTTTACCAGGAGTAGATTCCATTTCAAGAAACCACTTACTTTGTTCATCCATAAGAAGTAAGTCCTTATCCTTTCAAGTTTTTTCATGAGATTGCAGCATGTCAGTCCTGTCTTCAGGCTGCAATTCTAGCTTTCTTGCTATTTCTACCACATCTGCAGTTTCTTCCTCCACGGAAGTTTTGAACCCCTCAAAGTCATCCATGAGGGTTGGATTCAACTTCCAAACCTTGGTTAATGTTGACTTTTTTGGTTTTTTTTTGAGACAGAGTCTTACTCTGTGGCCCCAGCTGGAGTGCGGTGGCATGATCTCGGCTCACTGCAACCTCTGTCTCCTGGGTTCAAGTGATTCTCCTGCCTCAACCTCCCAAGTAGCTGGGATTACAGGTACATGCCACCATGCCTGGCTAATTTTTATATTTTTAGGAGAGATGGGGTTTCACCATATTGGCCAGGCTGGTCTTGAACTCCTGATCTCAAGTGATCCACGCCTCAGCCTCCCAAAGTGCTAGGATTATAGGAGTGAGCCACCACACCTGGCCTAATGTTGATATTTTGACCTCTTCCTATGAATCACAAATGTTCTTAATGGCATCTAGAATGGTGAGTCTTTTCCAGGAGGGAAAGTTTAGTTTAGTTTTGTTTTTTGAGACAGGGTCTTGTTCTGTCGCCCAGGCTGGAGTGCAGTGGTGTGATCACAGCTCACTGCAGCCTCTACCTCCTGGGCTCAGGTGGTCCTCCCACCTCAGCCTTCCAAGTAGCTGGGACTACAGGTGCATGCTGTCACACATGGCTGATTTTTGTATTTTTTGTAGGGATGGGGTCTCACCATGTTGCCCAGGCTGGTTTCCTGGGTCCAAGAGATCTGCCCACCTCAGCTCCCAAAGTGCTAGGATTATACGCGTGAGCCACTCACCTGGCCTCCAAGAGGTTTTTAATTTACTTATTTACGTTGTCCAGATCTGTTAGAGGAGTCACTATCTATGGCAGCTATTGCTTTATGAAACATATTTAATAATAAGACCTGAAAGTTGAAATTACTCCTTGATCCATACGCTGCAGAATAGGTGGTGTTGTAGCAGGCATGAAAACAACATTCATCTTGTAAGTTTTTAGGTGATCAGGTACATTGTCTATGAACAGAAATATTTTGAAAGTGCCTCTAATTTGTGGACTACACACTGAGTAGCAAAGCTCTAGACTTTTACTGTCCAATATGTAGCTCCTAGATACATGTAGCTATTAAATACTCGAAATGTGGCTGGTCCAAATTGAGATGTGCTATAAAATACACGCTGGATATCGGATAGCAAAGACTTAGTATCCAAAAGTTTGAATGAAAAATGTTTTGGTCGGGGACATGGTGGTTCATGCCTGTAATCCCAGCACTTTGGGAGGCCAAGGTGGGCGGGTCACGAGGTCAGGAGATCGAGACCATCCTGGCTAATATGGTAAAACCCCGTCTCTACTAAAAATACAAAAAATTAGCCAGGTGTGGTGGCATGCGCCTGTAATTCCAGCTACTTGGGAGGCTGAGGCAGAAGAATCCCTTGAACTCGGGAGGCGGAGGTTGCAGTGAGCTGAGATCGTGCCACTGCACTCCAGCCTGGTGACAGAACAAGACTCCGTCTCAAAAAAAAAAAAAAAAAGAAAAGAAAAATGTCTCCATTTTGAAATACTGGTTACATGTTAAAATGGTAATTTAAAATAATTTCACTTGTTTCTATTTTTCTCATATGGCTACTAGAAAGTTTAAAATCACATTCATGGCTTGCATTTGTGATTGCATTTTATTTTTACTGGACAGGACCGCTGTAGACCATATTCATCTTTAAAACGAGCTAAAAGCAAGAGTTACTGGCAAATAAAAGGAAGGGAGAAAATACCTCAAGAAATTGACAACGTTAGTTTGACATTTGCAAGTGCTCTGGAGTTTAACCAGGATTTTATTTATTATTTATTCATTATTTTTGTTGTTTTTTAACTTTTAGGCTCAAGGGTCCTTGTGGTGATTTGTCACATAGGTAACTTACATCTCATAGGGGATTGGTGTATAGATTACTTCGTCACCCAGGTAATAAGCATAGTTAGTACCCAATAGGTAGTTTTTCGATCCTCTCCTTCCACCGTCAACAGGCACCCAGTGTCTGTGGTTCCCTTCTTTGTATCCATGTGTATTCAGTGTTTAGCTCCCACTTGTAAGTGAGAACATGCAGTCTGTGGTTTTCTGTCTAACCAGGATTTTAATAAAGGTAGATCTTAGATATAGTATGTGTTAATTGCTACTCTGAGCTAGGCAAGGTACTTACCTCTGTAAAGGTGGGCCATTACCCAGGATCATATCAAAAGCTCTGATTTCTGAAATTTATAAGATGAAAAAGCAAATACAGTGCAGATTGGTTTTCTCTGTAACAAAGTAGAGTTTTAAAATACCATTTGAGGCCGGGCACAGTGCCTCACGCCTGTAATCCCAGCACTTTGGGAGGCGAAGGCGGGCGGATCACTTTAGGTCAGGAGTTCAAGACCAGCCTGGCCAACATGGTGAAACCCCGTCTCTACTAAAAATACAAAAATTAGCCAGGCATGGCGGTGGGTGCCTGTAATCCCAGATGCTCGGGAGGCTGAGGCAGGAGAATTGCTTGAACCCAGTAGGCAGAGGTTGCAGTGAGCCAAGATCACGCCACTGCATTCCAGCCTGGGCAACAGACAGCAAGACTCCATCTTTAAAAACAAAACAAAAAAATCATTTGAGTGGACAGTAGCACTCCTTGCCAAATTCCAAATGCCAATCAACAGCCGGCTTTACTTGTCAAAGTTGGCATGTATTGTTCATCAAACCAGAGTCTAATTTGATCACCCCCTCATGCACACAATACCACCACCACCTGACTCCACTGTTGCCTGTGGTGCAATGCCATGTTAACAAGTAGCATCTGGAATTACTCTTCAAACATCCACCCATTTTGATCACTGTGGAAGGCAAATCTTCCTTCCACATTTACCCCTTAAGAGCAACTTGTGCTCACTTCTCTTTTATCAACACAGTATACTTTTAAAGCTAAGATTTCATTTTCTTCAATCCTTTTTTTCAAGAAGCACATTTTTCTCTGCTGGTGATTCATTTAAACAAATATTTCTTGTTTTGGTCTGAGCAATTCATTTTTTGAAACAGAGTTATAGAAGTCTAGGCTTTGTTTTCATGACTGAGATGAAGGCTAAGAATTTATGACCAGCATACAATAGATAGGGTAATTTGTGTGTTCGTGTAATTTACATGTGAGGATAGGCTGTTTTTTAAAATTAGAATTTGTTTCTGCCTTCTTAGAATTTACTTACTGAATCGTTATGAACTTTGGAAAGTGACTCAATTCCGAAAATCCTCATACCTCTTTAAAACTATGCTGCCTACCTACATAATGCTTACAAAAATGAATAAATCAGTATTTCTCCAAAACATGTTCTGTGAACCCCTGCCCCAGAGTTTTCTGTGGTATTTGTTAAAATGAAAATTCTTAGACCCCACCCATGTTTATTGAATCAGAATTTCGTATTTATTATTTATTTATTTGATATGGAGTCTTGCTCTGTTGCCCACGCTGGAGTGCAGTGGTGCAATCTCAGCTCACTACAACCCCCGCCTCCTGGGTTCAAGTGATTCTCCTTTCCCTGCCTCCTGAATAGCTGGGATTACAGGTGCCTGCCACCACACCTGGCTAATTTTTGTATTTTTAGTAGATACGGGGTTTCACCATGTTGGGCAAGCTGGTCTCGAACTCCTGACCTCAGGTGATCCTTCCAGTGCAGCCTCCCAATGTGCTGGGATTACAAGCATGAACCACCGTGCCTGGCCTGAATCAGAATCTTTTAGTTTATGAAAATTACTTAAGAATCTGATATCAGGCCATTTTTTTTTCCATTCATTTTTTAAAAACTGAGCCATTCATCAGTTTATTTGAACATGTGTCTGTTGGACACTTAACATGTACCAGGTGCTAGGGACTCAGCAATGAACAAGACAAAATACAGTATTTGCCTTTAAAGAGCACAGGGTGAGACAGACACAAAGTTAAGTGAACAGAACAGTCAATCAAGAAGCTAAGTTCACATAGCGATAAGTAAAGAAAATGGAATAGGGTAATGGGATATTGGGAGTTATGGAAAGTTAATTTAAATTTTTAATTAACTTAGGGGGTTACAGAAGGCCTCTCAGGGGAAGTGACGTTTGAGCTGAGAAGTATGATAAGAAGGAGCTGATAATGCACACATCTAGAGAAGAAGGGTCTCAGGGAAGGAAAGAAGAGTGCAAAAGTCAAGGTGGGAAATGTTTGGCACATTCAAGAGACAGAAAGAAAGACAAGTAGAGGGCCTGAGACTGGGCCTCAATCCTTCCCACACTTAAGATCAGGCAGAGAGCAGTAGATGTTGAGGTTGAAGATTAAACCCAGGAGAGCATTTAATATAAACTTAGAAATGTAAATGTTTCAACAAGAAGTGAGTAGTGAATGACTATTAGAAGAGGTGAGTTGGAGTTGGTGGCCTTAATTGGGTTGGGTGGAGAGATGAAAGTTAAAAACCTGACTGGATGTAGCTTAAAGAGAATGGGAGACAAGGAAGTAGAGACAAGAACTGCAGAAAATGTTCAGGAAGTTTTACTAGTTAAGGGAGTAAAAATTCAAACTTCTGGTAATAACAGGTCTTGGGGTCAAAAGAAGGTTTTCTTTCATAATTTTTATTCAGACATATTCAAAAGTAGAACAAACCCCCATGTACTCATTATCCATTGTGTTTGGGTGAATAATGGCCCCCAATGTCCATGTCATAATCCACAGAACGTGTGGATATGTTACACAGCAACAGGGACTTTGTGTGTGTGATTAAATTAAGGATCTTGAAGAGAGATTATCCTGGATTATCTAGATGGGTTCAGTATATTCACATAGACCCTTAGGGAGGCGGGAGGATCAAAGTCAATAGTAAATGGGTCAGGAGATGGGCCAGGAGTGGTGGCTCATGCCTGTAACCCCAGTACTTTGGGAGGTCAAGGCAGGAGGATCACTTGAAGCCAGGAGTTAGAGACCAGCCTGGGCAACATAGTGAGATCCCATCTCTACAAAGATAAAAATAAAAAATTTAGCCAGGTGTGGAGGCATGTACCTGTAGTCCCAGCTACTCTGGAGGCTAAGCAGGGAGGATTGCTTCAGTCCAGCAGTTGGAGGCTGCAGTGAGCTATAATTGTGCCACTGCACTCCAGCCTAGACAACAGAGACCTCGTCTCTTTAAAAAAAAAAGGTAGGAGATGTGCTCGTATCTGTAATCCCAATGCTTTGAGGGGCCAAGTAGGGAGGATCACTTAAGGTTAGGAGTTTGAGACCAGCCTGAACAACATAGCAAGACCCTGTTTCTACAAAAAAGAATTTTTTTAATTAACCAAGCATGATGGTGTGCACCTGTGGTGCTAGGTACTCAGGAGGCTGAGGCAGGAGGATCACTTGAGCCCAGGAGTTCAAGGCTGCAGTGAACAATGATCACACCACAGCACTCTAGCCTGGGTGACAGAGTGAGACCTTGTCTCTCCCCGAAAAAAAAAAATAGAGATACAAAGATGGAAGCAAGAGGTTCAAATGACACACTGAAGAAGCCAAGAGCCAGAAAATGCAGGGGCCTCTAGATCCTAAAAAAGGCAAGGAAATGGATTCTCCCACAAAACCTCTAGGCAGAAGGAAAATGCAGGAGAATGGAAAAGCCCACGGAGTGTTAAAGAGCCAGCCATTAGCTTTTCCAATCATGAAGTGCTTGGGACATTTGGCTTCTTGACAGGTTGTTTTTTTAAGTTAAAAATTCCTTAATATTTTATTCCTGGTACCACTACCACAATTTACAGGGCAATATACCTGATATAATGAAAAGAAAAAGACAAAGCTACAACAGATGAAAGACCTCAGGAATGTACATCTAATTGACACTACATTGCATTAATCAATAGCTGCACTTTGTGCAAACTGTGGCTATGATAGTCCTGAACAAGAAGGGTTTCCTGTTTAAGCTGCAGTAACTTTTCTGACTATGGATCATCGTTCCTTCTGTGGCAGATTTTTACAGTTCCTCTAATGCATTTGGTGTGACTGTCTCAAAGTAACCTGCAGCTTTCCTGACAACTCCTTGCTCTCTCTCCTGCTAAGAGCTATAGCCCTTTTCTGCTGTTTTTAGAACCTTCTGCTGCCATATCCACCACTTCCACCACCAGATCCATAACCACCACCATAGGGAATGCCCAAGCTTCTTCCACCAAAACTGCCCCCTTTTATGGGTCCATAATTTGATTGCTGTTGTCCACTGTAATTTCCAAAATCATTATAGTTCCCACCACCACCATAGTTACCACCGCCAAAATTTCCTCCTTCATTGTACCCATCATATCCTCCACCACCGCCACCATATCCACCACCTTGGTTTCCACATCCTGGTCCATCCTGACCATAGCCCCCTCTACTACTATAACCAGGACCACCGCCATAGTTGCCACCATCACCTCCAGATCCATTATATCTACCATCACCTCCTCCATAACTACCTCTGCTGCCACCACCTCCACCACCATAGCCTCCTCTTCCATCACAGTTTCCACCACGGCCAAAATTACCTCCACCACCTCCAAAGTTTCCTCCACAATAAAATTGCCAGATCCACCTCCACGACCTCCCTGTGATCCAGCAGACTGCATCTCTTGTTTAGAAAGGGCCTTTTGCACTTCACAATTATGCCCATTAATAGTGTGGTATTTCTGAACAACAATTTTATCAACTGTATCATGATCATCAAAAGTTGCAAAAGCAAATCCTCTCTTTTTTCCACTCTGCCCATCTTCCATAACTTCTGTGGTTAATCTTGCCATACTTTCCGAAGTAGTTCTCTCAAATTATATTCTTCTGTGTCTTCTTTAACACCACCAACAAAAATGTTCTTCACTGTTATACGGGCGCCAGGCTTTACAGAATCCTCTCTGGAAACAGCTCTCTCTGGTTTGACTACACGCCCATCAACCTTGTATGGTTGAGCACACATTGCTGCATCCACCTCTTCAACACAAGAACAAGTCACAGAACCAAAGCCCCTGGAATGTTTTGTTTGGGGGTCTCTCGTTACCACACAGTCCGTGAGTGTGCCCCATTTCTCAAAATGTTCTCTGAAACTATCATCTGTAGTTTCAAAGCTCAGACCACCAATAAACAGTTTTCTCAACTGCTCTGGTTCGTTTGGATCGTGGCCCTCCTCCCTCCAGCAGCGACGGCTAGAGCCAGGCTGGGGTCAACAGGTGGCGGTTTTACCTCCATTTGGAGACCGGACTTGCCTCTTCCAACTCAAGTTCAATATGGGACTGAGAGCTTCTTGACAGGTTTTGCAGAGTTGACTTGCAGATTTTTTTCTGGTTTGAGATTCTCCCTACTCCCTACTCCCTACTCCCTACTCCATTAACACTGAGTTTTAATGTTAAACTTAGCTTTGCTCCTCTGGAATCCTGTAAGTAGACAGAGGTAATAGCAAGTCAAAATAAATAGAATGTCTTACTAGAAGGCCTTGCTCTGTTTCTGATCTCTCCTCTGAAAGTCTTTTTGCAGCTTTGTTTTGGGAGAGCCATGAAGGTGTAGCTTTGGAATAGATTTGTAAGAGAATATTCTGGCAATGGTAAGTGCTACATGACTCCTGGTGAGTAAAGATCAATGGCCCAGCTTTTCTGACCACCTTTAAAATGTATATTTTGCCATATTTTTTATGAGTTATCATGAACCCCAAGTTAGGAGTCCTTAATACACTGGGTGCTGAGCCGTGGCCATACTTGTATTCTCTCAATTGGAGAAGAGAAATTATATCATGGAATTCCTAGGTTGGCCTGACCAGGCCCACTTGGACTTCCTGCTGTTGTGGTTTTCCTCTTGAGTTTCCGTAGTAGAGGTCTCCTCTGCCCCTGCTTCAGCTTCCTGCTCCCAGCAACTGCCTCCTGGCCTCAGCTTTCAAAGATGGTTCTTCAGGCCCAGAAGGATCAGCCTGAGACTGGAATTGGAAAATCCAGGCTCTAGTCCAGATTCTTCCACTTGCCAACAAATCTCTTCCCTTCTCTGGGCTTTGGTTTCCTCAGCCATAAAAAAGAAGACAGCACCTTCCCCCGGCCACCCAACTGACTAGGAAGTGAGGAGCGCCTCTGCCTGGCCACCAACCGTCTGGGAAATGAGGAGCGCAAAAAAAAAAAAGTCCGGGTATGGTGGCTCACACCTATAATCCCTGCACTTTGGGAAGCCAAGACAAGAGGATCACTTGAGGCCAGGAGTTTGAGACCAGCCTGGCCAACCTAGTGAGGCCCTGTCTCCACACATGCAAAAAAATTATCCAGGTGTGGTGGCACGCTCCTGTAGTTCCAGTTACTCAGAAGGCTGAGGAGAGAGGATTGCTTGAGCCCGGGAGTTTGAGACTACAGTGAGCTAAGAAGGTGCCACTGCGCTCCAGCCTGGGCAACAGAGACCCTGTCTCTTAAAAAATAAATAGGCTGGTTGTAGTGACTCACTCCTGCAATCCCAGCACTTTGGGAGGACAAGGCAGGCAGATCACTTGAGGTCAGGAGTTCGAGACCAGCCTGGGTGAAACCCCATCTCTACTAAAAGTACAAAAATTAGCTGGGTGGGGTGGCACATGCCTGTAATCCCAGCTACTCGAGAGACTGAGGCAGGAGAATTGCTTGAACCTGGGAGGCGGGGTTTGCAGTGAGCCGAGATTGCTCCACTGCACTGCGGCCTGGGCGATAGAGCGAGACTCAGTCTCTAAATAAATAAATAAATAAATAAATTTAATGTAAAGGCAGGGTGTGCTGGCTCATGCCTGTAATCTCAGCACTTCAGGAGGTCAAGGTGAGTGTATCACCTGAGGTCAGGAGTTTGAGACCAGCCTGGCCAACGTGGTGAAACCCCATCTCTACTAAAAATACAAAAAATTAGCCAGGCATGGTGGCAGGTGCCTGTAACCCCAGCTACTCGGGAGGCTGAGGCGGAGGTTGCGGTAAGCCGAGATTGCGCCACTGCACTCCAGTCTGGGCAATAAGAGCAAAGCTCTGTCTCAAAAAAAAAAAAAAAAAAAACTAAAAAAACTAAAAAAAAGACAATAACAAA
Organism: Theropithecus gelada; assembly: GCF_003255815.1. Taxonomy (NCBI): domain Eukaryota; kingdom Metazoa; phylum Chordata; class Mammalia; order Primates; family Cercopithecidae; genus Theropithecus; species Theropithecus gelada. The sequence continues at coordinate 81,905,563 of NC_037668.1, forward strand.
CTTGCTTGATAGAATTGTTATAGGAATTAAATGATACGATATGGTGAAAGTGCATTAAATTATAAAGTGTAATCCAGAAGTTATCTAATTATATTTATTCCTTAGTGGAATCTTTGAATATTCTCATAGCTCTTCATTTTACAAATGGAGAAGCTGAGGCTCAGAGATAAGTTTACTCATTGTGATAGTTCATCTTATGTGTCCAGTTGGCTAGGATACAGTGCCCAGTTGTTTTGTCAAACACCAGTCCAAAATGCTGCTGTGAAAGTATTTTTCAGATGAGCTTAACTTTTAAACCAGTGGACTTTGAGTAAAGCAGATTACCCTCCAAATATGGGAGTCATCCAGTCCGTTGAGTATCTTAAGAGAAAAGACAGGTCCCCTAAAGAAGAAGGAATTCTGCCTTCTGACTGCCTTTGAATTCAAGACTTCAGCAACAACTCCTGCTGGAATTGCCATCCGATTGACCTGGCCTGCAGATTTCAGACTTGCTAGGCCCCCCCAACTGCATGGGTCAATTCCTTAAAATAAATGTCTCTCTCCCTACCTTTCTCTATGTATATATTTAGATATAGATTATAGATAGGTTATAGATCTAGGTACATATACACAGATACTCTCTATTGATTCTGTTTCTCTGAATAATCCTTACTGATGTATTCATCCTGTCCCTCATGAAGCAAATAATTATTAGGCACCTACTGTGGGCTCTGTTAGGCAAAGCAAATAAGACAGGGTCTCTGCCCTCAGGCAGGGAATAGACAAGTGACTTCCCACATACAATGTAGCGTGGGACCAGTGCTGTGTGTGGGCTGTGCTTTGGGAACTGTGGATCCACAGTGGAGGAATATTAAAATGGGTAACAGAGCTGTGAGGCAGGACGTACTTCCCAAGATAGTGATGCCTGAGTGAGTTTTGAAGGATGAATATGGATTAGCAAAGCCAAGAAGAGAGGGGCCAGACACTTCAGGTCCAGGAGTATGGGAAGCAGGGACAGCATCTCTGCACATGAGACCCTCGGGAGTTCCAGGTGGCTGGAGCTGAGGGGTGTTGGAGAGAGCTGAGCAGTGAAGCAAGAGCAGTAGCAGGGGACCCCTTTTAGAGATGCCCTTTATCCTGGAAGTCACAGGGAGCCCTCAAGGACTCCAAGCAGGGGAGACAGGGAACTGTGTTTCAGAAGAGTGCCTCTGCTACCAGGTGGAAGCTGACCTGGAGGGGACCTGTGAGGAGCCAGTTGAGGTCTGATGTGAGGCAGAGGATGGAGGAGGGATGGCAATGACAGGTGACCATTCCCTCAGCATGTGGCCGAGCTCCTGTTACCAGTGAGGCCCTCTGCTCAGTGATGAAGCTCCATAATAAACAACACGGACTCTGCTTCTAGGGAGCTTGGTGATGGAACAAAGGGGCCTTGGCATTGACTATTGATCTGTTCATCTGAGGGTCAAGAGAGCTATGGGTCAGAGAGAGATTGGGAAGAAGCTAGGGTGAAACTAAAATCAGGGAGGAAAAATAGGCTTTGTGTTAAGAACCTGGAATTGTAGGCAAAATATTGCGCGTTTGGTTGGTTTTTTCCCCCACTCTGTAGAGAGGATCTACAGTCATTATCACATTCTCAAAGGGGAGAAAATATCCCCTCCAAGTTAGGAAACACTGAAATAGAATGCAGTGAGCAGATGGCGGAGGGTGGAGCCCCTGGGAATGGCAATATTGAAAGGGTGGCAGGCAGCGCACAGTGGCTCACGCCTGCAATCCCAGCACTTTGGGAGGCTGAGATGGAGGGATCATTTGAGCCAGGAGTTCGAGACCAGCTTGGGCGACGTGGTGAAACCTCATCTCTACAAAAAATACAAAAATTAGCTGGGTGTGATGGTGAGCGCCTGTAGTCCCAGCTACTTGGGAAGCTGAGGTGGGAGGATCACCTGAGCCCTGGAGGTCGAGACTGCAGTGAGCCGTGATCGCACCGCTACATTCCAGCTTGGGTGACAGAGTGACACCCTATCTTAAAAAAAAAATGAGGCAAAGGAAAAGGCAACTGAGAAGAAATGTGCAAAGAAAGAGGAAACAGGACAGTGTAGCCTTATGGAAACCTGGAGAGGGGAGCGTCCCAAGAAGCCAAGGACTGCTCAGCACCGCCTCCTGGTCCAGAGCAGGTAAAGGAGACCCGCAGACACCAGTCATTTGATTTGGAGTTGAAGAGGTGGGCACAGAAGAACCTCCCAGAGAAGAAAGCCGTTTTAATATCAGGAAGCCCGTAGCAAGACACACGTTCATATGCTACAAGGAGCAAGCCAGGAGAATGAGAGCGGTCTCTGGCCACCAAGCTCCAGGCTGCATCAGTCCTTGCCCTTTGGGAAAGCGGTGGCCCCCAAGGAGCAAATGGAAACCAAGCGATAAGTGAATGACGGCAGCCACATGCAGCTGTTCAGGGAGGTTTGCTCAGGTGCTTAAAAACCTGGATCCCAGGAGGAACAGCCAAATCCCAGTCCCAAGCCAAAGAGCTTGGGACTCTGCAACTTGAGAGGCCTCGGGGAGATGATCAACTGTTTTCAGAGGAAGGGCTTTCCTAGGGCAGAGGGAACAGGTATGTTTTCTGGATCCAGGACTAATTAAAGCAAGACAGAGTGGATTCAGTAGCAGAGGGAATTTTCTAAAATCCCAGCAGCCAAGAGGAGTAGCAAGGCCCTTGTGTTCAGAAGTGTGCAGAGGCTGGGTGATTATTTGGCAGGGCTGGTACACAGATGATCCAAACCTCAGGTCGGGGTTGGATTCCATGACCTTTAAGGTCCCTTCCAGACTTAGGAATATCTAACACTTATCAGATTTCTTTGTCATCTTGAAGGGTTTTGGAAAATGGTCAAAAAGACTATTGTGATGCATTTTATTTTTAAAAAATCATGCTACATAAGGCCTATGAGGTTAGGGGTAGAAAGGGATAGTGTGGCTTAAAAAAATAGCACATCTAGCAAGTATTATACCTCTTAAGAAGGAAATCATTGACTAGGGTTTGGATCAGTGGTTCCCAAAGGTCACTTGAGGGCAGATAACCTCCACCCCGCTATTTTAACTCTAAGAGCCCAGGTTGGACCCAAGTTGGACCCAGGAATCTATGTTTTAAATAAGCAACAGTGCTCCACCCCCATCAAAAATCTGATGTGGCAGATCCCAGGACTCCTCTTTTGAGAAACTGGGTGATGACGGACTGAGGATAGCAACAATTCTCCAAATAAAGTGCTCTATAAATGGCGATGTGCTTTGCAGTTGGGGAAAACAAGGCTCAGCAGTGTGGAACGTGTGCCGGGACAGGCTGGAGGCAAGTGTAAATCCCAGATTGACCTCAGGTCCAGGTATTTCCCCTTGGCATTGAGCAGGCTCAATGGAGAATTTTGCAGGCCTTGATCTCATTCACTTTCATCACTCCCACCTGGACAGAACAGGAGGCTCAAATCATTGCCTCAGTCTCCTGGTCTATAAAATGAAATAATGGTGGTTGGGCCTGTATTCTCCATGAACGAGGGAGAACAAATCTACAAAGTATGGACTCCCAGGACTGAGTGGGGCTGGAACACTCTGGAGAAAGCTGCTGTGGGCTGAATGTTTGTGTCCCCCTGAAATTCATGTTGAAACTCTAATCCCCAGGGTGATGGTATTTGGAGGTAGGGCCTTTGGGAGGTAATTAGGGTGAGGTTAGATGATGAGGGTGGAGCTTCCATGATGGAATTAATGCCCTTATAAAAAGAGGAAGAGGCTGGGCGCGGTGGCTCATGCCTGCAATCCCAGCACTTTGGGAGGCCGAGGCAGGTGAATCACCTGAAGTCAGGAGTTCGAGACCAGTCTGGCCAACATGGTGAAACCCCATCTCCACTAAAAATACAAAAATTAGCCAGGTGTGGTGGTGCATGCTTGTAATCCCAGCTACTTGGAGGCAGGAGAATAGCTTGAACCCGAGAGGTGGAGGTTTCAGTGAACTGAGATTGCACCACTGCACTCCAGCCTGGGTGATGAGCAAGATTCCATCTCTAAAAAACTAAATAAAAAGAAGAAGAGACACAGTGCTCTCTTGCTCTCTCCTCCTCTACCCATCTCCTCCTCGTCCTTGCCCCCTACTTCTCCCCCTCCCTCCCTAAATGCTTGCACCAAGGAAAGGCCATCGGAGGCCATAACCAGGAAGGTAGCCCTCACCAAGAACCTGACCATGTTGGCACCGATCTCAGAATTCCAGCCTCCAGAATTGTGAGAAATAATTATTTGTTATTTAAGCCACCAAGTGTATGGTATTCTGTTATGGCAGCCCGAACTAAGACAAACACATCACTATTTGCTCAAAGGCTTCAGAAAGCAGCCAAGAAGGAATAACGGGCGTCACATTTACCCTCCTGCCTGGAAAAAACTGGGCAGAATGTGTGAAGCAATAGTTTCAAAATGCTAGATAGCAGGCAACAAAGGACAGTGATCCCGGAGAAACAGGAAGCAAATGAGGTGAGCCCCGCGATGGCTCCAGCTGACTGCGGGGGAAGTTTCCAGGCTGCAGCACAGGGAAGGGGAGCAGAAGCGGAGCCCAACAGAATTCCTGAACGGAGGCAGCAGGAGCTCCCAGGACAGAATACTGGAGAGGAGGGGCGGCACAGAGACAGCTCCAGAGATAATGCAGAGAGAGAGAAATTCAGCAGAGTGCTGCTCAGCATGTGCGTGTGAGGAACCCACTCCAGGCCAGGGAACCACCCAGAAGGATGAGAGGAATCTAACTTTGAAGGTCACAAAAAACAGAACAGCTTCTGTTCCCACCAGTCAGACAGGAAAGCCTCATTATCCATGGGGTATTGGATAGGGCACTCAGGAGAGTCTTGCCTCAGTCATGGGGAATAATTAATCCTAGGTAATAATTAGCCTAGACAAACCATGCCTCTGCTCCCACCCAATAAATCTTAAAAGCAAGACCTTAAAGGATTAAACTGTTCCAAGAAACTTAACTGCAGTCCAAAAACAGAGCTCAAGAATATTTACAGGAAATCAAAAATACCTAGTACCTTACAAATGAAAAATCTTAATGTCTGGTCCAGTAAAAAAATTACTTGGCATAGTCTATATATAAACCCTCACTTTACAAACAATTGATTTTTGACAAGGGTGCCAAGATAATTGAAAGGGAAAAAAATAGTCTTTTCTGTATTTTTTCGTGTTTTAGAGATGGGATCTCGATCTGTCACTTAGGCTGGAGTACAGTGGTGCGATCAGAGCTCACTGCAGCCCGGAACTTCTGGGTTCAAGAGATCCTCCTACTTCAGTTTCCTGAGTAGCTGGGACCACAGGCTCATCTACCATGCCTGGCTATTTTTTTTTTTTTTTAAATTTTGTGTAGAGACAGGGTCTCACTATGTTGTCTAGGCTGGTCTCAAACTCCTGGCCTCAAGTGATCCTGGCCTCCCAAAGTATTGGGATTACAGGCATGAGCCACCATGCCTAGCCAAGAATAGTCTTTCCAACAAATAGTACTGGACAACAACTGGATATCCACATATAAAAGAATAAAGTTAGACTTTTTCTTCATACCATATCCAAAATGTAACTCAAAATGGATCATAGACTTAAATATCAGAGTTAAAACTATAAAACTCTTAGAAGAAAATATAGCCATAAATCTTCATGACCTTGGGTTAGACAAAGCCTTCTTAGATATGACAACAAAAACAATGGACAGTTGGCAGGGCTCAGTGGCTCACACCTGTAATCCCAGCACTTTGGGAGGCCAAGACGGGCAGATCACTTGGGGCCAGGAGTTTGAGACCAGCCGTGGCCAATATGGTGAAACCCCATCTCTACTAAAAATACAAAAAATTAGCTGGGCATGGTGTCGGGCTCCTGTAATCCCAGCTACTCGGGAGGCTGAGGCAGGAGAATCACTTGAACTCGGGAGGTGGAGGCTGCAGTGAGCTGAGATCACACCATTGCACTCCAACCTGGGTAACAAGAGCAAAACTCCGTCTCTCAAATAAATAAACAAACAAAACACAATGGACAAAAATAAAGATAAGTTGAATTTTATTTTTCTAATTTATCTTTTTTGTCAATTAGAAAAATAAATTTTAATTTATCTTTTTATTTTTGTCAATTTATCAAAACCAAAGTCTTTTATCCTTTGATGGACACCATCAGGAAAGTGAAAAGACAAGCCCACTGAATTAGAGAAAACATTATGTCACATGTCTAATAAAGGTCTAGTATCCAGAATGTATAAAGAACTCTTGGCCGGACACAGTGGCTCATGCCTGTAAACCCAGCACTTTGGGAGATCAAGGTGGGCGGATCACCTGAGGTCAGGAGTTCAAGACCAGCCATGCCAACATGGTGAAACCCCATCTCTACTAGAAATACAAAAATTAGCTGGGCGTGGTGGCGCATGCTTGCAATCCCAGCTACTCAGGAGGCTGAAGCAGGAGAATCACTTGAACCTAGGAGGAAGAGGTTGCAGTGAGCTGAGATTGCACCACGGCACTTCAGCCTGGGACAGAGTGAGACTCCTTCAGCCTGGGACAGAGCGAGACTCCGTCTCAGAAGAAAAAAAAAAAACAACTCTTAAAACTCAACAACAAAAAGACAACAGATATTTACCTGAGCAGACATTTCTCCAAACAAGATAAACAAATGGCCAATAAGCACATGAAAAGGTACTCAACATCATTAGCCATCAGGGAGATGCAAATTAAAATCACAGTAAGATGCCACTTCACACTCACAAGGATAGCTATCATCAAAAAAAAAAAACAGGTAACAGCCAGTGTTAGTGAGGATGTGGAAAAATTGGAACCTTCATACACTGCTGGTAATAATGTCAGACAATATAGTCACTGTGAGAGAGTCTGGCAGTTCCTCAGAAGGTTAAACATAGTTACCATATGATCCAGCAGTCTCACTCCTAGATAAATTAAAATATAGATCCATACAAAACAAGTACACAAATGTTCATGGCAACATTATTCATAATAGTCCAAAAGTAAAAACAACCCAAGTGTCTATCAACTGATGAATATGGGTAAACAAAATGTGGTCTATTCAATATAGTGGAATATTATTAGCAATAAAAAGGAACGAAGTACTGATACATGCTACAATATGGATGAACCTTGAAAACATTATGCAAGGACAAGAAGCCAGTGAGAAAAGACCACATATTGTAGGATTCCATTGATGTGAAATGTTCAGAATTGGCAAATCTACAGAGAAAAAGAGGTTGCCTAGGGATGGGGAGTAGGGGAGCTACTGCTAATGTGTACAGAGTTTCTTTTAGGAGTGGCTAAAATGTTTTAAAAGTGATTATGATGATGGTTGCACAACTCTGTGGACATGCTAAAGAACATTGCATTGTATTTTAATTTTAATTTAATTTAATTTAATTTTTGAGATGGAGTCTCGCTGTGTCCCAGGCTGGAGTGCAGTGGCATGATCTCTGCTCACTACAAGCTCTGCCTCCTGAGTTCAAGTGAGTCTCCTGCCTCAGCCTCTCGAGTAGCTGGGATTACAGGTGTGCACCACCGTGCCCAGCTGATTTTTGTATTGTTAGTAGAGACTGGGTTTCACCATGTTGGCCAGGCTGGTCTCAAACTCCTGACCTCAGGTGATCCACGTGCCTCAGCCTCCCAAAGTGCTGGGATTACAGGCATGAGCCACCGTGCCTGGCCGACATTGTATATTTTAAATGGGTAAATTGCATAATATGTAAATTATACCTCAATAAAACTGTTATATTAAAATAAAATTACTAGGCATTAAAAGAAGTAAGAAAATATAATCCATAATAAGGAGAAAACCCCATCTGTCTAAATCAACTCAGAACTGATACAGATATTAAACTCTGCAGAGAAAGAGACATTAAAAGTCATCGTTGTGTTTCATGTGTTGAAAGAGTTAAATAGAGACATGGAGGATTTTAAAAGGCCCAAGTCAAACTCCCAGAGATGGAAAAAACAGTCTAAGGTGAAAAATGCACTGGTGGAGTTAAGGGCACATTAAACATAGCAGAAGAAAAAAATTAGTGGATTTGCAGGCACAGCAAAAGAAACTATCCAAAACAAAATACAGAGAGGAAAAATAATTTTTAAAAGATGAGCAGAGCATCACTGAACTGTGGTACGCTTCAAGCAGCCTAACATGTATGTAACTGAAGATTCAGGAGAGGAGAGAGAAAGGGAGGGACAGAAAAAAGCATTTAAAGAAACAATAGGCCAGGTGCAGTGGCTCACGCCTGTAATCATAGCACTTTGGGAGGCTGAGGCAGGTGGATCACTTGAGGTCAGGAGTTTGAGACCAACCTGACCAATATGGTGAAACCCTGTCTCCACTAAAAATACAAAAATTAGCTGGATGTGGTGGCGGGCAACTGCAATCCCAGCTCCTCAGGAGGCTGAGGCACAAGAATCACTTAAACCCAGGAGGTGAAGGCTGCAGTGATCCAAGATCGCACTACTGCACTCCAGCTTGGGTGACGGAGTAAGATTCTGTCTCAAAAAAAAAAAAAAAGAAAAAAGAAAGAAAAGAAAAGAAAAAAGAAAGAGATACTAGTTTAAAAATTTTCAGGCTTGATCAAAACAAATCCAAGAAGCCCAATGAATCCTAAGTACAAGAAGCATGAAGAAAACCACACAAAAGCACACATCATAATCAAATCGCTCAAAAGCAACGATAACATCTAGAATCAGCCAGAGGGAAAAAGACACCTTACATACAGAGCAACAAAGATACAGATGACAGATTTCTCACTGGAAACATTGCGAACGGTGGGAAAACCTCTTTGAAGTACTGAAAGAATTTATCACCAGCAGGCCTGCCCTATAAGAAATGTTCAAGGAAGTCCTCCAGGCAGAAAGAAAAGGATACCACATGGAATATGGATCTATACATGAAATAATAAGGAGCACTGGAAATAACTACATTGCTAAGCACACTTCTATTTACTATTTCAATCTCCTTAAAAATCATTGGCTGTTTAAATGAGAGTAACAGTAATGTATTATAAAATGCATGACAATTGCACAGAGGTCGGCTCAGGAGAAATGGAAGTCTACTATAATTAAGTTCTTACACTATATGTGAAATGGTATTATTATCACATGAAGATAGACTGATAAATTCAAGATTTATACTATAAACTCTAAAGCAACCATGAAAATAAAACAGAGTTTTAGTTTCAAAGCCAACAAAGGGGATAAAATGGAATCATAAAATGTATTTATCCCAAAAGATGTCAGGAAAAAAAAAAAAAAGGAGAAAGAAAACAAACAACAGATGGCATTAAATAGAAAACAAATAGCAACATATTTAAACCATACCAATATTCACATTAAATGTAATGTAAATGGCCTAAACATTTCAATTTAAAAGAAGAGGAGATTGTGAGTTAAATTACAAAACAAGACCCAACTATATGTTGACTAAAAGAAACACACTTTAAATATAAAGACACAGAAAAGCTAAGAGTAAAAGGATAGAAAAATATACCATACTAACACTAATTTTAAAAAACCTAGGATGGCCAAACTATTATTAGACAAATAGATTCCAAAAAAAAGAATATTACAGTAGGCCGGGCGAGTGGCTCATGCCTTTAATTCCAGCACTTTGGGAGGCTGAGACAGGAGGACTGCTTGAGCCCAGGAGTTTGAGATCAGTTAAGGCAACACAGTGAGACTCCATCTCTACAAAATTAAAAAATTAGCCAGATGTAGTGGTGTGCACCTGTGGTCCCAGCTACTTGGGAGGCTAAGATGAGAGGATGGCTTGAGCCCTGGAGGTTGAGGGTACAGTGAGCTAAGATTGTGCCACTGCCCTCCAGCCTGGGTGAAGAGCAAGGCCTTGTTGTTTTGTTTTGTTTTTTAAAAAAGAATATTACAGTAGTCCCTCCTTATCCATGGTTTCACTTTCTGAGGTTTTAGTTGTCTGTGATCAAGCAGGCCCTAAAATATCACTTAAATACTCTGCCTCTTTGAGGCCATTAAGTAAAATAAGATTTAGTTGAACACTGGCACTTCAACATAAGCACAGTCAACCTGATAACCAAGACAGCTACTGAATGACTAATGGCAGTCTGGGCAGATGATGCCAGACTGTGGGAGATTTCATCATGCTACTCAGGATGGTGTGCAATTTAAATTTATGAACTGTTTATTTCTGAAGTTTTCCATTTACTTCACAATGCCTATGTTATTCCTCTCACTTAATCTCGTCGTGTCATTACTTTATTATCTCACCTTCACAAAAAGAAAGGTGAATACAGTACAACAAGATATTTTGAGAGAGAGAGAGAGAACACGTTCACTTAACTTTTAATAGTGTATTTGTGTAATTGTTCTATTTTACTGTCAGTTGTTAATCTCTTACTGTGCCTAATTTATAAAGTAAACTTTACCACAGGTATGAATGTATAGGAAAAAACAAAATGTATATAAGGTTTGGCACTATCTGTGGTTTCAGGCATCCATGGGGTGTCTTGGAACAGATCCCTTGAAGATACAGAGAGACTACAGTACCAGGAATAAAGAAGAGCAATTCAAAATGATAAATAGGTCAATTGAGCAGGAAGGCATAACAATCCTAAATGCTTAATAACAGAGATTCAACATACATTAAGCAAAAACTGATATATCTGCAAGGAAAAATAGACAAATCCACAATTATAGTTGGAGACTTCAATATCCCTCTCTTGATAATTGATAGAACAAGTGGGCAGAGGTTCAGCAAGGATATAGTAGACCTGAACAGCACTATCAACTCACCGACCTGATATATATGAAGGGCCTTCAAAACGTTCATGAAAAATGTGGATTATGAAAAACTACATGTGGATTTCAATTTTTTGTTTGAGACAGGGTCTCACTCTGTCACCCAGGCTGGGGTGCAGTGGTGGAATCATAGTTTACTGCATCCTCCATCTCCTGGGCCCAAGTGATTGTCCCACCTCAGCCTCCCAAGTAGCTGGGATTACAAGCATCAGCCTTTGTGCCCTGCCTCAATTTTTTTTTTTGCACCAAAATAAATTCATACTAACTTGTTATAACGTGTCTGAACGCGCTCTAGCTTGAGACACTGAGAAGGATAAGACTCCAGTTTGAAAAGAGCCCCATCAGAGCAACATGACTTCTGCTAGCACTGAAGCCAGAACAAATATCAAATTTATGGTGAAGCTTAGGTGGAAGAACGGTGAAATCCTTGATGCCTTATGAAATGTTGACAGAGATGATGCCCCAAAGACATCAGCAGTTTACAAATGGTTCACTTGTTTTAAGAAAGGATGAGATGATGTTGAAGCTGAAGCCCACAGCGGCAGACCATCCACATCAATTTGTAAGGAAAAAATTCATCTTGTTCATGCCATAATTGAAAAGGACTGATGACTAACAGTACAGACAACAGCCAAAACCATAGACATCTCAGTTGGCTCGGCTTATACAATTCTGACTGAAAAATTAAAGTTGAGCAAACGTTCTACTCAATGGGTGTGAAAACTGTTGTGCCCAGGTCCGCTGCAGACAAGAGCCAAGCTTTCAGTGAAAATTTTAAACAGGTGGGCTCCAGATCCTGAAGCATTTCTTTGAAGAACTGTAACAAGAAATGAAACATGGCCTTCTAGCAGTGTGATCCTGAAGACAAAGCACTATCACAGCAGCGGGCCAGGCAGAGCAGAAGTGGACCAGTCAGGAGCAAGGGTCAAGGCATCAGTTTTTCAGCAGGCATCTTGCTTATTGACTTTCTGGAGGGTCAAGGAACAATACAATCCGCTTATTATGCAGTATTTTGACAAAGTTAGCCAAAGCTTTTGCAGAGAAATGCCCGGGAAATTTTCACCAGAGTCCTTCACCACAATAACACTCCTGCTCATTCCTCTCATCAGTTGCGACAATTAGGGAATCATTAGGCCTCCACCTTACAGTCCTCATTTGGCTGCTTCTGACTTCTTTTTGATTCCTAATCTTAAGAAATCTTTAAAGGGCATTCATTTTTCTTCTGTTAATAATGTAAAATAGATTGCATTGACATGGTTAAATTCCCAGGACCCTCAGTTCTTTACGGATGGACTAAATGGCTGCTATCATTGCTCACAAAAATATCTTGAACTTGATGGAGCTTATGTTGAGAAATAAAGTTTACATTTATTTATTTATTTATTTATTTTTGAGACGGAGTCTTCCTCTGTCGCCCAGGCTGGAGTGCAATGGTATGATCTCGGCTCACTGCAAGCTACGCCTCCCGGGTTCACGCCATTCTCCTGCCTCAGCCTCCCGAGTAGCTGGGACTACGGGCGCCCATCACCACACCCGGCTAATGTTTTGTATTTTTAGTAGAGACGGGGTTTCACTGCGTTAGCCAGGATTATTTTGGTCTCATGACCTCGTGATCTGCTCGCCTCGGCCTCCCAAAGTGCTAGGATTACAGGCATGAGCCACTGCACCTGGCCTACATTTTTTTATTTTTATCTCCACTTTTTAAATTTTTAAATTTTTTAAATTTTTTTTCCACTTTTCCACTTTTTGAAGTGGAACTTTTTGAAGTCCACTCATAGAATCCCACAACAGCAGAATACACATTCTTCTCCAGTGCACACAGAGTAATACAGTATTTCTAGTAAGACCAATGACAATAAAAAAGAGAAGATATCAGTAAAATTGATCAACCTCTAGCAAACTGATCAGGGAAAAAAATGGAGACACAAATTACTGATATAAGAAATGAGAGAGGTTGGGATTACTACAGATTCTACAAATATAAAAGCATACTAAGAAAATATTACAAATAACTTTATGCCAGTAAATTCAACAACTTTGATGAAGTGGATAAATTCCTCCTTGAAAAATAATACCAAAGCTCACTCAAGAAGAAATAATCTAAATAGTTGCACATCTATTAAAGAAGTTGAATTTGTAGTTGAAAATCATCCCACAAAGAAAACTGCAAGTCAGATGGTTACACTGTTATAAGATCTTTGGGGTGTTGGCCAGGCGTGGTGGCTCACACCTGTAATCCCAGCACTTTGGGAGGCCGAGGTGGGCAGATCACCTGAGGTTGGGAGTTTGAGACCAGCCTGACCAACATGGAGAAACCCCATCTCTACTGAAAATACAAAATTATCTGGGCAGGGTGGTGCATGCCTATAATCCCAGCTACTCGGGAGGCTGAGGCAGGAGAATCACTTGAACCCAGGAGGCAGAGGTTGTGGTGAGCTGAGATCACGCCATTGCACTCCAGCCTAGGCGACAGGAATGAAACTCCATCTCAAAAAATAATAATAATAAAAAAAAGAATTCGGCCGGGCGCGGTGGCTCAAGCCTGTAATCCCAGCACTTTGGGAGGCCGAGACGGGTGGATCACGAGGTCAGGAGATCGAGACCATCCTGGCTAACACGGTGAAACCCCGTCTCTACTAAGAAATACAAAAAACTAGCCAGGCGAGGTGGCGGGCGCCTGTAGTCCCAGCTACTCGGGAGGCTGAGGCCGGAGAATGGCGTGAACACGGGAGGCGGAGCTTTCAGTGAGCTGAGATCCGGCCACTGCACTCTAGCCTGGGCTACAGAGCGAGACTCCATCTCAAAAAAAAAAAAAAAAAGAATTCAAGAGCAGTTTGCTGCAGGAGGTGCTCCCACACATTAGTTTTCAAGTGGAATAGCTATAAAGGAAGCAAGATGGATACTGAAGGTTTGTGTAACCTAAGAATGAAGATTGCCACTGGTGCCACATTGAAGAGAACAATTCCCGAGGAAGGAAAGAAGTTGGGAGAACCTCACAACAAGGCAGCACTCCTCTTCTGCCACCCCTCTCCAGGAAATGCAGGATTGTTGTTCTGAGAATGACTGTGCACAGCAATGCACTGTTAACAGTGTTTTGCATGTAGCAGGTGCTTAAAAAATGTTTGACGAATGAACAACAGCAACAAAAAATATCTTTGGGGTGTCAATTTTTCTGGCCATAAACCTCTGTGACTGGTGGCACCTTTGCCCGGGTTTTGCTCGGGCCTGCTGGGCTCATTTTGCCCACTCGATCTGGCAGGCTGCACTCGGCTCATGCTACCAGCCTAGGTCCCACACTGGTCAAGGGTGAGTCAGGCGTGGAACAGTGAGGGGTGTGTGAACGAGCCTGGGGTCTGGCCACTATGCAAAGTCAGACATGCCGGCTGCTGCAGTGAGGTGGGCAGCTCTCTGTGAGGCTGTGGCTGGACCTGGCACACCGCAAGCAGCTTCCGTGGCTGGCACCAGGGAACACAGTGGCAAATGGAAGCTTGGAGATGCTAGGAACTGCAGGGCCCTGAAGAGGGAGTCACAGCCCTGGCTGGGGGAGCTCCCAGGTCTGGCCTCCCTGAAGGGCCACAGCTCTTCTCTCCTCTTCACCCACAACGTGGTGAACAAGGGGGTCTGTTTCAGCCCTGTTTGTGTTATAGCTCTTTTAGTCCCACCATTTGATGGGTCCCAAATTCTTGTCCTACAACTGGAAAGAATGAGGTGCTCAGAAAAGTGGAGGGTGAGCAAGACGAAGAGGAGCTTTATTGAGTGATAGAACACCTCAGTCTCCTGCAGGGGGCAGCTCCTTTCCATAGCCAGGCTGTCCTGACGAGTATTCAGCTCCCAGCAGAGAGGAGACTGTGGAATGGAAAGCTCCTCTCTACAGGCAGGTTGTCCTGTCATCTCTGCAGCTCTCAGCAGAGAAGAGGCCCTGGAGTGGGTAGCTCCTCTCAGAAGCTGGTTGCCCTAATGTCTGCTTGAATCTCAGCAGAGAGGGGGCCCTGGAGTGGGTAGCTCCTCTCTGCAGCTGGTCATTCCAACATCTGCCCAGCACTGGCTGAGCCTGGGGCTTTTATAGGCCTCAGGGGGAGGAAGTACATGCTGATTGGTCCATGGGCAGCCATGGGTGGGCCTGGAAAAGGCACCACCAATTCCCACTCCTGTCTGCAGGACTGGCAGCTCACCAGGGACCCACCCTCTTCTGCCCAGGAGCCTGTCTGCCTCCCACTGCCATCCATGGCACCCAGGCTGTTCATGCCAAGGGGTACCTGAAGGCCAGTGCCGAGCTGCCCTCAGCCCCCACTTGGCTTCCCTCCCATGCTCATTGGTGCCCAAGGTCCCAAAGGGGGCCGAGGCAGCAGGGGTCTGGCATGTCAGCACTGCCCTAAGCATGTGCACACCTGGCCGGGCTATGAAAGCACCTAGGTTTGGGCCTAGGTTCGGCCCTGACTTTGCTCTGAGATCAGATCAGGCACCAAAAGCAGGGAGAAGCCAGGCAGTGGGAGCAGGCATTTCTGAGCCTGTGAGGACAGGGGCTCTTTCTCGGGCCCCCAAGAGTGCAGGGATGCCTGGCTCCACAGCCACAATTTGGGAGGGTGGGGCTCCTGCCCACAACATGGAGCCAGAGGCCTGAGTCTGCAGCCACAACTCAGCTTGTCGCAGGCTCCACAGAGGGTGCAGCCCTGGCTGCACCTCCCTGCTGCAGCTGACATGATGGCAGCAGCTGCTCCAGACAGGCCACCACTGCCACCACCACTAGTGAATTTTACCAAACATTCAAGGAAGAAATAATACCAATTCTACATGAAGTATTCTAGAAAACTGAAGAAGAGGGAGCACCTCCTAACTCATTATATGAGGTCAGCATTACTCTGATACCAAAACCTAACAAAGACATTACAAGAAAAGAAAAATGCAGATCAATATTCCTCATGAAATAGATGCAAAAATTCTTAACCAAATTTTAGCAAATTGAATCCCACAAGATATACTGAAAGAATAACACATTGTGAATAAGTGGGGTTTATTTCAGGAAAGTAAAATTATTTTAACATTCAAAAATCAATTTATAGGCCAGATATGGTGGCTCACGCCTATAATCCCAACATTTTGGGAGGCCAAGGTGGGCTGATCACTTGAGGCCAGGAGTTAGAGGCCACCCTGGCCAACACGGTGAGACCCTAGCTCCACTAAAAATACAAAAATTAGCCAGGCTTGGTGGCGGGTGCCTATAATCCCAGCTACTTGGGAGGCTGAGGCAGGAGAATCACTTGAACCTGGGAGGCAGAGGTTGCAGTGAGCCAAGATTGCACCACTGCACTCCAGCCCAGGTGACAGAGTGAGACTCCATCTCAAAAAAAAAAAAAAAAATTAATTTATGTAATTCTTCATATTAACAGACAAAATAAATATAGATCATCTCAATGACACAGAAGAAGAATTTGGCAAAATTTGACATCCACTCCTTCAGTAAAGGCCATCATCCTTCCTGATAATCTACCAAAAACCTACATCTGACATCATTTTTTTTTTTCTGAGACAGTTTCACTCTTGTCACCCAGGCTGGAGTACAGTGGTGCAATCTCGGCCCACTGCAACCTCTGTCTCCTGGGTTCAAGTGATTCTCCTGCCTCAGCCTCCCAAGTAGCTGGGATTACAGGTGCGCACCACCACGCCCAGCTAATTTTTTGTATTTTTAGTAGAGACAGGGTTTCGCCATGTTGGCCAGGCTGGTCTCAAATTCCTGACCTCAGGTGATCTGCCTGCCTCGGCCTCCCAAAGTGCTGGAATTACAGGTGTGAGCAACCGCTCCTGGCCTAGCTGACGTCATTCTTAATGGTGAAAGACTGAAAGGTTTCTCCTCAAGATCAAGAACAAGACAAGGATATCTCATCTTACCACTTCTATTCAACATTGTATGCGGCCAGCGCAACAAGAGAAGAAGGAAAAAAAAGGCATCCAGGGGGTGGTGGCAAGCGCCTGTAATCCCAGCTACTCAGGAGGCTGAGTCAGGAGAATTACTTGAACCTGGGAGGTGGAGGTTGCGGTGAGCTGAGATCGCATCACTGCACTCCAGCCTGGCTGACTGGAGTGAAACTCCATCTCAAAAAAAATAAAAAAGGAAAAAAAGAAATGAGAGGCAAGAGGCATCCAGATTGGAAAAAAGGAAATGGAACTGTTTTTATTCACAAACAACATGATTATCTATGTAGAAAATCTGATTAAATTAGGCCGGGCGCGGCGGCTCAAGCCTGTAATCCCAGCACTTTGGGAGGCCGAGACGGGCGGATCACGAGGTCAGGAGATCGAGACCATCCTGGCTAACCCGGTGAAACCCCGTCTCTACTAAAAAATACAAAAAAACTAGCCGGGCGAGGTGGCGGGTGCCTGTAGTTCCAGCTACTTGGGAGGCTGAGGCAGGAGAATGGCGTAAACCCGGGAGGTGGAGCTTGCAGTGAGCTGAGATCCGGCCACTGCACTCCAGTCTGGGAGACAGAGCGAGACTCCGTCTCAAAAAAAAAAGAAAAAAGAAAATCTGATTAAATCTATGAAAAAAATCAGAATAAGTGAGTTTAACAAAATTGTAGGTTGCATGATTGATATGCAAAAAAAGTATTTCTATAAACTAGCTATTACAAATTAGAAATTAAAAGTTTTTTAAAAAACAGTCCAGGCTTGGTGGCTCATACCTGTAATCTCAGCACTTTGGGAGGCCAAGGTAGGCAGATCACTTGGGGCCAGGAATTCAAGACCAGTCTGGACAACATGGTGAGACCTGGTCTCTACAAAAATAAAAATAAAAAAATTAGCCAGGTGTGGTGACATGTGCATGTAGTCCTAGCACTTGAGAAGCTGAGATAGCAGGATTGCTTGAGCCCAGGAGGTCGATGCTACAGTGAGCTGTTGTTTGCACCACTGCACTCCAGCCTGGGTGACAGAGCAAGACTCTGTCTTTAAAAAAAAAAAAAAAAAAAAAGCCCACAAATATTAAGACAGTATGGTATTGGCAACAAAATAGACAAATAGGCCAATGGAACAAATAGACCAATACACATATGGATTACTTATTTTTGACAAAGATGCAAAAGCAATTAAATAGAGAGAGGATTGTCTTTTCAACAAATAGTGCTGGAATAAGTGGATTTTATGTGCAAAGCAAAAAAAGGAATGTTGATCTATTACTTATACCATATACAAAAATTAACTCAAAATGGATTATAGACCCAATTATAAAACCTAAGTTTGGCTGGGCATGGTGGCTTATGCCTATAATCCCAGCACTTTGGGAGGCTGAGGCAGGAGAATCACTTGCGTCCAAGAGTTTGAGACCAGCCTGGGCAACATAGTGAGATTCTGTCTCTATGAAAAAAATTTTTAACTTAGACTACAGTTGTAGTGGCATGTGCCTGTAGTCCTAGCTACTCGGGAGGCTGAGGCAGGAGGATTGCTTGAGTTCATGGTTATAGTGAGCTATGATCAAGCCACTGCACTCCAGTCTGGGTGACAAACAAGACCTTGTCTCTGAAGAGAGCAACAACAATGAAAAACCTAAAATTATAAGCCTGCTAGAAGAACACAGAGGATAAAATCCTTGTGACCTTGAGTTACGCAATGATTCCTAAATATACCAAAAGAGTATGATCCATAAAAGAAAAATATTGATCAATTGGACTTCACCAAAATAAAAAACTCCTGCTGTTTAAAGGCACTATTAAAAGAATGAAAAGACAAGCCACAGACTAGGAGAAATCGTGTAAATCCTATATTTGATAAACAATATGTATTCAAGGCTGTGAGCAGTGACTTATGCTTGTAATCCCAGCACTTTGGGAGGCCGAGGCGGGCAGATCAACTGAGGTCAGGAGTTCGAGACCAACCTGACCAACATGGAGAAACCCTGTCTCTACTAAACATACAAAATTAGCCGAGTGTGGTGATACATGCCTATAATATCAGTTGCTTGGGAGGCTGAGGCAGGAGAATCACTTGAATCCGGGAGGCAGAGGTTGTGGTGAGCCAAGCATGCCATTGCACTCTAGCCTAGGCAACAAGAGCAAAACTCTATCTCAAAAAAAAAAAAAGTATAAGTATTCAAAATAGATAAAGGACTGGGTGTGGTGGCTGACACCTGTAATCCCAGCACTTTGCAAGGCCAAGGTGGGCGGATCACCTGAGGTCAGGAGTTTGAGGCCAGCCTGGCAAACATGGTAAAACACCATCTCTACTAAAAAAAATACAAAAATTAGCCAGGTGTGGTGGCACCTGCCTGTAATCCCAGCTACTTGGGAGGCTGTGGTAGGAGAATCACTCGAACCCAGGAGGCTGAGATTACAGTGAACTGAGATCACGCCATTGCACTCCAGCCTGGGCGACAGAGCGAGACTGTGTCTCAAAAAAAAACAAAAAATGAAACAACAACAACAAAAACCAAATAGATAAAGAACTCTCGAAACAGCATGGGACTGGTACCAAAACAGATATATAGACCAATGGAACAGAACAGAGGCCTCAGAAATAACACCACAGATCTACAACCATTTGATCTTTGACAAACCTGACAAAAACGAGAAATGGGGAAAGAATTCCCTATTTAATAAATGGTGCTGGGAAAACTGGCTAGCCATATGTAGAAAGCTGAAACTGGATCCCTTGCTTACACCTTATACAAAAATTAATTCAAGATGGATTAAAGACTTAAATGTTAGATCTAAAACCATAAAAAATCCTAGAAGAAAACCTAGGCAATACCATTCAGGACATAGGCATGGGCAAGAACTTCATGACTAAAACACCAAAAGCAATGGCAACAAAAGCCAAAATTGACAAATGGGATCTAATTAAACTAAAGAGCTTCTGCACAGCAAAAGAAACTACCATCAGAGTGAGCAGGCAACCTACAGAATGGGAGAAAATTTTTGCAATCTACCCATCTGACAAAGGGCTAATATCCAGAATCTACAAAAAACTTAAACAAATTTACAAGAAAAAAAAAAACATCAAAAAGTGGACAAAGGCTATGAACAGACACTTCTCAAAAGAAGACATTTATGCAGCTCACTGGCCATCAGAGAAATGCAAATCAAAACCACAATGAGATACCATCTCACACCAGTTAGAATGGCAATCATTAAAAAGTCAGGAAACAACAGATGCTGGAGAGGATGTGGAGAAATAGCAATGCTTTTACACTGTTGGTGGGAGTGTAAACTAGTTCAATCATTGTGGAAGACAGTGTGGCAATTCCTCAAGGATCCAGAACTAGAAATTTGACCCAGCCATCCCATTACTGGGTACATACCCAAAGGATTACAAATCATGCTACTATAAAGACACATGCATACATATGTTTATTGTGGCACTATTCACAATAGCAAATACTTGGAACCAACAGAAATATCCATCAATGAGAGACTGGATTAAGAAAATGTGGCACATATATACCATGGAATACTATGCAGCCATAAAAAAAGGATGAGTTCATGTCCTTTGCAGGGACATGGATGCAGCTGGAAACCATCATTCTGAGCAAACTATCACAAGGACAGAAAACCAAACACCACATGTTGTTACTCATAGGTGGGAATTGAACAATGAGATCATTTGGACACGGGGAGGAAAACGTCACACCCCAAGGCCTGTCATGGGTGGGCGGCAGGGGGAGGGATAGCATTAGGAGAAATACCTAATGTAAATGACAAGTTAATGGGTGCAGCAAACCAACATGGCACACGTATACCTATGTAACAAACCTGCACGTTGTGCACATGTACCCTAGAACTTAAAGTATTAAAAGAAAAAAAGAGCTCTCAAAATGCAATAATGAAAAAACAAGCCATCTAATAAGTAAAAGGGGCAAAAGATTTGAACAGACGCTTCACTGAAGAAAATATATAGATGGCAAATAAGCACATGGAAACACACCCAAATCATTAGTCATCAGGGAAATGCAAAGCAAAAACACAGTGAGATACAACCACACACCAGTTAGAATAGCTACAATAAAAAGGCTGGCTTCCCACCTACTCAAGAGGCTGAGACGGATCAGTACTTGAGCCCACGAGTTGGAAACCAGCCTGGGCAACGTAGCAAGATCCCATCTCTTAAAAAAAAAAAAAGGTCTGTGCATGATGACTCATGCCTATAATCCTAGCATTTTGTGGGGGTGAGTTGAGAGAATCACTTGAGCCCAGAAGTTCAAGAACAACCTGGGCAACATGGTGATATCCTATCTCTACAAAAATAAAAATAAAAAAATTAGCCAGGCGTGGTGGTGCACACCTGTGGTCCCAGCTACTCCGGAGGCTGAGGTAGGAGGATCACTTGAGCCCAGAAGGTTGAGGCTGCAGTGAGCGGTGTTCATGCCACTGCACTTATCCTAGGCAACAAAGTGAGAGTCCGTCCCAAAAACGAAATGAATTTTTTCTTTTTTTCTTTTCTTTTTTTTTTTTTTTTTTTTTTTTGAGACGGAGTCTCGCTCTGTAGCCCAGGCTGGAGTGCAGTGGCCGGATCTCAGCTCACTGCAAGCTCCGCCTCCCGGGTTCACGCCATTCTCCTGCCTCAGCCTCCCAGTAGCTGGGACTACAAGCGCCCGCCACTACGCCTGGCTAATTTTTTGTATTTTTAGTAGAGACGGGGTTTCACCATGTTAGCCAGGATGGTCTCGATCTCTTGACCTCGTGATCTGCCCACCTCGGCCTCCCAAAGTGCTGGGATTACGGGCGTGAGCCACCACGCCCGGCAATTTTTTCTTTTTTTAAACAAAGGCTGACTGTAGGTTCACAGAGACGGTTTGATGAGTGAATGAAAGAATGAGGCAATGAATGAACCAGAGCTCAGTCTCTTGATGCCCATTTTCAGTTCAAAACTCACAAGAGACTGATATGCACAACCAATTTTATTAATTTTCAATGTGGACATGTCTGGCTCCCTCGACAGAAGTCCTCCAAAATGTTGGTGAGGATGTAGAACAACTGGAACTCTCAGACTCTAATGGTGGGAATGTAAAATGATGCAACCACTGTGGAAAACAGATAATTTTTAAAAGTTAAAAACACACCTACTTGATCCAGCGATTCCACTCCTAGGTGTTTCCTCAAGACAAATGAAAGTGTATATCTATAGAAAGACTTGTACACAGGCCGGGCATGGTGGCTCATGCCTGTAATCCCAACACTTTGGGAGGCTGAGGCAGGAGGATCTCTTGAAGCCAGGAGTCAGAGATTATAGCGAGCTATGATCGTACCACTGCACTCCGGCCTGGGTGACAGAGTGAGACCCTATCTCTAAATACATATATATAAAGAAAAGGGCCAGGCGTGGTGGCTCTCGCCTATAATCCCAACACTTTGGGAGGCTGAGGTGGGCAAATCACCTGAGGTTGGGAGTTCAAGACCAGCCTGACCAACATGGAGAAACCCTGTCTCTAGTAAAAATACAAAATTAGCCAGGTGTGGTGGTACATGCCTATAATCCCAGCTACTCGGGAGGCTGAAGCAGGAGAATTGCTTGAACTTGGGAGGCAGAGGTTGCAGTGAGCCGAGATTGTGTCACTACACTCCAGCCTGGGCAACAAGAGCGAAACTCCATCTCAAAAAACAAAAAACAAAAAAAACAAACAAAAAAAAAAAAAAAAAGAGAAAGAAAAAGAAAAGAAAAGAAAAGAAGGTCGAGTGTGGTGGCTCATACCTATAATCCTAGTACTTTGAGAGGCTGAGGCGGGCGGATCACCTGAGGTCAGAACTTCAAGACCAGCCTGGTCAGCATGGTGAAACCCCACCTCTACTAAAAATACAAAAATTAGCTGGGCACAGTGGCAGGTGCCTGTAATCCCAGCTGCTTGGGAGGCTGAGACAGGAGAATTGCTTGACTCCAGGAGGCAAAAGTTGCAGTGAGCTGAGATTGCACCACTGCACTCCAGCCTGGGCAACAAGAGTGAAACTCAGTCTCAAAAAAAAAAAAAGAAAGAAAAGAAAATATTAAAAAATGTTTAAAGAGTTGTACATAAATGTTCATAGCAGTCTTATTTGTAATAGCCAAAACTGGGAATAACCCAAAATTCATCAATAAGTGAGTCAATAGGTGAAGCATAAGTGAAGAACGCATCTCTTCAGCCTGGAATCCATAAACACATAGTGGTTTATACAATGGACTTTTATTCGACACTAAAAAGAATACTGGACATGCTACAACATGGATGAGTTTCAATAGTTATTTTCAGTGAAAGGTGCCAGACAAAACCTGATATATGCTGTATGATCCCATTTATATGACATTATAGAAAGGTGCAAATGAGTCTATATTGACAGAAAGTAAATCAGTGGTTGCCTGAGTATGGGGTTGAGGATCAAGGATAGGTAAGAGGGAGGGGTTACAAAGGGACATGAGGAAACTTTTAAGGGTGATGAGTTTGTTCTTTTGTATTAACTGTGACAGTTCATGGGCGTGTATATATGTCAACACTTTCAAAAATGTTGTTTCATAAATGTTTATTTTTTTGAGACAGGGTCTTGCTCCATCACCCAGGCTGGAGTATAATGGTGCGGTCACAGCTCACTACAGCCTTGACTTCGAGGGCTCACACAATCCTCCCATCTCAGCCTCCCTGGTAGCTGGGACTACAGGCACGCGCCACCACACCTGACTAATATTTTGTATTTTTCATAGAGATGGGGTTTTGCCATGTTGCCCAGTCTTGTCTTGAACTCCTGAGCTCAAATGATCCTCCTGCTTCGACCTCCTAAAGTGCTGGGGTTATAGGCGTGAGCCACCATGCTCAGCGAAAATGTACACTTTAAATAGGTGTAGCATGCCAGGCGCAGTGGCTCACACCTGTAATCCCAGCACTGAGAGGCTTCTGATCACCTGAGGTCAGGAGTTCGAGACAAGCCTGGGTAACACAGTGAGACCTTGTCTCTAATTCAAAAATAAGACTGGGCGCAGTGGCTCATGCCTGTAATCCCAGTACTTTGGGAGGCCAAGATGGGTGGATCCCTTGAGGTCAGGAGTTCCAGACTAGCCTGGCCAATATAGTGAAACCTGTCTCTACTAAAAATACAAAAATTAGTTGGGCATGGTGGCGGGTGCCTGTAATCCCAGCTACTATGGAGGCTGAGGCAGGAGAATCGCTTGAACCTGGGAAGTAGAGGTTGTAGTAAGCCAAAATCGAGCCATTGCACTCTAGTCTGGGTGACAGAGTGAGACTCCATCCTAAAAAAAAAAATTAAAAAATAAATATGCATAACTTACTGTATTTCAACTATGCCTCAATAAAGCTGTTTTTAAAAACCTCATTGAACTAGATACTTAAGATCTGTGCATTTTATTGTATATAATTATATATGTATATATACAATATACAGATGTACAAATATATATGCATACTATATATATGTATGTATACATACACACATACTTTTATATATATATTCTTTCAAGGACTCAGAGAAATCACTTCTACTTTGACCTCGAGTGGCGCTCAGAATCCCAGTGATAGCCACCTGGCAGTGCATCTTTGGGCTGGTCCCTTTCTTCTCTGGGAAGTAGTGTCCTCTTTTGTCAAAAGCCTGGCTGTGCTCTGAGGTCCTCGCCAGCTCTGACGTCTGTGGTTCTGTGAACCTAAGGATGAAAAAGAGTCCCCTGCAAACAGTGACGGCAGATAGTTAAACCAGACCAGATTTCCAGTCCAAACTCTGGGGCCCAGCCTGAGCCAGTTCAAATTCCATTAATCTATCCCTGCATGTTTGCACAGCAAAAAATCCATTGTTCTTAAAGTACTGATCTTGGAGCTGGAGCCAGGGAGGCTGGGAGATGGCAAATATTGACGCTGGCTACCTGGGTTCTCACTCCAGGTTGCTCTGCTGACGTGAGCCAAAGGAGGGGCCTGCCTGGCTGCCATGGGTCCTGTGTCTTTCTGGAACCACCTTATTGAGTGCTGTTTGAGCGGTTGCTGAGGCACCTGCACCTTTCTGAAAGGAAGACCCAATTAACAGGAAAAAAATAAACACTGGTTCTTCTGCCCAAGCCAGCCACCTCCTGTTTACAGGCTGTGGCCCTTTGGCCAGAACCCCAGCTCTGCCCTCTAGGGAGAGCTGGCTGAAAACGAGTGAGACATGACCAGGGGTATGGCGGCCTATCAAAGTATGGATCCTGGGCCTGCATCTTAAAAACTGTGATCTTAGGCAAGCAGTTGCATCTCTCCATGCCTCTGGGGAGTGTGAATAACCAAACCAGGTACGTAGAGTGGTTGTGAGGATTACAGAAAATGAGATGCCAGAGATACAACATACAGAGCTTCTCAGTGGCGCCTGGCATGGACTGAGCACTCCCTAAACCTTGACTATCAATATTCATTAAAGTCCCTGGCACGGCGCCTGGCACCCTTTTCTTCTGCATGAAGCTTTACTGCTTCCAAGTGACATTTGCATTCCGGAGCTCACTTTTCCTCGCAGTAAGCATTTGAGAGGGTTTGGCGCTGTGTCCTTATTCCTGACGTTCAGAGGACAGCTTTCTTTGCAGCCCCTCCTCAGAAGGAGAAATCAAATATATGTGTTCCTCCTGCTGAAAACCTCTGCTGGCAGCCTGCAGCCTTCATAGTCAAGCTCCCTCTCTGCTGCCAGGGTCCAAGACTCTCCTGACATCCAGGCACTCCCTCAGCTGTCACGTGCCCTCCCCACATTGCACCCAACTTGCCTTCCTGCCTGGTGGCTGAACATCTCTTCAACCTCGACTGCCCTTTCCACGCCCCCTGCCTGGCTCATTCCTAATCACCCCTTCGAGGTCCTGCTTAGGTGTCACCTCTGCTAGGAAGCTTTCCCAGACCTCCTGAGACAGCACAAAACTGAACTACCATGGTGTATTAGTCTGTTCTCACACTGCTAATAAAGACATACCGAGATTGGGTAATTTACACAGAAAAAGAGGCTTAATGGACTCACAGTTCCACATGGCTGCAGAAGGCTCACAATCATGGTGGAAGGCAAAGGAGGAGCAAAGGCATGTCTTACAGGGCACCAGGCAAAAGGGCTTGTGCAGGGGAACTGCCCTTGATAAAACCATCAGCTCTCATTGGACATATTCACTACCATGAGAACAGTATGTGGGAAACCACGTCCATGATTCAATTATCCCCACCTGGCCCTGCCCTTGACACGTGGAGATTATTACAATTCAAGGTGAGATTTGGGTGGGGACACAGCCAAACCACATCACATGGCAAGGGCCCGGACTTCAGAGTTGGCAATCCTGGCTCTGTCGCCTACCAGTCACACACCCTCAATAAGCTGCCTTGCCTCTCTAAGTGAGAGGTTTTAGGTCCTCTAAAAATAATACCTACCTCATAGTGTTGTTGTGTGGATAAAAGGTAAAGCCCTTACTTACCATAGTGCCGGTTCATTGTAAGTGCTTATCAGACACTAGCTGTGTGCACCTAGGTACCTGGCTTTTAGTCCTTGCCCAGCTATTGACATGCTGAGTGGACGCGGACAAGTCTGTCTTAGACTTGGTTTCCCTATTCTGTTAATGAAGCATCTTAAGCCTCAGAGGCCTGTGGATGGTTTGATGGGGAGTAAATTAATATGCTGCCCACAGTGGTGGGGCCTCTGGTTGTTTTTTCAGAGAAGCTCCAGGCTGCCCACTAAAGAAGCCCAACTGCCATACCAACAGACTCTGCGGGGAGCTGGACGCTTTCCAGCCGCCTGAACCGCCACGGCTGACTTGGTATGAGCAAACATAGGCTCAGGCTCTGATCTTGCCTGGCTTCCTGTGGCCAGTGCTCAGGACATGTTGTCATTTGGGTGCTGAGATGAACCTCTGGACCTTTCTTGTTCTTCAAGGACAGATTCAACCCCTCTTTCCCTTGAGACTGGCATCCTGTTAGAGAAGGCATGGCCCAAGGCAGGAGGCCAGGAATACACTCCTTCTGAGGCATCCTGGACTCGTCATCTTTCTCATTCCCCTACCTTACTGTCCCCCGTCCCCCACCCATAGGAGGGCTGAAGACCCATGAGTTCTACCAGTAAATAGCCCTTGACCACCCCTTTTCTCTGCCCACTTGGTCCCAGCCCTTGGCACCCCTTTTATTGGGCTGCTGTAGTGAAAGGTCATGCTAGGTGAGATACCGTGGCTCATGCCTATAATTCTAGAGCTTTGGGAAGCCAAGGCAGGAGCATCTCTTGAGGCCAAGAGTTCAAGATCAGCCTGGGCAACACAGTGAGACCCTCACCTCTTAAAAAAAAAAAAAAAAAGGCTCAGCGTGGTGGGGCACACCTGTAATCCCAACTCCTTGGGAAGCTGAGGGAGGAGGATCATTTGATCCCAGGAGTTTGAGGTTGCAGTGAGCTATGATCATGCCAGTGCACTCAGCCTGGGTGACAGAATAAGACTCTGTCTCTAGAAATATATATACGTAGATACAGATTGTGGTAGATCCAGTTTCCAGGCTAAATTGCCCTTGATGATAGCCCACTGCCATGCTAAGCTCTCCATAATCCATCCCCTGCTCATCCCTCTTACCTCTTCTCCTCGCTCCTCACCCACCGTGTACTGTGGCCTCTCTGGCCTGTTGGACATTTGCTGGCTGAGCTGTACAGTTCACTTCCATAACTTTGTTCACATGCCCCCTCATCCTGGAATGTCCATTTTGTCCCCTCCTACCTCTGGAAATTCTTCTAGCCTCCATAGCTGGCCCAAAGTCCTCCTCCTCTGGGAAGGAAGGCTCCTCTGGTTCAGGGTCAGAATTAAGGATGCCCGAGGGCTCTCTCAGCTCCTGCTTGCACTGCAGTTGGAGAGAAAATCAGCGGAACGTGCTAGAGCTGAGAGCTAACAGTCCTTTGGGCAAGATTCCTGAGGAACACTGTTCCAGGAGCTCCTCAGTTGGTCCGGGTCAGAAATGTGATTGTCCTTGCTCTGGGAGACCCTCCTCGGAGCCCTCGGCCCAGCATTTCCTGCAGTCGCAGCCCTCCCTCCATGGTGTGAGGTGCTTCCTCCAGGTGACCCTGAGCTCCTCGTGTACTAGGATCCAGGTCTCTTCTCTGGGGGCTTAGCATCTGGCTCACAGTTTGGTCCAAAGCAGGTTTGCAGAGGCTGATGAGCGAACGATTATATGAGGCAATAAATAAATCAGAGCTCACCAGTCCCTTCAATGCCCATTTTCAGTTTTCTTTTTTTCTTTAAAAAAATTTTTTTTTTTACTTACTAAAAAATTTTTTTTACTCTAAGTACCGGGATACACATGCAGGTTTCTTACATAGGTATACACATGCCACGGTGGTTTGCTGCATCCTGTCATCTAGGTTTTAAGCCCCCATTTGTCCTGATGCTCTCCCTCCCCATACCCCCCACCACCGACAGGCCCCAGTGTGTGATGTTCCCCTCCCTGTGTCCATGTGTTCTCACTGTTCAGCTCGCACTGATGAGTGAGAACGTGCAGTGTTTGGTTTTCTGTTCCTGTGCTAGTTTGCTGAGGATGATGGCTTCTAGCTTCGTCCACGTCTCTGCAAAGGACATGATCTCATTCCTTCTTATGGCTGCCATTTTCAGTTTTCACAACTCAGAAAACTGATATGTAAAACCAATTTTATTAATTTTCAGTGGGGACATGTCTGTCTCCCTCAACAAGAGCCCTCCCATCAGGCAGATCCCAAGTCTCTCTTTCAGAATATGGGTTGCACACTTTCTGACCCTCAATCTCATGTTTTCTTTTTATTAAAAAGAAATTTTTCGAGACAGGGTCTTTGTTGCCCAGGCTGGACTGCAGTGGCATGATCATGCCTCATTGCAGCCTCAACCTCCCAGGCACAAACGATCCTCCCACCTTAGCCTTCTGAGTAGCTAGGACTACAAGCATGCACCACCATGCCCAGCTATTGTTTTTCCCTATTTTTTGTAGAGACAGGTTCTCCCTATGTTGCCCAGGCTGGTCTCAAACTCCTGGGCTCACGTGGGACACTTCCACCTCAGTGTCCCAAAGTGCTGGGATTGTAGGTGTGAGCCACTGCACCTGACAAGCTCACTTTTAAAATACCCCACAGAGACTCTGCCCTGGCCAAGGTATAATTACACTGGTAGCTGGAAAGACTTCTGGGCTCGGGTACCATAGACTGTATTTGGGTACCAGTTCCAGCACTGACTTTGCTGTATGATTCTGGACAAGTCATTGCCCTCTCTGGGCCTCAGTTTTCTCATCCATCTAATGGAAATGATCATCCTTGCCTGCCTGGGCGGTGTGAAGCTGGAAAGATAAGCAGAGAAGCAGCTCATTCAGGCTCCAGGACCAAAATATAGTCCCTACTTCCAGAAAACTGGGCTGTTTAGGCGGGCAGCTGGGCATAGAGTGGAGGGCGGGGAGTGGTGGTGTGGAGAGCAGGGTGGACAGACAGAAGACTGGTGAGGAGCCCTTCAAGCTGCTCTTTCACCAGATCTTCTATTCTACAGCTCGGAGTTTCCTGTGGTGGCTTCCCACCGGTAGGATGCCAGATATCCTGTTTCACGTGCTGTGTCACGTGGTTAAACCAGTAGAGCCTGCGGGGTTAACTGAACTGGGGGAGATGCTAAGGTCGCATCCAAGCCCAGTATCTCTGCCTTAGGTACCAAAGGGGTAGGAAGTGGCATATGTTTCACATATGTGCCATCCATGAAGGCTAAACTCGGCTTGTCATTTAGGCCCCAGACATATCATCACTCCAAGGGGTGATGAGATTAGGATCCACAAGTCTGTCTTGGAGCAGTTAGCAGATTTCCTATGAGACACCCCAGAGACAGGCATGAAATCATGGAAGTAGATTCCTTTTCTCTTTGTTGATGTTTTTGTTTTGTTTTATTTTTTTGAGACAAGGTCTTACTCTGTCACTCAGGCTGGATGGAGTGCAGTGGTATGGTCACAGCTCACTGCAGCCTTGACCTCCTGGGTTCACACAGTCCTCCCACCTCAGCCTCCCTAGTAGCTGGGACTATAGGTGTGCGCCACCATGCCTGGCTAATTTTTGTATTTTTGGTAGAGACAGGGTTTCATCACCTCATCTGTGTTAGAAGCCACCTAACATGGTAATGAGCTCCTGGTCATTGGAGGCATTCAAGCAGAGACTGAACAACTTGAAAGCAGGAGAGAAAATTCCTCTTCAGAAATGGTTGTAGATCCCATTTCAAAGGCTCCTTCCTTGCCCTTGTGAGCTAGGATTCAATTTTCATGTGCAGGGTTATCAGTGCCATTCTAGCCAGCTTTCCATGCTGGCCTGAGTAGCCCACTCAGGGTCCGGGACAGGCATACTCATCGGACCAGTCGGAGCAGTGCTGTATGTGGTCGCGGCAGAGACGCCTCGGAATACAGTCGCAGTACTTGAAGAAGGTTGAAGGACAATGCCACCACCCAGGGCCACAGGGTGGGCACACAGTCACTGGGGAGACAAGAGCCAGCAGGAGAGCAGTTGCTGTGTCCTGGAATGCTCTGTGCACCAGGGCACTCCCTAGTTCTGAAACCTGCTGTAGCTCCCCACGGCCCCAACCTATCTAACATGGGTTGAGTGTGTTCCTAGTTTTTCTGCAGCAGAGAGAATCTAGACTCTACAGCTCACAGGCTATGTGACCTTGCTCACCCTGTCTGAACCTGTTTCCTAGTGTGCTCAAGCTTGTTATTAAGCAAAGGATGTCAGGCAAAGTCCCAGGCACATGGTAAAGGCTGCAATATGAATGGGTGCCCTTCCTTACCCTAAGTCCAGCCACATTTACCTGCCATGACTCCCCGAGAGTGCTCCTAGCCTTCTCTCCTCTGCTCAGGCCTCTGGCATTCCTCCCCACACACTCAGCCTCTGCCTACTGAAACCTGTCTATTCTTGGTCTTCCTGAATGCTACCTCTTCTGAGAAGTCTCCCTTGATTCCTCCAGGTCCCCAGCATCTCCTTTTGGCATCAGCATGATGTAAGTCCTGGGGGTAGGACACAGGCTTGATTCCTGATGTCCCCCATCTGAATCTGATACCAGGTGTGTTCTGAGCACCCCACCAGTGCTCAGAAAATGTTTGTTGATTGACCACTGGGGAAGAGATTGAGAGGAAACTCTAGGGCAGCTATAGGACTTGGGACTTGGATCAGGAGGCCTGGGTTCATACCTGAGCTCCCTTCCTGTCATGCACTGTACTAATTTTCTCTTCTCAAAGCCTCAGTTTACTTACAAACAAATTGGGGCCGGTGATTCCTGCCCTGCTTTCCTCACAGGGTTATTGGGAAGTGCAGAGATGAGGGAACCCCAGGTTCAAATCCCAGCAGGGTCATGTATGTGCTCCTTGCATGACCACCTTCTGGGACCCAGTTTTCTCATCTGCGCCCTTGAAGGCGACTTCCCCACTGCAGAAGAATGAGCCTCCAGAAAAAGTCACTTGGAGTGGTGGTGAGTACCCCACCACCGGATGTATTCAAGCAGGGGTAGAACACTCCTTCCTAGGATGCAGAGAAGGCATGCAAAGGGGAGCCCTAGAGATTCCCTGGTCACCCTTTGCCCTCTGGCTGCTGCCCAGCCACCGGCTCCAGCCCAGCCTGTGCCCAGACCCCTACCTGGGCTCAGTTCATCCGAGCAGTCCCCACAGTTGTTAGTGCCATCACATTTTTGGTCTGAGTAGATCCAGGAGGCTGGGTCTCCACAGTGGGCCACGAGGAAGCAGGGGAGGCTCTGGGGGCACATCTCCTGGGACAGAGGAGGCAGGAAGAAGTTCACATCTGGTCACAGCTGTCTGAGGGTTATCTGGAGAAGGATTGGCCACCCTGGCAGTTGCCAAACTCAGGATCAGTGACCATCCAGCCCATAAGGGTGCAAGCAGAAGGTTTCCTGGGGAGGCGGCAGAGTCAGAGGGAGAGGAGAGCTCCGTCGCTGGACAGAGGCCCAGAGAGCTGCCCCTCCCTTCCTCAGTTCCTCCCCAGTCGTGGTGTGTTCCTGCCCCACACCACTGCTGATCCTATGCCCCTCCACAAAGAGC
Organism: Theropithecus gelada; assembly: GCF_003255815.1. Lineage (NCBI taxonomy): Eukaryota > Metazoa > Chordata > Mammalia > Primates > Cercopithecidae > Theropithecus > Theropithecus gelada. Next base: position 81,937,279 of record NC_037668.1, read on the forward strand.
CTCCTTAATACCTATCCAAAACCATTCCACTTTCAAGTTCAGGTTCAAGTTCCATCACCTCCAGGAAGCCTCCTCCAACTGGAACAGCACAGGAATAAATGTGCAAGTCTTACAGTTGGGCCCCGGAGCTCAGGGGATGTAGGGTTCACACACCTTGTAAGGCAGAGTCAGAGGGCCTTTCTTGAAAGTGTGTTCTGTGGCCGGGCGCGGTGGCTCACGCCTGTAATCCCTGCACTTTGGGAGGCCGAGACGGGCGGATCACGAGGTCAGGAGATCGAGACCATCCTGGCTAACACGGTGAAACCCCGTCTCTACTAAAATACAAAAAATTAGCCGGGCGCGGTGGCGGGCGCCTGTAGTCCCAGCTACTCGGGAGGCTGAGGCAGGAGAATGGCGCGAACCCGGGAGGCGGAGCTTGCAGTGAGCCGAGATGGTGCCACTGCACTCCAGCCTGGGCGACAGAGTGAAGACTCCGCCTCAAAAAAAAAAAAAAAAAAAAGAAAGTGTGTTCTGTTAGGCAGCAGTGTGATAGGGCTACCAAAAATTCACACAAACTCAGGCCACACCACTAGAGGTAGAAAACCTCGGGCAGGGAGGGAGCAAGCTTCTGTTCCTTAGACTGCCCAGACCCAGCCAGAAGTGCCGAGGATGTTTCTGAGGCCTGTCCAGGGAGGGGGACATGGGCAGTTGGTATTTATTCTGTGGAGCATTGATGGAATGGGGAGGGCCAGGAACTCGGTCACAAGGGGGCTGACTGTGACCTAGAGAAGGGGATGCGGCCTAGATAAGAGAACCCTCATGGGGGGCAAGGGAGTAATCTTCAAATCCATGCAGCGCCACCATGATGGGAGGGATTAAAGCATGGTCTATTGGGGCAGGGTTGACAGAAAGACAGAGTTGGAACCAATCAGGGAAGAACCACTCTGGGAGGCAGCTCTAAGTTTGGGACAAGGAAAACCTTCCCATGGAAAAACCTTCCAACCCTTGCATCTCAGGGGGTGCAAACGGAGGCCGGGTGGCCTCGGTTGGGCTTGCTAAAGAGGGGCCTGGGGATGAGCTGGGGCAAGGACTAGATGTTTTTGAAATTGCTTCTCGTCTTGAGGGTCTTTGATGCAATGACTCACCCTCCATGAGCTCCCCTACCCCACCCACTGCACCTCTCCAGGCTGTCTCTCTCCTGTGGGGTCAGGCTTCTCTCTCCTGAGAACATTCTGGTGTCTGAGGTCCGGGGTCAGGTCTTCCCATTCATTCATTGCTCATTCATTCAGCAAGCCATTCTGAATACCCCTCTGTGCTAGGCGCTGGGGCCCCCATATCAAGCGGACTGGGCCTGCCTCAGAGGAGTTCACAGTCTGATGGGGGCAGCAGATGTGCCAATCGAGTGACAACCAGTGTGACGAGGGCTGCGACACAGGGAACCACAGGGACTGTGGAAGCCCAAGGAGACAATTTAACCTCGTGTGGGAGTCAGGGAAAGCTTCCTGGAGGAGGTAACACTTGAACTCTGCCTTGAGGGATGAATACGGGTTCTCTGGGAGTGGAGATGCACAGGGTGAAGGCATTCCTTAGTGGGGGCATGTATGTCCCTGACTGGGACCAGGTCGGGGCAGGCGTTCCTGGCTCAAGGCACTGGAGCATCAAAACCATGGGGACGTGAAGGTGCCTGGTGTCTTCAGGGATGATTGAGCTTCAGTATGGCTGCAGAGAGAATTAGGCTGTGGGGGGACCCCTGGGAGGGGCAGCACCGAGCGGGTACTCACGGCACAAGCTCTCATCCTCATCCTCGCCGTGGGTACAGGTGCGAACGCCATCACAGACCCCACTGGCTGGAATGCAGCTCCTCTGGTCATGGCACAAGAAGCCTGTCCTATTTTTCAGTGTTATACAAGCTTGGACTCCTGAATGGGTAGGGGAAGGCCCTGGAGGGTCAGGGGTGGTGCTCACAAGGACAAACTTTCCTCACCTGAACTCCACCTAGAGCTGGCCTGAGGGGCTAGAGCAGTGGGGAGGATGAACCCAGCGCCATCAATGGGGTTCAAGCCCCAGCTCTACCCACTGCCGGCTGCCTGATCTTGGGCAGATGACCTGACCACCTTGAGTCTCAGGTTGTCTGCAACATGGGGATCATAGCACACACCCCGTGGGACTGTTGTGGGGATTAAATAAAAGCATCTCGGCCGGGTGCAGTGGCTCAAGCCTGTAATCCCAGCACTTTGGGAGGCCGAGACGGGTGGATCACGAGGTCAGGAGATCGAGACCATCCTGGCTAACACGGTGAAACCCCGTCTCTACTAAAAAATACAAAAAAAGAAAAAAAAACTAGCCGGGCGAGGTGGCGGGCACCTGTAGTCCCAGCTATTCGGGAGGCTGAGGCAGGAGAATGGCGTAAACCCGGGAGGCGGAGCTTGCAGTGAGCTGAGATCCGGCCACTGCACTCCAGCTCGGGCGACAGAGCGAGACTCCGTCTCAAAAAAAAAAAAAAAAAAAAAAAAAAAGCATCTCTGTGAAGAAACATAGAACAGAAAATGTGCAGGACAAGTAATGGTTCTCTCCTGTATTGAAAACTTATTTACAGTGTCACGGGAAGCTTCTGAGGACAGTGTTCAATTCAGTGAAGTGGTTGTAATGGTGAAGCTCCTGGTATGAGGTTAGAGTGTCAGAAGCAATATACTTGGGCTGGCTGGAGGGCCATATGTCATAATTCCTTCTATCTGGGCACAACTGCAAAGCACTTTCATATCTTTATTCTATAGTTCCCCAAACACCCCTGAGACACGTCATCATTGGCCCCCCATATGGGAGGAGAAAAGGAATACCCACTCCTAGGGCTGCCGCAAAGAATTAAAAGACAGAAACCTGCGGACAAGGTAGGGGGAACCCCTTGGCCCCACGTGTGTATACGTGTGCATAATTGGGGATGGGAGCCGGTTTGTGCATTTGTGTTTGTGCATGCGTGAACCACCTCTCAGTCCCTGGGCAGCCTCAGCTAGTGTGGGTGGGGGGACGGGGGAGCAACTCTCAGAGACACTGATGTTGACACAGACACACACACAGATGCACATACACATGAACACATGCTTACACACAGACAGCTGCACCTACATGCACACTCACAGATACACAGACAACAGATGTGCACACATGCACTGACACACACATGCTCTCACACAGACATGAACATGCATACACAGACAGCTGCATATACTCATAGACACACAAAACACACAGGTGCGTGCACAGACTCATGACTGCAGCTGCTCATGTATTCGCATCCACCTCAGGGCCTGTGTTCCTGCACAGGCAGTGGGAGAGCTGCGAATCTCAGCCCCTGGCCCTGCCTCAGCCCTCTACACCCACCCTGCCCGGCTGCAGAGCCATCCTGCAGAAACATCCACCTGGTGACACTTGCCCCCAACTTAATCTCCTGTCTGTGGCTCCTGGACTATGACCTCCCTTCTCGGTGCAGCCTGTGAGGCCCTTGGCCCCACTTGTCACTCTAGCCCTTCCTGCACACTGGCCTCTTGCAGTCTCTTCTTCTCTTCCTGCTTCCTCCCACCCCTCAGGGCTCCACACATGCTGTTCCCTGTTCCTGGGATGCTTTTCCTGGCATCCCCCCACTACTAATACCCATTGTGCCTACCCTGACTCCTCAACGGGGCTAGACTCTCAGGGATCCCAGGGACCCTGCTGTAATATGTATTCATGTCGAGACTGCTCTCAGAACAATTATTAGCTCCATGAGGGCAGGCACTGTCTTGGGGTTGTTCACCCCTGAAGCTGGGGCTGCAGGCATGTATGGGATGTGACCCTGTCCCCCATGGTGGAGATGGACACACAGATGGATAGCACTACCCCAGGGTGCCCAGGCCAGGGGAAGAGGAAGTATAGGGACTGTGGGGCTGAGAAGAGGCTTGTAACCCAGCCTGGGGGTCTAGGAAGACATCCTGGAGGAGGTGACTTCAGAGCTGGATCCTCTCAGTAACCATGTCACAGATGTGCAAATGGAGGCTCAGAGACTGGTACAGTCAGTGTGTGTGCAGGTGTCTGTGCGTGCACCTTAAGGAATTTGTCCAAAGTCATCTGGTAGAGAAGCCAGGCAGGTCGGGGCTCCCTCATCTCTCTGTGCCCCCCCATGCCCTTCCCACCGGGTCTGACCCACGCTTTCTTGGCTGCCCTGACCGGGGGTGCGTGATGGGAGTCCAAGGATGGTGACCAAGGTGATGAGGGCGGCCAGAGTTGCCAGGAGGAACAGCAGAGAGGCAGAGAGGCAGGCCCTGCGACGCGAGCAGCAGAGGGGGCCGCAGCCTGCTGTGTGGGGGGAAACAAGCCCGGGGGTGGTGGTGATGGGGGCCAGCACTGGGAACAGGGAGCTCCCTTCCCGCCATGCCCGCTGCAAGCAGCCCGTCCCCAACCGGGGTGAGCAGAGCAGGGATGGCTTCCCTGGAGGAGCAGCTCCCAAGCCCTCCGTGATGCTCTTTGTTCTGCCTGTGGGCTCACTCCACTAGATGCCACCCTGGCCGGGGCCCACAGATGACTGAATGGCAGAGGCGGACAGCCTCCTCTCCCACCCGCCATCAGGTGACCTCCTCAGGACACTGGGAGAGATGGACGCCTGTGTGTCCAGCCCCCACCTTGGGGCGGAAGCTCCATTAGGCCCTTCATAACCATGGTCTTTATTTTTCAAAACAAACTTTTATTTTATCAATGAGGAAACTAGGGCTCAAGAAGAAAAGATTCAGGTCACCCCGGGTAGAGCTGGCGTGTGAATCTACACCTGTTTGATGCCAAAACCCATGCCCTTTTCACTGTCCCAATTCACTGTCCATTCTGGAGTCTGCCGGGACGCAGGTTGGAATCCCAGCTCTACCACATCCTCCCTGGGCCACACTGAGTAAGCCACTTCACTTCCCTGTGCCTCAGATTCCTCATGTGGAAAATGGGGACCACAGTAGCTACCTCCGAGTTTGTTGAGAGGATTAGAATTTGTTGAGTTAATGTGTTAGAACAGTGCTCAGCACATAGTAAGTGGTGAGTATGAGCTATTATTATTGCTTTTTAAAAAATTATTATTTTTTATATTTTAGGGATAGGGTCTGGCTCTGTTGCCCACGCTGCAGTGCAGTGGTGTGATCGTAGTTCACTGCGCCCTGTAAGTCCTAGGCTCAAGCAGTCCTCCTGCCTCAGCGTCCCAAAGTGCTGGGACAACAGGCGCGTACCACCGTGTCTGGTCTGTTATTGCTTGTTGAGGACTTACCATGTGCTATGCCTTATTCTAAGTGCTATGGAGATAGCAGTGACAGGGGACCTCCCTACTCTTGTAGAACTGCACTTTAATTCTCCTTTAATTCTCTCCTGCTTACAAAATAATAAAAGAAGGCTTTACTGAGGACCTCCTGGGTGCCCTGCCGTGCAGCTTGCCCTGGTCCTTGTCCTCTGCAGCTTGTTATTGCACTTGGAAGGCAAGGCATGGACATGTCTGAAGGAGCATGGGAGCTACTGACCTGCCCAGGCCACAGGTACCTCAGAGAAAGGGGCAGGAGCAGGTGTGATTCATCCCTGTGACCCCAGAACCCAGCCCAGAGCCAGGCATGTAGTGGGGGCTTTTGTTTTTTTGCGTTTTTTTGAGACGGAGTCTCACTCTATTGCCCAGGCTGAAGTGCAGTTGCATGATCTCGACTCACTGCAACCGCTGCCTCCCGGGTTCAAGCGATTCTCCTGCCTCAGCCTCCCAAGTAACTGGGATGACAGGTGCCCACCACCATGCCTAGCTAATTTTTGTATTTTTAGTAGAGACGGGGTTTCACCATGTTGTCCAGGCTGGTCTTGAACTCCTGACCTCAGGTGATCCGCCCGCCTTGGCCTCCCAAAGTGCTGGGATTATAGGTGTGAACCACCGCGCCGGGCCTGGGGCTTTGTGAACACTGTGAATACGCTGACCCAGGGGCCCGGGAGACAAGAGAAGGCCCCCAGTATGGGTCAGTCCAGGTTATTTCCAATCCATTCACATTTCCAATGCAGTGTCCTCAGAAGCAGAGTGGGATTTCCACAGGCAGAAGAGGAGGGTGCAAAGAGAGGGCATTCCAGGCAGAGGGCGTGGCAGGAATAAAGGCCTGGTGGTTGCAGGTGGCCGGGGGCGGTGGGACTCCAGGATGGATGTGCATTGGGAGGGGAGACAATAGCAGGAGAGGCAGCATAAATCTAAAACCTGTCATCCCTACAGCCCTAGCTGGTGGCTCTTTGGCCATCAGCAACCTGGGTAAACTCAGGTAACCAGGGAGGCAGCGTGACTCCGGGCAGGGAGAGGTGTCCTGATCAGCCAAGCAGCTCCTCAAATATTTGTACAGCACAGACCATGCGCAAGGTGGGGCAACGGGAGAACCCGCGGAACCAAGGCCCCTGCCCAGGTGAAGCTGTTGCACTTCAAAGCCAGAAAGCCCTTAGGTGCCAGTCCCCTTCCTGGACCGATGAGGAGAAGGAGGCGATTCTTTCCACAACCGCGCCCATCATGAGTCAGGACTTGGAAATAAACAGACACCAGCTTGGAGCAACAGAAGCCCTGGGGCTTTGTAACCAGAGACACCTCAGTTCACATTTGAACCCTGCCTTCCAACCTCCCGGCTGTGTGACCTTGGCCTGGTTACCCAACTTCTTTTCGTTTCAGCTGCCTCATCTGTTATTGCCCCATAACAGGGTCCCTGTCTCAGAGCTGTGCTGAGGATTAAAGGGATCGTGCAGCACCAGGCACATAACTGGGGTGAGATTCTTCACAGCTGGTATTTTAATCTGCCTCTCTCAGTGTGTTTCCTCATTGATCAAATGTGGGCCAAGCCAAGGCATATACAAAGCTCAGTACGTGTGTGTTTCTTCCTTCTTCTGATTTCAGAAGGGTAAAGAGAACTGTCCTGGTCACACTGTGGGCCAGTGGCACATAGTAGGGCTAAATAAAATGTGTCACTTTATCCCTCAAAGGTAAAGAGAATTGCCCAGGTCACCCACTGAGCCAGGAATTTGGTGCTGGTTCTTTTCCCTGTGTTAGAGGAGAGCACTGTATGCAGTTTGATGCCTGTGAGGTAGGCAGCACACAGTAGGTGCTTAATACATGCATGTGCGTGGAGAGAATGAATAACCCTATTAAGCAAGTGACTGACAGCATGGCTGGCCAGGAAGCTGGGAGCAGACATTCACCTGGAGGCAGAGGTCTGAGGGAAAGCGGGAGCCTCGAAGCCTCCTCATGCCTCTATAGCCAACTGCCAGCTTCAGGGGAGCCCCACAGGGCACTGGTCCCGGGCCCTCCGGTTCTTTACCTTCCCCTCCAGGGTGGGCTTTGGGTCCAGCAGCAGCGTAGTCATTCTCTCCCTGCCCAAGAGAACAGAGTGAGGGGTGGGCTTAGGTGAGGTGAGCTCCAGCCTCAGGCAGGCAGACAACAGGGTTTTCAGAGGGGTCACTGAGATAGTCTTAGGTGGAACCACGGGTCCCTCACACCCCAGCATGCTTACGCCCCAGATGCTTCATGCCCGCTTCCTATCTCCACACCTTTGCCTGCACTGTGCCCTCTGCCTGGAATGCCTTTTTCTCTGGTGTCCCCCTGACAAACATTCATCCTTCAAACCGGCTTGGGCAGCAACTCCTGGGTGAAGCTTTCCCTGATACCCTCCTCCCCAGTAAAGCTGGCCGCTCTCCCCTCCCATCCACCCGGCTCCTCTGTTTCCATACCAGCACTTGCCACCTGGACTGTATAGCTGTGTCACTGGTAGGGTCCCCTACACCCTGGGAGTGAGCCCCGGGGCAGGCCGGGGGCTGATTTTCCTCCATGTCTCCCATGTATGCCCACTCTGTACTGCCCACTCTTCATCCCAAGCTTTGCTCTCCCTAGACCAGGAGCCTGGTCAGGGCAACTCTTTCCTGGGGACAGCTCTCACCTGGGGACAGCTCTCACCTGGGGACAGCTCTTACCTGGGCACAGCTCTCACCTGGGGACAGCTCTCACCTGGGGAAGACCTTGTTCATGTCTTCAGCTTCCAGCTCCCTGGCCAGGGCTGTGTGCAGAGAGCTCAGCACGGGTTCCCTGCCTTGTCCCCAGGGCCAATCTGGAGGAGGGACAGGCGGGAGGCCTTGCCCAGGCCACACCCTCCCTGTGGGCAGTCCCCTGCCAGCTGCCTTCCAAGCAGAGGCAAGGAAAGGAGGGCCCCGCTCCGGCCAGGCTCTTCCCTCATCTGCCATCTGACAGCAATATTGCGAGGCTGGAATCTTCATCCCCGTTCCACAGATGAAGAGTCAGAGGTTCAGAGAGAGAGAAACTGCCCCAAGTCTCACAGCACATGGGAGGAGTGAAACCCAGAAACTTTTCAGGAAGTGCATTGTCCTCCACATCAGTGATGGAACCGGAGGAGCTCAGGTTCCAGGGGTATGAAGATGCAGGCAGAAACTCCCAGAATTAATGTTTCTGTGGCTAGAAAGTAGGGGTCATTTTCTCATTGATGTTCTTCTGTTCAACTACATAGGTAACCTAGATTGAAAGAATATGCATTTTCCACTAAAATTATAAAGCAAATGTAATTTTAAATTATTTCACTTAGAAACGTGGCAATGTGAATTTTTACTGTCCCTGAGGTGGTGCCCGAGGTAGGGAAGAGGTGGGAGGTTGGTTGCTTGCCTGAACAACCCCTTCTATGCCCCCAGGGAGTGGGTTTTCCTAGCAGCCTGTCCCACTGCTGAGCAAACCAAGGCCCTGGAATCTTGAGGGACAGGTCCAAGGACCCGGTCCAAGAGAGGGGAGGTGTCTACCTCCAGAAATGAGCTCAGGAGTTCTTGCACCTGCCTCTGAGGCCCATAGATTTTCCAACCTGCAATCAGCCTTTTCTTTTGCATTGGAAAATAAAATGATGAATCCACGTGGGGCCAAGTGGGAGGCGCAGACACAGGGGCAGCCCTTGGGAGGCAGGAAGTAACACTCTGAAGAGCTGAGCCCTCGGCCAGGAGAACGGGACTCTCATTAGGGCCCTACCACTGGCTCTGACGGGCTGCTCACTCCCCTTCCCTGTGCCTCAGTTCCTTCATCCAGAAAATAAGGATGTAAACTAGATGAAGGGGGTGTTTTAGTTTAAGGTTACCCAGAATCAGACTGTAAGACAAGATGTGAGGGCAAGTAGATTTAATTGGGAGTGATCCCAGGAAACGCTGGTCGTGGGATGAGGGAAATGAGACAGGGAAGAGAAGGATCCAATAACAGGCGTGTTATGAAGCAGGTTCCCGCTGTGGGCAAGTGGAATTTAGCCCTGCTGGGGCACTCGGGGAAGCCAGGGGAGAAGATGCACCTCAGAGTTATCCCACTCAAGGTCGGGGGAACTGGGGTATTAATCTGCCAGCTTCTGCCAGTCCTGGTTGAGAACGGCCAGAGGAGGCCAGGCATGATGGCTCATCCCAGCACTTTGGGAGGCAGAGGCGGGTGGATCACCTGAGGTCAGGAGTTCAAGACGAGCCCGGTCAACATGGTAAAACCCTGTCTCTACTAAAAATATAAAAAATTAGCTGGGCATGGTGGTGGACACCTGTCATCCCAGCTACTCGGGAGGCTGAGGGAGGAGAATCGCTTGAACCCGGGAGGCGGAGGTTGCAGTGAGCCAAGATTGCGCCATTGCACTCCAGCCTGGGCAACAAGAGCGAAACTTCGTCTCAAAAACAAAAAAAGAGACTAGCCAAAGGGTGTTCATTCCTTGCACCTCTGGGCTGCCTTAGGAAAGGAGATGCCAGTGTTGGCAACTTGGCAACTGCATGCTAGGCTAATATGTCCTGAAATGGAAAGGGTTGATAGCATGGGCAGGGCACCCATGGTCCCTGCTAAAGACTCTAACTAGATTTTATATGGCATGCCAACTGCAACTGATGGGAAAAGGCTCTCTGCAACATGGGTTCAGGACTGTGATTGACCAGTGATGCCTGCCGTGGGTGTAAGAGTGGAGAGGGGTATCAGACATCATGACCATTTGCCATTCCTGAACCTATTAATGCCCTTCAGCCTCTGGCCTTCCTTGACTCTGTGATTCTTAAGTGTTCCTCTAAAAAAAGACTCCTCGGGCTTTGAAATGCACTTTTGTCTGCTGAGTCCGGATACAGCCACATACAATTGTGCTGAAAGCACTGTGCTCTCCAGGGCTCAGGGTGTCACCAAGAACCCTTGGGGGAAAGGCAGCAAGGGGCCTGGTGACATGAAGGAGAGGCCCTGGTGCCTCAATTCTTGAACTTCCTGGAATCATATCCCCTCCAATTCACAGTCTCACTCTCAAGGGAGAGGGCGTGTGTAAGGCGGTGGTGTAGTGCCTGGAGCACAGTAGCTGCTCAGTAAATAATATCTGCCTCCGTTCCATCCGTGCCCTCCCCTTGATCTTCACAACAACTCTGTAAGATAGGTAATATTATTACACCCACTTGACAGATGTGGAAACTGGGTTCAGAGAGGTTAAGTAACTTGCCAAAGCCACACAGTGAGTAAACAGCAGAACAGAGATTTTAACCCAGGTCAGTTTTGACTCCAAGCCTGTGGACCTGTGGAGTTGATTCGCACTCCCTCCCTTGTGGATGAGAATTTCTGATGATCACATGTCCGTCAACACTTAGTACCATCAGACTTTCTGGCGTCCACCAGCCTGACAACTGTGAAATACTATCAGTGCTGTCAGGATTTGCAGTCCTCTTTTGCTTCACCTCAGACGTGTCTCATTCTAAAGCAGGGAGAGGCTGGGCGCTGTGGCTCGCACCTGTAATCCCAGCACTTTGGGAGGCCAAAGTGCGCAGATCACTTGAGATCAGGAGTTTGAGACCAGCCTGGCCAACATGGTGAAACCCCATCTCTACTAAAAATACAAAAATTAGCTGGGCATGGTGGCGCATGCCTGTAATCCCAGCTACTTGGGAGGCTGAAATGGGAGAATCGCTTGAACGAACGGAAGGCAGAGGTTGCAGTGAGCCGAGATCGTACCACTGCACTCCAGCCTGGGTGACAGAGCGAGACTCTGTCTCAAAATAAATAAATAAATAAATAAATAAATAAATAAATAAATAAAGCAGGGAGAATGGTGAGGGACGGATGCAGAGTTCTAGCAGCAGCTTAAGGTGGTGCCCATACGAGGGTTAGAGGAGGAAATTGAAAAGAGTGGAAACAGGGCTGCCAAAGTCCCTCAGGGAAACTCAGAACTTTGATCAGCAGAGTCAAAGGGACCTGAGGCTCAGAAAGCACAATGGCCTCATTTTACAGAAGGGGGACCTAAAGTATGGAAAGAAGAGGGGACTTGCGCAAGGCCATACCATGGTCAGTGCCCTAGCACAGCGAGCACTCCTTCCACAGCAGCAGATGGCCTCAGGAACATTGGCATGTGCAGCCTCAATTTTTTTTTTTTTTTTTTTTTTGAGATGGAGTCTCACTCTGTCGCCCAGGCTGGAGTGCAGTGGCACGATCTTGGCTCACTGCAAACTCTGCCTCCCAGGTTCATGCCATTTTCCTGCCTCAGCTTCCGAGTAGCTGGGACTACAGGCGCCCACCACCACGCCTGGCTAATTTTTTGTATTTTTAGTAAAGACAGGGTTTCACTGTGTTAGGATGGTCTCGATCTCCTGACCTCATGATTTGCCCATCTCGGCCTCCCAAAGTTCTGGGATTACAGGTGTGAGCCACCATGCCCTGCCCAGCCTCAATTATTTTTAGCTTCACTGTCTGTCTTGCCTAGGGTAGAGGCCGCAGGCTGCCAACCTCGTGTGTCCCAGCAGTTGCTCCTGAAGGGCACGGTTCAGATGCTGGGCCCACGTTGTCCCCTCCTTCAGCTCTCTTTCTGGTTAGTTAGAACTGATGGCAGGGGCTTTCACTGCCTGTTCTTGTCCTGGTGGGAGGCAGTTGTTGGGATAGTTATATCATGAAGATTAATGGCTTGGGCTGTAGTGAACGACCTCCAGTTCCACCCTGCTGGGCCCTTGGCCTTGACTGGGACCCCTGGGCTAGGGCTGGGTAAACTTCTAGCAAGAGCATACGTTTTGGAGCTGATAGTCCAAATGGTTTCACCACTAGCTGAGCGATCTTGGCTGGCTCACGTAACCTCTCTGAGCTTCAACTTTCCCATCTCCCACTCTAGACTTCTTTCCCCTTATTCCTGAAGAAAGAGGAGGACAGGAGATCCTACCCCACTGGGTGGACCTCTCTGTCCTCCCTCCTCACCCAACACCATGCCAAGCCCACTCTCTTCACCTGCTCCAAAATCCTTCTCCCTGCCAGGCCCCCAGAAAAATGTTTCAAAACCTTAAGAAAAATATGGAAAGGTGGCTGGGCACGGTGGCTCACGCCTGTAATCCCAGCACTTTGGAAGGCCAAGGCAGGTGGATCACAAGGTCAGGAGATCGAGACCATCCTAGCTAACACGGTGAAACCCTGTCTGTACTAAAAAAATACAAAAAATTAGGCAAGCATGGTGGTGGGCGCCTGTAGTCCCAGCTACTTGGGAGGCTGAGGCAGGAGAATGGCGTAAACCTGGGAGGCAGAGCTTCCAGTGAGCCGAGATTGCACCACTGCACTCCAGCCTGGATGACAGAGGGAGACTCTGTCTCAAAAAAAAAAAAAAAGAAAAAGAAAAAGAAAAAGAAAAAAAACATATATATATGGAAAGGTAGGAAGAACAATGTAAATAATGTAACAAATAATCATGAATCCAATGAGTTAACGAATGTTAACATGTAGTCAGTTTTGCTCCAGATTTTTTTCAGCACAATTCAGGGCCTCTGTTGTTTTCCCCAGTTGTATTTCTTCTCCTCCCTCTCCAGAGTTGATCAGTTTCCTGAGTATGGCATGTATTCTTCGGTAACTGGTTTGTATATTTTTAACATCTGGGTATATATGCATGAAAAATATGTAGTGCTGCCTTTATGGCTTTTTAAAAACATTGACATAAATATCATCTTAGTGTACATATCTCTATTGCTCTTTACACACACACACACGCACACAGACACATCTAGTTAGTGTGCATATCTCTCCTGCTCTTTACACACAAACACACACACATACACACACACACACACACACACCCCTAGAATCATAGTGTAGCAAACTGCTCTGCAAAGGGAGTGACCTTGCATTCTCATCAGCAGTATGTGAGAGCTCCTATCTCACCAGCTCTTGAAATTGCCAGACTTCCTGACACCTGCCAGTCTGGTAGGTGTGGAATGGGATGTGGTTTAACCTTCGCTTCTCTAGTTAGTCCTACTGCTACCACCAATTGCTAACATTTATGGAGTTCTTTACTTTTGTCACATACTGTACTACATGCTTTATGTATATTTGCTGATTTTGTCCTCCACAGGAGATGGAGACTATTATTATTTCCATTTTACACATGAGAAAACTGAGGCACAGAGACGTGAAGTTACTTGCCCACGGTTTGCAGCCACAAAGTGGCAGAGCCAGAATTCAGACCTGGCTGGCTGAATTCACTCTTATCCTTACCTACGAATTCACTCTTATCCTCGCCACTCGAAAGTGTGGCCAGTGGATCAGCAGCACCCACATCACCTGGGAGCTGGTTAGAGATGCAGATTCCCAGGGCTCCCCAGACCTACCACACCAGAATCTGCATATTGACAAAATGCCCAGGAGATTCAAAAGCACATTACGTTGGAAAAGCACCGCCCTGTCCTATGTCGTTATGCAGCTCCTTTTAAAATACACAAGTGGATTTCCTCGCTCATGAATTGCCTTTTTGTATCTGTTGCCCATTTTTCTATGGGTGGTTGGTCTTTTCCTTATTGATTTATGAATTTCTTTATGATGGATTTGAATCGTTTGTTATGTGGGCTGTAAATCTCTCTCCCAGTCTGTGGCTTGTCACTTCTTAGGATGACTTCTGCTGGCTCCTTCTGCCTTTCTAAATCCATCGTTCTTGCCAGGAGCCTTCTTTGCCTTTGCCTATACCTATATTCTTTATACTCTGTGTCTCCCTCTTAGCCTGGCTATGGCTAAGGGAGAGTCACTGGACACGAGGTCAGCAAACCTCAGCTTGAGTCACAGACCTGGGTTTTCATCCTGACTCTGCCAAATTGAGACCTATCTAATTTAAGGTGGCGAGCTGCAGACTCTCTCAGTCTCAGTTTCCTCATTTGAAAAATGGGGATAAGAGGCCGGGCCAGTTGGCTCACGCCTGTAATCCCAGCACTTTTGGGAGGCCGAGGCAGGAGATTGAGACCATTCTGGCTAATATAGTGAAACCCCGTCTCTACTAAAAATACAGAAAATGAGCCGGGCGTGGTGGCCGGCGCCTGTAGTCCCAGCTACTCAGGAGGCTGAGGCAGGAGAATCGCGTGGACCCCGGAGGCGGAGCTTGCAGTGAGCCGAGATTGCGCCACTGCACTCCAGCCTGGGCGATAGAATGAGACTCTGTCTCAAAAAAAAAAAAGAAAAAGAAAAAAGAAAAAGGAAAATGGGGATAAGAATCCTTAATTCAAAGAGTAGTGGCTGGAATGAAGTGAGTGCACATATGTGACATTGCCCTGCACCCTCTAAGGGTGGAATATTGTTTCTGGATGCCTTGGTCTGTTTCCAGTTTCGGAGATTGACCCAGGGACCTGAGAGATCTGCTTCTAGACCTGCCTATTGGTGAGGCCCAGCCTCTGCTTCAGCATAGATCATTCCTTCTCTATCCCTCCCGCAACTCTGGGATACTGGCTGGCTGCCTCTCCTCTGTGTTTACTCAACTGTATAATATACAAGTTAAACCCCATCCTGCTTTCCTAGATGGATTTTTTTTAACTTTTAAGTGCAAGGATACATGTGCAGGATGTGCACGTTTGTTACACAGGTAAACGTGTGTCATGGGGGTTTGTTGTACCGATTATTTTATTACCTAGGTATTCAGCCGAGTATCCATCAGTTATTTTTTCTGATCCTCTCCCTCCTCCCACCCTCTACCTACAATTGGCCCTGGTGTGTGTTGTTCCCCTCTATGTGTCCATGTGTTCATCATTCAGCTCCCACTTGTAAGTGAGAACATGTGGTGTTTGGTTTTCTGTTTGTTAGTTTGCTAAGGATAATGGCCTCCAGCTCCATCCATGTCCCTGCAAAGGATATAATCTTGTTCTTTTTATGGCTGCATAGTATTCCATGGTGTATATGTACCACATTTTCCTTATCCAGTCTATCGCTGATGGGCATTTGGATTGATTCCATGTCTTTGCTCTTCTGGATAGTGTTGCAATGAACATATGCGTGCATGTGTCTTTATAATAGAACGATTTCTATTCCTTTGGGTATATACCCAGTAATGGGATTGCTGGATTGAATGGTATCTCTGACTTTAGCATTTTAGGTCTTCAAGGAAGACACTGTCTTCCACAATGGTTGAACTAATTTACACTCCCACCAACAGTGCATAAGCGTTCCTTTTTCTCCACAACCTCACCAGCATCTGTTATTTTTTTGACCTTTTAATAATAGTCATTCTGACTGGTGTGAGATGGTAGCTCCGTGTGTGTGTGTGTGTGTGTGTGTGTGTGTGTGATGTTTTTAAGACAGAGTCTCGCTCTCTCGCCAGGTTGGAGTGCAGTGGCACGATCTTGGCTCACTGCAACCTCTGCCTCCCTGGTTCAAGCGATTCCCCTGCCTTAGCATCCTGAGTAGCTGGGACTACAGGTGTACACACCACACCCAGCTAATTTTTCTTTTTCTTTTTTTTTTTTTGTATTTTAGTAGAGACAGGAGTATCACCATGTTGGCCAGGATGGTCTTGATCTCCCGACCTTGTGATCCGCCCACCTCGGTCTCCCAAAGTGCTGGGATTACAGGCCTGAGCCACTGTACCTGGCCTGTGGTTTTGATTTGCATTTCTCTAATGATCAGCGATGTTGAGCTTTTATTCATATGCTTGTTGGCGGCATGTATATATTCTTTTGAGAAGTGTCTGTTCAACTCCATTGCCCACTTTTTAATGGGGTTGTTTTTTTCTTGTAAATTTGTTTCAGTTCCTTTAGATGCTAGATATTAGACCTCTGTCAGATGCATAGTTTGCAAATATTTTCTCCCATTCTGAATGTTGTCTGTTTACTCTGTTGACAGTTTCTTTTGCTGTGCAGAATCTCTTTGGTTTAATTAGATCCCATTGATCAATTTTTGCTTTTGTTGCAATTGCTTTTGGTGTTTTCATCATGAAATCTTTGCCTGTGCCTATGTCCTGAATGGCATTGCTTAAGCTGTCTTCCAGGGTTTTTGTAGTTTTGGGTTTTATATTTAAGTCTTTAATCCACTAGATGGATGTTATAAGAATCCATTTAAGGCGATAGGTGAGAGTGCTACAAAGGGCTTTGCAAATGTCATGGGGAATCAACAAACAAACCCCATATTGTGAATTACCTAGTTAGACACTTTTACAAGATAGCATTATTTTTTAATGCAGATGACCCAAGTTTTATTAAAGTTTACACACGTAAGCATAAATAAATTAACAGATTTGTAGCTCCAATAATGGTGGCATGATATACACCTGGAGGTAACATTATCAACAGCTTTTGTTGAAACCTTTCATTTTCAATCAGGTGCTGATTTTTCTTCCACCCAAGGCTTCAATGATTGCTGTTCTAACACTGCAAAAACAATTCAAGCATAAAAAAGCACACAAGAGGCAGTAAAATAAGCCGAAATAATTTAAAATTGAACAAGAAAACAAAATAATTTACTCTTAAAATGACAAAAGTAAAATTAACCTCTAAACCAGGGGTCTGGTGAACTTGGATAGGAAAAATTTTAAATCCTCCTTTTCACCAGCTGCTAACTGAAATATAACATTCCTTCAATTACGAATATAGGAAACAGTCCACAGTAGGATCAGAGGACCTGTGACTTTGTCACCAGTAGAAATGAGACATTTATATATATTACAGTTGTTAGATATTTCAAAATATGAATTTGAATTTATAGTAATTTTAGAACCACCATGCAATCTTATTTTGTGTTAATAAAGTATGTATGTTGCTGGATCATAAAACTTTGAAAATATCTTAACTTTAACATGATCAGTTTCCTTTGCAATACTTTATATTTAGTTTTATGCATTTAAAAACATTACTATGAGAGGGGGTCCACAGGCTTCACTGGATCACCAGAAAGCTCAATGGCACAAAAAAGTTTGAAACAAAGGTCATTAATATCACAGGAAGAGAGTACTTAATAGTGAAATAGGGTGGGCATGGTAGCTCACATCTGCAATCCCAACACTTTGGGAGGCTAAGGCAAGTGGATCACCTGAGGACAGGAGTTCGAGACCAGCCTGGGCAACACGGCGAAACCCCCATCTTTACTAAAAATACAAAAATTAGCCGAGCATTGTGGTGCACGCCTGTAGTACCAGCTACTCAGGAGGCTGAGGCACAAGAATTGCTTGAACCTGGGAGCTGTGGAGGTTGCAGTGAGTCAAGATTGTACCAGTGTACTCCAGCCTGGGTAATAGTGTAAGACTCCATCTCAAAAAAAAAAAAAAGTGTAATATATGAAGCTGACTTCAACAGTAACAGATTTCAGAAAAGGTCTGAAAACTCTGCTCCAGAATTTAATTACCACAAGGAGTTAGAAAATCCACACTACAATCCAGCTTCCCACACAGAAGACTAAATTTCCCACTATCCCTGCCTTTACCACTGTACACACCCCCACCCTAGACTCCAGTGTAGAACAAGTAGT
This sequence comes from Theropithecus gelada, assembly GCF_003255815.1. Classification (NCBI taxonomy): domain Eukaryota; kingdom Metazoa; phylum Chordata; class Mammalia; order Primates; family Cercopithecidae; genus Theropithecus; species Theropithecus gelada. The sequence goes on from NC_037668.1 coordinate 81,954,980, forward strand.
CAAGGAAAGAGAGATTAAAACGGTCACGCATGCAGATGATACTCAAATGCAAACATGACAGGCTTAGCAACTAGAAACCTGGTGGGAGGGGCGCAAGAGCACGCTGGGTTCCTAGAGACTGGTTGGCAAATGTAGAATTAGAGGACGGTGATAAGAAACCAGGGATCCATGGGCAGCCTTCCCAGTTTGCTTGGCAACATTCTGTTGCCAGGCTGTGACCAGGACTCAGAGTCCAGTCCTAGGTTTACCATCCAGACAACAATGTGGGGGAGCAGAGATAGCGTTATAGAGAAAAGTTTAAAAATACAAGTAAAATAAAAGGAAATAGTATTCTTGGGTGTTCAAAAAAGTACTCTGAGGCTAAGATTATTGTTGGCCTCTGGACTTGCCCTCTCTGGTCTATCTTCCACATTGCTATCCGAGTGAATCATTCCAACACTGTATGGAACCCTCTTGCTTAAAATCTTTCAGTGGCTCTCTGCTGTGTTCAGGATCAAGTGCAGTTTAAAGTGCAGGTTTATTATCTGGTCTGCCTAGCCCCATCTTTTGTCATGCTTTTGTATGCTTTATCACGGCCTACTCAACAATCTGCAGTGCCCCACCCTCTGGCCTCTAGGTCTTTGAGCACAGTGTCCCCACTGTCTGGTACACTGCTCAGTGTATTGTGTTTGGCTTCCCCTTCCTCTCCAGGTTTAAGCTTGGCTATCACTTTCTCCCAGAAGTCGGTCGTCCTGTGTGCTCCCATAATGCACAGAGCCCCTCCTATGTGCTCTGTGCTTGTCTGGTCATAGCACTTACCACAATAATAGTCTCCTTTAGAGTCTGAGCAACCGGAGTCAGGCACTAGGTCTTACTGCGGTCCTAGCATTTAGCATAGGGCCCGCCATTCAGGATCTCAGGTGGTTGTTGAATGGTTAAATTGTGGACCTATAAAGGCAGAGCTGAGCAAAATTACTGCCTTGGTGTGGTGGTGACAGTAACTGGAAATCTCTGTCAATGATTGCCTACATGTGGACTTGATATTTGAGTCCACAAAAATTATAATGGAACTACTTTATATCTTTAAAAAATTCATAACAATAACGGCTCATTTATCTAAGATAAATCCAGACAGACTAATGACAAAGGGTAAATTGTTTGCTTCTGGCTGGAAGATAAGCTCAGACAGTGCAGGGTTTTGTGCTGATCAGCACCTCAGATAGCCTAATGATGCACCACAGGGATTTCTGAGATAAGATTGACCAGATCATCTAGTAATTTCTGATTTACTACAAAACATATCTTAAATGAAAGGTGCCCGCGAAGTTTTGTGAAAAAACTAGGAATCTAGGCCTGGATCATTCATTATGGTGATTAGTACTGTTTTAATGTAATTGCCTGAATTAGCATGTCTCTTAGATGAGGGACCTGAGCCAAGAAGGACTTTAGAAGTCTGGGAGGTTTGAACCAGAGACCGAAGGGTCTGGAGAATTTGCCTAGGACCAAGACCAGATTCTCAAGATGCTTTCTGTGTGGTAGGAAATAAGACTATGACTGTTTTATGGAAACAAGGAGCTAAGTAAACTCGGGCACATCCAAGAAGGGCAAAACCGTTACTTTAGGAGAAGGGGCTTGGAAGCTCAGTTTTGTTGCTTTGGTTGGGATTTTCAAGATCGGAAACATTTTTATGCTGTATATATTTTGGGGATTTTTTTTCAAAAGTAAGATCTTTCTTCTCAAAAGCAGATTCTGTGCTTCAGAATTTAATTATCACAAGGAGTCAGAAAATCAGCACTACAATCCAGCTTCCCAAACAGAAAACTAAATTTCCCATTATCTCAATCTTTATCACTGTACGTACCCCCACCCTAGACTCTAGTATAGAACAAGTAGTTAAGGAAAGAGATTAAAATGGTTACTTGTGCTGATAGTACTCCAATACAAACATCAGTCTGGCTTAATTATGCTAAAAAAGAGAAGACAAATATTTGAGTGCCTACTAAATATCAAGAATGCCTTGGTATTTTCACATATAAGGAATTCTCTCAAGAGGGGTGATATTTGTCTAAACTTGGATCAATACTTTCAAGAGAAATGAAGGTATCTCAGGCACTTCTCAGTCAGGAAGCAAAGAGAAATGAAACCAAGGGAAGGTGGAAGAATATAGGACAACTGTACAATTGCTCCTTCTTTTTTTTTTTAAGGAGATGGGAATCTCATTATATTGCCCAGAATCATCTTGAACTCCTGGCCCCAAGTGATCTAGATAATTCTTTGTTTTGTTTTTATAAGGGAGGGTCTTTTCTAACAGCAGGCTCTCTGATTCCTGCGAGACAGCAGCATTTTATATGTTTCTCCCTGTTTGCTTCACTGGATGCATTACAATTAAACCTGTGCCTGATTAAGAAACTAAGTATGCACTCATGATGGGAGACAAAACAACAGGGCTTTTTATTTTTTTAAAGGTAACTCCTATCCACTCCCCATGTTTTAGACATAGTCCCCATATTTACTTGTATTTTTTTGTACAGAGAGGGACTTGCTGTGTTGCCCAGGTTGGTCTTGAACTCCTGACCTCAAGTGATCCTCCCACCTTGGCCTCCCAAAGTGCTGGGATTACAGGCATGAGCCACTCTGCCTGGCTGAGTCCCCATGTTTTATCCCATGTTTTCTAACAAAAATAACAAAGAAACAATGACTGCTTGACAATGACTGCTAATTCCTCCTTTCTTCCCCATCTGGATGTGTTCACAACTTTCTATCATCCAAATCTAGACAAACCTAAAAATAAAACCCTACACTTTGTGACCAAAGTCTTCCTTGATTAGCTGTTAACTGCTTTTTATTTGGACTCAGGAAGGCTAAAGACTAGGCCATAGGAGGAGTGACTAACTTACTCTTTAGTCAAATAGCACTGACATAGTTGTCAGCAATGCCACTGTGAATGAGGAAAGTATTGGTTTACAAAGTTTTTAATATTTTATGGTATAATAACAGTGAATCATATCAAAATTCTGGTGTACGCTGGGCGCGGTGGCTCACGCCTGTAATCCCAGCACTTTGGCAGGCCTAGGTGGGTGGATCACCTGAGGTCAGGAGTTTGACACCAGCCTGGCCAACCTGGTGAAAACCCATCTCTACTAAAAATACAAAATTAGCCAGGTGTGGTGGCGCATGCCTGTAATCCCCGCTACTTGGGAGGCTGAGGCAGGAGAATTGCTTGAACCTCAGAGGTGGAGGCTACGGTGAGCTGAGATCATGCCATTGCACTCCAGCCTCAGTAACAAGAGCAAAAAAATACGTTTACCTTATACTTGATATACTGTCTAACAGAGAAAAATAGTTCCTTGGAAAGACTCATCAAACAAAAACCTATAGCCTGTGCAAAATAACATCAAATGTACTGCTGAAAGATCATTTTTGCATCAAAATGGTCCCTGACCATCACATTATATAGCAATAGCAATAGACACAGAACATGTCATAATTCTTATCTAGGTTGGGCAGGGGTAGGAGGGAAGGCCTAGAAAATCAGATACTCAAATTTCAGCACATAATTATTCGAATAAAATTTTAATGATTTCAGTTCCTGAAAATGTAGTGTCATTAAAGGTCATTTCCTGCTAGATTTCAAATTACAGATTTGTGGGCCATTCCTGAGCAGAAGCATCATATTCTACTAAATATTCAGCTTATTAACTAAGGTAACTGACAGTATCATGGCAGGAGGTGAGGAGGAACAATGATCAGCTCATAGCTAAGAAAAGGGAAAAAAACAATAACCAAAGCAAAAAACAAAATAGCTACAGATATTAGTAAAATACTAATACAATCCCAAACATCCACCTCTTAAATTACTAGAAAAACAATACCAATAAAGTTATAGCAAATACAGTCTTCACAGATTTGAGTAACTTTATTTGCATTTTATAGTGATTTCTTAAGGCCTATATCCAATGAAACCATTTTAAAAGCTCTATGAGGAGTGGAATTTTAGATGTCTATTACACTTTTCTTTTAAAAGAAAAATGCTTAAATTTCAGAATGAGCAAGATTCACTTTTGTAGGTAGAGGCCCTGCTTCTTCATGATCTTCAGTTTTAGATCTAACAACCACAAGAGAAGAAGCTGGATATTTGTTCAGCTTTTGTTCATTCATAAACTCCAAGTCACCATAGATACTCAGCTTCTGCAAAAGAAAACCAATGTACATTAGTAGTCTGGATAATTAGGAACCTCTCCAAGTAAGTCTTCAAATAACAATTTAATTTATAAATGGTTAGTAAAAAAAAATTCTATAAACAACTTTAAGAAAGAAGAATGCTTTTTCTCAAAATGTTGTAGACACATGATTCAGCTCCCAGTGGATGGCCAAAGAAAGCTGTTCCACGTCTCAAGTTAAAATCCTCAGGAGTATAACAACTGAGTATCAAGAAAAATAGCTATGGATGCCTTAAGTGATCAAGTCCTTCAACATCTTAGCTCTCCTACCAAGTGGTAAAATAATTTGGTGTAAGTCTTTCTGCTCCTAAATGTTTTAGCTTAACATGTATGGAAAATGATAGATGCTATTTGAAAAGGCTGTGAGAAAAAAGAATATGCATGAAATGCTCTAACACTGATAGAAAGGTCTTCATAAATATATAAAGTTCCTTAATTGTTACTACCATATCCAAAAAGATACTAAAAGAATGAAAGCATAAAACAGAATCACTGCAAATGTCATAAAACCCCTTAGAGAATAATGTTAATATCTAACATCTTTTGAGAGTAGGTAATATACGTATGAATGTCTCTGTCTTTTTTTTTTTTTTTTTTTTAAAGAGATGGGGTGTTGCTCTGTTACCCAGGTTGGAGTGCAGTGGTGTGATCATAGCTCACTACAAGGCCTTGAACTCCTGGACTCAAGTGATTCTCCTGCCTCAGCCTCCTGAGTAGCTAGGACTATAGGCATGCACCACTATGTCTAGCTAATTTTTCTTTTTTTTTTTTTTTAAATGATGGGGTCTTGCTATGTTGCCTAGGCTGGTCTCAGACTCCTGGCCTCAAGTGATCCTCCTACCTTGGCCTCCCAAAGTGTTGGGATACATGTGTGAGCCACCACGCCTGTCCATACATATCTCTTAAAGGCAGAAAAGCAAAGTGAAAAGTCTTCACTAATAAGCATAGGCCGGGTGCAGTGGCTCACGCTGGTAATCCCACCACTTTGGGAGGCTGAGGCAGGCAGATCACTCGAGGTCAGGAGCTCAAGACCAGCCTGGCCAACATGGTGAAACCCTGTCTCTACTAAAAACACAAAAAATTAGCCAGGCATGGTGGTACGTGCCTGTAATTCCAGCTACTCAGGAGGCTGAGGCACAATAATCACTTGAGCCCGGGAGGCAGAGGTTGCAGTGGGCTGAGATCACGCCACTGCCCTCCAGCCTGGGGGACAAAGTGAGACTCTGTCTCAAAAAAAAAAGAAATGGTATAGATTCTATTGTTAATCTACTCATACAGCAACAAATCCCCATATCCAAAAGTTAGAAACTGAAGTGCTGATATCACTGGCAGGGCAACTCACTAGATTATAAAGCAAGAACTACACAGAAGTACCTACTACTGGAAAGGTGTTTTTAAAAGATGCTGAATAAAGAGCACCTTCAAGAATTTATCAAAAGTGATACATGCTATCCTGGCTGGGCATGGTGGCTCAAGCCTGTAATCCCAGCACTTTGGGAGGCTGAGGAAGGTGGATCACCTGAGGTCAGGAGTTCCAGACCAGTCTGGCCAACATAGTGAAACCCCATCTCTACTAAAAATATAAAAATTAGCTGGGTGTGGTGGTGCGTGCCTGTAGTCCCAGCCACTAGGGAGGCTGAGGCAGGAGAATCGCTTGAACCCGAGAGGCGGAGGTTTGCAGTGAGCCGAGGTTGCACCACTGCACTCTAGCCTGGGCGATAGAGCGAGACTCTATCTCAAAAAAAAAAAAGATGATAAAGTGATACATGCTGTAACATGATGAACCTTGAAAATATGCTTAGTGAAAGAGGCCAGTCACAAGAGACTACATATTGGCTATTTAGGACTGGAGGGTGAGATGGGGGTGGGGCTGGTGCAGCTGCTGCTGCTGCTTGGGAGAAAATGGGGAGCAATTACTAAGAGTACAGATTTTCTTTCTGGGCTGATGAAAATGTTCTAAAAGTGACTGTCACAATAGTTGCTTATTCATACATGTTTCAGATGTGTTCTACTGGACTGCTGCCTCAGGGGAACAACTATCCCGCAAGGAGTTGCCCCAGTACCTTAAGCTTTTCCAGTAAGAGAGTAGCTTTAAGACAAGTTCAGGCCAGGCGCGGTGTCTCACGCCCATAATCCCAGCACTTTGGGAGGCTGAGGTAGGTGAATCACTTGAGGTCAGGAGTTCGAGACCAACCTGGCCAACATGGTGAAACCCAATCTCTACTAAAAATACAAAAATAAGCCGGGTGTGGTGGTGTGCACCTGTAGTAGTCCCAGCTACTCAGCAGGCTGAGACATGAGAATCACTTGAACCCGGGAGGTGGAGATTGCAGTGAGCTGAGATTGTGCCATTGCACTCCAGCCTCAGTGACAGAGTGAGACCCTGTCTGGAAAAAAAAAAAAAAAATTCAGTGGTTGATAGGTTGGACACGGATCTGATATAGTAGGCCTCCTTAAAACTCAGAATTCACATGTGACCACTGGCTCTGGGGCACTGTGAAAGAAAAATGTTCACAACTCTACCTAACAACATTTAAAGATCTTGAAGCAGCAACCAGGAACTGTTTGATTTTATACATCAACATGAAAGAAGCCACTGAAGGGAGGAAGGAGACTGAGGAGATGCTGGTTAAAGGACACAAAATTTTAGTTAGATGAGAAGAATATGAAGGTATATGAAAATACTTTGTAAATTTTAAAGACTATACAAATGTTGTTATCAACATTATCCTGTCCCAGTTTCTAGGTGCCTACATCAATTATATCACCTTAATAAAAATATTAAGCATAATATTTTAATTTTTCATGTGCAAATCATATATTTAAACATCTTTATAGTCTGTTAGAATAAAACAGTTGTTCAAGCACCGTATTAGGCACATGCCAATGGCTTATTATTATATTCTAATTTCTGTCTCTTCTTCTTTTCTCTCTTTTTCTATGGTACTTTGGAGGTATAAGAAAACTAAAGTTTATTTCAGTGGGATTAGATGTTGACAGCCATTATTATTCTATATTTAGTTATATAAATACTTTTCTGTTCTTGAAAGCTAAGCTGAATAATCAAATTATAGCCTTTCCCCCAAACAAAAATCCTTTACCTTAACAGTTATATTTTTTGGGCCAGTTAAATTTTAATTACCAAGGAAGTCACAATGTCTTCCATCTCTTATGGGGTTAGATACCAGAATATAACAACTCAAAATCAAACACTCCAGCATTTCTCCTCTCCCTCTCCCTCTCCCTCCCTCTCTCCTCTCTCTTCTTTTCTTTTCTTTTTTCTTTTGAGACTCAGGGTCTTGTTCTGTCACCAGGCTGTAATACAGTGGCACAATCCTGGTTTATTGCAGCCTCAACCTTCTGGGCTCAAGTGATCCTCCCACCTCAGCCTCCTGAGTAGCTGGGATCATGGGCACACACCACCATGCCCAGATAATTTTTATAATTTTTCGCAGAGACAGGATCTCATCATGTTGCCCAGGCTGTTCTCAAACTCTTGAGCTCAAGTGATCCACCTGCCTAGCCTTCCCAAAGTGCAGGGATTAGATGCATGAGCACCACACCTGGCCCAGCCTTGCTGCTTCTAAAGCAGCACTGCTCCTTAATATTGTGGTAATTAATTTAAACTATTAAATGGTTCTACAAATCTTCTCTCTGGCTGGGTATGGTGGCTCATGCCTGCAATCCCAACACTTTGGGAGGCAGAGGTGGGCAGGTCACTTGAGATCAGGAGTTCAGGACCAGCCTGGTCAATATGGTGAAACCCCATCTCTACTGAAAATACAAAAATTGGCTGGGCATGGTGACGTGTGCCTGTAGTCCCAGCTACTCAGGAGGCTGAGGCAGAAGAATCACTTGAACCCAGGAGGCGGAGGCTGCAGTGAACCAAGATCCTGGCCACTGCACTGTAGCCTGGGCGACAGAGTGAGACTGTGCCTCAAAAAAAAAAAAAAAAAAAAAAAAGGCTGCGCACGGTGGCTCACGCCTGTAATCCCAGCACTTTGGGAGGCTGAGGCAGGTGGATCATGAATTCAGGAGATCGAGACCACGGTCTCTACTAAAAAATACAAAAAAATTAGCCAGATGCAGTGGCGGGCGCCTGTAGTCCCAGCTACTCAGGAGGCTGAGGCAAGAGAGTGGCATGAACCCGGGAGGCGGAGCTTGCAGTGAGCCGAGATCACGCCACTGCACTCTAGCCTGGGTGACAGAGTAAGACTCCGTTTCAAAAAAAAAAAAAAAGTCTTCTTTCCCATATATCGCCTTCGAAACTGATGTCAACAGGTCTTTTCAGTCTTAAGAGAGTCAGAAAGACACACTTTTCTCAAGCCAGTCAACATATATGTCACCACGGTAGTTAGCATCACAGAAAGCTGGGAACAACCATTCTTGTGCTGCAAACCTGTAATTTTTATGTGTGCCAACCTCTACCACATGAAAACCACCACATCTTCTCTCTTTCTATTAGTAGAGAGGCCTTGTTTTTCCAGCTAAACAAATAAGGTGTTTAAAATGATATCTCACAGGGCTCAGTCTTCAAATGGTCTAAGGGTTAGAATTAAATTTACCTCAGAGGGAACATACTGCTCCACAGCTGTAGCAACAGTGGCACAACAAATCCAAAGCAATACCATCACCGAGAGGACAAGAGTTGTAGTTAAAATCCACCCAGAGTTACTGGAAAAAAAATCAACAATTAGTTATATTAAAATTTCATAAGAAACAGGAGATTCTTAGTCAATCAACCTTATGTACTTAGCTCAACAGTACAATTAAAACTTTGTTGATTATCTTTGAAACTATTAAAAAACATACTTACAGAAGGAAATATTATACTAATAGCTATTACATTAGGTTGGCATAAAGTCTTTTTCCTCTACTTCTAATGTTTCTGTAACATGGCTACATCACTTTTGTAATAATAATAAAATCAAATATACTTGACTTTCTGCTAAATATATAAGGCAAGTGAAAGTGTCCTGTAAATTGTACACTGTCGTACAAATGTCATATATTATACAAATTATTATACTTGCTTTCAGAAAACCAATATACCATAAAGTTAAGGTATAGACTAGGTAAATTTAAAATGATCATTTGTTTTATAAAAGAAATCACAACAGGCTTCCAGAAGTCAGTTTCCCTAGAATACTTCACATATTTAATTTGCCATAATTTACTTATACTTCAATTTAAAAGAGCACATCTATTGTAAGGCATTCTGTAACCATTATAGCATATCTCAGTAAAGAGATAGTTATATTTTCCTTATCATTAAAATATCTTAAGATAGAAGGCCAGTTATGAGAATCAGCAATTAGAGGTTTTTTATTTATTTTTATTTATTTTTAATTTTTATAGAGACAAGCTCTCACTGTATTGCCCAGGCTAGCCTTGCACTCATGGGCACAAGCCATTCTCCCACCTGAAGTTTTTTTCATAATTGACCTATTAAGATTCAAAAAAAAGTCAAGCCATTTTTAAATAATTAAAAGTCTAACTCTGACAAACTGTGTAACACAGATAGTCCCTAATTTTCACATCTCTGCTCATCCAACACTGCCTAATAAGAGATCTATACTTACCACCCTAACCACTCACTTGACAGTCTGGCAAGACTTGAACATGCAGTAAGCACAGTCATTGTCTGCCAGCAAAAGAGGGCTTTGGAGAATGTATTGTATCTAAAAGTAGGGAACTCCCATATGATGCTTTAAGTATCCCAATTTAGAAAGATAATAGAGTAAAACACGTTTTTAATGAAAAAAATACCCACTTTCCTCTCCATGTTCCAGCCCTAACTGAGTTAAGGAATTTACCGCAAAATGAGGATATATTTGATATCTGGATTCCAGTAGCAACTACCTAAGCCAGAAAATTGGGGTTCATCCCTTCACTCTCCAGAACAAAACAATGACTAGATCCTACAGATTTTCAACTATCTCCATTATCTCCTGTTCTTGTCTACTGCCCTAATTCAGGCTTCATAATTTCTTCCCTGATTTACCAAAGTTCTCCAACCTATCCTTCACATAGAAGCCTCTTCTTGACACTAATGTTATGTTCCTGCTTCTCTCTATTCCTGTTTTCCCAGTTCAGTCAAATTTCTGACTCTCCTTATCCTCCATATGCAGTAATGTACCCTATACACATTGAGCAGGAGGCCAGTGTATCTGAAAAAAAAAATTTAAGTAAATCTTCTGCTACAACTAGCAAAAATGTCTACTCATTATTCAAGATATTTCTATCTCACCTGTCAATCCTCCCCTTGAAACCTCCAGTAGACTTAAATACAGTCTTTATATGCTGTGTATGAGACATGTGTAGGAGTGTGTATGTGTATAGCAATCACTATTGTCCATGTCTGTCTAGACCTGAGAACTCCTGACATCTTTTCTAGGTCTCAACTCCCTAGCACAGTGCCTGGCTCTTCAAAAAGAAATACAAGTGAAGAAAGAGTGACTTCAATTTCCTTTCTGGAGATAATGGTGTCTCTTTAACAGCTATGATCAGATTCCAATAACTGGCTGAGTGATTCTGTATGTAATCATGGAAAAATCATGACACTTTCGGAAGTAAATATTTACAGCAGAATAGGATGAGCAGAAGATGTATAATTAGAAAAATTAGGTTTGAATTCTAACATAGTGACTGTATAACCTTGGGAGTAGTCAATTCACCTCTCTAAATTACCACCTACTTATCACAGGGTATTGTTCTAAAAGTCAAATGGGATCACTGAAGGGGAAAAAGCATTTTAAAAAAGAACACTTAAAAAAAATTTTTGAGACAGTCTCGCTCTATCACTCAGGCAGTGCAGTGGCACGATCATAGCTCACTGCAGCCTTGACTTCCCGGGCTCAAGTGATTCTCCCACCTCAGCCTCTTGATAGCTGGGACTACAGGCGTGTGCCACCATGCCCAGCTAATTTTTTTTATTTTTTGTAGAGATAGATGGGGTCTCACTATGCTACCCAAACTGATTTTGAACCTCTGGGCTCAAGTGATCCTCCCGCCTTGGCCTTCCAAAGTGCTGGGATTACACGCACGAGCCACCGCACTCGGCCAAAATCATAATTTTTTATTCAAATATAGGATCCTATTATAATCTACATTTGGGCACAAAAACTTCTTCTTTTTTTTTTTTTTGAGACAGAGTCTCATTCTGTTGCCCAGGCTGGAGTACAGTGGCGCGATCTCGGTTCACTGCAACCTCCGCCCTCCGAGTTCAAGCAATTCTCCTCCTGCCTTGGCCTCCCGAGTAGCTGGGATTACAGGCGCCTGCCACCGCACCTGGCTAATTTTTTTTGTATTTTTAGTAGAGACGGGGTTTCACCATCTTGGGCAGGCTGCTCTTGAACTCCTGACCTCGTGATCAAAGTGCTGGGATTACAGGCGTGAGCCACCGCGCCTGGCCAAAAACTTCTAAGAAATACATTTCTAGTTATAAAGTTAGTTGTTTCACAAAATCACTTTTAAAGTGTTAGATTTTAAAAAAAACACACACAGCATATAATGACAAAATGTTAAAGGTCAATAAATCACCAATAATATGCCAGGTAGTACAGTACTGAGAACTGTAATTTAAGATTAATTATTTAGGTTTCACAGAACTATCAAACTGCAACAAACATCCTAAATACTGGAAAGAGAAAAACTGCCCTTTGTTGGACAAGCTCAAAACCAGGTTTAGAAATGAAAGAAGGATAAAATTTAAAGTTTAATCCTTGTTTTCTCATACAGTCTTTTAAACATTTTGCCTAGTAAAAGGTATTAATTTGTAAGGTCCACCTAACTCTAATGATACACGATAACACCTCTCAAGAAACTGTTTCTATAAGAAATTACAGGGAGCATGTGGTTTGGACTACTGAAGTTTTATACTTGAGATAGAACAGTCCACTAGAATGAACACACTATACAGCAATACCACTCACTGAAATGCTTGGCCTGGTATCTGACACAGAGTAGGTAACAGTCAATAAGTGACATGGCCCACTAGCTTTCTCTGTTTCCTTTTTTTGGGGGGGTGGGGAGGAGTAAAATGTGGGGGAGGGATCATATCCGAATTCCTTGGAGAAGAGGAAACATGCACACTTTGATAAAACCTGCCTCTCACCCTCATAAGGCTTGATATTTTTTCCTAGGAGGGCATATGGTACCCACTACTCTCACTTGCCCACTTTACCATTACCCTTAAAAACTCTTGGCACAGAGCTGATACTCCTTAGTATAGAATACAAAGCCCTTCTTAATCTAGAGTCCTTATCCAGCTCTTCTAGCCTCAAATCTGGCCATGCAGATAAAAACTAAAACAAAAATCTGATCCCTAAACCATTCAAACTTTTTTATTTTATTTTGTTTTATTTTATTTTTTGAGACAGAATCTCACTCTGTCACCTAGGCTGGAGTGCAGTGGTGCAATCTCAGCTCACTGAAACCTCTGCCTCCCAGGTTCAAGCCATTCTCCTGCCTCATCCTCCTGAGTAGCTGGGATGACAGGCATGCGCCACCACGCCCGGCTAATTTTTGGATTTTCAGTAGAGACGGGGTTTCGCCATGTTGGCCAGGCTGGTCTTGAACTCCTGATCTCAGGTGATCCACCTGCGTTGGTCTTCCAAACTGTTGGGATTACAGGCGTGAGCCACCGTGCCTGGCCTCAGACATATGTGAAATTAAAGCTTAATTTAAATGTGTGGAGAAGCACATTCAACATAAATCAAGAGATTCTAACAAGAAGTATGCTCCTGTACTGTGAAAAAAAACTACCTGCGTGGGTTTTATTCAAGTAGTATGCCTATAACCTTTTAAACACACTAAAATATCTAACGTACAATCTTGGAAGGGAAAAAGTAAAAAGGTTTACTTTTGAGGTGCTAACTTTAAAATAATAAAAAGTAATGTATCTCTCTGATACAAGCCAGATTTTATCTGTTATACACACAATAAAGAGGAATACATACAGAGAGAGGCATCTTAAAAAGCCATCACTTTCTCCATCTTCAAGAAAATTCCTGTGTGCTTGTGAATTTCTCATTTGCAGATCTGCTGAAATAGTAAGGTATGAGTTTATTATACCCTACATCCCAAAACCTAGTCTCACATGACTACTTCTAGATATACACACTTTACAGATATCCAATTGTTTTTGTTTGTGTCATCTGATACATTTTATAATACGTATCAGTTTTTCTAGCACATCAAAACCAAATGAATATTCTACCGCATTATGAGTTTCCTGTTTTATTTTCAAATTCTTATTGGCATTGATGCTTTCTGCTTAATTACATGTGAGCTTGGATTTGGTTTATTTTAATCTAATTAAAGTTAAAGATGGTCTTATGTTATGTGCTATCATTATCTACCCACTCCCACCTACCAAAATAATTAGAAGGCTAATTAAATAGTATCTAAAATAAGGTATGAGTAAATTTTACAAGGTAAGCTCTGCTTTAGCTTGATGTTTTATGTTCTTATGAGTCAAAATTCACTTCTAACATGGAAATAAAAATAGAATGGGGACTCATACTTTTGGTATTTTTCATTATTTGGTCAATTTATTGGGAAATACCAGAATAGTTGATTAGTTCATGCTCAAAACATCCTTTGAAGCAAACTAAATGTTTTTAGAATAGTGATTCTCAAAGTGTGGCCCCCAGGCCAGTAGCATCAGCAAAATCTGGAACTTGTGAGAAATAGAAATTCTCAGGTCTTCTCCCGGACCTAGTAAATTAGAAACTCTGGAGGTGGGGCCCGGCAATCTGTGTTTGAACAAGCTCTCCAAACTCTAATACACATGAAAGTTTGAGAACCACTGTTTTAGAAATTATCTGTTTATGTTCCATCAGTGGAAAAAAAAAAAAACACAACCAACTCTACTACAACCAGATTTGACTGCTAATGTTTTTATCTAAGCTACTTAAAATAAAACTTACAGGACATTTTGCTTAGAGATGATTCTCTCAAATTTGTAGACTCCTGTTCCAAATGTGGTGCATACTGGATTTCTGGCTTAGACTAAAATAATAATGAAAGCAATTAAGTCATTTGTACTTCTTTAGCTTTTTTTCAGTAACAAGTTCTAAAACACATCATCTCTTTAAACATTTAAATTGAGAAAGAGTAACAGAAATACTGTATAAAAAATAAAACATGTTAACCACAATATATTTTAATTGCACTTCCTAAACATTAGAACCAGTGCCTTGCAAAGAAACAGATTTCTGGCAGATTTATGTTAGTTTAACTTCCTGACAACATTTTTTTTTTTAAGGGAGAGAGCGATAAATCATTACATACTACATTAAATACTATACCTTGCAGAAATGAGTTCTAATTCTAGTTGATCAGGAATAATTTATCAGACTGCCAAAACTTTTGGCTAAACACATATTATCTCTATTTCTTCTCATATGAAACATTCCATTATTCCCTAGGTATGAGGAATCCATAAATTACAGCCAAACACTCCATACTTTACATTTTCTGAATAGTTCTGATCCTCTAGAATGGGGGTTTCTCCATCCCAGTTATGCTCAAATTCACACAGACTTTAGACAGACACAGAGCTAATCTCCTATCTAATGAGGAATGAATGAGGGCTTCACTCTGAGAGTCAACTTATGCTTTGATGTAAGTAGCTTTAGGACATAGAACTTGTTCATGAATTTAAAGAGAAAATTCCTGCATTTTACTTATTACCAAATTAAGTAGAGGGGACCCAAGGTTCAGGGTAGTGCTAAAAATCACATACCAGCCATACATTAAGTCACTTACTTAGCTACAGTACTTAAAAGGTTTATTTTATTACCCGAGAGGAAGACACAACATAAACTCTGTTGACTGGTAAATTTGAGGAATTCAACTACTGAATTAAAAGCATGGTAGGGTAGTATATGGGCCTTGGTGCTAAAGTGTCCTGGGTTTTAAGCTTAATTCTGTTACTTATCGGCAGTGCAACTGCAACAAGTTACTCTCACCTTCCTCATCAATAAAATAGGAATAATATAACCTCATTAAGTTGTTTGAAAATCCGAGATAATATATCTAGTACAATATAACCTCCAGGGAATAACAGTTATTATCACATGGTAAATGATGAGATAGGAGACATTACCTCTCTAGGCAAAATACTTCTTCAAGAAGTTCTCTTATAAGAGTTATGAGTAAAAGCACTATAAAAAACTAAAAATTATGTCATATTGTTTTTATCTGATATCCATATGTAATGATATATGGCCACTGTTTACATTAAAAGTATATTAATTATTATCTCTCATATTTAAAGATTTCATTTTATCAATTTAACCACCATAAAATTTAAAAGACTCAGAGTTCTGGTTAGATAAAAACTAATGGGCTTTAGATAAGGCTTTTAATGGGCAAAGGGAAGGGTAATCAAACTGATGTCCAATATTTTAATGTAGGGCCAAATAAGTAATTCTTACTTGATGATAAGTATTTGTAAGTGACTGAGTATGGTTCTATGCTGAAACACTCATTTAAAACATATACATTTACTGTTGTTGGTATTTAGATGAATCCATGAAGCACTGTTGTCACCTGGAATATGACTATTTTTCCATCATCAGCTTGAAGATAAAAAGTCCATGAAGAGGTTATGAAGCTCTGTGCAGAGTCCATCATGTCACTCCAGAATGACCTCACCAGAGTTAGAGGAAAGAGTAGGTGCATTTTTGGCATCAGGGACATAAGCTAAAAATAAAATAAATAATGAGAAATGCATTATTTTTTATATATGTACATTCAAGAGAACAACATAATCAAGATTACTCAAATCCTTAATGGGACAGGATACAAACAAATACATCTACCATAATCTAATAGCATTAAACTCTTAGTTATCTATGCAAATTATGGTAAGGCTTAAAAACCAAGGCTACTTTAGTTTGCCACCAAACACACTTACTAGCTCCCTGTCACCTCTATCAGAATAACAGGCTTTTGAATTAAGTCCAAAAATAAGAAGACTCTTAAGATGTAATTAAACGAGGACCAGCAAGTCCTCAAGGGTAGAACAGGAAGGGACAAATCATATCATTCTCATCTTTAATGTTTTCATCGAGAATAAATCATGCTATAATGAACATCAATGGAAAAGGGGAAGGAAAAAATCAATCAGAAGAATATATACATAAAATGGTAGACATCTGACAACAGGGCAGGGTGAAGGGAGTATTTATGGGCTGAGTATATGTAGTAAGCTACTGATAAGATTTTAATGGCCCGGCATGGTGGCTCACGCCTGTAATCCTAGCACTTTGGGAGGCTGAGGTGGGTGGATCATGATGTCAAGAGATTGAGACCATCTGGGCAACATGGTCAAACCCGATCTCCACTAAAAATACAAAAATTAGCTAGGCGTGGTGGCACACATCTGTAGTCCCAGCTACTCAGGAGGCTGAGGCAGGAGAATCCCTCAAACCAGGGAGGCGGAGGTTGCTGTGAGCCAAGATCACGCCACTGCACTCCAGCCTGGTGACAGAGCGAGATTCTGCCTCAAAAAAAAAAAAAAAAAAAAAAAAAAAGGATTTTGACAAATGATGTCATCTTTCCTCCTCCAATTCTGACTTCTTGACTTCTTTAGCAGCACTGGGCCCCTCTAAAGCACAAGCGTGGGATGCCATTTACTAAACTCTAGGGATAGCTTTGGTTCTACTTTGTTTCTTTATATGTTTGTTTTTTCTTTTTTTTTTTGAGACAGTGTCTCGCTCTGTCACCCAGTCTGGAGTGCAGTGGTATCTATGGTAGCACTTGAGCCCAGAAGCGTGAGGCCAGACTGGGTAATATAGTGAGATCCCCATCTCTAAAAAACATAAAAATAAAAAAAGCATATACCTCTTAACTCAGCAGTTCTAGCCATATGATTTTATTCTACAGGTATACTCACAAATGTGCAAAATAGATATTATTTACAAAATAAAAAGATTAGAAACAACTTACATGTTCACAAATAAGGAACTGCCTAAATAAATTATAATATATCTACACAATATTATGTAGTAGAAAAAAATTAGTAGAAGCTCTTTATGTATACTTATATTTATAAAATACATGTGTACATCCTTGTATATGCAGAACATATCTGTGTACTAGTAACCTTGGCTACATGTATGAGGGAAAACTGAGTGGCTAAGAGACAGGGGTGGGAGACTTTTCACTATATGTATACTCTTTTTATCTTTTGAGTTTGTACATGTGACTATTTCCTGTGCAAAAATTAAGAAACTTTTCCCAGTATGTCTGGAGAATAGAGTATGAAATTCCCTTGTCAGGAATTTTAAGCGATGGCATTGGAGAAGTAATCAGGAGCTAGGTTGTGATAAACAGTTTGGACTTAAATCTACATGTAATTGGGAGCTACTGGTTATATAAGACAGGATAATGGCATGATGAAATTTAGAAAAAAAAATCTGGACACAGTAAAGGATGGAGTTAGAAAGGGTTAAATTAGAAAAACAGT
This sequence comes from Theropithecus gelada, assembly GCF_003255815.1. Taxonomy (NCBI): domain Eukaryota; kingdom Metazoa; phylum Chordata; class Mammalia; order Primates; family Cercopithecidae; genus Theropithecus; species Theropithecus gelada. The sequence goes on from NC_037668.1 coordinate 81,972,659, forward strand.
TTGGAAGTTAACTTAAAAATACAGATAAGAAATGATGATAATCTGAGTTAAGGCAATGGCAACTGTCCAATGGAAGTTGGGATGGAGAAAAAGAACTCTGAAATAATTCCTCTGAGCCTTAGTTTTTTCATATGTAAAATGAGGATAATATCTTCACTGGAATGTGGGAAGAAACAAAATAAGATTATGAATGTAGGCATAACTTTTAATAGTAAAGCATTATACAAGTGCAATTATTCAACTGACTTTTTTATTTGCAAACAAATTTTGTTTGCTGAAAGTCAAATTTATATATTTTATATATTTATATATTATATATATATAACACTAAAATAGGATCGAGTGGGTGATAAACACTTCAAGCAACACAAGTCAGTGCCATCTAAGCAGGCTAGTTTGAAAGGCAGTATTGTTTCGTACTTGTTCTTGTCTCAGTTCAGCGAATGGCAGCTGATTCTGGCAACCAAGATGGCAAGCATATTGCTCATCAGATTGGGAATATGCTTCTGTACATGCTGTAAGAGAAAAATAGTCAAATTACAAGAAACAAAAGGGAAAGGGAAAGAGGAAAGAAAAGGATTTGATATTTTATTAAAAAAATTCTTATACTTAAAAAAGATTTCATCAATGTCAATTTCCAAATTTGGTAATATAGTAGTAGGAAATGTATCTTTAACAGAACTCCATATTGTCTCCCTCCTACAAGTCAAATGTTTTAGATACAAATCTGTTAATTATACACCCAGGCTCTGGCCACATGATGACATTCATATAAGAGGACCCTTGCAGCTAAGGCTTGTGTAGTAGAAAATGCACTGGATTGGCATCCTGAAGATACCACTCAAAAAGTTTTAGTTCCATCATTTGTTGGTGTGTGTGACCTGGGCTGAGCAGTTTAACCTCTGACTACTGATTTCTATATATCTAAAACAGAAATAACACAACCCACTGCATAGGGTTGAATGAAATAATATATTTTAATGATTTATACAAATATACAGTATTATTGTTAAGAACCAGATCACTCAGTTAAGAAGTAAGGGTATACACGTGGCAACAGAAAAATAAAACAATCAGCCTAACATCTGAAAGTCTAAGAAAATTGAACTAGGCCGGGTGTGGTGGCTCACGCCTGTAATCCCAGCACTTTGGGAGGCTGAGACGGGCGAATCACGAGGTCAGGAGATCGAGACCATCCTGGCTAACACGGTGAAACCCCGTCTCCACTAAAAATACAAAAAAAAATTAGCCGGCCGTGGTGGCGGGCGCCTGTAGTCCCCGCTACACAGGAGGCTGAGGCAGGAGAATGGCATGAACCCGGGGGGGGGGGGGGGGGGGGGGGGGGGCGGAGCTTGAAGTGAGCTGAGACCACGCCACTGCACTCCAGCCTGGGGACAGAGCGAGAATCCGTCTCAAAAAAAAAGAAAATTGAACTAGAAAATGTTCTATAGCAGATGATTCTAATGTTGAAATAGGTCTCTACCAGATATACTGTCATTTAGTTCATTAAATCCATTTCCTTCTTGTGATATAACATTTTACCACTATACCAATTTCATTTTTTCCCAACTCAGTAATGCATTTGTAATACACTTCTCAGAAGCGCTAGATAATAAACTGGACAGCATTATGCATATACAAAGATGATCAGTTAGGAGACTGAGCTGCAAAAATACGGTTATGATATCAAAGAAGACTGTATGTGAGTCATGGCATAGTGATGGGGAAAAGGTGCCTCCTTCTATGCTAAAAACAGTGTAATGAATGGAGAACATTCCATTATAGTTATTTAAAAAGTTAAACGTCAATTGTGTCCTGATTGCAGGTTTCTTTTATTAAACAGACTGCTTTTAGCAAAAAGAAAGAAAAGTGGTTTAACAGATGACAAAGCCTCTGGCTACTTATTTTAATGGCCTGACCAATGAAGAATACGCTATTAAATACTGAGTCAAAGGCCTGATTCAGTAAAAAACTTGGAGATAAATCAATGAACTTATGATTGAAAGGTTTAGGAAAATTATACTATTTGTGAAAAGGTAGTAATGAATTGTGAGTAGGGTAATTTTACTGCATTTGTCTGACAGAAAGTTGGTTAAACAAAGGTGTCCTATTCACAGCAGAAAATAAACACTGTCTCAACAAACAGATGAAATGTAAAGCCCATGAAATTTCTAGCAGCAGCTACGAAAACTCTTAAATCCATAATAATTACAGTATGTTAGATGACTAGTTTCAACAGTGTGCTTGCCATTTCCTAAGGAAAATACTTTAAAAGGTTATCACAAAGAAAACAACAGTGTTACATACAGCTGATGTTGTTAGCATAGCATCTTACCAGATTCACATTCCAATTTAGTTCGATTTAAGTCAATTCCATCATCCACAAACTGACAAATTGAAAACAGCCTGCAACCTCTCTGACATGCGTACAACTCCTCTTCCTAGGGAGTTCAAGAACAGGAAGGGTTACCAAAAAATAGTATTTTTTTTCCTCAGGGGAAAATGGGTTAGGAAGAAAGCAGTTAGTAACGTTTATTACAAATCATCCTATAAGTTTCATAACTGAAAGAAAAAAATGATAGGAGCCAGTTGATACTCAAGACCTTCGCCATACAGAGGTTTTAGTTCCTTATTTTAAAAGTGATACCAAGAAAAAAGCCTAGTAGGTAAGACCACTACCCTTTTTCCATTTTCTTTGGTTACAATCTGTGAGGGGGAAATTAAAAATAAAAACAATAGTGACATGCCAGGTGCAGTGGCTCACACCTGTAATCCCAGGGTTTTGGGAAGCTGAGGCAGGAGGACTGCTTGAGGCCAACAGTTTAAGGTCAGCCTGGACAATACAGCGAGACCCCATCTGTACCAAAACAAACACACACACGAAAATAACTGGGTATGGTGGTGCACACTTGTAGCCCTCGTACTCAGTAGGCTGAGGTATGAGGATTGTTTGAGCCCAGGAGTTTGAGGGTACAGTGAGCTATAATCACACCACTGCACTCCAGCTTGGGGTACAAAGTGAGACCCTGTTGCTTAAAAAACAACAACAAAACAACAACAAAAAATACAACGGTGATATAACTAGAACTTCAACAGCAATAGAAAGGAGTAAGCAAGTACCCTAGGACCAGTGGCATACTTCTGTCACATCCATGTTTATATGAATCACCAGGCTTATCAGGAAAAGTATCAGACTAGCTTCACATGGCAAATGGTGACACAAGGGCCTGATAAAGTAAGGCATACATCTATAAAAATGTTTATATGAAAGGATTTTTAAAAACTGGGCTTAGGCCAGGCGTGGTGGCTCACGCCTATAATCCCAGCATTTTGGGAGGCCGAGGTGGGTGGATCACGAGGTCAGGAGATCGAGACCATCCTGGCTAACATGGTGAAAACCTGTCTCTACTAAAAATACAAAAAATTTGCTGGGCATGGTGGCGGGCGCCTGTAGTCCCAGCTACTCGGGAGGCTGAGGCAGGAGACTGGTGTGAACCTGGGAGGTGGAGCTTGCAGTGAGCCGAGATCGTGCCACTGCACTGCAGTCTGGGAGACACAGCGAGACTCCATCTCAAAAAAAAAAAAAAAAAAAAAATTTGGGCTTACATTAAATGAAAACACTGGAGCAACAGTGTGCTGCATGGGAAAGGACACTGCAATCAGCCAGACCTAGATCAAACCTTTTGGGTGAGTGCATAAGTTATTTTACCTAAGAATCTCAGGTTTCTCATCAAAAAAGGAGAGAACAGCCATTATCTCCAAATTCCTCAATAATTTGGAAGCTATTTCCAGCACAGTGCCTGGGATGTAGAAGGTTCTTAATAAATGGTAATAGTGTTAATAGATTTTTAAAATAGAAAACAATTACAGGCATCAATGTATATGTGTGAAAGCTCAAGATAGGATGGACATCTAGTTCTTCATTACTGTAAAATATTAACTGCTTAATATGACTAATGTCTTCAGCAGGGTTTTCTTTGATAAAATAAAAGTATTTTTAAAAAGCTATTGCATATGGGGGAGCCCCCTCAACTTACTGTGTGATATACTGTGTACAAACTGGCAGACACCTAATAAGGAAACAGCATGTACATATGCCAGTTAGCAACCAATGGAATACAAAGTATGTACTTCTTTCCAGCAAAAGGATTAGTAAAATTTATGCAGCAGCAACAATCCATCAAGAAGAGATGGCTGCAGTCTAATATTAAATATACTTTATCATACAGCTTTGAAGGTAGCACACTTTTGGACCTCAGTTCCAGCTGCATTTATTGTTAAGATGAAATTGAAAGAATTTTAAAAATTAAGATAAATTTCATATCTGAGTAGCTTTTGCAGGCTTTGTAAAACAGTTAAAGAATTATTTTATGTCTTTGGAGCACCAAATATTTCCTTATACTGCACAGAGGAAGCATAAGCTCATTAGTATGAGCTATATCACATGCCATTTCATTCTTAGATATGCTTTCCTTTGTTAAAGACACCTAGTAAGTCATCCAGTACCAATTTCAGAAAACCATATGGCATGGTGAAAAGAGACTAGGTTTCAGGAATCAGCCCTAGTTTGAAGTTCAGACTTGCCACTTATTCTGCACAACCTTTGGCAAGTTACTTAATCTATTTCCTCAGTTGTAAAATACGGACAATACTCTTACATCAATCCTCACTACTATTTATTCCTTTATTTTCTACTGCCTGTATAATTGTAGAGCGTCAATCTTCACTATTAGGATAATTATATATTTATATCTACAATAGCATTACTATTATTTAATGAGCATCTACAATGTGCCAGGCACTGTGTTAAGACTTAACAAATTCAGGGCCGGGCGCGGTGGCTCAAGCCTGTAATCCCAGCACTTTGGGAGGCCGAGGCGGGCGGATCACGAGGTCAGGAGATCGAGACCATCCTGGCTAACATGGTGAAACCCCGTCTCTACTAAAAATACAAAAAACTAGCCGGGCGTGGTGGCGGGCACCTGTAGTCCCAGCTACTCGGAGGCTGAGGCAGGAGAATGGCCTGAACCTGGGAGGCGGAGCTTGCAGTGAGCCGAGATCGCGCCACTGCACTCCAGCCTGGGTGACACAGCGCGAGACTCCGTCTCAAAAAAAAAAAAAAAAAAAGACTTAACAAATTATGCAACATCTGGTATGGGGCAGGCACTCAACTGGTAGCTATTAAGAATCATATCTTTATTCTAAGTATTTCATGTTATATATACAAAAATAATGATTTCAAGTAAATATTTCATGCCCTATTTATCCCAAATGACTGGCAAGCTTATATAACATGTATCTCCTCTGATTTAGGACACAATAAATGGTGCTTCCACCATAGGAAATACCAGCTAAATTCATAATTAGAAGGTCCCTCAATGATACTATTTAGGGCAGGCACCGTGGCTCATGGATGTAATCCAAACAGTTTGGGAGGCCAAGACATAAGGATCCATTCAGTCCAAGAGTTTGAGACCAGCCTGGGCAACAGAGCAAGACTCTGTTTCAATTATTTTAAATTAAAAAATAAATAAATAGAAGTTAAGTGATCAGCAAGGACAAACAGTAATCAAGGAACTGGGAATAAAACCAGGTTTGTATGGTTCTAGAGACCACACTCCATTAATAAATGACCAGGCTAGCTCTAATTAGCTTTTTTATTAACATGATTTATGTCTCTTGTTTTTTCGTCCGAGATAAATTATGCAATTGCATTTTCTGTAGATAAAAGATAGAATAATTTAAAAATAACTACTTACAAACAGGTATTCTACTTTCTTGCAACAAATAATTAGTTCTCAAAAAGTGTCATTAAAATGAGATTTTTTTTTTTTTTGAGATGCAGTCTTGCTCTGTGTCCCAGGCTGAAGTGCAGCAGCGCAATCTCGGCTCACTGCAACCTCCACCACCCGGGTTCCAGCGGTTCTCCTGCCTCAGCCTCCTGAGTCGCTGGGATTACAAGCATGTGCCATGCCCAGCTAATTTTTGTATTTTTCGTAGAGACGGGGTTTCACCATGTTGGTCAGGCTGATCTTGAACTCCTGACTACCCATGATCCACTTGCCTTGGCGTTCCAAACTGCTGGGATTACAGGCATGAGCCACAGCGCCCAGCCTAAAACGAGATTTCTATCTCGTTTTTCAAACTCTATGTGAGTTTGAAAATTCTCTAATTTCTTACAACACACGAAGCTTTTTCCTGGAGCACAAAGCACAGAGGAGAGCCAATAGAAATCAGTGACATAGTTAAATATGTGGTTTTTTTTTTCTGTTTTTTTTTTTTTGAGGCAGAGTTTCCCTCTTGTTGCCCAGGCTGGAGTGCAATGGCGCAGGCTCACTGCAACCTCTGCCTCCCGGGTTCAGGCGCTTCTCCTGCCTCAGCCTCCTGAGCAGCTGGGATTACAAGTGCCCGCCACCATGCCCAGCTAATTTTTTTTTGGTATTTTCAGTAGAGATGGGGTTTCACCATGTTGGCCAGGCTGGTTTTGAACTCCTGACATCAGGTGATCCACCTGCCTCAGCCTCCCAAAGTGCTGGGATTACAGGAGTGAGCCACCGCGCCCAGCCTTTTTTTTTTTTTTTTTTTTTTTTGAGACAGGGTCTCACTGTCAGACTGGAGTGCACTGGCGACATTTCGGCTCACTGTAACCTCCGCCTCCCAGGCTCAAGCAAGCCTCCCACCTCAGCTTCCCAAGTAGCTGGGACTACAGATGCTCGTCTCCACGCCTGGCTAGTTTTTTCTTTTTCTTTTTTTTTTTTTTTTTCTTCAGAGACGAGGTCTTGCCATGTTGTCCAGGCTGGTCGCAATCTCCTGAGCTGAGGTGATCCACCCACCTCGGCCTCCCAAAGTGCTGGGATTACAGGTGTGAGCCATCGCACCCGGCCGAATATGTTTAATGCAAGTTTATTGATAGGAGGCAGCATAGTGTAGCCAGTTTTAAGCTGAATTCCTACTCCACGATTTCTTGGGTATGTGACCTTAGGCAAGACACTTAACCTTTCAGAGCCTCAATTTCCTTAATTTTAAAACCCTACTTTACAGGGTTGTTGTGAGAATTAGGAATAATAGTATGATAAATCTCCCATCACTCTGGCTAACAGTGGAGTCTATATAAATTTCAAGTCCAGGACCTATAGGGAGCCAGATGATTTGGAGTTCTTTGTGAGAAAAGCTTTAATAAATAAGTAAAAATGGTTTATAGATATCACACCAATTGTTAGAAAATAGTGGACATTATTAAAGTACCTACAAGTTCCAGGAAGGTATCCTTTCAAATTATTTGATTATTCTACCAACATTCTGGTTTATACTACAAAATTGCCAGGAAAATCTCAAAAAAAGGAAACAAACCCTAGAACAATAGTAAGTAAGTCTCAGCCCAATTCCAGGCCAAATCAATATTAATGAGCTTCCTCATACAATCCTCTTAATGATGAGAAGTTTACAAGAAGTGAAGAAAAATAACGTGGTTAGAAGCAGTATTCATCGATTTAAGTCTGAAGTTAAAACTTCTCACTTCTTTCTCGATTGTTACATAAATCTCTGGAAAAATTTAGCACAGTCCCCTCTCCCACAGTTTTTGAAAATTGATAATCTCCATGCAGTTTAAAATCCAGCCGTAAACAAAATCTGAGAAGTGCCGGCACTTAGAACTTTTCATTTCAAAGACCTGAAAGCACTCGCCAATATGGAACATCCTAAGCTTCACTGGAACTGTCTCCGTAGCCACTCCAGTTTTAGAGAGCAAGGAGGTCTAGCCACAATGGTTAAGCAAATAGCATACAGGAGATGAAGGAAAAACGAAGAGGAAACCACCAGCAACATCAACAAAAGCTCTCATAAAACAACGTGGGGGAGGGCATACACTCAAATCATACATGGGAAACGTGTGGTGGGAATCATCAAACAATTTAGAATGTTGAGTAAACAGAGATCTTACGCTGAAAAACCAACGTGAAGAGGGTTAGGTATGTACTTAAAAAGGGGGGAAGCATAGAGAGGAGGGCCATTACCTCTCCGTAAGCTGCGAACCCTCTCCTGTCTACAGTCTCGTTTCTTTACCCACTCCACGAATCCCCCGTTTTCTGCACTGAGTGGTCAGTTTCTGGTAGGCAGACACCTAACTGCCTCTTCTCTAACCCAGTCCCTCTTGGCAGCGTCTTGGACACAGTAACTCAACATAGGCAGACAGCATTCCTGGGCGTCTCGCTACTCCTTGAGCCGCCTTCGTGACGCTTTTTATACTTCAGTGGAACTGTCTACTTGTCTGACTCCCTGAAGACTACGCTCCCGACCCCGAGAGGCGCTTAGTAAACAAAGGTTATGAATCAATCATTTGTGGACTCGCTTATCTGCGCCTCCCTTTCTACAAACCCCCCTTAGGCTCCTTAAGGCGAGGACCCTGCATTAATCATCCATATCCTCCTCTATACTCCTCCCTCTGAGTGCTCGACTCCCCTGCTGCCCGGCTAGCTCCCAGAGGAAAGGGATCGCGTCTTTCTCATCTTTGTGTCCCTCAGCCTATCACAGGGTAGTGCAGGACAAACTTCCGGTAATGACAGCAGGAATTGGGGTGCAGGCAGGATTAGGGAGGAAAACAGGAGCTACACAGATGGGAGACAGCGGTTAAAAGGCGGATTGAACAGCCAGGTTGCCAGAGCCGACATACGTGTGGGGAGCCGAGAGATGGGCGGCCAGGGAAGGGTCGCAGCCCGCTCCGGACGGGCCCTACCTTAGGGTAGGTGTGCAAGGGGTAGGTCAACTGACAGGCCCGGTGGCAAGACGCTGTATCACCCAAGACCGAGTCAAATGCTTCAGCCGAAGCGGTCCCCGAACCTCCGGCCAAGGCCATGGTCAGCAGCAGCAGCGGCGGCAGCCCCAGTTGGGTCCTGACCCAGAGGCTCGCCTTCGGCGCCGCCATCTTGTTCCCCTCTATCACAGCAGCTCAGCTTGTTGCTGTTTTCTTTGAAGGGTTTCCTCCTCCTCCTGGGGCCAGCCCCCTTCTCCGCCCCACCGACCGTTGCTTCCGCCTCCGCCGTCGCTTCAGCTCCGCCCTGACCCGCCTGAAACTGCCGCCTCCTGCCCCACCTCTGGGACTACGAACTTCTCCTAGGCGGGCGTGAGGCGGAGAATTCAACCATCGCGAGCATTAGCGCGAAGCGGGTCCCCCTGTCTTCCCTTCGCGGGGCAGGCTGGGGCATGTAGTTCTCCATAGGCGGGAGGCGCACGGTGCTGTCGGGAAAGTTGGTCTCGGAAAACTACAGCCGCCCTCGGCGCGCCTTCTGCGCGTATTTCTTCGTAGTGCATTCTGGGGAATGTGGTTCGCTTTGGCCCAGAGGCGCGAGGGCCGGCGGAGTTTCTTCAGAGGAACTACAGCCCTGGGAGGAAGCGTCTATTTAGTTTCAACACAGACGACTGGGCTTGGGAGCCTACGGGGTTGCAGTCTGGAGGGCGCCAACAGCAGCTGCCAGGGCTGCTTTTCCTGGTGGGTCTCACGCCAGACCGTTGTTAGGTGCCCCTACCCGAGCTCCTGAGTGCTGAGAACGAGGAGGATGGGGTTTCTCCTTGTTCGGGGATCCAGAGATTACAGCCGTGGGTAGGGTCCTCTGACCACCAAGCAGTTTGTTCCAGGGGATGGCTGCGTATTGTGAGACTCCCTGCTGTGTTCTGGAGGTGGTTGTCAGTTGCTGATTACCAGGGAAACCCTTGGGATTGTGGCTGTGGTGAGGTGATTGTTAAGAGGGCGGCATTGAGCCTAGTGTAATCCTAACCCTTCCACAGCCCAATCTTAATTGGAAGAGGGCTTAGGTGCACGCTCTAGGGGGGATTCCAATATTGGGCCAATCCCCCCAATATTGGAATCCCCCCTAGAGCGTGCACTTCTGGAATCTAGGAACCTCCTAACCCAGGACGTAGGCTGATGATTGTTTACAGTTTCAATTCTTAGGAAGTTCCTCAGGAGGAAATCTTCTTGTCAATTCCACTCGAGTCCCCATAATTCATGAATTCTTCCAGAGAACTCAATTGTGTTACTTTGGGGAGCAAATATCACGGCAGTCTTTAGTGAGGTTTTAGAATCTACCGTCTTTCTTGACCAGAACACGCTGCAAGCACGTCAAGGTAGTCGGAGGCCCCTAACAATGGATAAATTCGTCATTCGAACGCCCAGAATCCAGAATAGCCCTCAGAAGAAAGATTATGGAGGAAAGGTTTACAAGCAGGCCACGATTGAATCTCTGAAGGTGAGAGGGGATCTGGGGCTAGAGGAAATGTGCAAAGGACTGATAGCAAGGTGGTACCAGAGGTTCTGTTGTGAAAAGACCTATGAATTATTTCTTGTTATGCCTCCTCCCGCAAAGTGTACCTGACCACTCCTCCTTTGTTTCCCCCATAGCTGTACAGACTTACATTTATCAATTTCCGCACACCTCTGCTACACCCTTGTAATTACTCAGGTTTACAGCATGTATGGTAGCTGGTAGGACAAGTCCCATTTGTTGTTATTCTTTTGCAAAATGTAGTCTGTTAGGAATGTTAAAGTACCAGATATGATTCTATATACCTACCCTGTACAGACTCATTTAGGGGTGGGTTTTGATGCTGTTCTCTCACATCTTACTGCCCAGAACTGTATCAAATGGCTTTACAGCTTCAGCTGAGACCAGGAAAGAGGCTGTTTTTTGTTGTCGTTGTTGTTGTTTTTGTTTTTCAGAAAGGGTCTCACTCTGTCACCCAGACTGGAGTACAGTGGCACGATCTTGGCTCACTGCAGCCTCCACCTCCCGGGTTCAAATGATCTTCCTGCGTCAGCCTCCCAAGTAGCTGGGATTACAGATACCCGACTAATTTTTGTTTTTGGTAGAGATGGGGTTTCACCATGTTGGCCAGGCTGGTCTCGAACTCCTGACCTCAAATGATCCACCCACCTCTGTTTCCCCAAGTGCTGAGATTACAGGCGTGAGCCACTGCCCCCAGCTGGAAAGAGGCTGTTTTAATGAACTCTTTGCTGCCTTGAACTCAGTCTGATGTCTGCAAGCAAGATGCAAAGAGTAGATACAATGAATCAATCAACATAGTCACCCAATAAGTGCTAAAGTAATTATTATTTTACTAAAATGAAACAAAACAACTTGTACTTGGTCCCCTTTGTCATCCTGAACCTTGCCTCTTAAATATCTTTTTCATTTTCTTTTATCAGTTCTTCTTCCTCCACTAGGTTCCTAGTGTTCGTGCTCCTCAGAGTTCTGTCACATTTTATGTATTTGGCCAGGATGACATCCATTCTTTAGGCTTTCTATGCTAAAACTGCCAGAACTGCACCTCCAGCCTAGGTTTCAGAAGGTAGGAGGATCTGGGGCTAGAGAAAATGTGCAAAGGACTGTAAGAGCGAGGCAGCATTCTGAGTACTTGACACATACTTAGTTGGACTCCTTTTCTGGATGTCCCACAGACTTACCAGACCCATATTGGAAAGCAGTGAAGGAGAGTATAAATAGGCCCTACTGGTAACTAGGTGATCTTTAGTAGCAAGTCAGTCCCTTCTCTAAGACCTCAGTTTCCTCATCTATAAAATGTGGAGATTGAACTATATCAGTGTTTCTTCAAGGGGGTGCTATTGTTGTATGGGGCAAGACAATTTGTCATTATTTGGAGCTGCTGGTGAGTTACAGGATACTTAGCATCCCTGGCTCTCAGGCACCTAATGCCAATGGCACCTCCCATTCTGATAACTGAAAATGCCGTCACATATTTCCAGACAGCACTTGATTGAGCCCTACTGAACTCTAGATGATCTTTAAAGTCTGTCCTAGTCTTGCAGTTCTGTGACTGCTTAGAACACATTCAAGGTTTTCAACTGTCTCTACCTTGTCAGAATATTCATGGATAATTGTACATAGCAATGATTCTCAATGAGGGATCATGTCAGACTCTCTCCAGGAAAAAGGTGGGAAGGAATAGTTGAACTACACATACACTCACCTACACCTACAAACACCCATATTATTATTATTTTTTTTTTTTTTTTTGAGATGGAGTTTCGCACTGTCGCCTGGGGTTAAGGGCAATGGTGGGATCTTGGCTCACTGCAACCTCTGCCTCCCCGTTTCATGCGAGTCTCCTGCCTTAACCTCCCTAGTAGTGGGGAATTAGAGGTGCCCACCACCACACCCGGCTAATTTTTTGTATTTTTAGTAGAGACAGGGTTTCACCATGTTGGCCAGGCTGGTCTTGAACTCCTGACCTCGTGATTCACCCGCCTCAGCCTCCCAAAGTGCTGGGATTATAGGCGTGAGCCACGGCATGCGGCCCAAACACCTATATTCTAATATACCTCCTCCTACCCCTCTCCCTTCTGGGTTCCTTCTTGTGCCCCAGTTGAAAATCACTATGTGTGATGATGAAAATAAATGATATGAAAATTATGGAATAAAAATAAAACAACAGGCTGGGCTCAGTGGCTCATGCCTGTAATCCTAGCACATTGGGAGGCCGAGGCGGGTCGATCACCTGAGCCCAGGAGTTCGAGACCAGCCTGGGCAACTTGGCAAAATCCCATCTCTACAAAAAATACAAAAATTAGCTGGGTATGGTGGGGCGCGCCGGTAGTCCCAGCTACTCGGGAGGCTGAGATGGGAGGATTGCTTGAGCCTGGGAGGCAGAGGTTGCAGTGAGCCAGGATGGCACCATTGCACTGCAACCTGGATGACAAAGTGAGATACCATTTCAAAAAAAAAAGAATAAAACAGCAGGCATATGTAACAACATTCCCCTTAAATGCATAATGCATTAGCTTTTCTTCCAAACCTGTTCCTTGTTCTCCTGTATTAATGTATATCCATATACCAAGTAACTGGGACTAGAAATCCAGGAACCATCCTTAACTCTTTTTTCTCTTATATTGAATTTTCTTTTTTCTTTTCTTTTCTTCTTCTTTTTTTTTTTTGACAGTCTCGCTCTGTCACACAGGCTGGAGTGCAGTGATATGATCATGGGACTATGATCACATCATAGCTGGGACTATAGGCACATGCCACAATACCTGGCTAATTTTTTTTTTTTGTAGAGACAGGATTTCATCATGTTGCCCAGGCTGGTCTCGAACTTCTGGGCTCAAGCTAACTGCCCTCCTTGGTCTCCCAAAGTGCTGGGATTACAGGCATGAGCCACTATGCCTGGCCTCAATTTTTAGTTTTACTTTCTAAAAGTCCTTCTTGCCCATACTAACTTGTCTTCCACTTTAAGTTCAGAATCATACTTCTCATCTAGAGCAGTGCTATGGTCTGTTGACTTGTCTCCCTGCCTTTGGCATCCCCCATTCACCTCCATTCCACTCTTACACCAGAGAAATATATCTAAAACAGAAAAGAAAATCTACTCAGGTCACTTTCCTGCCTAATCCTTCCATAGTTTCTCATTACCCATCAATAAAGATCACAGTTTTTTACATGGCACCCAAGGCCTTCCATGACCTGGCACCTGCCTGCCTCATCCCCTGCTAGTCTTTTTATTTATGCCTCATCCAGTGTCAACCATTCACAGTTCCCCAAAGATGTTGTGCTCTTTCCTTCCTCTGTGCCTTTGCATATACTGTCCTGTTTGCCTGGAATTCCCTTACTATCTTGTCTTGGAGGCAATGTAATGCAATAATTAAGAACACAGACTTAGGAGCCAGACTGCCTTACTAAAATCCCAGCTCTGCCACTTAACTACCTTTGTGACCTTGGTCAAGTTATTTAGCCTCTCTGTGTCCGTCTTAATCTATAAAATGGGGATCAATAATACCTGTTTTATAAGGTATTACGAAATTTGAGTGAGTCAACATATGTAAAGTGTTTGGTACAGAGTCTGGCCTATACTGAGTACTATGTAAATGTTTGCTATTATTGTTGTCATCATTCCTTTATAAAATCCTATTCATCTCCCATGATCTAGTTCAAATCCTCTACTATGGGGCCCTTCCTGACCACCCTTTTGTCCCTGAGACACAGAGCCAATCTAATCACTCCCTTCTTTGAGCCATCCCTGTATATTAAACATGTCTGTATCATTGTACTTATTTGTGCTGTATCCTGGTTGTTTCTTTACATGCCTGTGCCCCGCTATGCTCTGAGCTTCTTGAAAGACTATGTCTCATTGATTTTGTGTCACTGGTTCCTGGCACAGGACTTGCCTATAGTAGGCTGCAATACATTTTTCTGAATGACCAAATGAAGTAAAATAAAAGGCTTGGCTTGGCACATGAGACCTGTTCTATCCCAGTGTGTTTATCATCTCATGCCTTGTAGCCCCTCCTTTGTATGTATGCATTCCAGCCACACCTTATTTCTTGCTATTCTTTGTGTAAGCTCTTTCCTTCCATGTCTTCAGGGCTTCCTTGAACTTGAGGCTGGTCTCTTTTCCTTGAAAGCCCTTCTGTTTCTTTTTACAGAGTCAATTTCTACCCATTTGTCAACCCACTCAAGAACCACTTTGTCTATAAATCCTATATTATAAGCTCCATGAGTACAGGACCTTGAGTTGTTTTTTTGTTTTGTTTTGTTTTGTTTTTGTTTGTTTGTTTTTCCAAGACAGAGTCTCGCTCTATCGCCGAGGCTAGAGTGCGGTGGCATGATCTCAGCTTACTGCAGCCTCTGCCTCCTGGGTTCAAGCGATTCTCCTGCCTCAGCCTCCCGAGTAGCTGGGATTACAGGGGCCCACCACCACGCCCGACTAATTTTTGCATTTTTAGTAGAGATGGGGTTTCACCATGTTGGCCACCCTGGCCTTGAACTCTTGACCTCAAGCGATCCATCTGCCTTGGCCTCCCAAAGTGCTAGGATTACAGGCATAAGCCACTACACTCGGCTAGGACCTTGAGTATTTTATTTACCTCTCTACCCTTGGGCGTAGCACAGTGCCTGACACACATTAAGTGGTCAATAAATATTTGTCAAATAAATGAACGTTGAAATGCTTTCTGGGTTCTATAAGGTAGTTAATCCTTCTCTCATTAGTACTCTCAACATTTTGTTCAAGTATCTGTCGTAGCACTTACTTTACTGTATTGTAATTGTCTGATTACCTGTAGTTTTCTCCAATCCACTATGAATTCCTGAGACCCAGGACTGTAATATCTTATTATGTTCTGATTCTGCTCCAAGACCTAACACAGAGTGTGTGCTACACTGTAGGTAAAAAGTATTGAATAAACGGTAATCATCTGTATTCTGGCATGCCGTTGTAGGGTTTTGATAGTAAAGTATTCTATAAATATTGTGAAACAGCTTATGCATAGCACAATGCTAAGTACTATAGAGAATGTAAGAGAAATTTAAGATCAAAATACGAACCCTCATGAAACTTGCTGAAAAGTGATCAAATTATAAGAAGTTAATAAATGATGAAGCCAGGTGTGGTGGCTCATGCCTATAATCCGAGAACTTGGAAGGCCAAGACAGGAGGACCACTTGAGCCCAGGAGTTTGAGACCAAACTACAGGGTGAGGCTACATGGTGAGGCCTCATCTTTACCAAAAAAAAAAAAAAAATTAGCAGCCGGGCGCAGTGGCTAACACCTATTATCCCAGCACTTTGGGAGGCTGAGGCAGGTGGATCATGAGATTAGGAGTTTGGGACCAGCCTGGCTGATATGGTGAAACCCCATCTCTACTAAAAGTACAAAAATTAACTGGCCATGATCGTGCGTGCCTATAGTCCCAGCTGCTTGGGAGGCTGAAGCAGAAGAATTGCTTGAACCTGGGAGGCGGAGGTTGCAGTGAGCCGAGATTGTGCCACTGTGCTCCAGCCTGGGTGACAGAGCGAGACTCCGTCTCAAAAAAAAAAAAAAAAGAAAAAATTAGCCAGGCGTGGTGGCATGCACCTGTGGTCCTAGCTACATGGGAGGCTGAAGTGGGAGGACTGCTCGAGCCCAGGAGGTTGAGGCTGTAGTGAGCTATGACCATACCACTGCACTCCAGCCTGGGCAACAGAGCAAGACCCTGTCTCAAAAAATAAAATAAATGCTACAAAATTATATGTGATCCATTACAGAATTGTCATATAGACAATAAGGGTTAAGAGTTAAGAGAAGCGTGGTGGCTCACACCTGTAATCTCAGCATTTTGGGAGGCTGAGGTGGGCAGATCACCTGAGGTCAGGAGTTTCAGATCAGCCTGGCCAACAAGGTGAAACCTCGACTCTACTAAAAATACAAAAATTTGCCGGGCGTGGTGGCGGGCACCTGTAATCCCAGCTACTCGGGATTACAGGAGGCTAGGGAAGGAGAATCACCTGGACCCGGGAGGCAGAGGTTGTAGTGAGCCGAGATCGCGCCACTGCACTTCAGCCTGGGTGACAGAGGGAGACTCCGTCTCAAAAAAAAAAAAAAAAAAAGGTAAGAGAAGAGAGAGCTTAGTACCTGTTTTAGTGCCCAAAGAAGGCTATGTGGCAGGGCACCATAAAGGGACGGGAGGATTTGGCTAGGTCTGATATACTCTAGGGAAGTAGTGACATGTAACCATTCAATGAGTGGTATGTGCTCTTCTGTTTCCTCTATGTACGCATGATGCTTGGTGTGTTCACAATGGCAAATTAAAAAGAAATTGAGTTAAATGTGAATGTTAGAGTCAGCTTGGTCCACTTTCTGCCAAGTGACTTCCAAACATCAGCATTATGTTTTAATGCCAAGAACCTACTAAATGTTCAAGACTTAGTTTCCTCATCAATAACATCAGAAATAACAGTACCCCATCTGCATGATTATTATGAGAGTGAAATAAATAAATTCATGTTGAAAGGGCTAACCATTGGGCCTGGCATGTAGTAAAAACCGATAGTTTCCTCTTTTCATGTATGGAAAAGGAGGGGCTTGTATAGTAAAACCAAAGCTGAGGAGGAGGATGATGATAGTAGTAATAAGGATTACTACTAACATTTATTGAGTCCATTTTTACAGGCCAGGCATTGTGCTAACTAATGCTTTACAAATATTAACTCTTTAAATCTTAATAATAGCTTTGTGAAATGTATGCTTTTATCATTTATATTTTACAGATTAAAAACTAAGGCACAAGGCCGGGCGCGGTGGCTCAAGCCTGTAATCCCAGCACTTTGGGAGGCCGAGACGGGCGGATCACGAGGTCAGGAGATCGAGACCATCCTGGCTAACCTGGTGAAACCCCGTCTCTATTAAAAAATACAAAAAACTAGCCGGGCGTGGTGGCAGGCGCCTGTAGTCCCAGCTGCTCGGGAGGCTGAGGCAGGAGAATGGCGTAAACCCGGGAGGCGGAGCTTGCAGTGGGCTGAGATCCGGCCACTGCACTCCAGCCTGGGCGGCAGAGCAAGACTCCGTCTCAAAAAAAAAAAAAACTAAGGCACAGAGAGATTAAGTAGCTTGCTTGAAGTCACGTAGCCATTAGTGGCAAAGTTGAGATTTGAACTAGACAATCTGGGTCCTGCAGATAGTGTGAGCCAGAAAAAAAAAAAAAAAAAAGTGGAAGTTTCTGAATGCCAAACTGAAGAGGTATTAAAATCTTGGAATATTAGGACCATTGTACTTCTGTTATCACTATATATTACAAGTAATTTTGCCATAGGCTTATCACATTCTATAAAAGTGATTCTCAATAGAGCTCATGTAATGTCCATTTAAGTGGTAAAGGTTAATTTGGTTAATCTCTTTTTACTCCCTTAAGAGGAAGTGATTTCTTCTGTTGGTTGCAGTAAGAGATTTTTTAAAATTAAAAGGTCCTAGAGTATACCCATTCTTTTAGGTTAATTGCTTCAGAATGTTCTATAAACCTTTCCTTCCTTTGTAGGATCAACTAGCCAATATGTTGCCTCCTGCCCCCACCAGTGGAATGGTGCCCACATAACTGCTTATGAATGAATCATTTTCCCTAATTGGTTTTGTCAAACCTGACATTTCAGCAATCCACAACTGTAAAACCAGATGGTATATTGGAAAGCACATCTTCTTTCTGGCAATAACTGTTCTACTACTCATTGTAGCATACTTATTGATATTTTGTGTCCATTTCTTTTGTTCCTCCAAGTAATTAGAGTGATCTATTTTCTGGCCAATGCTTAGAGATTGAGACATTTCTTGATATATATGGAATTCTTTTGCTCTTGAATAGACTGATGTTTTTCCTATTCCTGACCTAAAATTTCATATCTGAAAACTGTACTATACTTAGTCCTTGAAGGTAGAAATAGTTTTGTTCAGTTACACCTACTGTGCACTGGGGATAGTGAGATAAATGAGAAATGGTTCCAGCCCTCAAGGGAAAGACAGCCTTGTTGATGGTAAGTATTTGCAGAAAGCATAGATGCAATAATAGGAGTCTATACAAGTTGCAGAGGGATGCAAAGTGGAGTATGGTAAAATGTGGTAGAGGAGAGGCAAGAAAGGCTTCATAGAAGACGTGATGCTTGAAGAGTCTTAAAAAAATAAATAAGTATTTATCAGGTAAATGAGGCAAAGAAAGAACTTCCCAGGCAAAGAGTATGAAATTCAAAAGGAAGCTGTAAATAGTTTGGTGTATCTGGAGCAAATGATGAGACTGAAAAGAATGTCAGGAGCCAAGTCATGGAAGGCCTTTTATGCCATGCTAGGGTTTGGACTTCTTTAGTTCCATATGTTGAAATTATCTGATGTGGAACCCTTAACCCGATTCCAGCCATGTAGAAATGCTGGATTAGGGCCGGGCGCGGTGGCTCAAGCCTGTAATCCCAGCACTTTGGGAGGCCGAGACGGGCGGATCACGAGGTCAGGAGATCGAGACCATCCTGGCTAAAACAGTGAAACCCCGTCTCTACCAAACATACAAAAAATTAGCCAGCCATGATGGCGGGCGCCTGTAGTCCCAGCTACTCGGGAGGCTGAGGCAGGACAATGGCGTAAACCCGGGAGGCGGAGCTTGCAGTGGGCTGAGATCCAGCCACTGCACTCCAGCCCCGGTGACAGAGCGAGACTCCATTTCAAAAAAAAAAAAAGAAACGCTGGATTAGAAGTCTCCAATTCCGCCGGGCGCGGTGGCTCACACCTGTAATCCCAGCACTTCGGGAGGCCGAGGCGGGCAGATTACGAGGTCAGGAGATGGAGGCCATCCTGGCTAACACGGTGAAACCCCGTCTCTACCAAAAATACAAAAAATTAGCCAGTCATAAAAAAAAAAAAAAAAAAAAAAAAAAAATTAGCCAGTCATGATGGCGGGCGCCTGTAGTCCCAGCTACTCGGGAGGCTGAGGCGGGAGAATGGCGTGAACGTGGGAGGCGGAGCTTGCGGTGAGCCGAGATCACGCCACTGCATTCCAGCCTGGGCAACAAAGCGAGACTCCGTCTCAAAAAAAAAGAAAAAAAAAAAAAAGTCTCCAATACAGAGCTGAGCTTGAACGCAAGAAAGGGAAATCCTTAGATGCCAGGAAGAGAGAGGAATGCCAAAATCAGAGCTGTAAGTGGGAGCTGAAGCTGAATAGTTCCAGGGAACATTGAATCCAGATATAATGCTTAGGGGCTGGATTTTAAGGCCAGTATGGATGGGAGATAAGACCTCGGGCTATTGTGATGTGGGGAGCTAGAACTGATCTCCCATGTGAAGCTGGAAGCCAAAACAGAACTACCATATGTTTGTGACAAATGAGCTCGAAAAATTCCATCCACTGGTCCAGGGAAGCAGATTGTTACCTTCTCAGGGTCTTAGATGGAAAAAGAGTTGACAGTAATAATAAATTGGAACCACATTCTTATTACCATGCATGAATATGTGTACAATCGTCTCTCAGTATCTGTGGGGGATTGGTTCCAGGACCCCCCACCCCCAACAGGTGCCAAACTCCACGAATGCTCATGTCTGTTATATAGAATGGTGTGCTATTTGCCTATACTCTATGTAGATCCTCTTATATAATCTAAATCATTTCTAGATTACAGGTTGAGCATACTAATCTGAAATCCAGAATGTCGCAAAATCCAACACTTTTGAGTGCCAACATGGTACCCAAAGGAAATGCTCATGAGAACATTTTGGACTTTGAATTTTTGGATTAGGGATGCTCAACCAGTAAGTATAATGCAAATATTCAAAAATCCCAAATCCCAAACATTTCTGGCCCCAAGCGTTTTGGATAAGGGATACTCAATCTGTAATACCTAATACAATATGAATGCTATGTAAGTAGTTTTTATACTGTATTGTTAATGGAATAGTGACAAGGAAAAAGGGCTCTATGTGTTCAATACAGATGCAGCCATCTATTTTTTAAAAAATACTTTTGACCTATGGTTGGTTGAATCCACAGATGTGAAACCTGCCAACCCAGAAAGCTAGCTGTAGTTAAATTCAGTCTATTTGCAAAACTGAAAAAGATTAATATAAAAACTGGCCTAGAACTGAGAAAATTCAAATCTTGGCAAAGGCCAATGTGAGATTTCTCTGTTAAGACACTTCATATCCTAGAGTGCAGAGGACTTTCATAGAACACAATCCCCTACAAGGATAAACTAATGGTCAGAAATTACAAAGTCTATAAGAAAATAAATTACCGAGAGAGAATGAGCAGACAGATGTAAGTAATAGAATTTCTACCCCAAGAAATAAAGATAAGAAAACAATCTCAAAGAGACCTTAAATATGTTTAAAATGTTTGTTATTGGTGGAGGGTGTCCAGATTCCTGGCGTTTTGAACAAAGAATTGGACAGAATGCATACAGCAACAAATGAAGCAATGAAGCATAGATTTATTGAAGTAAGTACACTCCACAGAGTGGGAGTGGGCTCAAGCAGGCTCAAGAGTGCAGGTTACAGAATTTTCTGGGGTTTGAATAGTGTGAATACCCTCTAGAGGCTTCCCATTGGTTACTTGGCTTACACCGTGTGTAAATGAAGTAGTGGCCTGCAACCAGTATGATTGGTTGTAGAAGGTGACCAATCAGAGGCTGAAGTGAAGTTACAAAGTTACACCCTATGCAAATGTCTGATTGGTTCCAGGAGAGGACCAATCAGAGGCTGAAATGAAGTTACAAAATTATACCCCTATGCAAATAAAGACTAGACATGTGACCAGTTTGGTTGGTTGTGCATTTTTCCTTTTTTTTTTTTTTTTTTTTTGGAGACAGAGTATTGCTGTGTCACCCAGGCTGGAGTGCAGTGGTGCTATCTCGGCTCACTGCACCCTCCACCTCCCAGGTTCAAATGATTCTTGTGCCTCAGCCTCCCGAGTAACTGGGATGACAGGCATGTGCCACCATGCCCAGGTAATTTTTGTATTTTTAGTGGAGATGGGGTTTTGCCATGTTGGCCAAGCTGGTTCAAACTCCTGACCTCAGGTGATCCGCCTACTTTGGCCTCCCAAAGTGCTGGGATTACAGGTGTGAGCCACAGTGCCCAGCCGAGTTTTCCTTTTGATTTTGTTCTAGGAAGTCAGCGCGAATCAGCTTTAGGTTCCCTGCCTCCAGACCTCATGATCACAGACATAAAGGAATAGAAACCAAAAGATAAGAACAGAATAGTATGAAAAGAGAATAGGTAAGTTTGGAGAAGAAGAAAAACAGAACTTGCCCAATGAAAAAATATCCTTATTGAAGCAGAAACATATCAAACAGGTTAAACATAGGCAGGCCATAGCTAAAGAGAGAAATACTTAGGATTTCTGAAGAATTCACTCAGGATGTATCATAGAGAAATGAAGAGACAGAAATATGAAAGAAAAAAGTACATAAGGGATAGAGAAGCCATGGAATTGGGGTTTCTGAAGTAGAGGCTTGTGAGGAGAATACTGGTATCAATTTTTGTTAGTATACATCTTAAACATTGTAAGGACAGGTTGAGCATGGTGGCTCACCTCTAATCCCAGCACTTGGGGAAGCCAAGGCAGAAGGATCACTTGAGCCCAGGAGTTTGAGACCAGCCTGGGCAACATAGTGAGACCCCATCTCTACAAAAAAATTTAAAAATCAGCAGGTTGTGGTGGCCCACCTGTGGTCCCAGCTACTTGGGAGACTGAGATGGGAGGACCACTTGAGTCCAGGAGGTCGAGGCTGCAGTGTGATCTCACCACTGCACTCCAACCTGGGCAACGGAGCATGACTCTGTCTCAAAAAAAAAAAAAAAAAAAAATTGTAAGGGTAAACACTCAAATGATAGAAATATAATACATAACTTCCAAACCATAGAGGGGAAAAAAAAGGGGCTGGGCACAGTGGCTCACACCTGTAATCCCTGTACTTTCAGAGACTGAGGTGAGGGGATCAGTTGAGGCCAGGAGTTTGAGACCAGCCTGGGCACTGGGCAACAGAGTGAAACCCCACGTCTACAAAAAATACAAAAATTAGCCAAGCGTGGTGGTGCATGCCTGCAATCCCAGCTACTTGGGAGGCTGAAGCAGAAGAATTGCTTGAACAGGTTGGGGGAGGAGAGGCGGAGGTTGCAGTGAGCCAAGGTTGTGCTATTGCACTCCAGCCTGGGTGACAGAACAAGACTTTGTCTCAAAAACAACAACAACAACAACAAAAATTAGCCAGGCATGGTGGCAAGTACCTGTACTCCCAGCTACTTGGGAAGCTGGCAGGAGGATTGCTTGAGCCCAGGAGTTGAAGGCTACAGTGAGCTATGATTGTTACCACTGCACCCAGCCTGCGCAACAGAGCAAGACCCCATCTATAGAAAACAAAAAAAGGAAAAAGGAAAAAAATAGATTAAAGAAAACTGTTAAATAGAAGATACAAAAGAAGAAAAAAGAAGAGAAAATATGT
This sequence comes from Theropithecus gelada, assembly GCF_003255815.1. Lineage (NCBI taxonomy): Eukaryota > Metazoa > Chordata > Mammalia > Primates > Cercopithecidae > Theropithecus > Theropithecus gelada. The sequence continues at coordinate 81,995,389 of NC_037668.1, forward strand.
TCAAATATATCAATAATCATAATAAATACAAATGGATTAAACATGCCTATTAAAAGATAGAGTTTCTCAGATTGGAATAGGAGGCAGGGAACAAAATAAAGCAGCCACAGGTTATGTAAAGTGTAATGACCCAGAAAAGTTGAAAGTAAAGAGATGAAGACAATATACAAAAAACTGTCATAGACAGGAGTTCATTGAGTTCATTGAAACAATGTTTGTAACATGTAAAATATGGGGAAAGAAACTAAATACTTAATAGGGGAATAGTTTTAAACTTCTAAGACATTTGTATATAAAAATAATGGAATACTATTTAATACTATTAAAATGGATCAACCGGGATTACATATTTCAGTATGGATAAATCAATAAAATACATTGGTGAAAAAGACATGATATTTGCACTTTCTTCCTATTCAAAATTTCCCCTTACTTGGCTTTATTGATTTATTTTTCATACAGTTTAACACTAATACCATTTTATATTGTAACAGATCCTAGAAAAAGACTGTCTCAATTTTAACTAATGCCCCTGAAGACTGAGAACAAAGCAGTAGGTATCAAATGATATTTCCCAATGCGATTTTAGACCATCTATACAGAAGGCAATACCTGAAGACCAGTTTTGGGATCCTGAACCCATCACCCACCATAAGCTATAAAGTAGGTTGAAGTTAAAGGAAGAGGGGAGAGAGAATTCCTCTGGATGAAGCAGGAGTGCCACGGTATTTTTTCACTTGAAGAACTTGACTTTAGTTCCTGGGGTTGGTGGACAGAGATCAGACTATGCCTGGGAAAGTCTAAAGACAGAGAGTGGCTGACTGATGTCAAAAGGAGAAGTGGGTGCGTTGGGAGGGCTGTTACCAAATTCTTTAGGACAAAGGTGTGGGCAAGTGTGGGAGAAAATGCTGGCTGGCCTGGAATTGAATGAAAATGGATGGGTCCACAAAGATACTTGGAAAGGCAGTGGGATCCCTACAGGGAGAGCCTGTGGGAGGTGGGTTGCCAAAAACTGGGAAATCGAGAGGACTTATGGGTGGCTGGCAGAAGGAGACAGTGCCCACAGTATGGGAACTGCAGGTGAGAGCTCAACAGTGGGAGCTTTCCAAGGAACTGCAAAAGTAACCTATACGAGAAAAAGAAAGTCAGCTTTCAACATCTGCCAAGTCCAGGTAGTAGTAAAACCTGATTAGCATAGTATCACTATGTTAAAGTAAGGCTTTTCCTTCCCCTTTCCTCTTTTCCTTTTCCTGGCTTTGAACCTGGAAGGGTTAGAAACCAAAGCAAACAAGCGGATTGGAGAGGAAGAGAAGCAAAGCTGGGGTGAGAGGGAAATCAAACATACCCTCCTCCCACCATAGGCTTCTAGGCTGGAAGCAGACACCAGCCAAGGGAGAGAGATAAGACTTTTTTTTGTTGCTTTTATCAAACTGTCATATAGAAAATGCATATAGAAAAGTGCACAAATCATAAGTGTACATGAGGAATTTTCACAATAAACACACCAGCATCCAGATCAAGAAAGTATTACCAGAATCCCCTTTAGTTCCCTCACTGTGCCCACCTCCCTCAGATAATAACAATCCAAGATGAGATTTTTTGTGTGTGTGTAGTTATAAAAGCAAATTAAAAGTCTCCCACTTTACTTTTTGAAAAATTCTTAGTGGAATAATTTCAACACTATAGAAAAGTTTGGGCCGGGCGCGGTGGCCCAAGCCTGTAATCCCAGCACTTTGGGAGGCCGAGACGGGCGGATCACAAGGTCAGGAGATTGAGACCATCCTAGCTAACATGGGGAAACCCCGTCTCTACTAAAAAATACAAAAAAGTAGCCGGGCGAGGTGGCGGGCGGCTGTAGTCCCAGCTACTCGGGAGGCTGAGGCAGGAGAATGGAGTGAACTCAGGGGGCGGAGCTTGCAGTGAGCTGAGATCCGGCCACTGCACTCCAGGCTGGGCGACAGAGCAAGACTCCGTCTCAAAAAAAAAAAAAAAAAAAGAAAAAAGAAAAGTTTGCAACACAGTATGAAGAACTTTCCCATCTCCTTCACCCAGATTCTTTAACTGTTAATTTTTTATACTTAATGGAAAGATGCATATCAGCTTTAAGATGGTACATAGTTTCTTCTAGGAAGGGAAGGAGGGGAATGAGTTGATGCAGTGTACAAAGATACTTAAACTTTATAATGTTTTATTATTTTATGTGAAATAGCAAAGTGTTCATTTTTTCCATTATAAATAGTGGGTTACTCGCTGTACTTTTCTATGTGTTTGAAGATTTAAACAATTACTGGAACAAGAGAGAGTTTTGAGTTTTATCCTCTAGGAAGTGGGGAACTACTGAAGTGTGCTTTTGATTGTTGAAATAAACATGCCTGACTTCTCTGCTCATTGTTCTTGCCTATGAATTAAGACACTCTTAAGTGAGCTATAGAGTTGATTCACCTCAGCATTGTTTTTCTCTTCTCATCCTTATTGCCTCTCACTGCTAAGTGCCCAGTGGTGTCTGAGATGGTAAGATTAAAACTTGCACTTTTCCTAATAGATGCACCTCTCTTCCTGATTTGCAGTAAGCCATACCTGCTTTTAAGCAATTACCCATCATTTGGGGCCATCAGATGCACTGTACTTTGGTTTAGGTCATAATCAATAATTCATATGTCAATAGGAGCCCCATTAGCTCAGGTGAAGGCAGATGTCTTTCTAATGCAAATTTTCCATTTTCCAAATGACTTTTCTTTTTCCCAGAGAGTTGTGGTTGTAGAAGACATAAAAAGATGGAAAACTATGCTGGAACTTCCTGATCAAACCAAAGAGAATCTCATTGAAGCCTTACAAGAATTAAAGAAGAAAATACCTTCCAGGGAAGTGTTAAAATCAACAAAGATAGGTATATTCCTTCTTAATTTTATTTTTTAAGAAAGCTTATATTTTGTCTCCCTTCTTTCCATCCTCTCTCCTTCAAACATGAAGTTATCTCCCTTATCAATGCTTTCAATTCTCTGGTAAAGGACTGTTGTTTAAAAAATTATCTGTTGGTTGCAGACCAGTACCTTGGTAATATATAAAAAAAAAAAATCAGAAAAATGAAATGGAATGTACAAAATACCAGCCCGTTTTTAAAATTAGTTTCAACAGATATAGAATTACCCTTGTCAAATTACCATGAAAGTTTCTAAGTGCTTACATTTTATTTATGTACTTACTGGCATAACTGGCAATAACACATGGATAACATTTTGAGTGTGCTAGATGCTGGGTATGCAGAAATGGATACGACATCATTTGTGACCTCAAGAAACTTAGGGTTTGGGCTGGGTGTGGTGGCTCATGCCTGTAATCCCAACACTTGGGGAGGCTGAGGTGAGCAAATCACTTGAGGTCAGGAGTTTGAGACCAGCCTGGACAACATGGCAAAACCCTATCTCTACTAAAAATACAAAAATTAGCCAGACATGGTAGTCCATGCCTGTAATCTTAAGCTACTCAGGAGGCTGAGGCATGAGAATTGCTTGAACCTGGGAGGCAGAGGTTGCAGTGAGCCAAGATCGTGCCACTGCACTCCAGCCTGGGCGACTCAGACTCTGTCTCAAAAAAAAAAAAAAGAAACTTAGGGTTTGGTAGCGGAGACAAGCATATAGACAAATGGGAACAGTGAAATATTGTAGGTTATAAATAAAAACATGTAAATAGTGTTCTGGGTACTATTCTAATCTAAACAAGGTATATACTGGGGACTTCAGAAAAGGCTTCATAGAGGAGGTGACATTTCAGTTACATCTTGATATTATAGCATTGGAGATACTTAAAAGGTAAGTTGGGGACCATGTTGAATTGCCATTTTAGTACAGTACACAACTGTGAATAATATGCAAGGAAGTGCCAACATGTGTTACTCAAGCTGCTCCCAGCTCCCCAGGGAGTCCGGGACAGTCATTCACAGCTGCTGTTCTTGCCCTCACTAGGGCAGCCATTGCCTTGTCTGCCTCCCTTTGACCTCTTGTTCATGAGAAGCAGAAGAGAGAGCAGCTTCAGAACTGGCACTAACAGCTGGGAAGAGCTGTGCAAAATCCCCAGAGGGCCCCCCAAGAGTCTTAGAGTTGTACCCCTGTAATATAAACCAGAATCTGAGAAAATCAGATGCTTTAAGAATATAAAACCCTACTATTGTAGCCAAGGAGGTTCTCCCATCTGCTGCTGGATTTTGTCTTTATAGGTTATAATCACTAGGGGGCAATAAGACCATTCATATGAGCAGATAAAGTATTTCCACCAGTAGAGGGTACTAGTGATTAATATTTTATGACATGTATATGTGTACATATATATGTATATAGTTAAGCACATTCCACAAATACTGTATATGATCATAAATAGGCTGGATTTGAAGATTTGAAGATTATAATTAAAAAAATAATTTCTATTTGGTGTTTGAGTATAATTGTGAGTATGCTTTCAAGAATGGGTATTTCTGATGTTTGGAGATTTCATTTCAAGGATCATAACGAAACCACAACAGGGCTTGACTTAAGAGGACCTGGAAACCATCCAACTTTGAGTTTTGACTCTATCCCAAGCCTCCCCTAAACCTGAGGTTGTATGGAATATAGGAGTTTCTTGGTTTCTTTGTAGTTACATCAGTTGCTATGCTGAAGATTTCATTTGGATCACTGCCTGAGAGTGTTTACATTTCTTCAACCTTTAGTCTTCCTGCCTGTTCCTATCCTGTGGGTTATAAGGGACAAATATTTACTGAGTACCTTTTCTGTGTTGGGAACTATATAGGCATAATAATGAAGGAGACAGATATTGTCCTGCCTTTTTGGAGCCTGAAGTCTAATAGAAACACAGTTTAACAAGACTTTATCATACAATGTGATGAGTGCTCTGATGTTGGGGAGAAGTTAGCAAAATGACTATATGTGTTAGGAGTAGGGCAGAAGGTGTTGAAGAAATGTGTCAGGCCAGGGTACATCACGTGAGCTATATAGAAGGTGGAGGTGGGAGAGAACATGGTGCATTCCAGAAACTAAAAGTAGTTTGGTGTGTTAGAAATGTAATGTGCTTTAGAGAGCATGGCAAGAAATGAGACTGGAGAGACATTCTGGACCAGATGGAGAAGGTTCTTTGTAAGCCATTCAGAACTGTTTGGTCTTGGCATATGTATTAGTTATCTATCACTGTGTAAAAATTACTCTAAAATTTAGCTGCTGAAGACAATATTTATTATTTCACACAATTTTTTTAAGTTGAGAATCCAGGAGCAGCTTATCTGGTTGGTTCTGGCACAGGGTCTCTTATGAGGTTGCAGTCAAGCTGCTGGCTGGGGTTGCAGTCATCTGAAGGCTTGACCAGGGCTTAAGGATCTGCTTCCAAAATGGCTCACAGGATTGCTGGCAGGAGGCCTCAGTTTCTCATCATGTGGGCCTCTCCTTGGAGCTGCTCGTGACATGGCAGCTGGCTTTCCCCAGAGCAAGTGATCCAGGAAAGAACAAGAAAGCAAGAGAACAACCAAGATGGAAGCCACAGTGTCTTTTATAACCTGATCTCAGAAGTGATGTATCATCAGTTTTGTCATATGCTATTGGTCACACAGACCAACCCTGATACAGTTTGGAAGGCAACATAAGGGTATAAATACCAGGAGGTGATAATCATTGAAACCTAACTTGTAGACTGGCTACCATAGCCTGTATTTCTTTTCATTTATCTTAGATACATTATACTTCCTGGACCTGCAGATTCATGTTCATTGTTGAAAATTTACAGCCATTATCTTTTTTTTTTTAATTTTTTTTTTTAAATTTTTTTTAAGACAGGGTCTTTCTGTGTCACCCAGGCTAGAGTGCAGTGGCATAATCACAGCTCACTGCAGCCTTGAACTCCCAGGCTCAAGTGATCCTCCCGCCTCAGCCCCCCAGGTAGCTAGGACTGCAGGTATGCACCACCACATGCAGCTAATGTTTGTATTTTTTGTAGAGATAGGGTCTCGCTAAGTTGCCCAGGGTGGTCTCAAACTCCTGGGCTCAAGCAGTCTTCTCAGCCTCCCAAAGTGCTGGGATTACATGTGTAAGCCACTATGCCTGGCAACAACCATTATTTCTTCAAAAGTTACTCTCTTTCATTATTTCTGCTCCCTCCTTCTGAGATTCTATAATTAGAAGCATGTTAGGTCTTCTATTCTTCATACCCTTTAATTTATCTATTTTTTATCTCTGTCTGACTCAGCATTCTGGGGTAATATCTTCAGATACATATCTTCCAAGTCACTTATTCTCTCTTCAGCTGACTCTAATCTGCTATTTAGCCCATTTATTAAGGTCTTTATTTCAAAAACTGTTTTTCATTTTTACAAATTTGTTTTATCCCCAATTTTTTTTTTTTTTTTTTTGAGACAGAATCTTGCTCTGTTGCCAGGCTAGTGCAGTGGTGTGATCTCGGCTCACTGCAACCTCTGCCTCCTGGGTTCAAGTGATTCTCCTGCCTCAGCCTTCCTAGTAGCTGGGACTACAGGCACGCACCACCATACCCAGCTAATTTTTGTATTTTTAGTAGAGAAGAGGTTTCACCATGTTGGCCAGGATGGTCTTGATCTCTTGACCTCATGATCTGCCTGCCTCAGCCTCCCAAAGTGCTGGGATTACAGGCATGAGCCACTGGCCTTGGCTTCCCAAAGTGCTGAGATTACAGGTGTGAGCCACTGCACCCAGCCCCAAAATGTTTTCTATAAATTTTTTTTGGTGCATTCTTGTGATTGTGCCTTTTATTTCTTAAACATTTAATATCTAGCTCTTCTGTATTCATCTGACTATTCTAATATTTATGGTTCTTGGGGATTTAAATCTGTTGTTTATTGTTTCTGCTGACTGATGGTACTTGCCTTCCCATGTGCTTGTTGATTTTTAATTGCAAACTCATTATTGTATTTCTATTTTTCTTTTAACTTTATTTTTTTTTTTTTTGAGACAGGGTCTTACTCTGTCTCCAAGCCGGAGTGCAGTGGTGCAATCATGGCTCACTGCAGCCTTGAACTCCTGGGTTCAAGGGATCCTCCTGCCTCAACCTTCCGAGTAGCTGGGACTACAGGTAGATGCCACCATGCCTGGATCATTTTTTAAATGTTTTATAGAGAAGGGGTCTCGCCCAGGCTAGTCTTGAACTCTCGTACCCAAGTGATCCTCCTGCCTTGGACTCCCGGAATGCTGGGATGACTGGCATGAGCCACTGTGCCCAGCCTGTATTTCTATCTGTAGGAATTCTGTGGGTCTAAATTGAGAAGCTTCTCTCCAAAGGGGATTAACTTCTTTTGTTTCTGCCAACAGTCAGAGGCCATCTCTGACCTGGAATACTTTAGCACACCTCTTAAGGATCTCACCTCAGTATGAGAGTGCCGAGGATTAGCTTCCCTCATCACTGCTGGCCCAAAGCTAAGTATTTCAGCAGCATTGCTACTGATATCAGCCCTTAGGATAACCCTACCACTCCCTGAGTGCACCCTTCTAGCCTCTGCTAACTTTTTTGTTGGGGTTAGGTGGCTTTTATCCAGGATCTAGTAATACTGCAGTGAAAGAGTAGCTTTAGTCTGCCATAAAACTTGAGAGTTTGGTCTTTATCTTAAAGATAGTATAATTATTACTGAAGAGTTTTGAATGGAGGAATGACATATTCAGTTTAGAAAAATCTATCTGGTTGCCATGTGGGAAAAGTGTTGGACACAAGCAAACCTAGAGGCAGGAAGCTCAGTTAGGAAGCTCCTAAAACATCTGCATAAGAAATGAGAGTGGCCTGGATGGAGTAGTAATCATGGAGATGAAGAAATTGTAGTTGGAGTCAAGAGACATACATGTAATAAATCCAAAGGACTTGTAGATTGATTGGATGTTGGGAATGAAGATGAAGCAGTGAAGGCTGAGGGCTAGGTTTCTGATATGGACAAGTAGGTGGATGGCAGTACCACTCATTAAGATAAGAAACAGCAGGTTTGGAGGTGGAGGGAATAATAAGTTCCATTTTAGACTTATTCTGTGGAACATCCCAAAAGGAATGTCCCACAGAATGCTAGAAATACAAGAGTGAAGCTAAGGAAAGGTTGTAACTATACACTGGGGAGTCATTATCAGCATAGACCTGGGAAATGGTGTGATAATAGTAGATAAGCTGCTGCACGCAGTGGCTCACGCCTATAATCCCAGCACTTTGGGAGGCTGACGCAGGTGGATCACGAGGTCAGGAGATCAAGACCATCCTGGCTAACATGGTGAAACCCTGTCTCTACTAAAAATATAAAAAATTAGCCGGGCATGGTGGCAGGCGCTTGTAGTTCCAGCTACTTGGGAGGCTGAGGCAGGAGAATGGCGTGAACCCGGGAGATGGAGCTTGCAGTGAGCTGAGATCGCTCTACTGCACTCCAACCTGGGTGACAGAGTGAGACTCTGTCTCAAAAAAAGAAACAAAAAACAAAATAGTACATAAGCTTGCCTACGATGAGTATATAAGTTAAGAAGACCCAAGAGCTGAGTTTAAAATCCAGAAGCACACCAGTATTTAAGGACTTACAGAAGAAACTGAGAAGGTACGACCAGAGAAACAGAAAGAAAACAAAAGAATGCTGTCATAGATTGCAAAGGAAAGAGTGTTTCTAGGAGGGGATTGGTTAGCTTTGTCCATTCTTGTCTAAGTGCCGAATAAGCTACATCTAAAAATTACACATTAGATTTTGCAAAATGAAGTCATTAATGATCTTGCTTAGGACCATTTCAGAAGTAAGGTTAGGGGCAGAAGCTTGAGGAGTGAAGAAGATGTATGAAAATGAAACAAAATAGACAACTCTTTCAAGAAGTTTGGTATTAAAAGAAAAGAGAGGTGACAATATCTGAAAGGGAATGTGGGATTGAAGAAAGTTCTGTTTTTTAAGATGGAAAAGGATCCTAACATGTTGAATGCTAATGGCAAAGATTCTGTAGAGTGAGAGAAGTTAATGTAGGAGAATAATAACAGGGTGAGCCCCTTAAATTGTTAAGATTGATAACCAAGATGAGGATTAGCAAGAGCCTTGGATCATCATTTGATCTGTGTTTTATAGAATCTATATTCATTCATTCATTCAACACATACTGAGCACCTTCCTTGTCCTATGCCTTATGCTGTGTGCTACAGAATAATGCATGGTTCATGTTTGTAAGGCGCCCACATTCTCTGGAAAAATAGGCATTCAGGTGTATAATAATGATTGACGTGAAAATGCTAAAATCAAGGGATGTACAAAGGTCTGTGGGAATACGGGGGAGACAGTGAATATCTGCCTAGGCAAGTGGAGAAGGATTTTTATAGAAGTGATGGGATTTTGCTAGGTCAAAATGAGATCTGGCTCATTGCAGGCAGAGACATGAGTAAAGGAATGGAAGCTTGAAAATCCTGAAAACAACATGCTACAATGTAATGGCTGGAATGGGCAAGGGTGGATAGCAATTGGGCCTGATTATAAAGAAACTTAAAAGCTAGCCATTAGGGTATGGACTTTTCCCAGATGTCATTGTTTTCAAGTGTGGATTTCTTAGAACTCTGGTCCAGTGAGATGTTATTTGAAGAAAGTGTCCTGGGTTCAAATAAAGCTTGGAAAATGCCGCATCACTGTTTCCTCTCCCTTAGAGGTTTTCAGTATACTTTCTCATTTAATAGGCTAGATGAAATCCTACAATAAAGAAACCTGTTTGACTGGGCGCGGTGGCTCACGCCTCTAATCCCAGCACTTTGAGAGACCGAGGCAAGTGGATCACTTGAGGCCAGGAGTTTGGGACCAGCCTGGCCAACATGGTGAAACTTCGTCTTTACTAAAAATATAAAAATTAGCTGAGTGTGGTGGTGCGTGCCTGTAGTCCTAGCTACTCGAGACGCTGAGGCAGGAGAACCCTGGAAGCTGAGGCAGGAGAACCCGAGAGGCAGAGGCAGGAGAACCCGGGAGGCAGAGGTTGCAGTGAGCTGAGATCATGCCACCGCACTCCAGCTTGGGCGACAGAGCAAGACCTTGTCTCAAAAACAAAAGCAAAAACAACAACAACAACAAATTTTATTTTATGAGTATTTTTTTGTTTGTTTTTTTAACTTTCATTTTAGGTTTGGGGGTACATGTGAAGGTTTGTTATATAGGTAAACTCCCCATGTCATGGGGGCTTGTTGTATATATTATTTTGTTACCCAGGTATTAAACCTAGTACCCGATAGTTATGTTTTCTGCTCATTACCCTTCTCCCACACTTCACCCTCAAGTAGACCTCAGTGCCTCAGTGTCTGTTCCTTTTTTTGTGTTCATGAGTTATCATTTAGCTCCCACTTATAAGTGAAACATGCAGTATTTGGTTTTCTGTTCCTGCGTTAAGTTTGTTAAGGATAATGGTCTTCAGCTCCATCCATGTTCCCATAAAGGATATGATCTTGTGCTTTTTTATGCCTACATAGTATTCCATGGTGTATCGGTACCACATTTTCTTTATCCAGTCTGTCATTGATGGGCATTTCAATTGATTCCATGTCTTTGCTATTGTGAATAGCACTGCAGTGAAGGTGGGTATCTTCTTAGCAATCTATTAGCTTGAGAAACAGCTGTTACTGGAACCATTTAATGTTAACTATAGGATGACATGATGAGTGTTTCTGGTGACCAAGGGAAAAATGCATAGGAAAAGGGTGTTAATAGAGAAAGATCAGGTAGAAATCAGGATATCAGATAGGGGATCATTCAGGTGTTCATTCATGTGCCAGGCAGTGTTCTGGATACATGCTATCAAAACAAGACAAAAATCTCTGCCCTTGTGAAGCTTAGTGAGGAGACATGCAATAAAGAATAAACATAATAAACAAATTGTGTAGTTATGTTAGAAGATGAAAAGTGCTGTGCAAGAGAAAAAGTCAACAAGTTGGGGGGATGGAGAATGTGGATGGTGTGGGTGGGAGTAGGCCTCATTGAGAGATGACATTTGAGCAGAAACTTGAAGGAGGTGAGGAAGTGAGCCATGAGGATGAGGTATGACTGTAAACATTGAGGTGAGACATGATGAAGGCTTGGAGGACTGAGAGAATGGAGAAATGAAATAGCTCCTTAGAGAAATCTTATCAGGGAGAACGGGCTGGATTTAAGGAATTGACCGTGGAGGTGAGGGAAAATGGGGATGCCCCGATGATGCCTCTCGCTATGTTGCCACCCTTATCCTCTCCACTGGCTCACTCTTGCTGCTTTCAGACAAGCACAAATCTTCCCCTTTAATTGTCTTTGCCACCTTTTCCAAACACCTTATTTCCCTTCTTTTTATAACCAGATTCCTTTAAAAATGTTGGCTACTCGCAGCTCCCATTTCTGGCCTGCCCAATCCTTTGGGAACAGCGTTCCAAGCTGGCTTCTCGCGCAACCACTATTCTCTCAGGACACAAGTAATTTCATTCTATCCAAATCCAATGGTCTTGTCTGAGTTCTCATCTTCCCAGACTGTGAATTTGAGACCATTGATACTCCCTTTCTGTTGACATAAATGACACTGAACTGGTTGCCAGTTCTGTATCTATTTTTAAACTGTTTGTTACCTTCATAGCTCTTATCTCAGTTTGTAATCACCTATTTAATTATTTATTTCTTTTTTTTTTATTTGCTAGACAGTAACTCTGTGCCAGCAGAAGTTACATTTTATTTACCAGTGTATTTCAAGCATTAGTGGCATACAGCAGGAGCTCAGGATATAGTCCTCAAATGAGTGAAAATGACAAAGTTGAACAAGTTTTCTCTATAGCTCTTCTTGCCTTCTGTGTCCTTGTTTCTTTCCTTTTTGTGTTTCTTCAGTCCTTTTTCTCTCTCCCCTAACAGGGTGCTTTTCCATAAAGCTCAGCCCTTAGTCTTTTGCTGCTTTTTTAGAGCATTTAGCCAGAGAGCTTGTCCATGTCTCCAGCTTAACTGAGGCCTTAATTCAGATACCTCTTGGATATGCATCTCCTATTCTGATCCATTTTTGAATCTTAGATTTCTAGAAAGGTTTTTCCAATTTACATTCCTACCATTTTCTTAAATCTTACAAATTTAAGAGGTAAAAATAGCATCTTGTTTTCATGTGCCGCATAGAATGAATTGTTTTCCATACATTTTTTTTGGCACTTTTTCTTTTTTTTGTAAACTTTTCGTGTTCTTTGTACATTTACTGCTGAGATATTATAATTTTTCTTATATATTTCTATGAGCTTTGTAAATGTCAGTGTCATAACCGTTTAAATCCATTTACCTACTTCAGTTTATAAACAGGGAAACTGAGACCCAGAGAGATGAAGTGACTTATCCAGGGCCACCTTATGAGTTAGCACCAGAGAGGTAATGAGAACCCAGGTCTCCTGGGGCAGTGTTCCTTCCTGGTTAGCAGACTGCCATTGTGCCCTGGACCCCAGCCATATGTCCCTTTATTTTATTGGACTGGCTCTATGGATTCTGCCATCTGCTTGAATTTAACTCTTTTAAATCAGAATTTAGTGCCTTTTCTTGTATACCTCAAATGGGAGTTTTCTCTCAGTATTTCCATTTGAGTCAGTGTCCCTAGAGTTTTGTTCTCACATAAACCCATTAAGTGGAAATGTCCACCAGGCGGTTGGAGATGTGGGATTCAAGCTCAGATGCAAAATTTAGATTGGAAATACTTATTTGGAAGTCATCTGCCAGGAAGAGTTTGCTTACAATCACCTTAGTAGATGAATTCTCTAAGTAAAGGGAAAGATGAAGGGGCTGAAGGACTGAACCTGGGAGAAAATCTATGCTGGGGAAGTGGGAGGAAGAAGAGGAGCCAGATAAAGAGACTAAGGAAGTGTGGTTAGACAGGAAGAGAGCCAGGGCAGTACATGGACATGGAGACCAAAGACTGTTCTTAGAGGCAGGGGAAATGAGTGGCCTTGGTGTCCTCAAGTGGTCTGGGAAGTTGAGGGCCAACTAGCAAAAAGCCTTTGGAGCTGGCAGTGATAAGGCCTCTGTGAGTGGATACCTTTATTATCAAGGAAACCAAAGAGCATGGGGGATCGAGTAAATAGCTGATCAGGCAGTGGAGTTAGGCCTTGTACTCTTAAGCTGGTGAGCAGGCATGCTCCATTTTTGCAATACTGTATATATGAATATTCTGGGAAAAGTTTTGTCAATCATATCTGATTTCAGAGATGCTATATTTTTGTTTATGATTGTTTAACAACAACAACAAAACCCCTCTTCTTACAAAGTACTTTCACATCTATGACCTTGTTTGATCTATATAACAGCTCTGGAAAGTAAGGGTAATTTTTTTCCATTTTACAAATGGAAAAACTGAGGCTTGGAGAGTTTAAAATAACTTTCTCCAGGTTAGACAACCAAATAATAAATGACAAAGCTAAAATATTCTTTTTTTTTTTTTTTTTTTTGAGGCGGAGTCTTCACTCTGTCACCCAGGCTGGAGGCGCGATCTCGGCTCACTGCAAACTCCGCCTCCCAGGTTCACGCCATTCTCCTGCCTCAGCCTCCCGAGTAGCTGGGACTACAGGTGCCTGCCACCGTGCCCGGCTAATTTTTTGTATTTTAGTAGAGACGGGGTTTCACCGTGTTAACCAGGATGGTCTTGATCTCCTGACCTCGTGATCCGCCTGCCTCGGCCTCCCAAAGTGCAGGGATTACAGGCATGAGCCACCACGCCCGGCTAAAATATTCTTATACCATGTTATGCCATCTCCTGAAACCTAAAAATGAATAAAAGGCTAAAATCAAAATGATGGTAGGACTTTATTCCTTTCTGGAGGCTCTAGGGGACAATCCGTTTCCTAGACTAGTTGCCTTTTCTAGTTTCTAGAGGCCGCCTGCATTCCTTGGCTTGTGATCTCCTTCCTCCATCTTCAAAACTTGCAATGGTCGGTTGAATTCTTCTCACATCTGATCTCTGACCCATCTTTCTGCCTTTTCTTCACTTTTAAGGACTCATGTGACTAGATTGGGCCCACCTGGAAAAGCCAGGCTAATCTCTCCATCTCAGGGTACTTAACCTTAGTCACATCTATAGAGTCTCTTTTGCCATGTAAGGTAACATAGTCACAGGTTCTGAGGATTAGGGCATAGTCATTATTGGGGACCATTGTTGTGTCTACTATACTCCTCAAATTATGCTATGCGTTTCAGGCTTCTGTGCTCTTGTTCACTCTACTTCTTGTGTTATTCCTGTCCCCTTGAGTTATCATCATTATTATTTTTTGTTTTGCAAAAGCCCTTCAAAAAATCTGACAGCAGCGCCAGCACATCCAGCCCTTGTTGCCTTTGAACTGGGAGTTTAGTCACCAACTAAATTAGCATTGTCTGAGTGTGATGCTTTTCGTTCTCAGGGCTCTGCAAGAAGGTTCCTGAGTGAGATGATGCAGAGACTATGGAGAGATGCTCATTACCAGGGGTCTCCAATTTTCTTTCTTTCTTTTTTTTTTTTTTTTGAGACAGTCTCACTCTGTCAGACAGGCTGGAGTCCGGTGGTGCGATCTTGGCACACTGAAACCTCTGACTCCTGGGTTCAGGCGATTCCCATGCCTCAACCTCCCAAGTAGCTGGGATTACAGGCGTGCACCACCATGCCTGGTTAATTTTTGTATTTTTAATAGAGATGGGGTTTCACCGTGTTGGCCAGGCTGTTCTCGAACTCCTGGCCTCATGTGATCTCCCCACCTTAGCCTCCTAGTAAGTGTTGGGATTACAGGCGTGAGCCACTGCGCCTGGCTGAGTTATTATTAAGACCAGGATAAGCATTGCCTCTTTCATGATGTTTCCTGACCCTTTACCAGCTGAATTGACTCCTCTGCCCTTTTGGCCCTCCTTGGGGTTCCCCCTTCAATACTATCTTAGGACCCTTGTAACACCTTTTTGTGTGCATTTGTTTGTTTAGGTGTTGTCCCCTGACTTTCCTAGAGCTCCTTGAATACAGGTTAGTCTGGATTTTCTGGGTCTTGTCTTGCTCAACATTCTATCCCAATGTCTGTGAGTATTTGTTAATATTTGGTAAATGAGCAAAAGACTGCTTCCTGCAGGGAATTTGTCTTAACAGTGTGCTGGGATGCAGAAATCCCCTAACCTTAAACCCCGGGAACTTGACCTGGGTCATAAGACCAGCCAGTGGCACTGCTTACTTTAAAACATAAACTTCATGGAGCAAATAATGACTTTTTGCAGATCATTAACTTCCTTGATGTAGCTACTGGCCAACTTGTGACCTTGGGGAAAGGTCATGGAGCCTCATCTTTTTCATCTGAATCAGAGGATGTAGGACTATCTGATCACCAGAGGGAATAGTAGAGGGTTAAAGCGTGGGCTTTGGAGCTAGACTGCTTATATATGAAACCCGGTCTGGCTTCTTGTTGTTTTTCGCAAGTTACCTCACCTCTCAGTACCTCAGGTATCTTTACCTATAAAATGGGGAACTACAGCACCTACTTCATAGGGTAGTTCTGAGGATTAAATGAATTAATATATGTAAAGTGGTTAGCACAATAGCTGTCATTACTGTCATTATGATTATTTTATAATTTTATTAGAGACAGGGTCTCACTCTATCACCCAGGCTGAGTACAATGGCATGATAATAGCTCACTGCAGCCTCGAACTCCTGGGCACACATGATCCTCTTGCCTCAGCTTCTCAGGTAGCTGGGACTGCAGGCATGTGCCACCACACCCAGTCAATTCTTTTATTTATTTATTTTTTAAAGTTTTTTGTAGAGATAGGGTCTCACTATGTTGCCCAGGCTGATCTCAAACTCCTGCACTCAGGCAATCCTCCTGCCTTGGCCCCCACAAAGTGCTGGGATTACAGGCATGCCACCATGCCCAGCCTGTCATTATTTTTTTTTTTTTTTTGAGACGGAGTCTCGCTCTGTCCCCCAGGCTGGAGTGCAGTGGCCGGATCTCGGCTCACTGCAAGCTCCACCTCCCGGGTTCACGCCATTCTCCTGCCTCAGCCTCCTGAGTAGCTGGGACTACAGGCGCCCGCCACCGCTCCCAGCTAATTTTTGTGTTTTTTTAGTAGAGACGGGGTTTCACGTGTTAGCCAGGATGGTCTCGATCTCCTGACCTCGTGATCCGCCCGCCTCGGCCTCCCAAAGTGCTGGGATTACAGGCTTGAGCCACCGCGCCCGGCCAGCCTGTCATTATTAATGATATCATGAAATTCCCTTTGTGATCTGAAATTTATGATTCTGCTCTGTTTTTGTCTAGTAGAGGGTTTCCCAGACTCCTTCTCTTTCTTGCCCCAGACTGAATTGCCTTTTTGCTGTTAGTCTTCTTTGGAAATTCTTCCCTCTTGCTGGCAAGTCTTGCATCCCCCACTGGGCTCCTTTACAGCCCTACCTACCCTTCCTGGGCTGGTTTGGCTGGTGTTGGCAAAAGACTCCTGACCAGTCCCAGTTTGGGCATGGCTCTTATGGGATTATCTGAGGGATGTACTGCCCACTGCAGGCCAAAAGCAGTGACTCTACTGTCTGGACCTGTGAGTTGAAGCTTTCTGTCCTTTGGCCACCTCTCAGGGCCTGTGCTCTTCTGATTTTGGAATACCAAGAATGTGAATAACAGTATCTCATAGATCTCATATATCTAATAGAGCCTTGTTGAAGACTTCCTGTGTGCCAGTCCCTAATAACAGAGAAGTATAGTGTATTAGGGGTTCAGTGTGCAGGCTCTGGAGGTGGAGTCAGGCTGCTTGTGTTCTAATCCTAGCTTCCACACTTATTAGCTGTGAGACCTTGGGCAAGGTGCCTTACTGAGTTTAGGTTTCTCATTTGTAAAAAAAGATATAATAATGGTATTTAAGTCATTGTTATAAAAATTAAATGAGATAATTCATACAAAGCCTGGAGTGATAAGCAGGAAAAATTCTCAGCGGTGAATAAGAATTAGAAACTTTTCCTTTTCTCAGCACCTTTGGATTCATTTCTTTACAGTGTAGTTTCATTATTTTGTTTGCAGTTGTGTGATTTTCCTAATCACCTCTATCCATATTCAAATGTTAGTACAAAACCAATTTGAAAGTCAAATGTAAATGTTTTTTATTTAACTGATTCAATTCAGCAAACATTTATAAATCGTCTCTTCTGTGCTAGGCACTATGCTGAGGGCTGGGAATAGAACTT
Source organism: Theropithecus gelada (assembly GCF_003255815.1). Taxonomy (NCBI): domain Eukaryota; kingdom Metazoa; phylum Chordata; class Mammalia; order Primates; family Cercopithecidae; genus Theropithecus; species Theropithecus gelada. Next base: position 82,012,527 of record NC_037668.1, read on the forward strand.
GAAGTAAGGTAGAGGTTCTGCCCTCAACACATTTACAATTTTGAGGATAAGATGGACGTTTAAATATTCTAGGCAGAGGGCATGGTATGAGCTAAGGCACAGAAGTAGGAGCAGGCCAGCCAGCATGACTCCAAACAGGGACATGCAAGCTGCTGTCTATGGCTAGAAGGTAGTGCACAGAGGCAAAAGGGTGGGAGGGGTGAAAGTGAGGGGAGGGAGGAAGGAGGGCGACATGGTGACAGGTGAGGCCAAAGAGATTCCAGGTCATCCAGAGCTTTAATGCTATGTTAGAAATTAATTTGAGGGCAATGGAGAGCCATCGGAGGATTTTTATTAAGGGTATGATATGATCAAATTGTGTTTGAAAAAGGTCATTTTGCCTTCAGTAGGGAGGATGAATTGGAGAGGGCCAGACTGGAGACAGAGTTTGGTTAGTAAAGTAATGCAGTAGACCTGTGGAGAAGTGTTGCGAACCTGAATCAGGGCAGTAAGAGTGGAGAGTAGGCGAGGAGGAAGAGTAAAAGGTAGAGGGAGAATTAAGGAAGTAGATCTATATGACTTGGAATGGCTGAATGAACATAAGGTTGAAAGAGACAGTGGATCCTAAAATGGTGGGTGGGTGATGGTACCATTCTGTGACAAAAAATGTTGAGTTAGAGGTGTTTGCAGAATAAGCAGGTGGAGATGTCCAGTAGGGGACTGGATATTTGGTCTCATGCTCAGTGGGAACCTTTGGCTAGGAACACATAGTTGGGAGTCATCTGCCTGTAGGTAGCTGGACCACAGGAGTGGGCAAGATTACTCAGGGAAGGCAAGTGGAGAAAGAAAAGAGGCCAAGGACAATGCCCTAACTGGGGTTCACAGATAATGAAAGATTGGACAAAGGAGCAGCAGCCAGCAGAGGAGATAGAGAACGAAGAAGAGACCCAGTAACAGGTGGTGTCTCCAAAAGCAGTGCAAGAGAATATTTCAGGAAGAAAGCCAGTGTCAGATGCCACAGAGAGGCCAAGTAATGTCAGGATGGAGAAGGACCGCTGGATTCGACCAAGTCAAAGGACTCTCTGTGTGAGGGACTTCTGCATTGTTTCTCATATATAAAGCTGGGTCAGCAGTGCCCTTCTTGGAGAGAGAAAAGGTTAACGTGAGACTCTTATGAAGGGAAGGATCTGTATTCTGAAGAAACCTGAATATTGCCCTACTATAACACAGCCCAGGCTGTTAGGTTTGTTGACATGTTGAGCCAGCCCACTAGATTGTGAGCTGAACTGCATGGATACACACAGTCCCACTACTCAGAAGAGACCACCATTAATAATTTTATTGTAAATTCTTTAAGACTTTTTTCTTTGCATATAAACAAAAATGTTGTTTATATGTATACACATATGTAGTTTTAAAAATAAACATTGGCTCACATTGTGTGTGCTCTGAGACCTGCTTTTTTCACTTGACTAAAAAAAACTGATCATTTTTCCAGTCACTCCATGTAGAGCTATTTTAGTTTAGTGTTTTGTTGGGTTTTTTGTTTTCTTTTTTTGAGACAATCTTGCTCTGTCACCCAGGCTGGAGTGTAGTGGTGCGATCTTGGCTCACTGCAACCTCTGCCTCCAAGGTTCAAGCGATTTTCATGCCTCAGCCTCCTGAGTAGCTGGAATTACAGGCATTCACCACCTCGCCCAGCTAATTTTTGTATTTTTAGTAGAGACAGGGTTTCGCCATGTTGGCCAGGCTGGTCTCAAATTCCTGGCCTCCAGGGTTCCACCCACCTCAGCCTCCCAAAGTGCTGGTATTACAGACACGAGCTGCTTCGCCCAGCCTATTTTAGTTTTTAATGGCTGCAAAGTTGTTATTGTTTAAATGGACTATAATTTATTTAACAAACAGGACCTTTAATGATGAGCTTGTAGGTTATTCCTAGCTTTTTGCTATGACAGACAATACTGGAAGGAATATTTCTGTGCATGTGTCTTCTTTGTACACTTTGGCAGGTAAAATGTAGGCTAAATTCCTGGGGCTGTGTCCTCCTCATCTCTGTATCCTCAGCACCAGACATAAGGTAAGTGCCTGGTAAAAGTGTTTAAATGGGCCGGGCTCGGTGGCTCATGCCTGTAATCCCAGTACTTTGGGAGGCCAAGGTGGGTGGATCACCTGAGGTCAGGAGTTCGAGACCAGCCTGACCAACATAGCAAAACCCTGTCTCTACTAAAATTACAAAAATTAGCCAGGCGTGGTGGCCACTGCACTCCGGCCTGGGTGACAGAGCAAAACTCCATCTAAAAAAAAAAAAAAAGTGTTTAAATGCTTTGGATCTAGGTCTGACATCCTGTACTGTCTTATTTATCATTTTATTTTTAGCATCTACTACAGTGACTAAGAGCATAAAATGTTGCTTGCTGAATGAATAATCTCAGGGATAAGGAGAACTCCACCCAGAAGAGGAAAGTATCCAGGGGTGCTTTGTGCTTTAAAGTGATGTGTATTGGAATGCACTTTCCTAAGCACCGCTAGCTAGGAAGCACCTTTAGACATTTCTAATGAGTGCTCTGCATTCCTCTTCCTCTTCCTCCTTGTGATGAGTATTGATGTACTCCTTTCCCAGGTCCATAGAAAGGCTAGGTACAAATTTTTGATAAATAATTGGTTAGAGGGAGAAGTTAAAGACTCAATATTATTTTACCCTGTCTTCCCTTCAAAGTTTTATTTTTCAACTCCAGGATTCTCTTCATAGAACCTTTAAAGCAGGGACAATTTCTTGTTTAAGCCCTACATGACTAGTGCCTAGCATAGTATCTAGAGCAAACAGGCCTTCAATAAATGTGTGGAGAATAAAGGAATCAAACAATATTGGGCTATGCAGTTGGCATAATTGGAGAAATTTTCTAAATGTTTTGACCATTTTCTCAAATAAAAATGTTTTTCTGCTTCCCTTTGTTCAATGATGCCTCTTTCATTATGTATTAAATTCTTATGTACTATAGTCTGTTTCCGGCCTTCATTATTTTTATTCCCTATCCATTTTCTTTTTTGGTGTTGGTCCATATCATTTTCAACATTGTTACTTTATAATATGTTCTAATATCTTAGATCTTAGATATGAGGCTAGTTGTGCCTCATAACTCCTCTTTTTCAAAATAGCATTTTATACACTTGCTGAGTTATATTCGTGTAGAAGTATTTGGTTGTAGTCTAATAAAAATAGCCTACTGAGATTTTTGGTTGAGATTACATAAAATCTATAAACTAATTTCTTTTTTGTTTCTTTTATTTTCTTTTTTCAGGCAGGGTCTTGCTCTGTTGCCCAGGCTAGAGTGCAGTGGCATGATCACAGCTCACTATAGCCTTGAACTTTTGGGTTCAAGCCATCCTCCCGTCTCAGCCTCCCAAGTAGCTGAGAGTACAGGCATATGCCACCTCACCTGGCTAATTTTTTTTATTTTTTGTAGAGACAGAGTCTCACTATATTGCCCAGGCTGGTCTTGAACTCCTGTGAGTTCAAGTGATCCTCCCACCTTGACATCCCAAAGTGTTGAGATTATAGGCATGAGCCACTGCACCCAGCTGACTAATTTCTATATTGGCATTTTTGTGCTGATTTTTCCATCTCGTAACAAGGTATATTTTCCCTTTATTCAAATCTTCTGTTATGTATTGTAGTAGGAATGTATGTTATTCTTTATATGAGTCTCTCATTCAATCAGCCTGCTCTCCTGATTCCCATCTCCTGGCACTATGCTCACTGCTGGAGATACAAAGATGAGCGTCCCCTAAGGTTAGCTCTTTCTGCAAGAAGCTCAATTTGGTGAACGAAAGAGATAACCCATCAAATGATTACAACTAACTCTAGTAATTATCATGATAAACAGAACACAGGGTGCTAAGGAAGCAGAGAGCAGGGGTACTGACCAAAACTAGAGATATTAAGGAAGAATTCCTGGAGGAAGGGGCCCTTAAATGAGTCTTAAAGGCCGAATGGAAGTTGCAGATAAAAAGAGAAGTAAGAGTATTTCAGGCAGACAGAATGTTCATTGGGGTGTGTGCTCAAAAATAAAGAGATAAAAAATAAAATGTTTTAGGAGCTGCAAGTAGCTGGAGTATTGGATGACAGTGGATAGTAGCTGGAAATGAAGATAGAAAGTAGGTAGGAGGATGGCAGATTGTGAAGGGACTTTTATGAAGAGGTAAGAGTGGATATAGCACCAAAGAATTTAAGTGGAGGAGTGAAATGGTCAAATTTATGCTTTAGGAAAAAAGTCCCTAAAAAAGAAAACACTAAAAATAAATAAAGGCTATCCTAGCTGCAGTGTGGAAGATGGCATTAAGGGGTACCAAACTTAGCCAGAGAGGTCAACCAGGGTACCTTCATAGTCATCTGGAGGCAACATGCCCTAAGGCAGGGCAGTGGGGCTAGGGATGGAGGAAAAGGAGGAATCCCAGAGCATTAAGGAAGTGGGCACAGACAGACAGCACACATGCATGCTCACACACCCATTCTTGTCCATGCTTTCCAAAGTACTGTATAGTTTTTACTAGTTTAAACAGGATTTGTTCCCCTGTTGTGTTCTGACTGGCTGTTGCTGACTTAAGAAAGCTACTGGTTTTTAAAAATATATCTATCTTATATTCAACCCATGGATCAGGATTAAAACATTCATTAAAATTAAAAATTAAAATATATATATGTATCTTGTATTCTTCCATTTTTTGAACTTTGTTTTCAGTGTTCAGTTGACTTCTTTAGCCTTTCTAGGCATTTATTTTTATCTAAGTACTTTTGCATATTGATATTTTTGACCCTTCACCTTTTTTTCCATTTTTATTATGAAATTCTCAAACATACCCAAAAATAAAGAGAATATTGTAACTCCTATATGCCCTTCATCTAGATTCAATAACTATTAAGATTTTGCCCTACTTCTTCTTTCTGTTTTTGCTTTTATGTTGTTCCTGAGGTATTTTAAAGCAGAATCTCAGACCTTTTGTCATTTGAACTCTACATACTTCAGTATGCATCTCTAAAAAATGTGGGTATTTTCTCATGTAACCACAGTATCATTGTTATTGTGCTTAACAAAGTTTACAATTATTCCTTGGTATAATTTAGTATCTAGTACATATTCATATTCCTTGTTTATCTCAAAATATCTTTTAACAGTTGGTTTGTTCCAATTGGGATTTGAATCACGCATCGCATTTGTTAGTTTGTACTCAAGAGACTTTTAATCTACTTCAGTCCCTAACCCTAGCCCCTTTTCAGAAAAACAAACGAAAAACAACAACAAAAAGAACCACTGACTGTGGAAGAAACCATGTCTGTTGTCCTGTAGAATGTCCCACATTCAGAATTTGTCTTGTTTCTTCATACTATAATTTAATTTATTCCTCTGTCTCTCCTATTTCCTATGGATTGGAAGTTAGCTTTGAATGACTAACTGGATTATGGTTCTTTTTCTTTTGGGGAAAAGGATAAGACTACTTCATAGGTTGAGGGTGTGAAGTACTTCTGTTTCTTCTGTCTGATAGTCCCACTCTTAGGGATGCTAACACTGAACAGTGGGTTTAGATGATGACAGCTCATCCCTCCATTATAAATTTCCTCATCAGACTCATTGAATTAGTTCGTCCACTGATGATTGTCTCTGAATGAATTATTTCATCAGGGCTACAAAAAAATGTTCTCATTCTATCAGTCTTTTCACATTTATTAGCTAAATAATATTCCCATAATAACTAGGGCTATTTTGTTGTCTTGAAATATAGTATGTACCCCCTTCCCCAAAAAAACTAGATAAATGCTTAATTCATTTTCTTTTATAGTAATTTTTGGTTAAAGAAGTTACCTTTGTTGTTCTTTTTAAGAATCTATTGATTTTGCTTCTAGTTTATGACTTAATTCATTGGCTAGGCTGCTGGTTCTCCCCCAGTGATTATCTTATTATCTCAGTCCTTTTGAAACAGGTTCCTTTTGCACAAGAGTCTTTACATCCTTGGGTGTGTGAATGACTTTCTCAGTACCACACGTCAGTCAGTCCATCTAGTCCTGCACTTTTCAGAAGAAGATGTAACAACTTTTCCTTTGGTTTTTCTCTTCCTGTTCCAGGTCACACTGTGAACAAGATGCGTAAACACTCAGATTCAGAAGTGGCTTCTCTTGCCAGAGAAGTTTACACTGAGTGGAAAACTTTCATTGAAAAACATTCAAATAGACCTTCTATTGAAGTTAGAAGTGATCCCAAAACCGAGTCATTTAGGAAAAATGCCCAGAAATTACTCTCAGAAGCCTTGGAATTAAAGGTAATGCCCTAAGTATATACAACTGTTTTGTACCCATAATAATTAATTTTTAAAATAGAAGAAAAATAAAGTGAATATCCTGGTTGGATGTGATTAGTAGGTGCTCTTGGTTAAATGCCTCATGATTTCATAATTAAGATTTCATAGTCTTAATGCTGTGGCTTTATTTTAACCAGTTATTCTTTAAGGATTCTGGATTTATAAGCATTCCAGAAGACAGTGTTGTAGGAGGCAGGCTTTTGAACTAGCAAGATCTGGGGTTGAAACCCTGACATTCTAGTTGTGAAACCTTAGGCAGATACCTTAACATTTTCTGAGACTTGATTTCTTAATCTGTAAAATGAGGATTGTAAGTCCTACCACCTAAGGTATTAAAAAGGTTAAAGAACCATATATGCAAAAGAATAGTAGTGCCTGCTGATTAGAAGTTATTTAATGCATGTTGGTTACTTCCCATTTAAAATTCCTTCCCTTCTCGCTGAAGTAAAAATTCTGTGATGGACTGAATATCAATAGTAAAATAAATAGTTGTCTAGTGAAAAGACTCAGATCCCCCAGTTTTCGTCAACAGCCGTATCTTTAGTTTTAAGTCATAAAATCGATTGGATAGACATGCTCCCTATCTTCATGACTTACAATTCAGATGATGTTCGTGGTTTGAGGTATACATCCTGGAAGAAGGATTTTTGCTCATTAATAATAATATTCATTGTCATCATCAAACAACAAATCTTATAAGCTGATTAATTACTCTGGAAAATAACACATATAATAGTCATGTTTCTTCCTTATCCCAGGATATCCCAGAGCAACTCTGCTAAAGTATCCTTAGAGAACAATTTAATATTAATAAAAGAAGCAAATCCGAAGTCTGATTTAAACGCTAGATCTGTTACTACAGTCTCTAAAAAATTTTTTTGCCGTTCTATCTCAATTATTTATCCACAAAAGAAAGACTTGTGATATAGTACTTACTTTTTTTAAAATAAAGTTTTGGATCTGAAGTGAATTTGCGCCAAAGCAGCAGCTGCATTGCCACAGTTCTGTCTTCACCTTCACCATGTTCCTCTTGGTCAAAAACGCACTAAGTTGCCTCCAAATTCAAAGCATTCAGCAAACAATGGCAAGGCAGAGCCACCACAAACGTACACCTGATTTTCATGATAAATACGGTAGTGCTGTATTAGCTAGTGGAGCCACTTTCTGTATGGAGATATGTAGCAATACAAATCGGAATAGAATGGAACCTGTCCCCTGTTGGCAGAGTCACCCCAAAGGAAGGGAGAGATCGGTAATCATCCCAGCTGGTATAATAATGAATTGTTTAAAAAACAACTCATAATTGATGCCAAGTTAAAGCACTGTGTACCCATTAAGATATGGCATTATTGAAGAAATAAAGTACATTCGAAACCTTAAAAATAAATAAATAAAGTTGTGGATTTTTAAATACAAACTTCTAATAGAAAATGAGAAAAATTTATAAAAGGGAAAAAAAATGTAACCCAGACATAATCTTGTTAACACATTGGCACATTTCCTTTTTTGGTAAATTGTTATGGTTTTTTAAATGAATGTTGGGCAAGTTATGATTAACTGAGATTTATATAGAGTGAACTATATGCTGAAAGTTCCATAAGATATTTTTATTGATTATTTAAGTAACATTGCAGAAAATTGATGTAATTATTTACATTTGTGTTCTCTTTAATCTTGATCAATTTTAGTGTCATTTTGTGTATCCTTTTCTATATATCTTTATTTTTTCATGTTTATAATTTTTTTTTTTTTTTTTTGAGACAGAGCCTCACTCTGTTGCCCAGGCTGGAGTGCAGTGGCGCGATCTCGGCTCACTGCAAGCTCCGTCTCCCGGGTTCACGCCATTCTCCTGCCTCAGACTCCCGAGTAGCTGGGACTACGGGCGTCCGCCACCACGCCCGGCTAATTTTTTGTATTTTTAGTAGAGATGGGGTTTCACCATGTTACAGGATGGTCTCGATCTCCTGACCTCATGATCCACCCGCCTCAGCCTCCCAAAGTGCTGGGATTACAGGCATGAGCCACCACGCCCGGCCCATGTTTATAATTTTTAATGACTATTTGATAGTTCAGTGAATTGCTATGCTGAAAGTTCACTTAACATTTCCTAAAGGAAGCTTTAATATGAGTATTAAACCCTTAGAAGAGAAAACAAAATATGAAAGTTATAAGTCTGATTTTCCAGAGTATCAATTAGCCACCAAGATTTATTTTAAATAAAGTTTAGTTTTGAAATAAGTCAAAATTATTGCAGAAACATACAGTGTGGGTATATAATATATAGTTAATGTGGTGGTAAATACCAGTTCCCTGTGGTATCTTTTTAAGTAAATGATAATAACAAAGCTATGCTTGTAAGGATTAATGAGCAGTTTGCCTACTATATTAAACTCCATGATAATTATCCTTTTAGTTTATCCATTAATTATCCTTTAAATGGCACATCAAGTGGTAAGCACTCAAGTGTTATAAAGCAAAGTTAAAAAACTGATACATTTGTTAGTGCTTTCCAACATAATTGGAAAAAACATCAGATTAAGCATAGCTGAATGGTTTTGTTCTCAAAGAGTAAATTTAAAAAATTAAAAGTATGCATCTTAATGTCTTCCTTAGCCAAAAATAAAAATAAAAAAATAATAACTCTGCTTTCCTTGCATAAACAGCATTTGATAGCATGTTTATCAGTTTGTTATGTCAGAGAATATAAATACAAGCCCTTTTGTATAAGGTTAATTCTTAGCACCTATCATCATCTGAGATATTTCCATATTAGAGTAAATCAATGAACCATCTAATTCAGTATCTGGTCTTTGACAGTAACCAATGTTGAGTGCATTCAAATCAGACATCAGATCTCCATAAATGTACTTAATCAGGCAGCAGTAAAGCACTGGGTTTAAGTTACTGGCCCAGTGACTTAAAAGCCTCTACAATTTGATCCTAGCATGTGTTATTGCAAATACCAAATCTTCTCATTACATTTTTGTAGAAAAATAAATGTTTCCATGTTGTTTCACTCATATTCTTTAATAGTGAAAGCCATAGATGAAGAATAATACGCACAGCCTAAAGGTGCATCTCTTTATTACCCTACAGATCTTGCTTTCTAGATTCAGGGATTATTTCCTTGTTCTTGGAATAGTGGAATAGATGAATAAAAACTCCATCGTTGAAACCCAGGCTCCATTCCCCTTTACTTTCTCCCTTCCAGATCTTCTTTGTTCTTCCCCGTCTTTTAGATCTTTCCTCATATGAACATCCCCTGTGGTGTCATTCTCTTACTTCCCCTTCCTCATTATCCACTCTCCTTTCCTACCTCACGGCCTGTGATCATTTTCCTATTATGTCATTTTAAAAAATGAACCTGATTCTCAAAGTGAGCCTGTATCATTAAGAGTTATGAAACACTGGCTGGTTGGCTCAGTTGGTTGTCAGATGGTGCTAATGAGATCCAGGTCAGGGGTACGTCCCCATATGGGACTGTTAGTTTTTCTTTGTTTAATGGCCTCAGACTGCACCCCTGGCTTTGACCAGCTCTCTCATGAATGTATTCAAGTGGTCAAAAAGAAGTGTGGGTAGATATGTACAAATTCAATCATGCTATTGGAAAACCCACACAAAGTTTGCTTCCAGTGGCTATTCAATTCAACAGATGTTTAGTAAGGATCTACTCGGTGCTGGGGGAGAAGACAAACATGAATGAGTCGCATTCCCTATCCTAAGAAAACTTTACTATCTCCTGACTGAAAACCTATAAATGATTAATTAAAATATGAGGCAGTCTGAAATAATGGTACTAGCAAGTATCAACACACAAAGTACAGAGCAGTTAAATCTGATGGGGGAATCTGGGAATGTTTTGTGAAAGAGATGGCAGTGGAGCCCACCTTTATCAGAGGCGTAGGATTTTGCTAATTAGAAAATACACATAAAATAGAAACATATTTTATCTGCTATGTATATGATGTTATTAGAAGAGCAAGAAAGAAGAGTTACACACGGGAAGGAAGGGCATTCATTTAATAAATATTGGTTGAACATTTACTATGTGCCACTAACCTATGCTAGCTAGGCATGCGCAGTTTAGAAATGGATACAACATGGCTTCACCTCTAGCAGTCCTTATAGTCTTCTGAGGAAGATAAACAAATAAATAGTTACGAAACAGTGTGGGAAGTTCCACACTTAAAGTAAACACATGAAGAAGACCCTGTTCCCATGCCCTGAGAGAGCTTACGCATGTGACAGACATCACTAATTGGTTATGGCACCAATTCCCACTGATGAAGGAGCTCAGGGGGTCATGTTTTATATCTTCCTCCAGCTATAGCCAGTTCATCCAGAATTAGAAAGCTGTATAACACACTTAACTCCCAGGCACAAACAAATAAGGATTCTGACTGTCTCTGGGAAGTGTGAACTAGGAGATACCAATAAAACAACACCAAGTGTTGAACAGAAAGGATGTTGGAGGAGTTGTGAGGAGGCAGAGTTGTGAGTAAAGATGTGTAGCATAGGAAGAGAGAATAAGGCAGTTAGAATTGGTAGTGAGTAAGGCCCATGGAGAAGAGCAAAAACATGTGAGAAAGAGACGAGGCAGCTCATGAGAGATACAGAGAAAGGATCGATTTCTAAATAAATCCCTAGGTTTCTCCCAGTGTTCCTATCCTTATTCCCATTCATACAAATTATCTCATAGCAAAAGCCCTTTTCTCAAGGACTCAGTGAAACTCTGGTCCTTCCACCGAGAAGGGCTCACCTAAAGCACTAGATTAGGACCCACTGGAAAGGACTCACCAACTTGGGTGGGTTTGGATTACCCAAAGGCACTTACAAGACAGGTATTCTTCACTTTGCAACAAACTTGTTGTACACACGGTACACGATGAATCATTTTCTATCACGATTTTAATGTCACATATTTTTCTCCATTTCTTAATTCTGATTGGTCTTCATTTAACAAGAGGCATGCATGAGAATTGTTAGATGCTTACCTTCTATTACCACCACACTGCTGGCATAGCACTTGTCGTGCTGCCTACCCCTGGGTTCCCACCCACTTCTGGGATGTGAGTTTGTGATGGGCAGGGTTCACATCCTTTCTGCTCTCTCTCTCTAAGATCAGGCCAGACCCAGAGTAGCAATTCAGTTAACTATTTGCTGAATGAAGTATGTGAATTACAAGACACTCTCAGAGTTCTTTTTTTTTTTTTTTAATTTAATACAGGTACTATAATTTGCTGGAGTGCCCATGACTTGTTTTACAAACACATATACCCTTCTTCTTTGATAACCACTCCCCTCCAAAAAAAAAAAAAAAAAAAAAAAAAAAAAAAAAGACTTCCTGCTAAGTGTATCTCTAACCACCAGTAGAGACTAACCAGCCTCACACCAGGATAAGGAGCTTTCTTTCTAGCAAATGCTGCAGGACAAATGCTGGATAGCCAGCTAGCCACCTTTCCAGCTTCCTAAAGTAGTCTGGTGCCAGGCCTGCCTCAGGGGGCTAGTTCGGTGCCCACCCAGGAAGCCTTGAAAAACTTGGAGTCCGGGTTCTAGAGAACCACGGCGCCAAGTCCACTCACTCCAACACAAGCCGTGGAAATAATCTGTCTGTCATTAGGACCACAAACTTTTGTGAGCACCTTTTGTCGGCTAGACTAAGGCAGATGTCTGGGCCTGGATATTCACTCTCTCTCTGTTTCTCTGTGTCTCTTTCAGTCCTGTTCTGCTCTTTGCTTGGTCCTTACGTCTGACAAGTTTGTTTTTTCTACTTACTTTGGTCCATCTGTCTCATGTTAGGACATTTTATTAAATGTCAGGTGACCCCTTTTTATTTGGGGTGTGTTTTTCCTTTTTTTGAACTTTGCATTTTGCACAGAAGAACAAACATATATGTACAGCTCAGTGAATTTATCACAAAGCAAAGACCTATTTCACTTAGCCAGATCCTACTCATGCTCCAGGTCTCAGATTAAACTTCATTTCCTCTTGAAGCCAGGCACTGCCCTCCTGGGTTGGGTTGCTTTGCCATGGCTGTGTTCTCCCCTGTGCTGGTTCCTCTCCTTTCTCCTGGTGCACAGAATCCTTGCAATCCCTGTTCACAGTCTGTCTGTCCTACTGGACTAGGCTGCCCAAGGGCCCAAGGACTGAGCCTTCCTTAGTCACTGCTTATTGCTCAGCCCAAGCACAGAGCATGGCATATAGTGCTGAATGAATGTTTGAATGAATGGCAAAGGGAGGGAGAGGAAAGGTTAAAGATAAAAAAGCAAGTGAGAGAGATAAATTTGTCTCCTATTTTCAAGGAATTTTCTACTAGGAGAGACAAACTTAAAATATAGATCATTGGCTGGGTGCAGTAGCTCATGCCTGTAATCTCAGCACTTTGGGAGGCCAAGGTAAAAGGATTGCTTGAGGCCAGGAGTTCAAGACCAGTCTGGGCAACTTAGCAAGACCCCATCTCTAAATTTCTTTTTTTAATTTTAATTAGCTGGGCATGGTGGTGCATGCCTGTAATAATCCTAGCTCTTGGGAGGCTGAGGCCAGGAGATCACTTGAGCCCATGAGTTTGAGCCTGCAGTAAGCTTTGATCACACCACTGCACTCCAGCCTGGGTGACAGAGTGAGACAGTATCTGTAAAATAAAAGTATACACTTCATTTATAATATATCATGATAGTGACTAGGGGAAGCTCAGGGCATGGTGGCAGCCTGAAGAACTTTCAGTCCTTTGCACTGGGGTCTTTTTGTTTGGTTGTTCTTGCCTCGGCTTTGACATACAAAGAGGAGTGTTTTCCGTAGGGAAAGGTATGCCTTGCTAAGGGAACATGTGCTGGTGCAGAGGCATAGAGGTGTGTGAAAGCGGCCAAGAGTGGAGTGCTCAGGGCCGGCTGTGGTCAGGATTGGGGAGGGGAATAGCTGAAGATGGGCCTGGAAAGGAGGGTAGTGCTGGGGGCGGTCTCGGACCAGCATCCAACCTACCCTGGATTCAGACCGTGTAGACAAAGTCCCAGATCTCTCCTGCTTTGATTAGGTCTGGGACCTCAAGATGGCTTGGGCCTGAGCCAGACCACCCCAGAATTGCTACAGGTCCCTCCCCTAGGCCTGCTCTGCTTAATGGAAACTGCAGGCGTCTCTCCAATCTCAACCATTCTCTCGGAATGTTGAAGCGGCCATTAGTATGGTGAAAGGGAAAAGACATGAACTTTGGAGTCGAGGGATCCAGATCAGAGTCCCAGCTCTGTCTCTTAGTAATTGTAAGACCTTAAACCTTTGCCTTTGAACCTGTTTCCTTATCTGTAAAATGTGATAATAGGAGTTATGAGCATTAAATGTGAAAAGTGATTTTTGAACTGTTCTGTACACATATTAGGATCCAGACCCCATGTTTCTAAAATGCCGTAAGGAGTTAAAAGGCAGTCTAAAAACAAAACAAAAAAAAATATGAAGCGTTATACTGATTTATTATTCTTGGTCTTCGTTTCCTGGTTGGTAAAGTACAGGGCCCAGTACCCGTTGCTTAGTTCAGGCCAGTTTCCTGTTATAATGGCAAATATTACCACCCGGCAGGGGTTGTGAATGAGGTCCCTGTCACAAAGCACATGGCCTTGTTCCTTAATTGCCAGGGTGGAATTAATTTGCTCTTCCTGTTTCTCTTGTGACAGGAAGTAGATGTCCTTGAATTTCAGTTGATTAATGGAGGCCTCTGAGCAGAGTGCTCCAGCCTCTCTTGCTTTTAATCCTTATGCAATGTAAGGCTCTAATTTGATAATTTTGCTGTTTTTTAGATGGATCACCTACTGGTTGAAAATATTGAGCGGGAAACGTTTCATCTCTGCTCCCGCCTCATTAATGGGCCGTACCGGCGGACGGTGAGAGCCCTGGTCTTCACATTAAAGCACCGAGCTGAAATCCGGGCTCAGGTGAAGAACGGCTCGCTGCCAGTCGGCACGTTTGTACAGACCCACAAAAAGTGACCTGAGGACGGTTCCAGCCCTGGGCCAGGCAGAGAAGAAAATGGGCCCCTCTCTGCCGTTCAAAGACGCTTTTGAGTTTGGGTGATGGCTGATGCTGGCTGTGCTAGATTTTCCCATGGTGCCATTCCTTTGCAGACAGAGGATTCGGAGAGCCCTAGGAGACAGGCCTGCAGGAATGTGCTTCATTAGCTGGAGTGCGCTGGTGCTGCCTAACAGAACGCACACTGGCTGTCACTAGGAAGCGCCATACGGTTGCTATCACCCAACATGGTGAAAGGGTGATGGATTTCACTGTGAGTATGCCAAGGACACCTCTAAACTTCCCCCTGTCAGGCAGATGAAGTTACTACTTTATTTCACCACCCTGCAGGTAACTGAAACTCAATTACCGCTGCCGCTCACTCGGTTCCATCCCCCTGAGTTTAGATAGCTCTGGAGCCTCTCAGAACTCCCCTGTCTGTTCTCTTTGCTCTACCCCAGGGGTGAGCCTGCCAGAGCCAGCCGACTACCCCTTCTTCCTAGAGCTCACTTATCTGAACGTTTCAGCTCTCCCTGGAAGACCTTCTGCGTTGGTCTCCAGAGCCCCCATGCTGAGGCTACTAATGAGGAACTGGCCCGAAGCCTCCCACACCTCCGGGTTTATTTGAATACGCTGGCGCTCTCAGTTTAGGGCTCTGTAGAAGATACATAATGAAATTTCTCTTGAAATGAATTACTGCAGTAGAAAAAAGTACATACATATATATGTTAAAGTGAATATCTCTACACAGGCCTGTTTTAACAATTATGTAAATAATACTTGTTTTTTTAAAAGTAATGATAAGCTGGGACTTTTTTTTTTTCTTAAACAAAAGGTGGAGTTTGTTCACGGAAGAGTGTTTTGGGTTGAGAAAGGGTACAGTTGGTGAAATTAAAAAATGATGGAACAAGGATTTGAGGAAGGTAGAAGACTCAAGGAAGTGGGGATTAGATTAGAGGATACCGGAGCACGTTTGTAATCTGAAAGGAAGGAGCTGGTAGAAAGGGAGAGATTTAAAATAAAAAATAAAAAAAAAGAGTTGAAAAACAAGGGGAGAAGGGATGGGACTAACATTATTGCCTAACTTCTAAATGCTAGGCACTTCTCCTAAGACAGTTTATTAACATTTACATGGATCAAAAACAAGGGGAGAAGGGACGACACTAACATTATTCCCTACCTTCTAAATGCTAGGTACTTTTCCTAAGACAGTTTATTAACATTTACCTGGATCTTTATATAGTTTTGTAAAAATCTTTATATAGTTTTGTAAAAATCTTGTAAAAATCTTCTCTCACCCATTGTATTAAGTAGGTATTGTTGTTTTCATTTTTTAGATTTGTTTGTTTATTTAGCAACCATTTCCTGAGCATCCATTCTGTGGGGTAGGTGTACACTGAGCAGTAGTTACAAATGGGAGCCTGAGGATCACTGAGCAGAAGCATCACCTTCAATTTCTCACTGCTAGTAACTATTGGAGCTAGAATAATAATAATCGAGCATTTACCCTGGGCCCAGCACTGTGGTAACCATTTTACAAAAAGAGAATACCCAGTTAAAGACAAGAAAAGTGAGGCTCAGAAAGGTATAGTAACTTACTCAAGGTCACACAGATAGTGAATGACAGATCTAAGATTCAAAATCCAGGTCTATTTGACTGTATATGGTTCCCTTGGATGATTTCATCCACTCTCATGTTTTCAAGCATCGTCTACATGCTGATGACATTCCAGTTTGTATCTTTAGCGCAGACCAGTCCCCTGACTTTCAGATGATATTTCCTAGATGCCCCATAGACATCTCAAATATAACATGTCTTCTCTCCATTGGCAGTACCAGCAAGCCAGACACTCCAGCTAGGAACTCAAGGGGTCAGCCTAGACCTCACATCTCCCACTCTGAGCCAACCAAGTCCTAGTGGTTTGATTAGGTTGGTGCAAAAGTAACTGTGGTTTTTGCCATTACTTCTAATGTATTACTTCTTTGCATTTGCTGTTCCAGTTGCAATGCTCTTTCCCTAGACATCTGCATGTTCTTGTCCTCATTTGATTTAGGTCTCTCTTTCCCTTGTCAAAAAGGCCTTTGCTGACTACCCCAAATACAATAGCACTCCCCCCTAACTATTCTTTAATGCTGTACCTGGCTTTATTTTTCTTCAGAATATTTATTACTCTTTAACATAGTTATTTATTTCTTTATTGTCTATCTCCCCACTCCCAGAATGTAAGCTTCATGAAAGCAGAGTCTTTGTTCTGTTTCCTGCTATATCTCCAGCATCTGGAACAGAGCCTGGGACAAGCTAGGTCTTCATAACTATTTATTGGATAGTTGAGTGACTGATTGTGGATGTACAGGATAAGCATCTAATTCTATCAGAGAGTGCTTCCTGGAGGAGCTGATACCTGTGTTCAGTCTTAAAGGGCAGGAGTTTGGATAGGGGAATGTTAGTTAATATAATGAAAATTTCAAAATTAAAGGGCAGGAGTAATTAATTGGGTGGTTGAGATGCACGCCTGGCAGAGCAAGCAGAGTATGGAAAAACCCAGAAGTGGAGATATCTGGAAGGTGATTGGAAGGTGATTGGCATGGCTGGAGTAGAGGACACTGGCAGGAGAGTAGCCGGAGATGAGGCAGAAGAGGAAGGCAAGAACCAGGACCAGGTCTGAAGGGTCTTGAGCATCAGGAGAAGGCGTTAGACTGATTCAAAGCAGGAACTGCTCAGTTTTGTATTAATAGGCTATGTGGAAGAAAAGCCAGGATAGGGAGACTGGAAGTAGCAAGCCTCATGTTTAAAGAACCAAAGAGTTCTGCTAACTTAGGAACCCAGAGTAAGTTGAAAACAAATTGCTCTCTGGCTGAAAGCCTTCAGTGGTGATAGTTGGAAAGTAGAATGATTGCAGAGATGTGCTTTGGAGATTTGGAAAGCAGGCTGTGTTATTTGTGGCTGTTTTCTCCTTGATGCATGTGCAGAATTTCCATGCACGCTAATGGAGCTATTCTGAGCATTTGCTGAAGGGAAGGAAGCTTGCAGACATCCCTCCCAATCTTGCCCACACACCGAGAAGTACCTCGGAGCTACAGTCTGTTAAAAATGAGAAGGTTGAAGCCGGGCACATTGATTCATGCCTATAATCCCAGCACTTTGGGAGGTCGAGGCAGGCAGATCACCTGAGGTCAGAAGTTTGAAACCAGCCTGGCCAACATGGTGAAACCCCAGCTCTACTAAAATTACAAAAATTAGCCAGATGTGGTGGCAGGCGCCTGTAATCTCAGCTACTTGGGAGGCTGAGGCATAAGAATCGCTTGAACCTGGGAAACGGAGGCTGCAGTGAACCAAGATCGCACCACTGCACTCCAGCCTGAGCAACAGAGTGAGACTCTGTCTCAAAAAAAAAAAAAAAAAGAAAGAAAAGGTTGCCCCTGAAATGGGGTGAGAATAGTTCCTGAGACCTCTGAGCTACCTGTAAGTCAAGGTGTGAATATGTCTTATAAGCATGTTCAGTTGCTGGGGGAAATATGGGAAAGTAAATACCATTTGTGTCTGCTCTAACAGCTTATTGATGCTTTTCTTGTAGTGGTTAATTTGGAGGTCCTGGTTGGGCATGGTAGCTCACACCTGTAATCCCAGCACTTTGGGAGGCTGAGGCAGGTGCATCACTTGAGATCAGGTGTTTGAGACCAGCCTGGCCAACATGGTGAAACCTTGCCTATACTAAAAATACAAAAGTTAGCCAGATGTGGTGGCAGGCAGCTGTAATCCCAGCACTCGAGAGGCTGAGGCAGGAGAATTGCTTGAACCCGGGAGGCAGAGGTTGCAGTGAGCTGAGATGGCACCACTGCACTCCAGCCTGGGTGACAGAGCGAGACTCAGTCTTAAAAATAAAATAAAAATAAATTTAAAAAAATTGGAGGTCTTGGTCCTTTGTGTAGGGACTCAGTCTCTGTATTTTCATTCATTCATTCAACAAACAAATGTTGCCCATCTTCTGTGTGCCAAGGACTAGACTAGCACTGGGGACACAGCAATAAAGGAGGGATAATTTCCTTTTAGTCTGGTGAGGCAAATAGACACATAACTAAATAAATAGAGTATAGCATATTGGGTGGTAACTATAGACATAAAAATATTGAGAAAATGGGGAAAGGAATGAATAACACCACTCATAGGAAGAATCTTCACAGAGGAGTTCATGTTTAAACCAAAGCCAGAAGGATAGGTAGGAGTGCTTAGCAGAAGGCTCAGTCTATGTGAAAGCACAGAAGTGTAAGGTGTATGGCTAGTTTCAGTAAAGGAAAATAATATGAGGTGGTTGAAACATAAGGTTGTTAGGAAGGTAGTGAGAAATTGGGCAAAAAAAAGTAACCAAGGCTTTGGAGGCCTTATCAACGAGTTTGGACTTTGGCCTTCAGATAATGGGAGACCATGAGAAGTTTTTGAGGAGGTGAGGGACCTAATCAGGTGTGTGTTTTAGAAAGATTTAAAAAAAAAAAAAAAACAAAAAAAACCCAACAGATATTTTAAGAAAATTTTAAACATTCAAAAGAAAACCAACAATTTAAGGAAAAGGAAAGAAACACTTGAGATTCAGTAAATTAGAGGGTTTTTTTTTTTTTTTTTTTTTTTTTTGGACAAATGAAGTTTAAAGTTGCCCAAACAGATATCATTAGAGAATCTCAGGTTTGAAAAGTGGCAGGAGGCCCAGATAATGCATTTACTGTGTTCTGTGGTGAAGGAACAGGCAGCTGGCCTTTTTCATTTATAGAATATCAGGTTCTTAAACTTGTGCCTGTCAACTTTGGTTTTCTTTTGCTGTAGCCTCAGGCCTCAGAGCCTTACTCTGAGATTGGTAATGTGTTTTGAATGTGTTTATCACAGCCAGATGGGGCAAGGGCTCAGTTTGTTACTGCCCATTATTGCAAGGGAAGGGAGTCCATCCAGAAAACAAAGCTTTGGGAGTTTCAGTTAGTTGGGTGACATTGCCCTGATATCAAAGGAAAGATGGTTTGATTGGATACATTGTATTTTCTTTAAATCAACCAAAATGATACAATTACTGTCAGGATGGACTTACTCATAACCTGGGGAGGTTGGTTTCAAGATCCAAGAAGATCAAAACATCCAATCAAATGCTGTTTTTTAATGTTGATAAAATCATTCTTTCAGTACGCATTTGTTGAGTTCTTACGTGTCAGGTATTAGGGTCACAGGGATAGAGAAGACATAATCTTTGGCCTCAAGAAGTTTACAGTCTCATGAAGGAGAAGATAATAAACAGGCTATTTTTACCATTTATTTTTATTTTGGGAGGGAGTCGGGGTCTCACTGTGTCACCCAAGGTGCAGTACAGTGGTGCAATTACAGCTCACTGCAGCTTTGACCTCCCAGGTTCAAGCAAGCCTCCTACCTCAAGCCTCCCAAGTGGCTGGGACCGTAGGTGTGTGCCACCATACCTGGCTAATTTTTTATTAGCCAGGTTTGACACCATGTTGACCAAGCTTCTCTTGAACTCCTGGTCTCGAGTGAGCCTCCTGCCTTAGCCTCCCAAGGTGTTGGCATTACAGGCATGAGTCACTGTGCCTTGCCCAGACCATTTTTGAAAACACAAATGGGCAGGGTGCAGTGAGATTTTTAGGGGCCAATGGTCTGGGATGTGGCAGGGACATTCTCTTGAAAGTGAAAGACAATTATTGCATCTCACTCCAACCATTAAGAAGAAAACATAATGCCTGGGAGCCCTCTTTAGGTTTTGGAGACAGCATATCCCACACCTAGGAATACTGCTCCATCCATGTACTGGATGACACAGAAAGTTGTCAGTTTTGATTGGGGCCCAGAGCAGGAAAGGGCTCAGCAGAAGCTCCAGGCTACAGCACAAGTGGCCATGCTGTGTGGGATGGATGAGCTGGCAGAGCCCAAAGTACCTGAGGTGTCTGTGGTAGGAACAGATGCCTGTCAAGTTTATGACAAGACCCTACAGGAGAATCACAGTGTAGACACCTGGGGTGCTGGAGCGGGGCCATGCCATCCATAGCCAAGAATTGTATACTTAAGAAACAACTCTTGATACTACAGGGTTCTGATAGAGACAGATCATGAGACCATGGATCATTAAGTTGACCATGTGACCAAAGCTGTTCATCATGAGCTGGATTTTGCCATATCCACCAAGTCATAAGGTCAGGCAAAGCCAGCAGCAATTCCTAAGATAGAAATAGTACGACTGGGGTTGGGCATAGCAGGGCCAGAGGGCAGAAGATAGTTATGTGAGCAGGTGACCCAGACATCAATGTCATCCACTACCTTTGCACCAGTACCTGCCTGTCCCTCATTTCACACCTTTGGCTGCCTGGGGAGCTCTTTATATCCAGCTGATGGAAGAGAAAAGAAGCCAAGCCTTGTCCTTAGATAGGTCAGTTCAGTGTGTGTGAGCAAGACAAAAAGAGACCATGGCTGCACTGCAACCCCACACAGGGGCATCCTTGAAAGACAGCAGAGTGGGGAGTCCTTCTAGTGGGCATAGCTTGTGGGTCATGCACCTAGCCATCCACTGTATGTGGAAAGAGAAGGAGCCTGAGCTTAGACTATACATGGATCTCATGGGCAGTGGTGAATGGCTTGGCTGGTTGGTAAGGGGTCTGAAAGGAATAAGATTGGAAAATTGGAAACCAGGAGCCTGTGGTGGAGGCTTGGACATATGGAAGTGGGCGCCAAGTGTGAAGATCATTGTATTCCCTGTAAACACCTGCCAGAGAGGACATACCATGGAGAAGCACTAAACAACCATGTACACACAGTTGACATCAACCAGTCTTTATCTGAGGCCACCCCAGAGCTGACACAATGGGTGTATAAACAGCATCCATGGTGGTGTAGTAGTCCGTTTTCACACTGCTATAAAGATACTACCTGAGACTGGGTAATTTAAAAAGGAAAGAGGTTTCATTGACTCACATTTCTACATGACTGGGAAGGCCTCAGGAAGCTTACAATGATGGCAGAAGGCAAAGGAGAAGCAGGCATCTTCTTCACAAGATAGCAGGAGAGAGAGAGAGCGCAAAGGGAGAACTGCCAAACACTTTTAAACCATCGGATCTCTTGAGAAGTCACTCACTATCATGACAACAGCATGGGGGAAACTGCCCCCGTGATCCAGTCACTTCCCACCATGTCCCTCCCTCAACACATGGGGATTATAATTCAAGTTGAGATTTGGTTGGAGACACAGAGCCAAACCATATCAGATGGTATGGCGTGGCTCCCACTCACCAAGATTGATCTAGCTATTGCTGCTGCTGAGTGTTCGGCCTGCCAGTAACAGAGACCGACTCTGAACCTAGATATAGCTCCATCCCTTGAGAACAACCAGCAGCCACTTGGGAAGTTGACTATATTAAACCCTGTCACCCTGGAAAGAGCCGTGATGCATTTTCCCTGGAATAGACAGACGTATATTCCAGATACGAGTTCGTCTTCACTGCTTGTAGAGCTTCATCCAGCACAACTCTCAAAGGGCTCATAGAATGTTTAATCTACTGGGATAGATTATGGGATCTACAGATTATGGGATAGTCATACAGGATCCCATATGATAAGGAGGTGCAGCAGTGGGCCCATGGTGACAGGGTCCACTTGTCATTTCATCTACTGCACTATCCTGAAGCTGCCAGCTTGGAACTGTCTGTCGAAGGCACAGCTGGGGCACCAGCTCAGAAACCCTGAGACAATAGCTACCATCCTCCAGGATGCAGCACATGTTTGAAATCAAAGACCGTTACATGATGCTTTGTCTCCAATGGGTAGAATACATGGGTCCGGGAATGAAGAAATGAAAGCAGGAGTACTCTCTTTTACCATCACTTCTAGTGACCCACTTGGACATTTGTGCCTCCTGTTCTCACAGTTGTGGGCTCTGCAGGTTTAGAGGTTTTGAGTGACAAAGGAGGAACACTTCCACTAAAAGAAACATCAAGATTACTATGAACTATTAGCTGTGACTGCACCCAGGCACTTGAGCTCCTCGTGTCAAGAGACTACTAGGCAAGAACAGTCACCATTTGAGGGATAATTAACCCTGATCATCAGGAGGAGGTACAGCTGCTGTTAAGCAATGGAGGGTAGGCAGGTGTATCTTTGGTACTCAGCTGATTCACATGGAGACTTCTTGGTATTCCTTTGCCCAATATTGGTTTTTTTTTTTGTTTTTTGTTTTTTGGTTTTTTTTTTTGAGATGGAGTCTCTGTCACCCAGGCTGGAGTGCAGTGGCACCATCTTGGCTCACCGCAACGTCTGCCTCCTAGGTTCAAGCTATTCTCCTGCCTCAGCCTCCCGAGTAACTGGGATTACAGGCGTGCGCCACCATGCCAAGCTGATTTTTGTATTTTTAGTAGAGAAGGAATTTCGCCATGTTGGCCAGACTAGTTTCGAACTTCTGGCCTCAAGCGATCCACCTGCCTCAGCTCCCCAAAGTGCTGGGATTACAGGCATGAGCCACTGTGCCTGGCCCCTTGCCCAGCATTTATAAAATAATTATACAAGCGCCCAGGCCGTGACCTGAGCAGGATATGCTGACTTCAGCTCAGCCCCCTCAGGTCTGAGGGTCTAAATCATGCCTCCGTGGAAGTGACAGAGACCAGAACATGTGCTGGCTGAGGGTAAGAGGGATCTAGAATGGATAGTAGAAGAGGGAGATGATGAGTATCAGTTGTGGCCTCAAGACCAGTCAGTGATGGAGTTTGTAGTTTGTCCAACTTACTTTCCTAAGTTTCCCCCAGGAAATGAGGCCCACCAGAACTTAAACCAAGAAGTAGAGCTGAGCAGCAGAAGTGTGTGCTGTAGTGGATGCCATCCTGTGCTGCCCAGATCCCCCACCACCATGCTTGCTGGGCCTCTTCCCACAGCTATTGGGAGTGCTCTCAGCCAGCAGCCCTCAGCTGTCAGCCCCCTGGGAATTTTCCTCAATGGAAGAGCTACCTCACTGACATACCCCTTTCCCAGGCAGGTTAGTTCAAGGTTATGAAGACCTGGCCCCACTGCCTCAACTTGACAACTCTAAAGAGCCATCCCAGCTTCAAGAGCCTCCCATGGGACTGGCTGAGGTCTTCATACAGCATCGGAGCCCAATTTATCTCTCTGCCCAATCCTGCTTCCTTTCCTGCCTCCTTCCCAAGAGCAATCCCTGATAAACTTCCTGCATGCTAATCTCCATATCAGAGTCTACTTTCCAAGGAAGTGGGCCTATAACGTAGCTCTTCTAGTTTTCGGTGACAACTCTAGAACAGGGGTCAGCAAACTTTTTTCATTTTTTTTTTGAAACGGAGTCTCGTTCTGTCACCAGGTTGGAGTGCAGTGGCGCGATCTTGGCTCACTGCAACCTCCGCCTCTCAGGTTCAAGCGATTCTCCTGCTTCAGCCTCCCAAGTAGCTGGGACTACCACACCACCACGCCCAGCTAATTTTTGCATTTTTAGTAGAGACGGGGTTTCACCATATCGGCCAGGATGGTCTCGATCTCTTGACCTCGTAATCCGCCCTCCTCGGCTTCCCAAAGTGCTGGGATTACAGACATGAGCCACTGTGCCCAGCCAGCAAACTTTTTTAAAGGAACAGATAGTAAATATTTTAGGCTTTGTGAGCCATACGGTCTCTGTCACAACTATTCAACTCTGTTATTGTAGTACAAAAGCAGCTGTGGACAGTATGTAAATAAATGAATGTGGCTGTATTCCAATAAAACTTTATTTACAAAAAACAGGTTGTGGCCTGCATTTGGTTCATGGGCCTTAGCATGCCAAAGCATGCTCTAGAGAAATACTTTTACATGTGTGCAAAGGAGACATGTACAAAGATTTTAATTGCAACATGGTTTGTAACAGCAAAATTTTAGAAACGGTCTAAATGCACATTTAAAAAAGAATGGTTCAATTGTACATCTAGAATGGTTAAATTGTACATCCAGATTTTGGAATACTGTGCAGTGGATAAAAAGAATGAGTTTAGGTCTGTATAACAGCACTGTCTAATAGAAATATAATGCAAACCACATACATATTTTTTAATTTTCCAGTAGCCACATAAAAAATGTAAAAGGAAACAAATGAAATTAATTTTAATAATATATTTTGAGTCCAATATGCCGCAAATATTATTACTTTGACATGTAATCAATATAAAAATTACTGAGACATTTTATGTTTTGTACTAAGCCTCTGAAATGTGGTGTGTATTTTACTCTTACAGTGCATCTCAGTTTGGGCTAATTACATTTTCAAGTGCTTGTAGCCTCATGTGGCTAGTGGCTACTGTGTTGGACCATGCAAATCTGTAAGTACTGACATGGGAACATCGCTGAGACATACTGTTAAGTGAAGAAAGGAAGTTGCAGTACCATATGTACGCTATGAACTATTTATGTAAGGGAAAAAAACTATTTCCGTAGAAACATATTGAGAAAAAGAAAAAAAAAAAAAAGATGTGTACAGATATATACCCAATTTAGAGAGACGTTTTGGATGGGGTGAGGGGTTTTTGGTCAGGAGGGACTCACTCTCCTTGCCTGATTTTTTTAAAATAAACTTTTTATTTTGGAGTGATTTTAGATACACAAAAAGTGGCAAAAATACAGAGAGTTCCTGTATGCCCCTCACCCAGTTTCCACCATTGTTAACTTCTTATACTAGTATGATACATCTGTCAAAATTAAAAGTCCACTGTTGGTATACTACTATTACCAAACTCCAGACTTCACTCAGACTTTGCCAGTCTTCCCACCCATGTCCTCTTTCTGTTTCAGGATTCAGTCCAGGATCCCAGGCTGCACTCAGTCATCCTGTCTATCCTGTCTCCTCTGCTCTGTGACAGTTTCTCAGGCTTCCCTTGTTTCCCATGACCTTGACAGTCTTGAGCAGTACTGGTCAGGTATTTCGTAGACTGTCCCTCAGTTTGGGTTTGTCTGAGGATTTCTCTATGACTAAGTTGGAATTCAGGGTTTGGGGGAAGAATACCACTGAGAGGAAGCGCCCATCTCATCACATCACACCAGGGGGCACATGGCTTCCACAGGACTGTTGACTGGTGATACTAGCCTTGAGTGCTTGATTACATTAGCGTTTGCCAGATCTTCCCACTATGAAGTTGTCATTTTTCCCTTTCCATATTTTATTTTTTGGAGGCAAGTCACCAAATCTAGACCTCACTCAAAGGTTAGGGGGCTGGGGGCGAATTAAACTCCACCTCCTGGACAGTGGAGTATCTACCTATATAATTTGGAAGTTTTCTTTAAGGAAGATTTGTCCCTTCTCTACCATTTAATTTTTTGATTATTTATTAATATATCAACATGGACTCATATATTTATTTTATGCATCGGTTTGTAATCAGATTTTTTTTTCACAGTGAACATAAATTCATATAATATATTTTTAATGCAGAAAACGTACAAAAACCACACTGTGTGAGAAACAAGCTCTTACGATTGGCAAGTATTTTTCCCCCACAGCTTTTCATGTCTGCCTTTGAGTAGGATAATCATTAGCTTATTGCTGTTCAACCGTAGACATGCTATTTCAACTCTCCAGACCTCAATTTCCCCATCTAAGTAAGAGAATGTTTCATGAAATGGTCTCGGAGGTGAAGAAGGGGATGATGTTTGTATGTTTGTAAGTGTCCACATATTTTGTTGCCTATTAATAGACCCTTAGTCCTTAATGGTTATCTTCTTTTATTTATGTTGGAAAATGAACTCAGAGCTAATAGCCCTTGAGAACATCCTGTAAACATAATCAATATTTATATCCCCCATTACAACCCCAAAGGGTTCGCCTTCCTTGCTCTTTCACCCCTTTAAGTGGGATTAAGTTTTCCTTTTATTCCTCAGCTTTTTCTCCAGCGGCTGAAGGCTAACGTGAGGCCTAGCATTCCCAGTCCTGCTGACTTATTTGGCCTCATTCTTGTGCCTCTCATCTAGCTCTGCACAGCCACATGGATGTCCTTATCACCCTGCATCATCCCCAAATTCATATGTTGAAGTCCTAACCCCCAGCACCCCAGAATGTGACTGTGTTTGGAGATAGGGCCTTTACAGAGGTAATTAAGGTAACATGAGATCATATGGGTGAGCCCTAATCCAGTATGACTGGTGTCCTTATAAGAAGAGATTAGGATGCAGACAGCACACAGACTATGTGAGGACACAGCAAGAATGTGGTCATCTACAAGCCAAGGAGACAGGCCTCAGAAGAAACCAAACCCACTGACACCTTGATCTTGGACATCTAGTCTCTAGAACTGTGACAAAATCCGTTGTTTAAGCCATCCAGTCTGTGGTACTTTGTTATGACAGCCCTAGTAGACGCTAATACACATGACCATGAATGAAAATGCTTCCTAAATACCTCCCTCCTCTATGCCAGGCCCGGTGACAGGTCCCAGGCCACAGAGATGAACCAGACAGGGGCTCACAGTCCAATAAGGAACCAAGTCATCCATCTATTGCAATCTGACATACCAGGGGCTGAGTGGGAGACGGTGGGAGCACAGTGGAGGGACCACTGAACCATGCCTGTAGAGGGGCCTTGCCCGGAGGGTATCAGGAAAGGTTTAGCATAAATGCTGACTTGTGAGCTGAATTTGAGAGGTTTAAAGGAGTTTCCCAGGTAGTAAATGGCATTCCAGGTACAAGGAAAGGTATGTGCAAACGTGGAAGCTAGAAGGATGTCAAAGAACAAGAGTAAGTGTGATGTGGATGGAGCCAAAGTGCAGCAGGAGGAAGAATAGCCTGAAGTGAGCCTGGAGAAGGAGGTAGGGGCCAGTATATGGGTGGCCTGAGTGCTGGGCTGGGAATTTTTACTTGGAGAACTTTAAAGATTTTGAGGTGAGGAAACTCCTAAGTAAAATTATGGTTACATGTATCAGGGGCTTACTGTGTAGGTAACTATTTGTTAACCAGCAAATATGGAGCACCTATAGCACATCAGGCGTTTGTTATCTGTTTCCCTCTCCACCTGAATGTGAACTTTTCCAGGGAAGGGACTGTGTCTGATTTATTTCTGTGTCCCCAGCAGAGTCTGGTACAGATCAGGGGCTCTATACACATGCACTGAATGAGTACATAACAGCCCAGGCAGGAGGCCAAACCCTCCCTCAGCATGTCTTCATGGTTGTGAAGTTGGTGCTGGGTCAGTACATCTCTATATGTGCAAGAGCCCTGTTCCCTCCTGCCTGATGTAGAGAGCAAGGCTCCCAAAGAAGCACTAAGGGTTGAATTACTTCAGATCCAGAAAAAAACATAGCCTGTGGCAGGTTTACCTCTGAGATAAGCAGCCCACATGGCATGGAGATGACTTGAGGCCAGCTCACAAGAGAGAAGCATCCAGCATTGCCACAGGGGCCTCCAGGCCAGGACTTCACCAGACCACACAGGGGAGGCTGTGTCAGAGGGAAATCAAAATCATCAAAGCCTCAACCACCAGGTAGTGAACTCCTGTACAGGCTAGAGACTGTGCTGGGTACTCTGCAGTTTGCCTTAGTCTCCCAAATGTGACCCCACCCTTAATCTTCTCTCCATCCCCTTATGCCTGGCGCTCTTACCCAGTCTTCTTGGGAGCCCCTTGTCCCTTCTCTAATCAATTCTACACTCAGCAGCCAGAGTGAATGTCTAGAATATACTGCAGGTCATGTCACTCCCCTGCTCAAAACCCTTCAATGGGTCTGGGTGTGGTGGCTCATGCCTATTATCGCAGCACTTTAGGAAACCGAGGTGGGAGGATCGCTTGAACCCAGGAGTTTGAGACCAGCCTGGGCAACATAGTGAGCTCTCTTTATCTCTTTACAAAAGAAGAAAAATAGCCAGATGTGCTGGCATGCACTTGTGGTCCCAGCTACTTGGGAGGCTGAAGTGGGAGGATTGCCTGAGCCTGGGAAGTTGAGGCTACAGTGAGCCATAATTGCACCACTGCACTCCAGCCTGGGCAACAGAGCATAACCTTGTCTCAAAAAACAAACAAAAGTAAAACAAACAAACAAACAAAACCTTCCAATGGCTCCGATCACCCTAAGAATAAAACAAAAGTCCTTACAGTGGCCTACAAGATCCTCCAAGTCCTGGCCTCTGGCACCATCTCCATCTTTGTCCTACCTCTGGCTCCAGCCTCTCTGGTCTTCTGTCCCTCAAACTCCCCGAGTATACCCCTTCCTTGGGACATCTGCATACACTCTTCCCTCTGCCCAGCATACTCTGATTACCCCGAGGTGACTTCTTTCTTTTTTCTATTTTGAGACGGAGTCTCGCTCTGTCACCCAGACTGGAGTGCAGTGGCCGGATCTCGGCTCACTGCAAGCTCCGCCTCCCAGGTTTACACCATTCTCCTGCCTCAGCCTCCTGAGTAGCTGGGACTACAGGCGCCCGCCACCTAGCCCGGCTAGTTTTTTTTGTATTTTTTAGTAGTGACGGGGTTTCACCGTGTTAGCCAGGATGGTCTCGATCTCCTGACCTCGTGACCCGCCCGTCTTGGCCTCCCAAAGTGCTGGGATTACACCAAGGTGACTTCTTGTCCTTCAGTTTTTACCTCCTGAGAGAGGCCTACCCTGGACACCCTCTCTAATTAGGCCCAAAACCCCAAGCCACTCTTCGACACATCAGTGCTTTTTTTCTTCATAGGACTTAAAACCATCAGAAGTTACCATATGCACTTCTTTATTCCCTTGCTAATTTTTTTGCTTCTCCCACCAGAACTCTTCCTGGGAGCAGCGACCTTGTCCGTCTCTCTTTCACTGGACCTCCCCAGTGCCTGGCACAGGGCTTGGCCCCGAGCAGGGCTCCATGCATATGTGCTCATGAACGGATGGCACCCTCCCCCCCATGCCTCCAGGCTGGCCTCTGATAGTCCACGCAGCCGAGCAGACAGTCTGGGCTCCATGGGAAAAGCTAATCCCAAGCGTGTGGACCGACAGATGGTGTGGAGCCCAGAGCTGAGGTGCAGCTTTTATTAGTCTGAGTTGCTTTTGCTTGGAATAGGATTAGCATAAGTACCATCCCAGGCAAATGGATAAGGTAAGGCTCTGTTAGTTACATTCAGATTTTGTTTCTCGGCCACAATCCTGGGCCAAACTTCTGCTGGGTCAGTCCAATTCATGCATAAGGGTACTACTCAGGAAAGTCGACTGGAGTGGCCAGTCCCCTCTCCACATTGACCTCTACAGTGGCCTGTCCACCTCCTAAGTCCAACCTTCCCACACCAGGCAGAAAGCTTTTTACTGGCCCTGTTGCCCCTGGGTGAGGCCTGAACACTTTATGATGATGAAGATGAAGATGTGATGGTGGTAGCTATCACACAGCTCTCCCATGTAACCCTCACGACAACCCTGCAAGGCAGACAGCATCACCATCCTCATTTGGCAAATGAAAAGCTGATGGTTCAGAGAGGTTAAATGACTTGCCCAAGGTGACTCAGCCAGTAGGCCACAGACAGGCTCCAAATCCCAGTCTGGACCGATTGGACGGGCATTCCCGGGTGGGCCAGCCTCCCTCTCTGGCAAGGCTGTCATGCTCCCCGAGTGCTCTGGCTTCAGTTTTGGCTGGATCAGTGAGGAGCCAAGTCAAAGATCACGTCAGGGAAACCCATGTTGTCTGGCTAAGAAGTATCACTTCCCTTAATCTCTTCACTGTCTCTTCAGCACCATTAAGGGGCATTTAACTTTTGGAAGGAGTCATTTTCCACAAAGAAACAGTTCTTCAAAATCACTGAGGGTCGGGCTCAGTGGCTCACACCTGTATTCCCAGCACTTTAGGAGGCCGAGATGGGCAGATCACTTGAGCTTAAGAGTTCAAGACCAGCCTGGGCAACATGGCAAAACCCCAATTCTACAAAAAAATACAAAAAAAAAAAGTAGCCAGGCATGGTGGCATACACCTGTAGTCCCAGCTACTAGGGAGGCTGAGGTGGGAGGATTGCTTGAGCTGGGAAGTTGAGGCTGCAGTGAGCTAGGGTGGCGCCACTACACTCCAGCCTGGGCGACAGAGACTTTGTCTCAAACAACAGCAAAATCACGGTGTAATAATGTGTATAATAACAATAAAAGCTAACATTTATGGAGTATTTATTAAGTGCCAAGACTATGCTCAGTGCTTTTCACGCATTATCTCATTGTTTGAAATTTCAATAATTTATGTGAATAAAGGAATTCTGCATATGTGATTTTTTTAAAATAAGAGATTACAAAAAGGCGAAGAGAGAAAAGTAAGTCTCCCTACCTCGTCTGCACTCCCATGCCCCTCTTCCCCTTCCCACAGACCACACTGTGACCAGTTCCTTTTATCCTGCAGAGAGTCCATGAATGACCCTCGACAGCACTTTCAGGTAGGTATGATTATTCTGGAGTTACATATTAGGAAACTGAGATTCTGAGACATGAAGCCACTTTCCCAAGGTCACACAACTTCAGGGCAAAGCTGGGAGTTTGCCCCAGACAGGCTGACTGAAGCCCATGTGTTGAGGGTCACCTTGCCTCCCACAAAGAAGAGAGAACCAGAAAGTTGAGCTAAGAAGTGTGTGCTGGGCAGCCAGCTGGACTCGCTCACAAATAGGCTTTGGCTGCATACACTGGTCTTGAAGAATTCAAATTTGGGCCTCAGCAAACTGGCAAAGTATAAGCTGTCGCAGACCATCTAGGTTATTGACAAAGAGTCAAAGCCGCAAATATTACAATCCTGAATCCTACCAGTCATCGTTCTTGCTGTTTCCTGCCTCCTTGCACCTCTATACCCTTGATTGGTCATTTGCAGGCGTCAGCTCAGACAAGCTGCTCAGCATAAAGAAGGTTATGGGAAGCAGAGGAGGCAGTGCACAGCTCTGCAGCTCTTGCACCTCTGCCTCCTCGCACCTCTGCCTCCTTGCACCTTTATACCTTTGGTTGGTCATTTGCAGGCGTCAGCTCAGACAAGCTGCTCAGTATAAAGAAGGTCATGGGAAGCAGAGGAGGCAGTGCACAGCTCTGCAGCTCTAATACCCGGGCTAGGCCTCAGCTCTGCCCTCTGCATGGCTGGGGCAGTCCTGTCCCTCTCCAAGCCTCAATGTCTTCACTTGGGAAATGGGAATCATTCTATCTAATCAAAAGGTTTGGAGATCCTCAAGTGAGGTAATTAAACCCAAATGATGGTAATTAGCAAAACTCCATGCAAATGTAATGTAATTTTTTTTTTTTTTTTTTTTTTTTTTTTTTTTTTTGAGACGGAGTCTCATTGTGTCACCCAGGCTGGAGTGCAGTGTCGCGATCTTGGCTCACTGCAACTTCCGCCTCCCGAGTTCAAGAAATTCTCTGCCTCAGCCTCCCGAGTAGCTGGGATTACAGGCATCTGCCACCATACCCAGCTAATTTTTGTATTTTTAGTAGAGACGGGGTTCCACCATCTTGGCCAGGCTGGTCTTGAACTCCTGACCTCCTGATCCACCCGCCTCAGCCTCCCAAAGTGCTGGGATTACAGGTGTGAACCACTGCGCCCAGCTGCAAATGTAAATTTTTAATAACAATAAAGGAAAGTTGGAATAAACCTAGTAACCTCTGTGTGAAATAGGCTGACTTACCTCACACCTGCTATCTGCTCACTTCCACCCACCCACCAACCTGTATTTGCAAAATCATTTACAGTTTACAAAATCCTTTTCATCCTGTTTCATTAGTCCTTGTCCAAGCCCTATGAGGCAGGAGGTTCCAAAGATTCCTTATCTTGGTGCTCCACATTGCCTTCTCTCTGGTCATGAGTGCCCAAGGGCAACAGGGGCTGGTGCTGGGCCCCCAAAGACGGAACCCAGGTTCCTTGACTCCTGGTCCTCTCTTCTCTGAACCTGAGCAATCTCAACAGTGACATGCAGTTGATAATCACTCCCAGTTGACAGATCCGGAAACGGAGGCTCCAAAAGAAGAAGTGACTTGCCCAAGGTCACAGAGCTGGTGAGAGCTGGTATGGTCCTCACACCTGGCTGTATCACTGCCCTGCTTAATACCTGCAGTGGCTGTCCTGGCCCCCTGGCTAGAAGTCGTGCCCCCAAGCTTGGCTCTTGAGGCTTGCAGTGATCTGGCCCTCACCTCCTCCCCAGATTCATCTCTCAGTGCCCTTTCCACACCTCTGCCTTTCCAACTGTGTCATCATTCCCCAAACACGCAATGACTTCCCAACCCCTTGTCTTTGCACCTGATGTTCCCTCTGCCAGGCTGCCTGTGGTCTCTTGCCCATCCTTGATTAATCCCTCCTATGCTCCCTTTGACAGGTACCTGACACAATGAGCTTTCCTTGTTGTTGTCATCATTACTGTACTGATCATGTCTCAGAGTGGACCAGACCCTAGGCTTTGGAGTTAAACTGCTTGGGTTTAAGGCCTGGCTCAGCCACTTATTAGCTGAGTGATCCTGGATAAGTTCATCAACATCTCTGTGCTGTGGACTTGTTTTCTCAGTTGTTTCATGAAGGTCCCTCCTGGGATTGTTGCAAAGAATAAATAATACATATAGAACAGTGAGCACAGGGCCTGGCACAGCATAAGCACTCAATATATGCTATATCTTATTATTTTCTGTTATTTGTATTTGGTGATGCCTACCATCTACCTGTCCCTGTGCTGGGCATGCCTAGCTGACCCAGATGCAGTCTCTGGCTTCAGTTCCCCAGGGGAGAAGAGAGGCAGGTCAACATCCCACAATAATACATTCATTCTGACGAAACCACTGTTTCGTTTAAATCATCCCACGCCTGTGTTCATGAGCTCTAAAGAGCAAATACCATTCTGCAACCACTTCTTCCTCACCAGACATGGACTGGGTCCTTGTGCCCCCACCCCACTGCATGTCTCATCCATGGGGAATGGTTTTGAGAGCTGCCCTTCTCTCCATGTTAACCCCAGAGACAGGCTGTTCCCAGAGTGCAAGGGAAGACTCAGCTGCAGCCCAGTTTATCTCCCTGGGCTGCTCCCTCAGCTGAGACGTACAGGCTGTGCCTGTCACAGTGACCCTGCAGGCTCAGTTACAGATCTGCTGCTAGGCTAGACTGGGGCAGGAGCCTGCCTAGATTTGCCAAGTGGCCCCGAGGGAGAGCCACAGGCCCTGTCAAACCTGCGACCTCCGAGGGCGTGGGGACCATTTAGCTGCCTTGCTTATCACACACGAGGAAACTGAGGCTAGACACAGGAATACACATTCAAAGCTCCCACCAGTGAAAATGGGCCCTAGTGTGAAGTCTAACGTGGGCCCTGGGTGCCATTAAGGGAGCTTATTTTACCATACGCGAGTTTATGACTTCATTATTACTCGAATAGTTTTCCTTTTATGTAACAAAAATATTTACTATGGAAATGTGCTTTGAAACTTAAATCAAAAGCAAAATATTGCACTTCCATAAACAAAGACCCTATTCTGTCCCCACAAGCACATTAGAAATGTATTAGATGAAACCTAAACATTGCCTGGCTTCACTGGCTTGTGGTTACAAAATGAAGTTCCATTTTTGCCAAAAGAGACAATGACCCTGAACTCCACTTCTACATAAGCAGAAACTTAACCTTCTCAAAAGCTCCCCCAGTTATTCCTGGGAGTCCCCAAGAGTAGCCACAAGCTAGCCTGTCAGTTGCGGTCACCATATTTGCTGGTTCTTCCTCTCCAACTCTGGCTCCTTCTTCATCAATATCCTCAGTTAGTGAGGCCTTTGGAAGGAGTCCCATTGCTGCTGCTGTTAATGGTGCCTGCAATGAGGACAGTGTCAGGGGCAAAGATTCCTTATACTGGTGCCCCACACTGCCTTCTTTCTGGTCATGACTGGCCAGGGGCAGCAGGGGCTAGGCCTGAGCCCCCAAAGAGGGAACCCAGGTACCTTAACTCCCAGTCCTACAAAGTAGAGTGGAGTCTGACTTACCTGCACACTGCCCCCTTGTGGATTACAACTTATCATTTGAGAGTTCTTGGTCAGGCCACCTCTCCTCTCTGAGCCCGAACAATCTCAACAGTGACACGCAGGTGATAATACCCACTTGGAACAGTCGTCATGAAGATCGAATGAGGTCATAGGTACACAACGCCTGGCATATAGTAGGTGTTCAATGAATGAATGGCTGTTACCATTATTATTATTCTGTCTGAGGCTGAGTTTCTCCAGAAATAGACTCTAAAACATCAATTTGAGACAAGTGGTTTATTTGAGAGGTGAGTGAGAGGAGGTGTTGGAAGGTGAAACGGAGGAAAAGAAGCCAACAAAGAGTGTGTTATCAAGCCGATTTTTGCTGTACCCAGCCAGGGCTCAATTCCACTGAGGATTCCTGGATGATAGGGTACAACAAGCCTTACAGTTGTCCCTATCAAGGGGCGAGGGAGCTGGGGTATCTATCCATCAGGAATTGTCTGGGATTTGCTGCAGGAGAACGGATACTAGCTTGCTGACAACTTTCCTGCATACATGCAGGCCAGGCCTGGTGGGCTCCGAGGCCAGAGAAAGTCCTCAAACAGAGTCACAAGGGCTGGCACTTAGAGGCTGTCAGGTCAGCATGCACAGAAATGGTGAACATCAAGGAGCACAGGAAGACACTTTCAGCATCTGCTACAAATGCCACATAGGGTCACTTCCTCTGAAAGACAAGACACTTAAATCTTTTTTAGGCTGGGGGAGCACAGGAGGAGGGCTACTTGGGGCCTAGTTCCAGCTGCCATCTTCTAATTGGACGGTGACCTTATTCTGTGCCATCTCTGGTCCTCAGTTTCCTCTCTTGTCAAAGCAGATGGATCTTGAGGTCCCAACCAACTCTCAGAAGTTCCTGAATTCATCTGGCTTTTGAGCCTCACAGCACCCCTTGGGGAGAGGTAGGAGGATCCAGTGTGATTCTCCCTGTTGAGAAGGGAACTTCCTTTCAGACTCAGAAGGAAAGTGACTAGGCCAGTGATTCTCAACGTGGGGTCCGTCCACCTGCAGCCTTCTATCACCTGGGTACTTGTTAGAAAATGAAAATTCTAGGCCGGGCTTGGTGGCTCAAGCCTGTAATCCCAGCACTTTGGGAGGCCGAGATGGGTGGATCACGAGGTCAGGAGATCGAGACCATCCTGGCTAACACGGTGAAACCCCGTCTCTACTAAAAATACAAAAAAAACTAGCCGGGCGAGGTGGCAGGCGCCTGTAGTCCCAGCTACTCGGGAGGCTGAGGCAGGAGAATGGCGTGAACCCGGGAGGCGGAGCTTGCAGTGAGCTGAGATCCGGCCACTGTACTCCAGCCTGGGCGGCAGAGCAAGACTCCGTCTCAAAAAAAAAAAAAAAAAAGAAAATGAAAATTCTTGGGCCCCACTTTAGATCTGTTAAGTGAGAAACTCTGGGGCTGGGACCGACAATTGACAACCCACCTTTAACAAAGTCCCCAGGGAGTTCTGACCCTGGGCATGCTCAGGTTTGAGGCCAAGGTCAGACAGTGAGCTAAAGGCAAAGCTGGAGCTGGAACCTAAGTCTTCTTTCTCCCAGGCGTCCTTTGAACCATCTGCACACAGGGCCCAGCCCGGGCTTTGGTGCTCCTAGTGTCTCTCAGCTCTTCCCAGATGCCTTCCTTCCCCTCCCATCTGATGTGCCTGAGGCTTATTACAAATCTCAGCTTGGGGAGAGGAAAAGAAAACTAATTTTGAAGTCCTAGAAACTCTGGCAGAGCAGCTGGAAGCTTCTAGTTCTCCCTTCTGCATACACCTACTTCCCAGGGCCACTGAAAAACAGGGGTGTCTAGCAGTGTTTCCCAAGGTCAAACAAAATTCTTTCTTCTGCAGAGAGCCTTGGCCACAGCATCAAGTAAGAGCAGGGTTGGGTGGGGCTGGGGTGAGGTCTGGGGGTGGAGAGTGGAATGCAGCTAGTGACGGGTGCAGTAGAGTCCCTACAAATCCTCCAAGAGTGGCAGGTGAAATGCATGAGAGGGAAGAGGACTTAGCAAAGGTCACTCAGCCAGATCTGGGCCTCCTGACCATGGCCCAGCTGCCCAGAGGAGGCCTTTTGGCTCACTCTCTCCTCTCCAAGCTCTCCTGCAAGGGCTCTTGGGATTACCATGTCTTTGCACCATTCTGCAAATCTGACTCCATGCCCAATGGGCGTCATGCTTCCTGGTCTGTGCCAGGTCTAGGCTGGGCACTGGGGATGCAGAAGTATGAGTCAGCCATGGTGACTCAAGGAATCACCCAGACACCCGCAGAAATACTCCTTGGGCAGTGGGTTGGTACCATCACATACTCCTAGCCTCCAACCGCACTTATTTCTTCCACTGACTCTGGTTGGCTCACCCATTCCTGGGCCCCTCAGGAGCAGTTAAGGGGCTCTCCCCTTGCCTAAGCCCTCCAACTGCACGCTCACCTCCTATACTCACAGATGGCCTTGCCTCCCATGCCACAAACAATAAAAGCATCGCATAGCAGCTCCCTCCCCCTCCCCCTGCAGAAACACGAGCTGCACTGTCATGTTCTCAGATGCGGTGCTGTGGTGCTGTCCCATCACTGCCCACCCCTCCCCTTGTGCTCCAGCCCCTGCCTCCCACTCTGTGACAGGCTTCTCTCTACTTCAACATCCACCTCTCACCCCCTTCCTTAGCTTTTCCCGTCAGTGTTTAAATGCACTTAAAGCCTTTCCATCCTCAACAAACAAAACCAAACAGACAGAAACCAGGGTGACCATCCACTAAATCAGCCCGCTCCACCCCCACCGGTGCTCCAGCTCCTCCTAGCCTCTCTCCTGCTTGAGAAAGGCCACGCTTCTCCAGGGAGCCACGACTCTCACTGTCTTAACTCCTCTCCTCAACTCCTCCTCGGCCCCATCTTCACTTGCCCAGGTCACCAGTGCTGTCCTCATTCCCAATTATGAATTAAGGCTGTGGGTCCCTTCCCAGACTGGCAGCTGCCACATCGCCACTACCCTCCTAGGTCTCAGGCTTTTGTGGACTCCTCTCCATTCATCCAGCTATTATTTAAGGAGCTATTTTTCTGTGTCGGTCACTGGGCTTGAGTCTAGTGACTCAGCGACGAGCAAGAGGATCAGGATCTGCCTTCCAGAGTGCAAGGACAAGGGGATCCTCGGAGGTCCTGCTCTAATGCCCCTCTCCTCCCCACAACACACACCCGCTCCTGATCATCTCAGCTACACGCTGATGACTGTCAGAGCCTAGCTTCTGCCCCGACTTTCCCCCAAGCTCCACATCCACACCTCTAACTACCTGGGGGACAGTTCTGCCTGGATGGTCACAGGCAACTCAGACTTGCAAGGTCCAAACCAAACGAGTTCTGCTCCTTAAATTTAACCCCTCCCCTATACCAAGGGCAGAGCCACCATTCATACAACTCACAAGCCATAAACTTGGGAGACATTTTTCACTGCTCCCTCCAGCCCCACCTTCCAACCATCTGCTTTCTCTTGTAAATTTTATTTTCTTTTTAGAGACTCTGTCTTGCTCTGTCACCCAGGCTGGTGTGCAGTGGCATGATCATGGCTCACTGTAGCCTTGAACTCTTGGCCTCAAGCTATCCTCCTGCCTCAACCTCCTGAGTCGCTGAGAATACAGGCTCAAGACATTGCACCCAGCCCACCTTCCTTCTCAATCAGTGGCATTGTCCTTGCCACGGCCGCTGACCTAGGCTCACTTCGCTGAGACACTCTCCAGCCCATCTTCCCCATCCAGTCTTGTGCCCTCCAAGCCATTGCATGGACATAGTAGCTAGAGAGGTCAAAAGCAAGCCCGGACAGCCCAAATGTCCATCAGTTGGAGGAATGGGTGGACAATTCGTAGTGCTCATCCACACAACGGAATATTATTCATCCAGGAAGAGGAATGAAGTCCTGATACATGCTACAATGCTGATGAACCTCAAAAACACACACCATCACAGCCACCACACACACAATCACAACCACCACACACACCATCACAGCCACCAAACACACAATCACCACATACACCATCACACCCACCACACACGCACACCATCACAACCACCACATACACAATCACCACACACACCATCACAGCCACCACACACACACACCATCACAACCACCACACATGCCATCACAACCACCACACACACCATCACAACCACCACACACCATCACAACCACCACACACACAATTACCACACACACCATCACAGCCACCACACACAATCACAACCACCACACACATAACCACACACACCATCACACCACCACACACACAATCACATACACCACCACAGCCACCATACATACACCATCATGACCACCACACACAATCACCATCATCACAACCACCACACACACACAGTCACCACACGCATCATCACAACCACCACACACACAGTCACCACATGCATCATCACAGTCACCACACGCACACACACACACAATCACCACACACCACCACACATCATCATCATTCTCCACAGAGCACAGCAGCAGGGCAGGTGCAGGCAGAGCAGTGGCTGGAGGCCTCACTGCAAGAGTGAAGGGGCCGGGCCACGCAGGGCCTGTGAGCCAGGCTGGGGCACTTCACCCTGCAGGCAATGGGGGGCTGTGGCCGGCCTGAGCAGAAAGGTCCCTCTGCTGGGACGTGAGAGTGGAGTAGAGAGGCTGGAGTGGCCATGGCCAACCTGTTCAGAAAAAGTGCCTGCGGGAGGCAGTCGGCACCCTCACAGTCCCCGCAATGCGGGGTAGGTGGAGACGGTGTGCTCAGGTGCAGACGGTGTGCTTAGGTGCCGTAGCAAGAATTCTTGAACCTAGAACCTGGAAGCACGTGCAAGCTGACATCCCCTCTCACCCTTAGTGCACCACACTCCATGGCTTGGCCATGGTCTGGAAGAAATTGGGGCATGGCTGGAGGCGGTGAGCTGGGTGGGCTGGTGGTGGCAGTCGGGGGAGAGAGAAAGGAATGGACTGAAGAGATGGTGGTACGTGGGCTGACAGGGCTGGATGTGAGACCTGGGGGAGAGGCAGAAATCCAAGGCCAGCCCAGAAGTCTGGATGTGGAGAGGCCGCTCATCTAGACAACAGGATTACGGGAGAGGCTCAGGGAGCGCCACGAT
This sequence comes from Theropithecus gelada, assembly GCF_003255815.1. NCBI lineage: Eukaryota > Metazoa > Chordata > Mammalia > Primates > Cercopithecidae > Theropithecus > Theropithecus gelada. The sequence goes on from NC_037668.1 coordinate 82,051,887, forward strand.
TCCGTGTGAAGCACAGGGCATGGCTGCAGTTGGCTGGGGGGACTGTAGCATGGGAGACTTCGGTGGAGAACCAGATCAGGAGTCACCAAATACCATGGAGATGGTAACAAAACCCACTGGGCGGCAGGGATTGTGCGGGGAGTCTGCAGCATTAAGACCCCTGCTGGGATGAGGGGCTGGGCCTCTCTGACCCCAGACCAGGGAAGGCTCCCGTTGTCCCCATTTTGCCACACCTGCTCATCTAGGGGAACTGATCAGCCCCTGTTCGCCCAGGACTTTTCTCATTTAAAACCGAGAGTCCCACGTCCTTGGAATCCCTGAGTCCCAGGCAAACTGAGGTAAACCGGAGCAACGGATTATCTCTGCCTTAAGGTTTGTTTGCTGTCTGTCTCCCCAGTCAACGGTCACAGGAGGGACTAGGCGCTGCTTTGGGATGGAGGAGGAAAACCGCAGGGTAGCACCTTGGATCTTTTCCCGGCCTGGAAACCGGCGCCACTCGGCTGTGGCGTCTGTGGGTGTGTGGGTGGTTTGGCCTCCCAGGTCTCCCAGGCCTCTTCCTCATCATTCTTTCTCTCCAGGGTGGCTGGCAGCTCCCGGTGGTGCCACGGAGCCCTCCTTGCGGTCCCACAAGATGGCGCTGTGTCCAACGCTAGCCCCGGCCTCTGCCAGAGGAGCGGGGGGATCCGGAGCGGAGCCGCCTCTGAGCCTTTCCCAGACTAGGGGGCTCAGGGACGCGCCTGCAGCACGCAGAGGCCGCCTCTTTCTCCAGGCATAGCCGTACTCACACGCACTCTCCCGCCCACACAGACCCCAGATCCCCCAAGGCTCACAGCCCGGCAGGAGCATAGGCAGAGCCAGGAGCGACTCGAGGGAGCGTCAGTTCCAGTCCCCTCTAGACACAGTGCACGCGCGTCCACACACACGGGCATACACGCACATGAACACACAGAGGAACATCCCACACACAACCACACACGCGCACTCCCACCTTGGGCTGTCAGGCGCCCTGCTTTCCTGAGGCTCCACCTTCCCCTTGAACCCTGCTTTCCCACTACGCCTGCCGTGACCCTCACAGCTCTGAGGTGGGCATCAAATGAGGTCCTGGGGGAGACAGGCTCGCGTGAGGGTGTGTGGGGTAACATTAGACCCACAGGCACGTATGCAAACACACCCAGGCACACCCGCCCCTCACACCTGTGCTCCAGCCACATACGAGGGAACGCCTGGGAATGCCAGCAGGGGACACACGGACACACGGCTCACAAATTTGAGCTCTGGCTGCTCGGAGCTGTAGGTCTGGTCTGGACATCTGACACCAGCGGAGTCCCCTGCTCCCAGCATCTCTTTCTGGCTTGGAACTGAACTGGGGAGGAGGGCCAAAGCCCAGGCAGGGTTTCCCCAAGTTCAGTTCTGACTGGGAATATGCTCTTGCACCCCAGTGGCACCCCCAGCCCTGGTTCCAGCTCCCTCTATCCTGGCTGTGGGACCACAGGCAAGATCCTCTCCTCTCTAAACCCTCCCCTGTTCCCTGGGGCTGAATTTTCTTCTCTCAGACCTTAAAGAGGGCTTGGGGGATCCTGGCGAGAGACTTGGGCAGTGAGGGATGCACTGGGCTGGAGGGTCCGGCACACCTAAGTCAGAAATCCCTGTCCTCCGCAGACCCTCTGGGTGACGTTGGGCACCCGGATGAACCTCGCTGAGGGACTTCTGTCTCTAAGGAGCCGCATGAAGGCCCTGGTATGCCAGCGGCAGATGGGAGCTCTTTGCTTCCTCTAGGACACAGGGAATTACTTGTGGCAGGGGAGCGTGTGCAGGGGGAGCCTTGGGAAAAGAAAGGATTTCCACAGCCCTGATAGAGCTGGGGTTATCAAATGGTGAGATCTGCACCCCCAGAGAAGAAAAGGGTGAGCCAGTCTCAGAGCCCACCTGACTCCTTCCAACCCCACCCAGCCTTTGGCCTGGCACCCAGCCCTGTGAGCTCCTTTACTCTGCCAAAGTGTGGCCGAATCAGAAGAGGAGTGGGTGTCCAGGAGCGTGGGTTGTGGCCTGGGCATTCCTGCTTCCGTGCATGTCTGGGTCTGTGTGGAAGCCTGTGCAGGAGGGTATCTCTCCACGTGGCCGAGAGTGTGCAAAATCGTTCAGGGGAGCCTGGTGGTTTGGGCTGAAATCCCGACATTTGTGGGCCTTGTGACTTTGTCCAATCTCTTTACCTCAATGTGCCTCTGTTTCCCCATTTATAAAATGGAGATAGATGATGGCTGGGCGCAGTGGTTCACGCCTGTAATCCCAGAACTTTGGGAGGCCAAGGCGGGTGGATCACTTGAGATCAGGAGTTCGAGACCAGCCTGGCCAACGTGGTGAAACCCTATCTCTACTAAAGTACAAAAATTAGCTGGGCGTGGTGGCATGCACCTATAATCCCAGCTACTTGGGAGGCTGAGGCAGGAGAATGGCTTGAATCTGGCAGGCGGAGGTTGCAGTGAGCAGAGATCGAGCCATTGCACTCCAGCCTGGGCAACAGAACAAGACTTCTCAATTAAAAAAAAAAAAAAGATGGAGATGATGATGATAATAATAACTGAATAATAGCACAGATCTCACAGGGATGAAAGAGATGATACCAGTAAAAGCAGTTAGCTGAGTGCCTGGTGGCACACGGTTGGTGTTGAAAAAAGTGTTAATAGCTATTTTGTGTATGCAGCTGCACTACGTATCCCTTCATTAATTTTCGTTCATTCACTGAGTCCCTCCCTGTGCCTGGCTGGTCCTGTGCTGGAGACTGAGGACACAGAAATGAATCAGCCGGGGTCCTTGACCTCCAGGAGCATCCGGGATGACAGGGGAGACAGATCTGAACACTGATGGTGAAGCAGAGCAGATGATAAAGAGGAGCCAGGAGGCAGGAAGGGGGAAGAGGCCCCTGGAAAAGGAGGGGCATCACCTCTCTGATCCTCACGCTCGCTGTGCGCCAGTTCCGCTGGAGCCTTCATTGTTCCTGAACTGACCACTTTCTTTCTCCAGGCCTTTGCTCGTGCTCTGTCCTCTGTCCAGAATGCCTTCCTCTGCATTCTGCCTGGTCACTCCTGCACATCTTTAAAAGATTCAGCCTCAACAGTACTTCCTCCCTCCCACTCAGACTAAATGGCTCTTGACTTTGACCACCACACGGATCAGAGACGACCCACACCTACAGTCTCTGGGAGCTACTTGTTTCCAACCCTAGATCCATCATCAACTTACTGTGTCACCTTCAGCCTTTGAATTTACCTCTTAGGCCTCAGTTTCCCCTCTATAAAATGGGCAACACCTCTTTCTCAGGACAGATATGAGGATCAAAGGGCAGAATGTCTGGGGAAAGCACTTTGCAAATGGTAACTCGCTGGGCACCTGGACAGGGGAGCTGTTATTCAAACAGCTTCCTTTCCTCTCTTGGATGTGAGCCAAAAAGTGTGTATACCCCACCGGTTCCAGCTGCATTTACCTGGAGCTCAGGTGTGGGGCAGTTTCTGTTTAGGGTTTGTTTGTGTTTGATTTCAAAGGCAGGGAAACTCCCTCGCACAGGTGATGTGGGCGGAGCCTGGTCAACACAGTTGCCAGGGGAATCCCAAGGGCTGGGGGCCCTGACCAACCCCCACGGTGATCAGGCAGAAACTCACCCCCTGGCAGGAGAAAGGGCAGCGAGATTGCACCTCAGGGACGGGATGTCCTTTGGAGTCAGGTGACCTGGGTGCGAGTCTGGTTCTTCTGGTGAACCTTAGGTCAATCACCTTTTCTCGGGGGCTTCAGCTATAGTCAGTCCATAGGATTTATAATTTGGGAAACCTCTTATACCCTGGGAGGCCTGGGGGAATCAAGTGGAGACCAGGAGCTGGTGTGACCGCCCAAGATCTCCCAGGCCTTGACCCTGCTGCGTGGGAAGTCCCTCGCCAGACAGGCCCTGTCCCCACCTGCCTCTCTGGCTTCATTGCCTCTGCTCTCTCCTTTCCACTCTGTGCTCCAGCCACCTGGTGAACTCAGAGTCCCCTCAAGCTCCCCAAATCTCTAATCTCCTGCCTCCCCCAGCCCCCAGTCTGAAGCGTCCTTCCTGCCCTTTCTGCTGTTTGGTGTCGCCTCTCAGGACCCTGCCCAGGCATCACCTCTCCCAGGCCGTGTTGGGGTTTCTGTTCTGGCCACAGTACTCATTTGCTTTGTGTCACTGTTGGTTTATGGGCAGGTCTCCCCAAACCACTTATACGTGCCACTGTCTACCTTACAGCTCCTGGGTTCAGGCCCTGGTGCCCAAAGGCATGAATAAATACCCCTGGAGTGGTCTTCGGGTGGTGGGGCCGTCTGGGAAGTGCATGTGGTTTCCTAGGAAGAGCCTCCAGAAGGAAGTGAGCTCGGGTCCCTGCTCCGTCGCTTACTCCCTCACAAGACAGCAGGCAGTCTTCCCTAAGCCCCTCAGCTTTGCTGAGCCCCAGCTTTCTCACCTGTGAAGTGGAGGAATGGTGAGGGTTACAGTGGGTGCATGCCCGGGGGCTCAGTGACCAGAACCCACTGCTACTGGATCCAGCAAGTCCAAGGGAGATGGTGTCCTTGGCTCTTTGCAATGCGCTCTGTGGAGCGGCAGCCAGGGAGGCTCTGAGTAACTGTGAGGTCTAGACCCAGCTGGGGCCAGGGTGCTCAGAAAACCAGAGCTGCCTTCCCAAAGGTGCCCACCACTCCCACAGCTGAACGGGCTTGGAAGAAGCCAGCAGACGGCAGTGAGCCCTGCTGATTTCCCAGGAAGGAGGCCAGCCAGGGCCTTGTTGACTTTGAAGGGAAACAGCAGGGAGCCCGGGGAGGTCCTGAGGCTCAGTGTCCAGGTCAGCAGGGCCTGGCTTGCTCACTGTGTTTCTGGTGCCTGCGTGGGCACAACAGGCAGGCCAGTCAGCCATGAGTTCCTGGAAGACTCGACTGGGAGCAGCTCTGAGCTCTGACAAGGCACCTGCCATGGGGCAGCAGTTTGTTGGGGCTTCTCTAGGGCCTCAGGAGCCCAGAACCCATTTTGCAGCCTCCAAGGGGGATTGTGTCTTAATGGTCAATACTCGGGGAGCCTGTAGTCTGCACTGGTCACTGTATCCAGAAAAGGAGTCCGAGTTCGTGTTTAGAAGCAGGGACTCTGAAACCAAACCGCCTGCTTGGAGGCCTGGCTACGGTTACTATGGGTGAGTAACCAGCCTCTCCGTGCCTCACTTCCTCCAGCACTGAGGCCTAAGCACTTAATACATATGAAGTGTCTAGAACAATTCTTGGCTCTTGGTATTAGCCTTCACCTAATGTGAGCTATTAGCTGTGTCCTCAAGCAAGTTACCCAAATTCCTAGTGCCTCAGTTTCCTCATCTGTGAAATGGGGCTCCTAACAGTACCCACCTCACGAAGTTATTACAAAGGCTACATGAACTAACTTATACAAAGTGCATAGATCCTTAGAACAACATCAGGCGCACAGTGCTCTGTGTGAATACCCAACATGCATTTCATTATAGCTGCAAATGTGAGTTTGGTTGTGACCTGTTTTCTCATGACCTCCCTGACATGCTCCACTGTAATGGTTGAGGTTTGAGCTCTATGGGCCAACATACTGCCTGGGTTTCTTGCCTCTATTAAACTTTCTTTTCTTTTTTGAGATGGAGTCTTGTTCTGTTGCCCACATTGGAGTGCAATGGCACAGTCTCAGCTCACTGCAACCTCCACCTCCCACGTTCAAGCGATTATCCTGCCTCAGCCTCCCAAGTAGCTGGGACTACAGTTGTACACCATCACGCTCAGCTAATTTTTGTATTTTTAATAGAGATGGGGTTTCACCACATTGACCAGGCTGGTCATTTCTTAGAAGGAATAATAATAGTTACTGTTTAGAGAATTAAATGAGAAAATAAATGCAAACAAATCTAGAAAAATGCCTGGCATAGAGTAAATCTCAATAAATGTTCCTACTATTAGTCTCAATTTACAGATGTGGAAACTGAGGCTTAGAGAGGTTTTGGAATATGACCGAGCTTCCAGACAGTGAGTGGCAGGGCCAAGATAGGAACTCTAACCCCATCTCCTGAATCCATGTACCGCATTCCTCCCTGGATCCGAACACCCCAGCCTGGGTCCTGGCTTGTGATGGGTGCTGGAGAAGGGTGTCCCAAAGGAGGCATGGGGAATTGCTAGGTTGATAGACCAAAGTTACTCAGGTGGAAGGTGGCAGAGATAGACTGGAATCCAGAACTCAGCTCACTGTGTCAAGCTGACATTTTCCAACAGTGTGTCTGGTTCCAACAAATCAAGAGCCTTTCTACATGGTGGGCTGTGTCCCAGGAGAAGACATCAATGACAGAAATGCCCCTCTTGGTCCAGTGAGTGCCCTTGTTCTGAAGCCAAGGACACAGGGGGCCGCTTCCACAGTGGTTCCAAGAGAGGCAGCCGGTACCATCTTGGTGCCTTAAATAATAACTTCCCAGCCCGTCTTTCCAGCGTTGCCCCCACACACCTCTCAGCGCCCCCCTACAGCCCTCTTCCTGGCTCCCAGGCATGACAGGTTCTTTCACGCCTCTTTGTATTTGCACATGCTGTTCCCTATGCCTGGGATGCCATTCCTCCTCCTCCCTGTGCCTGATGGATGAGTCTCCTGGCGGTGTGAGTCCTCCCTCGGTGCTCCTCCAGCACTTATACAAATTGAGTCATTCATCTTAATCCTGTCTTCTCAAAAGTCTTTGACACAAAAGCACTTTGTTTATTTCTCTGTGAGTCTCCATGTGTGCCTCTGGATCTACCTGTTCCTCTTCTCCACTCTGCTCTGTACCCTGGGGAGGCCAAACCACACTGACTGCATGCACTGCCTTGGAGGCAGCAGGAGAAGGAGGCTTCCTTCCCATGGGGTCCTCTGGCTGGCTGTGCCCCTCCGTGGAAGCACACGTCTCCTCCCCTCACCCTTCAGACCTGAGGATGGTAAGGACTTCTCACTGTCACTCGCCCCACATTCTGCACTCTCCCTTGTGGCTTCTCTCTCTTTTTTTTTTTTTTTTTTTTGGAGACAGAGTCTTGCTCTTGTCAACCAGACTGGAGTGCAGTGGCACGTTCTCAACTCACTGCAACCTCCTCCTCCTGGGTTCAAGCAATTCTCCTGCCTCAACCTCTGGAGCAGCTAAGACTACAGGTGCACGCCACTACATCCATTTAATGTTTGTATTTTTGGTAGAGACAGGGTTTCACTATGTTGGCCAGGCTGGTCTTGAACTCCTGGCCTCAAGTGATCTGCCTGCCTTGGCCTCTCAAAGTGCTGGGATTACAGGTGTGAGCCACCATGCCCGGTCCCCGTGGCTTCTCTGCCTCCTGCTCACACCTTTGTCAGTTATCTCTTTATTAAATGCTCTTCAAATTTCCAATTTCAGTGGACTGTCTCCTGTTCCCACTACCCTGACTGATAGATGGACAGATTCTTTGAGCACTGTATACCTTACAGCTGCTTTCACACGTCTTTCTCCATTAGACGGTGAGCTCCTGGGGGCCGGCCATGCCTGAGCCAGTCTGCATCTCTGTGCAGGAGGACACGGAGAAGGCATCTGAGAAATGCCCTTGACTTAGGTTGTACCACAATACAGTCATCCCACACACAGGACTGAATGACTTGAATGAAGTTGAACCCATCCATTCATTCACTCATCAACCACAGATACTCACTGGGTGGCAGGAGTGAACAAGGTGAAGATGGCCTCACGAAGCTGGCTTTGCAGTGAGGGGAATCAAGCATAGACAGCAGAAGCAGACAGCTAATGGCATTTCAGATGGTGATGCTAGGAAGGAAATGAAGCAAAGCAAAGGGGTACCAGGGACGGGCTGGGGATGCTATTTTAGGTAAGTGGTCGGGGGGTCATGAGAGTAGAAAGGGACATGAAGGGGCCGAGTCAGGAGACGCTGTGGTGGAAGGACATTCCATGCGGAGGACGGTGGGTGGGAACAGCCTTGGTCTGCTGGAAAACAGCAGGGAAGCTGGGAGGTGGGATAGGGGATACCGTGGGGACTTGCTTTCTTGTGAGGCCTCTCCCAACTCTGGGATCTGAGGACTCCTTAGGGAAGCCTTTGCCCAGGCCAGAGCCCACCAGCCAACCACTTCCTGATCCATCCAGGGGAAGCCCTACACGGGGTGCTGTCTCCATGTTCTCTCACTTAACCCTCGTGATAATCCGGTGAGGAGGGTGTTTCTACCCTCATCCCACACATGAGGAAACCGAGACTCAGAGAGGTTAAGCAACCTACCCGAGGTCACACAGAGTCAGGGAAAGAACTGGAAATGATCCCAAGGCTGCCTGACCTGCAGCCCGGAGAGTGTTTTCCCAAGACCAATGCATGCATTTGCCAGGGACCCTTTCCTCAGGGACATCAACCTTGCTGGGACAGGCCGGCAGCAGGATCCAAAGCTCCCATTCAAGGGTTGGCATGTCCCATGGTCACACAGCCTATGGGGAGGGAGCTGGAGTTCAAGCCTGGCTCTTTCCACAGCCCCTCACTCTGAAAAGAGAAAATTGGTAGGTGAGCAAGCAAGCCGTGCTGTGCCCACCGTGCCCGACACTATTCCAGGGCCAGGGCATGTTGGCTAATGGATATCATTTCAGCCCTTTCATTTCTAATAGACACTGTGCTTTCATAAAGACTGTCATTTTCCACAGCTCACACAGATAATCAATGTGCTGGCTGCCTGGAGGGCTGGGAATGGCAGTATTTGGGCACGTCTGTGAAGATAAAACCATCCTCTCATTCTCTACTATTTCAATCCTTTCCCAACCAGACACAGCTCTCGCATTTGAGGGCACTGGCCTGGGATCCCAAGAGGCTCCAGCCTGCTGCACGATGCCCCCAGTTCAGGGAAGAACTAAGTTTCAACATTCCATAGCCATATGACCTTGGGCACAGCACTTACCCTTCCAGAGCCTCACTTTCCCCAACTGTAAAATGGGGGCAATTAGGGCTAACTTGCAAAGTGTCTTAAATGAGATTATTAGCATGGACCTGTAAATCCACTTAAAAGCTCTGACTTAGAAACCCAAGTTCTAGGCCCAGCCTTGCCATTGATTTTCTGTGTGACCTTGGGGGAGCCACGTTAAACACCTGCCACATAGTTGGTGCTTAGGAGGTGGTAGCTAGGACAGTGATGGTGCTGAAGGTAATGATGTTTTTTTCACATTTTGCTAATAAGAAAACTGAGGCCAAGGACAGGCGTGGTAACTCACGCCTGTAATCCAAGCACTTTGGGAGGCCAAGGCAGCCGAATCACTTGAGGTCAGGAGTTCGAGATCAGGCTGGCCAACATGGCAAAACCTCATCTCTACTAAAAATACAAAAATTAGCTGGGTGTGCTGGTGCACGCCTGTAATCCCAGCTACTCGGAAGGCTGAGACAGGAGAATCGCTTGAACCCGGAAGGCAGAGGTTGTAGTGAGTTGAGATTGTGCCACTGCACTCCAGCCTGGTAACAGAGTGAGACTCCGTCTCAAAGAAAGGAAGGAAGGAAGGAAGGAAGGAAGGAAGGAAGGAAGGAAGGAAGGAAGGAAGGAAGGAAGGAAGGAAGGAAGGAAATAAAAAAAGAAAACTGAGCCAGAGAAGGGAATGGGCTCATGAGGATGAAGGCACCTGACTGGTGAAGGTAACTGGCTTGAAGGTACCTGGCTCAAGACTGAGGGTGAGAAGGTGGGTAGGAGAGAAAGAGGAAGAGACCTCTACTCCCAACACCCTAGGGCAGATTCAAGACTGTCCTGCTGGCACACCTACCCTGACAAAAGTCCCTAATTCGCTAGAGGAGCCTGAACCCATTTTAAACTCTTCCAGTTGGACTTGAACCCATTTTAATTCCTAATGTCCAGGCAACTTTTTCCCCTGCTTAATTCATTTCTTACTTTATTGGTTCTTTCTTATTTTTTTTCCAAGTTATCGATGCATCTATGCCTCTCCCTCCCCAGTTCTGCTCTCCCACACCAAACGTCTCGCAGGTAGGAATCTTGTCCGACGTGTGTGCTGCTGTGTGCCTGGAGCCTGCCACAACAACAGACACAAAATCGGGAATCCAGTGGATGCTTGTTGGGTTGTGGAGTGAATTGTAATTGGGCCGCAGTTTTTTTAACTTGATGCCAGTGGGCAGCATGGTCAATCTGGAGATTTCTGCTATTGTGAAAGGACTCTCTGGAGTGAGCATTATGCAAATACAAAGATGAGCAGGGGAAAATGGTGTATTATAAATGCATTTTTTGTTTATTTTTCATTAACAAGATTGCTTCACTTCTTGGTGTCAAGGAGAGCTCTGAGAAGAATGGATCAATTTGCATAATAATCCCAGAGGTCTTCCCTTGAGGAAGGGTGGGAAACCCAACCCCAGCCCACTGTGATATGAACTTAGAAAATGTGGGTGGACTGGAGTAGCTCTGAGTAGACTGGAGTAGCTCTGACTGAAGTCCAAAGGCAGGAGAGGGTACAGAGGGCTCCAAAGAGAACTCCTCTGGAGGGCAAAGATGGACTGGCGATCTGAGCTTGGCATCAGGGGCAAGGACAGAGACATGTGGGACTTCAATCAGCTTTTGTCAAGGATCACAGACATTTAAGGAAAAACTCCAACATGAAAGAGAGACACCAGCCTTCAGCTCCAGCCTCACGACTGAGCACAGTGTGTGACCTGCCCTGATTTATATGGCGCTCTGACCCAGCAGGGCATTGCCACCTTCACGGACAAGCATCGCCCAAGATGTGCAGGTCCAGCCTTCAACACTGACACCATGTGGCAGGGGCTGAAGTGAGGGCACTGGATCGGACTTTGGCTCCCTTTCTCTATTCCTGGAGTTTGGAGGCAGAGCCGGCCTGCTTTAGACAAAGTTCCCAGGGTTCCTGGGTCAATTCAGGAGGGTGAAGGCCCCTGGATGGATACTTCATTAGCTTCCTGCTAATGAAGGCCTAAGATGAGCAATTAATTAGAAAAATAAGGCCAGGTGCAGTGGCTCACACCTGTAATCCCAGCACTTTGGGAGGCTGAGGCAGGCGGATCACCTGAGGTCAAGAGTTCGAGACCAGCCTGGCCAACATGGTGAAACCACATCTCTACTAAAACTACAAAAATTAGATGAGTGTGGTGGCAGGCACCTGTAATTCCAGCTGCTCAGGAGGCTGAGGTAGGAGAATTCATTGAACCAAGGAGGCAGAGATTGCAGTGAGCCAACAATGTGCCATTGCACTCCAGCCTGGGCAATAGAGCAGGACTCTGTCTTGAAAGAAAAGAAAAGAAAAGAGAAAAGAAAAGAAAGAAAAGAAAAGAAGGGAAGGGAAGGGAGAAGAAAAGAGAAGAGAGAGAGAAAGGAAGGAAGGAAAGAAGGAAGGAAAGAAGGAAGGAAGGAAGGAAGGAAGGAAAGAAGGAAGGAAGGAAGAAGGAAGGGAAGGAAGGAGGGAAGGAGGGAGGAAGGAAAATTAGTAGTGCTTTTATTTGTACCCTGAGTTGGTAAAGCACCCATATAAGTTATAGAACGAGTCAGTTTTATCTACACTCTGCCACCAGTGACCACAACTATCCAAACTGACAAGTAACACACGTGGAAGAGTTCTTTTCTACAGCAGAATATCTTTAAAATTAATAACAGCAATTGCATATACATACACAGCATGCTACAGATTACAAAGCTCTTATCCATCTCTGCCTGCCTCTGAGCCTCATGCTAGCCCTGTGAGATAGCAGGGTAGAATGGCTGTCCCTAGGAAACGGAGGCTCAGAGAGGGACGTGACCTGCCCATGGTCACCAAGTCAGCAAGTCCCCATCCCACCCCTGTTGCAGTTCCCTAAGCTGCTTCCCAGGCATGTCAGATGCCAGGTCCCTATGCTGTCTATTCAAAGCAGCATCAAGACCACGATGGCAATAACCATGAGGATTCCAGCCAGGATGCAAAGCCCCAGGAAGACGATGTCACTGGTATCCTGGGCCACCATGGTCACTGGACCCTCCAGTGCCTCTGCCTCATCCCCGGATGGTGCTTCCTGAAGGTGCTCCGCAGTGGCAGCATAGGAACCCAGCCAGTGAGAGCCAGACAGCAGGTGGACGGAAGCCTCCTTGCGCCGCGGCTCACAGCGGACCTCGTACTCATGGATGTCCTCCCGCCCTGCGGCTGAGAAGTCGATGTACAGCACGCTGACAATCACTGAAGTGTTATTTCTTCTCTGTGGGGTCACAGGGTACTCGTCACACCTGAGGGAGCTTGGGCTGACCTTGTTTCCCTATATATGTGGGGGTCTCAGTACTAGGGGGGCAGAGCCCAAGGAGCCTATGTTCGAGTCCTAACTCTGAGCCTCAGTGGTCCCATCTGTAAAAGGGGTACCGTGAGGGTGAGCTGTCTGGAAGGACAATATCAGATTTGATGCCAATGTTTCTCCGGCTAATGTTCTGGGGTCATTTACCATGGTCCAGGCTCTATATTTTTAAATATCTTACTTAATTCTCACAACAACCTTCTCTTACTGGTACCATTAAAACCCCCATGTGGCCAGGCATGGTGGCTCATGCCTGTAATCCCAGCACTTTGGGAGGCTGAGGTGGGCGGATCATGAGGTCAGGAGATTGAGACCATCTTGGCTAACACAGTGAAACCCCATGTCTACTAAAAATACAAAAAAATTAGCTGGGTGTGGTGGCGGGCACCTGCAGTCCCAGCTACTCTGGAGGCTGAGGCAGGAGAATGGCGTGAACCCGGGAGGCAGAGGTTGCAGTGAGCTGAGATCCGGCCACTGCACTCCAGCCTGGGCAACAGAGCGAGACTGTCTCAAAAACAAAACAAAACAAAACCATGTTAAAGAGGAGGAAACTAAGGCCCCGAGGTTAAATCCCTTGCCTGAGGTCACACAGCATACAAGTGACAGAGCCTATATTCTCACTCAGATCTGCCCAACTCTTAACTGTGCTCTTGGCCATCACACCTCACTCAAACAAAATAATGTAGAACCAAAGGAGGCTTTTCAAAGCATCGACCCCAATCCTCTATCCTTGGCAAATTTACAGATGTGACCACTGAGGCCTGGAAGGGTGATGACTTGCCCAGAGCTAGGTCAGAAACCAAGTCTCCTGCCTCCACATTAGGAGCTTTGACCCCGGTGCTGTGTGGCTTCCCCCTGCAGCCTTTTCTCTCGATGATATCTGCAGTAGGTATCCTGCTGTTGAGTCCCTGGCCACCCCAGGGACAGAAGCCTAGTGCTGGGAAGAGCCATCGAGGAACAAAATGTGGGAGCCTGGCACCCTGCTGCCCTCCCCACCTCGGATGAAGGAGTCGAGTGGCCCTGAGACGATGGGCCTGCAGGCCCAGGCTGGAGGGCAGCATTGTGATGGGCAGTCTGGCATGGTCAGCAGCGATGCAGAACTACTCTCCCAACCACGCCCAATCTGCCGCAGCCACTGGCTTCTTCAGGGTTTCCTAACTGTCCCCATCTAGCAAGTAGCACTTCTGAGAGGACACTTCTAAAAATCAAAGCTGCCTAGCAGAGTCACAGCAGCCATGAATAGTAGGAAGTCCCCAGCACCGAAGACTGGGTGACCCTTTTGGGGTTGAACAGGTGTCACAAATCAGGAGGGTTCTTTGTGTGTGTGTGTGTGTGTGTGTGTGTGTTGTTCTTGCTATTTATTTATTTTTTTAAAGATGGAGTCTTGCTCTGTTGCCCAGGCTGGAGTGTAGTGGCGCCATCTTGGCTCACTGCAACCTCTGCCTCCCGGGTTCAAGCAATTCTCATGCCTCAGCCTCCCAAGTAGCTGGGATTACAGGAGTGCACTGCCACACCCAGCTAATTTTTATATTTTTAGTAGAGACAAGGTTTCACCATGTTGACCAGGCTGGTCACAAATCAGTTTTATGGACTAGGTGACTTCATGTGTCTCTTCCAAGTCTGGGCTTCCAAAAGGCTCTGTTTCCATGTCCCCAAAGGAGCTCCTGCTCCCATCTGAGAAGAACTTGTGCCCTGGATTTTTGGGATATAGAATCAGGACACTGGGGAAAGAAAGACTCCTGAGAGGGGAAGGGGACCCAGTGAAAGGCTAATGTTAATCTATGTAACAAGGAAGGGAGGGACAAATCAGAGAATGGGGGTGGGGGGCATCTTTTGGGGGTTTTGATGAGTGACAGACTTGACAAAGAAAAGCCACACAACATGGGGTGTTGATGGCTGTGGAGGGAGTCAAGTCTCTAATGTTTTTAAAGAGATGCACATAAAGATTGGCATTACTTTTTATTGTCGTCAGCTGTTTGAGCTGCGTATCTTCGAAAGCAACTCTATGCAAACACTGATCCTTGAGGGTCTAGGATTTATAAGGGTTACACTAAGAATCCATGAATCTAAGGTTCTCTGATTTTATGTTTCCAAGATACTGACCCCACGATTCCATGGTTCTGTGTTTCTGAGTTCTGGTGGTGGTTCTGTGACTATGAGACTGTGAGTGTATGTGAGCCCTTGGTTCCAGGATTTCCTGAGTCCCTGCTTCTCGGATTCTTTGTCTCCACCATTCCATGACTTTATGGAATGTGGTTCTGTCCCAAACAAAACCCCTGGGAGACTTAGGGCATGGAGTAGGGGGAGGGCAGAATACCTCGGCAGCCAGGACTGGTCCCCTACCCTCCTCCTCTTCTCAGGTCAAAAGGATGGTGACTGCCAGGAGGCTCGGACAGGCAGAGGGTGGCCTGGAGGGGCCAGAGGCATACATGTGGCTAATGTTGGGTGGCGAGGGAGGGTTTGCTGGAAAGCACATGATTTCTGCTAAGTCAGACTGCAAAGCCCCTGGATTTCAAGGCTGGGGAGTCTTTCCAACAGCGGCCACTGTTCCTTTTCTCCGTACCCCACTTCCTGACCTGTCCCTAAGCATACAAATATCTAGGGTGTTTGAGCCACTGCCCAGTGACTCTCTAAGGGCCCCGTGTCTGGGTTCACGGCCTCCAAAATACAAGGATAGTAGGGAAAATGGGCTTGTAAGCCTCACAGCCTTTTGAGGGAGGGGATCCTGTGCCTTGAAAGGGCCTTTTGTGCTGTGGAGCCCAGGGATGGATCTGGATCACCAGGTTGGGGAGGGGTGCGAGAAGCAGGGCTCCCACAGCTCTGCATATTAAAGGGGTGAGGTCTTCAGGGTCCTTGGGGAGCTCTGAAGGGAAAGGGGAGGACCAGCCAACAGGGCCCCTGTAGCAGGAGTGACCGGTAGCGTCTTTAGATTGCTGCTGAGGTTAGGCAGCAGCAGTTGGGGTTAGGAAAGAGAGCTGGGGAGAGAAAAGGAAGAGAGCTGGGAATCGGAGGGACCCCTCTCCTCTGTCTCTCCTCTTGGAGTTCTTTGCTACATTTACCCTGAGCAAATTGGTTGAGGTAAGTAAAGCCAAGAAGGGCTTGGCTCTGCATCCAGGCCTGTGTGGCCCCCAGAGCCAGGAGAAGCTGAATTTTCAGGAATGTCAGATGCCTTTCAGCAGGGTCAGAGTCCCTCCCTTGTGCCTGCCCCCTCCCCGCAGCCCCTACCTGAGACTCAGTGCCGCAGGTATCAAAGCGGGCCTGGATCCTGAAGTTGCCGCCGACCTCCTGGGCAGCACAGCTCCGGCTGCCCAGGTAGACCTTGGTCCGCTCCAGCGGGGCCAGCGCCTGCGTGGAGATCAGGATCTGGAAGTCCGTGCGGGAGCAGCTCACATTCATGGGCACCACTGGGAACCGGAGGGAGGAGCTGGAGGACTTAGGGTCAGGCAGTCTGACCCTCACCTCCCCCACGCCCCCCACCCTCCCACAAAGGGTGGTGGATGGGGAAACTGAGGCCCAGAGTAGGAAAAGCTCTTATGGAATCCTACAGGGCACGGTAAGGGATATCTTAGACGGGTTACTCCGTTCAACTCCATCAGGCTGTGAGCTCCTCAGGGAAGGCACCGAGTCTGATTCTCTCAGCGTCCTCTGGGCCCAGCACAGAGCTTGGCAAGCCCAGTGAATGCTGAGTGAATGAATGAATGTTCTTAATAATCATAAAGTTCATCTGCTAATCTCTTGGCCATGTGCCAGGCAATTCATTTAATTATTTAACAAATATATTGATGGCCTACTATGTGCAGGCCCTATTCTCAGCACCACAAATACAAAAATGAGGAAAAAACACAGCTGAAATTCTTGCCTTGTGGAGCTTCCATTCTAGATGGGGGAGGGGGCAATAAAAGTAAAATACACCCACCTGTCAGAGTGCCCCGAAGGAAAATCAAGCAACGAAGAAAGAGCAGGAGAGTAGAACGAATTGGGGAGGAGTGAGGAAGGAGAGTTTCAGTTTTAAAAAGGGTAGCAAGGGAAGCCTCACTTTCCCTCCCTACAATGACTCCCCAGGAGGTAGATGTGACTAAACTCATTTTACAGGTTGGGAAATTGACACTCTGAGAGATGAAGTTGTTTGCAGTGGCCAACCGGGTCGACAGGATTTCAAAGTTCGTGGTCTGTTCGCCCTATTCAGCAGCCTCCTGCAGCCCTCCTGGCCAGGACGCTCGCACATGACTCACAGTGTCTGCTTTGGGTGAGCATGTGTGTGTGTATGTGTGTGTGTGTGAGTGTGTGTGCATGTGCATGCATGCAGGGGCAGGGGTGAAGGAAGGGCAAAGGAAGGCGGCTGCCTGGTGGGAGGAAAAGGAAAGAGAGCTGGCAGGGAGAGGCCTGGAACTCTCAGCCCCTCTCCGGGAAATGCCTCAGACATATTTCAGCCTCTGGTGTCTGGGCAGTCAGGGATTTATGGGCCAGCCGTCTCCCACGATGATCTCGGTGGTGCTGAACTGTGTGTCACCCCCAACTGGCATTGTGGCTGCCCTCCCAGTGGGAAGGCCTCCTGCAGCCTGGGCCGCATCTGGAGCCTCGCCCAGTGTGAGTGCTCCTGTCTGCCCCTGGGCCCCCACAGGGATCTGAGGGGAAGGGATGTGGGGTGGAGTTGGAGTGGGCACTCCTGCCCTGAAGCCCCTGGAACAGGAGCTGGGATGAGAGCCCCCCCTAACTTTCTCTCCTTCTCTGCAGAAGGGGCTTGTCCTAAATCACGCAGGGCTGGGAGAAGGCCTGGGAGAGTTCTGAAAATAAGATTATCAGAGGCAAAAGGAACTTTAAAGATCTTTCCGTCAATATCCTCATCTTACAGGTGGAAAACTGAGGCCCGCAGAGACACAGGGCAATGCCAGCTAGCAGAGGCAGAGCCAGTGGAGCTGGGCTCTCCAGGGCTGTGCTAACAGAGCCACAGCTCTCCCACCCCAGCTTGCAGGTGGAGCCCACCGAGGCCCGAAGGGGCTGGGCCTGCCCAAGTTCACGGCTCTGCCACAATCTTGCTGTAGCTCACCATCTCCTCCATCTCTGGCCCCAACTCCCCTTGCATATGGAGCAAGGAAAGATTTTTTAAATGCTGAACAGGCCTGAGACACCTTCCTGAAGGAAAGATGTCCTTGGATCCAGGGACCTTGTTACTTCCTTTGGCCTTCATGACCACCTGTCTAGGGCCTTCATCAACCTCTTATACAGATGCGCCCTCTTGGATGATCAGTAAATGGCAGCATTTGGACGTGACCCTGGTCTCTCTGAGCTTAGCTCTGGGCTCCCCTCCCTCGTGCCCCTCTCAAACAAGCAAGAAGAAGGCAGGAGACTAAGTTCTAATCCTGGCTGTGCCACTGACTGCCCCTGTGGTCACAATGAAGCCTTTCCCCTCTCAGCACCTCCGTTGCTATACCTGCACAATGAGGAGCTTTGCTTGGCCAGGAAGAGAGCACGATAGGTGCAGAGTGCAGACATTTCTGCGCCCGTAGACAAGGAAGGGTGGGAGGAGGGAAGCAACGGTGGACCCTCTTGGCTGACAAATCTACACAATAATATGGAGTCTGAGAAAGCCAAATACCAGCTCCCCAGCTTCCTCTGCAGCAAGGCAGGGCCATCTGACTGAGTTCAAACTGTTTGGACATTTTGTAAAAGTCTTGTGAGAGGTTCTAAAGACGCTTTTGCTTTCTTGATAAAGAGTCATTTGT
The DNA here is from genome assembly GCF_003255815.1 of Theropithecus gelada. Lineage (NCBI taxonomy): Eukaryota > Metazoa > Chordata > Mammalia > Primates > Cercopithecidae > Theropithecus > Theropithecus gelada. Next base: position 82,069,892 of record NC_037668.1, read on the forward strand.
AGCTGGCACTTCCCTTGTCCTCTCTAGCCTTGAACATGGATGTGATGCCTGGAGCTATGGCAGCCATCTTGTAGCTGTGAGGCTCAGAGAGTCCCAGAGATAACACTTGGAACAGTGTTGAGCCCCTGGACCAATGCAGCAGCTGCCTAGCTCCAGGCTTCTTCTTGAGTGAGGAAAAACAAGCACCATTTTTTCAATGAGTAGTTCTGAATGATACAAGCAGGGCTGGTAGGCATCCCTATGGTTATACCAATTTTTTTGCCATAAACAATACTAGCATATTTTTTCTATTTCCCCTGGATACAGGGCACCAGTAACAACACAAGAGGGGCCAGGGGCCCAGGGGGAAGGAACCAGATGGGGAGGGGTGAGGACTTGTGAAGTTAGGAGCTCGGGAAGGAGGCTCTGCAATAGTGGAAACAAGCGGGAGCCGTGCCGTCCAGTCTCAGGGGTCCCGAGAGTGGGCAAGGGTATAGCCAACGGAAAAGGCACTGGAGAAGACCATTCATGGGGGGCAGGACAAACTGGTAGGATGGAGGAAAGAGGCTGCAAAGACTGAGGCTGCAAAGCCTCCCCTTCCCCCTCAGTGGACCCACTCCCACAGCCCAGCTGACCTCCGATGTAGGCCACGGAGAAGCCCCTGCGGGTGGTGCTGCGATCCGTGTGCAGCAGAAGCAGAAGCTGGTTGTGGCTTGAAGTGACAGGTGGTGGCAGGTGGTGTCCACACCAATTCCCCAGCAGGGGTGCCTCCTCACTGGCCCCATCGAAGGCTGCCAGATGGTCAAAGTCACAGGTCTTGGTCAGGCTGTTGGGCTCCTCCAGGTCCAGGTCCAGGAAGAATACCTTGACCCGGTAGCCCGGGGGCAGGCGGATGGTCCAGTGGCAGCGGATGTTGTTGGGGTAGGAACTGGGGTACCGTGGGCTGGAGAAGTTGCCCCGCATGGTCATGTATACCTCCTGGCATTGTCCTGGGTGGGGGAGGGGGAGGTGGGAGGAGCAACAGTGAGGGGAGGGGAGAAGTCACCCTCTGCAGTTACAGCTTAGGCAGCAGGCGCCACAGTGGTCCTAAAACCACCAGGCAGGTTGTGGGCACCATGGCTAGCAAACCAGACAATTGATCCCAACTAGCTGAAAGTTGGGATGCTTGATCCCAAAGCTTGTTTTAAACTGCAACTTGCTGAAAGCTGGGACTTGCATTCCAGCTGACAGTCCCCATCACGGGTGTAGGCCCTGTTAGGAATTCACTAATAATACACAATACCTGTCCTCAGAGTTACCTCTAAACTCCCTGGCTTGACAGATGATGTGGTTCGTGCCTGGCCTTTCCCCTTTTCTCACTGCCCCATTTGGCATGTACTATGAGCATACCAAACACTCCTTGCCCTCCAGGCTTTTGCACATGCTGTTCCTTCCGCTTGGAACACCCTTCCCTTCTGCTTCCATCTAACTCCTTCAGGGTACTGCTCAATTCTCTCCTCCACGAAGTCATCCATGATTCTTGCTGATGGATAGCACAGATCATAATGGCTTGCATTGTCTGTTTCCTTATAATCTCTCTAACTAGACTATAAACTTCCCATGACTTCATCCATTCATTTGTACAAATACTCAGTATCTACTATGTGCCAGGTGCAGAGATAAGCCCATAAGGGACTCAGTCAGACCGGGGAGATTGACATGCAAACCACATACAGAAGAGACAAATGTTAGATCATAGTGTAAAAAACTTCTATAAGGAGTTGAAAAAGGGATCAATTCTGGTAAAACAGGAAGTCTTCGCAGAGGTGACATGCTCATGTCTTGGCATTGGCCAAGGGTATGCTAGAGCACTCCAGGCAGAGACAGTGCAGAAAGCCCAAGGCCGCTGGGGGGCAGAAAGGTGTGATCCCTGCAAGTGTAATGGGAAGATAGGAACCCAGTAGGCACAGGAGGATTCGGGGTGGAGCTCCAGCCCCTCCTACCTGAGAAGTAGTAGGCCTTGAAGCCACGGCCTCCGATGTTGAAGTCGGACTTGAAGATCACCTGCAGTTCGTGGCCCAGAGACACGAGGGTGGGGGGCCTGGTGCTGCCACAGTAGTGGTGCCCACGGGTGGGGCCAGGCCCCCCAAGCACAGCCACATAGTCATAGGTGCACTCCTCATTGCCTTCCACTTGGAAGTCCACGAACACCAGCTTGACACTGGCAGGGCCAGCGGCCCGGATCACCCAGTGGCACTCCATGCTGTTGGGGTAGTTGTTGGGGTACTCAGGGCTGGTGAGGACCCCCGACAGGCCAGTCAGGACGCCGCCACACACATCTGCAAGGGAGCCCACTTAAGCTGACCTTTCTTTCTCCTTGTGGTTCCCAATTTCCTCCCTTGAGAACCAGACACCCCAACATGCTACCCCCAGAGGTATCTTATGAGGGTCTCATTACCATCCACCGAGCACCTGCTACCCAAGTAGCAAGTGTAGCACGTGCACAGGCCTAGCACTTGGCACCTAGGCTGCCTGTTCAAATCCTCAGACTAGCCCCACAAGGACTATGCTGCAGTTTCTCTGATTTTATAATTAAGAAAAGGGAGGCAAAGAGAAGTTCAGTAGCTTACTTGAGTTTATCCCAGGCAGACCCTGAGATAAGGATTTGAGTGCAAGGAGTTTGCTTGGGAGATCCAGGAGCCCCCAGGTGGGGAGGGAGGGAGTGGACACAAAAGAGGAGGTGTGTTCAAGCCAACTGCTAACCTGCAGGGGAACTCTGGGAACAGGGTAAAGCACACACTTCAGAGTTCTGTCAATCTAGGAGCAAGGGAGCTGCGGTATTTATATGCCAACTCCCCAGAGTGCAGGCGGAGGGCTGCTGTGGGCTGGGAGTGACCTACTGAGACTTCAGAAAAAACCCTCCAACAAAGAACTGTGGAGGCTGGCAGAAGCACATTGAAGTGGCAGGGCCCAAGGAACATGGTCAGGCCCCTGAGAGTAGTCACCCGACTGGTAACTGAGAAAGTAGGATTTGAACCCAGGAAGACTTATTGTGGACCCTGTGCACTTGACCCTTGTGACCTTCACTATCCACTCCTATGAGGCACAGTGGGGCACAGAGGCTGGGGTGCCTGAGCTCAGGAATGTAATCAAACCTCCCTAACAGATGAGGAAACCGAGACTTAGAGAGAGGACCTGATGAAGTAGAGCTTGGTTTGACGTCTGAAGACAAGTAGTCTCCCATCTCTGCCTTTTATTAGCTGTGTGACTCTGGGGAAGTAACCCCGCCTCTCTGAGCCTCATTGGAACATTAGAAATCATAAGACTGAACCAGCTTGATCCACTGGGCTCAGACTTGAGCAGAGTCAGAATATGCTGCTGGAAACTCTCAGGAAGCCAACTTGGCCAGTACAACACACAGCAAGTGTGGGTGAATGCCGGAACTTGCTGGAGGTCACCAGCAGGGAGGGCACATGTGGGATGTGTTTCCTGAGACTCCAGCGTCTCACCCTATGGCACGGCTGTGTGACCAGGGCTCTGGATGGGGCGTCTGAGCACTTGGCGTCTTTTCCCAGTGCTGGCCCAGCCGTGTGACTTTATGAAGGCCCTCTCAGGTACTCAGATTTTGTGAAATGAGAGGGCAGGTTTAGATAGCCTGTGAGATCCCTTCCAACACTAACAACCTTCGCAGAGACTTCCAAACTGTCCCCTGGGGCTCCCCAGCAGCCCCCTGGAGCACCTGCTGGCAGCTGGTGCAAATTTCATTCTTATGCTGTATTTCAAGCTCTCTTTTAATGTAATGAAAAGATAGCACCCACAGTTTTTAATGTCCTTAATAAGATATTAAAATTTAAATATTCTACATTTAAAAATTTAACTCATTGGAGGTCATCCATATTTATTTGTGTTTTTAATGATTGGCTTATAAGAAGTTAAAATATGAATTTACAGGCTGGGCATGGTGGCTCATGCCTGTAATCCCAGCACTTTGGGAGGCCGAGATGGGCGGATCACGAGGTCAGGAGATCGAGACCATCCTGGCTAACACAGTGAAACCCCGTCTCTACTAAAAATTACAAAAATCTAGCTGGGCGAGGTGGCGGGTGCCTGTAGTCCCAGCTACTCGGGAGGCTGAGGCAGGAGAATGGCGTGAACCCGGGAGGCGGAGCTTGCAGTGAGCTGAGATAGCGCCACTGCACTCCAGCCTGGGCGACAGAGCGAGACTCCGTCTCAAAAAAAAAAAAAAAAAAAAAATTGTTGGGAAATGTGGCTGATGGTATTATGACTTTGATATCCTAACATTCTACAAATCTAAGGGTCTAAAATTCCAAAACTATTATTAGATCAGCCTATGGTTCTTGTGTTGTGGCATTCTACAATTCCATCCTTCTAAATGCAGCAGCGACTGGGGTCCCACCTGAGTCCCCTGGGATTGCTGTTGGTGGACCCTGGGGACCAGTAGCCTCTGTGGGTGTCTACTGTTTGAGCTAACACCAACAAGGCCTTGATTCTGGCATTGGGAAGAAGCAGGAGGTTTGAGCCTTTGCACAGAACCTGGGGACAAGGATGAGTGAGTCAAAGAGAACAAGAAGAGCAAGGCCTCCTCTCCCCTCACTAGAGCGAGAGGCACGTGTCAAGCCTGGTTGAAGGAGGGAGGGGTTAGGGACACATGATATAAGAGTCACCAGCTCCACCCAGACCCTACTGCGGGAACTCAGGCAAGGATTCCCAAGCTGTGAAGTGGTGGGATGCCGCAGAAGGTGGCAACAGCAGTGGTGTCCCCTCCTGTGGTCTTATGCCATGATAGAGGACAAGAAGGACAAGGGTAGTAGAGCGTGAGAGCCTCATTCCTGAGCACAGTGCGACCCTCTGAGGACTCTGGGAGAAATGGAGGGAGGCATGGGGAGCATTGCCATGAAGGTGGGAACCCCAGCTACCAGGATTACCAGCATGGTCATGAACGGTGAGGCGGCTGCTTTTGCCTTATAAACTATGCATGAGAGGTGGGTCATGCAGGATACAGAGCAGCCTATGTGCCAAGATGATGAGACCCTGCAGGTCTCACCTGAGCCCTGCTGCTATCTTCCCACCTCCACCCCAGAACCAGCTCTTCCACTGCCAAATCCCCCCTTGAACTCCTGGGCTCAAGTCATCCTCCCACTTTGGCTTGCCAAAGCACCAGGATTACAGGTGTGAGCCACTGCACCAGGTCCCTAAGGCCCCCCGTTAACCTTTCTGGTAGCCCGCAGAAAAGCCATGGCTGGCCACGTGCTTGTCCGAGTGGAAGACGACAGACATGACATGCCAGGACGAGGTGAAGGGCGGCGGGGGCGCCTTGCCACAGAACCTCCCCAGCAGGTTGCCCTTGTCTGGTGAGGCCCCATTGTAGATCTCCAGGAAGTCGAAGCTGCAGGTGTCATGGTACTCCAGGTCAAAGGCATGGAAGGTGAGCAGCACCGAGGAGCCCTCAGCCACCACGATCAGCCAGCTGCACTCTGTGTTGTAGGGGTACAGTCTAGGGAAGTTGGGACTGGAGAAGTTTCCAGAAGGTGCTGAGAGCACACCCCCACATTTGACACCTGGGGCAAGAGAGAAGGATGGCCGAGACTCCGTGCTGGAGTCTTGGGTACATGTGGTAAGGGCAGTGGGCCCAGCTACAAAGCTGGGTTGTTGGGATGGAATGAGGGAACACAAGGCCATGTGTTTATTTGCTCATGCATCTGCTTATTCTTCAGATGCTGATCAAGCATGCTGGTATTCATTCCACAAATACTGTTTCAGTGCTAGGCATTGTTCTAGGTGCTGGGGTCACGGCAGATACAAAACAGACAAAACCCCTATCCTCGTGGAGCCTACATTCTGGCAGGGAAGACAGACAATAAACATAGCAGGGAAAATACAGAGTTTATGGGGCCAGGTGCAGTGGCTCACACCTGTAATCCCAGCACTTTGGGAGGCCAAGGTGGGCAGATCACAAGGTCAGGAGTTCGAGACCAGCCTGGCCAATATAGTGAAATCCCGTCTCTACTAAAAATACAAAAATTAGCTAGGCGTGGTGGTGCGCACTTGTAGTCCCAGTACATGGGAAGCTGAGGCAGGAGAATTGCTTGCACTCCCAAGGCGGAGGTTGCAGTGAGTCGAGATCATGCCACTGCACTCCAGCCTGGGCGACAGAGGGAGACTCTGTCTCAAAAAAAAAAAAAAAAAAAATATATATATATATATATATATATATGTGTGTGTGTGTGTGTGTGTATATATATTTTTATGACACAGTGAGAAGCTATGGAGAAAAAAGCAAGCCAGGAAAAGAGACAGGAAGTGTCAGGCAGGGCCTCAGAATGTTAGTTAAAACATTATGCAGTAGGGAATTTAAGTTAATTATTAAAACATTATTTTGAAATTAATAATAATAATAACCCCGCAAGTGAAAATATGCACAGTCTACTACAATGTTAAAAGTACATTTTTATATGCGCAGATTTGCTTGTGTTTAACAAAAGAAAACAATGGAAAGAAACCAATAAGAATAATTCTCTGTCAGGGGAAGTAGTAAAAAGAGGGGAGGAAGCAGGTATGATGGCTGGATCTCCTTAAATGTGCCCTGTTTCATAATTTTCACTTTGTAAGAACATAAAATATTTTATATAATTTTAAGACATCAAAAAAAGTTAAGTAACCCCTAAATATCCCATACTGAAACAAATAAACTGAATCTTACCAACTTGGAGGCACAGTCACATGGGGAAAAATGATTTCAAATGACTTTGAAAGACAGTGTTTTGACCACACAGTCCTAGTGGGATATATCTCAAGGACAAAATGAACCGCAACAACATCTTAAACTATATTCAGTAAACTTACTATTAGTAATAATATTAAATATCATTTTACAATTATTATATATTAGAGCAAATAAGTAAGTTAATGTCAATAGAAACCAATATTTTCAGTGTAAGAGTGATAGGTATAATTTTTTTTTTCTTTAGACGGAGTCTGGCTCTGTAGTGCAGGCTGGAGTGCAGGCTGGAGTGCAGTGGCATGATGTCAGCTCACTGCAACCTCTGCCTTCCAGGTTCAGGCGATTCTCATGCCTCAGCCTCCCAAGTAGCTGGGATTATAGGTGCCCATCACCACGCCCAGCTAATTTTTGTATTTTTAGTAGAGACAGGGTTTCACCATGTTGGGCAGGCTGGTCTCAAACTCCTGACCTCAGGTGGTCCACTGGCCTCGGCCTCCCAAAGTGCAGGATTACAGGCATGAGTCACTGCGCCCAGACTGATAGATATAAATTTAAAATAGTAAGTAAAACTCTTGTGATCCTTAATTTGAATTGAAAGTATCAGTGTGAACTTGATTTATTTTTATATTTTAAAAATTTATTTCCTAGTTCTGTTTACCAAGAAGGCCTAGAATCCAGTAGCATTTTATACCTCTAGGCTTTCGATTAGGATTCTTATGTTCAGCTAAAATGAACAAGGCTCTTTAGAGCAATGTCTGGTACCAGGTTTAATACAGGAACTACACAAAATATGCTTGGTTATCTTGCTATGCTAAACAGCAAAGAAGCTATCAAAGACTGCTGAGATTGTGTCAAAAGACACAGAAACCTGGCCAGTCGCAGTGGCTCACGCATGTAATCCCAGCACTTTGGGAGACTGAGGTGGGCCGATTGCTTGAGCTCACCAGTTTGAGACCAGCCTGGGCAACATGGCGAAACCCTGTCTCTACTAAAAATACAAAAATGAGCTGGGTGTGGTGGCACACACCTGGAATCCCAGCTTCTCAGGAGGCTGAGACATGAGAATCACTTGAACCCGGCAGGTGGAGTTTGCAGTGAGCTGAGATTGTGCCACCGCACTCCAGCCTGGGTGACAGAGCAAGACTCCATCTCAAAAAAAAAAAAAAAAAAAAAAAAAGACACAGAAACCTACTTGAAGTGGCTTCCAGTGGCTAAAGAAGGTACAATTTGAGCATCAAAAGAGAGTAATGCTTGCCGTGGATTGAAACATATACATAGGCCAGGTGCGGTGGCTCAAGCCTGTAATCCCAGCACTTTGGGAGGCCCAGACGGGCGGATCACGAGGTCAGGAGATCGAGACCATCCTGGCTAACCCGGTGAAACCCCGTCTCTACTAAAAAAATACAAAAAACTAGCCAGGCGAGATGGCGGGTGCCTGTAATCCCAGCTACTCGGGAGGCTGAGGCAGGAGAATGGCGTAAACCCGGGAGGTGGAGCTTGCAGTGAGCTGAGATCCAGCCACTGCACTCCAGCCTGGGCCACAGAGCGAGACTCCATCTAAAAAAAAAAATGAAACTCATTGGTGTATTTTACAGGTTGCTAGGCACTAACTTATTTATCAATTTTTTTAAGGAAATTGATAAATAGAAATTTAACATCTGCTTGGTCTTCCCTATATGGACTGTATTTCTGGACAACTAAATAGATGGTGAGGGAAAACTTTTTATTTTTATTTATTTATTTTTTAAGACTGAGTCTTGCTGTTGTCAGCTCAGGCTGGAGTGCAATGGCATGATCTTGGCTCACTGCAACCTCCACCTCCTGGGTTCCAGCAGTTCTCCTGCCTCAGCCTCCTGAGTAGCTGAGATTACAGGCACCTGCCACCATGCCCAGCTAATTTTTGTAGTTTTAGTACAGACACGGTTTCACTATATTGGCCAGGCTGGTATCGAACTCCTGACCTCAAGTGATCCACCCACCTGGGCCTCTCAAAGTGCTGTGATTACAGGCGTGAGCCACCGCGCCTGGCCGGGAAAACTTATTTATGGAAGACCTCAGAAATAATAACAACACTAGGAAAACATAATTTTGGCTGGCCATGATGGCTCAGACCTGTAATCCCAGCAATTTGGGAGGGCAAAGCAAGAGGATCACTTGAGTCCAGGAGTTTGAGACCAGCCTGGGCAACATAGTAAGACCCCCATCTCTACAGAAAAAATTTAAAAATTAGCCGTGCATGGTGGTGCATGTAGCAAATAGACCAGGCTAACAAACCCTGAACCCACTGATGTATCTAACACTGGCCAGTAAATATCTTCTTGAAAAAAAATCAAGAAATATGAATCTCAGGAAGTCTCTGCTTCTGTCTACAGTTAGAGTAAATATGGAAGCTAGCGGGACATTTTAAGTAATTCCATGAGGATACCTTTGGCAAGTCCAGAATGTGGGAAGTTCTATAAGATAAATGACGCTGGGGCTTCAACAATAAATGATAAAGGGGGGAAGGAGGAACAACTGGTGTATTAAAAGAGTCAAGGCTGGGTGCCATGGCTCACACCTGTAATCCCAGCAATTTGGGAGGCCGAGGCAGAAGGATCACTTGAGGCCAGGAGTTTGAGACCAGCCTGAGCAACATAGTGAGACCCTGTCTGTACAAATAATAATACTTTCATAAAAATTTAAAAGTCAAATATCAACCAAATGCAATGGATGGACCTTGTTTGGATTCTGATTTGAACAAATGAATTATAAAATATATATATATATTTATATATAATATATTATATATATTTATAGATAATATATTATATATATTTTATATATATATTTTTTGGCCAATAACTGGGGAAAACTGAACATGAATTGAGTTAGCACATAAATTAAGGAATGAAGCCGGGAGTGGTGGAGTGCTCCTGTGGTCCCAGGTTCTCAAGAGGTTGAGGCAGGAGGGCCACTTGAGCCCAGGAGTTCGAGGCTGCAGTGAGCTATGACTACAGCACTGCACTGCAGCCTGGGTGACAGAGAGAGACCTTGTCTCTAAAATTTCTTTTTTTTAATTAAGGACTTATTATACCAGGATAAAGGTATTGAGGTTACATATAGTTTTAAGTGTTTCTCTGTTAGAGACATATTCTGACATATTTATGGGTGAAATAATAGGCATCTGAGATATGCTTTAGATTTCTCCACACCTCCCAGAATGGGGCTGGGGTGAGATAGAAGAAACAAGAAAGGCAGAACGTTGGTAATTATTGAAGATAATTGATGGGGACATAGGGATTCATTGTATGATTTTCTGTGCTTTGGGTGTGTTTGAAATTTTTCATAATTAAAAGTTAACAAAACAGCCAGCACATCCCTGGTCACCTTCTCAGCGAGGCCTTCCCTAACCACCCTATTTACACCTGAAACCCTCTCCCCAGCTCATGCCCCTTCTGTCTCTTTAATGTCATATGCTTCTCAGCGAGGCCTTCCCTAACCACCCTATTTACACCTGAAACCCTCTCCCCAGCTCATGCTCCTTCTCTCTCTTTAGTGCCATATGCTTCTCCATAGAATTCATCATGATCTAACATACTATTTATTTTACTTATTGATTTGGTTCAGTATCCTGCCACAAAAATGTAAGCTCTATGAGCTCAAGGATTTCTGTCCCTCTCCCTGCTGTATTGCAAGCACCTGGAGCAGTACCTGGCACAAAGCTGGTGTTCAGTGTATATTTGCTGAATGAATGAGTGAGTGAATGATCTTATATAACCCTCACAACAGCCCCATGAACTAGGCAGGGCAGGTGCTACTGACTCATTTTACAGATGAGAAAACTGAGCCCCGGAAAGGGACGTTACTTGCTGTAGTGGACATCTATTGCTTTGGGTCTGCCCAATACCTCTTCCTCTGCCTCTTGCAACAATAGCCCCCTCTTTTAGACACTGCTCCCCTCCTTGCCTCCACGTAGTAACCGTCTCTCCTCTTCCTTGCCCCAGGGGTGGACGCCTGGCTCTAGCTGGGGAGTCCTGGGGCTCCCACCACCACCACAGTGACTGGCCTGCGGGGTGGGCGTGTGCTCCAGGCTGGGCCAGAGTTCTGCTCAGAATGCCCACATAGGGATTCTTCCCTTTCTGCTCCCTTGACTGGGAGGGGGAGCCCTGGGGGTGGAACAAGGTCCATACATTGCATTTGGTCGGTATTTGACTCTTTTAAATTTTTAAAAACATTATTATTGGCCAGGCATGGTGGTTCACGCCTGTAATCCCAGCCCTTTGGGAGGCCAAGGCAGGTGGATCACCTGAGGTCAGGAGTTCGAGACCAGCCTGGCCAACGTGGTGAAACCCCGTCTCTACTAAAAATACAAAATTAGCTGGGTGTTGTGGTGCACTCTTGTAATCCCAGCTACTCAGGAGGCTGAGACAGGAGAATCGTTTGAACCCAGGAGGCAGAGGCTGTACTGAGCCGACTGCACTCCACTGCACTCTAGCCTGGGTGAGACAGAGTGAGACTTCGTTTCAAAATATATATATATATTTTAATTATTTATGCTCAGGGCTTAAGGAAAAACCCCCTCTGTGAACCGGAAGAGCCATGTGAAAAGTGGAAGTGGCCCTGGAGCCCAGAGGCCTTGGCTGTGGCATCCCTGAGCCCAGCTCGGCTACCTCCTGCCTCCCTGGTTACAGAGCCAATGTATTCTTCTTTTTGCTTAAACTCATCCAGGTTGAGTTTCTGTCACTTGCAACCAAAAGCATCCTGAAGAATATACTTAACTAAATCCCCGTAAGAGAAGACACACTCGCTAAACATGTGCCCTGTACCAGGACTGTGCTGATTCAAAATGGGCCCCTCCGTGGGAAGCTCACCATGGGGTCGGGCAGGGGGAGTCAGGGAAATAAGACAAAACACACAGCGTGATTGCACTGTGGCCACAAAAGGGCTCTGGGGCCCAGGGAGAGGAAATCTAATCTTCCTGGGGCCAGCAGTATCAAGGAGGCGCAAGATTCCCAGACCAGGTGATATTTGAGTTTGTCTAGGAAGAATGAGTTTCATCAGTTGGAGAAGATTTGCAGGGAGGGAATGGCATGGACAAAGGCTCAGACACACGTGCACTTAGCCTCTGTGAGCCGTGAAATGGGGACAGTGGTGCCTCCCTTGCTGGGTGACTGTGAGCGCTGATGAGCTAAAGGCTGTGTGAGGGCCACACAGATGCACATTATTGGCTCTCTGCCTGGATCTTGGAGTGGGACAGGGCAGGAATGGCATCTAATTCATACCTTTATGGCAAAAGGACAAAGAGATATTCTGTCCAATGCCTGTTGTTGTCCTTCCCCCAGCCCTACCCACAGGACAGGGAAAGACACCAGAGCATCAGAGAAATGCTTACAGCCCAGGTGGCTCCAGTCATCAGCATAAGCAGAGGCCTTGTCCACTAGGACCCAGCCAGGCACACTGATGCCCAGGGTTACCCCAAGGCTCCTTAAGCCCCAGTGGCTGGAAAATAGGAACAGCTAGCTCCTCCCACCACCCAGGCATGGGTTGAGACACTTGGGTGCCCGTCCCATCTCTGTCAGTGACTGGGTGGCTGGCAAGGTACAATTCCTCCCTGAGCCCCACTTGAGCCTTGCAGAAGGGTGAAATGATACCACCCCGGCTTCACAGACAGGTAAACAACGCTTGAAAAGCCAGAGCAGCTCAAAGCCACTGGGGACCACAGTGCAGGCAGAGGGTTCCAGGAGCCCCAGTGAAGGCGCGTGTGAGGTTGATGGAGGATGTGGAAGGCCATGCAGGGAGTGGTATTTGATCTGATCTTGAAGGGTGAGCCAGATGTTCTCAGGTGGAAAAAGGGAAAAGAGATTTTCCAGACAGAGGGGACAGCAGGACTTAAGATCCCTCAGGGTGAAGCAGAAGGGGTTGTAATTCCCCTGTCAGAGCATGGGATGCCCAAGGGATGCAGGAAACTGAGGCTCAATACGATATGGAAGTTGGAGCCCACACTCAGAGGGCACTGAACACCATAAGAAGGAACTTTGATTTCACTTGCTTGGCAGTGGGATGGACAGCAGGGTCTCAAGAGGAGCATAAAGACTCTTCAGCAATAGGCTGGGTGCAGTGGCTCACGCCTGTAATCCCAACACTTTGGGAGGCCGAGGCAGGCGGATCATCTGAGGTCAGGAGTTCGAGATCAGCGTGACCAACATGGTGAAACCCGTCTCTACTAAAAATACAAAAATTAGCCAGTTGTGGTGGCACACGCCTGTAATCCCAGCTACTCGGGAGGCTGAGACAGGAGAATTGTGTGAACCCGGGAGGTGGAGGTTGCTGTGAGCTGAGATTGGGCCACTGTACTCCAGCGTGGGTGACAGAGCAAGACTCTGTCTCAAAAAACAAACAACAAAAAAAAACCTCTTTAGCAATAAACCTTTAATAGTTTTTGGAGCCATTCCCTTCAACCTTGGTGACCATGTAGTCTTGGACAGGTTACTTAATATCTCTAGCCCTCAGTTTCTTCATCTGGAAAATGGGGGACTAACATCCACCCTGAAGTTTGTTGTGCATATTAAATGCAACCTACATGTGAAACATCCAACACATGGCAGACACTCAATAAATATTGTCTTCTCCCCATCTCAGGAACAAATACATTCTCAACTCAGCCACGTCCCCTAAAAGGACCTCCTGCTTTCTGGCTTCCCATGTAGAAACTTCTTGAGCCCCTGGCTGCTGCCTGCCCACCTCCTTCCCCTCCCAGTTTGTGTCTGTCACAAGAGTGCCTACCTTCCATGGCTTGGGCCCGGGGCCCTGGGCCCAGCAGTGCCACTGCCAGCAGCAGGCAAGCCCCCCGCTCTGCCAGCATCTCCTCACCAGGGGCCCCCACAGGTCTGCCGAGCTCAGGTAGGCCAGGATCTGAGGGTCCGGAGCAGGGGAGAGAGGTGAGGCTGAAAGGGCCTCCAAGTTAATGATGGCATGAATAATTCACTGACCCCTAGAATTAGTAAGCCGATCCCTGGGTACTTCCTTCACTCACTGTCAAGTGACGGATCTGGTGTCACCAGGTTTACACGTTCTGAGATCTGCACCGACCACAGTGTAGCAGGAAGGGAAGACACTCGGGCCTGGAAGGAAAGTGGGTGGTGGAGAAAGGGCATAACTTTTGGGGCCAGGTAGATCTGGGATCAATCCCAGTTCAGCCTGTAACTTGCCAGGTCACCTTGGACAAGTCATTTAACTCCCCTGGTCTGGGTCTTCTCATCCATCCAGCAGGGCTGTTCAGCTCCGACCCAGGGGCTGTTGTGAAAATGAAAGGAGATGGCACTTGCTAAAGCACAGAGTAGGTGCTTGCTACAGGTTCTTCCCACCTCGCCTCCTGAGGGAGCTGAAAGGAGCCTGTATTTAGTGGGACACGCGGGACAACTTCCTTCAGACATGCGGATTTAGCTCAGAGCAGGGAAGGAGTTTGCTGTGGACAGTTGATGAAGGAAAAGTCTTTTTCACACAAGAATGAAGCAGGAATAACAGAATTAGAAAATCATATTGTGCAACTCTTAATGCAATAATAGGTCTGGGCCCCAGTGTAACTTCTGGCCGAGAATATGAAATGTTTGCTCCTTTATGGATCCCAAGCCTTGCTTGAACATCGTTGTGTGCCAGGCCCTGCACAAGGAGCTGGCGCTGCAGAAACGCCCTGGGAACTTTGTGTCCAACAGGAAGTGGGCTCTTTCTTCTCCTCTGGAGTCTTTTGATTTGGTTCAGTTCAGCCCAACACGCATTTCTAAGCTCCTTCTCTGTTCAGAGCCTGTGCCAGGCATGGGGACAGCAGGGGGACATGGCACATTCCTGCTCTCCCAGTGAGGATCCTGGGCTCTTTCTGGCAGACTAAGGTCTGAATCCTGGCTCCACCCCTGCCTGGCTGTGGTAGCCTGGGAAAGTAACCCAACTCTGTAACTCTGAGGCCAGGTTCCTGGATTGCGAAATTGGAGCAAGAATTAGTAGCCTGCAGTTTGCTGAGAGGATTAAACATGATAGTATATGAGAAGTCTTAGCCAGTGCCTGGCTCAGTGCAGAGACACACTCAAGATTTCTGTTTATCCTAGAGGAACCCAGACAGCCTCATCTGCCAGATAGCATGTGCCTCTGGCCCATCCTTTTGTCAGGAAGTCCCCAGGGAGTCCTTTGCTGCGGGCATGGGAGGTCTTGTGGAAGGTGTTCAGTGGAGCCTCAGGACCTGTCAGGCCTGAGGGATTGGCTAACCTGTGGAGGTTGATTGGAAGGAAAGAAGTGTTCAGCTGTTCCAGGCAGTCTGAGAAAATGGTGGTTTCTTTTTTTTTTTTTTTTTTTTTTTTGAGACAGAGTCTTTCTCTGTCATCCAGGCTGGAGTGCAATGGTGTGATCTCAGTTCACTGCAATCTCTGCCTCCCAGGTTCACACGATTCTCCTGCCTCAGCTAATTTTTGCATTTTTAGTAGAGACAGGGTTTCACCATGTTGCCCAGGCTGGTCTTGAACTCCTGACCTCATGATCTGCTAGCCTAGGTCTCCCAAAGTGCTGGGATTACAGGCGAGAGCCACTGTGCCTGGCCAGATGGGAGTTTCTTAAACACCTATCATATGTATGAGAGAGGAAGGCAGAGAGAGGCGCCAACCCAGTACCTGCTGGGTGCAGGGCCCGGTGCTGGGAGCCTCACATGTGGGTGCAGCCTCCCAGCTTTTACAGCATTCAGTATACTCCCAAAGGACAGGGAGGAAACTGAAGCTCAAAGGGCTGGAGCCACTGTTTTGGGTTGAGTTCCTTCACATGAAGACCCTGGGACAAGTAGTGGATTTGGGAGGTGATCCCAGGAAGCACAGGTAAGGAAGTGGGACAAGGAGAGGAAAGAAGCCAGTTCAAAGAATGTCAGTGAGCAAGTTACCACTGTTAGCAACCAGAGCTAAGTCCCAGTGGGAACCTCCAGGACACAATGTAGACTGTGCCTCTCACTATTCCACCGGAGGAGGAAGAAGTAGAATGCTGATCACCAACTCCCAGTGCCCTTGGAAGCTGCTCTGAGGATCTTATCTCCCAGATATTTCCAACCTGCTGTGCATGGCCCCAAAGCCCTGAGGCAGAGAGTACAGGGGGCTACAGGCAGAAGCTGTCTGCATGATGGGAACAGCAAATGCCACAGGATAGGGCAGGGCCATGACAGCACCTACTGAGCCATCCATAATGACAGACTGTTGGCCAGACACAGTGGCTCATGCCTGTAATCCCGGCACTTTGGGAGGCCCAGGCAGGCAGATCATGAGGTCAAGAGATCAAGACCATCCTGGCCAACATGGTGAAACCTTGTTTCTACTAAAAATACAAAAATTAGCCAGGCGTGGTGGCTACTCGGGACGCTGAGGCAGGAGAATCACTTGAACCCAGGAGGCAGAGGTTGCAGTGAGCCGAGATCATGCCACTGCACTCCAGTCTGGCGACAGAGCGAGACTCCATCTCAAAAAAAAAAAAAAAAGACTGTCATCATTACAGTGACCTCATCCTGCACTTGATAGACTCCTGTATTAGTCTGTTTTTACACTGCTCTAAAGAACTATCTGAGACTGGGGTTATGAGGAAAAGAGGTTTCATGGACTCACAGTTCCACAGGCTTAACACGTCTCAAACTTTGTCCCCTGGTCCCCTGACATTTCCCTCACTTCTCTGCATATGCTGTGCCCTGAGCCTGCATTGCCCTGAGCCTGCGTTGCCCTGCTTTCTGCCCCACTGTCCCTTGGTGGACTCAGAACCTTTAAAACAGTTGTCACCTCCTCCAAGGGGTTATCTTGACCCCACCCCAAGCTGGGAGAGTTCCTCCTCTCTGGGTGCACCTCTAGCACAGAGGGGACACCTGCACCCTAGCTGGTTGGTTTTTCCGAGGATATTCTCAGCCTTCTGGGCTTTCATTTCAGTGCTCTGCACAAAGCTTGGCCCAGAGCGCATCCTCTCCCTTATGTCCATCTCCACTGCCTCTCTAGTGCTCCTAAGTGCTCAGCAGCCATCCGTGGATTGAACTACTCAAGGATGCACCACTAGGAAGTGTCTTTGTCAATGTGAACCCATGTTCATATGTGTTCAAAATCTGCTTTTAACCCTGCTGAGTCCATGTAGGCTTCCAAGACAAAATGCTATAGACCGGGTGGCTTATCAGCAACAGACATTTACTTCTCCCCGTTCTGGAGGCTGGGAGTCCAAGTTCAAAGTGCCAACAGGTTCTCTCTGGTAAGGGCCCATTTCCTGGCTCGCAGATGGCTCCTTGCCATGTCCTCACGTGGTGGAAGGGGTGAACAAGCTCCTGTGGGCCTATTTTATAAAGGTGCTAATCCCATCACCTCCCCAAAGGCACTGCCGCCTAATACCAGAACCATGGGGGTTGGGATTTCATGAATTTTGGGGCAGCTATTCAGACTATAGCACCTGCTGGATGGAGTGGCAGGGTGGCCTGGTATAGCGGTTCAGCGCCCAGAACCCAGACCACATCAGTTCAAATCACAACTCTGGCAGTTACTAGCTATGTGGCCTTGGACAAGTTACTTGGTCTCTCTAGGCCTCTGATTCCTCATCGGTGAAATGAGGAGAGTGGTGTCTACCTGCAGGGCATGATAAGGATTGAAGGGGCCAGCACGTGGGGAATGTGGAGACCTGCGCCACCACATTGTATAATAAGTTCAGAATGCACCAACCTCATTGAAGACCTCAAGTCTTCTTGTATTTTTTCTTTTGAACCCATCTCTCCGTAAAGTCACCACTGGGTGGGGCTTCCTGCTGCCTGCTGCCCCTCCCTCCAATCAGCAGCCTGGCTGTGACTTCTCTCCTGGTCCCCAGGGGAGGTGGTAGAGAGGAAACAAAGGCCGTCTGCCTGCTGGGGGCATTAGGGAGTGCTGAGCCGCCCACAAGATGAGTCAATATGGGTGCCTGCCAGTGTCCTGCTGTGCTGACTCCCATGGCCAAGCCCTGAGGACCCACCCTCAAACTTCCAGGGCTCTCGTGGCATGTCATGACCCCTTCTCTCGATGGCTGGCTCTGCAGCACGCTGGAGCTGGTAGAGGTTGTGAGTGTGCTCCTGGGATAGATGCTGTCCGGGCGCAGGGGGCTGATGCTGTGTGTGCCCATTTCTGGCACTGTGCGCATATGTGCACCCATCTCTGGGTGTATGTTTCATCATCTGGTCTTGCTGTTTCCTTGGGTACATGATCCCATCTTAATATCTATGCACTAGGCACTAAGTATAGTAGTCTTTCTATGGGTGACTGTCCTCCGCTTGTGAATATGCCCTGTGTGGCCGGGCGCAGTGGCTCACACCTGTAATCCCAGCACTTTGGGAGGCCAAGGTGGACAGATCACCTGAGGTCAAGAGTTCGAGACCAGCCTGGCCAACATGGCAAAACCCTGTCTCTACTAAAAATACGAAAATTAGCTGGGCGTGGTGGTGAGCACCTGTAATCCCAGCTACTTGGGAGGCTGAGGCAGGAAAATCACTTGAACCCAAGGGATGGAGGTTGCAGTGAGCCAAGATCATCATGTCACTGCACTCCAGCCCGGGCGACAGAGTGAGACTCCATCTCAAAAAAAAAAGAAAAAAAAAAAAAAGAATACGCCTTGTACCACTGCACCCATCATTGCATTCATACCTGCTTCCTTGTACATGTATCCATCTCTGTGCACACGCCTGGATCACACAGTACTGTCTCAGTATATATGTCTCTCTATATATCTAGGGATGTATAACTAGATCTGCATGTATCCAGATGTATATGTGTCTATTTCTCCCTCTGGATATATACAAAGATTTCTGAGTGAATGTCCATGTCTAAATGCAAATGTCACAGCCGTGTGTGTGAGTATCACAGGAACTATGTGTGTGTTTCTTCATATGGACACATCTATCTTTATAAGTGCACATCTATTCCATGGGTACACAGCTTCTGCTGGTGTACAGATCTGTGCCTCAGTGTGTGGAGCTGTGAGTACAGATGTTCACACAGCTCTGGGGTACACATCTGTGTACCTCTGTGCATGTCTGTGGAGGTCTCCAAGGGTGCACCTCTAGAGCTGGGGCTCTCTCTAAACCTGTTTTGCCTTCGTATCTGTATCCTGTCACTGGTTCCTGGGTCCAGGGGTGGTGCCTAGGGGATAGCAAGGTGCTGCCTAACACCTCCTTGTCTGCAGAGGTCTCGGCTGACCTGCGGGTGTGGCAGAGGGCAGGAGCAGGAAGGCCACTTCACCCCTGGGGATTCCTGGCTGGGCCCCAGGAGCCACATCTCTCCCTTAACAAGGGCCCTGGGGACTTGGGGGGAGTTTTCCATG
Organism: Theropithecus gelada; assembly: GCF_003255815.1. NCBI lineage: Eukaryota > Metazoa > Chordata > Mammalia > Primates > Cercopithecidae > Theropithecus > Theropithecus gelada. Next base: position 82,088,901 of record NC_037668.1, read on the forward strand.
AGTAGGGGCCCTATGCAGAGGCCAGCAGGCAGGGCCCTCGGGAAACACTCCTCACTCTCTGCTCATGAGGTGCCTGTTACCTCCAGACCTCCTCTGCCAGAGCCTGGTAGACAGCCATGGGGTCAGCACAGTAGACGTAAGTGTGTGTGTGAGTGGGGTGGGGGTCCCTACATGATGGAGAAGGGGAAGGAGAAACAGGGCAGGAATACAGGAGAGACAGGGGTGAAGGACCACACAGAAAGGTGGAAAGCTGACAGCAAGGGAGGTGGGCGGTGGCCTTGACGGAGCCAAGGCTGCTGGTGGACTGGGATGCAGCCCATGGGTTCCTGCTGGCTCCTCACAGCCCGCCCTAGGGATGGGACTGTACCAAGAGGAGGATGAGGACGCCGTGTCCCCCTCCCTCCCCTCTCTCTGAGTCCCTCAATTTCTCTCACAGTCTCTCTGCTCAGTTCCCGTTCCCAAAGGCTGGGATGTGACGATCACATGCCAGGAATGACGTCCTGGAAGTCCAGATTGGCCAAGGACAAGATGTGCCAAGAGCCCCAAGGGCATGACCTTCACAGCCTCCAGCTCCTGGGCCAGTGGGAAGAAAGTAAGGAGGAGGCCAGAACTGCTGCCATTTTGACCCCCACCCCTGGCTCTGGGCCCTTCCACACCCTATCTCGCTGAGCCTCCCAACCCTGCGGAGAGTACTGTCCCCACGTCACAGATGAGGGACCTGAGGCCCAGCATCATGAAGGGGCTGCTTCCAAAGCTGGGGCAGGGTGAGCGCTGGGGGTCAGGCAAAGAATGGCCCCTCGTGGGAGCTGCCTGCCCCTCATAGCTCCGTGAGATGTGAGTGTTCCCGCAGCACTGGCCACTGTTCCTGCCCATGGTTTTGTGGAAGGAGCAGGGTTTGGATTCTAATTCCACGTCTGACTTGCTGCATAACCTGGGGCAACTCACTCGCTTACCCTTCTGGGCCTCAGTTTCGCATGTGAAAAGTACCTCGCTGGGCTGCCATGAGGACTGATGCAAGATCCAGAAGGCAAAAGGGCTTTGTAAACTGTAAAGCACTGTGCACCAGTAGGTGTCCCTGTGTTCACAAGTGGATGAGTGCTACCACAGCAACCCAAGCATTGACTAGAGGGGCCGTGGACGGGGCTGGGGTTTCACTAAGCACTTTGCAGAGGGCATTTAATCTTCATCACGACCCTCTGAATAGAGACCACCGCTGCCCATTGCAGAGATGAAGAAACTGGGGTGAAGTAACTGCCCAGGACCCCACATCCTCTAAGTGGCAGAACCAGGATTCAAATCCAGGACAGTCCAGCTGCAACGCTGGTCCTCTGAGCCACCAGGTGGGGCTGCCAGGGGAGACTGATGGAAGAGGGTCCTGAAAGAGGATCGGCAGGGCCAGGAGGCAGCAGGGTGGGGAGATAGATACAGGAATCCTTCTGCTGGTCCAGTCTCTCCTCCCACTCCTTTGACCACCAATTAATCTTGCTGCTTTGGCCAAGTTGGGGTCTTCAGCAAGCCAAGGTACATGGAGGAAGTTCACGGTTTACAGAAGGGAAGCTGCCCTGTGCCCTTCCTTGCCGGAATGGCTGTCCCAGGACCCCGACCTCCAGGAAGTTGGCTGGAATATTTTGCTGCTGCCTTTTCGCCTGTGGGCCTTCCCATTCTCACCCCTTCTCATCCTTCCCACCACACTCCACCCCTCCCTAACTCCCCTCGGCTACTCATTCACCACCAGCTCTAGGGACTAAGAAGAGCTCAGCACAGAAGCCTTCCACAGTGCCCTGCCTTGCCCTGGATACCAAGCCTAACACTTCCCTGCTCCACAATAAAGCAAATATTGAACTCCTACTGTTTGCCAGGCACACTCATATCCAACCATATCCAAACTAGGTAACCTTGGGCAAGTTTCTTAACCTCCGCTCTATATCTCAGTTTCCTCGTCTGTAAAATGGGAACAATGAGGTAAAAATGTAGAGGGTTTGGAAGAAGAGCACATGGTCATGTGGGAAGCTCTATTTAAACATTCATTAGTTTAAATTAAGATCTGTATAACACCTTTGCAAGGTAAGAATTACCAGCTCCATTTCACTATTTGGTGACTAGGGCTCAGAGAGAATGGCTTTTATTCATTTTACTTATTCAACCAGCATCTATTGAGTATCTACCATGTGCAAGGCTCAATGCGTGATACTTTTGCACATTATCGCATTTAATCCCCATAGCTGTGCGGGGAGGCGTTAGCATCCCCCACTATTTCCAAACACTCCCCCAGGGGCAGTATCACCCTGCTTGATACCCCTGGTTTGCTGTCTGTCTTCCCTACCAGCTTAAACACCGGGAGGGCAGAGAACTGCGTTTTGTTCACCATTGTGTTTCAGCATGTGGCACAGATTAAGTGCTCTACAGATACCTGTTGAGAGAAGGAATGAAAACATCCACATTTTACAAATGTGGAAACTGCAGTTCTGGCCCCAGGGGCAGTGGCTCACGCCTGTAATCCCAGCACTTTGGGAGGCTGAGGTGGGCAGTTCACTTGAGGTCAGGAGTTCGAGACCAGCCTGGCCAACATAGTGAAACCCCGTCTCTACTAAAAATACAAAAATTAGCCGGGCCTGGTGGCAGGCGCCTATAATCCCAGCTACTTGGGAGGCCGAGGCAGGGAGAATTGCTTGAATCCAGGAGACAGAGGTTGCAGTAAGCCAAGATGGCGCCACTGCACTCCAGCCTGGGGAACAGAGAGAGACTCTGTCTCAAGAAAAAAAATAAAATAAAATAAAAAGAAACTGCAGTTCAGAGAAATTAAGTGATTTACCCAAAATGACACAACTGGCTCAATGTCTGACCAGCTCCAAAACCTGTGTTCTTACCACAGTGTTAATTCTACGCATGGGAGCCTCGTTGGTGGAGAGGAAGAGGTCTGAGCTGGGGTGCAGATGAGGGCCGTGGGCTGCAGATGTCTGGAGAGGCAGGCAGCTGAGGGCCAAGACCCCCACAGAGCCTCCTTCATTAAGAGCCCTGGGTTTCTCCCGCCTCCAACCTGCCCACCTGTGTTTCCCCTCAGGCTGCTGGTCATTCTGGTCAGGGGAGCAGCGCTCCCTCAACAGGTCCTCCATCAGGAAAGGGGGCCAGCCAAGCTGGAGCTTGGAAAGCCCAGACACAGAAGCTGCCACACCCAGTCCCCCGGGCCTCCTGCTGTTCACAGGCTCACCGGGGAGCTCAGAGTGAGGGGAAGAGCTCAGTGAGAAGGGTGTGCCTACGCTCTGGACTAGCAGAGCTAGAGGGGACTCCAGAGAGCAAGTCCAACCCCCTCTTCCTACCTGCTTTGCTGGCTGTGGAAACAGGCCCAGAGAGAGCAGAAAGACAGAAGCCCACGCTCACTGAGTTCTGCTGGGTAGCAGACCGAGCACCAGACCTTTCACATTTGTTCTGACAGCGTCTGCAGCCCCCCAGAGGTGGTGGGCACCTCGAGTCAGGGTCCTCAACAACCCAGCAGAAAACCTGCACAGAAGCAGGTGTTCAGGAGTGTTTGCTGAATACCTGCATGAATGACTTATTGAGTCCCCAGAACAAGCAACTGAGGTAGGAATTATTATCCCATCGAGGAAACTGCAGCCCAGAAAGGAAGGAATTGACCATTGCCTCAAATGCTGCTGACAAATGAGCTCTGGACAGCAGGGACCTTATCGGGAGCACATGGGGTGGAGACGGGGAGTGGACGCCAGGCTGCGGTGGGTTGAGGAATGAAGGGAGGGGAGGAAGCAGGCACTGCAAGTTGTAAGCAGCTCTTCAAGGCAAAGTGGGAAATATGAGGGGGCAGAGGCGAGGCATTCTTCCCTGGAGGAACCCAGAGTAAGGCCGGCTGGTGCTGGGCTTTGTGGCATCACCATGGGGGAACTTGGACAGGCTTCAGGGTTGGCTGGACAGAGCCAGTAGAGATATTCTGGAGATTCCCTCGAGGAAAAGATCCATTTATCCAGAGGGCCAGGGATCACTGAACTGGGCAGGAAGGTTTGCTTCTTGCCGAAGACCCCAGCTCCCCTGTATTAGTCCATTTTCACGCTGCTGATAAAGACATACCCAAGACTGGGACGAAAAAGTGTTATTTATTTATTTATGAGATGGAGTCTTGCTCTGTTGCCCAGGCTGGAGTGCAGTGGCGTGATCTCAGCTCACTGAAGCCTCTGCCTCCCGGGTTCCAGTGATTCTCCTGCCTCAGCCTCCTGGGTAGCTGGGATGATAGGCACATGCCACCATGCCTGGCTAATTTTTGTACCTTTTTAGTAGAGATGGTTTTTCGCCATGTTGGCCAGGCCGGTCTCAAACTCCTGACCTCAGGTGATCCACCCACCTCAGCCTCCCAAAGTGCTGGGATTACAGGTGTGAGCCAACACGCCCGGCCAAAAAAAGAGGTTTAATTGGACTTATAGTTCCACATGGCTGGGGAAGACTCAGAATCATAGCAGGAGGCAAAAGGTACTTCTTACATGGTGGCGGCAAAAGAAATGAGGAAGAAGCAAAAGCGGAAACTCCTAATAAACCCATCAGATCTCGTGAGACTTATGCACTATCACGAGAACAGCAGGGTTTGAAAGACTGGCCCCATGATTCAATTACCTCCCCCTGGGTCCCTCCCACAACACGTGGGAATTCTGGGAGATATACTTCAAGTTGAGATTGAAATGGAGACACAGCCAAACCATATCATTCTGCCACGGCCCCTCCAAATCTCATGTCCTCACATTTCAAAACCAATCATGCCTTCCCAATAGTCCCTCAAAGTCTTAACTCATTTCAGCATTAACCGAAAAGTCCACAGTTAAAGTCTCATCTAAGACAAGGCAAGTGCCTCCTGCCTATGAGCCTGTAAAATCAAAAGCAAGCTAGTTACTTCCTAGATACAACGGGGGTACAGGCATTAGGTAAATACAGGTGTTCCAAATGGGAGAAAATGCCGGAAAAGGGGGGGTTTCAGGGCCAGGTAAGTCTGAAATCCAGCAGGGCAGACACATTTTAAAGCTCCAAAATGATCTCCTTTGTCTCTAGGTCTCACATCCAGGTCACACTGATGTAAGAGGTGGGTCCCATGGTCTTAGGCAGCTCCGCCCCTGTGGCTTTGCAGCCTACAGCCTCCCTTTCAGCTGCTTTCAAGAGCTGGCTTTGAGTGTCTGCGGCTTGTCCAGGTGCATGGTGCAAGCTGTCGGTGGATCTACCATGCTGGGTCTGGAGGACGGCCACTCTTCTCTTCTCACAGCTCCACTAGGCAGTGCCCTAGACCCCACATTTCCCTTCCACACTGCCCTAGCAGAGGTTCTCCATGAGGGTCCTGCCCCTGCAGCAAACTTTTGCTTGTGCATCCAGGCGTTTCCATACATCTTCTGAAATCTAGGCAGAGGTTCCCAAACCTCAATTCTTGACTTCTGTGCACCCATAGGCTCAACACCACATGGAAGCTGCCAAGGCTTGGGGCTTCCACTCTCTGAAACCACAGCCTAAGATGTCCGTTGGCCCCTTTCAGACGCGGCTGGAGCAGTTGGGTAGGGCACCATGTCCCTAGATTGCACACAGCACGAGGACCCTGGGCCCGGCCCATGAAACCACTTTTTCCTCCTGGGCTTCTGGGCCTGTGATGGGAGAGGCTGCCATGAAGTTCTCTGACATGGCCTGGAGACATTTTCCCCAAGGTTTTGGGGATTAACATTAGGCTCGTTGCTACTTATGCAAATTTCTGTGGCTTGAATTTCTCCTAAAAAAAATGGTTTTTTGGCTGGAAGTGGTGGCTCATGCCTATAATCCCAGCACTTTGGGAGGCCGAGGAAGGTGGATCATGACGTCAGGAGATCGAGACCATCCTGGTTAACATGGTGAAACCCCATCTCTACTAAAAATACAAAAAATTATGAGGCAGGAGAATCGCTGGAACCCAAGAGGTGGAGGTTGCAGTGAGCCTAGATTGAGCCACTGCACTCCAGCCTGGGCAACAAGCAAGACTCCGTTTCCAAAAAAAAAAAAAATTGTTTTTTCTACTGCATCATCAGGATGCAAATTTTCCAAACTTTTATGCTCTGTTTCCCTTTTAAAATGGGATGCTTTTAACAGTACCCAAGTCACCTCTTGAAAGCTTTTCTGCTTAGAAATTTCTTCCGCCAGATACCCTAAATCATCTCTCAAGTTCAAAGTTCCACAAATCTCTAGGGCAGGGGCAAAATGCCTCCAGTCTCTTTGCTAAAACATAACAAGTCACCTTTGCTCCAGTTCCCAACAAGTTCCTCATCTCCAGCTGAGACCACCTCAGCCTGGACCTTATTGTTCATACCGCTATCAGCATTTTGGGCAAAGCCATTCAACAAATCTCTAGGAAGTTCCAAACTTTCCCACATTTTCCTGTCTTCTTCTGAGGCCTCCAAACTGTTCCAACCTCTGCCTGTTACCCAGTTCCAAAGTCACTTCCATATTTTCGGGTATCTTTTCAGCAATGTCCCACTCTACTGGTACCAAACTACTGCATTAGTCCATTTTCATGCTGCTGATAAAGACATACCCGAGACTGGGAAGAAAACGTTTAATTGGACTTACAGTTCCACATGGCTGGGGAGGCCTCAGAATCATGGCGGGAGGCAAAAGGTACTTCTTACATAGTGGTGGCAAGAGAAAATGAGGAAGACGCAACAGTGGAAACCCCTGATAACACCATCAGATCTTGTGAGAGTTATTCTCTACCATGAGAATAGCACAGGAAAGACTGGCCCCCATGATTCAATTACCTCCCGCTGGGTTCCTCCCACAACACATGGGAATTCTGGGAGATACAATTCAAGTTGAGACTTGAATGAGGACACAGCCAAACCATATCGTCCCCTTAGAGGGAGGCAGGGGAAGGGAATTAACATTCACGGACACTCCCCTGTGGGCCAGGCACTGAGCTGAACACTTGGTTCACACAATCTCCTCTACTCCGCAAAGCAGCCCTGGGAGGAAAGAATCAGCACCTTCATCTGACAGAAGAGTGGTCACCAACTCACGGTCACACGGCTTCCACCAGCTCACCCCTTCCGTCAACAGACACTGCCTCCACACTGTGGCCAGCCAGACATCACACTAGATGGAGTCATGGGGTGGGGAGGGGACACAGTATCGAGCCCTGCCCTCGTACAAGAACACCACTTTCTCCACTAGCTCCTTTACCTCTTGCTAATCAATTCCTTTGCCTACAAAATAAAGAAACTGCTGATCTCTAAAGATTGTGAGAATTAAGCAAAGTGACATAGTAGACACTGTTGATGTGCTATCCATATCCCCCTGCCCAACTGGAGGTAACTGTGGGAACTTTCTATGTGCACTGATGGCTTCCTGTGTGTCTCTGCCTGGGGGCTTCTCTGGCTGCCAAGCACTTGACCCACCCACAGGAAGCCGAAATGCCAGGAGTTCATGCTCTCAGCCAATAAGGGAGTCTGGTTGTTGGTGCATAAATGCCCCAGCTTCTCCATCCCTCGGTGGGATCACTGAGGCATGTTCCATACAGTCTCTTGGCAGGGTCCCAGCAGGATGAGCTCCGGGTGCCACCAGTGGTAGCCTGCCCATCCACATGCCCTTCATTGTCTTTCCCCATGACTTCCTCACCATGCTTCCCTGAAGCACCTCCACATAAACTTCTTTCACCCACATCCTTGCTCAGCATCAGCTTTGGGGCAAACCCAGCCTAAAACAGTAACATTTTACAGCCTGGTGCCCACTAGACACAGCAAATGCTGTCTACCTTGATACTCATTTTCATTTTTATAGAAACAGACAGCTTTGAGAACATGGTTGCAGCTCTAGCTGAGTCACCAGTGGCTCATCAGCATCTTCCAGGAGCAGGTATGGGCCTGTGGCCTGGGGATGCAGCAAGAGGGAGGGGACTGAGGGTCATGGGCCTCAGCCTGTAGCCTCAGCCACTTGGAAGCTAGGTTAATCTCTGTCATATACACACACTCTACAGTTTATAAAGCTGTTTTCTTGTGTTCCAGGGCCTGCATCCCATTTTCCCTCCCATTGTTCGAAATCATATGTTCCAACTCAGAGTTCTGTGTTCAACACATTAGGCTTCAAGCCTAATGTGCCAAATGCTCTGCTTGTTGCAAATACACCCTTCCACCACCACCACCACCACCTCCCTCTCCTTCCAGGTTCCCTTGGGGTCAGCCAGGCTGGAGGTGAAGTTCCCCTGCACCTGGGCAGACGAGCTGATACAGCTCACTTGCCTTCTAAGCTGGCTGGTGAGGCCAGTGTGCCCACCTGGCCATGATTCCGAGTGCTGGGACCAGGTCAAGAGTGTCACCCCACCCCACTACAAGCTAGTCTGCTCTGTTAGCATCGAGAGCCAGGGGCAGGACAACGTGGTGGTCTCCAGCCAGAGCCTGTGGGACCTGCATGCAGACAGCTTTCCCACCTCCATGTGAACCCACACTCTTCTCCGTGGCACTGGTGTGTGACATCCGTTTGGAGTGAGCCCTGTGGGATGAGGCCCATGTGGGGCCCCACATTAGACCCTGGCACCCAAACCTCAGCCTCCAGCCCATCAGTCAGTGACCCCCTGTGAAAACAGCAACTACCTGGGTAACCTCAGCAGCTTCCACGACTTATGGTCCATTAAAAAAAAGAAACAGAGTAAGATGCACCTATGTTTCCCCTCCTTGGGCCCCCGGGCCACACACACTGCTGAGCTCCTTTGCCTCTGGCTGGAATTATGGCAACCTCTGCAGCTCCCAGCTGGATGTACACATCAGAAACTCTGAGGGGCAGCTATCTGTGTCTTTCATTAATAAAAAATGTCATGAATAACGACTTAAAACATGCAATTTGGGATCAAAATCTTCCAAAGCATGGGAAAAATAATAAAAAGGAGAGTTCTTGATACTGAAAGTCTGGAAATAAATGCTGTCCTCAGAGGTCAACCATGAGTCAGGCACTGCTGGAGAGGGAGAAAGAAGTGGGAACGGGGTCTCACACCCACTCCGTGCCAGGTGCTGTGTTTGGGGTTTACACGTTTCCCTCATCCTCACACAACCCAAGGAGACAGCACTACCATTCCCATTTTATAGATGAGCAAACTGAGATTCACAGAGGCCAAGTTACTTGCCATGGGACACAGGATCAGTAAGAGACTCAAACCTAGGTCTGCCTCATTGACAAAGGGAAACAAAACAACAAAAAAAGAATGAAAAAAATAGGCCAACAGTGTGGTGCTTGGCAAGTCATTCTGGTTTGAGTTTATGAGAAAGAGGGAAAAGTAGACGGAACAGCCCATCAGCTATGAAGACCGGGAATGATTTATACGATTTACTGCTGTGTCTCCTGCACCTAGAACGGGGCCTGGAACACAGTTGGTGCTCAGAAATGATCTTCAGTGAATGGCTAAAATGTCTGGGGGGATAAAGGGTCATAGTCTATTCCGAGATAGGAGAAAGTGAATGTTTCTAAGCCCCTAGTTTCTAGAGAGCATTGAACAAGCACATTTGACTTTTTAAAAAATCTTTAATTATGGAACTATTTGAAAAACAGAAAAAGACAGAAAATGATATAGCAGACATTGGGGAACTCATTGCCCAGATTTACCAGGTGTTCATATTTTGTCATGTTTATGTCAAGTATTTTTACAGTAAAATACAAATACAGATACGGCTAAAAGCCCCATCACCCCATCTCACTCCCTTCTACCTATCACCACAGGCCACCAATATCCTTGAAGCTGGTGTGTCTCTGTCTCTTCATGAGCATTTAGCATTATTTTGGGTTTTTACAGTTTCCAAGTACAGGTATCTCCCTGTAGCTATCCTTTCATAATGTACATTTCACTCAGTTATTATATTTTTAGGACTTCGTCTATATTGGTACATGTGGGTGGAGTTCACTTTAATTGCTGTATCTACAGGCAGTTTTTTTTATTCTTTGCTATTTCAGAGAATGCAGCAATAAAAACCTTTCCTTGTGAGTTTCACTCTGTCGCCCAGGCTGGAGTGCAGTGGTGCGATCTGGGCTCACTTCAACCTCGCCTCCTGGGTTTAAGCGATTCTCCTGCCTCACCTCCCGAGTAGCTGGGATTACAGGTGTGTGCCACCACACCCAGCTAATTTTTGTATTTGTAGTAGAGATAGGGTTTCACCATGGTGGCCAGGCTGGTTTCGAACTCCTGACCTCAGGTGATCCGCCCACCTCGGCCTCCCAAAGTGTTGGGATTACAGGCGTGAGCCACCGCGCCTGGCCATCAATAACAATCTTTATACACATTTCTGGGTACACTCATGTGTCACACATAACCTTTACAACAATCACAACATGCTGGAACTTGGGTACCCCTACATGACCTTGGAAAATTGCTTGAAGTCTCAGAAGCTTAGTTTCCTCATCAGTAAATTGGGGTAATAAAATAGCATGCATATTGATGAAGATTCTGTGCTTCAAAGTAGAGGAAACACATTTTGCCACCCGGAAAGCACTTCCTGAACATGAGTTGTTTATCACTCAGGTATTTGCCATTCAGGAAGTGCTGAGCATCCTCTCCTGTCAGGGGTGCAATGGGCTGGCCCTCATGCCCACATGCAGATGAGACTGACGGGTGCAGCGACAGAAAAGCACACAAGCCCCTGTGCTCACTGACCAAGCTGGAGTGGAAGACACAGGCGAGGCTCCCCAGAGGAAGTGGCACTGAGCTGAGACCTCAGAAGATGAGGAGGCAAAAAAGGTGAGTGGGAGATGGGAAGGTGGGAGGCTGGCGAGGCAGAGGAAGCAGCTAGTGTAAGGGATGGGCTGACGCAAGAGAACATGTTTGGAGCCTGAGAGGTGTGTGTGAGCGGGCGGCGGCATAGAAAAAGTCTGGAGAGGTGGCAGAGCAGAGAGGCCGTACCTCAAGGCCACAGGGAGACAGGGAAGGATTTCAAGCAGGGGAGTGACAGGCCCAGATTTGTGTGTAGGGAAAACTGGTCTGGTCTCGGCATGGAGGTGGCATGCAGACTGGGAGCTGGGAGCCCCATGAGGGGAACGCAGAAGCGACGCCGGTAAACATGGTGAGGGTTGAGCTAAAGTCATCGCCACTTCTGCTAACAAGAATCTGTCCCCAGGCCCTCTAGTAGCTGTTGCCTTCCTGAAGCTTGGGATGCATGCACAAAGAGAGCTGTGTCTGGCTCATAGATTGCGGACACCTGGTTGACCTCCTGATGTCTGTGTATCATGTTTAGCTCCTAAACCTCCCTTCTCTCACTGCAACATCACACGGTGGTCACGCCTCCCACAACACGCAGTGGGCATCATCAAAGGAACAGCAGCTGACGGGAATCGCCCCCAGCTCCAAAAGGTCTGAATTCATACTCCACACCCCACACTCTTCTTCTTGGGCTTGCTCAGCACCCTGTGGGGCACAGCACCCGGCCCCGTACCCTCAGGTTTCCAGGTGACAGGAGCCCTTTAGGCTTCTTGGCACCAAGGGCATGGCTGGGTCCTCACCAATGTCCCATGATGAGAGATCCCACCAGCAGCCAGGCTGTACAGAACCTACACGGAGTGAGGGGAAGAGGAGGCCAACACATTCTAGGTTGGTTACCACTGGGCGGCCTTGTCTAGTATCTAAACATCATACATCTAAAACCAGACAAGGACAGAGATAAGAGAACTGCCTCGAACTCTCTACTCCTTAAGTGGAGACCCCCTTAACACTCTTTTTGATTTTATTATTATTATTATTTTGACACAGGGTCTTGCTTTGTCACACAGACTGGAGTGCAGTGGCTCAATCACAGTCATTGCAGCCTTGACCTCCTTGGCTCAAGCAGTACTCCCACCTCAGCCTCCAAAGTAGCTGGGACTATAGGCGCATACCACCACACGGGGCTAATCTTTTTTTTTTTTTTTTTTTTTTTGTAGAGACAGGGTTTTGTCATGTTGGCCAGGGTGGCCTCGAACTTCTGGGCTCAGACAATCCGCCTGCCACAGCCTCCCAAAGTGCTGTGATTACAGGTGTGAGCCACCATGCCCGGCAACACTCTCAATATGAGTGACTTGGAAGCTTTTGAAGCCTCTATCCCTGGTGGCAGTGGTGTGCCCCTGGCCTTTCCCTAGACTGGGCTAAAGCCCCTGTCATCCACTCTCCCAGCACTCCACACTTCCCTTTCCATGACATCTATCCCTTTTAGAATTACAGGTTGAATTTCTGCCTTCCTTGCTAGGCTGTAAGTTCCGCACTGGACATAACTGCATCTGCCTGGTGTGCTGTTGTTTCCCTGGTGTCTGAACAGAGTCAGGCTCCTGACAGGCCCCCGCTATTTGCAGCTGAGTCAATAGGACGTGCAAACTGAGGGAGAGGAAAGGGTGGAGGGAAAATCGCAGACCTCAGAGGTCTGGGGAGAGGAAAAGTGTCTTGCTCAAGTCACAGGCTAGGCAGGAAGAGATCACGGTTCCTGCTCAGAATCTTTGACTCTCAGTCAGGGCCTTTCCCACTCATTATGCTGTGCTAGAAAGAGGCTACGAAACCCATAGAAAAGTGTTCTAAAGTTAAATAAGCTTGAGAAACTCTGGGTTAGACAAAATGAAAGGAGTTTCTTTGCTACTGGTCTTTTTAGGCCTTTAACACGCTCCTGTGCCCACGGTTCTGGGAGAAGGTCACACACAGCATTCCATGCTCTCTGACCCTGGAACTCTGCCTGTGAAGCAGTTTGAAACCTCCGGCACCATCCCCCAGCTGTGTGTCACAATTATTTATTAAATGTGACACAGCAGAGAGATTTGTTGCCATTTTTCTGAGCAGGATAGGAAAATCCTTTTCTACAAATAAAAATACTTCGAAACCCCAATATACAAATGGGATGAAAACGGAACTGCTCTGGTTGAAGGGGGGTCTGGGGATCCATCTGGAGCTGTCCTTTCACTGCTGCTATGCAAAGAACGCTTGTTTCCTGTGGAGCGCAGTTTGAAAACCACTGGTGCCGAACTGGCACATGAGGTTGAAGCTAGGAGGCTTCTAGCGCTGGCTCTGCCATGGACTGTTTTACCCTGGGCAAGTCATTTAGTCTCATTGGGCTTCAGTTTCCCGTGTATACGATAAGTCTGTCACACTGTATGTTTCTTAAAGTCCTGAACTTTCAGCTTTGATATGGTGAGGAGTACACTTCTATGACTATAAACATCTAACTCCAAGATTCCATGGCTTAGTATTCCAATTCTGGGACTGCCTGTAGTTAGCCCAAGCTGGTGCAGCATGCTGGAGCCCAGGCTGTGGAAAGCAGAATTCATTAACTGCAGTGCACTGCCCAGGGGCACTGGGTTCCTGGGATGGGGGTGCCGGGTTCCTGGGGTGGGTGGACCGGGATTGGCAGCCGCTCAGTGGGACAAGCAGGGAGAGGGACCCAGGTCTCCTGACTCCTGCTCTATCTTTAGATCTCCATAGCAACTGTCACCAGGGCACCGAGCTGAAGGCACAGGCTGAGTGGCTGCCTGCAGAAGGAGGGAGGGGCATTTCCTTCCCGTGCCTCTTCTTTTGCTAGGCTCAATTCTTGAGCCAGGAAAGGGGACTGAGAATGAAGCTGTTCACAGCAGGAAAGGCTTGGGGCCAATACAAAGACAGTCCAGGGCCCCACCTTGCTCTCAGGACATGGTGAAGTCATAGAACCCAAGACCTTCATGTGTCAGGCTCATGGCACAGGAGGAAAGGTAGAATTCTCCTCCAAAGAGCTTTTAGCCTCTCCTGGGTCCTTCCCTACACATTCAGGAAGCCCTAATCTGAGATGGTGCTGAGGCCACAGCTGGAGCCCCCATTAGATCCTCTAATCGGAGAGGCCAGGGAAGCTCCTCCTGAATCTTCCCCTGCCCAATTCCTACTCCTCCTGGGGCTCAGCCTGGACTTGGCTTCCTCTGAGGAGTCTTCCCTGACTCCCAGGCTGGTTGCTCGCTTCCTCAGGGTCCCTACAGCCTGTCCTCCTTCCACATAGTAGGAGGCCAGAGGAGTGATTAACCTCATGGGGCAGATGAGAAGTAGAGGTTCTGAGCAGTAAAGACACTTGCCCAAGGTCACCTGGCAAATGAGCAGCAGGACCAGGCCTGGACTCCATGTCTTCTGATTCCAGTCTGTGCTCCTTCCTGGGTCCCAGTAGCAGGCCCATGGCCTAGGCCTTGGAAGGGAGGCCAGGGCTAGAAGAGGAAATAGGAGTCCTCAGTGAGGCCTGCGCACAGTAAGCACCTGGCTATGTCCTTGTTGAACTCAGCCGAGCCACAGACAAGTGCGAATGGCTTTCTCCGACAGCAGCCGACCAGCTCTTTAATTAGGTCCTGGCCCAGGCGGCCAAAGCGGGTCTTCTCTTGGTAACTCCAGGGAAGCTGCTCTGAGGAGCTCTCCTGGGAAGACAAGAAAGGCATGGGTTACTACAAGGGAGCGGGGGATCCTTAGTGTTCACAGAGCCAGCTCTTCTCTGCAAAAGAAAGAAACCGAGGCTGTAGGAAGCCAGCCTATATCCAGCCCCACCGTGGGCCAGGCACTTCCTCCTCATCCCCAAAACAAGCCTGTGGGAACTATCACCTTCCCATGACAGGAGAGGCACAGGGAAGAGGGACTTCCCCGTGGCACATGATGAGGTGGGGGCAGCAGCAGGACCAGAACTCAAGTCCCACCATTTCTCGCTGCCTTCCAGCAGCCACACCTGTCACTGTGGGAGGAATGTTTTCTCCCCTGACTGTGGGTTTCCCAGAATCTTTCCGAGGTTAGCTATCATCATCACCCTTGGAGCATAACTTTTGCTCATTTCTTTTAAGGTTTCAATGAACATGTTCATTTAGCAGATATTTACCAAGTGCTTACTCTGTGCCAGGCACCGAGCTAGCCACTGGGGATATGGCAGCTGCTCAAAAGAGACAAGGTTCCTGGCTGCATACAACACAGATCCCAGGTCACAATGCCTTCATCGAGAAAGGCTAAGCTCGCATTCCAAGGCTGGACGGTGACCCCAGGCACCCAGGACCCTACTCTCTGCCTTTCTAGCCTTAGCTGAAGCTTTCCTCCTCAGGGTCACAAAATGAAAGTTCCACTCCCAGGTGACTTGAAGGAATTTCTTCTATTTTTTTAAATGAACATTTTATTGGAGTACAACATATGTGTAGAAAAGTATACAAATCATTAAGTATACAGTTAGCCCTCTGTATCCATGGGTTCCACACTTATGGATTCAACCAACTGTGGATTGAAAATATTTTTTAAAAAACATTTAAAAATAACAATATAGCAATAGAAACACAAAAAGAAATACAGTAAGAGCTATTTACTCAATATTTACATTGTATTAGGTATTATAATTTAGAGATGATTTAAGGCACATGGGAGGATGTGTGTAGGTTATATGCAAATACCACACCATTTTATATCAAGGACTTGAGCATCCTCAGATTTTGGTATCTGCAGGGGGTCCTGGAGTCAATCCCCCATGAATACCAAGGGACAACTATATATAGTCTGAAGAATTTAAATGAAAAAACCATCTTACCAGCCCACAAAAAACAAAATCCAGAACAGAGCCATCACTCTGCAGATCCTATGAGGGCAAGCTGCTAGTTCCTGGGGCTAGGCACAAAGACAGGATTGGTGGCGAGTGGAGCTCCACTGCCACTTTCCTGGCTGAGTGACTGACCTCTCAGGATTGTGATTGTGAGGAGAGTATCCGCTATGGAAAGTCACTGTCCAGAGAGCCGTGGTGCTGGTGCAAGCCCTGGCAGAGGCCCTTTGAGGAGAGGCCTCTATTCTGAGGCCCACTCAAAGGGCCCTGGAGGCAGGTACAGTGGCTCAAGCCTGTAATCCCAGCACTTTGGGAGGCTGAGGTGGCAGGATCGCTTGAGTCCAGGAGTTCAAGACCAGCCTGGGCAATGTGACAAAAGCTGGTCTACAAAAAAATACGAAAATTAGCTAGGGGAAGTGCTATGCGCCTGTAGTCCCAGTGCTTGGGAGGCTGAGGTAGGAGGATCATTTAAGCCCAGGGAGGTTGAGACTTCAGTGGGTTATGATTGCACTACTGTATTCCAGCATGGGCAACAGAGTGAGACCCTGTCTCAAAACAAAACAAACAGGGTGCCCTGGAGTCCCACCTCACAGAGTCTGTGCTGATGAGGGAATCCTCTCTGATGATCTGGCATTTCCCATGCTCCCGCTACAGTCTGACCCACCAGATGGGGCCTTGGGGCCCACTGGCCTCACCTCCCCTTTTCCACTGCTCATTTCCCTCAGACTACTTAGGTTCAGCTCAGCCTATCCCACCTGCACCCTGAGATGCCCTGGGCCTGGCTGCTGGTGAGATGGGCAGGGGACCCCACAAACAGTGACGGTGCAGCAGGTGGGTGCTGTGAAGGAGAGCCGGGGTGGTGGCAGCAGAACCACCAAGACCAGCCTGGGGGCTCTAGGAAAGCTTCCAGGATGGACTTCTACCTCAACAGGAATGTGAGGGGTACACAGGTGGGAGGTGAGGAAGGGGGAGCACTCCTGGCAGGCAGAACGGCGTGAGCAAAGGCCCAGAAGCCAGAAAAGCACAGCACACTTGCAACCATGGGCAGACCAGTGACATCAGGCCACAGCTTACAGGGAGGGCGGGCTGGGAGATGAGGCCGCAGAGGGAGGCAGTTCTCAGGTGTGGACCTTATCCTGTGAGCAGTAGGGAGCCAGGGAAGCGCTGGAAACAGGGTGGTGGTGTGGTCAGATCTGCCCTTAGGACTGCAGGACGCAGGACAAATCAGCAGGGAGCGGCTGGTACGGGGAGACTCTTGAGGATGCTGCAGCTGTGGCCCAGGCAGGTGAGGGCGCACACTGAGTCAAGGGAGTGTGGACAGGCAGGAGCCACAAGTCACTCCTTTCACGTGCCACTAATGGCCAGCCCACTCGCTTGCCCAACTCCAGGCCACTGGCACCACCCTGGCCCAGCTGGGGGCTAAAAATCTTCTATTGCTGGTGAACTTTAATTGAAAAGCCACCTGCTTGGTAAAGCCCTCCCTGACCCTGCCTGGCCTCTCTGCCCACCGCTGGCATCCTGAACATCTTCACAGCACCTTGTGCTGTGCTGCCTTATTCCGAGGAGCACTAAGACCACAGCCTTTGAGCAGGACCTCCTGGGTTCATACTCCACTCTCCACTAACCAGCTATGTTACCCTGGGCAAGGTTCTTAACCATTCTGTGGTTTCACATCTGTACAAGGAGCAAGATGGCAGTATAAGCCTCATAAGATTGTAGTGGAGATTAAATGAGTAAATAAAGTGCTTAGAATGGTGCTGGCTACAGAGAATGTGCTGAATGAAGGGGAGACCTTTTCGGCCACCTCTGTGGCTGTCACCCACAGATAGGTGAGCAGCCAGAAGGCTGGGAGTTGGTCACCTTCACTATTGTGTCTCTGACACCTGCCACATGCTCAGGTGATAGAGGAGGGAAAGCAAAGCTGGCCAGCAGCTTGCGGACCCTCTGCCAGGTGCTGCCTTCCTGCCCTCCTCCCAGTGTCCTTGTCCAGGCTCTCAGGCAGGCTGTCTGTGCTGCTGGGCAACAGTGGCCCATCCCTTGCACCCACCCCTTGGGCTGCACGCTAGCCTTTGGCTCCATTCTCCTTCCTTAGGCACTTTCTGCTGCTATAAATGTTCACCATGCTCCCAATGTCATGCCACTGAGCATTCTGCCCCATGGACAGGCCTGCAGAACCCAGACCCTGGGGAGCCCAGGGACCCTTATATTGGGATGGGAAATCCAATTTCCTCACCCTCCACACCCAGCCACAATGTTGAGGATCAAATAAGTGTTTAGGGACCACATAAAGCTGCCTCATAGTGGGACCAGATGAGAAGGGTGCTCCACAGCACCAGGCAAGAAGGCTGACCCTGAGCACCAGGGAACACAGGGGGCCCAGCAGGAATCCAACCCACGGGGGACAGGAGGGAAAAGTGAAGCTACCAACCAGGGAAAGGCAGGCCAGCAAAAGTAGCTGAGGGCCTGGCTTGAGATGAGGGGCAGATAAACCCCCGTGCTCTAACCTATGGGGGTGGCCCCAGAAGGGTTACCTGAGTGAGCAGAGGGGATGTGGAGTCAGAGGGAGGAGGGTTCAGCAGGGAGAGTCGCTGCCAGCTACGGTGGGGTCCTCCTATGGAGGGACAGGCTGAGGTGGAAGGATACTAGTAAGCACAGGGAACTCAGATCAGTTTACTCCAGCAGTCACTAATGGAGTCCCTGTTCTGGGCCTGGCATTATGCTAAGCACTGAAGAAAGAGGCTGAGGTAGACATGTGGTCTCTGCCTCAAGGAACATCACTCAGTCGGAGGGAGGTCTGCAGCCTGCCATGTCCTCTACAGCCAGGCCCCTGCCCATGTAACTGATGATGCCAGAGGGCGATGGGAGGCAGCAACGCATGGGGTGAGAGCCAGAGCTCGGCAACCAGACAGCCCTGGGCTCAAATCCTGGCCTCAGCCCTGTCCAGCAGCATGAGCTGGTGGGCAGCTTCACCCCTAGAACGTGCATCTCCTCATCTGTATAATGAACATGAGAAGAACACCTTCCTTCCTTACAGGTGGGTGCTCCACCAGTGGCAGGGATTATGACTACAGCCTCCATTGCCAAAAGAGGCTAGAGCTGGTACTCAGGACAGGTGCAAAGGGACTGCAGAGTCTCAATCAAAAAAGGAAGTCACCACCCTGGGCTCACCTGGCTGAGTACAAAGAAGGTACGGACGTTCCAGAAACAGGCCTGCTCTTGGAGGAAGGTTTTCAGGTAGATGCTCTCAAAGGTCTTGAAGCAACCGACTAGAGTGACAAAAGTCTCGTCATCCTCATTGTCTGTGATGCTCTGCAGGATGGGCACCATGGGGGCCAGGCCCGTGCCCGCAGCCAGCATGAGGAGCTCACCATACTGGGGAATAGAAGGGGTATGTATGACAGGTGGGTTGGGAGAATCTCACCCTATCCCCTCTACTATGGGGCTTTTCCTTGAGCTTCCTTCAACTGGATGGCAGTGCCCTTCCTTGGTGTCCAACCACCTATGTCCCCTCTCTACCTCCTCCAGAAAGTCGTCCTTGTTTGTGAAAGTCATGTGAGGTTTGAGTAATGGAGACGATGAGATATGGGGGCTGAAAGGGAACATAACAGTGTAGCCCATCCTGTAAGTGGCCTGGTTGCCTACTAAAGCATCCCCACAAGTATTCTGCTTACACACTTCTGCTGACAGGGAGCTCACTACTTCCCAAGGCAGTTTGCCCTACTATAGGCCAAATCCTTTGCCAGGGAGGTCTTTACTTACATTGAGCTGAAACCTACTCCCATCAAAGCCTTGCCCACTCCCAATGCCATTCCAGCCCTGCTCTCTGGGCTGCTTCCTCTGCCCCAGGGTACCTCTGCAGAGATCTCAAGGGCCCACCTTGGACCTCTGAGCTTGCTCATCTCTAGGCTAAATGAAATAATATGCATAAGCATGTTGCACAGCACTGGCACAAAAGAGTCACTTGAAAAAGGTGAGTTCCCAGCCGGGAGCGGTGGCTCACACCTATAATCCTAGTACTTTGGGAGGCCAAGGCGGGTGGATCACTTAAGGTCAGAAGTTCGAGACCAACGTGGCAAAACTCCATCTCTACTAAAAATGCAAAAATTAGCCAAGTGTGGTGGTGCACGCCTGTAGTCCCAGCTACTTGGGAGGCTAAGGCAGGAGAATTGCTCAATCTGGAAGGCAGAGGTTGCAGTGAGCCAAGATCATGCCACTGCACTCCAGCCTGGGCAACAGAGCAAGACTCCATCTCAAAACAAACAAACAAACAAACAAAAAAGGGTGAGTTTCCACCCCAAGAGGTCCCAGTTCCATCAACTCCTCCTCACTGAATTTATTTCCGGGCTCTAGGCCTCTTAAAGAGGGGTGACCCTCTGTAATCCCAGCACTTTGGGAGGCCGAGGTGGGTAGTTCACGAAGTCAGGAGATAGAGACCATCCTGGTTAACAGGGTGAAGCTCTGTCTCTACCAAAAATACAAAAAATTAGCCAGGCGTGGTGGCGGGCGCCTATAGTCTCAGCTACTCAGGAGGCTGAGGCAGGAGAATGGCATGAACCTGGGAGGCGGAGCTTGCAGTAAGTGGAGATCGCGCCACTGCACTCCAGCCTGGGCGACAGTGTGAGACTCCATCTCAAAAAAAAAAAAAAAAAAAAGAGGGGTGACCCTCTTTAAGGTCAGTGCCTTAAAGTTTAGTACCTGAGTGATGCAGGGGTATTCACCTCCTTCATTCTAGAGATTAGGCCTCTGGGTATAAATCCCCAACCATGTGATCTGGGCAAGCTCTTTCACCAATATGAGCCTCAGTGTCCTCACTGGTAAAAAAAGAAAAGCACTTCCCCATAGCAGCACCTATCTCAGAACTGTTACAAGGATTAAATGAGATGAAGAAAAGTGCTTGATTGGCTGCATATGGTGGCTCATGCCTGTAATCTCAGCTACTCAAGACTGAGACAGGAGGATCGCTTGAGCCCAGGAGGTTGGGGCTGTAGTGAACCACCATCATGCCACTGCACTCCAGCTAGGCAAGAGTGAAACCCTGTCTCAAACAAAACAAAACAAAACAAACAAAAAAGAAAACTGCCTGGTGCAGATCCAATGAGATCCCTCCCTCTCCCTAAGCTGCTGAGACTCATGCCTGGCAGCTATTCTGCATCAGTGCTCTCTCCAGCCTCCAGGTCTTCAGCTTGCCATGCTCCTCCGCTCCTCCCATCCTAGCTCGGGCTATCCTTTGGAAGGCCTTCCCCAAGCAGGGGAAGGGGAGGGTCCTTTCTTTGTGTTTCCACAGCTCCCTGTGAGTCCCTCTGAACCACACCGGCCACACTGTGCTGCTGTCATCTGTCTGTGTGTCTGACTCCCCCAGCAGACTGTGAGCTTCTGGAGGACAGGGGACTCATCTGACCCATCTCTGGGTCCCCAGAGTCCCCTGGCACTGGGTGAACACTTGTGTCTGTTTGTTGAATGAATGCACAGACAGATGCTAATATGTCAGTCCTCAGGGCTGATGTAATATCCATCTGTAATGAAGACAACTGCAGAGCAGCAAAACAGGGCCCGGAAGAGGGCAGGAGCTTCCCAGATGTCCTTGCATGGTGAAACCAAGGCTTACTGAAATTTCAGTGACTGCATATTAAGGTGTGAGACACCATTTCTTTTTCCTCACCATCAGGTCCTACAGACTCCCCAGATAAGAAATCCATGGTGGCTTATGCCTATAATCCCAGCACTTTGGGAGGCTGAGTGGGGAGGATCACTTGAGCCAAGGAGTTTGAGACCAGCCTGGGCAACATGGTGAAATCCTGTGTCCACAAAAAAATACAAAACTTAGCTGGGCATGGTGATACACGCCTGTAGTCCCAGCTACTTGGGAGGCTGAGGCAGAAAGATTGCTTGAGCCCAGTAGGTGGAGCTGTAGTGAGCTGTGACAGCACTCCAGCTTGGGCAACAGAGGGAGGAAAGGAAAGGGGAAGGCAGGAAGGCAGGAAATAAATGCAGGACCTTTCAAGTATTCTGTGCATGTGAAGGAGCAGCCACAAGGCATTGGGAGGCTCCACCAGAAAAGGTGGTGAAGACAACGTTCAACTGTTATCCACTCAAGACAAGGAGGAAACATGAACGATTTCCATTCCCTGCTCTCAAGCATCTGGGGGATGCAGGGTCTAAAATGCAAGGCTAAGCATGGTTAGTACTAGGAGAATACTATGGAAGAGTATTAACATATGCATAGCACATATCTGTAGAATGGGGTTGTAGCACCTAAGAGCTGCTGTGAAGACTGTGTAAGTTACCATATAGCAAGTGCTAAGGTCCGAGCCTGGCACGCATGAGGTGCTGCACGTGCTTGATATTATTATACATATATACTACACATGTACATGCAGTATGCATTTGTACATATACTCATGTGGAAGAGGATTTGGAAGGATATACACCAAGCCATAAGATGGGTGTGTCTGGGTAGATTGCCTGTGAGTGTTTTTTCTTTTCTTTTTTTTTTTGTCTGCTGATTTTTGGGTAATGAACACGTACTGCATTTATAAAAGAAAAAAATAATAAAAGATCTTTTTCTTTTTTTAAACAGAATCTCTTTCTGCCACCCAGGCTGGAGTGCAGTGGCACAATCTCGGCTCATTGCAACCTCTGCCTCCTGGGTTTGAATGATTCTCATGCCTCGGCCTCCCAAGTGGCTGGGATTACAGGTGCATGACACCATGCCTGGCTAGTATGTTTTGTATTTTTAGTAGAGACAGGATTTTGCCATGTTGGCCAGGCTGGTCTCAAACTCCTGACCTCAGGTGATCCACCTGCCTCGGCCTCCCAAAGTGCTGGGATTATAGGCATGAGCCACTGTGCCCAGCCAAAAAAGCTATTTTAAAATTAAACAAAAAGAATGGAGAGGAAGGCTTGATTCATTCTTTTCCATTTGTTTTCATTTTGCTTTGTTTTCCTAATTATAAAGTAATAGGTGTTCACTGCAAATGATTTAGAAAGTATAATGAAGAAAATAAAAATCATCCATAATTTCACTACCCAGAACTGCTAACATTTCATTGCATTTTCTTTTCATATTTTCTCTGTGCATTTTAACTTAATTTCCCAACCTCCTGTATATTCAGTTTTGTACCTAGGGTTTGTCACTTGATCTTACAGCATAAGTATATAACATCATTTATAAACATAATTTTAAAATCCAGGATATTATTCTATCAAGTACCTGTAGCCCAGTGTACCTAACTGTTCCCCTGCTGTTGGATATTCAGTTGTTTCCAATTTTCTGCTATTTTAAATAAAGATGCAATGAACATATGCAAAAGAGCCAGCATTTTGATTCATTCTGTAGGACAGACTTCCATAGTGGAATTACTGGGGCCAAGGATTTGAAGACTCTGAAGACTCTTGGTACATACTGTCATAATGCTTTCCAGATATGCACCAACTGATGAGAAATTACGAATTCTTTCTGGGAAAGTCGGGGAAGGGTTTAAAAATGCCAGGATGATGATGAGAAGAGCCATCTGAGCTGGGAAGCAGGAAGCCATGGGGCATATTTAGTCATGTGACTGCACTGTGAAATTGGAAGGTGTCTGAGGGTCAGAGGGCATAAGGGCTCCTAAACGCCAAGTACGTGAGTCTGATGTTCTAAGCAATGGGTGCCCTGGGTAACTTTGGAGCTGGGCAGGCAGTTTCATTTATAAGTGTCTATTCCGGCTGGAAGTGGTGGCTCACGACTGTAACCCCAGCACTTTGGGAGGCTGAGGTGGGTGGATCACCTGAGGTCGGGATTTCATGACCAGCTTGACCAACATGGAGAAACCCTATACCTACTAGAAATACAAAATTAGCCAGGCATAGTGGTGCATGCCTGTAATCTCAGCTACTTGGGAGGCTGAGGCAGGAGAATCGCTTGAACCTGGGAGGTGGAGGTTGTAGTGAGCCGAGATCACGCCATTGCACTCCAGTCTGGGCAACAAGAGTGAAACTCCATCTCTAAATAAAAAAATAAGTGTCTATTCCATCTTCTCCCATGTCCAACCCCAAGGATACACTTGGGATTGTGTGTGAGCTCAGGGAGAATGGCACAGTGAGATGCTGTGGGCTGAAACATGAAAACCACAGTCAATAGGGATCTCTTGAGGATTTAAGGTGCTGGCACTGACCTGGTTTGGTTTATAGAAGAAATCTCCGAAAGGTCCTCGCCAGAAAGCTGTGTCTCCTGCTCTCCAGGACTCAACATACCGGGACATCAGCCCCATCTGGTAGCACTGGAAGCAAACACAGGGAGACATCAGTGGGATAGGTACATGCTGCCAACACAAACCAGATTAGCTATTAATGTGGAGCCTGTTCTGTATGCTAAGTGCTTCACATGTGTTACCTCATGTAATTGTCCTCCTCATCCTACAAAGTTGGTACAGTCATTCCCAATTTTCAGATGAGGCCCAGAAGCTTACACAGAAGGTAGACAGGAGACTGGGATGAGAATCCATAGGACCTAAAGCCTTCAACATAGAGGTCCCAAACCCAAATGCCCACAGGGACCATGCAGGTACCATAAATGAGTGAAGAACCGGGTGATGATTAATGGCAATTAACACACAGTCTCAGCATCAGGGAGACAATAGGGAGTGATGGGGATTATGATAAGTTGGCAAGCAATCCTTCTAAGGAGGGAAGCCACTTTGCAGGTTTCAGTCTATAGTTTGTGGGGCCTAACTGGCCAGATCTATTGATTTTCCAAAAGAGGCAGGAAATCCATATTTTTATTTAAAATCTCCCATTTTTGAAATGTCTGCAATTAATTCAAAAATTTAAAACTCTATGCTGGCCAATACTGAATACATCTGTGGGCTAGATTCAGGCCACCCATCTGCAGTCTCTGCATTATTCTACACCATCTCCTGGCTGGATGAAAAATGAAGGTTACAGGAATGATTCCTCCATGGAGAGGGGAGTCTATATTGCCTGGGTGTCTGTCCACTCTGTACCAGGTACCATGTTAAGGATGCAGGCAAGACACCTAGATCTTAAGCTCCATGAAGGCAGCCAGTGCCTGAACCATGGAAATAACTTAATAAATACCTGAATGAATCAATCAATCAATCAATCCAGATTCAGGCTGTCCCCTTAAGGAGCTTACAATCCAGAAGGGACCTAAGTCTCAGACATATACAAGGTAGAGACCATCTAATACCCATGACAAGAATAAACTAGGAATAAACCTGAGAAGGCTGCAGTCACTTCCATGGATGGGATCAAGGATGGCTTCCTGGAGGGGGAAGCATTTGAATTGGAACTTGAAAGATGGGCAAGATAGAATTCACTGGGGATGTGAGCAGGGGTGCAGAGAGGACTCTGGACATCAGGTGTAGTATGGTCAGGGGTAGGACAATCTGGGTCATGTTTTGGGAACAACAAGGGAACATGGTAGGGTGAGGGTGAGGGTGAAGCACTGGGAAACAGGACTGGAAGGGTGTTTGGAGTAAGATTATAGCCAGGCTTAACAGAGAGACATGGCTTTGGTCCCCAGACCTGTTTTTAAGCACCCATGGCCATCTCGGATATCATCCCTGACTTCCCTGGGCACCACGTGCACAATGCAAGGGAAGTCCCTGGCTCAACTGGAAGGGGTCTAGAAGGAAAGGTGCGTTTTTTCTCCTGCCTTGCTGGAGGTTGTCTCCATGCATGCTTTGTTTTCTGGCCCCTGTCTAGGGGGAGACATGATCCCAGCTGTGGCCTTAGAGGCCATATGGCATAGACAGCACCCAAGAAGAGGGGAAGGATTCTTCCATGTTGTCTTTAGTACCCTGATATTGTTTGGCTGTGTCAACATCCAAATCTCACCTTGAATTCCCATGTGTTGCGGGAGGGACCCAGTGGGAGGTAACTGAATCATGGGGGCAGGTCTTTCTCGTGCTGTTCTTGCGATAGTGAATAAGTCTCATGAGATCTGATGTTTTTTACAAAGAAGAGTTTCCCTGTACAAGCTCTCTTCTCATCTGCCACCATGTAAGATATGCCTTTCACCTTCGGCCATGATTGTGAGGCCTCCCCAGCCATGTGGAACTGTGAGTCCATTAAACTCATTTTTTTCATAAATTGCCCATTCTCAGGTAAGTCTTTATCAGCAGTGTGAAAATGGACTAATACATACCCACACAGAGCCTGGCACAGAGTAAATGCTTAATACATACTTGTTAAACAGAACTGACACTGAACTTTTGTCCTTCCATTTGGATGATATTACCCAAGGGGCCTTGAGACAAATGATGTCATCTTTCTGAGCTTCAGTTTCTTCATCTGTAAAATGGGAATAATATGATCTACTCTATAGGGTGGTTATGAGGTTGAAATGCGATAATTAGAATAAAGAGACAGGGGCAGTACCTGGTACCCAGAAAGTGCCTGAGAAATGGGAGCTTCTCCTTCCCTTCTACATGGGAGGGTCAAACGATAAGCCCTGCCTGCCTTCCCAATTTGCAAAGACATTTTTGGCTCTTCCTAGCCAGTGGCTTAGAGATAATTAGGCATCTCTCTAAAGAGAGGCTTTCCAGTAAACGAAGGAGAAAATCAGCCTTGCAGCTGGGAGAGATCCAGCTGCCCTGAAGAACTGTCTCCAGGCTTATCCTTTCCACAGAAACACACCCTGAGAAGCAGCTTGGGGAAGCAGGCCATTTGGAGAGGATTTGTGGAATCTCCCAGACAAACAGTTGTGTGAAGAAGGGATCCCATCCAAGCTTATGTGTGAGGGAATAAATACTCGCACTCTGATGGCAGGTAGGAAGGCGGAAGCTGGAGGCAGTGCTGAGGTCTCGGTGTCAGGGGGCAGGACTCACCTACCAGCAGCACTTCTTACTAGCTGTGGGGCCTTGGGGCCTCTGTGGGACTCAGCTTACTTATCAATGCAATACAGATAATAAGTCATGTCTTATAAGGTAGATTAAGGATGTGAACACTATTCTTAAATATTGTAATGATTCCATTTGGGAAATGATGATCTAGAGCTGTGTATTAGGTTGGCCCACATGAAGTTGATGTTTCTTTAAGTCAAAAAAGTTAGAATATCAGCAATTTCATGTAGCTCAACCTAATTATTCTTTCCACATAATTGGGCCTCCACAACTTCTTATATATTTGTTGCCTATTCCTTGGGTCTCCAGGGTGTTTTGCACCCCTACTTTGTTCATCTCATCTCTGCCAATTCCTCCATCCACCCCGCCTGCTCCACCAGCACCCTCTCCTCCTGGTTCTCAGGCTGGGTACGGTTCCTAGAAGACTTGTTCTATTTCACCCCTCCCAACCTTTGGTTAACCATCCCCTCAGCCTAGAATGCCATTTATGGCCACTGCCAATTTGCACTCCAATTCCAGTGCATTGGAATTGGAATTCAAGGTCCAATTCCAATGCCCCTGGTCCTGCCCACCTCCCCTGAGAAGTGATGTTAGGTTAGTCCTGTCCATAAGCTTCTCCATGTCCTACCTCTTGCCTAAACCTCTCAGCTTGCATCCTGCTCCTTTGGCATGCCTTCCTTCTGTTCCAGAACAAAGGACTTACTTCCCCAATTGCCTTTGTCCATGTTGTTCCCAGCACTGAGTTTCCTTCCCACATTTTCCCTCTAGCTCTCCACTCCCTAGACACATAGCTTCTCCAAGGAAGCCCGGCCTGCCTCCCCTGCAACCCAGTCGCTGAGCTGGGCTGGGCCTCCTTATGCACAAAATCTGTCACACTGCATTGTCCTGATCTGGTCACTTGTCCTGGGCAGGTATCTTGAGGGTAGGCACTGTGCTTGACTCACCTCTGGACCCCTGTGCTCAGCACACAGTGGGTGCAGGGGGCCTTGGCTCCCCTTCCCTGTGCAACTTGGTGCTCACTCTCCACAGATGGCGGGAAGGTGAGGCGAGCAGTTTCCCTTCTTCCCCTTCTCAGTCGGAGTTATCTTTTAGTAAAATCTGTCAGGAACATACTGGAACAGCCCTTTGTTGGTGGACTAGCGGCAGTCCCTTCCCCAGGAAAGGAGATGGAAGAAGTCCTCTTTCACCTGTCCCTGCTTCTCCCTCAGGTCAGCCCCCTTTCCCGTGAACCCTGACTTTCCCCACATTGGTAGGAACTGCCCCATCATGACCAACTTGGCAGAGGAGGCACAAGTCCACGGCATCTGAGAGCATCCTCGAAGGTCAACTCACCTTAATTAACACTTCAAAGTATCCTTCTGCATTGGCAGGGCTGATGGGCGTATAGGCTCTCTGAATTTCTAAGTCATCTACTATCCCTCTGGGAAAGAGAAGCATGCAGTCAGTCAGCCAGTCATTCAACAAACCCTTTTAAGGCTGGGCACGGTGGCTCAGATCTGTAATCCCCACACTTTGGGAGGCCGAGGTGGGTGGATCATTTGAGGTCAGGAGTTTGAGACCAGCCTGGACAACATAGTGAAACTCTGTCTCTACTAAAAATACAAATATTTAGCTGGGTGTGGTGGTGCACATCTGTGCACACCTGTAGTCTTAGCTACTCGGGAGGCTGAGGCACATGAATCACTTGAACCCGGGAGGCGGAGGTTTCAGTGAGCCGAGATCATATGTTACTGCACTCCAGCCTGGGCAAAAGAGCAAGACTCTGTCTCAAACAAACAAACAACTGCAAATCCTTATGAGCTACCTCCTCTGCCAGGCTGTTGAAAATAAAGGTCCTCACTGAGAGGCAGGCAAGATGCAACAGAAAAAAAAGAGTACTGGGCTCATCCACTGCCACGTGCTGGCTGTGAGATCCCAGTAGATCATCTCATCTCCCGTGGCCGCTTTTGTAAAATGGGGACAGCTATCTGCATTCCAGTTGTGTGGATGGGAGAGTGCTTCAAAAAGTACACTGAGGATGTGAGTTGTTTTGAAGACATGACTGTCATTTTTCCTGACCTCTTCTCGACCACAGAGTGATAAAGATAAAAACAACTGCTAACATTTATTAAACACTTACTAGCACTTGACAGAAGCATTAGGACTGGAAGGATCCTCAAAGGGCCCTAGTCTGAAGCCCTATCTCATGCATGAATCCTCTCTATGCTACCAAAAAGAGGGTCAGGATAACCACCATGAGTCACAGTAATAGCCATGGTGTATTAAATGTATGCATGTAACAAGCATTTCATATGCATTATCTCATTTAACTCAAACAACAACCCAAATGAGGAATCCAATGCTTAGAGAAGTGAAGTCACTTGCACAGCTGAAATGCAATCACAGCTCTAACTTCAGAGATGGGTTCCTCACCACTGTTCCTCAGAGTTTCCCAGGAGCTTCCCTAAGCAGTCTTCTCTCAAGTCCTACTACGTACAAAACTTTCTTCTCTGAGGTATGCAAAGATTAAATAGGCCCTGTCTCAATGCACCAAAAGCATGAGGGGCTGGACAGAAATACTTAATAAATGCATATGAAACAAATGGGGACATAAGGAACAGAGCATAGAGCATGGCTCTATGAGCAGCAGAGCACTATGACGTCTGCTGCAACAGAGGTAAAACTGATACATTTCAGAGGGAGTGCGCAGTCTCCTCTGGGAGCCTAGGAAACCTCCTGGAGGTGGGCACTGCAGGATAGGCCAGTCACTGACAAGGGCAAATTGGGACAGGAAGGGTGGCGGGAATCGGGTGTGGAGCAGGAGGCTGAGACCAGGGCAGGGGTGGGATGGCAAAGGGAGAAGAACATGGTGGGAAAGTAAGCTGGGGCCTTGGGTTAGGATATCATCATGGAGGCGATGTGTACCTCAGATACCTTCTGGGGTGCCACATTGCCTCCATGCTGCACTCCAGAGTCACATGGTCAAATATGTGTGTTAGGGATGTCACTGCAGGGACAGAGTGGGTGAAGGAGGGGAGCTAGCCTGGAGGCAGGCAATTCTGGGCATTCTGGTTCATGGATGGAAGGATGCCTGGGACTGTGACCTGCCCTGTGGCCCCTCCTGCCCACTGGGATAGTGAACTTCTAGGACTGCTGGCCAGGCCACAGGCCAGAAGGAGCTGGACACAAATACCAGGGACCATTGTGAAGCAAGTGGCCAGAGTCTGAGCAGCAGTAAGTGCTCTTCTGGCTTCCACCTTCTCCTCTGGCTGCACCTTGTTTCCTTTGCTGGCTCATCCCCCTCTTGCCAATGCCATAGATGCTGGTGTTTCCAGGGTTTGGTACTATGAGCCTTTCTCTTTCCATGCACACGTTTCCAAATACCACTCAGGTATGTGCCAATGACTCCCAAACCCATGACTGCAGCTCAGATCTCTCTATTAAGCCTCAGATTCACAGAGCCAACAGCCTAACAGACAACTCTACCCAGACATTCCAAAGGGTCTTGTCTCTGGGCAGGCAGGGGTGGGGACTGGGGTGGCAGTAGAGTGCCTAAGTAGACTGGGAGGAAGTAGGAACCTCAGAGGAGTGGTAAAGAGCGTAACTCAGGAGCCAGACTGTCTGGGTTTAAATCCTGGCTCTGTGACTTATTAGCTATGTGGTGCTGGGCAAGCCCTTTATTCTCAATTCTATCAATTGGTACTAATCATATTAGGTTCATACCACAAGCTCTAAAGCCAGACTGCTTGCCTTCAAATCCTGGCTCCAACATTTCCTAACTGTGTGACCTTGGCAAGTTTCTGGACCTCTCTTACTTCAATTTCCTCTGGGAAATAACTGCACCTACCACACAGGATTTTGTGAGGGTTAAATTATCTCACGCCTATAAGCACACAGAACTGTGCCTTGGATAGTAAGTGCTATTAAAGTGATTGTGTTGTTATTATTTATTATGAAAATGCATTATCTAGTTCAATCCCAAGAACCCTCTGAGTCATGTGTCACTATATCTATCTTGAAGATGACAAATGGAGGCTTAAGGGAGAGTACGCTAGTTGCTCAAGGCCAGCAGCTAGCAAATAGCAAAGCACGGCTGTGAAGCTTTGGTCCTCCCGCTACCTGAGTGTACCGTAGGATGAGGTGCTGGCCAGGCTGCAGGCCAAGCTGGCTGTTCCCGGGTAGAGCAAACCGGACACGGTATGTGTCCTTAGTGAGTCTGTCCACGGCACTGATGCAGAAGGCCACGAAGGTCTCTGGGTTCAGCTTGGAGGGGCAGCTCTGCAACAGGAAGAGATCCAACAGCTAGAGGTCGGGGCTCCACAGACACACAGGCATCCATAGCATCCTTCCCACTGTCCCCAAGGAGAGGCTGTCTTGGCTCGGGAAGTTTCCTGTAAACTGGACACTAGCCTCACCTTACTCCCCTTTGAAAATCAGATCCAAGAATGCCAGAGCGCTTTCCTTTGAGCCTATCCTGCTCTTAAGCATTCCATGGCTCCCCTCAGCTCCAGGGTAAAGTGCGGGCTCCTTCCTTACCTGGACACTCAAGGGCCCTGTGGATGACCCTCACACCCCATTTTATCTCCCAGGCATCTGGTGCCAGACTTTTCTTCATCCTCCCAGGAACACCCTGCTGCCTCCCACTTCTGAGTCTTTATTAGCTCAAGCAGTGCCCTCTTATCCAGAACATTCATCTCCAATGTGTAAAAGACATACCCATTCTTCAAACCTGCTAAAATCCAGATTTGCATAATTTATAAGTTGATGGGACCTCAGAATATCTAACCCAATATCTGTGTGTTACATATGTGGAAACTGAGGCCTGAGTTGAGTCATGCTGGCTTACTTGTCTACAGTCACATTGTAGACAAAGATTCAAATTCATGTGGAAGTCTCAGCCCATTGCTTTTAACATTCCACCCCAACCTGCATCTCCTCCAGGAAGCCTTCTCTGAATGCTGTGACTCACAGACCTTTCTCTCCTGTAAAATACTCCATTTACTCTTGCGACCCCTCAATCCCAGCTTAGGGCCTGGCACCATGTGTTCCTGCAGCACCAACTCTGGAACCCCAGTTACCCATGGTAGTGCTGACAATATCACTGAATCGACAGAAATTCTCGGGCTTGGCATTCGAGGCCTCGTCTCCACTGTGCCCCTTCCCACACCCCCCATCCAGGATGACCTCTTCATCATCAGCCAGAGCACCTGGGTACCCTCCGGCACAGCTGCCTGGTGCTTTGGAAGGAACACTGGACTGGGAGTTGGGAGAACTGGGTTTAGCCCCAGCTCAGCTACTGCCTCCCTGTGGAGTCTTCAGCATATCAACTGATCCTCTGGGTTTCAGTTTCCTAGTCTATAAAAAGGGCCACTCATCCCTGATAACTTTATAGGGTTATCATGAGGGTCAGATGAGATACAATATAAAAAGCATTTTATAAAATATAAGTTACCATGGGAATGTAAAATCTTTTCCTATTATTATTGCTTCATTAAAAGTTAAAAAACAAAATTACAAATTGGAATATGCTATTTTACAGGACTGACAAAACGTTTGTGTTTGTTTGCTTCCATCTGTTTGCAATTTTTTTTTTTTTTTTTTGAGACAGAGTCTCGCTCTGTTGCCTAGGCTGGAGTGCAGTGGTGAGATCTCGGCTCACTACAACCTCTGCCTACCAGATTCAAGTGATTCTCGTATCTCAGCCTCTCGGGTAGCTGGGATTACAGACGTGTGCCACCACATCCAGCTAAGTTTTATACTTTTAGTAGAGATGGGGTTTCACCATGTTGGCCAGGCTGGTCTTGAACTCCTGACCTCAGGTGATCCACCCACCTCGGCCTCCCAAAGTGCTGGGATTACAGGCGTAAGCCACCGTGACCAGCCAAGTAACCCTGTGATTCTTTGTCCCCCTTCTGTAAGCTGAGTTTTTTCAGCACTGGTACCCTGGCATCTTTATTACCAATCTCCTTGTGCCTAGCACACAGGATATGGTACTTAGTAGATCTGGGAGAAACACATTCATTCA
The DNA here is from genome assembly GCF_003255815.1 of Theropithecus gelada. Classification (NCBI taxonomy): domain Eukaryota; kingdom Metazoa; phylum Chordata; class Mammalia; order Primates; family Cercopithecidae; genus Theropithecus; species Theropithecus gelada. The sequence continues at coordinate 82,121,252 of NC_037668.1, forward strand.
TAAAACAAATATTTAATGAGTGCCGACTGTAATGCCAGGAACTACTCAAGGTGCCGAGGATAGAACAGTGAGAAAGACAGAGGCCCCTTCTCTGCCAGAACTGATATTTTAGCAAAAAGATGGACAATATACACATAAAAGAATACATCTAGATGGTGTCTGGTAGTCCTGAGTTAGGAAGATAAATGAAATTTGGGCAGAGATCAGAAAGAAGTGAAGGGGTGAGCCACGTGGAGATGGAGGGCAGTGAGAAGAAAGAAAGCACAGAGGTTGTCACAAACATTCCCCAGTCACTGGCAGAAGCCAGAGCACTCTAGTCCCCATCACCACCTTCCAGTGGCAGAAGTACAAGGAGACATTAAATATAAAGTTATTCATGCCCGTAATCCTAGGAAGCACTTTGGGAGGCCAAGATGGGAGGTTCGCGTAAGCCCAGGGGTTTGAGCCCAGCCTGGGCAATATTGCAAGACCCCGTCTCTATCTCCATAAAAAGCAAAAATACGGCCAGGTACAGTGGCTCACATCTGTAATCCCACTACTTTGAGAGGCTGAGGCAGGCAGATCAGTTGAGGTCAGGAGTTCAAGACCAACATGGTAAAACCCCAACTCTACTAAAAATGCAAAAAAAAAATTAGCTGGGCATGGTGGTAGGTGCCTGTAATCCCAGGTACTCAGGAGGCTGAGGCAGGAGAATTGCTTGAACTTGGGAGGCAGAGGTTTCAGTGAGCTGAGATAATGCCACTGTACTCCAGCCTGGGTGATGGAGTGAGACTCTGCAATAATAATAATAATAATAATAATAATAATAATAATAATAATGATGTCATGTTGTTTTGGGGTTCAGAGAAACAACTGCAAGGCCAGGCATGGTGGCTCACGCCTCTAATCCCAGCACTTTGGGAGACCGAGGCAGGTGGATCACCTAAGGTCAGGAATTCGAGACCAGCCTGGCCAACATGTTCGTGAAACCCCATCTCTACTAAAAATATAAAATTAGTCAGGTGTGGTGGCACACGCCTGTAATCCCAGCTACTTGGGAGGCTGAGACATGAGAATTGCTTGAACCTGGGAGGCAGAGGTTGCAGTGAACCAAGATCACGCCACTGCACTCCAGCCTGGGCAACAAGAGCAAAACTCCATCTCAAAAAAAAAAAAAAAAAAAAAAAGAAAGTAAAAAGAAAAGAAAAACAACTGCATTTGTTCAGAATGTCTGATCTATAATAGCTTAAGAACAACATGTGTAAAAATGACTAAGCTTTGGTCTAGTTTGAGCCCCAAGAATGAGGAATGGTTGGTCAAAAAGTGATGATGGCTAGGCAAGGTGGCTCACGCCTGTAATCCCGTCACTTTGGGAGGCTGACGTGGGAAGATCACTTGAGACCAAGAATTCGAGACCAGCCCTGGCAACATAGCGAGATTCCATCTCTACAAAAAAGAAAAAAAAAAGTGATGATGATGCCAGATGGCATTGAGAGAGGTAGAAATGGGAGACACCTCTACTCCACATTAGTCAGGAGGGACACAGAAAATGGGAAGACTGTTCAGATGCGGGAGACCAAGACAGGGACAGATGCAAAACAAAACCTATGCACAGTGCCAGAAGGAATGGGTCCTCAGTTTCCCTATCTGTGTAATACAGGGGATGAAGTCCGGTGTTCTGACATTTATAACTGTGAACCCTCCTAAACATTACAATAAAGGGCTAATCTGCTTAGTCCAGACTATGAAGTCCTGCAGGAGTTAAGGAGGAAAAAGTCAGTAAGGGCCAGAGAAGAAAAAAATATCAGCCCTAACATCCATTATTTACCTAGAATAAACTATGGCTAGTTTAGTCCATAAGGACAAGGACTGTGTCTGTCACGCTCACTCTCAAATCCTCTCTGTCTCACAGGGCCTGGTATATAATGGGTACTCAATAAACATAGTTAAGTGAAATGGATGTCAAGCTCTGTGCTACACATCACAAACATTTAGCCTCAATTTACAGATGGGGAAACTAAGGCTTAGGTCGACTAAGGAACTTTGCCTCAAACCACACAGCTGCTAATAAGTTTGCTTCAGGGCTGGGCTTTGAGCCTGGATCTGTTTGCTTCTGTTATGTGTACTCTTTTCTTCTGCTGTACAGTCAGGGAAGGCTTCCTAGAGGTGTGCTTTGCAGGGCCAAGGCTAGTAGATTCTGCCGCCCTGGTGCTCATATCGAGAAGCAGCCTCCCTCACCTGTGACTCTGGCCCACGCAGCAGGCTCCTGTCCTTGCTGGCTCGGGCTGCCTCCCACCTTGCCAGGTCTCGGTGATAGAGGTCAAACACACAGGGTGAGCAGCCACTGCCACAGCACTGGGAGGGCAGGGGTTCCATGGGCCGCAGCTGCAGCCAGGCTTCCTCAGTGTCGTCGTCCTCCTCCCTCTCACCCATCATCAGTGGGGCTTGGGTAGCCTAGAAGGAAAAACTGGGTGCTCTTCCAGAACAGGCCAGGCTCTATGAGACCATGGGCCAAGGCCCTGCTCCTTGGCCAGCCTGGGAGAGGGAAAACACAGGGGTTATTCTCTGGTCTCCTCTATTCCTCACATTCTCCAAAGTCTGCAGGTGCCAGCCTCTGTGCAAGCGCTGGGGATGGAGATGGATCAGCCAAGGGGTCTGCTGTCTGGTAGGGAGCATTAACCATTTACTATCATTGGTTTTAGAAGGGCAATCCCCTTGTGTGAAATGAATCTTTCTTTACTAGAGGAAAGGGTTTGGCTTCAGGAAACCTGGTTCTACTACTCATGAGCTCTACGACTTCAGGAAGGTTTAGCAGGATGGGACCCCCTTGAGCACAGAATGGTGTCTTATTCTTTTTGTATTTTACCACCAAGCATAGCTTGGCATACGGAAGAAAGGACACAACAATCAGAGCTGGTAACCAAGGTTTCCTGATCTGTTCCTGTGCTCTGAGTGCCAGTTGATACTTTACATAGAAAAGTCTCATTGAATTTCAAAAGATATTTTTGTTTTGTTTTGTTTTGTTTTGTTTTTCTGAGATGAGGTCTCACTCTGTTGCCCAGGCTGGAGAGCCGTGGCACGATCATAGCTTACTGCAGCCTTAACATCCTGGGCTCAAGCAATCCTCCTGCCTCAGTCTCCTGAGTAGCTGGGACTACAGGTGTGCGCCACCATACCTGGCTAATTTTTTTTTCTTACTTTTTGTAGAGACAGGGTCTCACTATGTTGCCAGTCTGGTCTCAAACTCCTGGCCTCAAGTGAACTTCTCATCTCAGTCTCCCAAAGTGCTGGGATTACAGGAATGAGCCACCATGTCTGGCCTTAAAATGTTTTAAATGATAAAGTAAAATATATTCCTACAACTCAATTATAAAAAATTAATTAAAAATATAAAAGAACACCTATGTAACTACTGCTCAGTCAAGTAAAAAGAACCTTGCCAGTATTCCAGAAGCCACCTGTGTCCCTTCCTGATAACTGCACTTCCCCCAGGTTACCATAATCTGACTTTTGTGATAATTATTTCCTTTTTCCCCTAGTTTTGCCACCTTTGTTTGCAATCCTAACCACTATAGTTCAGCTTTGCCCAGAGTTTCATACAGCTTCTAAAATGGTGGCAACCAGGGTTTTAACTCTGGCATGTCTGGTTTCAAAACATATCGTTCTTTAATCGCAGGAAACAGAAGGTTGTGATGGTCCAGGTGTGATGAGATGAGGACTTAGACGTGCAGCTTCAGGCAGGATGAGAAGGCAGGGGTCAATGAGAGAAATACTGAAGAGGAAATTAACAGGACACTGACACTGAATAGATGTGAGGGAGTGTGGGGGGATAGTAGGGTAGAAGGGACATCCAACCCCTTGGATCTGGCTTGGATTTTGGGTAGACAGAAGGCTCAAGAAGAAGTTGAGTTTTAAGGGAAAGAAGAAGAGAGTTTAGTTTGAGGTATGCTGAGTGCCTGTGGAGCATCTAAATGCAAAATCCAGTTGTGAGTTACATTAAACAGGTCTAGATATGAGTCTGGAGATGGATGGACAGTGAAGAGAGAAAAACAGGTGCAGCTGAAGGCCTGCCTGGCTTCACTCTCTCCTGTGAGCACTCCATGCACTTGGTCCATCCCTGCTCATAAAAGGAGCTCAATAAACATTTTTCTTTCTTTCTTTCCTTTGTTTTTTTTTTTGAGACAGAATCTCACTCTGTTGCCTAGGTTGCCAGGTTGGAGTACAGCAGCATGATCTCGACTCACTGCAACCTCTGCCTCCTGGGCTCAAGCGATTCTCCTGCCTCTGTCTCCCAAGTAACTGGGACAACAGGTGCCCAACACAATGCCTAGCTAGGTTTTGTATTTTGAGTAGAGACAGGGTTTCACCATGTTGCCCAGATTGGTCTTGAACTCTTGACATCAGGTGATCTACCCACCTTGGCCTCCCAAAGTGTTGGGATTACAAGCGTGAGCCACCACACCCAGCCAATAAACACTTTTCAAATGAATGAGTCTCTCTCTACCTTACAGCATTCAAACTGTTACATGTTTATGTGTCTCTCTTCTTTGAAACAGTTGTACTTGAGGGCAGAGTCCTGCTTTTCATTTATTTATGAAACGGCACAGTGGCTAATTTTTTTTTTTTTTTTTTTCTGAGACAGACCTTGCTCCAATACCCAGACTAGAGTGCAGTGGCACAATCTTGGCTCACTGCAACCTCCGCCTCCCAGGTTCAAGCGATTCTCCTGCCTCAGCCTCCTGAGTAGCTGGGATTACAGGTATGCATCACCACGCCCAGCTAATTTTTACATTTTTTACAGATGGGGTTTTGTCATGTTGGCCAGGCTGGTCTCAAACTCCTGGCCTCAAGTGATCTGACTGCCTCAGCCTCCCAAAGTGTTGGGATTATAGGCATGAGCCACTGTGCCCAGCCACAGTGGCTATTCTTAAATGTGCATAATATGAAAGAAGGGAAGGAATAAAGGAACTCAATTTCAGGGCTATTGGTTAAACATAGTCTGAAAGACAAATCAGTGAGGTGATTTGGCTATGAATTATTTGTTTATTTATTTTGGAGATAGGGTCTCACTCTTGTCGCCCAAGCTGCAGTGCAATGGCATGATCATGGCTCACTGCAGCCTCAACCTCCTGGGCTCAAGTGATCCTCCTGCCTCAGTCTAGAGTAGCTAGGACTATAGGTATGTGCCACCACCGCCAACTAATTTATTTTTTGTAGAGATGGGGTCTCACTGTGTTGCTCAGGCTGGTCTCAAACCCCTGGGCTAAAGCAATCCTCCTGCCTCGGCCTCTCAAAGTGCTGGCATTACAGCGTGAGTCACCGTGCACAGTCTGAATTATTTTGAAATGTTTCTGTGAGGGCAGTTTGGGATTCATCAGGGTTCTCCACACTTACATGTAGACTCCACAGTTTTTACAGAAATCTCACCTGCAAGCTAACTATTCATTTAAAATTCCACAAGCAGGCTGGACACGGTGGCTCAGACCTGTAATCCCAGCACTTTCAGAGGCCAAGGCAGGAGGATTGCTTGAGGCTAGGAGTTCAAGTCCAGTCTAGGCAACATAGCAACACCCTGTCTCTAAAACAATAAGGTAAAATTACACAGGCAAATCAAAGTAAAAGAGAGTGTTAGCCTTGGCCGGGCGTGTGCCTCACACCTATAATCCCTGCACTTTGGGAGGCGAAGGCAGACAGATCACCTGAGGCCAGGAGTTTGAGACCAGCCTGGCCAACAGGATGAAACCCCGTCTCTACTAAAAATACAAAAAATTAGTCAGGCATGGCAGCACGCACCTGTAGTCCCAGCTACTCAGGAGGCTGAGGTGGAAGAATCGCTTGAAGCCAGGAGGCGGAGGTAGCAGTGAGCTGAGATTGTACCACTGCACTTCAACCTGGGCAAAAGGAGCAAAACTCCATCTCAAAAAAAAAAAAGAGAGTGTTCCTTCCTCTCAGTACTAAGAGCAGAGCTGAGAAGAAGTCTGATGCTACAGAGCATTATTTGATGTAAACATCATGCCTCTAAAACGCCAGCTACCTCTGAGAGCTCCCAGCATTTGATTTTTCATTCGTTCCTGCCACAAACACATACTAGGCAGGGGCTGCGGCATGAGGTGCTCCAGGATACAGAGGTGAGAAACACTCATCCTGCCCTGATGGGAGAGTCATTCACTAAACAGATGATAACCATTATAAAAGATGCCACTTACTGGGCCAGAGTCTATGCCAAGTGCTCTGCATGCCTCACTCAATCCTGTAGGCCATGCTCCTCCTCATTGTATAGAGGAGAAAACTGAGGCCCAGGTCAGGAAGCCAAAAGTATGAAGGCCAGTTTGCACACCTGGGTCTCTTTGGCCTCCAGACTGGTGCTCTTTCTCCCTAGGCTTCCAAAGCACAAGGAAAGGGTACTTTCATCTCCAATTCCTAGCACCTGCACTGGGCTGGCACAGAGCAAGGATCCTATTACCAAACTGTCTTCAAATTATATGGGCACTCTGGGGCCTCCAAATGGCACTAATTTCACTCAGGCATAAAGTGCTAGGATCAAGTGTGGCCAAGTCTGTGAGGGGGCAGAGAAGGAGACCACCAAGTCTGCCAGAGGGCAGGGAAGTCTCATTTCTGGGTTCCCAGTCACTCCCCAGGAGTCCATACCTGTAAGATCTTTTTCTGCTTCCCACCCCCATTTATACTGGAGCTTCTGGTGGTCCCACAGAATGTAATTCCAGTCTCTCCCTAACATCAGCCATCAGCGCATCTGCCACCAGTCCCCTGCTTAGCAACCTTTAACAGCTCCTGTTGACTACTGGATAGAATCCGATCTCCTTGCCTGGTGTCCAAAGCTCTTCCTGATCAGACCTTACCCAAATTATCTTACCACTTACTATTGCTGGTTTTAGAAGGGCAGTGTTCAATGAATCTTTCTTTAACAGAATAAAGAGTTTGGCTTCAGGAAACTTACTACTGCTCATGAGCTTTATGACTTCAGGAAGGTTTAGCAGGCTGGGACCCCCTTGAGGTCAAGGATGGTATCTTAGGCTGGGCGTGGTGGCTCATGCCTATAATTCTAGCACTTTGGGAGGCCAAGGCAGGCGGATCACCTGAGGTCAGGGGTTCGAGACCAGCCTGGCCAACATGGTGAAACCCCATCTCTACTAAAAATACAAAAATTGGCCGGGCGCAGTGGCTCAAGCCTGTAATCCCAGCACTTTGGGAGGCCGAGACGGGCGGATCACGAGGTCAGGAGATCAAGACCATCCTGGCTAACCTGGTGAAACCCCATCTCTACTAAAAAATACAAAAAACTAGCCGGGTGAGGTGGCCAGCGCCTGTAGTCCCAGCTACTCGGGAGGCTGAGCCAGGAGAATGGCGTAAACCCAGGAGGCAGAGCTTGCAGTGAGCTGAGATCCGGCCATTGCACTCCAGGCTGGGCGACAGAGCAAGACTCCGTCTCAAAAAAAAAAAAAACAAAACAAAAAAACACAAAAATTAGCTGGGCCTGGTGGTGCATGCCTGTAATCCCAGCTACCCAGGAGGCTGAAGCAGGAGGATCACTGGAACCTGGGAGGTGGAGGCTGCAGTGAGCTGAGATTGCACCACTTCACTCCAGCCCGGGCGACAAAGCAAGACTCTGTCTCAAAAAAAAAAAAAAAAAAAAAAAAAAAAAGGATGGTGTCTTATTCTTTCTGTATTCTACCACCAAGCACAGCCTGGCATATGGAAGGTTCCCTGTAGTTTACAAATACAGTCTGGGAGCCAAGATTAGTGCTAGGTGTTGGGAAGCAACAGAGGTAAACAGGTCATTGTTCCTACCTTCACAGAGCCTCATAGACTACACGTACATGGTGTTACATCAACCCAATTCATTTTTATTGCATGCTATGGACCAGGTATGCATTATGAGTGGATGAGGTCTGATCCCCTCTTTATGCTGATTTTTTTTTTTTTTTTGAGACAGGGTCTTGCTGTGTTGCCCAGGTTGGAGTGCAGTGGCAGGATCACAGCTCACTGCAGACTTGATCTCCCAGGCCCAAGTGATCCTTCCATCTCAGCCTCCTGAGTACCTAGATCTATAGGTGCATGCCACCATGCCTAATTTTTTATTATTTGTAGAGAGGAGGTCTCACCATGTTGCCCAGGCTGATCTCAAACTCCTGGGTTCAAGTGGCCCATCCCACCTAGGTCTCCCAAAACGTTCGGATTACAGGTGTGAAGGATAACTCTTGGCCTTCTCCACGTTTTAACAGTCTCACCTGCTCTGCTATTTTGAAAATTAGCAGAAAAGTTGGCCACATCAGTCAGGAATTTTAAAGAGCTGGTTCATGCGTCCTCTGAGCCTCTATCTTTTCAGTTCAAGAGGCACCACCTTTAATCCAGGCCTTGACACATGTTGCCTCAGGCTGGATGACTTTTCCCACCCCGCAGGCCTTGGTTTTAAAGGTCACCTCCCTTCAGAGGCCCTCCCGGAATCTTCCCTTCCTCATTCTCTATAAGGCACTCTATTTGTTTCTACCATACGTACATTCACTAAACACATTTACTATCTGCCAGGCACTGTTCTCAGTGCTGGGGATATAGCAGTGAAGAAACAGAAACCCTTGCACTCACGGAGCTCATATCTTAGGGTGAGAAAGTTATTAAGCAAGATCAAGATGGAAAACAGATGGTACGATAGTGTGAAATGCTAACGAGAAAAATAACTACGGAAAAGGCATAGGGAGTGTGTGTATCGCAGTTGACTTATTTGTTTGCGTTGTTTACCTGCGTTCTGTCTGCATCTCCCACTAAACTGTAAGCTCTACATCTCCCATCTGTCTTATTTACCAATGCCAACCGGGGCTAAGCACAGCGCCTGACACACAGCAGGCAGCTGATAGACAGGTGTTGAGCAAGGAGCAAAAGCGTATCTTCATTGCTTTGTCCTTGCTTCTAGGAGGCGAACTGGGAAATCCAGAGGGAAAGGAAAAGCCAGGAAAGTGGCTCGCTTTTGGCGCTGGGGAAGAGGTGTGCAGTGTGCAGTCACGCTCAGGAGAAGGGCAGCGCGGCAGACGCGCTCGCAGCAGCGCGCTGTACAGGTGCGCCAGCTTAGGCATTTCTATCCCTATTTTTACAGCGAGGGACACTGGGACTCAGAGAGGGAAGTGCCTTGCCAAGCTCCAGCTGCTCATAAGCGATCAACCTTGTCTAAGTCCAGGTTTGAAGTCCTGGAGCGATTCTGGACCCACCACGACCACTCACCTACTCGCTTGCGCTTCCCCTCACGTGAGATTTTCCAGGTTCCTCCCTGTCTCCGGGTAGGCGGGGCGCGCTTAGCAGGTATCACCTATAAAAAAATGAGAACGGGCTGGGGGCAGGTGCAAGACAAGAATATCCTGACTGTGATTGGTTGAATTGGCTGCCATTCCCAAAACGGGCTTTGGCGCCCAGCCCCTTTCGTTCCCAGCAGGCCCTGCGCGCGCAAGATGGTGTCGTCCAGGTGGTGGTCTTGAGGCGAACAGATCGTTATGGCGTTGGCGTCCGGGCCCGCAAGGCGGGCGCTGGCTGGCTCCGGACAGCTCGGCCTTGGGGGCTTCGGGGCCCCGAGACGCGGGGCGTATGAGTGGGGCGTGCGCTCCACTCGGAAGCCGGAGCCTCCTCTCCTGGATAGGGTGTACGAGATCCCTGGACTGGAGCCCATCACCTATGCAGGGAAGATGCACTTCGTACCCTGGCTGGCGCGGCCCATGTTTCCGCCCTGGGAGCCGCGCTACAGGGACCCAAGGTTCTACCGCTCGCCCCCTCTTCACGAGCATCCGCTGCACAAAGAGCAGGCCTGCTATATCTTTCACCAGCGTTGCCGCCTTCTCGAGGGTGAGGCCCCAGGACGAGCGGCAAGGGAACATATTCCTCTGCCCAGCACTGACCCCGACCCTCTGTGGCTTTGGGCGAGACATTGAAACTCTGTGGGTTTTGGTTTCTTCATCTGCGAAATGGGGCCGTAGTGATTCCCATCTTCTGAGAGTTGTTAGAATTGAGTTGTAAGGAGCTGGGCCTCTGTGCGGGAGTAAGAGAGTTTGCGTGTCAGCGTGAAAAGAGCTGCTTTCTAGGCCTACCCCTGGCTCTCTCTGTTTGACTTTGGGCAAATGGCTGACCATCCTGGGCCTCTATTTCCTGTGAATGATTTTGACTGGACAGTCCACATTGACCTTTCCAGGTCTGACATTCTGGAGATTAACTGCACATTTTAAAAGTAGATGGAGAGGCCGGGCGCGGTGGCTCAACCCTGTAATCCCAGCACTTTGGGAGGCCGAGATGGGCGGATCACGAGGTCAGGAGATCGAGACCATCCTGGCTAATACGGTGAAACCCCGTCTCTACTAAAAAATACAAAAAAGTAGCCGGGCGAGGTGGCGGGCGCCTGTATTCCCAGCTACTCGGGAGGCTGAGGCAGGAGAATGGCGTAAACCCGGGAGGCCGAGCTTGCAGTGAGCTGAGATCCGGCCACTGCACTCCAGCCTGGGCGACAGAGCGAGACTCCGTCTCAAAAAAAAAAAAAAAAAAAAGGGAGATGGAGAGAGTTTATAGTGGAGACAGCAGAATGTTTAATCTCCAGGCCTGTCACCTCTCAAGTCCATGTCTAGTCCTCTGTCACTCTCACTAGGGACAGATCAAAATGACTTTGCCAAAACCAGCCTGTCTATCTAGAACAGTACCAGAAATTATTTTCCAGAGTCCATGGAGAGGCTTGTTTATCCCTTTCCCCATTCTTCCATCTTCCTCAAATCAGGATAGGGATGGGGCAGGTCTTGAAAACAGAATGGTTGAGATAAGTGGGAACAGCATTTTCCAAAGAGTAATTAGGGGAAAAAAAAAAAAGCAAATCTGGCAAGATTGGGGGACTAAGCCAGATAATAAATCCTAGGTTTGAAAAAAGTCAATTGGTCAGCCTTTTAAGCTTCTCAATTCCATTCCTGAAAGCTGATTGTTCAGCCTTTAAACACTTCCAGTGTCCTTACAAGGTACTGGGAAGGATCTCATAAGACTTGGCATCCTTGAGTGACCCAGGTAACAATACCAAGTGGGTGAATGCATTAGCAGTATTTTAGACGTTAAGATTATATTCGTTTGCCTAGGCTGAAAATGTATTGTGTATCCTATGTTTTTGCTACTTACAGAGAGGTTCTGTAGGCTATTATAAAACTCTGCAAGATACAGGGCTAGAGAAGCCATTTGGGGTAATGGAGAGAGGTGATGGTCTTTAGGGTAGACAGACTCAGATTCTCCTCCTAGCCTTGTCACTTACAAGGTATGTGAGCAAATTCCTTAGTCTCTGAGTTTCATTTTTCATTTTATAAAATCCCATCTAACTTGCAGGTAAAGCTTCTGGCACAGGGTAGATGGTGACTTTCAGTAAATGGCAGCTCTAATTATCACCTATTTTTCATACGCAAATGAAACATAAAGTCTTAGTATTTTATCTATTTTCAAGTTTAAGGAACAGTGGCGGGTCAGAACTAAAACTTAGTTTATCTGACTCCCAGTCCAGGGTTCTTTCGGCTGCACCACAAAATCCAGAAGTTACTTTTTTTTTTTTTTTTTTTTGAGACAGCATCTTGCTGTGTTGCCCAAGCCAGAGTACTGTGGCGTGATCGTGCCTCACTGCAGCCTTGACCACCCAAGTTCAAGCGATCTCCCACCTCAGCTTCCTGAGTAGCTGGGACCACAGGCGCATGCCACCACTCCCGGCTAGTTTTTAAATTATTTGTGAAGAGGAGGTCTCACCATGTTGCACAAGCTGGTCTCAAAGTCCTGGGCTCAAGTGATCCTCATGCCTCGGCCTCCCAAAGTGCTGGGATTATAGGTGTGAGCCACTGCCCCTCCCCAAAAGTTACATTTCTAAACATTTATATTTATATTTCTGGTGTGATGTCTTATGGGTCTTAAAGTGAAAAGTCTCATTGTACTTACTGCTTTTCATTTATTACCACAAGAGAAATTGCCTCAGGGTGTCTCCCCCAAAGTATCTTAAGCTCCCTTCCATCCCAGACATGGTCTGTCTGCCTGTCTCTTTCCTTCCTTCCTTCCTTCCTTCCTTTCTCTCTGTCTCTCTTTCTTTTTTTTTCTTTCGACAGAGTCTTGCTCTGTCATTCAGGCTGGAGTGCAGTGGCGCAATCTCACTGCAATCTGTACCTCCCAGGCCTAATCTATCCTCCCACCTAAGCCTCCTAAGTAGCTGGGATTATAGGCACATGCCATCACGCCCGGCTAATTTCTTGTATTTCGTTTGTAGAGATGGGGTTACACCGTGTTGGCCAGGCTGGTCTCAAAGCAATCTGCCTACTTCAACCTCCCAAAGTGCTGAGGTTATAGGTGTGAGCCACCATGTCTGGCCCAGACACAATTTTCAAATGAAGATACGACCTTGAGTCAGAGAAGTGTTCTTCCAGCTGAGATGGGTAATCTGCCAACCAAGGCAGCCACCAGCCTTCTGTTAATTTGTGGGCATGATCATTGAGAAGAATATAGTATTGACTTTTCATTTGAAAATAGAGGACTGGCCGGGCGCGGTGGCTCAAGCCTGTAATCCCAGCACTTTGGGAGGCCGAAACGGGTGGATCACGAGGTCAGGAGATCGAGACCATCCTGGCTAACACGGTGAAACCCCCTCTCTACTAAAAAATACAAAAAACTAACTGGGCGAGGTGGTGGGCATCTGTAGTCCCAGCTACTCGGGAGGCTGAGGCAGGAGAATGGCGTAAACCCGGGAGGTGGAGCTTGCAGTGAGCTGAGATCCGGCCACTGCGTGACAGAGCCAGACTCCGTCTCACAAAAAAAAAAAAAAGAAAAGAAAATAGAGGACTGGTGTGTTTACTTGATCTAGAACTTAGATACCTAGGTCTATGCATGTTCCTCCCCTAGAGAAGCCAAATTTGGGGAAAGTGAAGCTAGGGAGGTCTTTGCCTGGCACCACAACCCATCCCACCGAGAGTAGCTAAGTTTCTTTAATGTTTAAAGATTGTCAGGCTAAATTGAATCTATTTTAGTTTACATATACACCATCTTTTATTTATTTATTTATTTTAGAGACAGGGTCTCACTCTGTCACCCAGGCTGGAGTGCAGTGGTGTGATCATAGCTCACTGCAGTCTTGACCTCCTGGGCTCAAGTCATCCTCCCACCTCCTGAGTTAGTGGGATTATAGGCATGAGCCTCTGGGCCTGGCTACGTATATGCCATCTTTTCATGCAAAGTATTTTGGGCAGCTTATTTATAACAACCAGATTAAATTTAAAAACAGCTGAGGGGATCAGTACAAAGGAAAAATAAAACAGATAATACAACAAAAATTCATTCTGTGAGGTTCTACTTCATTTCCTTTTTTTTTTTTTTTCGAGGTGGAGTCTTACTCTGTTGCCCAAACTGGAGTGCAGTGACGTGATCTTGGCTCATTGTATCCTCTGCCTCCCAGGTTCAAGTGATTCTGCTGCCTCACCCTCCCAGGTAGCTGGGACTACAGGCAAGCACCACCACACCCAGCTAATTTTTTTGTGTTTTTAGTAGAGATGGGGTTTCACCGTGTTGGCCAGGCTGATCTCAAACTCCTGACCTCAAGTGATCTGCCACCTCAGCTTCCCAAAGTGCTGGGATTACAGGTGTGAGCCACCATGCCCGGCCTAAGATTCTGCATTTTAAAAGGAAGCCCCAAACCTGGCTCTGAGCTTGCTAGCAATAAACAAATGGTACATAGCTAGGGTCAGCTAACTAGGTCAGCTGCTTGCTTTTATAAATGAAGTATTATTGGAACAAAACCATGCACACTTGTTAAGTATTCCCTATTGTTGCTTTTGTGCTCTAGCAGAGTTGAGTAGTTGTGAGAGAGACTGTGGCCAAGAAGCTGAAAATATTTACTATTTGACCCTTTGAGAAAATGTTTGTTGAACTCTGGTATAGAGAAAAATATTTTCAGTTACACAGTTCACCATGTCTATAAGACAAAACAGGCCAGGCGCAGTGGCTAATGCCTATAATCGCAGCACTTTGGGAGGCCTAGGTGGGCAGATCACTTCAGGTCAGGAGTTTGAGACCAGCTTGGCCAACATGGTGAAACCCTATCTGTACTAAAAATACAAAAATTAGCTGGGTGCTGTGGTGCATGCTTGTAATCCCAGCTACTTGAGAAGCTGAGGCAGGAGAATCGCTTGAACCCAGGAGACGGAGGTTGCGGTGAGCCGAGATCATGCTGCTGCACTCCAGCCTGGGTGACAGAGCGAGACTTCGTCTCAAAAAAAAAAAAAAAAAAAAAGACGAAACAGTTCTGTAACCAGGAAAAGCCCAACTTTTCTATACTAAGGCCAGAGAGGTTCAGCTTCTTAAAGTATTCATGAAAATCCGAAAGTTATTCTCAGTTATTTCCAAAGGTTGCTTTCCCCTGAGAAGGCAGCATGGGCTTATGCCTGGACCCACACCTAATAAATGAGGTATATTTGGTAGACACAGGCTATATTTGGTAGTCAGGGCTGGGGTGTGGGTTATTAGAAAGGATCTTAAATGAAAGGTTGGCATCCATCAATTTAGTCCCATAGCCTAGGGTCTATCCACTGCTTGCAGCATTCAGCCGTATTATCTCAGCTGTCTTAGCCACTGTTTGAATTCCTCTAGTGGCAGGCGCTCACCCCCTCAGTCACCTATTAATCATCCTGAAGTAGATGGTCATTCCTGAAGGTGAGTTGAAATCTGACTTTCTTAGCTTCTGCTCTTCACTTTTTGTTCTATCCCCTCAGGCGTCACAGAACAAATCCAGTTTCTTACTTGAGGCAGCCTTTTTACTAAGATGCTACCTGGCAGGTGTAAGCATCTCTTCCTGAATTGTTTTCTTTCTTTCTTTTTTTTTTTTTTTGTGGCTGATTACCTCAAAGGTGTAAAGCAGGCTCTCTGGCTCACCAAGACCAAGTTAATAGAAGGCCTTCCCGAGAAAGTGCTTAGCCTTGTTGATGATCCAAAGAACCACATAGAGAACCAAGACAAGCGTGTTCTGAATGTGATCTCGCATGCCCGTCTCTGGCACACCACTGAGGAAATCCCCAAGAGAGAGACCTACTGGTAAGTTCCCCCAAGTAAAGAAGATTTCCTACTAATGGATCTTCGAATCGACCTGTTGCTTTAAATCCCCAAATGTCTCTTTTTGTCTTCAAGCCCGGTCATCGTGGACAATCTAATACAGCTGTGTAAATCTCAGATTCTTAAGCATCCTTCTCTGGCCAGGCGGATCTGTGTCCAAAACTCCACGTTTTCTGCTACCTGGAACCGAGGTTGGTCATCTTGTACACCAGAAAGCCTTGGTCTGTTTTTTTGCCTTTCTACTCTTAGCCCCACCACCAGCTCCCATCCCCCAGCCCCCAAATACCTATCCTCACTCCCGTCCTTCGTGGTCTCATTTTGTAGGCTCAGACACACCCTTAGTATCATTAGCCATAGCCCAACCATTTTTGTTTTTAATCACTTTCTAAGACATTCATTCAACCATTAACAGCCATATCGAGTGCTTAGGATATGCTTGGGAAGTCCCTAAATGCTGAAGGTAAGGAAATTTATAATAAAGCACATGTAGCCTCCGTCCTCACGATGCTCATATTCTATTGCAATAGTCTTCTTACCTCAGTTACACCTCTCTGGTCTTCCAAATCCATTTTCAGCATGGCCTGCTAGAGTGATCTTTCTAAAGTGCAAGGATCTGCCTGTTTCAGATCCTTCACTGTCTCCTAGTAGTGTAAACCATTTATTGTGAGTTACCAGCCCTCATGATTTGGTCGCCACTTAGTCTTTCTAGTCTTATCTCCTGCTCTACTGCCCACCACCCCATCCCTAAATTAGCCACTTGCAGCTTTTTAGCATCAAGCTTTCACACCCATGTGCCTTTGCACATGCTGTGCATTCTGTCTGGAATAATCTTTTTTGTTTGAGTTTTATTTTTATTTATTTATTTTTTGAGACAGAGTCTCACCGTGTCGCCCAGGCTGAAATACAGTGGCGTGATCTCAGCTCACTGCAACCTCTGTCTGCCTCCCAGGTTCAAGCAATTCCTGTGCCTCAGCCTCCCAAGTAACTGGGATTACAGGCGTATGCCACCACACCTGGCTAATTTTTCTATTTTTAGTGGAGATGGGGTTTCACCATGTTGGCCAGGCTGGTCTCGAACTCCTGGCCTCAAGTGATCAGCCCATCTTAGCCTCCTAAAGTGCTGGGATTACAGACATGAGCCACTGCTTCCCACCTGGAATACTCTTTTCTGCTTTCTTTTCTTTTCTTTTTTTTTTTTTTTCCAGGTGGAGTTTTGTTCTTGTTGCCCAGGCTGGAGTGCAATGGCGCGATCTCAGCTCACTGCAACCTCCATCTCCTGGGTTCCAAGCGATTCTCCTGCCTCAGCCTCTCAAGTAGCTGGGATTACAGGCACCCGCCCAACATGCCTAGCTAGTTTTTTTTTTTGTATTTTTAGTAGAGATGGGGTTTCACTATGTTGGCTAGGCTGGTCTTGAACTCCTGACCTCAGGCAATCTACCGCGCCTGGCCCTCTGCTTTCTTCATTTAACCAAATTCTCCTTATCTGCAAGACTTCACTCAAGCCCCCCTTCTCTGTGAATCTGGGCTGGGGTATCTGTTCCTCCTCTGTGTGCCTTATGCTCATTCTGCCATCATAGCACACATTACACTGTACTGTCAGTATCTACTGTCAGTTCTGTCTACCCCACTAAACGGAACTCCTGATGGCTGGGACCATATCTTACTCACGTTGTCCAATGTCTAACAGTTCATGGTACACAGTAGGTGCTGACTGAAGGGATGCGTAAATGCATATACCTACTGTTGATGTTTCAGGCAGGGATATTCATAGAACACAGGTGTTCTAACTGGTGGAATCCTGGAGCAGGGAAACCAGCTATGGAATGATTTGGGATTTCAGGACATCTGCTTGGTCAGGATTTGTGTATAGACTTCCTGGCAAAGAGTCAGCTTTGCAGAGGTAATGACACCACTAAGGAAATTAGTGAACCTCATTAATAGAGGAGTACTTGGCCCATCATCAAGTATTACCTCTAATTAAACTACCCCATTTGGCGCTGTCACTGGAGGAGGGATATGGAGGGAATTGAATCAGAAACCACACAAGAGTGGTCTGTGGGGAGAATCGAAAACCCAAGGTTAGGAGAGGTCCATGCACGTTGATTTTTCTTGCAGATTATATGTGAGGAAACAGGAAATACTTTAGAAAACTATTCTTGAGGTGACAGATCAGAGTTTATCCACCCACAGAGGTAGTATCCCTTTCTTACCTATCCAGTAAGGGAGGCCACATGCTAATTAATGACAGTGCTATTGACCAAACCAATTTTTAGACATACAAGAAAACTGGCCTTGATCCATTACCATCACACTGTGGCTATTTCTGAAAACACAAGCACCTTCTGAGAAAGATTTGCCTCAGTGGACACTCCTCAGGAGGCCATTCTCAAGGTGTTTTTCCAGGCACATTTTGTCTGGTGGTAGCATGTGACCTCCTGTGGGGACCTCTGTGAAGGGTGTCTATGCATGTTCACAATGGCTGACTTGCTGATGAGTCAGATGTGAGTTTGTTTTCCTCTTGCTACCTATGTCTGCACGTAGCATATATGCTAATGCAAATTCATTGAGGCTCTTTGGCCAGGGTTTTCTCACTCTCAGTCGTTAAGGACAGTCTGGCCCCTTTCCTAAGTTTAAGAATCTCCTCTGCCTTGGCTGGGTGCAGTGGCTCATGCGTGTAATCCCAGCACTTTGGGAGGTCGAGGCGGGTGGATCATGAGGTCAGGATATTGAGACCATCCTGGCTAACACAGTGAAGACCCATCTCTACTAAAAATACAAAAACAAAAAATTAGCTGGGCGTGGTGGCGGGCACCTGTATTCCCAGCCACTCGGGAGGCTGAGGCGGGAGAATGGCATGAACCTGGGAGACGGAGCTTGCAGTGAGCCGAGATTGCGCCACTGCACTCCAGCCTGGGCGACAAAGCAAGACTATGTCTCAAAAAAAAAAAAAAAAATGCCGGGCACAGTGGCTCACACCTGTAATCCCAGCACTTTGGGAGGCCGAGGAGGGCGGATCACAAGGTCAGGAGATGGAGACCACGGTGAAACCCCGTCTCTACTAAAAATACAAAAAATTAGCCGGACGTGGTGGTGGGCGCCTGTAGTCCCAGCTACTCAGGAGGCTGAGGCAGGAGAATGGCGTGATCCCGGGAGGCGGAGCTTGCAGTGAGCTGAGATCATGCCACTGCACTCCAGCCGGGGGATAGAGCGAGACTCCGTCTCAATAAAAAAAAAAAAAGGTAAGATTACCTCTAGTCTTAGTGCTCCTCTCTCTCTCCATCACTCCTTCCCTGCTGTATCCTACTCTAGTCACCTGGATTTCTCTCCCTAAATTCTGCCACAGAGTTGCCTGCACCTGTGCCTTTGCACATTATTCCTCCTTGACTAGAGTGCTTTTCCCCCTCTCTTTGCCTGGCAAGCTTTTACTCAGTGGTTTTCAACTAGGGACAGCTTTTCCCTCTGGAGAACATTTGGCAGTGTGTGGAGACATCTTTGATATGATGTGGATGGGGTGTGGGGACATGGGATGGGGAGGGAGTTCAAGTGGCATCTGGTAAGTAGAAGCCAGGATGCTGCTAAACATCCCACAGTACACAGTAGGGGGAGGCATTCCCTCCCCCTACTCCACCAAAGAATTATCTGATCCAAATGTGAATAGTGCTGCAGTTGAGAATCTCTGCTCTTACCTGTCCTTCCAGATGTCATTTTAAGGCATTGCTGCTTTCAGGGAGCTTCCCATTCCCAGAGAAGTTCAGTTTTCCCCACCTGTACAATTTTTGAATATGTTTCATTCTTTTCACTGCAGCACTCACTACCTGGTGGGCTCCTTGAGAGGAGAGAGTAACTCTCACGCATCTCTGGGTTAGAGCAGGTGCTCAGGAAGATCTGGATGGTGCAGGCTTCGTTCCCCAGAGACCATCAGCCCTCAGGGTTTATTGGGAAGGGAACACAGGAAGAAGAATGCATTGGTTCATCCCCTCTTAAGGATCCCAGGATTAACATCCTAACTTAGTTATGTGTTCTGTGATTAGGCTGATGGTCTAGAAATGCTATAAATGACTTGAGGCACATGGGAGGATGAAGGCTTTAGACTTTGCAGAATTGAGAAAGTCTTTAATTATTATTATTTTTTAAGTTTTTTGAGACAGAGTTTCACTCTGTTGCCCAGGCTGGAGTGGAATAGCATGATCTTGGCTCACTGCAACCTCTGTCTCCCAGGTTCAAGCAATTCTCGTGCTTCAGCCTCCCTAGTAACTGGGATTACTGGCATGCACCACCACTCCTGGCTAACTTTTTTTTTTTTTTTTTGAAACAGAGTCTCGCTCTGTCACCCAGGCTGGAGTGCAGTGGCATGATCTTGGCTCACTGCAAGCTTTGTCTCCTGGGTATACGCCATTCTCCCGCCTCAGCCTCCTGAGTAGCTGGGACTACAGGCGCCCGCCACCACGCCCGGCTAATTTTTTGTATTTTTAGTAGAGACAGGGTTTCACTGTGTTAGCCAGGATGGTCTCAATCTCCTGACCTCGTGATCCGCCCGCCTTGACCTCGCAAAGTGCTGGGATTACAGGCGTGAGCCACCGTGCCCGGCCAATTTTTTGTATTTTTTAGTAGAGACAGGGCTTCGTCATGTTGCCCAGGCTGACCCAGAACTCCTGGTTTCAAATGATCCGCCTGCCTTTGCCTCCCAAAGTACTAGGATTATAGGCATGAGCTACTGTGCCCAGCTGCGAAAGTCGTTAGTACCAGGTTAGAGTAACCATTTTTCTCCCTTTTAGAGTCTCTTCTCCTTCAAGTCCGTGGTTCTGGTGGAGCCCGACTGAGCACCAAGGATCCTTTGCCCACCATCGCCTCCAGAGAGGAGGTTGAAGCTACTAAGAATCATGTTCTAGAGACCTTCTACCCCATATCACCTGTCATTGATCTTCATGAATGCAATGTTTATGATGTGAAAGATGACACAGGTGAGGATCAATGTCTTGGACTTTTAGGCAGTGTGGGGGAGAAGGACATGCTTTTTCTGGAGGGAAAGGATATACTAAGAACTTGCTAGGCGCTAGGCACCTCGCGTGTATTACCTATCTCCTAGGATCCATGTGGCCCCATGAGACAAGTACTATTGTCTCCATTTCATAGGCAAAGAAACTGCAACTCAGGGAGGTTAAGTGATTTGCTCAAAGGCTAACTTTACTTTTTACCTTGGAGAAGTAACTCTGTTACATCAGAATGGCTTGAGGGGCTTTTCTTTTTCTTCAACAAACTGTATCATTGGGCATTTGAGGGGCTTTTGACCAAGGCTTTTTCTTTATTCATAGGTCCCATGAAGGCACCCACTTTCTGTTTACCTTGTAAACTCTGGCCAACCCCCTTTAAGGACTGAGAAAGCCCCGTGGACACTGAATGGGGCCATTGATCCAAACTCCAGCAAGCCAGGGACCACCATGTACTCAGTCAGCCAAGACATCACAAGGGAGTGAGACTAGGCTGGCCCTCACTTCCTGCCATCCACTCTGTCCTCATGAGCTGTAGCATCTTCCTCATAAACCCCTTCATTGTCACAACCACAACCTAGGTCAGTCTTTACTGTCCTTTACCTAGCCTATTGCCACAGCATCCCAGCTGGTCAATCTGGCCCCACATTATTTTCTCTCTGGTCCATTTAGTTCACAATTCCAGAGTAGCCTTTCCCCAACACCACCTTCATCCCATCTATCTTCATGCCCACCTCCCATTTCCTATTGAGTAAAGTTGGAACTCCTTTGCTGACATGAAAGAGCCTTCACATCTTGTCTCTGCCCCATCCCCAGCCTCATCTTTGCGTCCTCCCCCACCTGCCCCATTTCTTGTGACTGTGCTGAATTCATCATGCCCTTTCTCACCTCCATGCCTTGGCACTTCCTCTCCCTTTGCCTGGAGCTCTTGACCATTCTTTCCTTTTGGTCTTCAGCTTGCTTACTTGTCATCTTTCACAGTTCATCTTAGGAATCACTTTCTCTCAGAAATACTTTGGGATCTTCCAGTCTCATCAGGGTCTTTCTGACTGTCCTCCCATAGCCCTTGACTCACCTCACATCTTGACATGTCCCTCCATACAGATATGGTCAGTTTTCCTGTCTGTCTCCCCTCTAAACTGTGAGCTCCTCAAAGACAGTGGCAAGCTCTGCTTGGCCTCCATTCCTGGTACCTGTCTTAGAGCTTGGCACAGAGTGAGTTCTAGATAAGTACCTGAGCAGACTGAAGTACCAAACATGCAGCAGAGCCATGCCTCCTCTAGGCTTTTCAGAGCCTACATTATTTTCCCAGCCTCTTTTTTTTTTTTCCTGAGACAGGGTCTCAGTCTGTCACTCAGGCTGGAATGCAGTAGCATGATTGTTGCTCTCTGCAGCCTTGACCTCCCAGGCTCAAGCAATCCCCCCACCTCAGCTCCTGAGTAGCTGGGACCACAGGTGTGTGCCACCACACCTGGCTAATTTTTGTATTCTTTTTAGAGATAGGGTCTTATTATGTTTCCTACGCTGGTCTCAAACACCTGGGCCCAAGCAATCTGCTCGCCTCGGCCTCCCAAAGTGCTGGGATTACCGGCGTGAGCCACCAGGCCCAACCTTCCCAACCTCTTCCTTCCTTCTTTTCACCCATATTCAGTGATCCAGATCACTTATTCTAGAAGTTCCCAGCCTACCAAGAGTTACTCATAGCCATGCGAGAGAAGAGAATCATGACTTGATAAGGTCATGGCTGAGAGGAATAAGTGCTAAACTTTGATTCTCAGCACTAGTGTTGTGTGGGTTAATTGTGAATGATGAGGCAAGTCATTTGTCACTAATATTAAAATAATAAATTTTGCAAATGACTTGCTTTCTTTTTTGTTTTTTTTTTTTGTTTATTTCTTTTGAGACGGAGTCTCGCTCTGTCACCCAGGCTAGAGTGCAGTGGTGCAATCTCGGCTCACTGCAAGCTCCGCCTCCTGGGTTCACACTATTCTCATGCCTCAGCCTCCCGAGTAGCTGGGACTACAGGTGCCCACCACCATGCCCAGCTAATTTCTTGTATTTTTTTAGTAGAAATGGGTTCTCACCGTGTTAACCAGGATGGTCTTGATCTCCTGACCTCATGATCCGCCCATCTCGGCCTCCCAAAGTGCTGGGATTACAGGCGTGAGCCACCATGCCCGGCCGACTTGTTTTCTTTTTAATAATTACCACAGATTTCAAGTTCTCCTTCTCCTAACATCACTGTCATCTGTGTGCCAGAATGAGAGAGAAAGCTGTGGAGTTAGAACTAGCTTGCAAGAAGCACCTATAACAGGTTGGCAGGCATTTTCTGTGAAGCGCCAAATAGTAAATATTTTAGGTTTTACAGGCCACATATGGTCTCTGTCACAGCTACCCAATAATCATACGTAAATGAATGACTGTGGTTGTGCTCCAATAAAAATGTTATTTATAAAAATAGGCAGCAGGCCAGATTTGGCCAGCAGGCTGAAGTTTGCCAGCCCCTGAGCTATAGTGATAGTGCCCACCTTTGTTGAGTCTCTGTGTAGCACCTGTCCCTGGGCTAAGGTGAGGTGACTTTCCTGAGGCTTTATGGCAGGCTGATGAATCCTTTCCACCCCTCCACATAATTGTGTCTCTTGCAGGATTCCGGGAAGGCTATCCTTACCCCTATCCCCATACCCTGTACTTACTGGACAAAGCCAATGTACGACCGGGCCGCCTTCAGCCAGATCAGCTGCGGGCCAAGATGATCCTGTTTGCTTTTGGCAGTGCCCTGGCTCAGGCCCGGCTCCTCTATGGGGTACGTATGTGAAGAAGACCACTGAGCTGCTCTACGCCATGTTGGTCTCCTCCCTTAAGGTTATTGCTCAGAGGAAGAAAAGGGATGTAGGGGAACTGATTGCTTGACTGAGGAGTTTTAGGGAGGAGTACTTCAGCCTACCCTGTGGAGATGAGCCGACATCACTAGGGGCTGACTGCCTGTGCTTCGCCTAAGTAGCTCACCTGACCACAGTAGCCCACATGTTTTACTGAAGTCCCCACTTTCCACGCTATGCCATAGAATTACAGGGAGGCCGTGCAGCTGATCCAGCATTACACAGCACTAAGTGATGGAGATAGGACTGCAGGTAGGTCTGCCCCACTCTGAAGTCTTCAGTTATTTGTGCTGCAGCATGCTGCCTCTGTTCTTGTAGTGGCAGAAGTGGAGCACAGGTGGGAGGAAGTGGAGCAATAGAGATGGCCAAGCCCTGCCTGCCAACTCAGGATGGGTGCTGGGGACCCAAGATACTCCTTGGTGGTAGCCCCTGATCCTAAGAGGAGGTCTCAGGGACCTAAATGGTATGGAATACAGACTAACTTGTCACAGAGAGCTGTCCTAAGATGGGAAAAACTTGGCTCTGGGAGCAGAGGCCTCCAGGGAAGGGAGGGCTGTATGGTAGCCCTCAAGCAGGCCTGGGACACCAGATCCCTGGTTTGGGATGTTGGGGTAGGGAGTTCATGAGAGCCACTGCTGGACCCCCAGGTCTTGGTTAGAGCCTGAGTCTTTTCTAGAGCAGGAATGAGGAAAAGTACTGTTTCCCATATTATTTGGCCTAGGGGGAGTTGGAGAGCCATGGTTAGCCAAATGGATAGGGAGTGGAATGGGCCTTGCCCAGACTGAGCACCTGCTGCATACCACACATTTATTTAGGGTTTTTATTAACAAAAAATCAGTGGTTCGTGTGTAAAATATAGTCTTGGATTAGCAGCAGGAGCATCATCTGGGAACTTGTTGAAAATGCATACTCTCAGACCTACCCCCAGACCTGCTGAATCAGAAACCCTGGGGTTGGGGCCCAGCGATCAGCATTTTAATAAGCCCCCCATTGACGCTGCTACAAGCTCGAATTTAAAAACCACTGAACTGGCCAGGCACGGTGGCTCACGCCTGTAATCCCAGCACTTTGGGAGGCCGAGGTGGGAGGATCACTTGAGGCCAGGAGTTGGAGACCAGCCTGGCCAACATGGCAAAACCCCGTCTCTACTAAAAACGCAAAGATTAGCTGGGTGTGGTGGTGCATGCCTGTAATCTTAGCACTTTGGGAGGCCGAGGTGGGAGGATTAGTTGAGGCCAGGAGTTCAAGACCAGCCTGGCCAACATGGCGAAACCCCGACTCTATTAAAAATACAAAGATTAGCTGGGTGTGGTGGCATGCACATGTAATCCCAGCTACTCGGGAGGCTGACGCATGAATATTGTTTTAACCCAGGAGGCGGAGGCTGCAGTGAGCTGAGATTGCACCATCGCACTCCAGCCTGGGTGACAGAGTGAGACTCTGCCTCAAAGGAAAAAAAAAAAAAAAAGACCACTGAACTGAAATTTCAGAACACAGCATTATTTAATCCTTGTAGTTTTTTAACCCCATGTGGCAGATGTCATTAGCTTCATTTTACAGGTGGTGAAACTGAGGCTCAGAGAGGCTAAGGAACTTGCCCAGGGACACATAGCTAAGAAATTCATATGAAGTCAGATCTTCATATGACCTTCTTGTGTCTTTCCAATCCTAGGACAACTGTCTTATTCCCATTCCTGAAGGCTCTGAAAGGTTAGGTAACTTGCTCAAGATCCCACAGCTAATGAGTGGGGAAGCAAAGCTTGGAACCGTGATCTCTCCAGTTTTGAAGGATGTGCTACTCCCAACTCAGGCAGGAGAAGGAGGCAGAGATAGTCACAACCCTGGTCCCAGGCCTGCAGACTCAGTGTAGCCTCTGTGCCAGCTATTGGCATCAGAGCCTGGGTAGCAACGATATCACTAATTACCACCAAGTTGGGTAGGAGCGGAGACCTCCTTCAGCCCCTCCAGGTACAAATTATTCCTGGGGATGTGAAGTTGAGCAATTATGGGAAGAGCCTCCATGTAAAAGGTAAAATTGCTGAGAAATTTATGTACTACCTGCAGTTTTATTGATCTGTAGAGGGAGATAAGAGTCAATACAGAATTCTCGGCTAACACTTACCGGTACTTTTCTTTTTATTTATTTTTCATGCAGCTAAGAACAGGTATTTCTAAGGCCAAAAGCCCCAGTGTGGCCCACACTGAGGTCTGACATTAGGTATTCCTAATGCCAGATTCAGCCCCAGTGGGGTGGAATCAAGGATGGCCTGCTTCATGGGGCCTGCCTGTTGAATCTTCATTCATTGAGTAGCAGTCACCAAACTGGATTGCTGCAAAGTCTCAGCAGGTCACCATACGATTTATCTCCCATACTGGGACACCACTGAGAATAATGAGGTGCCACTATTAGATACACTGGGACACCAGGATTAGACCAGAACAACAGGGCTTTCGGTGACTTAATAGCATGGAGTCTGATCCCACGTCATACCCCATGGGTGACCTGGAGCAAATTATACCACCTCTCTGAACTTCAGTTTCCTTATCTGTTAGTGGGAATATACCTCTAGCTTTACGAGAGTAGAGGTGACCTGATGTAAAACTGGCAAGATGCCTGGCACCTGAGAGGCCTTCAGTAAATGATTTTAGGTAGTACTCCTATTACCAAGTGGCAGTAACCAGAAGAGATCAGTAGCAGGAATTGACTGGTGAAATCCTGACGCTGGCATGGCTGGATGGATACTCCAGAAATATGGCCCATATTGAGTTGCAGTGTAAGCATGAAGCCCAGTGAATGTGACTGCCAGGCCCTTAGAAGCAAGGCAGGGACATGGGGGAAGTGTGTGGTCTGGCATGAGCCTGTTTGGATTCTACACCACCCATCTTTGTGATTTCAGGCAAGTCACTTTACCTCACCGAATCTCAGTTTCCTCATCCGTCAAATGGAGTGAGAACTGAATGAGATTACATCTATCCGTTGACCCTCCGGATTCACATTTGATAGCTGATGTCACTGTGGTCCTCATCAAGTAACGCCAAGAGTTTGAGGGATTTCTGTCATTAACCCCCCAGCTGGCCTGCCTGAACTCTGGCTTGCCTGGAAATTGCCTCTCAGTAGCAGGAACTATTACTCTGATGTGCTCAAATAGAAGAGCAGGCACCCTGGGGCCATGAGGCACAGCCAGCCTGGGTGAAGAAGGCCCAGCCCTGGACAGTGCCCTGAACTCCTCATTCTATTTTAATTGCCCCAAAGAGAAGCCATTCAGTGGACGTAGGTGGACGTTGTAAAGGGCAGAACTAGAAGCTGCCTGGGCCGTGCTGTTCCTTACACTCCACAGCTTCTGATTTGTTTTCCTTTTCCCCTTTTCCTCTCAGAATGATGCCAAGGTCTTGGAGCAGCCCGTGGTGGTGCAGAGCGTGGGCACAGATGGACGTGTCTTCCATTTCCTGGTGTTTCAACTGAATACCACAGACCTGTCCTCTAACGAGGGTGTCAAGAATTTGGCCTGGGTGGACTCAGACCAGCTCCTCTATCGGCATTTTTGGTGTCTCCCAGTGATCAAAAAGAGAGTGGTTGTGGTAAGTTGAGCCATCTCCCGCCTGATCCAGGAGGGCCCTGCCTCCTCCTACCTGGTGTGAGCCTCAGGTGGGATTGCCGGGGTGCTCTGAGTAGAGCCCTGGCCCTGGGGACTTCCCACCCAGGATTTCTGCCTGGAGGACTCCTTCAGTCCCGCCCCTACCTAAGGCCCTGCCCAGTGCTCCACTCCAGCTTCTGCTTCCCTTTGCACCCTCCAGCCAATCCAGTTCCTCGCAGCTCCCAGGGTGCTCTGCGGCTTCATTAGCTTTGGCCTTTGTAGATGCTGCTCCTTTTATCTAGGAGGCTTCTTGCCTTCTCCCCTCCCCATTAGTCTTTGTCAGGCTGTCCTCCACTTGTCCTTCCAGGTTTAGCATAAGTGTTTCTTATTTTGGGAAACTTCTGACCACCACCGCCCCCATCCCAACCCTCACTTAAGTGCCTCAGGTGGGCTGCCCTGGCCTCCATATTCCCCCATCACAGCACGATCACATTGCTGTGCGTAGAATCTCTTCACGTTTTTTTTCTTCCGCCAAACAGAACTCCAAGCTCCTAGATCCTTGAGGGCAGGGTCTGTGGGGATGCATTCATTTGTTTCATCCCACAGATACGGAGTTCCTCCTGTGGCACCATCACTGCTGCACCCCACTGCTCAGCTGACAGGGTCCAGGCCTGCTCTCTGTGTAGTGGGCAGTAGCAGTATCTAAATAAATTCCTGATAGAGCATCAGGCAGTGATATGCACCCTGGAGAGACCTATAGCAGGGTCAGGGACTGAGAAAGCGGAGTAGGGGTACTGCCTGCTCTGGGACCAACTAGGTCCCACACAGGCCTGAGTATGGGCTTGCTAAATGGAGTCGCTGAGCCTTTGAACATTCTCAGCAGGTCCGTTCTTGAACTAGTTCTCCAGCAGCTCAGTGCTGTTTCCACCTGAAATGCCTGTCGGGTCTGTGCCCTTTGCTTTGGCCCCGGACACCCTCAGTTCACCTGCATAGTCACAGCAGCCACCTCCATGCTCTCTGCTCTTAGTCACGTTTTCCCTCCTGACTCTGTGTCTTCAGGTTCTCTTCCCTCAGCCTCTCCCTTCCAGGATACTGACTCAGGGCTGGGCCTGTTGTGGTTTGGAGACAGCTCCTCCTCACCTCTGCAGCCTCATCTCCTGCCGCTCCACCCCTCAGCATTCGCCCTGGGCTCCAGCCCGATCTTGCTCTTCCTGCCTTCATTTCTTCTTCTTCTATTGCATGTGCTGGGCTTTCTGAAGTCTCCTTCATTTTCTTTTTCTTTTTGCCCCATTCTGCTCGCCCTTCCACATATAAATGTCGGCGAGTTAGTCATTTCTCCCTGCTTTCTTCTTTTTCCTACTTCTGCAGTGGGGTCTGTCTCCTTTCATTTTCACTATTTGAACAGCTGACCATAAGCTCCTTGGGGACAGGAACCAGAGTCAAGTTACTGCTGTGTCTCTGTCTCTAGCACA
Source organism: Theropithecus gelada (assembly GCF_003255815.1). Lineage (NCBI taxonomy): Eukaryota > Metazoa > Chordata > Mammalia > Primates > Cercopithecidae > Theropithecus > Theropithecus gelada. The sequence goes on from NC_037668.1 coordinate 82,149,235, forward strand.
GGACATAGGCCCAGTAGAAAGAAAGCAGGTGCCCAATAAATGTGTGTGGAATGGGTGAGGGATGATTGTCCCTGGGATTAGAGAGGGCAACAGCCCATTTGCTCCTGGTGGTTGAAGTGAGAGGGCCTCGGGAGCAGAGCAGTGTCAACAGCTGTTTTGGCTGAAGGGGGCTGGGAATGCTTCCTGTCCTCCCAGTCTGCAGCCCCTCAACACCCCTTCTCAGTCTGAGAGAGTCAGAAAAAGAAAGTTGCTGTCCAGGCACTGAAGATTTACTTCAATCCAATCTTGTTTTAATTGCTGTCGTTAAACCTAGTAGCAGGGTCCTAATGGACTGTGTTCTTTCCAGGAGCCTGTTGGGCCAGTTGATTTCAAGCCAGAGACATTCAGAAAGTTTTTAGCTCTATATTTGCACGGTGCTGTGTGAGCTGAGGACCCCTCTGAATCCTGAACCCTCCCTTGCCTCTCTTCCACGGAAGAGAGCCTGGGTCCCGTGGAGCCTCAGTGCCCGTTTGGCCTGCTACTCTCGCTGACAATAAAGAGCCCTTGTGTTGCACTGAAGCCTGTGTTTGGTATGAGGGTGCCATCAGGAGGGGCCCCCACACAAGTCCAAGCCCTGGAGCCTGACCTGCCCCAGCTGAAGCCCAGCTCTGCCCTGGACCCGTGTTGTGATCTTAGATAAGCATCTTCATCTGTCTGTTTCCATTTCTTCATCTGAAACCTGGGCTAATGTGACTGACCTGGTGTTGAAGACTCCGGGTTATGTGTGTGTAGTGTCTGCTACATGGCAGATACGCTGATGGTCACTAGGTTCTTATGGCATTATTTAAATTGTGGACACATTCCACAATGACTGCAGAAAATCTCGCTAGAGTATTTATTGTAGATTTCTCCCTTGTATCCTGGTTAATGGGGTGAGTACACCCCTGGTTCAGCTGGCCTCTGTTTGTCCAAATAATGTCAAGTCCTAATCTGTGCCAGACACTGCTGCCATGCCAAGCACCTGATACACAGCATCTTTAATCTCCACACACCCCTTACAAGGTAAATGTCATTTCCATATTCAAGAAAAATATTGCATGCCTAGCATGTGCTATGCACTGTTCTGGGCCCAAAGGAGAAAACATGGATAATTTAAGGTGTTTGCCCAAGGTCACCCAGCTGGTGCTATAGGTCAGCTTCCCAAGGAAACGCAGAGATTTTTATTTGGGGAGAACCTTTAGGACCAGAACCTGTGGAGAGTGAAGGCAGCAGCAGGTGGGGGTGGCGGGCCCAAGCTCAGTGTGGCTGCATCTGAGGCCTCACCCAGTTCATGGGCACTCTGGAGCCAGAGGCAAGGGAGTTGAGCCTTCTACAAACACCCCTGACCTGGCACCAGCCATTGGATATGTGCTGCTTCCCGACAGCGGGTGGGACCTTGGGCGAGGTGGCTTTGTTGGGCTGTAATTCCTGCTGAGGGACTGCTGAGAGCAGTTAGTGTGGGAACTTCCGGCAGCTGGAGGAGCTCTCAGCTAGGCAGTGGCAAAGTGGCGTCCAGCCTGTGTCTGCCTCCCAGGCTTGGGCTCTTTCCACTTGACAGCTTACTTTGTAGGCTTGAGGGATTACCAGGAAAAGCAGCAAGGCACAGAGGACCATGGGGACGGGGAGTGACTGGAAGTGGGGAGGCCGGAGGCTTGGCTGGGGCTGGAGTGGCCAGCTCGGGAGGGGCCTGAACACCAAGCACCTCACCTCCCAGGGCAGCTGACCTTGGGCTCCGGGGACTCTGAGCCCTGCTGCCCATTTTACTTTTTATTTTACAGACAGGAAACAATTATACATAAATGATAAAAGTTCAGAGTTCAGGGAAAAATAAGTCGACCCACCCAAGGCGGTCCCTAGCTAGTCCTTTTCCCTAAGGATAACAGAGCTTCGAGTTTCTTCCATGCTTTTGGTGAAAATGTGTATGTATCATAAGAACACATGTATGTACATGACTGAAGAGTCATCCTATTTACAGCCTGTTCTGCCCTTCCTTTTTCACCTGATGTCTCCGGATCGTAGGCTCTTGCCACATCACCACATAGGATCTCTTCATTCTTTTGAGCAGCTGTGTTAGTATCTGTTGATGACGGTCCAGGTTGTTTCCAGTTGTCATTAGAAATAATGCTGCAGTGAGCATCCTCGTTCATGTATCTTAGAGTACTTTTGCCAGCAGAGCCATTGGGTAAGTTCCTAGCAGTGGAATTGCTGAGTCAAAGGTTTTTTTTTTAAAGAACACTCCGTTGGGAGTACAGAGGAGGAGCTGGCGGGATGGTGGTAGGGAGTCCAGCTGGAGGCCACTGCAGTGATCCTGGGGCAAGTGGTGGTGATGGCTTGGCGTGATCCTGAGCAGGCTGAAGCCCCTGGAGACTGCTTGGAGGGGAGGGAGGGTGAGATGAACTTGAGCCCTGAGCAAGCGGGATGGAGGCTCTGAGTAAGTGAACCGTCAGCAGATGACCTTGTAGCTTGAGGACTGCCTGGAAGCGGGCCAGGGTTGCAGGGCAGGTCTGGGCAGCCTGTCCTCCCAACCCACCCTGAATGAGGACAGCTCGGATGCCGGCCTTAGTGCTCAGTTGTGGAGCCTGGAGCCCAACTGCACTTTTGTGTCGAGGGAGCTGCAAAGTGCGGCTGATCTGCAAAGTGGGGCAGGCAGGACTGGCGGTTTTTTAATTGTCCCCATGGAGATGAGGAAACAGGCTTAGAGACCACATGATGTAGTGTGAAGAGCTGGGAAGCTCCTGCATCTTGACAGCTGCCCCCTCCACAGACAGGTCCTTGCTTCTCCAAATCCCAAATGTCTATCAGCCTCGTCCCCACTCCCTCATTCAACGCAGGAGAGGAAGTGATGCAGCAGAACCTGAGGGCCTCAGCCAGCCTCCAGCCCAGTGCAGGCTCCCCAGCCAGTGAGCTGGTGAAGGAGCAGGAGCATGCTGCAGGGAGAGTGCTGCACCAGGTCATGCTGGATAGTGCAACCCCACGATAAGAACTTCCAGCAACAGACTTTTGGAAGTGAAATGGTGACATTCCCATTGTGAACATATTTTTCACTGTCTCATGTATTTAAGTGCCTGGTTGATCCATTCAAAAATTCTTCAGTTCATTTCTAGCAAGCTTCAGTGGCAAGGGAATTCTAATTTGGCTGGGGGAGAGCCACTTTCCCCCTCCTGTATTCCAGCTGCCCTGTCAGATCCTCAGCTTCCTCGCTGGCAAAATGGGGATATGGCACCTCCCTTCCAGGTTTCCCCACCTTTGGATCAAATAGATTCCATTCGACAAGGAGGTTTCAAGTCGATGGGTTTGGAGTTCTCAGAAGCCTGGTGGAAAGGTGAGCTTGCTTGAGGGGACCTGACTTTAGGCTGCTCTCTGTTCTCTCCCAAGGCTGGCTCAGGCTGGACCCAGGGCAAGTGTTTGGCAGAGGCTCTGTGACAACTCACAGGGCTCTGGGAAGGAGCAGGACAGGTTCCTGTTGGACTTTAGACAGTATCTCCCTGGTTCCTTTTTTGCTGTGGGTGAAAGTCTCAGAAAGCATGCAGGTGACCCGAGTGTCTCTGACTGTCTCTCTTTAACATGGACACACAGATGTCCATGACCCACAAGGCCTACCTGCTTCACTGCTGGAAGACCCCCCCGGTCCAGGGACCCTCTCCCCTCAGAATACATCTCCTCATACCCAAAGACTACATCCAGGGAGTGGGCTTGCTGCCCAGGGCAGGACCTCCATCCCTTAGAGGTCAGCCTGTCAGAGCAACGTGGCCCCTGCCATGTTCACTCTCGCACACGTGCGCACACACATGTATGCACGCACACACTCCCACACATGCCCACAGTCACACTTCCACCCACACACACACACCACACCCCCAGACATGTGCCCACATGCACGTGTGCACGTGAGACCCATGGGTCTCCTCCTCCCCAGCTAGGCCAGTGATGGAACCCAAGAATAGGTCCAGACTGGAGATTGAGCCCTGAGGTCCCTCACCATAGACCTCCTCTAGGGGCAGCCCATTGAATAAGCACCTACTGTGTGCCAGGTGTTGTGCTGGGAGCAACAGTTACAGAAGGAGGGAGATGTGGTCCCCGCCCTCTGGGAGCTCCCGGGGTACTGGGTGGAGATGGCCAGAGTAGTCTCCTTTGGATTGGCAGTAGCAGGTACCCACAAAGGCCACCTCCTTCCCCACACCTGGGCACCTACCCACCCACAGGTGACAGCATACCATAGGGAGGGGTGCCACTGAGCACATTCTGGGGCGACTACTCAACAACATCCAGTTATTCCAAGAGCACTCATCATGTACCTACTGGGCACCAGGACCTGTGCTGGCAATTCTGGGGACAAAGAGGGCTTGTACATGGTCCCTGGCTTAGAGGATCTTCCAGCCTGATGGGGGAGGCATACACTGAACCAGGCTGTGGGGACCCAGGGAGAGCGCTATCCCGGCCCAGAAGGCTTCCAGGAGGAGGGGCCATCTGAGCTAGGTTCTAAAGGGCAAGTGGGAACGAGGAGGGGCTGGCAGGAACAAAGGCCCTGGCTGGGCAGACATCCACAGAGTACCGCAAAGTTGGAGGTGAAGTGCTGAGGGACAAGGAAAAGCAGGAGTGCGCATGGCCCTTCCATGCCCTGCAGCTGCCTGGAAGCTGTGAGGAGCGTGGACTTGGTCCCAGAGTCACAGTGGGCGTAGCCACCTGGGTTCCCCACTAGCAAGAAGCCCTCTCCTCTCTGCACCCCTTTTCTTCTCATGGTCACCAGGGCATCTCGCTCTTCTCGCTCTCCTGGTCTTCTTCTCACTGCTCTGCCGCCTTTGTGGGTCGCTCCTATTCCCCAGATCTCAGGGCCCAGTCCTTCAGCCTCTTCTCCATTCATTCCCTAGATGATTTCAGCCAGTCTTATGACTTTAAAGACCCTCTAAATGGCAACAACTCCCACGGTATGCCTCTAGTTCAGACCGCCTACTTGATGTCTTTACTGGATTATCAAATCAGCATCTCAAATTTAACTCACCAGAACAGAGCTCTTCCCGCAGCCTGCCCCACCTCCACAAACGGCATCTCCGTCCTTCCGTATCTGTTCACTACTGTATCCCTAGTGCCAGAACCACCCCTGGCATAAAAGGGGTGCTCAGCAAACACATGAGTGGATGGATGGAAAGAAAGAAGTCTACGGAGGCTCAAAAGTGAGATGGTCTTTGTGGCATTGGAGGGCTGACATGGAGGCAGGAAATCAAGGGCATGGCTGAATTCCAGAAACCAGATGCCAGGTTCTGTGGCTCCGCAGGCGCCCTGGGAAATAGAGAGGAGGATAGAACAGAACCTCTGTCTTCCAGCACCCACCCTCGTTGGTCTTTTATTTCCAAACCCCAGCCCCAACTCCAAGCCCCCAGTGCTTATACCCAGTGAGCCCAGGGCTGGGCAGAGCAAGGCTCATCTGCCTGTAACCCCACCCTGCCCAGCCACTCTGCCCAAGTCCAGGGGAGCCCCATGGCCTTAACTCCAAGAGGCCCAGCTCCCCTCAGTTCAGGGCCAAAGCCCTCTGGAGCACCCCGGGCATGTTCTGGGCTCAGTCTCCTGGAGTCTGTGGAATTTGGGAACACAGCTGGTGCACCACTTCATGGGACAGCAGAGACTGGGGCAGGGGATTTCTCAGGTCACTAGGGAGCCAGCCTGAGCAGCCTTACCCCCAGCTGGAGCCCTGCTCTGGCCTAGCGCCTTAGTGGCTGTGCTGCTGTTGGTGTCAGTGACTTGCCTTAAGTTTCTTCTTTCCTGGCTCTGGGGTAGGGGGCAGTGGGGATGCCCAGCAGGGAGGCAGGTGAGGGGTCCGCTGTCTCAGGCCTGGTCCTAGCTCTGGCCCCCTAGGCTGGCCAACCCCTAGAATCGAGTGCCTGCAGACAGCGATGACTGCAGCAGGAAAGCTGTGGTCCGGCCCCCGACTCCGGCACCTCTCAGTGATGGCCTGAAGCCCTTTTTTGTGAAAGAACTGGCATGACGCTTCCTTTTCTCCTGCTCATTTCAGTATCTTTCCACTGGCTCATGTAGAGCTCTGGTCTGGCCCCAGGCAGTGATGAAAATGCTTAGTGAACAAGAACCAGTTCTTTGCTTCGAGATCTGCCCCCGAGGAAGGCCAAACTAACCTGCACCCTGGCCATTTGTGTTATGAAGGCAACTGCAGGGCTGCTGAGGGGCCCCAGGCTGAGGGGTAGCACAGCACACAGCAGGCGCTCCCCCCCAGGCTGGGCCCCGTGACCTGCCTTCCTCCAGCTAGGCACCCCAATCCCATGGCTCTTGTCTGTGCCTGACTCCTGCTCCAAGGAGCACAGGTATTAGATGAATATCCCATCCTCCCAACCTCCTTTCCCCAGCCCTGGGTCAGCACCATTGATACAGGTTAGTCACAGCCTCAGTCTCTTCATCTCTCCAATGGCGATGCTTTTCCAATAGTTCAAAGGTGTCCATGCTGAGCAAAAGCCCAGAAAACCTTGTTCCAAGGTGAAGAGGGAAGGACCACATGGAATCTTCTAGATCCTCCCAGCTACTCCCTAACACACCCATTTGGACTTTCCCCACATATGAGTAACAACATCACTTGCAGCGAACACATGCTGCTCTTAGTCCGTGCACGGCACTGTTCTGAGCACTTCACTGTGCTAACCTCCTCACAGCCCATGAGGCAGCCAGCCCGTCAGCCCCCATTTTGCAGATGAGAGAACTGAGAACAGAAATATCAACTAATTTGCCCATGGCCACACAGCAAGTTGCAGCAAAGGCAAGATTTAAACCTGGGAATTTGCTATCTGGTCCCCTAAGGGCCTTATAAACATGGGCTAAGCCTACCCTTTGCTTGGACCCTCTGTCTCCCACCCACCCCGGCATCTACTCCTGCTGCAAACCTAGAATGAGGTCCCCAGAGCTCCAGGGAAGAAGAAAGTTCTTTCTAGTCGTGCAAGTCAGCATCCATAGCGGCTTACCTCACCCTAGCCCTCAGCATTTCTTGCCTAAATGTCATCTGGGAATGGCTCTCTCCATATCCTGCCAGCCCCACCTGATTCATCTCCCAGGATGCCACCAGCATACACTTTCCAAAATTTACTAAGTAGACTGCACTACTCTCAAAACCCTTCAAGGGCTCCCAGTGCCTTGGAGCCTTAGGAAAAAAAATATATGTATGTATCAACCTCCCTGTGCCTCCCAGTCGCAAACAGCAGGCACTTGAGGTCGGGGGCCTGGGGTGAAGCCAGCCCCACCTGAGGGGAGAAAGCAGGGAGTGGCTGTGGTCCTCCTGGCTGATAGCGACTCCTCATAGACAACAGAGGGCACCAGGAACCTTCTTCTACTTCCAGAAAAATAAACAACATTCCAGCAAACCAAAATGTGTTTGCAAGACAAGAAATGGAAAATGGCTTTTAGAAGGCCCCCAAATATTTAAAGTAAGACGGATACCTCCCTCCCTCCCAACCCACCTTCCGCCGAGGCCATTGCAACTCCACAAGAACACAGAACTCGCAGGCCCAGGAAAAGAAGGCAGACGCCTCAAACACAAAACATCTTGTTACGCACCAGGAACAAAAACTCTGCCCAACAAGTCACCTTGCATTTTGTAATCAGTGTAATAAACTCCAACCCACGTTCCCCAAACATGTCAGGAAGGGCTGCGGAAAAAAGATGTCCCTTTAATAAAACGTTATCAACATATATCGTACACAAACTACAATGTATCATAATTACTTTTTTTTTTCCTCTCTTAATTCAGAACCAGACTACAAGGTAAGAAAAAACACAGAAACAGCTACAATGTTCCCAATAATCCGCACAAAGTCTTTTTTCAGGCAGATGATATCTCACATAATATGATATACATGGATCAGAAAGGGAGGGAGTAAAACAAAGACCAGCTACAGGGGAGGGAGGAAGGAGAAGGGCATGTCAATGTACAAAGAATTCGGGTGTCTTCCAGGGCAAGACACAAAGGTTTCTGTGGGGTGATGAGGTGAGCGGGGCCATGAGCACCCTCCCGGGAGGGGACAGGCTCCACCGTCGGGCTTGTTGGTTTTTGAAAATAAAAACAGGACCGGAGACAGCACGTCTGTTTGGTTGTCGGTGTCCCCCCACCCCCCACAGCTGCTCCAAAGTCTTTCCATCCAGTCCCAAGCATATACAGAGCAATTCTGGTCAGTATCCCATCTTTGAGAAAGGACGAATAAAGAGAAAAAGAAAACCGGAACTCGAGCCCCCCAGCCGGTGCACATGATGACGCTGATGCGAGGATCTCGGGACCAGAACGTGGAGGTCACTGTTTCCATGTCCCAGGTCATAGCCATCCTGTCAGTGGCAGCCTCTCCTACTCTGCGTCAGGCCACCACCCAGCTGGCAGGATTCTCACTGGGAAGACTGGGGTGGGGGCGGAGGAGGGGCTGGAAGGTCTAGGAGAGGAGGAGGAAGGCATCCTGGGAACAGTGCATGCCACCGGGTCACGGTGACGGGCTGGGCTGTGGTGGAATCCTGAAAGGGGCCGGTGGTCCGGCCCCTCTGGCCACAGGATGAGGGTGCTGGGTTCTGAGGTCCAAGCGTGCCGCTGCCGTTGCCGTAGAAATCAAGCTAGAACAAACGCGTTCCCGCTCCTCCCCTGCCTGTTGCACAAACCAAAACCCCAAGTGGAAAACGGTGACTGCCTTTTCTTCTTTCCAAAAAAGGCCTTTTGAAAGAAACCACCGATTGTAAACTGTCCAGTTTATTATTATTATTTTTGATGGCTACAGACAATGTGGGCTCTCACACCTAGACTAGCTTTTCTGGTGGAAGGGCTTGGGGACAGACAGACAGCAGGGCTTCTGGTTTTCCTTTTTTTTTTTTTTTTTTTTTTTTTTTTTTAAGAAGAAAGCATAGAGGTTGATTGGGGTGGGGGGCTTACTAGAAGCTTCCATTTAAAAAAATTTTCCCCCAAAAACCCCCCCTGAAAACAAATAAAAAAATCCCAACGGTAAAACCCCAAACAAAAAACAAAAAAGTGTCGTGTACGGAAAAGGTCCTTTGGGGAAAGGGCAAGGGGTGCGATTTTTCTGGTCACTGACTTGAAATACATTTTTGAGTTTTGTCCTTCATGTTTTATGGAATAAAAAGTTCGGCCTTTTTATTGCATGAAACTAAAATTGGGAAAGGTGGGGGGCGTGGATGGGGTGGGAGGGGGTTGAGGGGAGCAGGGAGATGCCCTCCCCACCAGCTCCTGGATAATGACACCTCACTTCTTGCATAATTTCTGGCATCTTCCCGCCTGCAATGCCCGCTCTCTCAGCGTCTCGGAGAAGGGGGGATCACACACTCATCGTCATGCTTGGAGAATACTGGAAGGGAGAAGCAGAGAAGGAGGGGGTGAGGATTGTGGGGAGGCCGCTGACACACCGAGGTGCCAAGAGCCTGGTTTGACTGCACAGAACTGAGCAGGGCTCATTTGGGGCTGTGGTTGGGCTGAGGGGTGCATGGTGGCATGGAGTGCGCAGGGGGCCGGCAAGGCAGGGTAAGGGTCAGGAGGTGGGAGCTAAGAGCCACTTCTCAGTGCCAGCCTGACCTTCTGTTGGGAACTATGGCAGCTGACGGTGACTCCCCTGCTCCTGCCCTTGTGTGAGTCAACCTCTTCTCTCCAAAGGCAGTCACAGCCCCTGCCCCTTGCCCAGTGCAGGCCTCCAGACTGCAGGGAACTGGGCTTTGACGAGCCAGAGCACAGCCAGGGTGCCCTGGGGTGGGGCCAGTCTGGGATTCTTTCTGTTTTTGTTTTTGAGACAGGGTCTCACTCTGTCACTCAGGCAGTGGTGCGATCAAGGCTCACAGCAGCCTCAACCTCCTGGGCTCAAGCAATTCTCCCGCCTTAGCCTAAGTAGCTGGGACTACAGGCATGCGACACTACACCCGGCTAATTTTTGTATTTTTGTGTAGAGATGAGGTTTCGCCGTGTTGCCTGGGTTGGCAGTCTCAGGTTCTTGAAAACTGCTTAATCATAACACTGTTTCTTCAAATGAGAATGCACACAGAAGCCCACTACAGAAAAGCAGACAGCCAACCCCGCTCTGTGTTGAGAGCCCTGAAAATCACGGGCTGCATGAACCTTTTCCCACTGGACAGATGGAAATGGACCTGTGAGGCAATACTGCTCCAACTCCCTCAGCCCAGGGCTCTCCGGCCACATCAGCTTAATTAGTGCCAGAGGCATCCAGCCTGCACCGAGCTGCCTCCAGAAGGCCCCACCGGCAGGCAGTCTCGGGGCAGCGTCAAGGCTGCACACTTCTGCTAAAAAAATAACTGAGGTGGAAAGCCCATCACATGGTCACCAGCTCAGCTGGCAGGCTGCGGCCCGGCTCTGTAGCTCGCAACTTGTTAGGTAAAGAGTCCAGGCGGTGGGGACAAGAGCAGCGGGCAGGGGGCGAGGCTTACATTGTCGTTCTGAAAGGAGTGGAGGAAGTTCCCTCCTAGCTCGCCGTCATCTCGAGGGGTGCCTGGAGGATTGCTAATGCCACTTATGTTGTTAGGAGAATTCTGTAGAAAGAGGAGAGGAGGTGAGCACCTGTGTCCCCAACAACCTGCCCACACAGATGGGGCGCCACCAGGGAGACCGAGTGCACACTCACTTTTGGAAGTCCGTCTATGTCGCCTGACCCTGGAAAGAAAAAATAATCCAATTCAGTTTCTTGCTTGCTCTTCCACAGAGGGGTCCCCCCTCATCCCTGGGCTCCTCGGGCCTCTAAGCCCTTCCATCCCAGTCCCACACTGTGCGGAGGACTTTGTGTGGCATCCCTCTCAGGATCTTCCTGTGTGCCCAGCCAAGGCAGGCCAGGGCTGTGTACCAAGCCCAGCTGAGCCAGGAGCTGAGGCACACAGCTGGTTGCCCCGGCAGGGTGGGGCATGGTGAGGGCAGGGGCCACTCACCTAAAGATCCATTCATGTGGTGTGGCTCCATGCCGCCCATGCCGCCCATCGGACCGTCCGAGCCGGGACCCATCGGGAACTGGGGAAGAAGCACAGGGCATGGCAGCTCAGCGGGCCCAGGCCCTCTGCACCCCTCACAAGCAGGGAGCTACAGCCATGCCAGAGTCCTGGCTCTGAGGAACCCCTGCTCCAGCAGGCTCTGCTCACACTCAGACATGTCCTGCCTGGCAGCTGGGCCAGGCTCCTCACCTCAGCCCTCCGAGCTGCAAGGCAGAGGTGCTCATTCCAATGACCCAAGTGAGGGAGAGGGACTGGCCCACTGCCACCCAGCTCCATGCAGAGGCAGCTTTCAATCTGAGCCTCTCAGATCCCACCACAGGGCCCCCTCCATCCCCCGTGTGGAGGGTGTGGTTCCCCAGACAGAGATACATGTGGACAGCTCTCCGACCGTGTCAGGCCAGGGACCAAAACACCAGTGCTTCCCATCCCCACGTCACGGGTGAGGAAACAAGCACTGAGAGCAAACACTTTGCTTGAGGTCCCAGAGGCTGGAAGTGGAGGAGCTGGGACTGGAACCTGGCAGCAGGCCTGGAGCCATCGTGCTGGCCCTCTCCAAGCTAACAAAAGGAAGAAGTTAGAAATGAATGTTTCCTAGGGCTGGGCGGTAAGAAGAGGTGGGGTTTGATGAGTGGGGGGGGAAAGAGGGAGCTAGGGCACTGGCCTAGGAGGGACTGCATGGCATCCTGGGACTGTGGGGTGGTGGCGGGAGGTCACTAATGAGGCTCCCATGCAGGACTGATGGTGTGGCAGATGGGGACTCAGAGATAAGAGTCGATTCTACCCACCCGCAGGCTTATCTGGAACTATCAAACCCATCTCGGAAAGGAAGGCCAGAAAGGTCACATCCCACAGCCACGAGTCACAGGGCTGGGGAGGGGTGGCTGAGCCCAGCCTGGAGCGCCAGGGCCCTGTGATGCAGACTGGATCTGCATCTAGTGGGAAGGGAGTGGAGGTGGTGGAATGGAGGGCTGTTTTGGCACCTGGCAGGGATTGGGCACCGCAAACGCAGAGCTGAGTCACACCTGAGCCCCAGCCCAGAGGAGCAGCTCATGGATACCCAACTGCCCCACAGGAGGACAGAGATGCTGACTTCCAAAGACAGCTGCAAAGTACAGCTGCAGCTTCAGAGCAAGGCAGAGAAATCAGAACTGGCTGCCTGGAGGAGGAGAGCATCGACAAAATTGAGGGGTAAAATCTGGGCAGGCAGAGCCCATCGCGGAAGTCACTCTAGGCAGGGGTCCCACATGAGCAGGGGTGCAAGGGGTAAGGCTGTGACCAGGCTGCAGAGGCACAGCTAGGGTATGAGCTGCTTCCCTGTGCCTACCCAGACTGGGGGAAGGGCGGCGCATCCTTCCCTCTCCAGTGGACCCCCAACCAAAGCAGCTCACAGGCTTTTGGGAACATTTTGCCATCTAGCAACAAATTTCATGCTTATTAACCCAAGTGATGGGAGGATGAAAGTAACCAGCTTTCTAGGGAGTCAACCCAGGACACAGCCATGCCAGACCCCAAAAATCCCCAAACATGATAATACAGAATTATGCATATATATGTCATTACCATAACATGAATATGTCATTAACATCAATGTATTAAGAAACTGGTAGTTCTTCAAAATGACGTATTATTGTATACTTTCTGTGTATTATCTTAACAGTTTTATTGAGATATAATTCACATGGCATACAACTGATCCATGTAAAGTGTAAAATTCAGTGGTTTTCAGTATATTTACAGGGTTGTGCAACCATCACCACAACCAATTTTGAACGTTTCCATAACCTCAGAAAGAAATCCTGTACCCGACTGCAGTCATTTCCATCCCCCTCCAATCCCCGGCCCCAGGCAAACACTAATCTACTTTCCATCTCCACGGATTTGCCTATCCTGGACATGTCATATACACAGAATCATGTGAGCTTTTGTAGCTGGTTCCTTTCACTTAGCATGTTTTCAAGGTTCATCAGTGTTGTCACATGAATCAGTACTTGATTCTTTCCTATGAACAAAAAGTAGTCCATCGTATGGATGTACCACATTTCATTGATCCATTCATCAGCGGAGGGAACGTTCAGGTTGTTTTCACTGTTTGGCTATTCTGACACTAATGACACTGATGTACCAGCTGCCGTGTGGACATACGTTTTCATTTCTCTTGGGCAGATCCCTAGGAGAACTGCTGGGTCATAGGGTAACCCAATTCTCATATCACAGTGGACATCACTAGGCTGTCTGATCTTTCAAGGAAACGTGAAGCTGTTTAACAAAGCAGCTATGCCATTTTACATTCCCACCAGCAGCTCTGAGAGTTCCACTGCTTCCACGCCCTCGCCAACACCAGTCATTATCTGTCTTTTTTACTACAGTCGTCCTAGTGGGTGTGAAGTGCTATCTCACTGTGGTTTTGATTTGCATTTCCTAATGACTAACGATGCTGAGCATCCTCTCATGTACTTACTAGCTATTTGTAATTTTTGGAGAAATGTTCATTTATATCCGTGTCCATTTTTAAATTAGGTTGTTACTGAGTTTTTCTCAGAGTTACGTATTTTGAATTCAAGTCCCTTATCAGATACCTGATTTGCCAATATTTTCTCCATTCTGTGGTTTGTCTTTTTACTTCCTTGACACCTCTGAAGCACAAATCTTCATCTCCTATGAAGTCCAGTTTGTCTACTTTTTTCTTTTGCTACTTGTGCTTTTGGGCTTGCGTCTAAGAAGGCTTCGCTTAACTCAGGTCATGAAGATTTACTCCTGTGTTTACTTCAAGTGTTTTGGAGTTTTAGCTCTAACATTGAGATCTATGGTCTACTTTTATTTTTTATTATTTTTTAATTTATTTTTGAGATGGGGTCTCACCCTGTCAGCCAGGCTGGAGTGCAGTGGCGTGATCTTGGCTCACTGCAACCTCCGCCTCCTGGGTTCAAGCAATTCTCATGTGTCAGCCTCCCGAGTAGCTGGGACTACAGGCACACGCCACCATACCCGGCTAATTTTGTATTTTTAGTAGAGATGGGGTTTCCCACGTTGGCCAAGCTGGTCTCGAGCTCCTGACCTCAAATGATCCACCTGTTTCAGCCTCCCAAAGTGCTAGGATTATAGGTGTGAGCCACCATGCCCGGCCCCCTATAATCTACTTTAACTTTTGTGTGCTGCTGTAAAGACACAGTTCAATCTCATTTGTCCGCATGTGGATATTCAGTTGTCTCAGTATCATTTATTCTGTATTATCTACTTTTCCATTACATTAATGCTATTATGTAAACAACAATAGGAACTAGTTAACAGCAGCAATTAGTAGCAATTAGAAGGTGGACTAGTTAAATGATTGATATGTATGAGAAAAAAATATTAATATTTTTATAACGTTTCTGTCCTCTGATAGAGAAATAACTTTTTATTGGAATACTTAAATTTGACAGGCTATGTTACATTAATTATTTTATTTTTTAGAGATGAGGACTTGCTCTGTCACCCAAGCTAGAGTACGCTCAAGTGATCCATCCACTGCCTCAGCCTCCTGAGTAGCTGGGACTACAGGCTCGAGCCACTGCACCTGGCTTATTATTTATGTTTTTAAAAAATAAAACATAAGCCAAGCATGGTGGCTCACACCTGTAATCCCTTTGGGAGGCTGAGGCAGGAGGATCTCCTGAGCCCAGCAGTTCAAGAACATCCTGGGCAACATAGTGAGACCTCATCTCTACAACAACAAATTAGGGGCAACATAGTGAGACTTCATCTCTACAACAACAAATAAAATTAGCTGGGTGTGGTGGCACGTGCCTGTAGTCCCAGCTACTCAGGAGGCTGTGGTGGGAGGGATCCCTTGAGCCCCAGATGCTGAAGCTGCAGTGAGTCATGACTGTGACAGAGACCCTATCTCTAAATAAACAAACAAACATAAACACAATAGGATTAATGAAACGAACATTACTAATATTTAAATAAAAAAATGTTTCTTTCTGCCCCAGGATACATTAGAACATTCTGCTCTGCTTCCTTTCCCACTGCTCTCTGAATTGCCTAAAGCCTTTATAGCCTTCAGGACATCTTTAAAAAAAAAAAAAAAAAACTGTAATCCCAGCACTTTGGGAGGCCGAGACGGGCGGATCACGAGGTCAGGAGATCGAGACCATCCTGGCTAACACGGTGAAACCCCGTCTCTACTAAAAAAATACAAAAAACTAGCCGGGCGAGGTGGCGGGTACCTGTAGTCCCAGCTACTCAGGAGGCTGAGGCAGGAGAATGGCGTAAACCTGGGAGGCGGAGCTTGCAGTGAGCCGAGATCCGGCCACTGCACTCCAGCCTGGGCGACAGAGCAAGACTCTGTCTCAAAAAAAAAAAAAAAAAAAAAGATGGAGTCTGGCTCTGTCATCCAGGCTGGAGTGCAGTGGCATGATCATGGCTCACTGCAGCCTTAAATTCCTAGGCTCAAACAATCCTCTTGCTTCAGCCTCCCACGTAGCTGACTACAGGCATACACCACTGCACCCAGCTTAGAACATCTTTCTTTTAAATGCACTGGTAAAACTGAATAAAGTCAAACTTAAAACCCATTTGACTTGTCACTCTGTTTATTCAAAGCCCATGTTACACTGACTCCTGGTGTCAACCTAACACGATAACACCAAACTAAATATCCTCTCCACACAACCCTTGCACACAAAGTACTTTGGGTTTTACTTATAAGCACAGGTTTTGGGACTTGTAGGAATTCACGCCCAGCTCTCCAAAGATGCCCATCCATTTTTGTCCAGGGGCTGGCTTTGGTGGACCAGTTGCTTGTCAATCAGGCCTTTACATCTGTAATTCACCAGATGGGCTATCCCTGTCTAAGATGCCCACCTTTTTTTTTTTTTTTTTTTTTTTTTGAGACAGAGTCTCGCTCTGCTGCCCAGGCTGGAGTGCAATGGCACAATCTCTGCTCACTACAACCTCCACCTCCCAGGTTCAAGCGATTCTCCTGACTCAGCCTCCTGAGTAGCTGGGACTACAGGCATGGTCCACCATGCCTGCTAATTTTTTTTTTTCCCCCCAAGACGGAGTCTCAGTCTGTCACCCAGGCTGGAGTGCAGCGTTGCAATCTCAGCTCACTGCAACCTCCACCTCCCGGGTTCAAGCGATTCTCCTGCCTCAGCCTCCCGAGTAGCTGGGATTACAGGCACCAGCTACCACGCCTGGCTAATTTTCATATTTTTAGTAGAGACGGGGTTACACCATGTTGGTCAAGCTGGAACTCCTGACCTCAAGTGATCCTCTCACCTCGGTCTCCCAAAGTGCTGGGATTACAGGCGTGAGCCACCATGCCTGGCCAGATATTCATCATTTTTTAACACTCCAAAGCACACTAGATGATGTTCTAAATTAAATTATAAAAACTGATTTTAAAGCACAGAGGTAATCTGAAGTTGCAAAACCCAAGCTGGATTCCAAATATGTTACAGTCTTAATGAAGAAATTGAGAAAGTCCTGTTTAACTTGACTGCCTTTTCTGGTGACATTTTTTGAGTTCTCAAGCATTAAATGGGTCATTATTTCTGCTGCATGAGTTTTTGTGGCCCCCTCCCCGTGATACCCAACGATCCAAGTGTGGCTGGCTAGCCCTATCTAGGCTCCTTAGGGCTTCTTAAGGAGCATCAGACAGTACTGGCGAAACAGTATATACATTTCTATTTTATTTTTTATGTATTTATGTTTTTTCTTTTTGAAACCGAGTCTCACTCTGTCACCCAGGCTGGAGTGCAGTGGCGTGATCTTGGCTCACTGCAACCTCCACCTCCCGGGCTCAAGCGATTCTCCTGCCTCAGCCTCCCGAGTGGCTAGTACTACAGACATGCACTACCACACCTAGCTAATTTTTGTATTTTTAGTAGACATGGTGTTACTATGTTGGCCAGGCTGGTCTTGAACTCCTGACGAACCCCAAGTGATCTGATCACCTCGGCCTCCTAAAGTCCTGGGATTACAGGTGTGAGCCACCGTACCCAGCCTATGTATTTATTTTTTATTTTTATTTTTTTGTTGCTGAGATGGTGAGGATGTGTCGCTTTATTATCCACGTTGGTCTTGAATTCGTGGCTTTAAGTGATCCTCCCACCTTGGCCTCCCAAAGTATTCAGATTACAGGCATGAGCCACCGTGCCTGGCCTCTATTTTATTGTAATTCCTTTTTCCATTCTCATCTCAATGCATTTCCAAATTAGAGAAGGACATCCTTCTTGTCTCGCACTTTAAAAAATAGCAGTTTCCACGGCAAGCCAACATTTTAACATCTTTTCTATGGCCAGCAATGATAGTCATCTTGTGGATATGTCTGAGGCATTCTCCTGTCTGTAAAGTCAAAGATCTCATTAAGTGCTTCAGCATGTTTTGAGGAAATTGAAAAGTGACCCAAAACTTTCATTATGAAAGCTGGTATCACAGGTAAGCAAATTACACCCCTTTGTGACAGCGTTGGGCACAAGGTGTGAACATTTAGCAGGTAAGATGTTTTCATTTTCATTGGTAAGAAGCTTATGGACTAAATGAAATTTGCTCAAATTAACTGTGTACTGTCTGCCAAATATGTAGATAAATGAGCAAAGTCTAGGTTGTATTTGGACAAGAGAACAACAATCTCTTACGTCTTCAGTGGCTTCACTAAGATCTTCACAGAAATCGAGATGATTTGAAACTCCAGTTTTCAAATCAACATACCTAAGAGCTAGTGGAAACCTGTTGCCGTGACTCGAGGCACACCTTTAATGCTCTCGGAAGCATGACTGTTGGAAGGATCAGACAGGGTCAGCACTACTGTAAAGAGGCAATGCATCTGTTACCGAAAGTCCCTCTTCCCTTGGGTTCACACACAGGACTTTTAGTTTGTAGCCTCCAAATCAGGAAATGTAACCTTGGTTTGTGGTGCAATCAAGGGAACAAGATGATAATGGTGCCCATTCAAGGAGCATGCCCAAGCTAATTCCGCAACCGCTGATTTTGACTGAGAACTGCTGTCTCTTTGGAGGTCAAAAAAATCTTGATTTAGAAAGATATGCCTCAGACTTGAGACTCAACGTCCAATGCGCCTCCACCTCCCCTTCTCCACAAGCCCAATCCCACATTCTTTTCTGCACACCGCGCAGTACATTCTGTTTGGATTCTTTCCTCCCTAATCCAGTTGTGTCCTTGCATCTGTCATTAAAGTCACATGGTCATTTAAACTTATTTCCCAGTGATGTCTGGGTCACGCTGGTGCTGGCATTGTCACCGTTCTCGTTTTCATCATCTGAACTCTTAGGAAATATGGTCACAACATTCACGATGTCAAGACTGAAACCAGCACCGTCTAGACAAAAAGCCCAACACTGAATCTGCAGCAGAGTCCTAGGCGGGTGCTGCCAACGTGCATGACTGCAGTGCATGGAGTTGCAGCCTGAGTGATGTGATCCATGGTGAATCACAAGTCCTGATGCCAGCATCCACGTCAGGAAACACGGCGACAGTGACCACTCGAGGCAGATCGTCTACGCCATTTCCATCCGATGCTAGAAACAGTGTTGTCATCCCTCTGTGTGGGTTTTATACTTTCCACCCAACCTTCTGCATCACTGACAAAACCCATGACTTTTTGTGTCCTGGGATTCCTCAGGATGTATGGCTTTTAGTGTTAAAAGCCAGATGCTTGGTCACACCAGTGAGGACCCTGACGAAGGAGGCAGGCCAGAGACCCTCCCTCAGAGGGCTGCTGGGAGAGAAAATGTAGGCAATATCCAGCACGGGGCAGCCCACGTTTGGGGTTTAACATGTGGGGTGATCCGGGTGTCACCTCAGGAACAGAGCCAACAAAACCAGAGTGCCCCAAAAGGCCCCACCCCCTCAACCAGGCCAAAGCCTCGCAATTTGTGGCCCCAGGCCCACTCGCTGGCTCTATAGTCCATAGACCTTCTTTCCAGACCCTGAGCTCCTGGAGGGACAAGGCTGAACAGGTTCGCCTGAGGCCTGCATGGAGGAGGAAGGGAAGGAATTGGAATGGAAGGGTTGCCTGTGGAGGGGAAGCAGATCAGGCCCTGTCCTCAGGGAACTCCTGCTGGGTGAGGAGACAGGCTGCAGCTGACTAACCAAGTCCCACCCAGTGGGTGCAGGAGACACAGGAGGAAGTGGGGCAAGAAGGAATCAGAAATGGGGAAATGTGAGCTGCAACATCACCCAAGGGCTGCAACTCTGAGGCAAAGAAGCTGCCAGGTATTGGAGTTCCAGAGCTCCTGGCAGCAGCACAGGCAGGCAGGTCCCCCAGCGAGCCGTGTCCCTGTGCTGCTGGCTCCACCCTCGGCTCCGCAGCCCCAGGAACAGGCCCAGGAGGAGGAGGATTGCCCAGGCCAGCAGAGCCACTCAGCTGGGCAGAGACCAGGCCAGACCCCACCTGCAGTCTGGCCCTTCCCCCACCGGCACGGCAGGAGGTGGCAAGTCCCAGCAGCACAGCCCGCGCCCTGGCTCTAACCAGAGGGTGGGTATCGTCCCACCCCTTCCTCTCCCACCCCCTGCTGCCTATGAAATGGGAACTGAGTTGCCCAAGAGTTAATCACTTTTCTGACGGTTTCTTTTATTCATCTTTGGTAACAAATGGCTGAAATCAATTAAACTTGCTTTCCCCTCAGCTGATGAAGTTAATTATGATTTGTTATGGTGTCTGATATGTAAATTATTAGAAAGCAGACTTACGTTGGACCGGCTGCCTCCAGGCGGCACCGGATTAATCATTGTGTAGATGTTGTCACTGGAATTTGTTGAATCTGTAGAACAGTGGAAACCCACAAGTCGGGGTGATTAATTCATTTCTTAATTAAAACAAACTCATGGCACTTGAACTCATTCCTTTGTATTTTATCACCTAAAATTTCCTCTAAGTACCACCATTTTCTGGCTAATTTGTATTTAATGAAGATTCACAAAGTTTTTAATCACAGAAAATTCAACTGTGAAAACCACTCAACCCCAGCAGTGTGGACACGGCACAGGAGGATTACAGGTTCAAACTCTTGTCTCCCCACCCTACACCAAATCTGGTCCCCAGACACTGCCTGGGAGAACATGGGGGCAGCAGAACCACGACCTGTGCTCTCCCCCCACCCCCCTACAAAGTGGTTTTAATCAAATCAGGGAAAGGGAAATGTGGCAAATTACCCAGAGGCCACCCTGCCAGGCTGATGGGGCAGGAGGGAGAGGCAGGGATGGGGCTGGAGACGCATTCACATATGGAGTGGGTGCATGTGGCCCAGTCGGAATGTAGGTCATGCAGCTCATCAAAATGCAGCAGCAGAAAGAGACAGCCGGAGCGGGAGCCCAGGATCCCGGCTGCGGCCAGCTCCACCCCTGCAGCCGAGCAGCTTCCCTGCTATGGGGAGCCGAGGAGGGGAGGGGGCGGGGGAGAGTCCCCTCCATTTCCCCAATTAGCCAAAAAAGTCTCCAGCTAAAACGTTTCTATCAGGAGCAGGCACCGTAATTCTTGGGCAGAAATCCAGCTACCTCTCACTTTTTATTTTTGGGGTGGGTAAGGATCGTATGTTGAATTCCTTCTAGCTGGCTGGTACGCTATTCTTAGCTGGGAAAGAAACATAACTGTGATGCTGTGTGTGTGTGTGTGTGTGTGCGTGCGCGTGTGTGTGTGTGCGCACATGCCCACGTGTGTGCACGCATGCCCTCTTTTGTTTAAAGAAACAGGGAGGACCGGGTGCGGTGGCTCACGCCTGTAATCCTAGGACTTTGGGAGGCTGAGGCGGGTGGATCACCTGAGGTCAGGAGTTCAAGGCCAGTCTGGGTAACATGGTGAAACCCCATCTCTACTAAAAGTACAAAAATTAGCTGGGCATGGTGGTGCATGTCTGTAATCCCAGCTACTCAGGAGGCTGAGATAGGAGAATTGCTTGAGCCCAGGAGGTGGAGGTTGCAGTGAGCCGACATTACGCCATTGCACTCCAGCCTGGGTGACAGAGCAAGACTCCGCCTGAAAAAAGGAAAAAGGGGAGAAGGGATCTCCTATATAGAGGACCAGAAGCCAGGAGCTATGGAAACTCGAAAGGTAGCATGCCTCAGAATCCTGGTCCCAGGATGTCAGAACTCCAAAGTCCCTTTTTGAGTCATCGGGGGAAATGCCCACCCCGAACAGGGTTCTTCCCAACAAGAGGGGTTCAAGGACAATGAGAACCCGTTCCTGGACTGCTCTGCTCAGCCCTGTCCTTTATGCAGCAGCATCAGAGAAGAGGAGTAGGTTAGCGTCATCAAGGGACTCCTGCCCCCTAAATGCCCAGTGGAAGATGTGCTGCTCAGGAAGGAGTGGCTGGTAAGCTTTGGCTCTGCAACAGTGCCCTCCCTCCAGGACTCTCTGGCAACATGCCCCGCCCCCACCACCAGACCCTCCGCTTTCCCCTCAAGCGCTCTTACCTGCGGGACTGGGCATAATGGGTGTTCCTGGAGGGCCGCCACCACCAGGGGGTCCCTGAAGATGAGAAAAACTGACATCAGACGCCCATAGTGGTGACGAACGTGGGGAGGGGCCAGCATCCTCCCTCCCCGGTCAGCAGCAACTGCTCACCCCGGGCCCAGCCGCTGTTCATCTTGCTACACCCCCAGCGCTCACTCAGGGACAAAGTACTTAAGCTTGAGAAGGGGACTTGGATGTCCCCCGTACCTTTCTTCAGACCAAGAGGCCCCTGTGGGTGTGTGTGACTGCATTATGTGCTCACAGGCATGCCCCCTGGAGAGGCCGGCAGTGGACGCCGAGGGGCCCACTGGTCAGCTCCCCAGAAGGCAATTCCACCCCAGGTCTGGTTTGGGGATTTCTGGGCCACCTCGGGTCCGTACAGATGACTGAATATTGACAGCAAGTTCTAGCAGGTTAGAACCTCTGCTCAGAAGAATGTGTGAAAGGGAAAGAAACGGGGACCCCAGAGCAGTTCTCTTGCACACTCAGTCCCACGTGGCTAGACAACACAAGGCCCCAAACCCACACACTTACCACATAGGTACCAGGTGATGAGGAGGAGTATGGAATCTAAAAACAAGATGTCAGGGAGCCCCGCGTCACTGAGTGCCCTCAGCTGCCACACCTCCCTGAGGACACGACCCACTCTTCACAGGAAAGACATCGCCACCCAGTGAGCTGGCCACCTGCTTGGTTCCCCTGGGAGGGGTGGGACATGGCTGAAGCCCAGTTCTCTCTGCTATATCGAACTGACCCTGAGACCCTGGTCTCTTACTCCCCAGTCCTGGGAGGGAGCCACAGACACAGGGAAGACATAGGAGGCCCTCCGGTTTGAGAGGACAATAAACAGCTTTACCCCACATTCCTCTGGCCTTCACTCCACTGCCTGTGCTGAGCCCCTTACCCGCACCTTCCAGCCCTGCTGGGGAGGAGGTAGGGGCCTCCACTCTGAACAGTACTCTCTGAGCCCAGGTTCTTAGCTTACTCCTTCAGCGCAGGGGTGGAGCCCTTGATGACCCCTGCACATTACTGCCAGGCCTCCATCTCCACACGGCCTTCTCCCTAGAAGCATCAGGAGAGTCCCGCTGCATCTCCCCTTCCCCGTGACACCTACACCTAGGGACAGTAGCTCCCCTGCACCCAGAACCCCTCCCCTGACAAACACCACCCCACCTGACCTAGGTACTCACTGAGTTAGCACTGTTAGGATTGGGCCAGGGTCTGCCAGCTCCCGGGCCCCTGGGAGAGGGAGAAAGAGATGTGAACAATGAAAAAGGTGCTGTAAACTCCAAGGGCTGGAGGCAGCAGGGGCAGAAGGAAAGGGCTGAAATAACCAACAGGAAATCCTTCCTACAGCCCTGGGGTTTACAGCCTTCTGGCTCGGGGCAGTAATGGGTAACTTCATGGATGGAAATCTATGAATTGCTTTAAATTATAGGTAAACTTTACAAAATATATAAAATTAGATATAAAATATGTAAAATTCCCTCTCCATGTGCATTTTCCTAGGAAGGGAATCCACATTCTCACAACGGGGTTAAAAATCACAAATGCACTAGAGAACAGTGGCTGAACTGTCCAGGGGTTCAACTCTTGACCCTGCCACTGAAAGGTATGTGAGCCTGTGCCAAGTTACTTCACCTTTCTGTGCCTTGGTGACCTCATCTGTAAGGGGGGTATAATAATGACCGCGTCAGGCTGGGCGCGGTGGCTCACACCTGGCACTTTGGGAGGCCGAGGCGGGCAAACCATTTGAGGTCAGGAGTTCGAGACCACCCTGGCCAACATGGTGAAACCCCGTCTCGACTAAAAATACAAAAATTGGCCAGGCATGTTGACGGGAGCCTGTACTACCAGCTCCTCACGAGGCTGAGGCAGGAGAATCGCTTGAACCCGGGAGGGGAGATTGCAGTGGGCCAAGACTGTGCCACTGTACTCCAGCCTCGGCAATAGAGTGAGACTCAGTCTCAAAAAAAAATAAAAGTAATCACGGCATAGGGTAATCATGAAGATGAGGCGAGCTGATGCACGAAGCATGCATGACCTGTGCCCGGCACACAGAGGCACTCTATGAGGCTGAGCTCTCATCACCAGGATCATCAATATCCTCATATTACCGAGGAGGAGACTGAGATCCAGAGAGGTGCCAGCAAAGACCCCTTATCATGAGTCTCCCAGGGTGCCAGCAGAGAGTGGGGGAGACATGGGCCGAGTCACTGGCCGGGTCGTTTTTGCCTTACATGTTAATCCCGGGCATGGCGGGGCCGAGGGAGTTGGGTGGTGGTCTCATGCCGCTGCCATAATTCTGCAACGATAACCAAGGGTCAGTCTATGAGAAGGAGAAGGGAACCAGAGAGAGGAGGAGGGAGGAGAAACAAACAGACAAAACATAGTGAGAGGGTTAGTCTGTGAAAAGATCGATGAGAAAAAATAATACATTCTTTCAAAAACGGTGGGGTGGGTGGGAACCAAGTCACAGGGACCACAATGACAAGCCAGCACAGAGGGACAGTCACAACATTCAATGCATTTTCAGGAGCTTTCAAGATGAAGTTCTCAAAAACATGTGGGTATCCAGCAAGCTGCTGCCGTCTCTGGGCTCCCACGATGTCATCCTGTACCTTCCCCATGGGCTCAGGCAGGTAAGAGGGGATGGACTTGGTCTTGGAACCCACTAAGAGGCTCTGGGGTGAGGAGACAGGGAGGCGAGGGGTGGGTGTCAATGTGGATGTGAGCAGACACTCCTGAGAAGCCTGTCCGGGGCTGGTGCAGGCCCAGGCCCAGCACATACAGACACCCCAACCTGCCCCAGGTCTGGGTCATAGTCCTACCCCACCCATGTGTCAGCATCAGAGGCCCTCCACAGACATGATGCTGGCAAGCCGGAGAAAACCCCATTTCTGCACTCAGATGGATCATCATTACGTGTGTGTGGTTTTTTTGTTTTTTGAGATAGCATCTTGCTCTGTTGCCTAGGCTGGAGTGCAGCAGTGCAATCAGAGCTCACTGCAGCCTTGACCTCCTGGGCTGAAGCAATCCTCCCACCTGAGCCTCTCATGTAGTTGGGACTACAGTCATGCACCACCATGCCCAGCTAATTTTTGATTTTTTTTTTTTTTTTTTTTTGAGATGAAGTCTCGCTCTTGTTGCCCAGGCAGGAGTGCAATGGCACAATCTCAGCTCACTGCAACCTCCACCTCCCAGGTTCAAGCGATTCTCATTACTTGGCCTCCCAAGTAGCTGGGATTACAGGCACTCACGACCTTGCCAGGCTAATTTTTGTATTTTTAGTAGAGACGGGTTTCACCATGTTGGCCAGGCTGGTCTCCAACTCCTTACCTCAGGATCCACCTACCTCGGTCTCCCAAAGTGCTGGGATTACAGGCGTGAGCCACCATGCCTGGCCTGCCCAGCTAATTTTAAAATTTTTTTGTAGAGGTGGGGTCTCACTTCATTGCCCAGGCTGGTCTCGAACTCCAGGGCTCAAGTGATCCTCCCGCTTCAGCCCCACAAAGTTTTGGGATTACAGGTGTGAGCCACTGTGCCCAGCCAATGTTTGAGAGAGAAGTCTACACAGAACGCACGAAGTCCCAGCAGTCCAGATTCAGCTCAGGATGGCCTACTGAGGCACAGCGGGGTGGGTCACAGGCACCAGGCCTCTTACCGTGTGCATCTCTTGCTATATAACCAGGCCAGTGTTGCCTGTGACCCTCTCTCCAAGTGTCATTTTCCCTACAGTCATACATGCCTCGCTTCCCTGCTCCCCTCATGGCGGGCTCCTACTTGTCCTCCAATACTCAGCTCCAACAGCAGCTCCTCTAGGAAGCCCTCCTGACACTCCACCCCTTGGGGCTGACTACTCCATCCGTTACTCCCACAATGCCTTCTAACCTCCCTCCCCTGCCACCATGCCACACTGGGTTCTGATCATGGCCACGTGTCCGTCCATCTCCCATCTCTCCTAGTGGACTCCAAGTGCCTTCTGAAGGTGGGGCTGTGTCTTGATGATCATAGCCCCCCGCCCCATGCACCCAGTGGCACAGACTGGTGCTCACTACGCCGACACTGAAGCAATCAATGAAGGACTGAAGAAGGGAATGCATGCAGACCAAAGGGAGCCTGGCTGCAGCTTAAGCTCTGCCCTTGTAGGAGAACTTGAAGTAGGTTGCTGGAATTTTGATGGCAAAGGAACAGCCAGCATTCACTGCCCTTTACGGAGTGCATGACATACTTTCTGTAGTCTCTCATTTGATCTGTATGAAAACTCCAGGAGGCTGGTATTGTTCCCACTTTACAGAAGAGGAGACTGAAGGTCTGAGGGAGAAAGTTTTGCCTCGAGTTGCAGTGAGCAAATGCACAGCTAGGATTTAAACCCAGATCTGCGGCCCCCAGATTCTGCCTGCTTAGCCAAGCAACTGGTGGGAGGCGGGTGGGAAGGGGGACAGAATGGGAAGATGGAGACCTGGAGCTGACACACACAAAGCCAATATCGGGCTGATGGTGGGTTCTGCATCCAGGGATCATCTCCCAAATCTCACCATCCTAGGGCCACCTGCTCCGCTTGCTCAGCCACTGAGGGGCTTGGAGTCTAGAAGAATGTCTAGACAAGATGCAGAGGATCACAGGAGCAATACTAGGCTGGCTGACAAAGAACCAGACCCAGAGCCAGAGAGGGCAGGGCCTGCCTCACCCTGCGGCTGCTCAGGGCACCGGCTTCAAGCAAACAGTGGCAGCCTTGGGGGAATGTGCTGGGGCCAAGCCCACTCTACCACGGGGTAAAGAGCAGAACTCAAGACTGGAGATCAGAACACAGGAAGGCTGGCCTTGGTTTGGCTGCCTGCTGGTGACGATGGGCAGATTACCAAATGACAACAGTGCTGACTCCACGCCCAGATGTACCACAGACTGTGTGTGCACTGCCTACAATTAATTGTCACAATGACCCCTTTCCTCCACCCACTTTAGAGACCAGAAAACTGAGGTAGAGAGGAAGAATGATGACCCCACCGTGCAGCTGTGAGTGGCTGAGCTGGGGCAAAGCCCTGCAGCATGGCTCTGGCTTTAGAGCCACAATCCCCTCTGCTCTGCTGCCTTGTCTACAAAATGGGGACAAAGAGCCCCATGTGTTCCCAACCTTGCAGGTCTCCAGTGGATCAAATGAAACAATGGTTCTGAAGTGCCCCGTAAGCCCCAGGAGGTGTGCACTGATTTGGGATGTCAGCAGCAGAACAAACACCAAAGCCCTTAATGCTACCACAGCATCGCAGCAGCTCGGGTCTCAAAGGGCCTTTTCTAATCCCCTCTACAAATCTCAGCCTCATCTCCCCACCTGCTGCTCCAGGACAAGCAGCCTGCCACCTCCCCAGGCCTTCTCCCCACTCTGTGTACAGGCCAGCTGACTAGAGGTCTTCCAGATGGAGTTCTTTTCCAGGACTGCAGCCGCCTCTCCCTCCAGGAGAAAGGCCTGCACCTCACAGCGAGAGCGGAAGCCTGGGATGTCTCAGCATGGAGTGGGGTGAGAGGAGACGACAGGTAGGCGCTCACTCCATAAAACCCTCCTGACACGCAGAATGCAGCTCTGAGCTGGGAGGTTCCGAGCGCACTATCCTGTCCCTCCTGGCCCCGCCCAGCCTTCAGGGGCCTCTCCAAGAGTTGGCATGGCAGCTTCCTAGAGGGAGCTTCTCCACCAGTCCCGCCGCCTATAGAGGCAGAGACCCTGAAGGGCCACTTGCACCTCATCATTTCACAGATGACAACTTGGAGGCCCAGAAAGCCAGAGACGTGTCCAAGGCCACAGAGATGTCAGGAGCAAGTAGCAGGCTGAAATCTGGTTTGCAGCGAAGTTTTCTCACATAGGGCAGGAACGCCTAGAAGTTCAGACTCAGTAGAAATGGGCTCCCTCTTTGGCCAGCTCCTGCCTGCCTGCAGCACCACATGGCTGGAGGTGATGACGGTGAAGCCGTGCAAGGGTCAGTTACCAACCAGATATCCCTCTGCCATAGGCACCACTCTGCAGGGGCAGGGGCGGCTGGGCAGAGGGGAGGAGCCTCCAGTGCAGCTGTGGGGCTGGACACATTCACAGGCGCCTGTCTTCCCTAACCCCTCACCCTAGTCCCCACTTGGGTGCCCCAGACCCTGGGCAGAGGGCCTAATCCACACTCAGCAACAGTGCAGGCGCCCCGACCACTGTCTCAGCTCTGTACTCCGCCGGGTCCGCAGGGAGAAAGGACCAAGCAGCTCGCTGGGGCTGGAGCCTGGAGGTGGTGACTGCTGCTCCCTCCTGCCACATCCTCAGAAAGGCTTTTGAGGTGCCCACTATGTTTAAACCTGGATCTGCCAGCCCCCAGAGTCTGCATTCTTAGCCAAGCATCTTGTAGGAGGCAGATAAGAGGGGGGGACCACCCAGTGCTGTAATTACCTTAGGGGATAGCTCTCCTAGTCTTTAGGACTCACCTACCAGAGTGGACTTGAGGCTGTCCAGGCCATTTTCTGGGCAGTGGGGGCCCGGCCATCTCATGCAGGACACCCCCCAGGGGCCACCAGAGTTAAGTTCCTCAAGGGGCCCTTTTCCTTCCTCACCAGCCCGGGGTGCTCAGGACCAGGATTAATGACCTACCCCTCTCTTTTGGGGGCCTCTGCTCAGTGTCACTGAGCTTGGATTGGCCCTGGATCAGCCCCAGGAGATGGGGGCGGCACAGGATCGTCCCAGGGGCTGTGGATTCTCTCCTTCATCTGAACTCTCAAATGCAGACAAACCAGGATAGTGACCTGATTCTACTCTGTCCTGGCTTCAGCCCTAACCTGAATACCAGAAACGCCAACATGTCGGTGGCTCTGGGAATCGGCACCCGGGAGTCTGGGAGCCACTGCTCTTCTGACGGGGGCTGGCATTCTCTCTACTAAGTCCGACCAGGGGCGCCTCAGTTTTAGCTTCATCCTATTAGAATTCACTTTTGAAACACTAGGATGAGAGGTTACTACCTGATACTGACATACATAAAACTTTCTGGAAAGAAGAGTTCTAAGTGGAAGTACTATCTCCTTTCTGGCACTGGCACTTTACGAAACCAGAGTAAAATCCGTCTGAAGCGCGGAGGACGAAGGACGGGGTGATGCCTGCACTGCTGGTTCCTTTGAGACATTTAGGCTGACATGTGACACAGACTCACACAATGCAATGTCACTCCATTTGGTTTTGAAATAAAGTAGCCCTTGACCACACCGTACCTATTCTTTGTTCAGGAAGTTCTGGAGTGGTCACTGGCTAAAAGCAATCTAATTCCTGGCTACGAATGACATGCCGATGGTCTCCCACCTTTGTGCCTGGTCTCAGCACGGCATTGTGTGCGTAGTGGCACTTACTCTAGGCTGAAGGGGCTGGCCGCCCTTCCTGACAGCCCGGGCTGTGGCAGGGCTGCCTCCCCCAAGCTCAGGGCCTGCAGGAAGGGGAAGGGATCCACAGGATACCGTGTGGGGACACAGCTGCTATTTCGCCCGCCCTCCAGTAGCCCCATGAGGCCACCACTTGCTACCCATTTTGCAGATGACGAACTGGAGGCCCAGCCAGGCTGAGCCGCTGTCAAGACTGCTTTCCAGAACTAAGTTCTGTCCTATCCACAGGGCATCACCCTCAGGGGAGAGAGAGAAAGGGCCTGGGGAACAGGGACAGTCTGCCCTCTCCCTACTCTCCACCTCAGAGTCCAAAACCGCCAGGCTCTGCTGGGCCCAAGATGAGCCCTAGCTGACCACAGACCCTGTAATCCATCCTGCACCATCAACCTTGTCCGGGCCCAGTGCTTCATCAATGCCAAGCTTTCCTGACCCCAGTGATGGGCCAGTGCAGACACCCTGGGTTGCTTCAAGGGACGTTTGGCTCTGGATTTAATACTTACCCTACCCAGAGGAGTACAGGAAACATGGGTGAAGCGCTTTAGGGTCTCCACATTGACAAAGTAAAATAAAGAGCAGGAGAGACGCTTCCAGGGCTCCTGAGGTTGGCAAGGGTGTGTAATGTAAACAAAGATGGGTGAGCCTCTCCCTCTCCTGCTGGAGACAGTCCTGGAGTCTAAGGGGAGCTCCACCCCTTGTACAATGCTTGGGTGAGGCCAGGAGAGTCTCAGTGCACGGCCTCAGCCTCTGGGACCCTCACTTCTTTAAAGTGTGCCAGAGTGTGCTGGACTACGGGTCAGGGGCAGACATGATGAGACATCCACCGTGCCCAGAGGAAGTCCTGAACTGCCAGCACACCCTGCTGCCCTTAAACAGCCTGACACCTATTCCCAGCCTTTAGAATCTCAGTGTTACGATGGTCCAAACTGTTAATGACTTTGCCAGGAAAAAAAGAAGAAGAAATTAAAAGCAATCACCAAACCCAAGCAACTAGAGGCCTAAACATTGGTTTTAAGTCCCTAAAGTTGGAAAACACAAATATCTTCCTTAGGGGGAGCACCCTGTGGCCAGCATCACATCGAGAACTTGACTTGGCCGGACACGGTGGCTCACGCCTATAATCCCAGCACTTTGGGAGGCCAAGGTGGGGGGATCGCTAGAGCCCAGGAGTTCAAGACCAGTCTGGGCAACATGGCAAGACCTTGTCTCTACCAAGACCTTGTCTCTACTAAAAAAACAAAAATTAGCCAGGCATGGTGGTGGGAGCCTGTAGTACCAGCTACTGGGGAGACTGAGGATGCGGTGAGCAGAGATGGCGCCACTGCACTCCAGGCCTGGGTGACAGAGTAAACCCTGCCTCAAAAAAATAAAATAAAAAATTTTTAAAAATTAAAACATTTTCTTTAAAATAAAAAATATTTTAATTTTTTAAAAATTAAAATTAAAAAAAGAATTTGATTCCTGCTAAAAGAAAAAAAAAAAGGAACTGGACACTGGACCCTGCTCCTTCCAGCAGCCCTCCAGGTCAGGCACCGTTCTTATTCCCATTTTACAGATGCAGCTGCTGAGCGTCAGAATCCACAGGCTGGGCGGTGGCATTCAATTTTCCCTCCTCAGATTCCATCCTCCTGAGTCACACAGACCCCGTGACATCTGACAATCCGAGGCCACTGCTGATTTCTACACCAATAAAATGTGACTGCTGTGCGGCTCAGGCTGTGGGGAGGGAGAGCTGCATCTGACTCAGGAGAGGGGAAGCTCTGCTCCTACCCTGCCCCCCGCCCCCTTCCCTAGGCAGGCAGCCCTGCAGAGGTCAGCTCCAAGCGTCTGCCAGGCAGGAAGGGGCCACTCTGGCAGCTTACAAGGAGCTAGCAGAAACACGAATTTTGGAGGATTTGAGGAAGGAACAAAACTAGAATACTGGAGCTGCGACTACTGCGGGCTTGCTTCCTTTTAGGATTATGGGGCTGGCAGAAGACAAGGACCTCCCTAAAATCTTTCACCACCACAGATGTTCCAACCACCACTGAGAAGAAAGCGGTGGCTTGGGCTTGCTGTAAATACAATTCTGGGATGGAGCAGAGGGCTGTGGTTCTGTGGGGCAGATGCCTCTCCCTACAAAAGGGAGCACATGTGGGCGGGAATGGGGAACAAGCACTACTCCACCCCCAGGGGACCCAGAAACCAGTGCAGGGGGCCCGGAGAGTCCTGAACACCCACATGCAACGGAGGGAGCGACCAGTGCAGCGGACTCCAGGCAGAACAGAAAAGAAGGAAAAGAACACCTGAGAACAAGCCCCTTGCCTTATTCAGATTTCCAGCTTCCTTTAGTCAGGGGCTAGAGAATTCCCAAGGCTAGTGGAACATCGCGAACGCTCTGCCACGGCTACTACAGGAAACAGAGCCACATGCAAACACCCAGAGGGCTCAGGGTAAGCAGCGAGATGGTTCCACAGCAGAACACCTGTCAAACCTTTTCTTGGACACCCCTACCTGGGGTGCAGAGCTGGCCACAAGGGGCGACGACTTTGTTGTGACCGTAAGAGGTATGTGAGGGCACCTGAAATGCTTTCTTCCAATGGCTTCTAAACTGCCCTTTGCGGCAGCGGAGCCCTCTGGTCAGAAAGAATCCCGGCTGAAGTGGGTGCTGGGGTCCTGTCAGTGTGGCCCCCTCATCAGAGAATCATGGACACGGTCCTCATTTAACAGGTGGGGAAACTGAGGCCTGCTGGGGCCCACAGAGGTCAAAGTGATTCATCCAAGGACAGAAGCATGCTGAGCTGCAGGCAGAGCTAGGAAGGCCACTCATCCGCCCCGCCTCTGGGACACAACCAATGCTGGCCCTAAGCCATCCCAAGTCTACCTCACCCAGGGGAGGCAGCTCTGGGGTTCAGGAGCTCCCTGCCCTTCAGACCCCATGATAGGATACTGTACCCCAAAAGGGTCTGCCAACTAGAAGGCCTCAGCTGTCCCCTTTTTCCTAGCTCCCTGGGGGAGGGGGACCTCAACTCTGCCTGTCATCCGCGAGGGGCTACCCTGGGCAGCGCGAGGCCAGTCTGCCACAGAAGGGGACAGGAGCAGGGGATGTGGCCATGCCCTTCCTCTCACCCCTGCGAACTGAGAGATGTGGGAGACTGACAGCATGGAAAGAGGAGAGAAGGCGGGTGCACACAGATGGCCAGGGAGACAGACAGACAGACAGACAGGCAGTGGTTACCTGTGGGCCAGGACCCATGGGCCCCATGCCTCGGGGAGGGTTCATTCTCTGCATTGATCCTCCCATGTTGGGGTGGCCTGTGTGAGAGAGGAGGCGCGCCATGGGGTGGCAGGAGTCGAGGGAGGAGGAGCCCCTCCTGGCATCCCCAGCCACCCTAGGCCCACCCCGCCCTCTCTACCTTGTTGTCGTGTGGGATCCATGGAATTGGGCAGCAGTGGCTGTGTCCCAGGAACTCCTCCTGGAGGCTGAAAGAGATGCAAGACACAAGCTGAGCAGTTGCTCCGGAGCTGCTGGACATGGGGAGAGGCATCTACCTGTCCCACCCAGTTCCCCACCTGACCACATGGGGCCACTCATGGCCTCCCTGAGACCACTTCTGCTGCCTGCTAACGGGAGAAGGTCACCCCAGGCCTACCAGTCAGCTCAAACTGGTGTTAGCTAAAACCGTGTCATTGTTTGCGGGGCTCTGTGGGAGGGAAACTGTCACCTCATCCTGCTGTCTTGGGGTAGGGAGTCTGGGTACCTATCAGAGCTCTGAAATGAGTCAGGAGACCAAATTCTCTAGGTCTTGCTCTGGCTGCAGCACCGACCACCTTGTTCTCAGAGGCAGCAGTGCCCACTCCCTCCTTCCGCCCAAATCTCATCTTGCCTTTGTCTCACAGAGACACACCTCATTTTAGCTCTATCCAAATTACGGGGACTGAGACACCCACTACCTAAAATCCTATCACTGTGGGAAGCCCTGTTTAAAGGAGAACAGAGGATGAGGAGGATTTTAGGATTGAGATGGGGAAACTGAGGTCACAGGCCTGAGGGCTCCCAGTCACAGGTTGCAGAGCCAAGCAGCACCCAGGTTATAGCCCATCAGCTTCTACAATATGGAATGCCACCCAGCCCTGGGGTGGGAGAGGTGGCCACTAGGAGAGGGGCAGGGGTACTGGATGAGAACCCGGCTCCGGAGCTGGGGCCATCAGCGGTGCTGGTGTGGTTGCTAATGAGAAGATAAACGTGGGGGCCATGGGTTTCCTGGGTGAACACTTGGCCCACCCGCTGTGAAAACCTATTAAAAGCGATTTACTTGAGACTGAAATTATTTCAGCTGCAACAGGAAAAAGATAGTAGGATTTGCTGGGGGAACTTTGTTTCTAGGACCCCATCCCTTAGGGCTAAATACGAGCCTTTGCCTTTGAGAGGAAAAGCCTTTGGTGATGGCTGGTCATCTTTCCCTATTGGCAGGTGCCAGTGCTGCTCAAAGGCTGGGCATCTGTGACAGGGGTCTGTCCTCAAGGGCCCCCAGCCCAGGCTGTGCTGCTGTGGGGGAGGCTGAGTGGGGAGCTCCTCTGCCTTGAGCTCAATGGTGAACTCCAAACCGGTTTTGGAACGAGGTGGTGGAAAGCGAAGGGACAGACTGTCACTGATTTCTCCAGCTTCAGAATGGAACAGGGGAGCAGGTGGGTGTGGTTAAGGTGCAAGAGGATTGTGTGAGGGCCTAGGGAGTGTCTAACGTTCACGAAGTAGAATTGGTTTTTGTTTTGTTTTGTTTTGTTTTTTAAGACAGAGTCTCTTGCTCTGTTGCCCAGGTTGGAGTGCAGTAGTGTGATCATAGCTCACTGCAGCCTCGAACTCCTAGGCTCAAGCAATCCTCCTGCCTCAGCCATCCCAAGAGCTGGGACTACAGGCACGCGCTGTCACACCTGGCTAATTTTTAAATGTTTTGTATTGATGGGGTCTCACTATGTTGCCTAGACTCCTATCAAACTCCTAGGCTCAAGTAATCCTCCTGCCTCAGCCTCCCAAAATGCTGGGATTACAGGTGTGAGCCTCTGCGCCTGGCCCACAAAGTGGCAATTAGCACCTGCTGTTTCCGTCTGCCTGTGGGGGCTCAGTGTCTTTCCAATCCCTGGATTTTAGTTGTTCCGGCCTCTCACTGTCTCCCAGCCCTGCTTCCTGGCCCCAGGTTCCCCAGCTCTGAATCACTTGGCTGGTTTGTGTCTGCCCACTGGGGGTTTGTGGTTTTTATAGAGTCCTGGTGACTCAGGAAGGCCCGCCTCTAAGGCTGTCTGGAGTGCAGGATCCCAGGACACGGAGGTGGATGGGGGAACGCCAGGGTCATGAGTTACCCAGCGCAGGACCACCTCATCCAACCCTGACAGTGCAGCCGTGGGGCTTGGCAGTCACTCTCTCCAGGTAGCCCAGTGCTGACCACCAATTCTTGGAGAAAGTTCCTCCATGGGTTCCTCTAACCCTCCTATGTATCGGAACTCCAGGGGCACAGCTTGGCTGTCCAGAGGCTCAGAGGAGGCCTGGAGGTCGCATCCCTCACTGAGGTGACCCTGAGACAGGGACAGACAGTCTGGGCCTCTTCTATCAGGGAAAGAAGCTGTGCAATCACCAAGGGAAGGGGTCTCACCCTGAGAGGGCTGAAGCCCTCAAACTTAAGGAGGAAAAACAACGGCTCGTATATGGGGCCATAATTACAAGCTGTGCACACACCCTTGGCGCCTACAGGGGAGCGAGTTGCTCTGGGGCTCCTGGACAGAGGCCAGCTCTTCTCCTACAGCACTGCGTGTGGGGCAAGGCACAGGAAGCATCTGCCCAGGAAACGGACAAATCCCTGCTGCATCCGCGTGCTGTCTCACCTGCCCCGCCAGCACAGCCAGCCTGCCAGGTGGGAGCTCCGCCGAGATGCATGTGGGAGGGCTCTCTGACAACCCTGGATTCCAGCCACTCCCTCCTAAACCCAGCTGAACTCCACTGTCACCACCCATCCAACCACCCGCACTTGAGAAAACAGCAACTCTCCATGCACAGCCTCTAGCCAGGGAGGCAAATGGGAGGCAGGCCGAGTCACCAAGGACCCTGAGGCCACGTCACTGACCCTTTGCTTCTTGTTCCCCTAAGGGCCCTTCTCACTCCCCTTACCCAGAAGGCACATTCATAATGGCCTGTGAGCCCCAGCAAGTCCTCTAGTCTCTGCTCCCTCCATCATCACAGGAGAGAACTGAGCTAACTCGGGTGGCACAGGACTTCTGTTAACTGGCAGCCCCGACGAGGGCACTCTTCAAGAAACCCCCAGGGACAATACCTGTGGAAGGGGCACATGCCTCTTTGGAGGATAAAAATTTTTTGAGGTCAAAGGGAACTGGAAAACCAGAGTAGATTTTTTTTTTTTGGAGACAGAGTCTCGCTCTGTCACCCAAGCTGCAGTGCAATGGCGCAAATTTGGCTCACCGCAGCCTCCGACTCCTAGGTCCCAGTGATTCTCTTGCCTCAGTCTCCCAGAGAGCTGGGATTACAGGCACACGCCATCATGCCTGGCTAATTTTTGGATTTTTAGTAGAGACAGGGTTTCACCATGTTGGCCAGGCCGATCTCGAACTCCTGATCTCAAGTGATCCACCTGCCTGAGCCTCCCAAAGTGCTAGGATTATATGCATGAGCCACCACGCCCAGCCCCAGTGTACATTTCTACTGGGGGGTGGCAGGGAGGTTGGGAAAACTGGTGTATAATGCAAAGTACAGATGATGGATTTATCCCCAGTTTGCTCTCGAGTGGTTGCTCATGCTTAGTTGCTGAGCAGAAACATACACACCCCCTCTCCATATCCTTTAATTGCCGGAAGAAGGGCCACAATTATGATAAGGAAGTAGCTCCTCTCTCCCTGGCAGAGGCCAGTTTGGACCAAGAAGAGCTCCTGGGTGGGCTGGTGGGAAGGCTGCTGCTGGGACCCCTATGTGCCACAGCAAAGCAGGCCCAGTGGTGATGGGTTAAAAACACAGATGGGGGCAGCAATCTTACATCTGTGAAAGCTGATGAATGGGGTGGGGTGGAGTACAATCAGCACTGGGCTGGAACCAAGATCAACTCCAGCCCAGCTCACTTTGGGAAGTCACTCCTCCACTCTGACCTTTTGTTTCCTCATCTGTGATGTATCCAGGGACCCCTTCTTTTGCTCAAAAAGCTGCGTCTCTAATTCCTCTCGTCCAAATTTGTCCCCTTCATGTCAGAGAAAATAGAAAATGAAGGACTTTTGGAGAAAAAAAAAAAGAAAAGAAAAAAAAAGATGGGAACCCGATAGGCAATTTAACATTAAAATTGGAGAGCTGGCCAGGCACGGTGGCTCATGCCAGTAATCCCAGCACTGTGGGAGGGCAAGGCAGGCAGATCACATGAAGTCAGGAGTTTGAGACCAGCCTGGCCAACATGGTGAAACCCTGTCTCTATTATAAATACAAAAATTAGCCGGGTGTGGTGGTGCACACCTATAATCCCAGTTACTTGGGTGGCTGAGGCAGGAGAACTGCTTGAACCCAGGAGGCGGAGGTTGCAGTGAATAGAGATTGCACCACTGCACTCCAGCCTGGAAGACAGCGAGACTCCGGTTAAAAAAAAAAAAAAAAGACAATTGGAGACCCCTGGTTATGATCATCTCTCCATAGTGCCTGCATTACCTCACTCAGGAGCCTTCCTGTAGAGCCCTGAGAATGAAAAGCATCACACTCCGACAATGCCAATTTAGCTGGTGACTAAACTCCCAGTTCCAAAGGCAACAGGGGCTGGATGCGCTGGCACTGCTGTCAGATTTTTTTGAAGGGCTTTTGCAAAGTCACCGAAATAATTCTGTTTAAAAAAACTGGGGCATAAAATTTCCCTGATGTTTCTTGAAAGTTTAAGTCTGTCTATCCTCAAAAGAGGCATCTATTCATATTTACTTCTGCAACTCCTCTCCTGCCCTGAACCAGGGAGGGTGGCATGGGGGCTGATTTCTCCAGACCACCTAGAACTGCCAACCCTAATGGGCCAGCGAAAGGCATATGACCCCAGGCAAAAGGCCCTCCCCATAATCAGACTCCTTTTCTAATTACATGAACAAATCCTTTCTTGTTTTGAGTTGGGTCTGGGAAGCAGGCAGACATTGCTGAAAAACTCACAAATCTCCTGCTCCGCTGCATCCAGGCTCCTGATCTAAGCATTCCTACGGGCCATTTCCCCCCCTAATAGCAGGATTATATTTACCAGCCTTGGCAATTCTCAAAAGCTTCCAGGAAAAAATGCACATTGTCAATTAACTTCATTAAGGAGGAAGACCCTCTTCCAAGAAGGGGGTGGAAGGGAGGGGCAGGGCATTACCATCTTCTCTAGAATAGCCGAAACCCTGCAATCCCAGATGCGCCTTGGCTCCATCTGCTGCCACCTTCTGAACTCCAAAATGGGCTGTCCAAAGGCCATCTGGAGAAGCAGGTGAACTGCTGCACCATGGGCACAGTGGGGACGTGGGGCCCTCTCTGGGGAACAGCTAGTAAGCTACCAGTCACGTTAAACCTGTCCCTCCACCCCTCAATCCTTTCCCTCAACTTTCATTTTGTGTCAAAGTCCACCTAGGGCCAAGGATGGCTGAACGAGGGGAGAGAGAACATGAAAAGGTACAGTACCTGGTTTCCCATTCTGATCGGGGGCCTGGGGCCGCCTGCGTATCGCGGTGACATAAAAGGCTGCAATTATAGGGAATTAGTTCAGTGACAGCCTGCCCTACTGCACAGTGACAAACACAAATGCTCTCCACTCCACAAAGTCCAGTTTTGTTATAACTAGTGATCTTTCTCCTGGTAGCCTCTTCCCTTTGAGCAAAACTTCCTTTGGGCAGAGGGAACGATAGATCCACACAACAAATGCGTCTCCTGACTCCACATTTGTTTGTGGAGATCTACTCTGGGTGGACAGGCAGCGGCTGGGACTTTGCATAAGACACGGAAAGACAGTTAAATCAATGCAGGGCAGAGGAGGAAACCTCTGCTCTCCGTAAGGGCAAATAAAAGGCTAAGAAGGACTTATACGTAACATTTTAAGGGTCTGCAGACAAAGCTGGACACACGAGCACGCACACAGGCACACACACACAGAAACCACCAGCAGGGATGGAGATGGGAGCCAGGACTGGGGGGAAAACGCCATGGAAACGGGAAGGAGACAGCGGGCTCCCTAACTTAATGCAGGGGAATGGCAGGAAAGCTTTCTCAGCAGCGCGAGTGCACAAAGA
This sequence comes from Theropithecus gelada, assembly GCF_003255815.1. Classification (NCBI taxonomy): domain Eukaryota; kingdom Metazoa; phylum Chordata; class Mammalia; order Primates; family Cercopithecidae; genus Theropithecus; species Theropithecus gelada. The sequence continues at coordinate 82,187,321 of NC_037668.1, forward strand.
AAAGGCTTGGGATGCAGCTTCGGTTACAAACAAATGGTGAACCAAACTCAAAACCAAACCAAAAGTGAGAGAGGAAAAAACAAAAACGCAAAGGCCGCTGACAAGGTCACAGAAATATATATATTTTCCTTTTGGTTTTGTATCCAAGCTGGGTGTGAGGTCCGAGGACTGAAGACTATCTTTAGAAAAAAAGAAATTTCTAAAAAAATTTAATTTGTCAATAAAGACTCGCAGGCAGTGGCTAGAGCACATTTTGATTTTTGTTTTTCCTCTGCGGGCTCTCTGCTTCCTCCGCGCCCCGCGTCCCCGGCGGGCGGGAGCGCCACGGTGCGTTTACCTGACTGTGGGGTCCCATCATGCTGCTAGGATTGTGAGGTGGAGGCTGTGCGTGCGGCGAGGGCTGTGACCCCGGAGGACCCTGTGAGGCCAGACAGTAGAGGCAGGTTATAGATCACAGCACATGGAGAAGCGCAGAAGAAGCTTAAAAGAACAAAAATTAAACCAAAACGAAGGGTGGGCGGCGGGCGGGCGTGCAGGGGGCGGGCTCTGGTTGGTGGGAGGTGGTGGAGCTGCTGCTTTGGTCACCGGCTCAACGGTGTAAAACGGCGAGCGGGAGCGAGAGAAGCTGATAAATACATTCACAGAGGGTTGAAAGAACAAAAAATGAAGCACCTCTGTCAAAGCACACGGGAGTACAGTCCTGGACACAGCCTACCCTTGGAGCAGAGTTTGCCATGTTAAATACGTTGGTTGAGACAGGCTCAGAGGGAGTACAGTGACGCACAGAAACAGGGGACCCAGGTGCAAAGCACGTAGGTGCCACCTGCGTGGGAGGCGGGGAAGGATGGGGAAAGGCCTTGCCCTCAAGGAGCTCACAGTCTGGGGGACAGTGACACGGCTATGGGTGACTCGAGGCAGGACTGATCGAGTGTCAGGGAGATGCCCAGGTGACAGGTTTCCTGGGGTCAGGAGGGCCAGGGGCACCGATGGATAAATAACAGAGGCAGGAGGGGCAAAGGGCACCACAGATGTCACACACAGGGAGTGGGGGGACAGTGAGTGAGGGCCACATGGTGTGGGCAGTGCACACTCGCAAACTGTAAATTCACCTGCACTTCAAAGCAGCTCTGGGAGGTGGGGTTTCTCACTCCAATTTTTACTGATGAGGAATTTGAGTCTCAAGGGATGAAGGAACTTGACCATGGCCACAAAACTGGTCAGTGGCAGAGCCGGGATGAGAAACCCCATGGGTCCGATGCCCATCTCCAGCCTTGAAACCCAAGAGTTCCAGTGCAGAGGTAGGGAGACGGGGAAGTGCATGAAGGGTGGGGACCCCTGCCTGCTGGGCGAGTGGGTGGGTTGTCCTTTCCACACCTCAGTTCCAAGCTGATCCCCACCCCCACCGCCTGAACCCTGGGCTATGCTGACCTCGACCCCCCACCCCCTCACCCCAGAAGACATGGGCAGATGAATTCACTTCAACCTTGGGGTTACAAACTATGGGTAGAAACTCACTCAGCAATTTAGCAAGCTGCAACAATTATTTCTTAAAAATCCGAGGTAATAAAAAAAAATCAGAGAGCTTTGTGTACTTTAAGGCAGGTGTCTTTCACGAACCCTGGTTTTGTGTGTAGATATTCATGTGTGTGTAGACTGGGCTACACCAAAGGACTTTCCTACCATGGGTCCGTAAGCGTAGAGGGCTGCCTCAGAAGCACGTTCCAGCCCACCCAGAGCGGGACGCTGATGCCAGGGATGAGGAGACAGGCCTCCATTCGCTCTTCCCCACCCATGACTGTGCTGTTTTTTAGAAGTTGGTTTTTAGGAAAATTCAAAATGTGCACAGGGGGTGAGTGTGGCTAAATTAGAAAGAGAGAGGAGCTGCCTAGGTAGGGTTTCCCCCTCGGCCTTCTCCTGCAGAGCCAGGCTGCCAGCCGCCTGCCCACTGGAGAGGAGGGGCAGGCCCAAGCTGGTGGGCGTGGGCCCACAGAGAAGAGGTGTGCAGAGAACATCGCAGGGGGCTGTACAGGAACCCGAGGGCGCCGCCACCGACAGGCCTGGGAGTTTCTTGGCCAAGCGAGGAGCTGCTCACTTCCGGAAAGCTCCGAGGAGCAGATGTTCCCCTACCTGCCACGCTACTAATTTCAACAAGTGTGTGTCTTTCTAGCGGCTGCCAGCAACGGCATGGTTTGTTACCATGAGCAATTTTCTTAATTAACAGACATTAATTAGCCATTTAGCAATTTTGCAAGCATTTGTTTAGCGGCTTTCCTAAACATGAATACCACTGTGATAATGGCACTGATTAGAGGGTCCCCTAATTAACAGTACAGGGAAGGAAAATTGAAATCACATAAATTAAAAAGGGAGGGGAGTTAATGAAGGCGGGACATATTTGCACCTGCAAGTCTTTTGTACCATGAAACTTGGGTGTAATGTAAACAAAACAAGATAATTTGAAGCCAACCCCAAAAAAAAGAAATATGAAAAGAACAGAGGAGGAAGGTTCAAGGGTGAGGTCCAGTTGCCAAGAGGGGGTGAAAGGCCTCCTGTCAGTTCCTCGGCTCTTGGCAAGAAGGAAGTGCCTCCTCCCTCGCGTCCTTCCCTTCCTGGTAACTGAGTGCTTCCTCAGGGCGAGCAGCAGGGCTCTGGGCAAGCCCCTCACACCTGTGTGCCCAGTGGTCAGGGAGGGCAGGTGGCTGACTCACTGACCCATTAGAGAAAACAGATGTGAAACACCTAAGAGCATGTGGCACACACGGTGGGGCCTCAATCTACGGCAGCCTTTACAAAGGACCAGTGCTCCAACCTGGGTCTGCTGAGACCCAGAGAGCAAGGCTGGCGTGTGTGCCTCCCCTGCGCCTCCCTCAGGAGTGCCCCTGGAGGACTCTGGTGACCAGTCCCTGGATAAGCTGAGGGGGCACAAGCTTGCTCTTGGCGCAGCTGCCTCAAGAAAAAAGGCTGACAAGCAGTAAGGATGAAGCCAGGCTGGTCAGGGAGGCCCCAGCCCAGATCCACAACCTCTCTGGCTCATGGGGAATGGTGGGGAGTGAGCTGTTAAATCTGGGGCAGGAACAGCAGCTAGAAGTCTTCCCTCTGACTTGGAGCTAGGGGGTTGGAATGATGAGGACCAGGAATCTTGGCCCAGGTCAGCCAGTCACTTAGGGAGAAAAATGATACCACATTCTTGACAGAAGCCAAGCTAAAGCTCAGTGCCCACCTCCCCAGGGCACAGAGCTCCTCTCCCACCCGCAGTGAGGAAATGACAGACTCTGCCTGCCCACCTCTCAGCACATAGCCAAACGCCTGCCATTTCCCAACAGGCCACCCATGTCCACATCCACGGAGAGTTCCTCTGCGTCTCCGCTATCTCCACTCAGCCCGGAGCTCCGTCACTACGTTCCCAGTGTCTGGGCTGTGTCCCTAAGACCCTGTAGCATCACAGGAAGAACCCCACATAGCCTAGCAGTCTCATGGGTGGAGAACCCTGTTTGTGGAAGCATTTGCTTCTGCAAAGAACATGACAGATGAACTGCCCATCTCTATGAGGAGTCAGGGGCTCTGCTGCCCTGTGTTTTATTAGGCCACAAAAAGTGGTCTCATCTTCCTTCCCAGCCTGCATTCTCAACAAGAGATCCACAAGTAGGTCTGGAGAAGACGGACTTTGTGCTCTTTTGGATTTGTTACCCACTCGGGCAAAAGGCTACACATGAGGAAGACAACAATGAAAAAGGATCTAGGTTGAGGGCTCTGACTTTTGATGGGACAGGGGCTGCTCTCTTCCCCAAACTCTGAACAGACCCAGCAGGCAGGCAGAGTGGACTGTGGTGGAAGGTGAGAGGAAGAGGGAGTCTCAAAGTTGATGATACTGATGTGCTCTTCCATGCAGGACAACTCTCTGGTGAGGCTTCCACTTGCTGGAAGCTTTTGAGGAACCCAAAAAGGGTGCATCTGGAAGGCTGCTTGGCCAGCAGGCCCAGCTCCATTTAGACCATCTCCCCCCATGGGTGTTGGATGCCTTCGGTTGCAGATACTGCCTAATTAACCTTCCAGGGATGCAGTGGATCAGGGCAGATGGCACCCCGGAGGCTAGACTAGGGTGGCTGTGGTTCCTTACTAGATGCTTAGGGAGAAAGGCACCTGTCCAGGGGCCACCTCTTAAGTGGCTTTGACAGATTCTATCATCCCTTCCTCCAACATTTGCAGGGGAGGAGAAAAGAGAGGCCCACGACAGAGATGTGACCTCTCCAAGACCACAGAAAACTAGTTGGCATCCGAGTCACATCTCCTAACTGTAGCCCAGGGCTCTCCTCACAACATCACATTCCCATTCGCATCTCTTTTAGATGAAGACATAAGATTTGGAAGGAACTGGGTTCGAATCCTGGCTCTGCCCCTGACTGCATTTCCATTTTCTCATCAGTGGAATGGGGCCATGAGAGTAACAACAACAGGGAGTGTGGCTTCTACCTACATAAGCTCATCTAATCCTGGACTCCTCGCAGTAAGGGATCAATCGCCCCATTTTATTGCCAAGGAACCGAGGCTTGGAAAGATAAAGGCACTCCAGGATTGCACAGCTATTACACGGTAGAGCCAGGCCTTGATGTCTGATTCTAGAGTCTAAAGGGGTCCTGGGTAGCCCACCATTCTACAAGACTGACAGCAGCACCTCCATGTCATCTGTCAGGGCAGAGAGCAAAGGGCAAACTGGAATGAACTCAAGGCTGAAGGACTTGGGAGAGCACCGAGATGCTAGGTGCTGACCTTCTACGTGCCCAGCCAGCCCCATGCTGTGGTCTAGAGGCACATCAGGCTCGTCCTGGCCCTGAGGAGCTGCCAGGCTAAGGAGAAAAACGAGGACACAGAGAGAAATAAGCTTAAGTGTTGGCTTAACCTGCCAGGGGCTCTAAGAGAGGGCGATGCCCCACAGGGAGGTCAGTGACAGTGACCTCCCTGTCACTCCCAGACTGGTAAACTGAGGCCCAGAGTGGCCACAGCATGTAGGCCTGGTACCCCCATGAGCCAACCAGAACTGAGATGAGAACTAGGGTCCACTGATGGGTCAGAGCTCTTTCCACTGCACTGCACTGCCTCTGCAGGGTGATGGCAGCAGGACCAGGCCCTGGGGTAGACCCCAACATGGGGGAAAATCCCTACTCCTGAATCTAGGAAAAGGAGGCAGGAAACACGCCCACTTCCTGTCCAGCCTTCCAGCTGCCCTGGACCCTGTTAATGGACTTGCTATTCCATCTCAGCCAGTCCCAAGATCTCTGAGTGGAGACAACTAACTCCCGCAGTTCTTTATTATTCTTTCTCCTGTAATTTCAGCACTGGGTGGCGTTCCATCCAGCAGCTCCTGAGAGCCACTTAGGCAGGGCCCAGGAGGCTCTGTTATGGGTGTGATCGAGGCAAACACTGGGCCATTTCACAAAAACTCTGAAGTGTGGACACTGATGGTTAGTGAAAAAGCCTTTACCCACACTGACACCGTGGGGAGCAGAGCACTCCCACTGTAAAACGGATTCAAGGACTCCGCGGAAAAACATTTCAGAACCATCAGCAGGACCCCCAACCCTCCCGCACGCTCCAGCTAAGTCCCTGCACTTCATCTGAAGCTGTCCTGGAGAGGCAAGTTGTGGTGTGACAGGAAGCGCCCACCATTATGCAGGCCTGGGGTCCAATCCCAGCTCCTCTGGTTCATTCCGAGAGCCTAGTTTCCCAATGGCTCTGAGCCTCACTGCCCTCATAAAGGAAACAAGGACTACTCCACAAACGCTGCAGGGCTGTGGCACAGCTGGCAGTGCGAGGCACACAGGGTCCCCAGTCCTGGTCCCCATCCTCCTCCTCCTCCTGTGGCGACTCACCTGCCCTTTACAAGGAAAGCAAGAGCTTGACGTCTGGCCTCACCTCGTCAGGTCTGCTAAAGACCACGTATCTTTTTTCATGAAGCCTTTCCTGCTCCAGCCCTTCAAGTGCTCTCTAAACACGGAGCCTTTCCTCACTCCATAACTGGGGGTGCCATGTGGACCCCTCCAGGCTGGGCCGCTCACCCCACAGGTACCTCGGGGCAGGGCCCAAGCAGAGCAGCAGGGGGCCACACTGCCATGGGCAAGGGGCAAGACCCAACAAGCCCCCGGGTAGGCACAGCTAACACTCTGGGGCTCATACGAACCAGGAAGAAAAGTTACTACCAAAAGGGTGACGAAGTTGGTCTTCTGAGCTAGATGCTTGGAGCTGGATGGAGGATAGCTCCTTAAAAATAAAACCAAAAAACAAAACAAAACAAAACAGGCTGGGCACAGTGGCTTACACCTGTAATCCAGCATTTTGGGAGGCCGAGGCAGGAGGATTGCTTGAGCCCAGGAGTTTGAGACCAGCCTGGACAGTATGGCAAAACTCCGCCTCTATAAAAGAAATACAAAAGCTAGCTAGGTGTGGTGTTGTGTGCCTGTGGTCCCAGTTACTCAGGAGACAGAGGTAGGAGGATCCCTTGAGCCAGGGAGGTGGAGGCTGCAGTGAGCTGTGATCATGCCACTGCACTCTAGCCTGGATGACAGTGAGACCTGTCTCAAAAAATAAAAAATAAAAAAACACACAAACCCAAAAAAACACACAAAACAAAACACAACAACAAGAACAAAACAAACCTATACCAATTTTTTCAAGGAGAAAATAAGCTATGTGTTAAGTTAAATACTCCCCAAACTCACTGCTTCTTCCTCAAATGCCACCCATATTCCTCAAATCTGCCTACACCTGTCTAGAAATCATGAGCTTGCAAAGAAACAAAGCTGAGACTAAAGTCCTGGCTCTCTGGGTTCAGAGCCTGCCTGGGAGGGGCATATGTGAGGACAGGCTGTGACCTGTACCGAGGGCACTGGTCCCAAAAACCCAAAAAGCATTGGGGCTGGAGTCCTAGCCTTGTTGCCCTGGGTCTTGGGCAGCACATCCCTAAAGCGAGGTGGGGAGCATAGGCTATGATTCTCTCACGGGTCACGAAAGCTATGAGAGTTCTCTGTAAACTGCTGACAGCTACCCAGACAGAAGCCATTACCACCCGGCCAAATCTGCCTTTTGTCTTCACAGATGGCTGCTGGGGAAAGGGGACTTGAGGTTTTAGGTTGTTAAGAGATAAAACACTCCACACATCCTCGTCCCTCCTGACTCCTAGGACACTGGCCACTGGTCTGCAGAGGCTGAAGGAGTGGGTTTTCTCGAACAGCAGCGGGACACAGAGGACCTGCGGTACTGGTGGCCTGTGTAATCTGCCTGTTAGGTGTGTCACTTTAATTGAGTGAATATAAAATTACAATAATTACACACAGCAAAAGGCACTTGACAGACAATCCAATTTGCTCCTTGGTCACAAATACTACAGAAAATGCCGTAAGCTCAGTCTGGGGAGAAGGCCAAGGTGTGCTCAGGTGCCACGGACATCCGGAATCTGTCACCATGGTCTGCCACACCCACAGCCCCCGAGGAGAGGGAAGCTGACCACCAGACAAGGGAAGGAAGGGAAAGTAAGTCAATTTTACGTGCAGCTCTTTGGAGGAAAACTTATTTCCTCGTTTCAACCCATGGGAATGAACCTGGCATGGCTTGGAGAGGGGTGTGTGTGTGTGAAGGGTGTGTGTGCGTGTAGGGTGTGTATGAGTGTGTGTGTTTACAGGCCAGAGCTGGGGCTGAGACACCAACTTGAGGGCAGAAGGCGACTAAGTTGCCCGCCTGCACACCCAGTGTGGGCCTGGCACATGCACAGTAGGTGGGTCCTCAGGGGGCTGAGCTGGGCCACACAGCTGCCCCGGCTTCTGCATGGTCTCCGAGAGCTTACAGTCAGGTGGAGCTCCTGGCTACTCAGCAGAAGAGCCCATGACAATCAATGGCCCTCTGTGGGGAGAGGACAAGGAGGGGGCTGGGTTTAGAGGTCTGGCAATGGTGTGGACCATCTTCCTGCGACAGTGGGGAAGTTACTAATTAGAGAAAGCAGGAATGTACTGCATCTTCCCTTTATAGTCACTTCTGCATAAATACCAGGGATCCGTACAGCCACCAAGGTTCCATTCCTTGCAAAGGTGAGCAAATGGTTCATCGATTTCCATGTGAGCAAAGGCCCCAGCTGACCTCCCTTCCTCCCAGCAGTCTCTCCAAGGAGCCAGGGCAGCACTGGGCAGACAGCGAGGGTGCAGGGTTTGCACCATTAGGAATCTGGCTTCCCTGGACAGCCCTGCTGAGGCATGAACAGGGGCTGCTCAGTGAAGGCTCTGCTCACCAGGCATGAAGCTCACTTGCCTCCTGGAGGAAAAGAATCAGCAAGTGATGGTTTCCCAAACAAAGGGAGGAAACATGGCAAATGAAAAGTATAGGCAGTGTCTTGGCCGGGCGCGGTGGCTCAAGCCTGTAATCCCAGCACTTTGGGAGGCCGAGACGGGTGGATCATGAGGTCAGGAGATCGAGACCATCCTGGCTAACACGGTGAAACCCTGTCTCTACTAAAAAATACAAAAAACTAGCTGGGCGTGGTGGCGAGCGCCTATAGTCCCAGCTACTCGGGAGGCTGAGGCAGGAGAATGGCGTAAACCCGAGAGGCGGAGCTTGCAGTGAGCTGAGATCCGGCCACTGCACTCCAGCCTGGGTGACAGAGCCAGACTCTGTCTCAAAAAAAAAAAAGAAAGTATAGGCAGTGTCCAAAACCTAATGCGTAGCTCCTCCACACACTGCTCGCCAGCGCCTTTCTTCAGCGCCTGGACTGCGACTGCCATGATAGATAGGAAGACTGAGCCTCAGAGATGTGAGCTCACTGGACTGGTTCCAGGTCCAACCTGCTTCCAAAGTCTAGGCTGGGTCCCTCACACCAAGCTGCATACCAGGGCGAAGGCTGGTCTTGGCTGCAGCACAAAGACCCCAAGAGCACAGCCACGAGGCTGAGCTACAGTCAGCTCAAGAGCCAAACTAGCCTGCTACCTGTTCTTGGAAATTAAGTTCAATTAGAATACAATGTAAATAAAGTTTTATTGGAACACAGTGCAAATACAGTTTTGTTGGAACACAGCCACCCTCACTCATGTTCTGTCCACGGCTGCTTACAAAGACCTGATGGCCCACAAAGTCTAAAATATTTCCTAGCTGTCCCTTCACAGAAAAAGTCTGCAGACCCCTGATTTGGATGATGGTCCTCAAGACTGAAGAGGGAAAAAACTGGAGTCTTCTTTAATTCTCAAGGAAAAACAAAACAGTGCTGCACTTTTATTTTAACCTCACATTTCTCTTGTAAGGCAAATGAAACAAAAGTTAACCCCATTTTACAAAGGGGGAAAACTGAACTATAGTGACATTAAGGCATTAATCATCAGAGCCAAGATGTATGCCACTTAGGACAAACAGAATGAGCATTGGCCAGGCATCGGCACACATGAATTCGGCTGCCACACCAACACCTTCCATGCTCACCAATCAATGAGCCCTGGGTCTCTTGGCCACTGCTCCTGAACACAGTGACAGTGCATCATCAGAACACAAAACCCAGTGCTCACGCCCAGCTAGCTGGTCACAACCCTCCTTGCTGATGGTCTCCCCAATTTCATTCTTGCCACAATGCTGGGGAAGAAGCCCTTCCCTTGTTTGCCAGCACAAATATTCTGGGAGCTTGAATCCCAGTCTTGAGTTCTTTTGGCAGGTTCAAACTGTTTGGACCCTTCCTGTGGTGTGAATTCACAAAGAATTGGATTCTCTGGGGTCATCTCAGGCAGGAAAAGGCTCCACCTCGAATGGCTGTGGTTGGGAAGGGGCAGACAGGTATGAGAGACACGACTTTGCCTCCAGCCACTAAATGCTTAAGGAGGGCTTTCCTGCAGGAGATTCTCCGTGTATGTCCACGTGTATCCATACAACGGGGCACTCTTTTCAAGAACACAGCTCAATATCCAGAACACATGGGCAGAGCCCACCTCTACCTAGCAGTCACTCTAACCGGGCACTAGGTCCCACTACCCTGAGCTAAATGCTGGAGACACGTGAACAAGCAGTATTCTGCCCTTCCCTAAAGAGCTCCAGGCTGGCCAGGGAGACCAGGGTGCAACACTTTAACAGAGGCAGAGGTACCAGTGCACTGGGGAGGAGGAAGCAGTGACCACAGAACAGTCACATTTAGGCAGGACTTGCAGAATGAACAGGTGTCTCCTGGCAGAGAAAAGGAAGGGGATTCTGGACCGCGAGGATGGCATTTATGCAGCCCAAAGGCAGGCCTGGGTGTGGTTCTAGAGGACTTTATGCACCAGGTGGTGGGGATGGGACCACCAGGCCAAGGGGAAGGATACTAACATCTGGGGGCTTGATCAAGGAAATGGCAATGCGATCTGTATCTTGGGAATCACATACCTATTCTGTTCCTTTCCAAAGATGTTTCTATACCCTCTCTCAAGTTGGAAACCTATTAGATCCCCATCTGTGAGTGATTCCTTCCATCCTACCTGCTGCCCTAAGTCACATCCCAGTCCTGCACAGCCAGCTCTATTTAAAAAAAAAAATTAGAGACAGGGTCTTGCTATGTTGTCCAGGCTGGCCTCTAACTCCTGGGCTCAAGCAATCCTCCCACCTCAGCCTCCCAAGTGGGTAGGACTACAGGCATGGGCCACCATGCCCATCTCTCAGCCTTCTTTAATGCTGGCACAGAAGCTGGGAATCCTGTGCCCCAGGGGAGAGTCCAGACAGCACCCCTCTCTCTGCCCGACCTCTACTGGTACAGGAAAGACAAACCTGGGGAGGAAGAGATGGGCCCGGAATCCAGACCCACTCCAGTCCTCTGGAACATGGGGTGAACGTGGCCTTGCCAAACTGATCCTCTCCCCCCAGAAAAGATTTCCTTTTGCTCTGAAAATGGATAGTGCTGCAAAGACACATTCCACTCCTGCCCGCCGGCCTCCGCCACTGCTCAGGCTCCACTGTTCATCACGACAACACAGCGAAGGTGAGGTGCATATTAAAAAGGCACTGCCTCATCCACCCAGAGAATTCCTGCTCTACTTTAAGCTCTCCTGACACACGGGTGCACACAGCCTTCCTGCCCTGCCCTTTTACCCCAGACAGTTCCAAAAAGCAATGATTCATCATATCCAACTAGGAAGGGGGGGCTGCAGGGCCTTAGAAACCACAAATCCAGAATGCCCCTAATTCAACCCCAGTTGCCCACTGAGCAGAAGAGGGCTAAGGATGAAACAGCAAGGTCTGCCAAGTTTTTTCCCTTTTAGTCCTGCAGCCCCCTGGACGACTGGGTGGTTTTTCATGCCTCTTCTTCCCTGAGAAGCTTGGGGAATGGCCCAAGACCTCTTCCTCCTTCCTCTGTTAAGATGAAGCAACAGGATGGAGCAGGGAAGAACCAGGACTCTGGGAGACACAGGTTTGGGAGGTCAGGCCCACGGTCACACGGGCAGGTGCAACAATACCTGGCAAACTTGGCGGAAAATGAGAAGCAGCTCTGTAGTGCTGCTGGAAAAGCCCCAGATTCATGGAGCTTGGAGCCTGGCGTATTGTTCCCTCTCAAACTTATTTATCTCCCTTGTAAAATGCGGTCACCCTACCTGTCTCACAAAGAACTATCTAACTGAGATATCAGGAGTCAAGGACTTAGTTCAGCCCTTACCAAGAGTAGCTGTTATTACACCAAGCTGTGGCTCAGAATCTGCCCTGCCTCGTGGAATCCATCAGAAACCGCCTTTCTTTGGCTCAGCCCTCCTTATTACCCCACACAGGGAGCTTATTAGCCGAGGGAGCTTCCCCTCTTGCCTACAACACGTAAGCTGTCCTAATCTGAGCTGCTCTTGGGGTTGGAAGCATGCCCCTCAACAAAAGAAACCCCACCTGATACTGGGTACTCTTCAGCAAACTCTACCAAAGTCATCTGGCCCGAGAAGTAGTCCCCCATTTCTTTTGTCCCCAAAGCCTTTGATGGCCCAGAAGACAGGGGCCAGGTCTCTTCTGCTCATCACTGGACTCTCACATCCACGCTCTCTAACACTGCTGCATTTACAGGTGGGGACACTGTGGTCCAGGAAGGTAAAGCTACTTCCCAAAACAGACTGAAGTTTCTATAGCTCTTGGACCTTTTCTACAACTCCAGAGTAAGTTCCTCGGTATTGGCTACTACAATTAACCTAGCGAAGAGGAACTTAACTAGATTAACACATGTTGGGCACAACTTTTTTTGACCTTGAGACAAGGAAAGGGCAAGACTTTGTCGAAGTCTTCTTGAATAAAAGTGACCTGAGAGGGAAGAAGTTTCAAGAAGGGGAGAGGAGAAGGCTGCAGCCCGTAGAACTCCCCAGTAGACTGATGGAGGGGCAGAGGCCAGGTCTGAGAGCCAGCAGCTCTGGTGCTTGTCCTGTGGAACAATAGCTGGTCCAACAGTGGGGCGAGGGTAGAAGGGCTAGACCACGAAGAGCTCTGACTTCATTCTTCTAATGAAGGGGCACCACTGATAGGAAAAGCACCTGACAGAGGAGAATGAGCCACATGCTCACCTTTGGTTAGCCTAGCCTAGGTCTGCCCTGTGGACTATGACCGCGTGGGGGTCAGAGGCTGCCCTGCCTCCCAACCCTGGGAGCCCAGTGGGGCTGGGCAGAAAGCCGTGGCTTGTGAATGTGTGCTGACGGAAGGAATGACCAGATGCCAGCCTCTGGGAAGGAGCACTTGTTGGATTTCCCATCTGCCATTCATTCTGACCACACACCTTACGCTGGTATAAGGCATAGCTGATGAACCAGGGAGGGCTGCTTTTGTTTTACAGGTGGGGAACGCAAACTCAAATGATACTCAGGTGAAATTCACCAGTGAGAGAACGCAGGCGCACAGGTGAGACCCAGCTCCCCAGGTCAGAGCTGGTCTCCATCAAACTCATGGTACCAAGCCTGGGAGGAAAAGAATGAGAGGCTCCCAGACACACAACACCTGCCTCCCAGCCTCGACCTCCCTGGGCAGCTCCTGGGCAGTGGAGCAGGGCACTAGGAGTCAAGGTGGCAGGGGCTAAGGGAGGTAAATCAGGTGGACAAGATGAAGGGAAGTAACGTGTTAAAGGGTCAAAAAGGGCCTGGTGCTTAGGCATGCCAAATATGTTGGTCAAACTGGAGGGTTAAACACTTAGCTAGTGGATCTCAAAAATACCCAGAACCTCTTCCACACATCAGTGTCACTAAGGCTGTGTCATGCCCCTAAGACTCCCTTCTGGAAAGAGAAGAAACCCTGAGGCAGCTCTTGCTCTTGGGTAAACTGAAAGACCTGGGCCTCTAGAAAAGAACAGTCCCAGACATGCCTACAACAACTCTAAGGTCTCGAGAGTCAACCCAGCACAGACACCAGGTGAGGCTTCACACATCATCTCACAGCATTCTCGCAGCGGACCTAAGAGGGCAGGGCTATCACTGCCCCCAATTACCAGATGAAGCAACTGAGGTTCGGAGAGGTGAACTGACTTTCTCAAAGGGAACCCATGTACCCACCCAGACTGCGTGACACCAGAGGCCGCCAGGAAGGACGGACCACCTTCACAGAAGGTGAAGGAGGGATGGGACCCAGCACCGGCCTGTCCAAGACAGAAGGGACAGATGAGCTGACTGGCATGCTGGGAGCTCCAGGCTCAGCTGCTGGTCAACACGGACCCTGAAGCCCAGTCATCTTTCCACAGCAGTAATAAACCACTACTGATGTGAACATAGATTTCTGAGTTTCTTTTGAGACAGGGTCTCGCTCTGTTGCCCAGATTGGAGTGCAGTGGTGTGATCGAGGCTCACTGCAGTATCAATCTCCAGGGCTCAAGCCATCCTCCCACTTCAGCCTCCAGAGTAGCTGGGACTACAAGTCTATGCAACCAAGCCTCGCTAAGTTTTTAATTTTTCTTTTGTAGAGACAGGGTCTATGTTGCCCAGGCTGGTTTCAAACTGGTCAAAAGCGATCCTCCTGCCTCGGCCTCTTAAAGTGCTGGGATTTGCAGGTGGGAGCCACCACGTGTGGCCTGAATACAGTTTTATATGTATAGTCAATCCTCACCAGAGCTCCAAAAAGGACACAGTATGATTTGCTGCATGATTGTTCCTACAGCACAGCTGAGGAAACAGTGCCTGAAGAGGTGTGATTGCCAGGATCACACTGCCAGCCAAGTGCAGGGCCATCATGCTCCAAAGACCCTGTTCATAGCCCTTCTGTGGCCTTCCTGACGCCGAGCTGGGTGCCCTCCCATCCCTATGTGTGTGCCCCTCTACCCCACCACGTCCCCAGTCTCTTTGGTCCTGAGCAAGAAACAAGAGATAGGGCTTTTCTTTTCTCTTTTCTTTTCTTTTCTTTTTGAGACAGAGTCTTGCTCTGTCATCTAGGCTGGAGTACAGTGGTGTGATCTCGGCTCACTGCAACCTCTACCTCCTGGGTTCAAGCGATTCTCCTGCCTCAGCCTCCCGAGTAGCTGGGATTACAGTCGTGTGCCACTATGCCTGGCTAATTTTTCTATTTTCATTACAGACGAGGTTTCACTATGTTAGTCAGGCTGGTCTCGAACTCTCGGCATCAGGTGATCCGCCCACATCGGCCTCCCAAAGGGCTGGGATTACAGGCATGAGCCACCATGCCTGGCCTGAGATGGGGCTTCTCTGAGAGAAACGTTTAGAGGATCACAGGCAGGCCTGGCCCAGGAGCTTCATGGATTCTAAGGCCGTCTTTCGGAGAGGGAATGTTTCAGGCAGAGGCTGCCTGGGAGTTAACTTAGGCAGAAACAGGACATGAACTTGACCCCATACTGTGGGTCCCTGCACTCAGAACAGTGCCTCACACTGAGCAAGATGCTGGAACGGCCTCTGACCCCCAGGGCAGTGCCTGGGCCCAGAGCCCAGCCCAGACTCCCTTGAAGGGCAGGTTCCTCCCACAGTGGCATGAGCTTACTCAGGGGGTCTATCCTGATCCATGTCATGCCGAGGCGTGTTATTACAGGATTCTGCTGGAATTATCTTCCTCAAACCTCTTCTGCTACAAGGACTAAGGAATTTGACCTTTTTTTTTACTGAGAAAAACCTCAGTACAATTTGCTGAGAAGGTAGGTGGGGACAGGAGCAAAAAGAGAGTCCACCCCTCAGTCAGCTATGAAGAGACAAAACAAAAGTACTCTCCAGCCCCGCAGGAGTCTCCACTCCCGTCCCCCTGTGAGGGGCAGAAGGACCTCGTGGGGGCAGGGGAAGCAGCCACGGCACCGTGCTGGGAGAGCTGCCAACCTGCGGCAGAGCAGCTTCCAGGCACAGGGAAAAATCACTCCACTCTAAGAAAATGCAAAGTAAAAACTCAGGTCCAAAGGAGAAAGGATAAACCAGCCCAAGCTCTTAATAAGCATGAGGTGAAGGCAGCTACTGACACCCATCCTTCCAGTATCAGATCCACAGAAGCCAGAGTCGGGAGTCAGTTTACAGCCCGACTGAGGGTTCGGCCAGGAGCCGCAGCAAGAACAGAGCCCAGGCCTCCCAAATCCAAGAGGTCAGAGACTCCTTCCCCATTCCCTGCCTCAAAAGGTTAAAGAAGGGAGTGAGAGTCCCATCCCGGGCTTGGGAGGCCAGGAGGAGGTGGTGTGTAGCCCAGCGGGGCTCTGTGGCAAGGGGCTGGCTCTGCATTAGGGGGCAGTCGAGGCCCAAGCAGCCGCTGGGTGCTTTGTTACCGAGCAAATCTCCCAGGCGCTGCCTGCTGATGCATAGCTAACTGGGCGGCAGACATTGATTTATGTTCAACTTTCCATTTCATCAGTGAGAGTTACGGCACTACATGTGGAGTTCACGTTTTTCACAGGGGGAGGGAGAGGCGGCTCGAGTGTGCAGACACAAACATGTCCACATGCGTGCACACAGGCATGCGTGCACACAGGCACGCACACAAGTCAGGGCCACAACTTTTTTCCTATTTAAGAGGGAGGGCGACCGGGCTGAGCCAGCCGCCGCTGAGGCAGCCTGGCACGTCAGGAGTAACCTTTTGTCCACTGTTGCTAGGAGCCCCAGTGCCGGTCATCTGCCGCTGGGCAGACGTTAGGCACCAGGCTGGCTGCCGGGCAGGGAGGGGAGCACAGCCTGACCTTTGCAGGGGAGGTGTTGGCAAGCAAAAAAAGGCTTTCTTCCCTCTCCTCTGCCCCAGGCCTCTTTTCACTGGCCAGGAGATTGTGGAGGGCAGGACCAGCCCAGACCCATGTGCTTCAGAGTGGCCAGCACCCCCCCACTGGACAGAGGAGCAAGCTAAGGCCAAGAGAGGGAAGGCTGGCTCCCTGAAGACACACAGGGATTTGGCAACAGGGCTGGACTCCAACCAGAGTGTCCCACTCCCAGGACAGGGGGCTTCAGACTTAAGAGCCTGCAATGGGCTTCATCACAGTAACCAGAGGAGGGGCTGCTGCTCCCAGAGCCAAGCCAGTTTGGAACAGGTGGGGCCTGGGGGTGGGGAAGAGCAGTGGTTCCCCACCTCCAACTGTGGCCTGGAGCCCAGCAGTTGGGGCGCCCCGCCTCCTCTCTAATCCTTCTCAGCAGGGGTGACCCTGCCTTCTGTCAGTCTGGAGGCGGACAGCATGGCGGAGGAGCGGGAGGGGGTGGTGCTTCTGTCCCCTGGAGGAGCGAACACAACCACCCCTGACACAGCACCTCCGTCCTCCTCCCCAGTAGGAGGCCACATCTATAAGACAGACTCCCCCACCTGCAGGGAAGCAGACAGGGCCAGGGGAGGCCCAGAATGGGGAGGGGGTTTTATTCCCCCACAGACAGGCAGTTATCAAGAAGCTGCGGATCCCACAGCCCCATCCAGGCCTGTCTTCCTGAGCAACTGGCCAATTTGAGCCTCAGTTTCTCATCTATACGGTGGGAATGCTATGGTTCTCAGGACTATCTCATAGAGTCAAATGAAATCACAGCAGGGGACAGCTTTTCTAACTTGGAGAGTGCTTCCACCAGCAACTATTAACATAAGAGGATGTCAGACAGTTCTACTCTCAGGCCTGAGAGCACTATCTGGGATGGGTGGGGAGGGCTAGGCTGGGCAGCCCCAGGTAAGGGGTCTGCTGAGAGAGCAAGCACCAGCCTCGGCCTCTCACCGCTACACCTGCCTCCTGCCCTTGACCTATGCGGGCAGCAAGCTGGGTCTCCTTTAGGTTCCAACATCCACTAGAGGCCACCAGCCACAGGCAAGGAAGCTGCCTTCAGTCTCACCCAGCCACCACTCCTGCTCGGGTCACAGCCACCTCCAGAGGGGACTGCAGCTGGACTCCACACTGGCCAGCCGGCCAAGGGCCCAGCCCCTCCAGGCCATGGAGCCTCTTCCTGGGATTGCGTTGCTCCCCTTGTTAGGAACCTTCCATGGCTCTCCCCAACTTTAAGTCCTTCCTGTGTCTATTCCTGGCTCCATCTCCACACACCAGCCTGCCATCCAGGCCCCTGCCCCAAACTTGCCCCATCACATCACATCTTGGCACAGGCTCCCTCTCGCCTGGCACACTCCCCCACCCCTATTCACTGCCAACTGCCTCCTCCTCCTCAGTCCAAATGTCAGCCCCTCGGAGAGGCTTCCCCAGACAAGCCATACTGGCTGTGCCCTGCGCCTGGCCCCGACAGTATTCTTCCTGTCAACTTCTCCAGCGTGGCACACAGTCACTGCCTGCCCCCTCCACCAGACTACGAGCCCCTTGAGGGCAGGGTCCGTGGCTACCTCTTGGGTGGCTGACAGGTCCCTGCCCTTACACACCATGTCTGACCGAGGGGCTAAGGGACGACCAAGCAAGCCTGTCCAGGTCTCACATGATCCAGGCTTAGCTCCTTCCCCTTGCCCTGCCTTCACTTCACCATCTGTCAGATGGGTAGGGACCCCGGCACCTCGCAACCAAGCTTCCACTAGTAACAGGCTTTGGAAACCAAAAGCAAACAAGGTGGTTTAATTCTTCCCAAGTCTCCACTTGTCACAAAACTTGTCCTCGTCAGCACAGAGAGGCCTTTCCTGCCGCAGCAACTTTCTGGCAGGAGGAATGTCCACTCCCTCTGCTGGCTCCTGCTTCCCGCTGGAGAGCAGGGCAGGAAATGGACAGCATTTGGCTCAGCTTTTGGGAACTGCCCCAGTTGCTGCCAGAGGTATGTTCTCATTTACTGGGCTCTGACCCTCCCTGTGAACACATCACCCACCCCACAGCTCACAGTGCCCAAGGCTCTCCACTGGCATCCTGCCACTGCTTAGTTACCACCACTGTCAAGCAGCTCACCACTTCATCATTAATTTGGCAGATAACAGAAATGTCTTCCATGCAATGATTCAAATTGGCTTCCCTTTTCTCTTCTCTGAAGGACTTGGGATCTGGGGCTGAGGGCTCACAGGGGAATGTCTGAGTACACGGCAGGTTCTCTAGACAGTCATCAGAGCCCTCAGGAGGCTGCCCTTCTCCCAGAGAAACCCCAGCTACTTCTGCAGGAGATGAGGAAAGATTTTGGGTCATGCATATTTCTCTCCCCTCTTACTGTCTGGGTCATATCTCTGGCTCTTGGGCTACACACAGTATTTGCTCTTCCTTGTCCTCTCCCCAAAACTAATAGGAAGGGTTCTCTAGGAACCTCAACATCTTTCTAAGGCTGGTGGGCCTGGCTGGCAGGAATGAGGACTCAACAGAAAGGGATGTGTCAAATACTCCCTACTATCCTTCACCAAGGTGGCAAGTCCCTACTATCCTTCACCAAGGTGGCAAGTATCTAGATGTTCAAAGCATGATGAGCTAAGCTTTTGGCAACAGGAGCTGGGACCCCTCCTCCAGGACTTTTCCAGAGAAGGCAGTCTTTAACCCTGTGACCTCTGCTGGGTCCCTGTCACGCAGCATCCATCATCAAGATGGTCAGCTACTTCCTGTTGGGCATGGTGGCTCAGGCCTGTAATCCTAGCCTGAGGAGGCTGAGGTCGGCGGATCACTTGAGGTCAGGAGTTTGAGACTGGCCTGGCCAACATGGTGAAACCCCATCTCTACTAAAAATACAAAAATCAGCCAGGCCTGGTGGCGAGCACCTGTAATCCCAGCTACTCAGGAGGCTGAGGCAGAGAATCACTTGAACCCGGGAGGCGGAGGTTGCAGTGAGCCAAGATTGCCACTGCCCTCCAGCCTGGGTGACACAGTGAGACTCTGTCTCCAAAAAAAAAAAAAGGTGGTCAGCTACTTCCTGAGCACCGGCCACAGTGCCCAAGTCCCTGTCTCCATGAAGCCACTGGAACAATTGCAGAGTAACTGTTTTGGAACACAGATCTGGCCAAGACATTATCCAGCCCAGAGTGCTGCCCTGGTGTCCCACTGCCCACTGGATCAAGCCCACACTCAACAAGGTCCTTCAACAACTGCCCGGCAACCTCTCCAGCCTCATCTCCCGCTGAGTGCCTGTCAACCACCTCATTCCAGACACCATCTCGGCCAGGGCTGCACTGCCTCCAGGAATGCCCTCCTGATTTCTCAGCTTGGCAGGCAGGCAGGCCTGTCCTCTGTCCTGCCACAGGGCATGGATTACCTGTCAGTCTCTCTGCTAGGCTGGCTGCTCCTGTGGGCAGACTATGGTTGATTCAGTTCGAGCCTGGAACCAAGCCCCATGCCTTGCATATCAGAGATGGCCAATGACAGTCATAACCACAGTCCTTTCTCCATCTGTGATTTCATTTCCCCATCTACAAATGAGAAGCTTGGACTAGATCATGGATGGCAAATAGGACGTGTACCACCACTGACACATTCACGTTCATGGTAGACATTGCCAGTCACTATCTGTTGACAAACAGCTTCAGAATCATTCTCACGGTGTTCTGAGCAGCCACCACACATCAAGCAGAGCTGGCATTTGAATGGAAACTTATTTGCTACTTCTTTAGATAAGAGTTATAGTTTGTCTATCTCCTTTTGGTCTCTCCCACCTTTTCTCTAATTCTCTACTCTCCCTGCTTCCACCGTCCAATCAGATGTGTATCTACATTTGGACTTTGGAGTGTTTGTGGAAGAGCACCCCATGAGGAACCAGGAAATCTGGGTTTAGACTCTGATTACAGCCCCCGGTTAACTTCAGGCAAGTCATTCACCTTTCTGAGTCTCACTTTTCCAATCTGCATGCCTTCTCTGCAGAAACACTGATGAAAATGAAAGTAAGTTGCATGTTTAAAAACACTATGTAACTGAAAACAATTATTGGAATTTTAAAACAAAACAAGAAGAAAAACAGCCTGTACCCAATGCTCAGTTCTCCATGACCCCTGCCCTCTTATGAGTCCCGTTTTGGACTTAGAAATCCTTACTGGACAGTGCCCTCCTTAGGACCACCTTAGGGCCAAGGAACTTAGAAATTCTTACTGGACAGTGCCCCCCTTAAGGACCAAGGAACGAGGGGACCCACCCAGATCAGTGAGACTGGCCAAAGCTAAGCTGGGTTTGCCAGATGTGCAGCCCAACCAAGCTAAGCTGCGTGGAAAAAAAAAAAAAAACAACAAAAAAAACGCCAATGTTTGATTATGTAAAATCCATCTGGATCCAAAGCAGAAAATCAAAGTTGGAAGGGCCCTCAGAGACCACCTGGTCCAGCCTGCTCCATCTACTGGTGAGAAAACTAGGGTCCAGAGATGGGGAGCAACTTGCCCAAGGTCACTCAGCAAGTATGCGGCCAAGTCCTCTTTGTCCTTCCCTGCTGCAAAACACCAGAACACCACTCCTGAACTCCCAAGCCAGCTTCCTGTTAGGCCCTCCCTGATCAGAATGTTGGATCTGGTGCTTTGGGGCTGCCTGGGCTCCCGTTCTGTAACGTGAGCAATACAAATAAACTCAGTTCAAACATTTACTGCGTCCTTAATATATGCCAGGTGCTGGGGATGCCAATATTAGGGCAGTCTTTTTTTTTTTTTTTTTTAAAGGAACTCAGAAGTAGAATGCCGTTGCTAAATTCTACCAACATCCCAAGAAACCCACACTATTCCCCAACAGTGAGGTGTGGTCAGGTCAATTTCCAAGGCACCTCCCTGCCAGACCTTAACCTGCTACCAGAGACATCTCATGCCACGGGACCGGAGAGGTACTGCCTGCCTTGGAAACCTGGACGTGGAAGAAGAGAAAGCTGATGGCAGACCCTCATGTGTGGATGGCCAAAACTTCTGACCCCAGGAGCTGAAGCCTGGCAGTCAGAGGCCTGCAGAAGCAAGGCCCCGTGTTGCTTACTGAGGGACCGGGATGGAGGTGGGCGGCTGCTCCCTCCCACCCAGCCTGGAGGCCTGGGGCTTCTACATTTAGGACCAGCTAGGGGTGAAGTCCTGACCTGAAAACTGGGCTGGCCACCCTAGGCCAGGGTCTGGCCATAGCTGGCTCAGCCATCCCAAGCCGACTCCCTGGTGCAAAGCCATCCCGCGGCAGAGTTTCCTACCCAGGCCTTGGCCAAGCAGGGGAAGGAGTGCAATTGTTGGTAGCAGATAAAATCCTTGATACCATCTCTATTTCCCCTTCTAATATCAGAGTGGCCGCCTGCAATACCAGTGAGGCGCGGGGCCGGCAATCAATAGCTAATACTCCTGTTGTAAGCAGGCCTACTCCGGAAATGGGCAGCCAGTACCTCCTTCCAGAGAGATACCCTTTCCCCTTGGCAGTGACCCCAGCCTGAGCGGTTCAGCATCATGGCTGGGAAGGACCAGGCCAGGTACCTGGCCTAGCCCACCCCCCTGCAAGTGACTGATGCGGAAGTGATGCCAGGAAGTGAGAGAAAGGAGTCACCAACGTCACCCAGGAAGCAGAGAGGCCAAGCCATTGTTCTCTGCTGTCTGCTGGATGACCCTGTCAGCTCTTGATGGCATGCCGTGCCTGGGAAACAGAGGTGACCTCAAGTCAAGAAGGTCCAAAAGTTACCTCTGTTTGATGGTGGCTAGTAATGGCTAAATAAGGACAGGAATCAGTCTTGGCTTTCTGACCACACAACCCAAACGTCACAGGGGAGGGCCCAAGAAGTATGTCTGGAATTAGGCCTTAGCCATGGATGATTATACCAAAGCAGGAAGTTGGGAGCTGCCCACATATCAGGCAGACCTGAGCCTTGTCCTAGAGTCAGGCCAAAATAGAAGTCAATGGCCTATTTTTAAAACATACAACTGGGTATTGTCTACCTCTTTCTACCACAGTGGTCTAATCTGCACCGGATACCCAGATGCCAGCAAGCAGCCTCAATCAGGATGCACACAGATGAAGCACAGTACCTGGGTGGGTCTACCAGACAGGGAAGCCACACCCGCACTGCATCAAGAGCATCCATGGCATGTTGAGCCTAGAAAGAATTCCCAACTGGACAGAATGCCAGTGGGAAAAGGCCCACTGATGGGTGTGGGGTGCCATCTGCAGTGGCCAAGAAGATGCCTGCCTTGGTGAGTATGAGCCTCTCACACACTGGCCCCTTGGATTTCCTCCCTGGGAGAAGGACAGCAGCCCCACTGGCTCCTGCCTTTCTTGGGCCCATGGGTTTCCAGCATTTTAAGGTCTAACTCTCAACCCATCTTCAATATGTCGCAGCCTTGCCCCAAGCTGAGACCCTGGCAATGCCTGGTCCAGTCCCAACCTGGAGCTCACATACCTATTTCTGGGGCTACGCTCATCTCCACCCCTTGGACAAGGCCCCAGTTTCGGCAGTGTTCTGGGAATGCATACAGATCCACGTGTGGCTCCTGTCCAATGCTCCTGATGGCCATCCTGCGTCCCTTTCTCTCCTCCTACCACCATCACGTGACCTGCCACTTCTGTTTTTGCGGAACACCTGAATTTCACTGCCGTCCTTCTCAGCTGGTGAGCAGCATGTCCCAGCCCTCTTCTCTCGGGAGTTAACACCAACCCAAATACAAAACCTTGCCAAGTAGAATCATCTTCCAGGTCATCTCTCTCCCAGAGGGAAACCCCTTTAACATTCCTAAGAGATGTCTGTCAGTCTTTGCTCAGACGCATCTAGGGCCAGAGAGCCCCCCGCCTTGATGTGGGGTGAGCCCAGGTGCTAAATTCTGGCCTACACCAAGCAAAAGTGTCTTTGGACTTTGCCTCACTGGTCCTAGTTGTGAATTCTAGGGCTGCACAGAAGAAATTTCTGCCTCCCTTTCCACGTAACAGCTCTTTCCATGTTCTTATCTGGGAGTGCCAATCTTTCAAAAGGTGTGGGGAACTCGGGCGGATTCTCAAACTCAGCTGCCGACAGGCTTGAAAGAATGAGAGATGTTATGATCGTGAGTGTCATCATAAAAGTTCCTTACAGCCCTGCACGCTATACCTCCCTAACATGGCATTTCCCAGTCTCAAGTTGGCTTAAATCACATGAACCGCCGGGGAGAAGGTAGAGATGGAGGAGGTGGTACAGAGAGGGTGGCAGCCGCGCCCAACCTGGCAAAACAGAAAGCCCAATTTCACACACCCCAGAAAAAGCCGAACAAGGTGTCTCTTGGAGAAGGCCAGGCTCTCGACCCACGTGGGATCTGTTCCTGCCTGTGGCGGGCAGAGCACGGGCACAGATGCTTGTGGGATGCTGTCTGTGATCACACTCGGAAAAAATCAAGTGGTTAACCAGAGGGAAAGGATTCTGAGACCTGCCAGGATGGTGGGTTTTTGTGTTTTTTTTAGATTACGCCTAAGGTTTGTAGTTTGGACAGGCAAAGTAAACGATGACAACAGCAGCAGCAACAAAACAGAAACAAAGAATGATTTACTGATATTTTTTAAAGCCTTTTGTTAAAAGAAAGCTCCACAGTGGCCTGGAAGCAGCCCCCACCGCCTCCCTGGCCAGGGGCAGACTGTGTCGCGCCTACGAAGCTGGCACGAAGAAAGCAAACTCCAGCAGAAGTGCAGGCAATGCAGGAGGTGTCTGCTTTCCCATCTTTTTCTCCCTCTCAGCTTTTAGAAGGACTGGTGAAAGGGATGGGAAGGGAAGGATTTGAACCAGCATAAAGCAACTGTATTTAGACCATGGCAAACTGAGCTACTTACTTCTCTCCCACCCTCCCACCTGCCCAGGGCCTTGGCCTGGAATACAAGGTGGAGCACGAGACCCACGGGCCCCGCACATACCTGAAAGAAACCTGGCGGGATGGGGCCTCCCGGCATCCCATCGTTGGGGGGAATGTTGCCAAGCACGGGGCTCGGGGCAGCTGCTGCACTCTGTGGAGACAACAAGGTAGAGGGTTAGTGGCCAAACCCCCAACCAGAGACACAGAGTTCTGACCCCTGGCCTTGGCTCTCCCCATCTGCCCGCATTCCCTGTGGACCTTCCTCACAGGCCACTTTCTACTTAAATCCCTCCTAGCATCCCAGGGAAGTGTCATGTTCCCACTGACAGGAAGCAAGTAGGGCTTATACACTCAGACCTGGACTCAATTCCCAGGTGCGGCCCCCACTGAGGAAGCAACCAATTCCGAGGCTCTTTTTCCTCATCTCTAAAACGGGAGGGCCGGGCGTGGTGGCTCACACCTAAAATCCCAGCACTTTGGGAGGTTGAGGCAGGAGAATCGCTTCAGCCCAGGAGTTCGAGACCAGCCTGGGCAACATCAGGAGACCGTGTCTCTACAAAAAATAAAAAATTAGCTGGGCACAGTGGCACACGCCTTTAGTCCCAGTTACTCGGGAGGTTGAGGTAGGAGGATTGCTTGAGCCCAAAAGGTTCAGCCCTATCTCTAACAATAATAATAATAATAATAATAATAAATGGGGGAGCAATGTCCACCATTCAGAGAGGCTGCAAGGACAGCCTGAGACAAAGTGCCAAAGGTACTTCCTGCGGTGCAGAGCAGGGGTGCATGGCCAACGTGCAGTGGCTGCTCCTGGCATTACATGGCCCTGGGCCGTGTCTGCCCACCTACTCTTGAGAAGCTCTTGGCAGGGGAGTGATTTATAAATTTCTGTGCCCTCTGCAAATGGCTGGCATGTCATATAAAGCAAAAGATCAATAAATATCCATGACTCAATGAATAAGTGAACAGACCAACCGGGAAACACTACTGGAGAGGGTGACGGAGGGCAGAGCGTGTTCTTGGCCCCGCAGGGTCCTAGGTGCCTCATGAGAGAGAAGGGCCTCATGAGGTGGGGGGACCGTCATTCCTTTTCTCTTTAAACACCGCTATTCTGGCATTTGCCTGGTATATCTGCCACAACAAATGCCTCCCAGGGGTGAGCAGACATTGCTCTCCCTAGCCTGGCCTCCTTCCAAAGGATCTGTGTACTATCTATTCAAGGTGGTCGGCACATCTGTGCCTGTCTGTGCCTGGCCCCGTGCTCACACAGGCGGGGGTGAGGCTGAGGCATCTGGGCTCCAGCTCTGAGGAAGTCGCAGGTCTGACAGTCCTACCTGGAACTGGGCCCTGCTCCTTCCCACTGATTCTAAGCCTCCAGGGGCTCCTCCTACAGGAAGCCTACCTTCAACCTTGGTGGTCCCCAAACCCCACCATGACCGAGAAAGTGAAACTTGGTCATCTATCATCGCCCAGGGTTTTGACTGATTCTCTGGAAGAGGAATGAGCCCCTTGGGGTAGGAAACAGAATGCCTCTTTTCCTCTTAGAAACACAGCCTCCCATCACCACCTTCAAGAAGCTACTCTCTTTCCTTTCATCAGTGGTAAAATAGGAACCAGACGCCAGGTGTGGTGGCTCACGCCTGTAATTCCAGCACTTTGGCAGGCCAAGGTGGGCAGATCACCTGAGGTCAGGAGTTTGAGACCAGTCTGGCCAAAATGGCGAAGCCCCGTTTCTACTAAAAATACAAAAATCAGCTGGACGTGGTGGTGGGCGCCTGCAATCCCAGCTACTTCGGAGCCTGAGGCAGGAGAATTCGCTTGAACTCAGGAGGCAGAGGTTACAGTGAGTCAAGATTGTGCCACTGTACTCCAAGCTGGATGACAAGAGCAAAACTCCCCATCTCAAAAAAAAAAAAAAAAAAAAAAAAAAAAGAACCAGAACCTCTAACTTCCAACTCTGATGGAAGGAAATGACGTAATGTGCAAATCCCACTAACACATTGCATGCAACAAAATGAACAAACAGACCTGGGAACAAATGCACCTGGTTTTCAGCACTGTCACCTCTACTAGTAAGTGGGATGACTGTGGGCAAGCCACTTGAACTTTCTGAATTTGCTTCCTGTAAAAAATACGATAGCTGTTGTCCCACCTCCTCACCAGGACTGTGGGGGATAAAATAACAGAATGGGCTGTGTTTCGTAAGCTGAGACAGCTCTGTGAATCTAGAAACAAAGAAGTACAGGGCATACAGTGGGTGTTGAGCAGATCCAGGTGAAGAGAATGGGCAAGCTGCATATTACTTTTCAAAATGATTCTGCTTACAGAAAAACAGCCCTCTCTGCAAAAGCTATCCTGCCAACCATCCTATAATGTGTTTGTAAGTTTCAAGCATCTCCAGAAATTAGGATTGCAGATCTCCCCATTACCGAGGTCTGAGGTCACAGGCCCCTGCCTTGCCCCTGCCTCACCCCTGCCTGGCACTATCTGAGATGGGGTCTTGTGGGAATCGCCAGCTTATCCATTAGCCGCATTACTGTTGGCTGCATTATTGTTTCTCTGTGGTCAGTGGTTCTGTGAAAATGGCAACTTTTTGTGATAACAGCCAACAATCACTCCTCAGCAGCAAGAGCAAAAAACTTGTTTTAAAAATGGGGGGAGGTAAACACCCATCTACATTTTCTTCAGGTTCTTTCAGAGACTGGTGTTACCTTTAACAATTTCATTCTTCTTATGTACCATTATTTAACCAGTTTATTTTGTTTGTTTTTAGAGACGGGGTCTTACTATGTTGCCCAGGCTGATCTCACGTGATCCTCCCACCTCAGCTTCCCAAAGTGCTGAAATTACAGGCATGAGCCACCACACCCAGCCTATTAACCAATGAAATAACAGGCATTAAACCTCAGTGTCTGCTAATCTGCCAGTTAGTATCCCTTTGGTATTTGGTATTCGGAGTTACCTCTTAGGTCATTACCTTTTGAAATGGTTTGCATTGGCCACTTGTAGATCTAATTTTATGGCAAATCATTCATGTCCTTTGCTATTTGGGTATTTGACTTATTACATATTGAGAATCTAGAATAAGCGTAAGTTATAATTAAAAAAAAAAAAACCTAAAAATTATTATTATTATAATTAGAGACCTGGTCCCCAGGCTGGAGTGCAGTGGCCCGATCACGGCTTACTATGGCCCCAAACTCCTAGACTCAAGGGATCCTCCTGCCTCAGCCTCTCAGGTAGCTGGGAATACATGTGCACACCACCATACCCAGCTAATTTTTAAAATTTTTTGTAGAGATGGGGGTCTCACTATGTTGCCCAGGCTGGTCTTGAACTCCTGCCCTCAAGCAATCCTGCCACCTCAGCCCCTAAAAGTGCTGGCATTACAAGTGCGAACCATCGTGTCTGGCCTACAAAAAATTTTTAAATGAAAACTTGAACCTGCGAGTGCTTTGTTGCCTTATTTATGAGGCTCCTTCGCTCTAAGATATCATTTTCCTATGAGATCAGGAGTGAGTCAATGGTTCTAGGAACTGGAGGTAGTGGGTAGTCCACGGTTCTTTGAATGCAATGGCCAGGGTCACCATGGTTCTAGTAAATGCACAGTGTAATTCTCTGAAATGTGGGGTGGAAGACGGAGTTTTGCTATTCTCCAATGAAGAAGGACAAAAAACCAAGACCATGTTAGCAGTGACTAAGGGGCAGGAAGCTGAGGAGACGCCTTTATCATTTAAAGCTTCTCCAGTAGCAAAATTAAGTCGTCCTGCAGTGCTTAAATTTGTGCCTTGAATTTTGATAGTTATTGCTGTTCCCCTTTGATTATGAAGCAAACGTGCTCATAACAAAAAAAGGACAGAAAAGTACGAAGAAGAAAACGAAAAGCAGCAACCAGTGGTATAGGGCAACAAAAGAGTTCAGAGGTTGGGAAAGGCTCAGAAATAACTTGCTCACAAAATCTAAACCAAGGTACCCTCAACCCAACCATATTTATGAACATTACACTGAATCCCTGTACCAACGCTCCTGCAGCTCAACGGCCGCAGGGCCTGTTTCTCCTGTCTCTGAGACCCAGCACAAAGTGAGGCATACAGCAGGTGTATTGGCAGGATCTAGAATAAGGGTAAGTTATAACTGGGGAAAAAAAAAAAAAAAAACTTAAAAATTATTATTATTATAATTAGAGACCTGGTCCCCAGGCTGGAGTGTCGTGGACCGATCATGATTACTACGTGTATTATTCAAAGACCTGCTCAAAGCTGACCGTCCGGAGCCAGGCCTTTCCAGACTGCAGGAACCGACCTCTCCTGATGGTTTCCAACTTTGAGCTGGAGCTCCACTAAGGCACTAAGCAAAGCATCTCACGAGTTTTCTCTAACAACACAAAACCAAAACCCCTGAAAACCCTCGTCATTCACCAAGGTCTGCAGCATGCCAGGGCTGTGGTGGGTGCACGGGCTAGAAGTCCCCGTGGAAGAAGAAAGAAAAGAACATTGGATTAGAAGCTAGAGATCTTCTAGCTGGGAGCCCATGGACAGGGCCCTTTCTCCTTCTGGGACTCAGTTTCCCCATGTATCCAATGATGGGGTTAAAGGAGATGACCATTAAGGCTCTTTTTCCAAGCTGCTCTCCCCAGCTAAGTCTACACACCTAGGGGAGCTAGGACTGGAAACAGCAGCTCTTACATGAACAGGACAGCAATCCTCTTTCCAGGGGACCTGGGTTTTAACTCTTCTCTGTTCATTATAGGCCATTTTGTGATCAAAGATTAAAAACTACCCAGAGACCTGTTACCTGAGTCACAGATAACAGTGACTGACATTTGGGTTCCAATCGCCCAGGCCTTCCTCACCAACGCTTATCCACTTTTTGGACTCGAGAAAGCCAACTCAAACAACCCATGCAGTTTGGTAACTCCCACTTTAAAAAACAGCAACAACAACAACAACAACAACAAATAAAGCTAATGTAAAATTCTTTTCTAAACAGAAAACAGGCCTTAAACAGGGTGATGCGGCCCATTCCAGCCACCTGCTGCCTCTAAACCTATAGTCAACTTGAAAATTCCGAGGTGCTTTCCCAGAGCACTGCCTGAAGTTCGCCATTCCCAGTCAGGGAGACTTGCGAAGAGGACTGATCACGGGTACATAGCCATGGGGCTCAGACACTGCCCCTGCCTCCACCCCATCCACGCTCCAACGGGACAGACACATGCCACTGCAACTAGAGATCCCCCGCAATCCCACTCCAAAAGGACACCTGAAAACCTTAGCACCAGCCCCGCAATCCCACTCCATAAGGACACCTGAAAACCTCAACACCAGTCTCACCCCAGGAGATGGATATTCCCCCTCTACCCTCCAGGGCAGAGAAGCAGGATTCAAACCTGGGGCCGACCTACGGCCTCAGAAAGGTGCTTCCAAGAGAAAGTGCCTTGGAAACCAGGCTAAGGAATAGAACTTTCTGCTCTGGGCAATGGTGGGGGACTTCTACTGTCCCACCTCACCCTGAGCCAGGCACACTCACGCTCGCTCAACAAATCCCAATACCACCAGAGTACCCCAAACTACAGGAGCAAGTGGACCTGACAAGTCCCCACACTCCCAGTGGCCTCTCATCCCACCTACAGAGAGAAGTATCTCATAGTAAGCAACAGTGTTCATGCTTTTCCTTCAAGAAGCAATGGTCCAGGGGCATTCCCTGCAAGATACTATCTTCTGGCCTCATTTCAAGAACCCCAGCTATCCTCACTTACAAACTAGCCTGGGATCCCCCCTCCAACCCTCTCTTTAAAATTAGTTCTAGGCACACGAAGCTCCTGGAAAACTGAATAAAAACAAATGCTCAGGGGGAAATGTGGGACTCCTGCCAGGTCGGCCAACCCCTCCTGACTGATTTACAAGGCTGCAAAAT
Source organism: Theropithecus gelada (assembly GCF_003255815.1). Classification (NCBI taxonomy): domain Eukaryota; kingdom Metazoa; phylum Chordata; class Mammalia; order Primates; family Cercopithecidae; genus Theropithecus; species Theropithecus gelada. Next base: position 82,217,243 of record NC_037668.1, read on the forward strand.
GGTACTTTGTTCTGCAAATCCCCTCCCCTCCTTGCCCCACCCTAATACTCAGGCCTTGGCGTGCAGCAGCTTGGGGGCCACATGCAGAACTGCATGTGCAGATGACTTCCTAGACTGAAACTCAACACAGGCTGTGTGGCCCAGGGCCCAAAACACCAGGGGGTGGGAGGCATGTGCTGGGGGTGGAGCCATGTGCTCAAAGCTGGGAAATGGAGGTCACTTAGGGGAGCTTGGGGCACTCCTGTGATGACTACATGCAGAGAGCAAGTGACACAGGAAGCCTCCAAGTGACGCCTGTCTGGTGGCCTGGGGAGGGAGGGAGGGAGGGAGGGAGGCTGGCACTGGTTTCAGCAAGACAGGGGCTTCTGCGCAAACTATGGAGTAACCTGGGTCCCTCTGGCGCCAGGTTTCCCAGAGGGAATTTCAGCAGCATCAACAAACTAACGACACAAATCAGGAATGGAAGCGACTGGGGGAATGTCATCATCCAGATGGAAAGGCCAAGATGGACAGAATTGGGGTTCAAAGAAGGGAAGGGGACAGGAAGAGGATTCCTGGTTTCATATGCAGACCACAGAACCGAATCAGTTTTGGAGAACAGGGGCTCTAATTGTGCAGCTTGGAGAAAACAGAGCTGTTGCTACGTGAAGAGGCAGAACCAGCTGACGTTAAAAATAGGTTTGGATGACACACAGGCATGACACAGGATCCCTGCCTTCAAATAGTCAGGGGGCCACGGTGTGGGAGGAGGGATGGACGTGCCTCCTGGCACCAATGGATGGCCCTGGGTCCAACAGCAGATGCCCCGAGCTACAAAAAGCCTCTTGGCTACCTCAGGAGGGGGCGGGCTGTGATAATTTGGGGTCACTCCCAGTTGAGACATGGCACAAACCATATTAAAAAGGGATTGCCATAGGACCCACCACCGCCTGGGCCTGGGGATTATTAAGACAGAAGAGCCCTGGACTGAGGGTCCCAGGATCAGGATTCCAGCTGTGGCTGCAAACCACCTACTGTGTGATCTGATCAGGCCTTTCTGTCCCTGGCCTCCACACAAGGCAGCTGGGGTCCACTGCTCCAGTGACACTGTGGATGTCAAACGAGCTCTTCAGCAAGCAACCTGAAAAGGGCCACATATAGACAACAAAAGCCTCAACCTGCCATCAGACCCAGATGAGGGTGGTCCTGATACCTGAGCTTCTTTTACTAAGTCCCAGCTCACATCTGCCACCTGGGTACGACCCTGGAATGCAAGAAGGGCTGGAGAAGCAACTGCCTTTTCATTTTGATCCTATAAATCAGCGGGGGTGGGGGGGGTAGTATTTATTCCCCAACATCGCTGGCAAGATGTAATTTGTTTTCCTGGTAAGGAAACTGAGGCACAGAGAGGTGCACTATTTCAAGGTCAGGCAGCTAAGTGGCTCTAACGTTAGTCCCTCTGTGCCTCCACCTTGCATCTTGGGTTCAAAAAACAAAACCACAGTCCACATTGGGAGGCTGAGGCAGGCAGATCATGAGGTCAGGAGATTGAGACCATCCTGGTTAACACGTGAAACCCCGTCTCTACTAAAAATACAAAAAAAAAAAAAAATTAGCTGGGTGTGGTGGTGGGCGCCTATAGTCCCAGCTACTCAGGAGGCTGAGGCAGGAGAATGGCATGAATCCAGGAGACGGAGCTTGCAGTGAGCCAAGATCCAGCCATTGCACTCCAGCCTGGGCGACAGAGCAAGACTCCATCTCAAAAAAAAAAAAAAAAAAACACCACAGTCATATACTGCCCACCCCTGTAGTTCCCAGGAAAAGTTCTGTGTGCTTTGACTCTTATGAAATAGCTGGCACTTCATTAAACACAAGAGAAGCACAATCCATTCCTGTGTTTGAGACTGTCTATTATATGTTTTGTGCTTCCCCAAGTAGCCGGACCTAGCTCTGCTCTTTCTGACGAATACTTCAATGAGTTGGGGTGGGTGGGTGGCTGTGTGTGTGTGTGTGTGTGTGTGCATGCACATGTGTATCAAGGAATGCAAGATCCCATTGTGTGCGTGTGTGTGTGTGTGTGTGTGTGTGTATGCACATGTGTATCAAGGAATGCAAGATCCCATTGAAGAGTCTGTTGAATCTAACTGGCCAATTACCCTGGGAGGAGGAGAAACAGGTGGGGGCTGGGGGGAGCTGTAAAAAGGTTACAAGTGCTTTTTACACACCGGATGCATCAGCAAACACTCGCTTCTGGGGCCACCCAGACTGCGCTGTGCTCACCAGAGCAGATGACAGGGCGCGGGTCTGCCCCGCAGGTCAGGAGGATGCAAGGAGTTGTGGTGACAGAGAACTGAGGGACAGGGAAGGTGCTCTGGGCAGGCACTGTGAGCGGGGATTAAGGGGATCAGGGAGGCTTTGTGGAAGAGATGGTACTTGAGCTGGGGCCTTAAAGAACGGCAGGACTCGAGGATGCAGGAGGTGATACAGGGGTGAGAGATTATGCTGTCATTTTAACCCTCCCCGGGCACAGGGCCTCCTGACAGCCTCTCCTTAAAGAGCAAATCCCTCCAGGACGCCACCTGCCCCCTGCACCATCTCCAGGATAGGGGGTGGGCGTGGGGCTTGTTCACTTTCCCTCCCCCAGGATAGGGGGGCTCCCCCACAGGAGAGGGGCCAGCCACCTAGTCAGAGAAGGCTCACTGTCCCTAGGCGGTCCCTTGTGACCCAGCTCATGGTATGGCTCATCCAGTCTCTCTCCCTCCATCCTCCCAACAATCCGCAGTCACTACCAGAACACAGAGGCTCTGAGGAGCAAAGGGACTTGTCCAAGGTCACATGGCCGGAAATGGGCAGAACCAGAAGTTAAGCCCAGATCTGCTAATACCACAGCCCCAGCTCTTGGCCATACCTCAGCTTCTCTGATCCAAGTTTCAGAATCGACACTTAAAAGTGGTCACCTGCAAACAGGTCAGGGCCCAGTTCTTCCATTCACCAGGGGTTGAGTCCTCAGACACCTCACTTTACCTTCTGTGCCCCTCATCATTTGCTAAGGGAGGGAGCCCCCTACCCTCTGTGGGGGGCATGGGAAACTTAAATATGACCCTTAGGTAAGGTGCCCAGCCAGGCTCAGCCAAGGTGAGGGTTCAGCAACCAGCAGCCCAGAGCCAGAGACAGCTCCAGGCAAAGGACCATATGCTGACGTCCTAAGATTCCCTGACCACAGCAGGCTGGGGAGGGGGAGACGAAAAGGGGCTGAAAGCTGTGGAAAGACTAGGCCTTCTGATGGACAGAAAAGCCGCTCTTCTGAGAAGGGGCCTCTCTCTTCTTAGTGGCCACCTTAGGAAAATACTATTTCTTTTTTTAAAAATGAAAGAAAGGTACCACAGTAAGAACATTTCCCCCAAAAAAGGAGGAAGTGAATTCCCTGGGCTGAGAAGTCTGAGGCTACCATACTGCCCGGCCCTGCCCATTCATCCCAGGAAGCACCCGGCTTCTTCTGGGGACTGGATCAAAGGTCACTGTTTGGTAAGAGGTGAAGTCCCATGTATTTAATAATTAGTACCTGGAGAGAGAGTGGATCCCAGCCAGCACACTCTCCTCCACAGGCAGATACCTCCCAGCTGGGCCACATGGCACAGGGCGCAGGTCCCAGGCGTGTGCATGCAAGACAAGGAAGATTAAGGGCTAGAGGTCCCCCCCAGATGAACACTGCGGAGTGGATCAACAGCTCAGTATTTGTACAACGTTGATTTTCTTCTTAGAGAGAAATGAGCTTCAGGCCCTGGTTTACACCATTAGCAAAACACACACACACACGCACACACACATTTCCCACTGTCTTAAAGGAGCTACTTACAACCACAAACATGTCATAGTAGGCCAGTGGCAGCTCCTTAACAAGAACACTGGCAGTTGCTTCTGCAAAGTGGAAAATTCCCTGGCGTGGACCCGCGCACACGCTCAGTTCCAATGACAACTTAATCCTGCCAGGACCGAGGTGTGCAGAGAACAGAAAACCACCCGCTTCTAGAAACTTTATTTATTTATTTTTTTAAGTTTAAAATACATCATTAAAGGCAGGGCCCTCAGAACATCTTTCAAGGATGGGAGCCCACACTCTCCTCAGTAAGCATCAAATTTAGTGGGGACCAAGTCACTTTCCCTCACCTCCTCCTCTGCTGTGACAGGACACAGTCTGACAAGTTCACCCAGGTCCCCCAATGCCAGGGAAGGGGCACATAATTCAAACCCAACACCTCCTCCTCCGTGTAAATGAACAGCCGGGAGTCCTTGAGCTCCTCGGGCCAGAAGGGAAGGCAGTGAGCAGTGGACCACCGTGGTCTGCACAGCCGTCCCAGCGCACAGTTGCCACGCAGGCTCGGTGCTGAGCAGATGCCGTCTAAGCCTTTAAAGCATACGCTAACTGCGCTAATTTAGCTAACAGTCTCTGTTTCGTCCCCCACCCTGAGTCAACCAGCGTCCTTCGGTACTGCTGGAGAGATGCAAGCTGTTGGCTTTAGTGTTATTTTGTCAGCCATTAAACGATTCATCGGAGTCATTAATTGATTTATTACTGCTGCCTGCTCAGAGAGTTTAGCAAATAAAGAATGATGTAGGTCACAAAGCAAAGGAAATTGGACCCAACAACACTACGAGGCGCTGGGCACTTAAGAGTGTCTGCTGCTGTCCATTCAGGCAGCCCTCCACACCCAGCTGTCAGGCAAGGAATAGCGGAGATGGTTCTCCTGCCTGAAATCCAGGTGCCAGCCTGCATCCTGCTCAGGCACCGGTGCTGCCAATGGGGAACCTCGTCTGGAGCCTCTGGAAGGCAACTCTTGGGCATCTGCCAGATACAGCTGAGTAGGAAGGGAGAGAGGCCCACACTGACCCCCTTACCCACCAGGTGGGCGCTGAGTAGCAATGGCTCGGCCTGCAGCTGGGCCCTCTAGTGTTCTAAGAAGCCAAGGACAGACCCCTCAGCCAAGACTCTACTCCCCTGGAGGTGACAAGCTCCAGCCAGGCCCTCCCTTTCTCCCCTGCACAGCCTAAGGGAGTGGGAGGAATGCCACAGTTGGTGCATTCACAGGTGCCTCCTAATGCCTGGCCTTTCATGTACTTATCTCTGATCCTCTCAACAGCCCTATGGGGTAGACCCGCATTATCTTCCCTGTGTTACAGAGAAGAACACTGAAGCTCTGAGAGCAGAACAGCCAGAGACCGCATCGCAGGCCAGGAAATGGCGGTCCTGGGATTCAAACCAGGTCTACCTGACTTTAAAATCCACAATTCTTCCCCTCTACCAAATTCTTCAGACTGACACAAGAGAGGCCTACAACTTGGCCTTAATGAAAACTCTGACAGAAACTAGCTAGGTAACCAAGAGCAAGGCAACCCCTTCCCCTCTCAGAGCCCCAGATGCCTCATGTACAAATGACAGGGTGGGTGAGCCCCAAAGCTACAGGAAGGGATGAGAGTCCAGGTCATGTCCTTCTACGGCCCCAGCTGCCCTGGCCACTGTGAAGCCTCATGTCAGTTCCCCCAAGAACGCTCCTGTGTTGTGAGCGAGGCCCTGCATGAGCCCTCTGAGGTCCCCTGCTGCCGTTCAAACCCCAGACTCCAGGGTGCAGAGCCAGGAAGGTTTGCTGCACTCAGACCAGACAGCAGTGATCCTCATCCCACCCCAATCCCAGCCCTCAGGGCTCTGAACAAACGAGAGAGAGTGGTGCCAAAGCAAGGGAATGCTAAAGCCTCCAACAGGAAAATTCACCAGGTCATGTATTCCATGTGCGTGCGCACATGTGTGTACATGTGTCTGTCTCTGGGGCAAGAAGGGTAATATCGCCGGTACCTGATACCCCTGGGAACCAAATACAGCCATTCCAGATGTCTCAAATTCTAGCATCACAGTTATCAGCCCCTCCACAAGGCATCACATCTCCACCCTGCCAAGTGGCCTTCTAGAACAGAGCCTGGCATGCTCTCAGAGGAGGCTCTTGGAGGATGGTGGCTGGATGGTTTGCTCCAAAACTAATACAGAGGGGACGAAGAGGTGGTTCGGGCACCTACCAAGAATCAGCCTGCCTCTGACCAAGACACAGCACTGGCCTGCAACCCCAGTCTGTGGCCTGCTAAAGTCTGGTTGGAGCCACAGAGCTAAAGGGCAAAGCGGGGCTGCCACTTTGGAGCTCACTACAGATTACTTGTTGGGCGTCTACCAGGTGCACAAAGCAGGGCTTTCTTGTTTGCACCCACCAAGAACAGGGCCAGGGCACCCAAGAACACACACATCACTTAGGATCCCGGTGAGAGATCTGCTAAGGGGGTGGGGCCTAGGAGGATCGGAGGCATGCAGGCTGGTCAGAGGCTTCTGAAGGGACACGGGAATTCATCTACTGAGAATTCTGACCCAAGTTCAGCTTCCGAAACAAACACGGGACTTCTCATAGAGGTGGTCCATCCCCTACTCATGCCACCCATCCATATGATATTGAAAACACAAAGGAAGGTCTTTATGAAACATGTATTGGGGTCCCATTCAGAGAAGAATAACCTATTATTACTTACACATATTTAGTACCTAGCACCAGCTTACAAGGGCCTTTCTTTCACACATATTTACAGCAACCACCCTCTACACAGGCAGGTTCCTCTCTCTGCAACACTCTTCTCTGTAGTCAGGCCTGGGTGATACCCTTTCGTCCTTTATGTGTTTCTCAGCACAGTGTGTGTCACACCTGACTGTTAATTCCTTATTAAATTAGCCAGCTATCTCCCAGGGATGGGGGCAGGAATGGTGTGCACAGCACGGGGAAGATGCTGGCTAGTAAATATTTCTTGGATAAATAAAATTCTTGCAGAAATCCTGCTTTTCCGCCAGGCATGGTGGCTCTCACCTGTAATCCCAGCACTCTGGGAGGCTGAGGCGGGTGGATTACCTGAGGTCAGGAGTTCGAGACAAGCCTGGCCAACATGGTGAAACCCCGTCTCTACTAAAACTACAAAAAAAAATTAGCCAGACATGGTGGTGGGCACCTGTAACCCCAGCTACTCAGGAGGCTGAAGTGGGAGAATCCGTTGAACCTGGGAGTTGGAGGTTGCAGTGAGCCAAGATCACGCCACTGCACTCCAGCTGGGGTGACAGAGTGAGACTCCTCCCTCTCAAAAAAAAAAAAAGAAATGAAAAGAAAAAAAGAAATCCTGCTTTTCAAGAACAGTCACCAAATCTAAAAGGTCAAACTCTTAAGACTAGCTATCTCAGTCACCTTCCATTAACTTACCATTTGGCTACATCCAAACAACTAGCCCCTCCTCTCCAAATAACAACAACAAACAAAACACACACACCTTGCCACACGCTGTTCCCTCTGCCTGTAAAGCCCTGGCAAACGACTTGGGCAGGCCACATCTCCCAGAGTCATTGGTCATTAAAATAGAAATCATCCTTGTATCACCCCCTCCCAAGACAATGGGAAAGACAGCTTCAGCTAGTGTCTGGGGAAAGCATTTGTAGCTCCAAGGAAGGACAAAAGCAATGAGAGGGAGTGGGGTGGCCTCACAGAGCTGGGGCCTTGTTTTCATTCCCATGGTGGAAGAAGTCAAGACCAGGCCCAGTGGGCTGGGCACAGGAAGGGGTTCAAGTGGCCTCTGTGGGTTACTGAGACCTAGTAGCCCCTCCCGGTCCTCTCGGCCAGCCTCCCTTCCATCTCCAAGATGAAGCCTGCTATTTATTCTCAGACAGGTTGGATTCCCTGGCCTCTCAGAAGATGGCTGTCTGCTCCACTAGCCTAGGGAGCCACTTTCCCATGGGCTTTGGCTGCCCACCACTGGTGGGGCCCAGAGACGGCAGAGGAAAAACGGGCTGGGACACAAGCTGAGAACAGCAGGGTGTGGGGTACCACCCTGCGATACCCTCCTCCACTTCCCTGAAAATGCATCCCACAAGCAGAGGCTCCTCCACCCAACTAGGGACTGCCCCTTACAGCTAGACCCTCTAAGCCACAGATTTATAGCAGATACGGTTTTTGCAATCAGAGACAAACCACAGAGCAAGCCCTGAGCTCATGCGGGAGGAATGCATCACCCCCAGCCTCCCCTCCCCGTCCCTTCCTCAGTCCCTCACTTGACATGAGATGAAACTTGAGAGGGGTAGAGAGAAGGGGAGAGTGGAGAGACCAGGATCTCTGCAGCCCATCAGGGCCCCCTGGCCGCATCTCTACTCTGCCCTAACCCTGCGCTGATCATGACCTGGGAATGGCTCCAGCCCCTAACAGATCAAGTCTCAGGTTCCTCACCACTGCCTCCACCCCGGTCCATGTATCTACCTAGAGAATTCCCAGTCATCCATCAATGCCCAGCTCAAATGTCCCTGTTCCCAGTCCAAGTGAGTACTGAAGTCCCAAGTAGGTTCATGAGCTAGAACTCAATACTAGAAGACACAGTTTCCACCTGTGTCCCTTTCATGAGGCATCCCATAGAGCATGCAATACCAATGGCCTCCTAACCAAGCAGACAGAGCACTAGATTTAGGGCAGGAGCTCCAGCTCTTGGGTTCCCTGATCAATTCAGAGAGGCAGGCAATTCACCTCTGACTTGAGCTGTACCCTGTAATACAGGACAATCTCCGGGTTGACATGAGATTTTTTAAAAATAAGGAGATAATGAAAGGGCTGTGATGTCATCTCAGCTTCTCTTCTCTGCCTCCCATTCCAACCTCCCCCTTTTCTCATACCCTAAGCTTCAGCCACAGGGGACACTAGCTGGTCCCCAGCCTTTGCCCATGCCCTCCCCACTTCCATCTGGAATGCCCACGTCTCTGCTAGTTTCTGCCATTCTAACATATCCCTTAGGCCATCCTGGACACAAGGCAGGATGATTTATTCACCCTCCAATCCCACATAAGACTCTACTTTAACTCTTCCAGCATTTTCTACCTGGTCTTCTTATACAGACAAAGGTTATCTCCCTGCAGGACTGTTGGTACCAAAAAGTGGAATCCAAATATTTACAATGTCTACTATCAATAAACATCAAATGACTGGAGACTGCAAAGGAGCTTCCTGGACAAAGCTAGGCCTGGTTCTTCTGGGATATTTCCCCCTTCTTCCTTATTTGTCTGCTTTATAAAAATGTAACTTTAAGGAACAGACCAGATTCTGGTAAACCCAAATGTCAAAAGGTGAAAAAAGCAGCCTAACTCCCAAAGGTTTTCTTGTCTCTCTCCTCAAACAACTGTTGGAAGAGACAAACACGAAAACCTCTGGAGAGATCTGAATGGGAATGCTGGTTCTGTTCCTAGCCTGAAACTTGCAAGTCAGAGATAGCATAGCAGGACCATTCTTGACAAGGTCCCCACTTTGCTGCAAATCTGGCCTAAGGCAGTCTGTTTTCCTTCTATTTTTGTCTAATTCCATTTAAGGCCATTGCCATGGTCCTCTCTGTCCAAGGCAGGAATTATTAATTTAAATTTGGGCCTTCGGACACTTTGAATCTACAACCACAGTACATGAAGGAGTCCCACAGCCAGGCTGGACAGATGTGGCCTCTGGTCCATACGCCAGCGGAATCTGGTTTTCCCAAGATGTCTGTGCCTTGGCTGTGTCATCTAGAAAATGAGGATAATAAGCACTGCCTGCCTCACACGATTTGTGAGGGTCACGCTTTTGCTGCATCCCCTGGAACAGTGCCTGGCACGCATCCGTCAGGTGCTCCAGAAATACTTGCCAAATGGGTATTCATTCTAAACCCTCTCTACCTGTTCTCCCCAAGGATGGCCTGTCCCCTGGGGACCAGCTGGGGACCACTCTCCTGCAGAGCAGAGTCCCAGAGCCCTGCCATCCCTGCCCCCAAAGCCTCCTGGCTCTGTGTCCCAGGAACAATAATAAGCTCTACATCCTGAGACTCATGTAGGCACCAAAGGAGGCTGATCTCACTTAATCCTCCCAACAATCTCCTGAGGTGAGTGAATCCACTCCTTTATTTTATAGCCGACCTATCTTGCTGGTGACACGAACAGTTAAGTGTCTTGCACAAGGTCACAGTTAATGGATGCTGGGATTTTTCTTCCTGGCTGGATCCAGACATCACAAACTCACATACCACCCACCACTACCTCCAGTGGGAACCAGAAGGAAGATTTAAGTCATGGAAGGGAAAGACCTTAACCCTGAATCAGGCCCTTTGGGTCTGGCACCAGTTTGGGACAGGAGTCCAACCTGAATTTGCCTATCTATAAAAAGAGAAGCCACCATTCCCTGCCTGGCCTCCCTCACAACAGTGGCATGAAGCACAAATGAAGAAACAGACAAAAAACCGTCTGAAGGCTGGGCACAGTGGCTCACACCTGTAATCCTGGCACTTTGGGAGGCTGAGGTGGGCGGATCACTTGAGGTCACGAGTTCAAGACCAGCCTGGCCAACATGGTGAAATCCCCTCTCTACTAAAAATACAAAAATTAGCCAGGCGTGGTGGTGTGTGCCCGTAATCCCAGCTCCTCAGGAAGCTGAGGCATGAGAATCATTTGAACTTGGGAGGCGAAGGTTGCAGTGAGCTGAGATTGTGCCTCTGCACTCCAGCCTGGGAGTCAGAGTGAGACTTTGTCTCAAAAAACAAACAAAAAACTGTCTGGGAACAGAAGGGCAACACCACCATCCCCATCACCCTGCACAATCAAAGGAGCTGGGAATAAAGATGCCACACGAGAGCACTGGGTGAGGAGTCAGGCCTGGCTGGCTGCCCCCAAAAGGCCCTTCCCTGTACCTATAAAACAAAGGGAATGGATTCACTTCCTGGTTTCCAAGCCTGGTTGCACATCAAAATCATGTAGTGAGCTTTGCAACAACTAAGCTGCCTGTCTTCCTGAGGGGGCAGGGATCCAGCTTCTGGGAGCTCCTGGACCAGATGTTCTATCAGATCCCTCCTCGGTTCTGTCTCTGCCCTGACCCCAGCAGGGGAAACAGATTCCAAGTTATGGGGACGGCTGGGCCAGATGGGCAGGCCTCTTCTGCCCCCTCATGCTCCCCAACCAGTCTCCCAGGAGGCCTGCAGGAAGCCTCCGGGTGCAGGTCAGGGCTTCAACAGCCACCCAAACAGGTACGGGCCCAGATTTAATTGGCCTCTTGGTTAAGCTTTCTAATCTCATTAAAGCTGCCTCCATCAAGCAGATCGAGGCTCTCAATTGAATCACAGAAGAGCACTGCCCTGCCCCACTGTAAGCTGATTAGGTCTGGGGAGGCCTAGCTTGGACCCCTCTCTGCACTACCATGCCTTACTGTCACACGGAAGGCACGAACCCAGACTCACCAAGAGGGGCACACTGACGAGGGAGCAGCAGGCAGGAAGCTCAGGGAAACAGTCTCAGCAAGGGTGTGGTACCAGACCTGCCTACCCCCACCACTCTGGGGAGCCAGTACTGTCCCCAGGATTTTCAGTAAACACAAACCACAGAGTAATCTGATTTCCTATCTTATCAGTGTGCAGTGCCAGAGGCCACCCGGCTCCAGCAGAAAGCTGCCTTATGGGCAGAGTGTGGGACTCACAGTTACCTCTCCAACTTCTTTTCGTAGCTTTAGAGCTCTACTTCATTCAGATGGGAAGGAGGCAGCAGAGGGGTATGGTGTGGGGCCCAAACACCTGCGTTCCATCTTCGGAAGAGAGGACTTGTCTTGCCACTCACTCTCTCCCTGACCCCTTCTACCTCCACAAGGAGCTACACTGCGGCTCTTCTCCAATCCAGCTCCTGGACGTCAGCTTCAAAAACACCATGGTCAGCGTGTGCAAACAGCCCTGAGCAAATACGCGTCGCCCACTTCTCCATCATCTCGCTTTATCTAAATATATCCCAAGGAAATAACTTGGCAGTGGTGAGAAATTCTGCAGAGGCTCCAAAGTAACAAAAACAAAACACACACACACACACACACACACACGAGCTCTGTTCAAGGTGCCACGCTGAGCTGAGGACAGACATGGAGATACAAACACCCACAGGCGACAACCATCCAGGGTGTGCTGGGGGTTCAGTCCCACTTAGGGTTCGCGCTTGGTTGTTATTAATATTTAATAGGAAAGACAATATTTTAGAAGAGACAGGACTCTGTGCAGGTTCCAGGCCAGGCTAGCACGGATGCCCTGTCCAAGGGAGATGTTAAGGGGGCACGCCTAGCCAAGTACACACACACACCCATCCCACACCCTCCGGGACTTGCTGCAAGACACTGGTATTTTCCGCTCCACTTGCCAAGAATGGAGCCACCCTGCCCCGCATGCTTGATCCTCAAACTCCTGGAGACAAAGGCGGCAGTCACGGGGGTGTGCTAGTGCACCTCAGGCACTGATCCGATGTTCCCGTACCCACTGCCATTTTCACTAAAAGGGACACTAAGGCCCAAAGCAGGAGACAGACATGCCCAGAACCTGGCCAGGGTCCCTCTTATTCCACCACGTTGTCAACCTTTGGATAATTTGGATAGAGGTGGCTTTTTTTTTTTTTTTTAAATGCATTCTACAAATCCAGGCTATTCACAATCACCCCCAAGCCCACCCTTGTGGGCACAGGGCACCAAATTATTAGCAAAATGTCTGAGAGTCAAAGGGGCTATGGGCAATCCCCCAAATCATGCCAGCTCTCAGCAGGCCGGCCCACTTTCTCAGGTTCCACACAACTACCCCAGTGCCTGCCTTCTCCATCTGCCATCTAGACACGGACATGAGGCCTGGACCACTACATCAGGCCCCTCACTGGTTTATTAGCCTTAATCTACTCTACTTCTTTCTCCAAACAGATCAAACCCAGATCACTCACACTACAGGCTCACAACTTGAGGATTTTCTGCTCCTTGCCACACACCAGCTCAGCCGAGGCCTTCAGGACCTGGCCTGAACAAACCTCATTCCCAGCTCCACCCACATAATTCCTCCTCCCCTGAACACTGCATGTCTTTTTAAGCTTCTATGCATTTGTACAGATTCTTCCGAGACACTGGAATGCTCCTATCACAGTCTTCCTTCTCAGTCACCAATACCAGAAAACTCAATAATAAGAGATACCACTCAATCCTAGCTATTTAAAGACAAGAAAATGAAGGCCCAGAGAGGATAAGGGAGTGCCACAGAAGATAAGGTTAGCAGTGCTGGACTTGTGGCTGGCCAGAGTCTTCATCGACTCCAAAAGTCCTCAAAGACCCTCTCCAACTCACCAGCTCTACAGCAAGATCAAACCCAGGAGAAGGCCACTGAGGACCAAATATCCAAGAAAGAAGGCCCTTAGGGAGTTCCAGAGGCAGCGCAGGAAGAGCTGGCCCGGGGTCTCAGGAGGCCAGCGGAAATGAGACACATGCATGGGCCTGGAAGCCCAGAGAGTGGAGAGTATCATCGTGTCAGTTCAGCTCAGGGGCCCAGAGCAGGTGCTTGGGGAGGACGTGCAGAATGACCAAGAATGGTACCTGGCACACGGAGACACTCACACTCAGTCAACATTTGCTGTTGCACACATTAATGACACAAATGGCCAATGACAAACCAGTGCAACACAGAGTACCACACAGGCCTGTACTCAGCTCCAGGATCCCAAAGAAAGGAAGGATTATGTCTGCCGGAGGGTGGGGCGGTCTGGGACAGCTTCACAGAGCGGTGACATCTGATCAGACACCATCTGTTATTTTTCTCTAATTGTTCCACATGTGTGAAATTTTGATTCTCAAGCTAGAACGTAGACTCTGAGAGGGCCAAGACCATAGCTGCTTTCTCTGCCTTCACCTACTCTGTCTCTGAAATGCCCATTCCATGGATGGGCTCCCAGTAGATACTGAAAGAACTCCAAAAAGAGCAATGGACCCCATTTTTTTTTATTTCAGAGAGAAGGGCAAAGCAAAAAGTTGTTTTCCCACAAATCTGCTTTACCTTGAGGAAGTTACCTGAACCCCATCAGGAAATCCACTGATATCTACGGGCATTTCCAACATCCCAAATGGTGTGCCCCTGGTGTGGCATGTAAGAGATGGGCACTCTTAGGATCTCCTGAAATCTTCCCCCATCTGACAGGTGGCACTGGGTCTCCCAGATAGCTTATCTACTTCCCCCTTCAACAACCCTGCAGGACAGGAATCAACATCCCCACTTAATTGGGAAAACTGGGGCTCAGAGAGGTCACTTGGCAAGGTCAGGAGAAGACCTGCATCTCATCTTTTACCACATCACAATGCCCATAATACTAATTATCTGCCAAGAGTTTTCCACAACAGAAGCCTCACCTGGACCATTTGGCAGGAAGGAATTAATGCCCATTCAGAATCTCATCAACAATAAAGTGGTATTGAAGACCAGCAGCAGCAGCACACCAACTTCGGTTCAGCAGCACAAACCAACTTAAGGGGCACACTGTACCAGGTGATGCTCACTCATCCAGACTGTGCTGTACCCCGAGTTTCTGCAGACTGTGCCCCACTTTTGTGAGGTCTCAACATCCCCCACCCACACCCAGCCACATCCCTGTTTCCATAGGGGCCCAGAAGAATGCAAACTCCAGTCACTCCCTTTCTTGTTCGGATAATGGCCACTTCACAACTCTCCCTCCCACGCGGGGACCCTCGCTGCTCCTAAGGCGCATCACCCTGAAGAGGCGCTCAGGCCAGGGAGAGAAGAACAAACGGGAAGGGGGATGAAAAACACACACAACAGTAAGCTCCAACCCAAACAGAACTAATCCATTCAGAGCCAAGTGAGGCTGAGCAGATGGGAAGCTAGGCATCCCCCACCCGCCCGCCAGCCTGCCACCGCCGCCACCACCACCACCCCAAGTTCCGGGGCCTTCACCACAGTGGTATAATTACAAAGGGTGACCCAGCCACATGCTCCCGGGGCCACCCCTGCTCCCAGGCACCCACAGGCACCGCCTTCATCTGGTTTGGGTTTAGAATCCTACCCGAGCCTCCCCCAAATTATGTGTGCAAAGGCAGGAACACAAACACCCCAGCCCTGTGGCACCAATCCCTGGGAAGGATGAAGACAGAGGCACGAACTATGCACTCCTCTCTGGAACTCCAGAGGGCGGCTGGTGGGGGGGAGAGGGGGTACCGGGACCCCCATTCTTTCCAGCCTGGTGCCTGCCACTCCCACTCAGACCACCGCCCCACGTGCACAAGGACACCTTCATTCTGTGTCTGTCTGTGTGTCTTCCCCTCCAGCCTGTAAGCAGGAGGACAGGAACAGGACAACCTCTCTTCCTCACTGTGGCACCTACCCCCTGCCCCCGGTGCTTAGTTAATGTAGACAAGGCTGTGCAAAATGTATTCTAATATCTGCTGAATGAATGCAGCTCACGACTCTTAGTATAATTTTTTTTTTTTTTCCCTGAGATGGAGTTTTACCCTGTCACCCAGGCTGGAGCGCAGTGGCGTGATCACTGCAACTTCCATCTCCCGGGTTCAAGTGATTCTCCTGCCTCGGTCTCCCAAGTAGCTAGGATTACAGGCGTGCACCACCACACTTGGCTAATTTTGTATTCTTTAGTAGAGATGGGGTTTCATCATGTTGGCCAGGTTGGTCTCATCTTAGCATAATGTTGATGTGTTTACTCCTTTAATATTTGTTTTTTTCTCTAGCTTTTAAGCACCCTGAGGGCAGAAATCCCACCTGTCTTATCTATCATTCCCTCCCCAGTAACTGACACTCAGTGGGTGCTCAATAAACACTTGTTGTGGCCAGGCGTGGTGGCTCATGCCTGTAATCCCAGCACTTCGGAGGCCGAGACGGGCGGATCACAAGGTCAGGAGATCAAGACCATCCTGGCTAACACGGTGAAACCCTGTCTCTACTAAAAACTACAAAAAACTAGCCGGGCGAAGTGGCGGGCGCCTGTAGTCCCAGCTACTCGGGAGGCTGAGGCAGGAGAATGACATAAACCCGGGAAGCAGAGCTTGCAGTGAGCTGAGATCCGGCCACTGCACTCCAGCCTGGGAGGCAGAGGGAGACTCTGTCTCAAAAAACAAACAAACAAACAAACACTTGTTGAGCAAAGGAATAACAACTCACTGCTCTGAGAACACTGACGTGGTATCACCCAGTGGAGGAATCTCCACCACATTAGAGGATGTCAGGGCTGCATGGGGGCTCAGAAACCACCTGCTCATTTATAACAGGAGGGAGTATGACGTGTTTGTAGCTGCAGACCAAGTCAGTGCAGTCAATGCAGGACTCGAACCCAGGCCCCAGCCAGGCTCTTGACACCCAGCCATGCCCTGGCAGTGCTAGGCCCCGTTGGGGGAGACAAAAGACACGAAAGATGGCGCCTGTTGCTCAGGAGAAGCAGGTGATCTAGCGGGGCAGACGAGACAGACACGTGAAACAATTAGTGAACAAGATAACTGCCAGGCTAGCGGTATTATATCCTGATATAATAAAGTACATGCTGTACAACACAATTAGAGACAAGAGGCAGGCACACCGCGCTAATTACACAGCACAAAGGGTGAGCTCACAGGAGCCATGGGGTGCTGGTGCTGCCACAGAAAGCTCTGGAGGCTAAGAGAGCAGAGGTGAGCTTGGGGTGGGGGCGCCTCTGCCATGCAGCCTCTCCTATCTCTCCGTCCTTCTTGGCGCTCCTGCTACCCAGTCCCTGTCCTAGATGATCCCTTCTGACACTTCTGACACCTCGCTGCTCGTGTTCGGGCAGTTTGTTATCGACCCGCCTAGACAGTCAGCCCAGGGGGCAGGGGGCAGGGGGCAGGCCCTGGCACCAAGCCAACCTCTGGCTCATTACTTCAATGTAAACAATCACCCGAATTTCCCCTCACTATGCGCTGGGCTCTGTGTTGAGCCCTTCCTTGCACTCATCCCGTTCAATCCTGACAACACCCTATGAGGTGCACATAAGCTCGGAGGGGGAAGTCACCCACCCAAGGCCACGATGCCCAGAAACAGCAGTCAAGAAACTGCATTAAACAGGTTCACGATGCTACAAATCTCGTGCTCTTAAATCTTTACACCCACACGGTCCTGTATGGAAGCCCGAGACACAAGCAGCTACCAAGTACTTGAAATGTGGGTGGTTCAAACAGAGATGCACCATAAGCATAAAATATGTACCAGATTGCAAAGACAGTTTGGGGGGAAAAAGAATATAAAAGATGTCATTAATAATTTTTACACTGATGACATCTTACAGTGCTATTTTGAATATATTCGGTCATAATTAAAGTATATTACTGAAACTAATTTCGCCTACTTCTTTTTACTTTATGTGGCTACGAGGAGCTCTGAAATAACCTGCCCGGCCCTCAGTACATTTCTACCAGACAGCGCTGCTCCACACAGCAGTGCCTCCACGTGTTTGCAGAACGAATGATGGGCAGGATGGAGACAGAGGACAGAACGGAGAAGGTGGCACTTGTCAAGTTTCAGACAAGGGGAAACTTGAACCAAGATGTGGCAAAGGGGGCACTCCTGAGCCTGTGCAGGACAGGGGAGCCATGATGAGTTCTGAACACAACTGGGGAGCACTTGAGTCGGGCATGTTGGAACCAAACGACAGAAAATGAGGCGGCTCTGGCAATGCGAACAGGCGGCAAGGCTGTTTACCATGCTGAAAAGGGAGCTGGGAATGATGCCTCCATGACACCACAGTGGCCTGGAACCAGTCACCTAGTGTCCTTCCAGAACATGACAACAATGCCTCAATTTCCTGAATTAAAGAGCTCTTTGGGGGGCGGGAGTGGGCGGTGGGAGGGGGCTCTCCTCCAAGGACCAGGGCACCAGAACATCTTCTGGGCACAGGGCTAGCTGCATGCAGCAGGAGTGAAGGGGCTCCCCAGGGAAGAGAAGCCAGGTGAGGCTGAGTAGGGAGTTGCAGGTGATGGTGGGAAAAGGACACAGCAGGCTGGAGTGTGGAAGAACAGCTAACTCTGGCAGAAGGTCCAGTGCCTGCAAAGGCTGCATGGGGAGCAGGCGGTGAGAGGGCAGCCACAGGCAGAAGAGGAAGAAAGCACAGTCCAGCAGGGTCACTGGAGCCGGACCCCAGGTCATTCTGCTAGACAGGGAACACTGCTGGTGCAAGGCTGGGGGTTGAGTTTGTGGATGCTGTCAGAGAACAGACAGGTGCCTCACCAGTGGAAACAACCCACGGCCTTGTAAAAAGCCTCTCAGCCGTCCTCTGCTGAGATGAGTTGGCCTACGCAGGGTAGCTGCTGAGAAGGCAATCACAGATAAACACATTCACAGAGCCTGGAAGACCACCACCCTCACTGACACCATGAGGGAGCGAGGATACGTGGGACCCGGAGCCGCTCTTAATGGAGCATGCGCACTCCACCAGCATGGCTGAGGCCGTCCTCCACGCCAGCTGAGATTTACCATGACCAGAGAAAGGCCGAGCGGAGACCATGTATGCCTGGCGGGAGGCGTGGTGTGGGAGGCTAGGCCAGGGGTAACTAACTTCAGCTTTGCCATCGCTAGCCGAGCAACTCTGGGCTCCTTCTTAACTGAGTAAGATGGAAACCACCACCCTTTACTGCCCAGGGCCTGGACGAGGAATAAGGACATTCAGTAGCTGTGAGTTTCCCAGCACAGACCCAGCCCTGCCCTTCCCAATATCACTGGTCCTCCAAATGCCTCCTTTCCCTTTTCACAGCACCTGCCTAGCACACTGGCCAGCACATGGTAGGGGTTCGTTAAATAGCACATTTTCTATTATGAGACATCACAGCTGAGGAAATACCAACTTAGATCCATCTCTGGCTGGAGTTGGAGTTCAGGAGAGCAGAAAGTTTACCTAACTGAGCAATCACAGAGCCAAGGAACATTTTCAAAATGGAAGAAAGTTTCAGGCTCCAGGCCACTGGTTTCCTTTGCCAGATTGAGCAATTGGGAGCAATGGAGAAGAAGCCAGGGGACTTGAGTTTGGATGCCATTATTTAGTTATTTTTCTTTAAAAAAAAAAAAAAAAAAAATAGAGACAAGGTCTCACTATGTTGCCCAGGCTGGTCTCGAACTTCTGAGCTCATGTGATCCTCCCACCTTAGCCTCTCAAAGTGCTAGGATTACAGGCGTGAGCCACTGTGTCCGGCTGAGTTTGAATTTATCATAAAAGATGCACCATAGGTGAAAAGAAACTCTCGCTTGGATTGGGGGCTCAAAGATGGTCACTATTATCTTGCTCTCTGTCTAGCAGACGTCTCTCCCTGCTGTCAGTTTCACCTCAAGACCAGTTACTCTTATCTGCAAGCTGTTTCCTATGATGTTGTCTTCTACCATGATACCCTCCCTGAGTCCTCATTTGTAAAAGTACTACTAACTTTCAGGGTCCTGGGGAAATGCCACATTTCTTGGTAGCCCTTCCCAGACTTCCCCCAGCTGGAGGTGCTCCCTCTCCCATCCTATCCCCAACTCCTTGCACACTTCTAACCAGACTGGCAGCTCCTAGGTTCATTTCTTATTCCTCCTGCTAGACTGTAAGCACCCCTTCCACCCCCTATCCCGCAGGACCCAGTCTTGCCTGCACAGCACAGAACCCACTGGGCCCCTCCCAAGGAGTGAGTAGATATTACACGCTTGCTAAGTGAAAGAATGAGAGGAGTATGATAACGCACAGCTTGGTGTGATAAGCCTCAGGCTGGTGTCAGCCTTGTGTCAAAGAGCACATCCACTGGAGAACAGGGGACAGTTACAAATCCAAACAGGCGTACAGTTTCAGTCCAGGACACCAGGCTCATTACTGGCAAAGACTGGTTATATGAAACCCGATTGTGCAACAGAAGTAAAAAGCCTGGCCACACTGCAGCCTCACCTGAGGCCATCTTCAACTCTCACCTCCGTCATCCCTTGCCTGAGTGGGAAAGCTGCTAGCTGGGTACACCAGGGTCAGGACCCTGCATTTCTTAGGAGCTGTCACTGGTATTATCATTAGAAAGAAAATAATAATAGTAAACATTTTTTGGTATTTCTGTGTGCTGAGCGCTTCATGTGATTGCCTCTCTTAACCTACCTTGATACCAATCCCAAGATATAAACATAAAAACCACCTCACAGGCCAGGCCTAGTGGCGCTCATGTATAATTCCAGGAGCTCGAAACGAACCTGGGCAACATAGCAAGACCTGATCTCCACAATAAAAATTTTTTTTTTATTTTTTTTATTTTTTTAAATAAAAAAGCACTTCCCAGAGCAGGAAACTGAGGCTAGACTGCCCAGGATCACCTGATGTAGTGGGCAGAGGTGGCATGCACTTAACACGAGGCTCTTTCTACAACTTTCCACAAGGACCCTCCAACTACTGCTTACCTTGACTTTCAACCTGGAGATTCTAAAGGCCAAACTATAAAGACTCAAGCAGCATTCCAGCTGTCCCCTGCCCACAGCCTCAAGGAGGAAGGCCAGGCCTCAACAGGCCACCTAGGCCCTACTACCTGGGCACCCTACCATCCCATTACTCGGTCAGACTGTGCTCCCTCTACTTCTGCCTTCTGGCCCTAGAGCCCAGGGGCCCAGGGCCTCTTCTGAAGGAACCAGCTCCCCCCTGTTATGGCCACACCCCCACTATGGTCCCATCATCTTACACTATGGTCTTCCAGCAAACACCTGCTCTACTCTACTCCCAAAACAGCTCCAGGTCACCTTCTCTATCAACTTTTACATCCACTCCCATGCACCCCAACCCAGGGAGAACTAACCTCTCCCTGTCTCCCCTAGCCCGGGCCAGGACTTAATGCTGATCTGGGCCCAGCACAGAGCATACACTCCCTTACTATGCTGTGTTTAACACTTTCTCTGGCTCTACTAGTCCTGGGTTCCTTGAGGGCAGGGACCTTGTCTCAATTTATCTTCATATCCCTGTCAGAGGTGTATGAACCAGAGCAACTCCATCTTGAAAAGGAGCTGGGTAAGATGAGGCTGAAACCTACTCAGCTGCATCCTAAGTCACAGAATGAGACAGGAGGTCAGCACAAAATACAGGTCATAAAGACTTTGCTGATAAAACAGGCTGCAGTAAAGAAGCCGGCCAAAACCCACCAAAACCAAGATGGCAGCAACAGTGACCTCTGGTCGTCCTCACTGCTACACTCCCACCTGTGCCATGACAGTTTACAAATGCCATGGCAACATCAGGAAGTTACCCTATATGGTCTTAAAAGGGGAGGCTTGAATAATCCACCCTTACTTAGCAGATGATCAAGAAATAACCATAAAAATGGGCAACCAGCAGCCCTCGGGGCTGCTCTGTAATAGAGCAGCCATTCTTTTATTCCTTTACTTTCTTAATGAACTTGCTTTTACTTTGCACTGCAAACTTGCCCTGAATTTTTTCTTGTGAGAGATCCAAGAACCCTCTCCTGGGGTCCGGATTGGGACCCCTTTCCTGTAACATCCCTAGTGCTTGTAGAATCCATTAAGCCATGTTTTAAAGCACAACTTCCAGCGAAACAACCCCCAAACTCCTCACCAGTGATGCTCTTCAATAACTAAAATAACAAAGAAGAGGCTGGGTGCTGACATCTGTAGTTCCAGCACTTTTGGAAGCCGAGGCGGGCAGATCACTTGAGGTCAGCTAGAGTTTGAGACCAGCCTGGCCAACGTGGTCAAACCCCATCTCTACTAAAAATACAAAAATTAGCTGGGCATGGTGGCACACACCTGTAATCCCTGTCACACAGGAGGCTGAGGCAGGAGAATCGCTTGAACCCGGAAGGCAGAGGTTGCAATGAGCCAAGACTGCACCACTGCACTTCAGCCTGGGTGACAGAGCGAGACTCAGTCTCAAAAACAAAAAGAAGAAGAAGAAGAATAGGATAAGCCATTGATCACCAAGGAAAGCAGCGATTTTTCCAAGGTCCACTCTGAAAACTAAGACTCTTTAAGAATACCTGAGCTTCAAGTCAGTGACTCCCACCTCTCCCACAAAAAAACAATATCTAAGAAAAAGGCAATCTCTGCAGGTGGCTTGCACAAGAAAAATCTCACTGATTTGGAATAATTAGGGACAGGAGACAAAAAGATGGTCTAACTTAACACTGCAACAAAATCATAATGCTCTTCTGATGAACTGGGGCATATGTGCATACAGTTTTAGTGACTCAGCAGGGGTCACTTGTCAGTGGTGCATCCCATGCAGGCAAGCAAACCGACACACTGATTTCAGGCAGTTTAAGATTATCAAGCAGGTTTTGTAATCTTCCCACATCTTATTAACACCACTCATTTGCTTGGCAAACCTGCCCTCTGGTCTTGGACTGAAGGATGGAGGCATGAGCCCTGCCCTGAGGCCAGTTATAAATTTCAAACTGAACCACCCCCAAATAACACACAAGTTTTCCAAGTAGCCTAACGAGAACTGATGATGCTGAGTTGGGCCAGCCCAAGTTGACACTGGTGAGTGAAGTTTTTAGCCGAGCTGCAGTAACAGGATAACCAAGACAACACAGGCATCCCTTCTCTGCACAGCAAAGGGAAATGAAGCTGGTTCTCAAACAGCCAGCCTTGCTTTGGACTGATATCTAGGGAGTCAAGGCAGACTGCACTGTGAGAAATCATTTGTCCTTTGCACACAGTCAATGAGCTTAGACAACGCCAGGCAGTCAGAAAGTTGGCTTCTGTGCCACTCACTTGTTTCTGACACCACTCGGTAACTCAAAGACCCTGGAGTGGTCCCGAAAAATCCCTAACTCCCCAATTGCCCTGTACTCAGAAATATCCAAAAGCTTTAGCTGCTGCCAAAAAAGGGAAGAGAAAGAAAACCCCAGGAACACACCAAATCCATGTCCAACTCCTTTGCCCCCTGGAACAAAACCCATTGCAGGCGCACACAAAGCGGGGGAAGGCAGGACAAAGAAGAGGCCAGGTCACACTCGACAAGGCGCTTTCTTGTCGTTTCCAAAACAGAACTGTCCTCTATTAAAATGCTCTTGTTGCTCGGATGTTGGTGCGGGGGGAGGGGTGGGGGGAGCACAAATCTCCAAACAAAAGGCGAGACGCAGCATGTAGGGAAGCCCGGGCAGGCTCCTTCTCCCTGTGCACTTCCAAGCCTTTGAACGCTCGCAGATCGCGGTCCAGAGCTGGCAGCTGTCTGTTATTATCCCAGCAACTCCAAGGGCCCCAGCACCAGGGAGCATGTCCCGAGCAGGTGAACACCATCTGCCCGGCTGACAAGATGCCCATCTTAGTGCCTGCTGCTGCCAGCAGGCCGTGTGGACCTTGGGGAGGCGCAGCCAACCTCCCCACCCTCTCTGGGATGATTCTTCAACTCTCAGCCAGGCTTTCTTCTCTCTCCCCAGGGGCCGCAGGCTCAGTCACTACCTAGCATTTATCACAGGAAGAGAGCTCTTTTAAAAAACACCTGGTCACCTTTCATAGCAATTTCTAAAGGCATTGAGAGCATGGTTTTCCTACTGGGGGGGTGGGCTGGGGGAAAATGCAGTTAGGTACACATAAGAAAAGAGAGTCCATGGACACACCTTCCCAGGGGTTAATTTTAAGAAGGGTTTTTAATTGATCTACAAAGAGAAGAAAGTTTTCTACCCGCCTTTTAAAAAGCACTCCCTGCATTAGCTAAACCATTCCCAACACACCCCAACCCATTTCCTCCCTCCCCAACCCTCGCAGTTTTAATTGGGGTAAGTGGCTCCCTGATGCAATCTGCAAAGCACCAGACCAGACCAGGGCAAGAGCAAGAGCTAAGTGGAAAAGTGGGGCTGGGTGGGTGGGTCTAGAGAGTTCCAACTCTGTGCTTCCACTCCCTGGAAAAGAGGGGCCTCCCCTCACCACTATTTTACAGATTCAAGTACAGTATTTCCTTGAATCTTTTCAAACAACTGAACTACCTATACCACGTGTGAGGGTGCGGGGAGAACCACCCCCGCTTTATGCGGCGAGGGAGCTGAGCTGACTCACTGGGAGCACGCGGATTGGCAGTGGCGAGCATGCCTGCCTTTGGGTCTGGGTCTCTGTGGGGGCTGACGTCACCTAGAAGGACCGCAGGTCCCCACCCGCAATCTCTCTAGGGCTCTTGGGCAATAAGAAATACGTGGCTTGATGTCTTCCAAGCCACACATGCTTGGGTCTATTTCGCTGACCCTAATCGATGGCTGACTTCTTCCTCCGCTGCTGACCAGGGCCGACTCTTTGATGGGAAAACAAGGTGGGGGACACATCACGGGGAGAGAACCGGCCATCCCAGAAGGGGGCAGCAGAGGGAAAGTCTGGCACTGGGCAGCCTCTAGGCTCAAGATGGAAATCCACCACCAGCCTAGAGTGAAGACCAGGGTCCTCCAGACTTAATGCACCAACTGCTGAGAACACCATAGGAAGGGCTGAGATGGAGTGTTCCCTGCTTCGGAACAGAAGCCAAGGAGGAGAGAGGCAGCAGTGTGGAGGGTCTGGCATGTCAAAGTGGGTCCAAGCCCTACTGGGCCCCCAGGCCCTGGGGAAACTTTCCAGGCAAAGTGAAGACAATCACCCTGCCTGCCTGACTTGCAGGACCTGTCATGAGGCTCATCCAAGGACAGTGGAGGTAAAAGGGCTTGAAAAACTATTAAAGGACCTACCCACAAGATGTCAAAATCAAGACAACCCTGCCTACCCCATGGGGCCCATTGAGAGCACGTGAGCCAGCCCCACAGCCCACAACGGTAAGACACCCACAGCCGCAGCATCACCACCGTCACTCAGAGGGGCAGCAGGCTCAGGAGGGCAGCCTGACCACACTGAGCAGCAGCCCTCCTGTCCTACCCTGCACCCGTGCCAAGTCAGAGTCTCCGATTTCTAAGGTTTCTGGCTGGAAAAGGAGCCAAATCGTCATCACTATAAAAAAGCAAGGAGGTGGCAAGTAGAAATAGTCCTCGTATGACTCTACCCAAAGCAAGCTCTGTGTTGTTCCCTGGAGCCACAGTTCTGGGGACTCCTTGACATCTACAGCAGCCAGGGCCCCTGCCCAGTGCACCAACAGCTGGGGAGGCTCTCAAACAGATCATCTAAGCCTAAACCCAACTCTGCCTCTCTCCAGCATCCACCAGCTGATTTGCCTCCACAGAAAAGGGGCTCCAGCACATAGCACCAACTCTGAGCTCTGTAGTATTTCAAAGCAAAGTCTTGCTGGGGGCAAGTGGTCAAAGAGGGCTTCCTTTCGCAAGGAGGGTGCAGCTTGGGATGTGTGTTAAAGAATATGCAGCAGCCAGGCACAATGGCTCATGCCTGTAATCCCAGCGCTTTGGGAGGCAGGGGATCAGTGGAGGTCAGCAGTTTGAGGTTACAGTGAGCTACAGATTGTGCCACTGCACTCCAGCCTAGGTGACAGGGTGAGATACTGTCTCCTATTAAAAAAAAAAAAAAAAAAAAAAAGGAGAGAGAGAGAGAGACCGGATAAGGTGGCTCACACCTGTAATCCCAGCACTTTGGGAGGCTGAGGCGGGTGGATCACCTCAGGTCAGGAGTTCGAGACCAGGATGGCCAACATG
Organism: Theropithecus gelada; assembly: GCF_003255815.1. Lineage (NCBI taxonomy): Eukaryota > Metazoa > Chordata > Mammalia > Primates > Cercopithecidae > Theropithecus > Theropithecus gelada. Next base: position 82,242,655 of record NC_037668.1, read on the forward strand.
GTGAAACCTCGTCTCTATTAAAAATATAAAAAATTAGCCATGTGTGGTGGCGGGTGCCTGTAATCCCAGCTACTTGGGAGGCTGAGGCAGGAGAACTGCTTGAACCCGGGAGGCAGAGGTGGCAGTGAGCCGAGATTACGCCACTGCTCTAAAAAAAAAAAAAAAAAAGAATTTGCAGGATGACGTAGAGGACCAGTAACATGTCCTGCTCACTCCTTTCTTCACAGCCTCTACTATAGGCCCAAAGGAGAGAGATGGCCTGTCTCCTCTTAAAACTGGCCAGACCAGACCACCACAGCCATGTCAGGAGGCTACCAGGCCTCACAAGCTTGGGTCCCACCTGGGAGTCAGAGCCCACAGCACAGCGCCACACTGCAGCCCTTGGGTGTCTCTCCCCTCTGACCTCCCCCTCCGGTGGGGGTGGATCGGTCCAGCTTCCTGGAAATGTCTCTTCCACTTTAAATCCACTTCAGAAAGGCAGGCCCAGGAGGGAGGCCGGGAGGGGGTGGGATGGGAAGGAACATCCTGTCTGCATCAGAGCAGGGGAGGTGGCCCTGAGCCTGCCCACGTGTGCTTGGAGCTTTTTTTTTTTTTCATCCAGCAGGAAGTGTTCATTCGACCGACAAACAAGCATCTGGGGTCGTGCTAGGGTTAGGGCGGTGGAGCCAGCCTCTGATTTGTAGAAGTGAACAATCTAAGACAATGGGTGTACAACAGCGGAGAAATCAGCTCCAGATGCAGGCCAGAGCCAGTTGCCCAGGGACCAGTTGGGGTAATCAATCCTGTTGATATGTTTGTTCTCAAAAGAAGAACCTGGGGGAGGGGGGCTGCAGCCTCTCTGCCTCGCCAGACAATGGAAGGCAGCTGGGAACATAGTCTATAACCCTTCTTTCTGGGGGCCCTGCTTTCTCTTCTGTCTCAGGGCTTCCCTGCTCCTCAGCCAAGAACTAGGGGGGCTCACACCAAAGCTGTGTGTCTGTGCTTTTTTTTTTCTTTTCTTTTCTTTTTAAAGAGCTGGGATCTCACTGTGTTGCCCAGGCTGGGTTCAAACTCCTGGGCTCAAACAATCTTCCCACCTCAGCCTCCCAAATAGCTATGCCTATGCTTTTTGACATCAACAGTCAAGTACTCTGGGGTCAGTGCCCAAGGTCTTGCACAAAAGCATGGGGGCCTGGAGTGTCCCTGCCCTGCAGCCGCAGGCTGCCCATCACTTCTGTGCAGTGCTCGTAAGCAGATGTTACTTGCAGTCAAGATAGCTAGGCTTTCCCAAATATTAGGGCAGCTGGTGAGGAGGGAGTCTAGGATTTTTACTTTTTACTTATTTATTTATTTATTTTTGAGACAGAGTCTTGCTCTGTCACCCAGGCTGGAGTGCAGTGGCAGGATCTCAGCTCACTGCAACCTCTGCCTCCCAGGTTCAAGCGATTCTCCTGCCTCAGCCTCCCAAGTAGCTGGGGTTATAGGTGCCCACCACCATACCTGGCTAATTTTTGCATTTTTAGTAGAGATGGGGTTTCACCATGTTGTCCAGGCTGGTCTCAAACTCCTGACATCAGGTGATCCACCTGCCTCGGCCTCCCAAAATGCTGGGATTATAGGCGTGAGCCACCGCGCCCAGCCAGATTTTCACTTTTCAGATATAAGAGGTATCAGAGTGGCTGAGACAGAAAATGGGAGCCAGCCAAGGGGGGCTTAGTCAGTTACTAAGAAGCGGAGTTATACCAGCACCCAAGGTATAACCTAGACCCAGTCTCCAAGGGGAGACAGGATTACCTGATTGTCTGCCAGGGGTAGGGGAGGAAGACCACATACTGACAAGCCACACCAACCAAGCATATGCGGGGACACATTCAAGTAAGCAGTTCTGAGGGCCTGCCACGTAGCGCCAACCCCAGAGGGAAGCAAAAAGGACGAAAGACTCCCCCACCTCACAGAGCTGTGAGATCCAGAAGAAGGGCACAGCAGCCCTTCTATATCACACACATCACCAGGGCTGTGGCCCGAAGTTGTGCCTACACCTGGCTAGTGCAGTTTCACCAACACTGGTGGGGACAGCAAAAGCTCCCTACCTGGCCCTCACAAATAAGGCCTCAACATTTTCTTCAAAAAGATTTGTGAAATAGACTGTTAAATGGATGAGCAGTTAGTTGGGTCTGATACCTTGAACATGCTTCCCTAGACAAAGATTCTATGAACTTAAATATTTCCTTAGATCCTGCCTAAAAGGGACCTCAAAGGGCTCTTAAGGAAAAGAGTTGTTCTTTTTGTGGAAGTGGTCTCACCAGAACTGCAGAGGGAGCTGCCTAGTTAGACAGTGAGCACCCGGTCAACTGGCAGTGTCCCAGCAGAGGAGGTGAATGAAGCCTCCAGTGTCCCCTCCCAGTATGAAGTCAAAGCCACCTGGGTGCAGATGCTGGACAGGGAGGGGATACTTGTTGATCTGCCCAACCTTCCTTGATAAGCAGGAAAGGGGGAAGGGAGCTGAAAATCCTAAGAACAAAAGAACGGCAGAGCTTGTCACTCGGCCCTGATCATCCATGGCACCCTATCCAGCCATCTGTCACAGCATATAGAAATTCCCCGCGTGTGATTCTGTCTGCCTGGAGAGGCTGCTGGCTCTTATCCATCTCCCTATTCCCACTGAGTTTGGTGCCCAGGAGGCCCCCATAAACATTACTGAACAAAATGTTGAATCAAGGCTACTACCAGAGCCTCCTCATACAGATCAAGCACTGGCTGTACCCACTCCTCAAGGCCAAGGCTCTCTGGGCCACATAACTCTGCCCTTAACTTGTGAGAGCGCCCACAGTTCACATTGCACACAGTAGCACAAGACCATGCCTGATCTACCTCTGTTTCCAGCCGCCGCCTGTCCCTCCTCTCTTACATAGCTGCAAGTCTCTGGCAGTCAAGGAAAAGAAAGAACTCACCACACACCACTTGGTACTACGAGAAGCACACAGCAGTTGAACTTGGTACTTGGTACAGAAAGTAGAAAAGTCAGAGTTATAGCATTTTTCATCTAGAGCAAGCAAAAAAAGAGATTCCTCAACGTTTAATAACTTCCAGTGCAAGTAAAAATGCGGTTAGAGTACCCATTTATCTATTGCTAGCCTCGGTATAAATTAAGAAGCTTTTTTTAATAAAAAACAGAAAAAACAAGGTCTTGCTCTGTCGCCCAGGCTGGAGTACAGTAGCATGATCTCTTTTATTTTTATTTTTTTAGAGACAGGGTCTCTCGCTCTGTAACCCAGGCGGGGGTGCAGTTCCACAATCATAGCTCACTGCAGCCTCAACCCCCAGGCTCACGCAATCCTCCTGCCTCTACCTCCTGAGTAGCTGAGACTACAGGCTCACGCCACTATGCCCAGCTAATTTTTTTTTCTTTGGTAGAGACAGGGTCTCACCATATTGCCCAGATTGGTCTCGGACTCCTAGTCTCAAGGAATCCTCCTGCCTTGGCCTCCCAAAGTACTGGGATTACAGGTGTGAGCCATTGCAACTGGCCAAGACGACCCTCCTGAAAATAATTTGGCAAAGGATTCAAGGGTTTTAGCGGGAGGGTCCATATTTTCTGACCCAGTAACTACATTTCTGGGAATTTATTCTAACTGGGCGCGGTGGCTCACGCCTGTAATCCCAGCACTTTGGGAGGCTGAGGCGGGCGGATCATGGGGTCAGGAGATCAAGACCATCCTGGCTAGCACAGTGAAACCCCATCTCTATTAAAAATACAAAAAAATCAGCCGGGCGTGGTGGCTGGCACCTGTGGTCCCAGCTGCTCGGGAGGCAAATAGTGTGAACTCAGGAGGTGGAGCTTACAGTGATCCAAGATCGCGCCCCTGCACTCTAGCCTGAGTGAAAGAGCGAGACTCCGTCTCAAGAGAAGAGAAGAGAAGAGAAGAGAAGAGAAGAGAAGAGAAGAGAAGAGAAGAGAAGAGAAGAGAAGAGAAGAGAAGAGAAGAGAAGAGGTCTTAGTCTATTCCTGCTGCTATAAGAAAATGCCTTCACGTGAGTAATCTATAAATAATAGAAATGTATTGCTGACAGTTCCAGAGCTGGGCAGTCTGAGATCAAGGCACTCACAAATTCGGTGTCTGGTGAGGGCCTGAGCTCTGCTTCAAAAATGGCACCTTCTTCCTGCATCCTCACGTGGCATCCCTTCGGCCTTTTTTAGGAGGGCACTCGTTCCATTCATGAGGATGGAGCCCTCATAACCTAATCATTTCCCCAAACGACCCACCTTTCAATACTATCACACTGAGAATTATGTTTCAACAATGTGAATTTTGGGGAGACCTCAATATTTAGATCATAGCAAAAATCATCCACAATGAAAGACAAAGATGTTCACTGCAGTGTTATGTACAATGGCAGGGTGGGGAGGTAGAGGACAGGAAGGAGTCGCCAATTAAGGGAATGATTCAATAAAGCCTATGAGGCCATTAAACTGTAATGATAATACACATATTTATCAAAAGAAAAAGCATCAGCCAACCGTGGTGACTCACACCTGTCATCTCAGCACTTTGGAGGCCAAGGCAGGCAGATTGCTTGAGCACAGGAGTTTGAGACCAGTCTGGGCAACACAGTGAAAACTTGTCTCTACAAAAAATACAAAAATGAGCCAGCTGTGGTGGCAGACGCCTGTGATCCCAGCTACTGGGGAGGCTGAGGTGGGAGGATCACTTGAACCCAAGAGTCAGAGGTTGCAGTGAGCAGAGGTCGCACCACTGCACTCCAGCCTGGTGACATGAATTGATAAACATGTCTATCAAACAAAAAAGCATCAAACCACAAAAAAAAATGTGTAGATCTGGGCAGTGTTTTGTCCAAGTCTAGAAGTCACGCAGATAGTAGTGAATGTTTTCCTTTCACTTTCCAAAACATGTCTAAAGTTGTCTACAAGAGATGGGATGCCGTACTCAAGGAGTGAAGACAGTGAGGTCGTGTCTCCATTCTCTGTGTGTGTGTGTGTGTGTGTGTGTGTGTGTGTGTGTGTGTTTCTGTTTTTTTTTTTTAAAGATGGAATCTTGCTCTTGTAACCCAGGCTGGAAAGCAATGGTGCAATTTCGGCTCACTGCAACCTCCACCTCCTAGGTTCAAGCGATTCTCCTGCCTCCGCCTCCTGAGTAGCTGGGATTACAGGTGCCCGCCACCATGCCCAGCTAATTTTTGTATTTTTAGTAGAGATAGGGTTTCACCATGTTGGCCAGACTGGTCTCGAACTCCTGACCTCAGGTGATCCACCTGCTTCAGCCTCCCAAAGTGAGGGATTAAAGGCGTGAGCCACGGCGCCAGGCCTCTCCATCCTCTTTCTATGCCATCTACCTCATCTCCAGGCCTGGGGTGGGAGCAAGGAGACGTGGGTAAAGACTTTGAACCAAGGCAAATGAACACGGTTCCAGGCAGTGTTCACGTGACACCTCCAAGGATGACATTTAACCAACAGGAACCTTCCGGGAGTATTTCAATACCCTCCAAAAAACCAAACCAGGGAAACACACTTTATACATGTAATGTGCATGTGTGTACAGAGAGCCGTAATTTTCAATATAGAGAGACAGCTATACCATTCCGTTCCCTAACAGCAGCAGTGGCCAACTTTCTACCCCAACCAGCCATCTGGGGCTCAAAGGGAAGGTGTCAGATTGATCACCAGGGTAGGATTAAATTTTTTTTTCTTCTTAAATCCCCTTAACTGAGAAAGCAGCTTGAGCCAATTCTGCTTTCCTCACAGACACCAAAACACCAAGCTATAGTTACACCAGTTCATCTTCACACCCCAGAGTTTGGGGGGCTGGGGAAGGATAAAGCTTTCCAAGCAGCTCTCTGCCGAGTCTCACCTCCTGGTGGAGGAGCTGGAGGCACAGGCTGTAAGGAACAGGACTGCCAGGAGAGGAATGTGTCCGCAGCCTTCTCTCCCAGGTCCCCTTCAGATGCAGGAAGTGGCATCACCTCTCAGGAGCCTCTCCACATCTCCTAACCCCAAGCTAGGAATCTTCCCCCTCCTCCCACTACAAAGATATTGCAGACTATTATACCACTGTACCAGCCTTACCTATGCCAGTTACAATATCCTTAAAACTTAGTGAGAGAGTGACGGAAGGGAAGAGGTCGTCCTGTCCCAGGATGTACCAGGCACCTTTCCCCGCTATGATTTTATCTATCCCCCGCAGCAACCCAGTGAATGGGAATTCCCATTCTTTGGATGAGCGAATTGAGGCTTGGACTTTGGCCAAATCCTTAGTGTTCTAGGCTGTCCACACCACACTGGCTGCAGCAGGTCACGCTCAACAGAGTAGAAGGGCAAAGAACCAACCAGCCCTGAGCACTGGGAACCTGCAGGTGCTTCTACATGTGTTCTTTCTAATCCTTCTAATAACCTAGAGAAGTGAGGAAGTATCCTTATCCCCAGCCTACAGATGAGAAAACTGAGGCTTAGCGAAGAGCTAACATCCTTCTCAAACCGCTTCTAAATGATGAGCCAGACAGACTTAGGAGCTAGGGCCCATGTCCCCTTGCACAGTGACAGTCACTTTCTCCCTACTCTCACCATTAAATGGAAAGCTCCTCTGGCAATGTAGACCTGGGTGGGAGTTGCAGAGTGACCTGCTCTGCAACTCCCATCCAGGTCTACACCTGGCACTATGTAGGTACATAAGACATCTGCCTGTGCTGAGGGAAGGAAGGGAAGCAGAAACCCCTCTAAAGGGGAAACTTCCAAACACAGAAGCAGCAGGTGCCTCAGGACTCAGCCTTACCCACTCAGTGTCACTTTCAGCCCCACAGGTGGGAAGGTCCTCAACATCCCCTACCTTCATGCAAGCCAACCTTCTGTGTTCCTGCTTGTACCACATAGACCCTCCCTGAATTTGTTAATAATCAACCTTCCAGGCTGGCGTCAGCCTTCCAAGGGGACAATGACCACCTGCAGGAAAATGGCCAGAAGCAGGTTCTGCATCAATTTATTAGGTTAAAAAAAAAAAAAAGTCCTGAAGAAAAAGAAGCAGCTAAGACATGGTATTTCCAGAAAATCTGTATTATTCTTTTGTGGGCCTCTTCTCTTTGAAAGACGCAGGTGGCCTGGGAGGCATGTGAGGAATGAAGCAACCACAAAGACTAGTGCTGGAGAAACTGGTTTCAAACTCACTGTCTACACAGACGTCATGATTTTTCAGGATGTGACAGAAGGAAGGCTCCCTCAGTGCCCAGACCCCTCTGAAATGCACCAACAGGAGGCAGCTTGCCATCCATTCCTGCCCCAGGTACCTGCTTCATGCCAGGCTGGAGAGGGAGCAGGACTTCAGAGGTGAATCAGAGGTCTCCCTGCCCTCTAGGGACTTCCAATCTAGCAGAAGAGTCAAATGCCAGTGACTTCCAGGGGTGGAAAAGCACTGAATGAAAGTGAAAGGAAAGCCAGTTTCGGAGATGAGAAATGGTGACACTGGCCTTTCTTTTTCAAAAAAGAAACAGACCACAGAGGGAAGAGATCTGCCTTCAAAGAAGCCAAAGACAGGTTATACCAAAAAGGCTTTTTTGTTTTCTTTTGTTTTTGAGATGGAGGGAGTCTTGCTCTGTCACCCAGGCTGGAGTGCAATGGTGCGCTCTCGGCTCACTGCAACCTCCGCCTCCCGGGTTCAAGCGATTCTCCTCCCTTTGCCTCCCGAGTAGCTGGGACTACAGGTGCCCACCACCATGCCTGGCTAATTTTTTTGTATTTTTAGTAGATACGGGGTTTCACCGTATTAGCCAGGATGGTCTCGATCTCCTGACCTCGTGATCCACCCGCCTTGGCCTCCCAAAGTGCTGGGATTACAGGCGTGAGCCACCACACTTGCCCACCAGAAAGGTTTTAAGTTAATGCCAGAGTCCTGAGAGGTGGGAAGGTGGTCAGGAAGTAGATGCTGAACATCATCCAGGTGCTAGGAACTGGGGGCAGACACAGAGGCACAGGCTGTGACTTCAAGAAAACCAGGAGAAAGAGGAGAGAAGATAAGCAGATAGCTTCAATCCACACACAGAAGCTTCTGAGGCTTTCTCGGAAACTACAGCAACTAGAACAGTGCCTGACATTCAACCAGTGAATTTGTGGAATGAATGAACAGGAGTACAAAAAAAGGGTGCAGTTTATTCTGCTCTGGGAGGCAGGAAAGCTTTGCTGGGAAAATAACCTGGAGCTCGGCTGCAAGGGGAAGCTTGGCCCCCTAGCAAGCAAAAGCAGCAAGGGGCATGTCAGGCAGAAGAAAATGCACAGGCACAGTGGCCTGAGGGAACAGGGTATAGCCAAGAACTCCCAGGAAGCCCTTCTGTTCATGCTGGACAGACAGGGGACGTTGTGACAACGGCATTGGCCCACAGGGCCTTGGGGGCCCAGCCACAGAACTCGGGCTTCACGTTGAAGAACAGGAGAATGCCCTCAAGACTGCAGGCACTGGTGCAGCATGGCCAGACGTGTGTTTCAGACGGTGAACTCTGGCAGCAGGCTGGATTCATCTCAGTGCCCTCAGTTTCTGGATGAAGAAACTGTGGACTTGAGTGGGGCCGTCATTTGCCTGAGGTCAAGTGGCTGGGTGGTATCCATCCCTAGCTTCTGTCCCAGGGCTCCTTTTACCACACCCTGCTACCGTCCCAAAAGCGCTCACTGCATTATCTCAATATTCCACAAATGTTACAAAGGCTCTTCTAGGTGAGTGTGCACAAACAAGTAGGGCAACTCTCAGGCCAGAGGCCTGGGAAGTCCTTAACTCGACCGCGCTTCAGCTTTCTCCGTGGAAAACTGGGAAATCTATATTAAACCTAGAGTTCCCATGCAAATCAAATGAGGAATGCACGTACTTCAGCTCACTGATTTGCAGATGGTAAGCCCTCCGAGGACAACCAACTAGCATCACTCACCCAAACACACTGGAGCGTCTTCCATGCGATATTCTGGAAATTAAGAGCAGAATGGGGAAAAGGGAGCTGAAGTCCACCAGGCTCAAAATGGACAGAATGTCCCCCATGAGAAGGAGGTGGGGTCTGAGCCCACTGGCCTACAAAGTAAGGAGGTTCAGTGAGCATGAGTAGAGGCATGATGTTTTGAGTACTACTTGATTGCCTGGAGATAAAAACTGAAAGCTGGTTGGAAGAAGGGCTGGAAAATAGGATGCACTCTGTTCAGCCCTGCCCTTCCAAAGCTTCAGGACTGGAAAATGAGTAGGTCTACCAGACATCAAAGGCTGCAGGTGGGAAGTAGGAGGGGCACAGTGGTGGCCCCGGTTCCAGCCTTTCATGTCATTTATGACACCACTGTACAAGAAGGATCTGGTTTCTCACAAGTCTCCACGATTTCTCTTGTCCCTTCCTGGCTGCTGGGAAAGGCTGACCAGGCAGGAGAAAGGAAGACACAGAATCAGGCAGTAAACAGGGCTGACAAGGACTAAAGACACCTGTGGATTTGAGGCATCAGAGATCCATTGCAGCACTGCTGGTGAAGTTTTGTAGCACTGTAGCAGAGGCTTCAGTGGGTTGCGATGTGTGAGAGGTGAACAGCCACGGCCAATAGCCACCAACACAGACAATGGCCAGCCTTCTCTGATGTGTGCCCACCACACATCAGAACGTTTTGGGAGTTCTTGGGCCAGGAGGCAATCCCCTCCAGGATCTAGGATGTAGCTCATTCTTACTGCCACATCTGATAATGCACCTGGCCACACACATTCAAGATGGCACCTATCAAATACCATGTGAAAATGGCCAAAGTCGAGCAGGAATATGGGGTCTACATTATGTATGCTAAAGAGACGTAGGAAGCAAGATCCTCCCCTGCAGGAAGGACAAAAGAAAGAAAAAAAAAAGGAATACCCACTCTCTCCTCTCCAAGCAACAACTCACCTGTTTCCCCACCCCCTAACCCCCCCGCACCTCAATCAACCAACCCAGGTTCAGGCAAAACCATCCATTCACTTATGCCTCAGGTGTTAAGTCAGCTGGCATTACCAGGTGGCCTTTGAAAGTCCCAACACAGCACCCAACATAAAACAGGAACCCATACAATCACTGGTTGCCCTCGAACTGCCCCAGGCACTTACAAGGGGGCTGGGAATAAAAAGCCGTAATTGTCCCAGGACAATACTGACAAATAGTAACTTGTACTCCAGGGGTCTGTTCACTGAACTCTGACCTACGATTTCCAAGGGAACTCAGGAGGAGACTCCAAACCTCCAGAACAAAGACAAGGCAGAAATACCTTTCTGAGTTTATTTGGACCTTCCTGGAGTGAGAAGGTACAGGGCCCTTCAATCTCCCACTTTCCAGCTCAAAGAATCAATGGGCAACCCTTAAGCAAGTCAATGAAGCTCCCAGAACATTTGACTACTCTTCAGTGGGGAAAGAAAAATAATTTAACCCCCAATTCTTCTTCCAGGACTTCATCAGTGTTGTAAAGGCCAGAAGATGCACAAGGTAACAGATACTTTTACTGTAAGTGGGGAGAAAAGTAAATCACTCCAGGAAACAGAGGCAAGACCTCTGCTCTCAGGCTTCTCGAATCCCAAGACCCCTCCAGCAGGTGGGGCTGGGAGTTAGGCCCTGGAAACCAGTTCCTCCAGCAGGGCAGGACGCCAGGCGTCCTGCTGGAAAGAGGCTCCCCATCTTCCTGGGAGGAGGTGCTGCTCCAGCCTCCTGTCCCGGCCTGCTCATCAGACCCTGTCCCAACAGGCAGGTAAGGACTGCTCTTGGCCTCACCTCACCATGCTATCTGCCTTCAGGCAAGTGAAGGGCCGGGAGAAGGCCAACAGAGGTGTGGGTGGATGCGGGTGCTTGGGGGCAAAGCTCAGCCTTGGATTGCAAAAGCCTGGATTCCAATGACAGCTGAATTCCCACCTATCTGGAGGTGGAAAGGACTCACCAGAAGAAGCAGAGGAAGGCTCTGCCCCAGAGACTGTCTGACTCTACCACAAAAGTGAGGCTGCAAAGACTGGGTGGTAGTGGAGGGAAATAGGGAACGAGCAAAAAAGAGGGTCTTCCTCCTTGAAGCTAGCACAGGCCCACCTGAGCAGGATGTACAAGCAGAGTGCAGCAGGTATCCTATGTGTCTCCCCAGAGAAGATTTACTGAGTATCATTTATAGAATGCCAGCATTGCACTAAGTATTATCCTAAGCATTTTACAAGAATTATCTCATTTAATCCTCAAGCATCCTTGGAGAATGTGTTTTATCCCCATTTTATAGGTGCGGAATTAAGGAGCCCAGAGGTTAAGCATGTTGCCTGTATTCCTGAGGTTAGTGAGCGAGGAACACTGGCATTTCAAATCCAGGTTTGCTGGGTGGGCTCCAACCAGCTCCTGGACAGCATCTTCTTCCAAAAGGAGAAAGCCCTCCGGTCACAGAAATCACAAGTGGGGATGGACTCTTTCAACAGTCTTCAGGGCTGCAGACAAAGCCCCTTTACAACAAAATCCCTCTTGGCAATCAGAAAAGTCAGGCAAGGGGTTGGTCCCTTCCAGAGAGTCCTTGGCACAGCCCCAGCACCAGGCTCGGCTTCCGTGCCATCAAGAAGCTGGCTGCATTCTCTGCAGCTCTTCCTGACGACAGTCCCCACCCCCACACCCCTAGAGAACACTTCACTCAGTGACCCCATAGGCCAGAGCAGGATACAGAACAGCAGCCCCTTAAGACTGACATCCGTCCTGGGGACGCTCCCTCGAAAGCTTGGAGGGCTGCAGCTCTACCCTCCCACACAGCAACCCATCACCAAGGCCTGAGTGGCCGAGGAGAGAAGGCCAGCCTGATTTACAGAATTTACCAAATGGGTCCGTTTTTCACCCCGTTCCAGTCCTTTTGGGAAAACTCCAGGTTTTTAGGAGTAGATTAATGGCAGGGAGTTAATGGGGCAGTGATATATCCTGCTTGAAATTTTTTGAAAAGTTCTGCGTCAAGGCATCCAAGCCCAGTGGCCCCGCTGTGATTTAGTACGCTGGCCCCTGAGAACAGGCAGGTCCAATATGTCGGTAAATCTGCTAAACGAGGTGGTTTCTGGAGGGCGGTTTTCAAGATATACGGCCTGACATGTTGCCAAACTTCCAGGCTAGCTGAGCCCCAAATGTGAAGACAATGGGAGAGAGCCAGGCAGAAAGCCGCTCTGCATTACCAAGAGGAGAAGGCGCAGCCTGTGGCAGCCAGCACTGGGGAGCAGAGAGCTGGACCTATGTTCTCTGGCTTTCTGCTTTGGCGGGAAAATGGGGTCTAAGAATAAACAAACTAAGAGAGTAGAGCCAAAAGGGAACTTTGATATCATCTACTGCAGTTCCATTTTATAAACGGAAAAATGGAGCAGCCGAGTGTCAGGGCCCAGGACCTCATCCCAGCACGAGTCACTTCAGCACTGAGCGCCCAGTGCCTTTCAGCATTACAGCTCCATTTCTGCCCGCTCCTCTAAATCCCAGCCAGACCCCACAGCCTAGCTGCCCTTTCCTCTGAGAACCATGTTAACCAACAAGATGGTTTGTGAGCCTCTGATCTCACTAGGAAAAGGCAGAAACAGAATCTTACTTCTCTAGGCCCAAGTATCATGGGATTCACCAGCTCTTCTGGATCTACAGACATGGCTGAAAGAAGACAGGAGTGGAAGGTGGGGAAAAGGTCAAACATGCCATACCAAAGCTTTCCAAGGGCCAAGGCTTTAAGATGCAACATATCCAATCACAATCAGTCCTCCCAAGATGAAACACTCCCTTATTTTGTAACTCCTGCTGATGTAAAACTCTGTATCAGATCAATTACGACGCCATCATTCCCCATTACCTTTGCTGGGGGATTCAATTATTGGATTAATTTATAATCTGCCTTCCTGGTTGTTTTTTGCCTATTGCTCTCTTTATACTAAAATCACATGTAAGTAGAACTTAATCAAACAGTTCAAAAAGGATTTTGAATTTGTCTCGACTGCTGATGTCAATTCATTAGAGGCGTTACTGTTTTTCTCTGGTGTCCTCCACACTCCTCTCCTTATTTTGAAATCCCTAGAACCAAACCTCTTATCTGCGGACTTAACACAGTGGCAAAGATAATCAAAGGGAAAATCCTGCTTGACATCAGGGGATTGTACTCTCGGGTGGATTTCACAGGCAGCCCCCGCCCCCCTCCAACCAGCAGCCTGTCACACCTTCATGTGCTGGCTTAGTGAGCACTGGCCGGAAGCAGGCACAGAGGCCAAGGTATAAGAGCAGGTTCCTTTTAGCAGGGATGGTGGTGCTGATGGCAGCAGCAGCCGCAGCTCAAACTCTCAAATCTCCCTCCTGGAGCTCAGGGTAATCTGATGATCGCAGTGGATAATTAGAGTCTCTTATCAAAACAATTAGCGGATGAATGAACAGCCAGTCCCATCTCTGAAACAACTGCACGCGGTGCAGCAACAAGACGGGGAGGCAGAAGCAAGGGAAATGATGAATTCCAGCCCCCACCGTCATGCCCATTCCGGGGGACACCGAACTCTAGCCTCACCTCCAGCTTCTCTAGCATCTGCCCGGAATACCCTCCCGCATCCCTTCCTCTTTGCAGCCAGGTCAGCCTCCTTTTCCTTCCAAGCCTGGTTTGGTATCTCCTCCAACTCTGCAGATACCAGCTCCTCTGTGCAGAAAGGTCCTGCCAGCCAAACTGCTCCTCTGCCCCAAGCTTATTGTATATTTAGCCAGGCTGGGACACCCTGGGCAGGATTCAAAGCTCTTCTTTGACACAGCTCCGGGCACCAGGAAAGGGCACCATAAATGTTTGTGGTGCACACACGCGAGCCAGGCCTGCCTTTCTCCCTCATGGCCGACCCCAGCGCGTTCTGACTCTAATAAGTGTTTCATGGGAATACCCAGGCTGTTCCACCCATTGCCCTTGTCTGCAATTTCATTAGCTAATGTTTAAAATTCAAAGCTCTTCCATCATTTCCGTGTCTCCCCATCTGTAAACAGGCCTGTGGGTCCGATACCATTTGTTTCCACCACTGAAAATACACAAGGATTAGCCAGAAAGCCCTGTGGAAACATAATCCTAAGTAGCGCAGGCCATAAGGCAGGAACAATTTATAAGAGCCCAGAGTTGGTCCTCCCTGTTTGGTTTGCGGACCTAGGAAATGGGGCCAAGGAGGTGGGGGGGGTGCCCAAGATGTTTCTGGGGATTTCAAGGATAGGCAATGCCAGGGCAGAGCCGGGCCTCCTGGTTTCTAAGCAGTAACTCAGGCACTTGGGATTAGGGGTGCCTCATCTTGGGCCCAGCCTCTCTCGGATCTTACCCTAGTGCCACACCCAAAAGTGACACATTCTGGGGTGCTCTGAGGGTGCAGGATGCCCTTCCCCCACTTCCTAATGCTCAACAGGAAAGAGAGGGAAAAGGAAAAAAAGAAGGAAGGAAGGAAGGAAGGAAAGAAAGAGAGAGAAAGAAAGAAAAGGAAGGAAGGAAGGAAGGAAGGAAGGAAGGAAGGAAGGAAGGAAGGAAGGAAGGAAGGAAGGAAGGAAGGAAGGAAGGGAGAGAGAGAAAGAAAGAAAAGAAAAGGAAAGAAAGAAAGAAAACAGGTAAGGGCCAAAGCAGAGTTCTCCATCTGCTTTTGTTTTCCATCACGTTCCTTTCAAGGCCTGGGATCTGCTAAGCCCCCGGAAAGCCATGGCATCATCTGTCCACTTCCCCCTCTGCAATCTGCTGCCCTGCCCGCTCCTGACAGCCATCAATCACTCTGTAATGTGCTGACCTCAAGGCTCAAGGGACAGAATTTTCAAGTCAAATGTAGCCGTTAACATAAATAAAGCATCGCCCTGGATTTCTTTCTTTCTTTCCCTTTCTTTCTTTCTCTCTCTCTCTCTCTCTCTCTCTCTCTCTCTCTCTTTAATGATTCTGCAGCTGCTGCTGGGGACTCAGTAGGCAACAAAAGTGAGGGCAGACAGGCATAGTGGAAAGGCAATTCTACTTTTCTGAGTCATAACAATTATGACGTTGTAATAAGAAACATTTTCTATGAATTTTTAAGTACCAGTTATCCTGTTTTGCAATTGTCCCCAGGGAAAAGAACGACAGATTCAACAGGACTGTGGGTTACACTCAACTGTCCGGAGCCAGGCAGACCCCTAGGTCCCTCCCCTCCCCCATCCCAGGCCCCTCTAGCTGGGGCTCACTCTGCATCTTAAATAAAGCAGTTGTCCTTTAAGCACATTTACATGCAAACGACTTCCATATACCAAATATAGTTCCGTAAGCCAGCGTTTATTTTTAAACACGAAGAAGAGTCTCCCATAATAAAGCTCATGATAAATGTTATGATCCTCAAAATGGTTTATAGGGAAGAGGAAGGGCGACTCTAGCGAGTGGGAGGGAGAATGGGGGCTTGTACCCTGGAGACATGCCACAGCCGCCTTGACCTCATACCCAGGCAGTCACATGCAGGGAGGCGCTCCTCATCTCCCATCCTCTCTCCCTGAGAGCAACAGGGCCTGCAGCGAACAATGAGCCAGAGGCAAGGACCACATGGTCCAGTGTGTTCACAACAAGGAACACACGCACAACCCTGCCTGAGCGAGGTGTTCACGTGCTAAAATCAGGACGGTTGAGTCGCCAGCACGGCCCACCTGAGGCAGGAGGCTGAGGTGACAAAAAGCTTCTGGTCAGAAGAACTATCTGGCAGGGCTCTGGTCCTGGCTCTATTGCTGATCTGCTGTGTGACCTTGCCAAGTCACCACCCTCTCTGGGCCTCCAGGTCCTTGTCTACATACTCACAGAGGCTAGCCCAGGCCTCACCATTTGTGACTGCCTCATCACACCAGCTCTCACACCAGCTCTCCCAGCAGCTCTCGCTCAGGCTCCATGCTGCCTTGTCCACCAGAGTTTCTGAGTTCCTCAATCAGCCTAACGGTGTTTTGACATCTTCACTCACATCTTGAAAAACCCTGGGGGGGGTTCCTCCAATTCCTTCTGGGAGAAGCATCTACAGCCATGTTGCCAAGGCGCCTTTATAAAAGCTACACACAATGACAACCCCACAGACCGGATTCCCTCTCCAGTGGCATCTCCCTTACCTGTAACCCAACACCTACCGGGACCTTAACGAAGCTGAGAAGGGACCACTACCCCAACCTTGGAAATGAAGCTCTGGTCACAGGCACCGCATCAGAAACGCACCAGGCCCTACTTCCTCCACATGACAGTGGAACGGGGAGCCAGTGCCTGCCTGTCCAGGAGAGCAGGGGTTGGTGTGTGTATTCTCCTCCTCTTCATCTTCTGGTTAGTGGGATTTTGTAGGAAATGAGAAGGATGCCCCTGAAGGGTACCTAGATCCTGCCTGTTTTGCAAAGTTCCAAATAATATTCTAGAAACTCTGTACGGCTTTCTTGACCAGCCTCAAAACTGAGAAAAGAAATGCATCTCCTGGACTTCTGGAAGGAATGGGGTTTGGGTCTACCCCTCTCCCCCCACCAAAACTCAGCTCCCAGAAGAGGTGGATAGACCATCAAAGGCAGGGAAGGAGGTGGGGAGAGAGGCAAACAGCCTGTGACCCTGAGGATAAATGATATACTTTTTTTTAAAGGGCTGTTCAAGGCAGACACATTAAGAAGGCTGCATATTTATCTTTCTGACATTTTAAAATATGCTGCAAAAAGCTGAATCTTAAATCAAGGTGCATTTTTAAAGGCATGTTAGATCAGGGACAAAACCTCTTCCTTTCTTCCTTCAAGGAGCTTGCCTGCTGCGAAGCAAGGATTACTGCATGTGACAGTTCCAGCCTCCTGCACAATCAATACTGAGTTATGTACTGGGAGGAAGCAGGATGGCCTGCCAGGCTGGGGCTCACAACAACAAGAGGGTCCGCTATCAGGCCTCTGCCACCTGTCCCTGCTTGGTCCAGGGCCCCAGGCTATAGGGGAGGTGAGCAAGCTTCAAGGAGACCATAGGCTCTGCAAGGGGTCACCAGAAAACGACATTTTTCTGATCTAATTCAAGGATCTCCCTCCCCGCATCAACTGTTCCAAGTTACACAATCACAGGCAGGGAGCCCCCAGCTTCTTGGGAATCTGGATGCCATGGCAGCAAATGTTCAACACAAAACAGCGGTCCAGCCGCGACCCTCCCTGAGAACTGGGGGAGGGGACAGCCCTGGTTGGCTGTCCTTCTCACCCCACAATCCATCTTGGGCTGCTAGGGCTGGAGTAGGGAGGAGAGAGGAACACTGCACTGCTCTTTGGGTAGATTTTGGTCAATATCCGGTAGCTGGAAGGAGAGCCTCCAACATACACCAAGGAGACCACGCATCCCAGACTTTGCACATTCACACCTGGCGCCCCACCATACCGATGAATAGCACTGCCTGGTTTTAAAAGTATCCTGGTTGGGATATTATATGGTCCCCAAATACATACACACAAAACAGATTCCCCCACAGGCAGCCCCCAAAGCAGAGAAGGTAGGCCTGAAAATCAACCTAAGCCAGAAAGAAACCCGGGCCAAACAGAAAAAAAAGCAAAAATCAATCAACGTTAATTACCACCAGCGAGGAGGGAGGGCTACCCCAAAAGGCACTGGTTCCGGGCACATGAGGACTGCTGGTGACCAAGAAGGAGGCATGAATGGCCTTCCTTAACAGAGGCTCAAGTAGTGGTTCAGGGAGGAGCAAATACTGTGCCCAAGGAATCACCTGGCCTGGATCCCCCCACACCTCCACGGCCGTCCATCCCATTTTATTCATCCTTATGGCTACACCAAGTTCTTTCTGGCATTGAGTGTAAAATTCTATTATGAATCCATTGGCTAGCAGTCCCTGAGGACAAACCAGAGCAAGGGCGACCCCTTTGTTCACAGCAGTCCCTCCCCACTATCAGTCCATCCTAGGTTCCTCATGCACATCCCTCTGATGGAAGTACTCAGCAACGTCTGCCTGTCACCCGCAAGGTGAGGACACAGGCTCTACCTGCTGACACAGCCCAAATCTCAACGCTCCAACCTTGTGCAGTCAAAAAAATCGCTTTCAGAGCCTAACTCTCAAGGATATAACCAGCCCAGAAATCTCTCAGGACAGGATCCCACCCATGTCAAAACCAGGCAGCAAAGAGACACCCTTAACAGATCGCCAACGCAGGCCATCCTGAAGTCCATGCCATCTCCTGAGCATGCCAGCATGAGTGCAGATCACTTCTCCTGGTGCCAGGGAGCAGGGGTCCCCCAGTGTATGATTCAGCAGAGCCTGGAAGTAATGAAGAAATGGCTAATGACAGCCACTGAAGGCACTGTTAAATGGCTTATTACACTTTGTAAAGAAAAATACATCAACATCCATCACTGCAAACGCTTCTGCACACATAAAGCCCTTGAAAATTTCCTTCTTCTAAGTAGAAATAAAGGTTTATACATGTGTATGCCACACACACATACTCCTGGATATAATAACCTCTGCAAGTAATGTCCTCTATATAGAAAGAAGCACAGGTATATGCCTAGCTAGAGAGACAAAGGCGCATTGTCTGGACACAGGCACTCTGTATTACAGAAGTGTGTGCATGCACGCACACACTCCCTCAGACCAGATGCCCAACCACTTCCAGATGCTACAGTCTCGGATGTCCTTGGTTAAGGAAGAGGAAGAAAAGGCTTGCCCTTCACGTCCAGATACTTGGGTTCGGGTTACATGAAACAGGATTAGTTCAGAAAATAGTGCCACTTCACAGCCAAGACAAAAACCCAAGAATGAAAACCATGTATACAGCCAACACAATAGCAAGACTGAAGACAGCGACAAAGAGAGGCTTCTGGTTCTGCTCTGATGCCTCTCCCTCCACATCATACCTGTGACCTACTGTGCATAAGATCTCGCAGGCCCAAAAACAGGGCTGGGGTTCCTCTTACATGACACAGGATTTGGCGTTTGCCTGTGCCCGGCTATCACCCCTGCCCTGCAACACGCTGGTCAGCTGGTGAAGCCTGCCACTCACACACTCACCAGCAACCTCTCTACCCTGGACGGTCACCAAAAAGGAAGAGCAATGTCTGTGCTCCCAGCATCGGTGCAAAGGAAGTGGCAGAGAGGTGACAAGGAGGGTGGTCCCTTGCCCCAACTGCCCGCCGGCACCCACAGCCAAGGCAACTGTTCTCTGGTGAAGGCAGAGCTGGAAATGCATGCCTGAGCCTCCGAACACAGGGTCTTTCCCACCAGTCCACGTCATCTGCCCTTCCCAAGAGCCTCCAACAACAGGTCAATGTGGCTCTTGCTCCCTTTCATGAAAATCACCAGCCACAGGCCTGTGCAGGGCTGCAAGGTCACTGGAGGTTATCTAGTCCAAATCATCTTATCTCCCAGATGAGAAACCAGGGCTCAGAAAGGTCGAAGGACTTGCCCATGGTCGCACAGCTCCTAGGTGAAGGGCTGAGAGTGGATTCCAGGCTGCCCAGCCAAAGCCTGTGAGCCTTCCCCTCAGTTTCAGCTGTTGCTACTAGCTCCCAGGAGGCAAGGGGGGTGGCAAATAGGATAATCAGATATTGGCAACCAAGAAAGGTGGCAGGAGCAGTAGGTGAAAGGACTCCCATGTGGCAGTCACAGATACATGCATCAGCCCTGCAGGAGAGGCAACAAAAAGAAATGAGATCCAAGGAAACTAAAAGTGGAGCAGGGAGCTGCTGGGAGGGGTGGGAGTGTGGAGGAGAGGATGTGGGATTTGGAGCCAGGAGACCTCAGTCTAGTCCCAGCCACCTCGAACGCCTCCGCCAGGTAAAGCTGCCCAACTGGCTGCATTGCCTCATCTGTAAATGAAAGGGATGCGCTAAAGAGATCATCTTTCCAAACTCCCCTCACCCCAGTCACTAGGGCCTGACTACAGCTTTGGCCCACATTTGCTAGCTATATGGCCTCTAAGAAGTCATTTCACCTCCCTGTGTCTCCACTCCCTAACCAGAGCCAAGGAAGTGACACGCTCCCAGGAGTCCTTGACAAGAGCTCCAAAAAGGCCACGTAAGCCTAAGGTGTCCGTCCCTCTGTCTGCCCTGGCTTAGGGAGAAAGATCAAAAAAACGAACTTGCTCCCTTGCCCCACAGCCAAAGCTGCCGCTCAGTGAGGGCCCTGAGAGTGCGTCAAGCGCATCAGAGAGTCACATTCAGTGCCCACAGGGGACCAGAAGGGACAAGTAAAGTGTGTCACTGCTGGCACTCAGGTCAGGAGGGGAGTAAGCAAACATGCACACACACACACACGCACGCGCCTCCTCCCTATGCAGCATTGTTCCCCTGTGTCACTGTCAGCAGTTCTGCTGCGCTTGACAACCACGGCTTCCTAATAGGGCCAGGCTGGACCTGGCAAACACCTGGTCACTTCCCCTCCTGTGGTCCGCAGGGACCATCACCACTGAACACACCACTGCTTGGGGGTGGGGAATGTCCAGGAAAGCTGACCTTGTACTCAACAAAGCCCTGGGAGCCAGCCAGCTATGTGGGTGTGCCTGGAGACCTCGCATACCCCACAGAATACGGAAAGGATTTTCATAACCTCATAGACTCTCGGGGGAGAAGATGGTCTCCTGCATCCTCCCACCTCCTCTGCCTATTCCTGGCCATTTGGTGTGCAGAGTCAGGAGAGCAGATGCCTCTCCCATTTATACAGCCATGCTCAGGCTGTAGCTCTGTCCTGGATCCAAACAGGACAGCCATCATCCTGCCAAAAAACACCGTTAGATTTCTCACCACCCCAACCCACCTGACTCTCCGTAAGGCTGCATGGCCTGGTAATTAAAAACTCCAGGCCGGGCGCGGTGGCTCAAGCCTGTAATCCCAGCACTTTGGGAGGCCGAGACGGGTGGATCACGAGGTCAGGAGATCGAGACCATCCTGGCTAACACGGTGAAACCCCGTCTCTACTAAGAAATACAAAAAACTAGCCGGGCGAGGTGGCAGGCGCCTGTAGTCCCAGCTACTCGGGAGGCTGAGGCCGGAGAATGGCGTCAACCCGGGAGGCGGAGCTTGCAGTGAGCTGAGATCCGGCCACTGCACTCCAGCCTGGGCGACAGAGCGAGACTCCGTCTCAAAAAAAAAAAAAAAAAAAAAAAAAAACTCCAAGAGGCCAGGCATGGTGGCCCACGCCTGTAAATCCCAGCACTTTGGGAGGCTGAGGGAACACAGTGAGACCCCGTTTCTACATAATAAAACCAAAACCAAAGAACTCCAAGACAGGATATCTGGGTTTGAATCCCAGCTCTGCCACGTATAAGCTGTATCATCTTGGGCAACTGACTTACCCTCTCTGTGTCTCAGTTTCCTATCTGTAAAACAGGGATAATAATGGAGTTGATACATATAACTGTTTAGAATGGTGCCAGGTACACAGTGAGGGCCATATAAAAGTCAAATGTAGCCAGTACAAAGCCTTGCACCTGTAATTCCAACTTCTGCAGCAGCTGAGGCAGGAGGATCACTTAAGCCCAGGAGTTTGAGACCAGCCTGGGAAATAAAGCAAGATCCTATCTCTATAAAGTATTTTAACACTAGGCAGGCATGGTGATGTGTTGCCTGCTACTCGCAGGCTGAGATGGAAGAATCACTTGAGACCAGGAGTTTAAGTCTGTAGTGAGTTGTAATCATACCATTGCACTCCAGCTTGGGAGACAGAGTAAGACCCTCTCTCAAAAATAAATAAAATAGGCCGAGTACAGTGGCTCATGCCTGTAATCCCAGCACTTTGGGAGGCCGAGGCAGGCAGATCACGAGGTCAAGAGAATGAGACCATCCTGGCCAACATGGTGAAACCCCATCTCTACTAAAAATACAAAAATTAGCTGGGTGTGGTGGTGCATGCCTGTAGTCCCAGCTACTCAGAAGGCTGAGGCAGAAGAATCACTTGAACCCGAGAGGCGGAGATTGAAGTGAGCTGAGATCGGGCCACTGCACTCCAGCCTGGGCGACAGAGCAAAACTCCGTCTCAATAAATAAATAAATAATAAAAATAAACAAATAAAATACAAGTCAGATGTTACAAAGACTCTGCCTGCAAGTTAAATGCTGTCATTTCCTTCAGTGTTTCTCCATTCCAAATCTCTACCATCTACGAACCCACTCACTAGCTCCAAGTGGCACAGGCTCTGAGTTGGACTTGGATTGCAGTTGGTTCTGCCACTTTCTTGCAGTTTAACATTGGTCAAGTAACTTAACCTCTCCAAGCCAGGGTCTCCTCTTCCAAAATAGGAGGATCATATGACCTGCCTCAAAGGATGGTTTTAAGAATGGAAGGATAATGCATGTAAAGTACCTAGCTATTAGGATGAATTATTAACAATAACAACATCATCTTTCTCCTTGCGGACGTGATACCTGTGCAGCGAGCCTGTATTACTCTCTTTAAGTGATGGCCAACTGCTGCCACACAGAGCCGACTGTCAGCTACATTCAAGGGCCACTTTCTCACTCGCCGTTCAAATGAATCTTCTTCATCCTGTGCCTGTGAAGTTGAGTTTTTTGAACCCACATTGTAGGACTTTACATTTATGCCTATTAAATTTCATCCTGTTGTTTTGGACCTGGAAATGGGAACAGGAGGCTGAACTAATAAGCTCTGACTCAAGCAGCACAGTGACTGCCCCGGGAAGAGCTGCAACCCCCAGGAAAGGACAAGGGCCTAGAGGAGCCAGGCTCTCAGAACTAAGGTGACAGCCACAGCTGTGAGGGCCTCAGCCAGCTCTGCCCTTTGTTTGCCCAACACCCGGACACAAGAATCAGCTCTTGTTACCAGAATCCCATCAAGAGGGGCAGAACACTACGCTTTCAAAAATCAAGCCACATGTGCAAACTGTTGTCATAAACATAGCCCTGTTCAAGGCCTCCACTGCATTCCTCCTCGGAGAGCAATATGTTTCATTTCTTCAACATAAACAGAATCAGATTTATTACATTCCGACAATGTTTCTAGGATGGGGACTGAGAAAGCTGCATTTCTGGGAACAAAAGGCCCTTGCACATAAGTGTGCAAAGAAAAAGGAGAGAAGAGGCAAAAACCACCTTCCAGACTCTGGGTCCCGGCAACTGTGATCCACATCAAGAACCCTTATGCAATCTGCCCTGCGTGGCTGGCAGAGATAGCAGGAGACAGAGGCTGATTTAAAGCTAGGGCTGAAGATCATGTGTCCGGCCAGACACCACGGGCTGCCATGGGCCCCGGAGTTTCACAACATTTAAAGTCTATCTCCCCTGTGCCCAGACACATTGATTCAAGGAACCCTCCCTGAGACCCTGAGAGGCCCAACAAGGTGCAAGGCTCACTTCTGCCTGTCCTCAGGAGCCAGGGAGGCACGCACAATCCGGTAATTCAAGCACTCTGATCCCTGGAAGGTGTCAGAGAAACAGCAAGGGGCTGGGTTCTCATCAAATGGTCAGCTCTTGTCGCTTCTCCCAAGCTGGACAAGGCAGCACCACAGAGGAATTCCTGGGGAATCCAGGCAGGAAAAGGAAGTAGCTGGGGGAAGGGCAGGAGAAATAAGTCTTGCAAGGGAGGATTAAGAGCAGGAGCCAAGATGACATCACAGGACAAGCATGGGCACTACAGACAGAGAGATGGGCGTCAATTCCAGCTTTGCAGCTTCCTGTGTGGCTTCGGACCGATTACTTAACCTCTCTGAGCTTTAGCTACTACATCTGTAGAAATAAGGGAATAAACAGAACCATCTCTAAGGTTCTTCTAGCACTGGCACTCTGGATTCATTGTCAGGGACTTCTGTACTTTTGGTGAGTGTAACTTCTTAAACTTCTAACTATCCATTCCAGAAAAACTATAATCCAGTGGGCTATCCTGTTTCCTTTTACCCACTGGGTCTCTGCAGTAGGAAGGGCAAATATGAGATGGGATTAAATGGATGCTGACTGACATGGCCCCCCACGTTGGGGGACCCACCGGAAACCTTCCTGAAGCCCTCAGAGGCCCCAGCCCCTGACTGCCTCTCCTCCTTCCCTCACAACACTAATTGGGAGGGTCTGGATTCCATTCCTGACCATTCTCGGTGAGCATCCCGGCTCCCATGCACACGCAGGTGGGGAGGGGAGAGCCATCACTGTCCAGAGTTTCCCAAGCCCACAGAACCAGTGGGCTCCAAGCAGATGCCCCAGACTCTGTACAGATGGGCTGGGTTCAGCAGCTTTTCAAAGTCAACACAGTAAGGTTTTCAAATCCTAAAAGGCTTCTCAAGCCTCTTCTAATCTGTCTGCCATTTTGTTTCGTCTGCTCAGCGCAAGTCAAGGGGAACTTGACATTTGGAATACTAACTGCAAATAATCCCACACCAAGGACAGCGCTTTGGCGTGCTGCAGCGTCAGCACGTGGCTCACAAGGATGCTGGGGACACTCGAGCTATATGCAGAGGGTCCCAGAAGGCACACGTTAGGTCAGGCCCCTCAGCCACCCGTGTGGTAACCATCCTGAAGAGTCAGCTCCCCAAGGACAGGGCTGAGCCCAATTCACTGGCTTCCTCAACCCCATGCTCAGGGTGTGACAGAGGGGAGGTCCCAGCAGAATCTACTCTGGATGGAGGAATGCACACAGAGGTGGAGGCGGAAAGCGTGTGCAACTGGTATCTTGACAGCTCTCAACGTCAGCCTCTGCCCCAAATCAACCGTGCAAAGTGCGCTGCCCCGGGTGAGACACACTGCTTCTCTGGGCTTCTGCTGTCTTCTCTTCCTTCCACTTTGTGACAGTTACTGACTTCCCAGTTGACCTTCACAGTGGAATATGCCAGCAACCCCTTCACCCAGGCCACACACCTCCACCCACCCAACGGTTCATAGGGCACACAGGCAGGCCTCATGACCATCCCAGCCTCACACACGCTCACACACACAGTGCATGAGCCAGGCCAGGACCTGGTGTTGCGGAAGCTGGTTTAACCCTTGCTTTGCAATAACCCACCCTGGCCTGACCTCTCAAGGAAGAGGCACACGGATCTTAGGGCAGGCTTTGTGCTGCTGAGGCTGTTCTCACTCCAATCTCTGACCTCAAGCAGCAAGGGCTTGGCTGGACCAAAGCATTTTATTTTCCTCAAACTTGCTTTTTTTTTTTTTGAGATGGAGTCTCACTCTGTTGCCCAGGCCGGAGTCCAGCAGTGGCACCATCTCCTCTCACTGCAACCTCCCTCCGTCTCCTCGGTTCCAGCGATTGCTTTGCTTCGCGAGTAGCTGGGACTACAGGCATCCACCACCACACCTGACTAATTTTTGTATTTTTAATAGAGACGGAATTTCTATTGAGAAATTCCAATTCAGACCATGTTGGCCAGGCTGGTCTTGAACTCCTGACCTCAGGTTATCAAACCTGCCTCGGGCCTCCCAAAGTGCTGGGATGATAGGCGTGGGCTAACCGCACCCAGCCTCCTCAAACTTTTTGAAGACAGTGAGTTTTTTGGGCACAAAAAATAATACCTGGCTGAGCACAGTAGCTCACGTCTGTAACCCCAATACTTTGGGAGGCCAAGGCAGGGGGATCACTTGAGCCCAGCAGTTTAAGACCAATATGGACAACATAATGAGACCCCCATCTCTATCTTTTAATTTATTTTTGAAAAATAATAAAAATAAAGTCCCAGGCCCCTGAGAAATAAAATGAGATATAATGATGGTAACCATCCATGACATCAAGTATGTATATCACGCTCAACAGCAACTAAACCGGAAGTACTTCTCCTCCAGTTTGTGAAGCCAGCTCCTGCACTCACTGCCTGCTCCAGTAAGTTGCCTCTGACTGCCCTTGTGGTCCAGGTGTCCCTCTCCTGTGTTCCCACAGCCACGGTGCCCCTACTACAATGGGGCTGCATAGCCGGCCCTGCCTAGCCGGCTCCTAGGGCAGGGCGGGCTGATATGCTTGCCTTGCATATGCTAAAACGAATGTTTATTTTTCCATTTCCCCAACTAGACTATAAAATCCTTGAGGGACAATACCTTATTCTACTTTACTTTGTAAATACCTGGGAAAAGATCTAGCATGTATCGCACACTGAAAAACCATCTGTTGAATAAATAACGGAAGGGATGAGCACATGGCTGCTCGCCTATGCTTCCCACCCTCTCACTCCCGGCCCCCCACCCCCACTTTCTCCACCCGCTAGAAGCATTCTGAAGAGAATGGAAAATCTAAACCAACTATTCAGGGTTAACTGTCCAGTCACTCTGCGTCCCTCTGCCTTTACGGCAATGTATATACTAAAGGGTATGAGCTCAAGTTTCCATACAGACCCAGGCAGCCAAGGGAGTTCTCTCTTCCCAGCCGAGGCTAAACAGGGACCCAACCACAAGCATCCAGTAATTCTGAACATGACGTGAACAACGTAAAAATAGCTCCTGTATCTCTTTGCCCCTACCCTTCTCCCCAGCAACACAAAGGGCAGAAGACAGTGACACCCCTAACAAGCCTTAGCTTGTTCCAGCACAAACAGCCCCAGCCTCCTACATCTGGACCAGCTGCTGTGAGCCAACAGGGTATTCTAAATTACATTTTAATTACCATAATTTTTCACAGGTACCTGAAACCAGATCATGACAACGGTGCAAGAAATCCCCAAATAGGATGCACGAGGTCCAAGTTAAAGCTAGTCTTCTAAACACACACCTTTTCTCACATGCCTTTTATTTCATGCAGCACTTTACAGTTTGCAGAGTGCTTTCATGGGCCTTCTCTCTCCCACAGGCTCTGGATTAAGACAACATGGTTCAATTCCAGCCTACAAAGTATCCTGCCCTCTCCAGAGACCCTTCACCTATCACCATTTGGTGCAATCTGTAACAGAAAAAAAAAAGAAAAAGAATAGGAAATGGGGAAGAGGGGGTCTTATCCCATGGGTTACTAGGAATGTTAAAGATTAAATGGAAAGCATAGTGAAGATTTTCAAAGAGAAAGCACCTATTGAGGATAATTGATGCTGGACAGATAGCAGATTCTTGGCAGACACACATTCTCAGTGTGGACGTGTCTACAGCTAATGGTTAGAAGCCTGAGCTCTGAAATTAATCTGCTTAGATTTGAATCCGGACTGCAACATTTTAGCTATGGGGCCTTGGGCCTCAGTTTCATCAACCAGAAAACAGGAATGATAGTAGTAATGACCTCACAGGCTCTTGTGGAGTTCATGAAATAAATGCAAATAAAATACTAGCCTAGCCCTAGCACATAGTAAGCACTAAAAAAAAAACATCATCATTGCGGGAGAGGGGAATCTCTAGTGCCTTAAAAAAGGGGAAAGATCAGCTGGGCGCGGCGGCTCACACCTGTGATCCCAGCACTTTGGGAAGCCGAGGCAGGTAGTTCACCTGAGGTCAGACCAGCCTGGCCAACATGGCAAAACCCCATCTCTACTAAAAATTCAAAATTTAGCCGGGCATGTTGGTGGGCACCTGTAATCCCAGCTAGTTGGGAGGCTGAGGGTAGAAGAATCACTTGAACCAAAGGGGCAGAGGTTGCAGTAGGCTGAGATCATGCCACTTCACTCCAGCATGGGCAAAAGAGCAAAACTCCATCAAAGAAAGAAAGAAAAGAAAGAAAAAGAACGAAAGAACAAAAGGGTAAAGGGGGAAAGGTCAAACATATACTTCAGCATCATATACTAATTCTGGAAGGGAGGGTGGGGTAGGGGCAGGACCCCATGCCTCTGGCTCTACTTCTTTCTTAACACTTACAACCTTTCTTCCCCCACCTAGAAGATAAGCGCCTTCAAGGAAGGCATTTGCTTCTTGGTAAGCTCTCAGGTCCCTGACATGTGACTTGGCATAAAACTTCTGTTCAGTCAATATTTACAAAATTAATTGAACAAATTAATTTTATCTCTCTCGCCTCTGTGCATTCCAGATATCAAAAAGAAACAGCCTGCACAAAGAAAGTCCTCTAAAGGTAGCTTGTCTCTTTTTGGCTGCAGTAGTATTTGCAAAGGGAGTCGGTATCCCAGCCTATGCCAAAGTGCCAACCCACCAATGTGGTGTTTGCTGCCACTGAGAACCAGAGGTGCCTCCTCGTAGAGGCTCAGGGGTTCTGCTCTCCAGAGATGTGAGCAGCATCAGCCCAGCCATCTCCCCGAGTTGGGGGAATATGCCTGCCCAGGGGTGGCAGGGAGGGAGGGAGGGACAAAGGGGCAAGCGGCTCCCGGGAAACTCCAAAAACAAGTCCATGCACAGCAAGGAGAAGAAATGAGTACACACTTTATTTTTAGCCACATATGATGGAAAGTTACTCTGGGAATGGTGCAAATTTTGCTTCATCACCCTAGGTACCTTTCCAGGATCCTCAGTGGCTTCCCAGGGAAATAACTGATAAGGGGGACAAAGGAATTTCTGAGGTTCTTTCAGAGATGGAGAGGCAGGAGACAGAAACGAGGTAAAATGAGGTTGGGGAGAAAAGGTGGACTCCATGAACACCCAGGACACTCCCATACCAGCCCAGAGGGCTGCAGGCTCCTACAAGTAGGTATAGCCCCACTGGCTAAGAGGAGGAAGAAGGTCCCTACCAGAGCCAGTCCAAGAAACAAGGCTGTCATTCCACCCCGCCCCGCTGGAAAGCAGGGCAGTGGAAAGAATCAGGCTACAGAATCAGGAACATCTGAATTTCAATCCCACCTCTGTTGTGTTTTGAGACAAGTAACTCGAGTTCCCCAAGCCTCCATTCCCTCCTCTGTAAATCGGTGCTGCCAAACTGAGTCGCTCTCCAGGCCAGTGAAACAATGTCTGCAGAGTAAGTCGACTGGCACCTGGTGCTGGATTAACTCTCTTTTCACGATTAAACTGAGGCTCAAGGAGAGGTCTCCCAAGGCTCTACTGTTGTGTGGTCTTGGCAAAGTGCTTTCTGTTCTCCAGGCTCCACGTCTCTCCACCTACCAAGGGAACATGTTGGCGGAGATCTTTCAAGGTCCCTGCCTGTTCTGGGATGCTGCTAAGCACCCTGGCCTGCTGGACTGCTGGCAGACATCTCCCCTTTAATGTGTTGGGGGCTCCACTCTAAAACCATATCCTGACCTCACAGTGAGCCCATACCTGAGAAACCTTAAGAAATTACAGGGATTTATGATTATAATGTTTATTTCCTTGTCCTCACCCAAACTGCATCCATGAGTCAGACAGAATAGATGCTGACCTGCCATCCACTCATTCCACAAGGATTTACTGAGCTCCCATGGTAGTAAGTGCTGTGCTGGGCAAGGGATATTTAGCCAATGGTGACCAAGGGCAAAAATGAACAGGACAGTAGAGAGGATAGCCCAGTCCTACCTTCCCAGAGCTTAACTGCTACCTGCTGTAAAATATAAGTTAATTCCTTTATTACGCTCGTGGAGGAGGTATAAAAGAGAAGTCCTGGGAGCCAAGGGAGTGCACGACAGGAGGCCTGACCCAGCCAAAAGGCAGGACAGGGTCCCCAAGAAGTACCCTCTAGGCTGAGGTCTGAAAAATGAGCAGATACTAACCTGGAGAGCAGGGGAGAGAGGGGGTGCTTCTCTGCACCTTCCAGGCAGAAGGAACAGCATGTGCAAAGGCCAGTACCTGGCACTTCTGAGAAACCAAAAGAAGCCCAGTGTGGCTGGAGGGCAAAGAGGGAGGCGGCTGCAGGGCAAAGTTGTCCAAGTCAGGGCTACAAAGGCAGGCTTTCAAAATGTGGACTGGCACCACACTGTGTAAGGCCACGCGCAGAGGGATTTCCTGGAATGTCTGGATCTGGGCAAGTCTCCCTGCGGAGAGCACCAGGAGAGATACTGATGGCCCAAGGCACAGGAAAGCAGCGCAGCCCAGGCTGCAGAATCCAGGCATCCAGGTCTGGAACTGGAAGGTACTTCATGAAGGTCCCTCCTCAAATGCCCTTTCCATTTTCCAAAGGGTTTGCTCCACTCCTGCCCCCACACCCACTTGTTTCACTTCTTATTTTTGCTTTTTAAACCAGGGCCTTCTTACAGTCAGGTTAATGCATTTTTAAAAAGAAAGCCCTGAATGTGCAGCCCTCCCTCCCTGGGAGGAGATGGGTGGATCAATAGCCCTCTTAGCTCTTCCTCTACCACCAGCAGTGACCAGAGCAGTGGGTGGGGCCTGGGCAGGTGTCGGCTCCCAGCAAAGTGGGCCTGAGAGCCAGGCGTTTATGCCTTCCCTCCCCACCCCTCCCATTCCCAGGCAAGGCCTCCCACACCCTGTCCTTCACCACCTACTGTGGTAAAGCCCAGGAACAAAGGAGACAGACTAGGGGAAGGCAGAGAACACTGGACAATCTAAAAACCCAAGTTCAATCTCTGCTGCTCAGCCTCTTAGCAGCCTTGAAACTCTGGACAAGAAAGCAGTTAACCTCCCTGAGCCTCAGTGTTCTTAAGTAAAACGTGGGGATTTGTGTAAAAATTAAGTGAAGTCATGGGGAAAGGACCTGGCACACACTGGGCAGGACCCTTCCCTGAGCCTCCCACACCCCAGCCTCCTGGATCCACTCTGCTATCACAGACCCTTCTGCCACCGCCCCTCCCGGTGAGCTGACATGCTTTGAGCTTCCTCAAGGGAAAACGCTCCCCGATGCCGACAGATGGGGAGTCCTAAAATACAGCGTATGGATCATGTTTCGTGACTAGCAAAACACGCCAGCCGGGACACTTTGAGAACCCGGCCGGTTTTCAGGAACAGGATTTTACACATTTCCCAGGATTGGCGGATCTGCGCTCGCCTCCACCCGCCTGCGAGCTCCATAGCCCGGATCCTGTACCGGGGGATACTTAGGACAGGTGGGGGCCTGCGGGAGAGGGGAGGCTGTGCCCTAACCCTCTGCTGCTTTTCATACTGCTACTACCATTTATGTATTGGACACGTGATACATTCCTTGCTGTGT
Organism: Theropithecus gelada; assembly: GCF_003255815.1. NCBI lineage: Eukaryota > Metazoa > Chordata > Mammalia > Primates > Cercopithecidae > Theropithecus > Theropithecus gelada. Next base: position 82,273,452 of record NC_037668.1, read on the forward strand.
GTCAGGGGTTTGGCATGTGTTCTGAAGCCACCCTGCCTGGGTCCCCATCTTGGCTCTAACTGTATGACCCTGGGCAAGTCACTTCATCTCTCTGAACTTCACTTTGCTCATCTGTGAATAGGGATGATAGTACCTTCCCCTCACGGGGCCAGGGTGGGAACTGGGTGAACAACATCAGAACTCAGTAGACATGAACTGCTGCTATAATCAAATCATGGGGTAACTATCATTGCAGCTATCCTACCAAAGGTAAAACGGACACTAAGAGGCCATGCCAGCTGTCCAGGTCACCCAGTGGCAGGGGAGCAGGTCTGCCTCTGAAGGGGATCAGGGATGGACTTCAGAGCGTCTGCAAACCCCAACCCCTGGCCTTATGGCGCACATTCACAATTATACATGTGAATGTGCAGTGTTTAGAGGGGAGGGCAATGAATTCCAGTCTCCCAGGGGTCTACGGCCCCATAAAGGTTACAAACCATGGCTTCATATGACCATATCTACTTGACACACATAAGATCACCCTGGCACAGCAGTCCTGAACTCTAGGATCTGGAGAAAGGATTACACCCCACCCCCTCTCCCCAAAGGAAAGACATTGGTTCTTGGCAACATCAATCACAAAAAGCTTTGGACCAGGAGAAGGGGCTAAGACAGCCACTAGCAGGGAAGTTTGTTAACACAGGTTCCGGAATTTTAGAAGAGGACATGCAACTCAAGAAACTGAGGAAGAATAGTCTGTACTGCCAACGGCTCCAAGAAGACCCGAAGGAGAAAAAGGAGAGATAGTGGGAAGCTCAGTACCTGGCAACTGAGGTAGCACCTGGGGGTGCGCGGCACGACGGCCAAGAGGTGCCTCTGTTTAGACACCTGGGCTCAGTCACTCCAGTGGACTAACATTACCCTATTGGACTGGAGCTTGTAAGGGCAGAGACATGTTTAGAAAAAAAAAGTCACACCAAGACATGAATCAGGATACGAACAATATTAATATTTGAAAAGTGGAATTACCAGAGTTTTGTTTATGTTTATTATCTAATTACCTTCACAATGAACGTATATCCGTACATCCACTGGAAAGAAGACACAAAACCAATCTACTTACAAAAACAGCTATGTACTGTACACAGTCTTGGCATAATAAATACTTGTGCTCCTGCCCAAAGTAGGCTCTTGAAGCCTCCTTTTGAGAATGAGTGATTCAAGCCACTCCCAGAAAACGTATCATTTTGGGAACAGAGAATGGGGTGATTTGAGTATGTTCAAGACACTTCTTCTGTGGGTGATTCGTTTAGGGGCATAAAGATGAGCTCTGCTTCCCCGTGATGACTGCTGGGGCAGCTAATCCCGTCACCTCTTAACACACTCAGTGTTGTCGGTATGGGGAAGGCCTTGTAAAGAGAGGAAAGAATTGGGGGAAACATCTGATCAATTTTTTTTTTCTCTTTTTTTGGGTGGGAAGAGAGGAGCAAAGAGATGAGAGATAGCAACAGAGAACAGGTTCTCAGGCCGGGTGGTTCACACTTGCAATCCCAATGCTTTGGGAGGCCAAAGCAGGAGGATCATTTCAGCACAGGAGTTCGAGACCAGCCTAGGCAACACAGCAAGACACTGTCTCAAATTAAAAAGAAAGAAAGAAATTAAAAAACAAAACAAGGTCTCCCACTGCTTGATCCCGTCGCTGGCAGACAGTGCCCATCAGTCCACGTGCACACAGCTGTAAACTGCATTTGGTGCGTGTGGTTTTTCCTCACAGCGCTGAGGATACGTATAATACAGACTTCCTATTTACATTACACTTGTTTCCTCCAATACAATGGCTACAAATGCTTTCTACTCCACTCCTGTCATCTGTGCGGAAATTCTCCTGATACACAGGGAGACGAGAAAGTCACAAGCTCTCGTGCGTGGCCAGCAGGTTCAGTCTCAGTTCTCTCTGCTCAGATGGGAAACTTCTGCAAGGGAAGAAAAAGGGCTGAACCCAGCCATTAGAAACTAACTTACACGTGGCTTCTTCATGCTTATCCACAGCAGAAACACAGGAGCCCCTGTAAAAAACATCCTTATTGACACTACGCAATATTTGCCCTTCCAATAAAACAGTTCCTAGCTATCAAGGCAGCCTAGAACAAAGGACACCAAGAGCCGCACTCTAAAAACCACCCAAGTCTCAGCCCTCCCATCCAAGGAGAAGACCAAGGCACTGGAAGAACCTCCAAGTCTATGGTCCCGGCTACCTTCCCCACACCTTCCTTCAGAGAGAAGGAAGAGTAATCCTCGCTTGAGCCAGCTGGCTCAAAATTAATAGGGCAGAAAAGAAAAGCCTTCCACATTTCAAAGGCCCCCTCTGAAGTGCTTGCATGAACATCTCCTTTTAAGATTTCCTTTAAAATCCTCGGTTTCCAAAGAAGTAGCTAGCGTCTCACCCCAAAAGCCAAGCAAAGTCTCTGCCTGACCATGCCCTGACCATGACACAGAGCAGATTCCTAACAGAAGATTACTGTACTGAGGCCAGGCGCGGTGGCTCACGCCTGTAATTCCAGCACTTTGGGAGGCCAAGGTGGGTGGATCACTTGACGTCTGGAGTTTGAGATCAGCCTGGCCAACATGGTGAAACCCCATCTCTACAAAAATACAAAAAAACAAAAACAAAAACAAAAAAAAATTAGCCAGGCATGGTGGCACACGCCTGTACTCCCATCTACTCGGGAGGCTGAGACAGGAGAATTGCTTGAACCCAAGAGGCAGAGGGTGCAGTGAGCCAAGATCATGCCATTGCCCTCCAGCCTGGGTGACAGAGCAAGACTCCATCTCCAAAAAAAATAAATAAATAAAAGATTACTGTACTGACTAAAGTTACAGGATAGGTTAAGATCTTTAAGGCCCCTTGTAACAGGAGTGTGGATTTTTATTTGCGGCCTGGCACTGTCACTCTGTGCTGGGGGGTTGAATTGTGTACCCCCAAAAGATATGCTCAAGTCCTACCCCCAGTACCTGTGAATAGGCTCTTGTTTAGAAATACAGGCCAGGCGCAGTGGCTCACGCCTGTAATCCCAGCACTTTGGGAGGCTGAGGCGGGCAGATCACAACTTCAGGAGATCAAGATCATCCCGGCTAATACGGTGAAACCCCATCTCTACTAAAAATACCAAAAAAATTAGCTGGGTGTTGTGGTGGGCGCCTGTAGTCCCAGCTACTCGGGAGGCTGAGGTTGGAGAATGGCGTGAATCCGGGAGGTGGAGCTTGCAGTGAGCCGAGATCACACCACTGCACTCCAGCCTGGGGACAGAGCAAGATTCCGTCTAAATAAAAAAAAAAAAATAGAAATACAGTCTCCTGTGGTAGCCTTTGGGGATTGGGTCTAGGCCCTCATTCCCCAACCCACCTCACGGATACCAAAATCCTCAGATGTTTGAGTCCTTTATATAAAATGGTAGAGTACATGCACATCCTCCCACATACATTTTTAAATTTTTTTCAGACACTGCACTCTGTCATCCAGGCTGGAGTGCAGTGGAATGATCACAGCTCACTACCTCCTTGGACCTGGGATCAAGCAATCCTCCTTCCTCAGCCTCCCAAGTAGCTGGGACTATAGGCATACACCACCACGCCCAGCTAATTTATTTAATTTTTTTGTAGAGATGGGGTCTCACTATGTTAACCAAGCTGGTCTTGAACTCCTGACTTGAAGCAACCCTCCCACCTTGGCCTCCCAAAGTACTGGGGTTATAGGTGTGAGCCACCATGCCCAGCCCTCCCATATACTTTAAATCATCTCTGGGTTACTTGTAATATCTAATACAATATAAATGCTAGATAAATAGTTGTTAAGCTGTCTTTTAATTTGTCCTTCTTTTTTTTTATTTTCTTAAAGAGGTGGAGTCTTGCTATATTGCCCAAGCTGGTCTTGAACTACTAGCCTCAAACATTCCTCCCACCTTAGTCTCCCACAGTGCTGGGATTACAGGCATGAGTCACCACACCAGGCCTGTATTCTTTTCGTTGGTTTGTTTTCCCTGAATATTTTTGATCACTGAATCTGCAAATGCTGACTGAACCTGCAGATGTGGAAGGCCGACTCTACATCCTTTTCCAAGTGTCGTCGAGTGAAAATGAGGTGATACTGGATTAGGGTGGGTCCTGCTGCAATGACTGGTATCCATATAAAATGAGGGGAATATAAAATGAGACGTACAGGTGCCATGTGATGGCAGAGGCAGAGACTGGAGTCCTGGGGGTCAAGGAATCCAACAATTGCAGCAACACTGGCAGGTAAGAAAAGGGCATGGGGCAGACGCTCCTCTAGAACCTCCAGAGGGCATGGCCCTGTGGGTACCTTCCTCATGAACTTTCAGCCTCCAGAACGTTGAGACTAAGTTTCTGTTGTTTAAAGCCACCCAGTTTGTGGTACTTTGTTACTGCGTCTAGAAAACTAACAGGTCTGGAATTCATTCACTCCAAGGCTGTCAACACTCTCAGCCACCCAGTCACCCATCCTTTTCCTCATTCTGTGCACTGTTGCCGCTTGAGGGTTATATGACTCCGTGCAACCAACCCTGACCTTCCGCAAACCCCATCCGGAGAGGTCAGAGTCCCCATATCCATCTGGAGACAGCGACACAAAGTCATCTTTATTGGGTGGCGGACTCTGTCCCTCAGTCCGCCAACTGAGAACCGCCAAGGAAAGTCTGAGGTAACCCACAAGGTATTGGGAAACCGAAGGCATGGGGAGCGGGGCGGGGTGAGGACGGGTGGAAATTAGCAGGGAGTGAGCAGAAAGAGAGAAAAAGGAAAAGGTTCAAAAAGGAGCCTGTGGGTCAAGAGGACACACAAGCGACAACAGGAAGTAGACACCCTCCTGCCTTGCCCCTCAGCCAGTCACATGCTTCTTTCTCCCTCACACAACTGAGGTCTGCCTGGGACAGCCTCCCACAGCCTGCCAAACAGGTGACACCCAGAGCACTGGCTACCCACACAGCTGCTGCACTTCAAGTTCCCACAATGAGAATACGAGCCTACTTCCATCCAGGGCTTGGGCTTTGTTTGTTTTGGATTTCCAATACCTGGGACTTGCTGGGGCCGACTCAATACTGGAAGGCCAAGGAGATGGCTGGGCAGACAGGATGGATTGCCTGAGCTCAGGAGTTCGAGACCAGCCTGGGCAATACAGTGAAACCCCGTCTCTACCAAAATACAAAAAATCAGGCCCGGCGCGGTGGCTCACACCTGTAATCCCAGCACTTTGGGAGGCCAAGGTGGGTGGATCACTTGAGGTCAGGAGTTCAAGACCAGCCTGGCCAACATGGCGAAACCCTGTCTCTACAAAAATACAAAAAACAAAAACAAAAAAATCAGCCAGGCATGGTGGCACATCTACCCCCTGTACTCCCATCTACTCAGGAAGCTGAGACAGGAGAACTGCTTGAACCCAAGAGGCAGAGGCTGCAGTGAGCCGAGATCATGCCATTGCACTCCAGCCTGGGTGACAGAGCAAGACTTTATCACAAAAAGAAAAAATTGGCCGGGCGTGGCAGCATGTGCTTGTAGTCCCATCTACTCAGGAGGCTGAGGCAGAAGAATTGCTTGAACCTGGGAGACAGAGGTTGCGGTGAGCCAAGATCACGCCACTGCACTCCAGCCTGATGCAGTGCAAGGTTCTACGTGCTGCCTCACCTGTGCCAGCTTAGGGTCTGTGGTCATGGGGCAGCGGGGCAGATGCACCCCATTCACTTCCCCACCACACTCACAGCTCAGATGGAGGCACCAATGTGCCTGGAAGAGCGAGGCCAGGGCCTTGGAAGTGGGTTCACAGGACTGTGGAAGTGAACGGCCTCTAAATCTCACCTCCTCTTCTTGCTCTGGCACTCACCAACACTCAAGGCAAGTCACAAAATTAGGCCAGTGAGGCCTGGGGGAGGAAGGCTGGTGTCTTGTTGAGAGCCAGAGGCAGGCTAGAAACCCAACTCAATAACCAGCAAGCTGCTGCTCTTCATCCATTCAACAAGAAACAGGTGAGCACCTACCCATTCTGCGTTCTCAGCAGCTTCATGTGCAAAGACAGGATGACAATTACCTGTCTGAACAAAGCTCTTCTGAGGATGGAACATGATAACAAATAAAAAATGCCCAGCATAATGTTGGGCACATCAAAAAGAGCCACTATGGAGGAGAGATTATAATCACTAGGGTCACAACTTCCAACCCAGAGCTTGAGACCCAACCAGGTCTCTGTTATCGTCCACCAGCATGTCAGCTCCACAAGGCAGGCAGGGATATTCCTCTGCTGTTCCCTGTGGCATTCCCAGCCCCTACAACAGTGCCTGGCACACAGTAGGCACCCAAACGTTTCTATGTAAACAAAACAACTGCCGGGCATCCAATGCCCTTAAGGTTAGATGCAGAAATATCAAAACAGCATGATACACTGACCATCTTGGGGACAGAAGAGCATACTATGAAGTTACTCAACAAGCAGCTTTGGCCCCCATCCTGGGAACAAAAGGCTGCTGGTTCCTCCCAAATGAAGCCAAAATCAAAGAGGAGACCAACACAGAGCTCCCTCAGGCGTCAGCCTTGAAGAGGCATGTTGGCTCTTCCAGGAAGCAGGGAAGGGTTTAGGCATGCCCCCTTAGTCTCACTCACGAAATGATGGCTGGGGGTCACAAGAGATGGGTACCCAATGAGGAAACAGTGTGGATGGGCCAAAAAAAATAAAAAATAAATCCAAATCATTATTTTACAGACGTCTTTTTCAAGAAACGGCTCCCGCTTCAGTTGGGATTCACAGCCATTTCATCTTTTAACCTTCCTCTCCTCTCCTCATTTCCATTTTAGGTTCAACCATACCTGGCGGGTGTCCTGGAATAAATAACACAAATTGCTGGCAATCTGGAGCCCCTGGTACATCTCTCACCTGGGGTCCCTTTAGCCTCTGCTGTTGGCTGTCATTCCAACCCTTCTGCCCCAGATTAAACCGCACTAAACCCCGACCCTGGGTATTTAACCAGAAATGCCTCTACCATTTCCACCTCTACTGGCTGTACTTCACCTGCCACGCCAACCTGGGACTATGAAAACCCACCAAGATATATTAAGTAGGGGCATCCACGTGAAAAGGCATCTCGACAGAGTGACAGTGTGAGGATCTGGGAAGCTGAAGGCTCCACAGCTGCTTCCTTTTAGGTGGTGACTTGAGAACAGGTTGCTTACACGATCTGAGCCCCGACTGTGCCATGCATAAAAATGGGCAAAATAATAATAGTGCCTCCCAACGGGGTTGCTGTACGGACAAAACACAAGAGCAGCCCCTGAATGCTTCTTTTTGAAAGTGTGGAACAAGCGCTGTTTCTAGGAACTCTAGTCTCCTTTCTCATCCGTGCAAGAGGTACAAGCTAGAAAACTGTGCCCAGCACAAGGCAGCTCTGCAAAGCAGAAGTAGTCCTGTTTTTCTCAAGTGATTAACAGGTCCAAGAAAGGCTGTGGTGCGATTTACGAGGGCCACAGCCAAGAGAGATTTATACGCGTATGGCCTTCGGATGGTTTTCTAAGACGTGTGCACAACCCGGGTTTGGCTGAGGAGCTCGGCAGCAAGTAATTTTCTAATTGATTCATTAGCACTCCAATCAACTACTACTTTAGACACAAAGGCCTTGCTTGGGTCTGAATGTCTCAGCCTGGGAAGCTGAGCTGAATAAACCATTCTTGCCCCGGGGGCGGCAGCAGCCCGGGGACAGGCAGTAGAACCCACACCATGACCATCCAAAAATCATATCAACATGTAAACAAACTCAAGAGTCTGGACGCAGAAATAGAACCCGTACACCTTCTTAAATGCTTTTTTTTGTTTTTGTTTTTGTTTTTTTGGGTTTTTTTTGAGACAGGGTCTCACTCTGTCACCAATGCTGGAGTGCAGTGGTGCCATCATAGACTCCACCTCCTGGACTCAGCATTCCTCCGACCTCAGCCTCCCGAGTAGGTGAAACTACAGGCACATGCCACCACGCCCAGCTAATCTTTTTGTATTTTTTGTAGAGGTGGGGTCTCACTATGTTGCCCAAGCTGGTCTTGAACTCCTAGCTCAAGCGGTCTGCCCACCTCAGCCTCCCAAAGTGCTCCCAAATTACAGGCATGAGCCATCGTGCCCAGCCTTAAATGCTATTTTTTATAAGGAGAATTTTCTGACCAGAAGATGATGATGTGAAAACAGTTAAGTAAAAGTAGGAAAACAGACTGAAAAGAAACACTTGAAAAGTTAGCACACAGTTAGTCCTGGTGGTGGGTGACTTTCTTTTCCTCCTTCCTCCTACTTTTCAAAATGAGCATGTATAGAACACATAACTTCTTCGGTTCTCTCAGGTATAGAATGGCAGCAATTATACCTGATACCCAAGGTTACCAGAAGGATGAAATTAGATTATGTATGAAACAAGTGGAGCCTGAAGAGCCGGGGGTGCCGGAAAGGTGGAGCGTGAAGAGCCAGGGGTGCCGGAAAGGCGGAGCGTGACGAGCCGGGGGTGCCGGAAAGGCGGAGCCTAAAGAGCCGGGGGGTGCCGGAAAGGTGGAGCCTGAAGAGCCAGGGGTGCTGGAAAGGCTGACCCACCAGATCAGTGACTCACGGACCCCCCCTGCCTCCTGGGCCAAAATTCAAGTTATGCTCAGGAAGGTTATAAATGACTCCAGTCACTTATGAATTGCTGAGGCCACAAAGGCTAAAAGTCACAGATCTCAAGAGTAATGTTATAATAATCTAAATACAAATGAAACTTTAACAACAATCTTCCTTCATCTTTTCATATTCCTCTGGCATTTGGGATAGTCACCTAAGACAGGGTTCCTTAACAGGCCAAGCTAGCAGGGACGAACCTCCAGCAGACACTCCCACGGAGTGAACTCGCTGGGCCCTTATGGGAGCCCCTGTTTTGGGACCAGCTTGCTGCCTGTACACCAGCTGTAGAAACATCCCCAATGCCATTTGGGAAGGACTCCTGACTCGATCTAGCCCAGCTCAGCGTACTGCCTATCTATCCATCCACCCACCCAAACATCTGTATGTTTATTCTCCAGAAGGAGCTCCTGGTGAGCTAAAAAGCAGTGTGAACTCCAGCAAACCAACAAGCTCCCACAGTATGGAAGGCAAAATACACGAAGACCCCCAATCTTGGCCAGGCCTGGTGGCGCACGCCTGTAGTCCCAGCTACTTGGGAGGTCGAGGCAGGAGGATCCCTTGAAGCCAGGAGTTTAAGACCTAACTGGGCAACATAGTGAGACCCTGTCTCTACAAAACAAACAACAACAACAACAACAACAAAACAGTCCCTTCAGTCTGAACAGCCTTGGGCTAGACAGGGCTCAGGGTACATAAAAGGATCAAAAGCCTAAAACTTCGGAAGCAGCACAAGGTGCCTTAGGAAGCTTGAAGTAAACTGATTCAAGTCCTACTTCACCTAGCAGGGAATTACCTTGTTATCCTACTAAGTGGCAATCTCCAGAGAGGCAAAATGGATCCAAATTTCTTGACTGATCAGTAAGGTGGCTTCTTCAAGTGACTTCTCCAAAAAACACCCCTCGGGAACCTTCTGTCAGAAACCGTCCCCACTGGGTCACGCCACTTCCTATGAGGCTTCATCTCAGCTCCAAACTCCTTCCTCCCCTGCCCTCACCTCCCAGCCTCCAGAAGAGAAAGTCATCCACCTGGGGTCTTACTGTAGTAATGTTAATACAACAAGGCAAGCGGAGGGTGGGCTGGCCGTCATCTCATGAGTCTCACCTTGTAGGATGTGCAGCGGAAGGAAGCTGCGCCTCACCCTTTGACCACATGAGCATCTAGCATGATCGACTGTGCTCATTGCCATCACCACTAACAGAAACACGCAGACAACACAAAACCTGAGAACTCCCATCTCAATCAACTGCTCGGAAACTTCAATCTGAGAGTAAACTGTCATGTTTTTCCCACTCTAAAACAGGATGACTAATGACAGAGGAACCTCAACACAATCCATGGGGCTCAAGCCAGATCCCTCACAACAGAGCACAAAAGCCACCCAGTCCCACAAAATGTAAGCTGACACTGGGCCCCTCAATGGATTCTGAACTGCAAACCCGAGAACTGCAGGAGAGACAGGAGGCAGTGGGTAAAGCGGGGAGGCGGCCCGGCTGGACAGCGCCGTGTCCTCAGACCGTCACCCCATCCCCTGCATGGCCCTTGGTTTCCTCACCTGCATGGGGGCCCCAGCTGCAGGCGCTCCATGGACGGGTCCCCACACACCCGTGCCACAGGGAGGACAGCTCTCAGAGGGCCCCAGCCAGTTTTAGAGCTGGATACACAAGTTTGTTTTATTTTGCATCTAACAAGGCCCTGACACTCTAATTGGAATAGGGCAGACCCATTCTTTCCGTGGAAATCAGGCCCACTGTGAGGGGAAAACTGTGGGCCAAAATCCAAGTTGAAAAGGTAAACTGGAAGGTCACCTCTGCTTTCAGATCCTAGAGATTCCAGAAAATCTTCAGCTCAACAGCCCCGCTCCTGCCCTGTGACTTACACACATGTGGCCAGGCCATCCCCAGAGGTTTCAACCTTAAACGTTTTTCCCTGTGCTCCTCTGAGATGTGTCCACTCTGAAACACCCTGTACACCCTCTATGCTGGCCCTACCAAGTCAAGATTTCTCCCAGAAGGGGAATGGGAGTATTTTCAAGTATCCAGGTGACCCAGGTGCACTGTCAGATCCCAATTCTGGCCACTTTCTCGCAGGCTCCATGGAAGTCAAAGGTCAGAGAGGCTGCAGGGTCAGAGGCTGCTCTCAAGGGCTGGCCTGCCCCATCCTACCCATGCTGCAGCCCAGGGCAAGGGGAGTGGCATTCGGCAAACCCTGTGAAACTATACTGAATGGGGCAAAATTCACACAAGCCAGATAAACCCTAAAGCCACCTTCCACACCAAGAAACCAGTCTGAGGCCCAGCAATGCACAGACTCTGCTGAGACCTCTCTTTCCATTTCCATCCAGACACGGGCTGAGGGATTGAGAGGGACTGTAGATGATCAGGTCAGCACCTTCATTCTACAGATGAGGAGACTGCTGCACAGAGGGGACCGACTCCCCCAAATCATACAGGGACCGGAAACCTAACTGGACCCAGATTCAGGGCTGTCAGCGGCTGACCACTCCCCCGGCTCTGCAAGAGCACTCCTACATCCCAATGCTGGATCAGGATGCCCAAGAAAAGATGGGACTCCCATTTCACTATCCTCAACCTGACCTTAAAGCCTGGAGCCAGTGCATACTACTGTCTACAGACTCTACAGCCTTACAAGGCTGCATGTCTGCTCCGCTTCCTGCAGCATCAGTGCACCTCCCAGCCCCTCAAACTCCTACCCATCAAAATCACATGCCAGGTCGACCTTTCCCAGGCACCTGCCACATGTAGGGCAGGTGGACAGCCCAGCGATGACACGGTACAGTGAGGCAAGTCTTTCCACCCAAACCCACAAAACGTAAGCCAACGCTGGGACCCTCAATGGTTGTGAGGGTCACCCCACTGAACAGCAAACCCGAGAACTACAGGAGAGACACAAGGCAGTGGGTGAAGTGGGGAGGTGGCCTGCCAGATCCCAGAGTCCCAGGAGGGTACACGCTACCACTCTTGTCGTGTGGTCCTCGGCGTTCACATCTAACATGGGAGCAAGGAACTTTCACAAAGACCTGCTGGGCCTCTAACACACAGATCTCTCCTCCAGGAGCTTACAATCGAGATGGGGAGGGGGAGTAAGCCATATGAAGTCCTAGTAAGTACCCTAAGCTCCTCTCCAGCCCACCCCACCCCACCCTCCCCCTCACAAATCCCAGGAACACTAACCTCTCCAGGGGAAAGAAATTCAGAAAAACAAGAAACCCAGGAAGCCAACCAATCGGAGATCCCTGTGAACCTGGACCTAATGTAACACACAACTCTGTGTTAAGACACGGTGCCTTAGGGAGGAGTGGACTTCAGAACACATCATCTGTACATGCCATCAACCCAGCCTGTGGATTTCCCAGTAATTATATCCAAGAGCAAAGGGGTAGAAAAGAGAAAGGTGAATGAAAAACCATGAATGCCTCATGCCTTTCCAAGGCCAGAAGACTGCTTGCTGCCCTCGACACAAGGTCCCTCTAAAAGGAAGGGGAGGGTGAGGCTGGGTTGCTTCCTCCTCCTCTCCTGCTCTTGCTTTGAAGGTCCCTTACACAATGGGAGGCTCTCAGGCCAGGACAACGGTGTGACCTGCCCCTTCTCTGCAGTGCCTGCCACATGCGGCGTCCAACAAACGTCTGATGAGAGAATGAATGAGACCAGGCACTCTCTGTCCTGTTCCTCTCTGTGCCGGGCACACAGCAGACATGAGGTTACTGTGCTCAACTAAGCCGAATTTCTGGACAATATCTATCTGGAGATAAAAACAAGAGGAGGACACCAACCACAGACATTACAATGGAGATCTTCCCCAAATTTATTTTACTGATTTATTTTTTGAGACAGGGTCTCACTCTCTTGCCCAGGCTGGAGTACAGTGGCACAATCTTGGCTCCCTGCAACCTCTGCCTCCTGGTTCAAGCGATTCTCCCGCCTCAACTTCCCGAGTAGCTGGGAGTACAGGCGCGTGCCACCATGCGTGACTAATTTTTGTATTTTTAGTAGAAACGGGGTTTCACCATGTTGGCCAGGCTGGTCTGGAACTCCTGACCTCAAGTGATCCACCCGCCTCGGCCTCCCAAAGTGCTGGGATTACAGCTGTGAGCCACTACGCCCAGCCTCTCCCCCAAATTCAAACAGCTCCCCTGCCTCCCAAATTTAAGCAGGCTTCTTGGAAAACTGAAGGAGTTATCTTAAAGCCCTCCTAAAACACCAGTCCCTCTTTATGTGAGGTGGTGTCTCAAGAAGGCCGCTACTGTACGCAGGAGGGCAAACCCCTGCACACATCCCCCTATCCACACCTCCCGCTTTGTGGGGGGGGACACAGTCCCACGTGAGGGCTCCTGGAACCCAGCTCCCTCTCCTCCGCCCACCCTGCCTGGCCAGACCCCATTAACGCAGTGCTCGTGCCATCAACACTGTTGTTTTGGAATGTGCCAGTAATTCTAGTGGCAGGAACAGCAAGCTTTAAGCTCAGCAGAGAAACCAGCTGGAGAGGCAGCCTCATGAAATAATGAAATGCCAAACCAACCCCTACATCTTCTCCAGTCTCTCAGGTCACCTACCAGATTAGAAGGCCTGTTGCTACGGCAACCATATCTTGCAAGTGCCGGCTGAACTTCCCCATAATTTTTAACCCTTTAACTAGCTCAGAGAGGGTGGCGTGCAGATGAGCCCAAATCCCAGGGAGTTGGCTTGCTCTGGCTGCGTTTTTACAAATTAAAGCAAGAAAAAAGAAAACCAGCGGCTCGGGGGAGGGGTGAAAGTCCACAGTTGAACAAACAGACGTGGTGCAAAGGAAACGCCACACACATCCACCTTTCCTTCCCTCCGGCGCCCCACCAAACAACCTGATGGGCCACGGCGCAGCAAACTTTTCACGCACCTGGCAACTCCCAAGTGCAGGAGCTGCAAAGGAGATGGGAATAAACAGCAGCAAAATGGAACTGTGCCTGCCCCTCCCGGCCAGGCCCCGTGCCCTTGTGCTGCAGAACAGCGCGGGCCCTTCTGTGGGAAGCAGAAGGCGGCCGGGAGCTAGGCGGCGGGGACAGATGGCCACGCAGGCACTGGCACTTTCCAGTTGTCTGATGGGCGCCGGCTGCCAAACAAGCCCCCCACCGCCTTGCAGCCGCTCCCACCCCAAACACAGAGCTTGGGAGTTGCAAAGGGAGGTGCAAAGGGGGCCGACATCCAAAGGGGGCCAAGCACGGGTGCCCCGGGAGACGCTTCTCCCTCCAGCATTCTACCCACATCTGCAAGTCATCGGGCGTCCACTCGCCTTCCCTCCATTTCAGAAAGTCTTCCTCCACCCGCCCCACGTGCTTTGTGCTCAGCAACCAGCGTTCAGAGAGGTCTTCAAAGAATAAAAGCAGGGACTTTCCTCAGCCTCTTGGTTTTGACAGGACAGACTTCATAAAATCACACAGACGCAGAGAAAGGCCTGGCACAGTCTCACCACTGGGGGTAGAGCCCCCTCACCTCACTCCACATCTTCCGGGTGGAGGGAATGGGGCTCACTGGTGTAGCAGAGGCCTGTCTGGTTTCCCCAGAGAATCAAGAAAAGGCCCCTAGGAAGGGAGGGAGGGAAAACAGGAAGAGAGGACTGAGTCCCCAGTGAGAGGAGACAGAACGCTAAAGGGGGTAGGAGGGGAAGGGAGAAAAGGAAGAAGGCAGTGCGGAAGGCAGTGAGAAAGGCAACCTAGGACTCTAATTAAATAAAGGCTTTGCAGCAATCGTGAGTGCCTAACACAGTGGCCCAGGGTGGGCACTCGACAAATGAGGCCACTGTGCTACACACAGATCCACACCCCCACTCCTGACAAAAAGCTAGGGGCTCACTTACAAAGTCAGGCAGACGGTAGGTGGAAGGAAGGTCAATGTGGGGGTGGGCAGTGCTTCAGTAAGTTGTTTGGGGGCTGGGGGTAGGGTGTACCATAAGGGTGCTAGCACTATTTGTGGAGAAAAGAGAGAAAATTCAACCCTGCACATCCTTGCCACCACATCCTCCTGCTCCCCAGCCAGTCCCGCCACCTCCACTTCTCCCCCATCCAGAGGGGACCCATGGGGTGAAATCCAGCCCAGTGAATTAAAGCCCTAATGTCCTAAGCTGGGCACAGTGGTGCACACCTGTAGTCCCAGCTACTCAGGAGGCTGAAGCCAGAGGATCACTTGAGCCCAGGAGTTCCAGGTCAGCCTGGTTAACATAGCAAGACCTTGTCTCTGACAAAATATTAAATAAAGTCCTAATGTCTTCTTTGCCAAGTAATAAGACACACCACAAATGGCCTGGCACCCAGGGAGCAGGGATGATTTTTGCTAGCATGTTCACCTGCCTCCCAGTCTTTCCACATGCAGAGCAGTCATCAGGTTCCAGAGGACCCCTCAAGGGTGGACTCTCCAAAGTGAAGGCAGATGGGCAACCAGCACTTCCACACCTACACCATACCGTCCAGGCATGAGGGTGCAGTGCTCTTACAGAAGGGTCTCCTTCCTTAATCCACTCGTGGGCAGGGCTGAGACAGCACCTTAATAGCCCTCTGCAGCATCTGGGACAGGACAGGAGCTCTGAGAACATTTTCGAGCTAAAAAGGAACGAGTTTTTTCCATTTTAACCCACCAGATGGGCAGGCTGCCACCAAGCTTATTTTCATTGGGCACTTACTATGTGCCAGGCGCTGCACATACAAAATGAAGACTAACACGCCTGCCTGACCTCAAGGAGTACCTCTTAACTGGCAACTCAATGCCACACTCTGACAGGGCTCCATTTCTGCCTTGTGTGCAACAGACCCTCAGTATTCAGATACGGTGGACTCTTGGGGGCTTTTCAGGTGTTTCCCTGAGGCTGAGCCAGCCCACCCAGCTCAGGAGGCCAGGAGGGCAAGGGCAGAGTCTCAGGGCTTCTGTGCAAATCCCAGTGCTGGTTGACAGGCTGACCAACTGGAAGCTTCGGAAGCAACTCCACAACTGCTAAACTATAGACCATTTATCCAGGGCTGCAGCTCACACCTTGCTCCAGGGCTTCCAGCTGCTTGACTGGAGAAGGGGAGATGGGATAATCTCCGTCCCCTGGGCCTCAGTATCCCCTGCTGGTAAAGTGAGGAGGATGCCCAGTCTGACCTCTGAAGACATCCTAACGAACAACACTGGGAGACCAGTACCATCCTAGCTGCATGGGGCTGTGGGAACGATGGATGCAAGACAGAGGATTCCAAGTGGGGAGGGCATCCCAGCAGTGTGTCCCCACCTACGCTCTCGACGACACAGGGAAATTCTGCCCACAGCTCTGAATAATCAAAGAAATAACATTTAGGTAAGGTTGGGGATTAAGCTAAACCTCACTTAAGAGGCAGGGATGTTGGCATTTGGGAGCAGGAAACAGGCCTGGGAACGTAGTTAATACCTACCACAGAGCAAAGCGGATCACCGCCAGCTCCTGACTCAAGAGCGTCTTCTACCCGCCACACTTCTCCCTCTGCCAACTCCAGGCGCTTCAAAGGGGCCAGGCCAAAAAGTGGGGGTTGGAGGTCAGTTGTGGAAGTCACATTATCAGAAGAACATTGGCAAGCCAGAAGCCAGGGAGATGCCTTCCAAAACTGAACAGAGGCTATTTTAAACGTAAACCCACTGGTGGAGGTGGGGAGAGTTTTATGGGAAGAACAGAGACATATATGAGTTGCTATAATTACCCTCCCCTCAAAAAAAAAAAAAAAAAAAAAAAGCTATCATAGGAAGAAGTCCTTCCAGTTGGTGATGGTAATACCTAGGACACAGATTAGAGCTGTTCTGTCTGAAACAGAAATGGGCTACCCTGTCTGGTAGTGAGTTCCCTGTCACTGAAGGTAAAGCAGAGGCTGCAGAAGGAACCAGGGCCAGGGAGACTCTCATAGTCACAAGGGATTTTAGAGGTTATTGACTGATAAAATACTAATGGGAAAATAACTCAAAGCCCTTCATGCTTTAAAACAGTCTTCCCTTTAAAAAAGCACCTAGGATTCCTACAGAGGACATGGAAAGGTTTTGCATGCCCTCACTGACCTACAGAGAGCTTTTTATAAACATAAGGTTTCCCTGGCATCCTTGGCCAGACTCCACCCACTCTTCTTCCCGGCTGTAGAGGTCACTGTGTTTTTGTGGCAAAAGCTGCAGGTGGTGACAGAAATGCTGGATAAGTAAGAAAAGCTGTTATGTAAAAACTCAAATGTTTAGGGCACTTCTGTGGAGCAAAGAATCAGAAAATACGTTTTGGAGAGCAGAAATGGAGCAGGTCGGCATTCATCATTTCAGGAGGGTGTGCTGCCATCTTGGTACCCCACAGCAACAACAATGGCCTGACAGGCTGAGGATAAATGGGGACCGCTGTGACCAGTTAACACTCACCTACCTTGAAGAAATGTTCAGATCACAGGTTGATGATCACTAAGGAGTCAAACCATGACCTCCCACCACTACCGGGTGTGTGGATCAACTGCCAACACCTTCAGAGTCTTGTTCACTTGCAAAATTTTTAGGACCTAGAACAGTACCTGGCATATACCCTGTGCTCAAAGAAATACTTATAAAAAGAATACATATTAAAAACAAATAAGCCAACCAAGTGTCTTTTCTCTTGGTTTTGGCATCAATTACGTAACTTCTTTTCTTCTGCTGATTCACCTATCTCCTTGACTTCAACCCAAAAAAAATTATACCAAAATTACTCTGCATTCCCTGAGTCCACAGAGGGATAAAAGAGCTCTCTAGAAGCTTAGGGGGGAAGAGGAAAGTTAGAACACGGAAATATGGAAACGTCCATTTGAGCTCCCCGAATGTCAGAATGTTTGTGTTTGTTCATTGCTCTATCATGTGTTCTAATACTGGCACACAATAGGAACTCAACACCTAAAAAGAATTAGCAGACAAATTCACTGTCCAATCTTGGCAATCACTTCACTCTCTAGAACATCTTTTCTTAACTACAGAATAACAGTGCTGGAAGGGGCTCAGGGGTCCCCAGCCAGCTGTAATGTATCTGAAAGCCTGTGACCCAGGTAAACTGGCCTAGGAATGGCTTTGATCAGAGAAAGCCTGCATGGGTCCCCCCAAGTGTTTCCACCAAAGAAGAAGCTAGGAGGCAGGGTGGTGCCATAAAAAAAAGAACCCAAATTTAAAGCCCAAAATGTTTAGGTAACAGCTCTGCTTAGGACACATGAACTTGGGGAAGTCACTGAACCTCCTCGAGCCTCAATTTCCTCGTCTGCAAAATGGGGGACCATGCCCCAGGTCATAGCCTGGATTATAAGATAATACATGTGGCCAGACACAGTGGCTCACTCCTGTAATCCCAACATTTTGGAAGGCTGAGGCAGGAGGACCACTTGAGGCCAGGAGTTTGAGACCAGCCTGGATAATATAGTAAGACTGTGTCTCTACTTTAAAAAAAAAAAAAAAAAAATCTGCCAGATGTGGCAGGGGGTGCATGCCTGTAGTCCCAGCTACATGGGAGGCTGAGGTGGGAGGACTGCTTGAGCCCAGGAGATTAAGGCTGCAGTGAGCTATGATTGTACCACTGCATTCCAACCTGGGAAGCAAAATAAGACCCTGTCTCAAAAAAAAGAACTAACTAAAATAATGCAGTAAAAGCAGTTTGCACAGAGAGTGAGCCTCCACAATCACTCACAGAGGGACCTACTTCATTTCCAGCTCTAAACCTTACCATACCTCTACCCTAGAAGGGAGATGCTAATTCAGGACAAAGGATAATCAAGACCAGTTCACACGATAACATTTTATGAAAATTCACATCCTGTAACCTGGCCTATTCTAACTATAAAGAGGTAAATTTTCATAAAACCTAATTCATCTAGAGTTTTTTGCTCCCTTCTCAGGAAATTGAACAGATAGAGGTTTAAAGCAGAAATGGGGAAACATTTGGAAAACTGAACAACCCTAAAAAGAAAAGAGGCCTTCGGAAGCTGCAGATGAACCCCACACGCGCTCCTGCTGAGTGTGGGATAAGCAGAGAAACACTGCCCCCAATAGAGCAAGGCCCTCCCAGGCTGAACGGAATTCACAAAGAGCCTCTTGGATAACTCTGGTCCTGAGCACGGGGCCTCAGAGACGAGGTGCCGAACGTGTTCTCGCAGAGTGTGGATATCCCCTTGCGCTCCCCAAAGCCCGGCAGCGAACTGAACAAGCAAAGCCACCATCAGTGGTGTCTATCAACAGAGCATCTACAAGTAGCAGACAGATGTGACAACCAAAATCAAGACAAGTGGCCTTTCTAGACATGCCAGATCCACTCAGCCTCCCCACCACCACGATGATACTACTGGTCAATGTGGATTCTCATTTAATGGCAAAAGCCCTAATTTTTAACTGTCCCTGACTGGGAGGCGTTGTCATCCTCCTTTCACACCATGGGTTCAGTTCTCCCTTCCTCACTGAAAGAGGGTGCAACCACAGAAAGCTCTCCCAGAAAGAGACTGGAGGCATAATTTTAAAAGCTCAGGAAGGAGAGGTGTTGAAGACCTGGCAAAGATTTCTCGGGTGGCTTAAGGCAAAATTCAGAATTTATATCTTTTCATTCCCAGCCTGCCATCTTAATTATCTTCATGCCCATCTTTACCACCATGGTAAGGACAAGTGTAGGAGACCACGAATAAACACACCCACACAAATATCTCAGCAAGAAAGATCTCTCCCTTTTCTCACTACTCATTCATCTCCTCACGCTAGACCCAGAGCTCCCAAGAGCAAGCTCAGTGACCCTGCCAACAGTGGACCATCCTGGCAGCAAGCAAGCTGCTCAATTAAGAGCAAATCTCCACATGCCCAATATGTGGCATCAGCCAGCATCCTTTGAGACAGAGCAGTCCCCAGGGTCTCTCTCCACAAACCATCCTCTCTTCCCAAACAAAGGGCCTGGCAAAGAGTGGAGGGCCCCCAGGGGTTGCTTTGTGGAAAGACTTGCTTAGTGAACAAATGGGATCGGAGGTACCCAGGCCACAGACAGTCTACTTGGTGAGTGAGGACCCAGAAGGTGGAAGCGTCTACCCGACCTGGGCTCCTCCGGGCAGCCCCTACATAGGCGCAAGATATTAGACCAGGAAGGAACACTCAGTGGTATATCCCCCACCCTATAAGCTCCTGGCCTTGAAAGATCAGAAAATGGCAGGCCCCAAATCTAACCTTTTTCATAGACCAGGCAGATGGTTTTATTCATGTAAGTTCTAGTTTACCTTCTTAAGCTGTCTAAACATTTGTCTGAGCATCTGAGCCACATGCTAGACTGCCCTGGGGATTAGTTCTGCTTTCAGTGGTGGGCTGCTGTTGTTGTTGTTTTACCCCTCGTTTTCTCTCCCAGATAACAGCAAGGACAGGCATTCAGAAGAGCTGTGTGCTGCCCAGGAGTAGCAATCTGACTGGATGGAGGCCTGGGAGATCAACTGTCTCATGGGGGGCGGGGCAGGGGGGATACTCAGTAAGACTCTGTTATCTTACTAAGATTCCATATTTACACTGGGAGTCTTGGAAAGAGGGTGCAGTCCTGCCAGCCTCCACCAGTGTGGATACAATGCTGTCTAGAGGTCATTCCTGGGATGAAAGGCACCAGGCATTAGGAAGCCCACTCTAGCACAGCCCCTGAACAGCTGGATACTGTTTGCTGAGTCGCATCTCAGTTTCCAAGGGAATATGATAAGACACTGCTTGTCACAGCCACATGAACTTTTCAATCCAGAACTGCAAACCTCCTAACCGCACAGTGCCTTGTTTCACCAATCTGGGAAATAGGGACAAGGGTGCCCTCTCCCTACCAGCCATCTCAAAAGGAAAGACCCACACAGTTCTCAGCAATGGTGTGAATCATGAGTATTTCTTCACCTGGAGAAAAAGTACTTAGCACAATTCAAAAGTGTTTAGCACAATTCAAAATTATGACAGCTAACTGTGCTACCAAATCAGCAATCTGATGCCAAAACAGACAATTACAAATTAGACAAGTAGCCAAATTTGCCCTTCATTTACACTCTATGCCCCTTACTCTCACACCAACCACAATCTTCTCTGGCCCTCAAAGAAACAGACTGAGGCCGGCACAGTGGCTCACGCCTGTAATCCCAGCACTTTGGAAGGCCAAGGCGGGCAGATCACGAAGTCAGGAGATCGAGACCATTCTGGCTAACACGGTGAAATCTCGTCTCCACTAAAAAATACAAAAAAATTAGCCAGGCGTGGTGGTGGGCGCCTGTAGTCCCAGCTACTCGGGAGGCTGAGGCAGGACAATGGCGTGAACCCAGGAGGCGGAGCTTGCAGTGAGCCG
Organism: Theropithecus gelada; assembly: GCF_003255815.1. Classification (NCBI taxonomy): domain Eukaryota; kingdom Metazoa; phylum Chordata; class Mammalia; order Primates; family Cercopithecidae; genus Theropithecus; species Theropithecus gelada. Next base: position 82,294,423 of record NC_037668.1, read on the forward strand.
AGATCGCACCACTGCACTCCAGCCTGGGCGACAAAGCGAGACTCCGTCTCAAAAAAAAAAAAAAAAAAAGAAGAAAGAAAGACCGAAAAATAAGTTATATGGGAGGGAGAACAACACTATTATCCCTGAAATCACCCACTGCACCACCATTTTTTTAATGTAAAAATAAAAGGTCCCCAAAAACAAAAACAAAAAAACCCCAAATTTTAAAAAGCAACCAATGTTTGATTTTTTTTCCTTCCACTATAAAGGTATACTGCAGAGGAAATGTATAGGGAAAGGTATATTGTTTTGTGGTAGAGACTTTCCTTTAATCGGACTTAAAATAGGATTTACCAAATCTTACAACTCTTCAGGAACAGGGTGATTTGCATAGAGCTAGGCACATCTGGGTCCCTAGAGAGGCCTGGACAGGCCACCTCCCCAGCAACCAGAGGGGAAACAAAGGGGGCAGACCAGATTCATGGCAAGGCCAGGCCTCAGGAGGGTTCAGGTGTTGGTCCCTTATTCAAATAAGAACTTCTTCCTTACAGACTAGCCTGGTGTATGAGAAAACATTATGGCAGCCAAAGAGAACACTCTAGAGTGTAGGTTGGCAAACTAGTAAGGCCCAAGGGCCACATCTGGCCCACCACCTGTATTTGTAAATAAAGTTTTATTGGCACACAACCACACCCATTCATTTCTGTTCTGTCTATGGCTGATTTCTATGCTACAATGGCAGAGCTGAGTACTTGCAAGAGAGACCGCACAACCCACAAAGCCTAAAATATTTACTCTCTGGTCCTTTATAGAAAAAGTTGGCTGAACCCTACTCTAGTGTCAAGTACATTCCATCACAAAGGCTGCTGTAATAGACAGGTTCCAAAGAATAAGGACAGCTAGTTCAGCACTTCCACTTTACAAATGTTTACTGAGACCCAGAGAAGGGGAGATGACCTGCTAGAGTCAATCTGCTAGAAGGACTGAGGTCCCACCTGTCTCCCAGCCTAGCACTCTGTTTAACAAAGAGGAAGGGGTGAGGCTTCTCAAAACAAAACACCAGCAGTAGGGGAAAATATAAATAGAATATCAAATCCCACAAATAAACATTAATGCTTGGCTCAAGCTTAACATGAGAAATGTGAAAAATGGGGAGGGGAAGAAGAGCACATGGGATGGTCTAAGCAAACTAATATCCCAAGGGCAACCTATCTTCAGCCCTTTCCAAATACCCCTTCCACACACCCAAAAGCACGTGTGCTAATGATCAATCCCGCCTCTCCCTGCCCAGACTATGGCCACTCCTCCTCTCAGCAATGATGGTGAACTTGGCAGTACCGAACCCAAACAGCCTTTCTCTCCCCATTGCCTGCAAGGTCACCTTTTCTGCTTCTCACACAACTCTGCCCGTGAGGAGTCCAAATTAACGGGGTTTGTGCTACATTTTAACATTCCAATAATTAAGACCTCTCCCAAAAGGAATGGCCAGCACTTCCCCCAAAACAGCTGTGGAAAATCAGGCTGAGAGGGAAATGCAGGCTGAGAGGCCCCAGGCCTGCACAGAGGGGCAGGAGGGAGGGAAAGGGGCTGAGGAGGAGGGTCGGCAAGAAGACAAAGGCGCCGAAGAGCTTTCTTTGCACCCGCACCAGGAAAACACCAGACAACGTGAATGGTGCATGGAGATGAAGCAACATCCCAAAGTTAAAATTAATTAGCTGGCATATTGACAGAGGCTCCATTGTGCCATGCAGTGAAGCAATCAAAGTGCGAGGGCATCACACACAATGTCGAAAGGCCCTTGGCAGCCACAGGTACAACAGGGTGAGGACGTGCTCTATCGTGTCAATAACCAGGTTCCCTGAAGAAAGGTGTATGCGTGTGTGTGTGTGTTGGGAGGCTAGTGGTTAAGAAGTGTCAGTGTTAAGACTTTCTTAAATTAATTTCAAAACTGCAGTAACCAAAACATCGATACTAATACTCTACTATTTGAGAGCCTAAGTGAAAGGCAACAATTGGGGCGCAGAAAAGCAAGGAGCCACCTATGAGCTACTGAGTGGCCTCAGCAGGTTAGGAGCTGGCACGACGTGTGGGAGGGCAAATGCCCTCCCACTCAAGTCACAGAACTGGGTGGGCGGGGCCCAACCGTCAGATATCGGTGATCCTAGGTACTCCCTTGTCTGCCACAATCACCCTACCCAGCTCCATCATGAACAGCCACAGTCCCTCACCTGGAAAGCCTGCCTTCTCCCTGGATCTGCCGACAGCTTCTGCACACCCTGCACTTTGCTCACACTGGTTCCTGTGCTTCTCTGGCCCAGTCTTTCCTTGAAATCTGGTGGGCTGCACAACCTAACTGTTAAGAGCCCTGACTCTAGAACGAGTTTGCCTATGCTCAAATCCTGTCTCAGCCATTTACTAGCTGTATCACCTTGGGCAGGTTACTTAACCTCTCTCTGCCTCAGTTTCCTCATCTGGGAAACGAATCGCAGTTCTGACCTCACAGAGTTACTGATACGGGCTAAATTAGTCCACTTAGAACACTGCGTGGCACAACGTCAGGGCTGAATTAGTATCGTGAAGGTCCCCACCCCTCCTCGAAGGGTACTTTTTCCAGAAAGTCTTCCATAATGCCCTCTGTGGGTTAGCCGCTCCCCACCGGAGCCTAGAGCTCCAACTGCTGCTAACACCCCTCTGATGGCATTTATAGCTTATCTTTACTCATGCCTATTTATATCATTGTTGCCCACACGACTCTGAAGGCAGAGTACTAACTATACCCATTCCTGCAGCATGGAGGCGGAGGCCCCAGTCCTTTCCCTTAGTACCTGGTACAATATATTTGCACCATATACTGGGCCATTACATAGTTATCTCAACAGCCCTAAGATACTCTAGGACTATCACCCCAAGTGTACAGATGAGGAATGTGATGCTTGATCTCTCCTGGATAAGCAACTTACCCAAAATTACAGACTAGTATGCTGCTATTTAATTCTGGTTTGCTGAAAGTAAACTAGGGGCCTTCATTCAGAACTGAAATGGCTTTCGGGGTTGAATCAAGACAGGTATCAATTCATGTGAACGCACAGAAAAGGGTCTAGAAGGACATCCTCTAACTGGTTATACCTGGTACCAGGATGCAGAGGAAGACAGTGAGGGGCAGGGAGCTTCGCTTCATTTCTTATTTTGTACACTTCTATATTTTAGCAATTTTTAACAAAAGAAGTACTTAGGTATTACTTGTATAATTAAAAATAAATAGCTTACTATAAAGAATCATATTAGGCCGGGCGCGGTGGCTCAAGCCTGTAATCCCAGCACTTTGGGAGGCCGAGACGGGCGGATCATGAGGTCAGGAGATCGAGACCATCCTGGCTAACACAGTGAAACCCCGTCTCTACTAAAAAATACAAAAATCTAGCTGGGCGAGGTGGCAGGCGCCTGTAGTCCCAGCTACTCGGGAGGCTGAGGCAGGAGAATGGCGCAAACCCGGGAGGCGGAGTTGCAGTGAGCTGAGATCCGGCCACTGCACTCCAGCCCGGGCGACAGCGCAAGACTCCGTCTCAAAAAAAAAAAAAAAAAAAGAATCATATTAAACTTACGTCCTACAAAAGACCTTGAATTCATTCTGATTGAATTCTAATAAAACTTGAGAAGTGTTCAATTTTCCTGGACTGAAAGCTTGGTAAGAACTGGCTTTGGATTCAGACAAACCTGGCTTCCAGTCTCAGTAGTTCCCTCTCCCGTTTACAACTGAGTGACACTGTTCATGGCACTAAGCCTCTCAGAGCCTCCGAATCCCTTGTACTGGAAAGGGAACTGTGCTATTATTTACCCTGCGGATTCCCATGGGGATCACCTGAAGTAGCATGCAAAGACCTGATACAGTGCTATGCATATCAGAGGCCAGAAGTAGGGCTGCCTCTTCCCTTTGCTGCTAGAGTCTGAGCTGGTTTTTAAGGGTTAATCCTAGTCTACATCCATAAGCCAGTTCTTCTCCAAAATGATCTACTTGGGCAAAAGATAGGTGCAGGGGAGAATGCCACCAATCGCTCTTGCCCATAAACCCTCGCCCTGATACTCGCCTTCTGAGAATACCAGCCGTCGTTTTGGAGTCAGGCATGATCCAGGCAATAAAAGCAGAGACAGAAACCTTCTTGCGAACAAGGTCCCTGATGCCCCATTGTCTCTGTAGTCCAATCTGTGCCTCTCACGCAAGGTTTCAGGAACGTAAAAAGCATTCAGACAAATGGGTCTCCACTACTAAGCTCTTACACAGGGAAAAACATCTGAATCTAAGTCAATTAATATGTATTAAGTCCCCACAGGGCCCACAGCTCAAGCAGAGCATCAGAAGAGTGAGTGAAGAAGGGATGAGGGGCAGAGTCCCAGCACTCTGGTGCCAGACTAGCCAGATAAGGTAGCACAGTAAACTACATGAGGTCCTTCTCTGATGTCCCAGAGACTGGTTACTTGAGCCAAAGGCTGCCTCTGTGGCAGGTTCCCACCTTTGCTAGGATCAACACTTCTAGGAAGTAAAACTCAAATCACTCTTAAGCAATGTGCTGGCAATTCTGATGGACTTTTGTTTCTAAAGTGTGCTCTGTGCACCAACAACTTTACATTTAAGAATACCATCACGTTTATGTGCATAAACATTTAGCCCTGAGGATGTTCATCACAGTACTGTTCACATTATGAGAAAGCTGAAAAGAATCTTAATGCAAAAGAATTCTTAACTGGAAAACTAGAAACAAGCAATAGTAAGGAACTGGTGAATTATGCCACATCCAAGAAGCATAACACGTGACCATTAAAAAAGAAAGAAAACCTAGGCTGGGCACAGTGGCTCATGTCTATAATCCCAACACTTTGGGAGGCCAAGGTGGGTGGAACACTTGAAGTCAGGAGTTCGAGACCAGCCTGGCCAACATGGTGAAACCCTGTCTCTACTAAAAATACAAAAGTTAGCTGTGGTGGTGCACACCTGTAATCACAGCTACTCAGGAGGCTGAGGCAGGAGAATCACTTGAACCCGGGAGGCAGAGGCTTCAGTGAGCTGAGATCATGCCACTGCACTCTAGCCTGGGCAAGAGAGCAGGACTCCATCTCAAAAAAAAAAAAAAAAGAGAACCTTAATGACATGGAGGGACCCATGGGAGCCCTTCACCTAACAGCAAAATAGATGCTTAATGAAGAAAAACAGGGGCTTTCCAGGACAGAGACACTATGCTGCAGCCAGGGGGAAGGGACTTGTTCATGGATTGCCAACTGGACCTACAATTCCCCACATTTAGGAAAAAAAAAAATCAGAAACGAACTCACAACCCGTTACCTCCCTGCCTGAAGCATTTCTGAAACCATTTTAGGATTCTTTAACCAGATAAGGTCTTCCAATAAACCGGTGTGAGAATCACTGCCTTTTTTTAAAATCTATCCCATCCACTTCTGAGATCTGCAATGCACATTAGTACACTACAAACTCTGAGAAGCCCTACATTAAAGAAGCTGCTTCACTCTTCTCACTCCCCACAAAGAGCTGGCTATAGACCCTTCATTGAAATGTGCCTGAACATCTCACTGAAAAGCTGGGAAAGCTGATAGACTAAAAAGCACCCTGGATGTGGCAGGGAGGCCTGGGGGCCCCCATGACTCTCACTTACTAGGGGTATCTTCAGCCAAGTCATCTCTCTATTCTACGCACAACTTCTCCAACTGGGAGCTGACTAAATCAGAGGTACCTGGATCTGTGCTCTCTTCAAAGGTAAAACCCTTGGGGGCATGAGAGGAGGTGTAAAGGTGGGAAACCCAGTGGGCAGAATTCGCAGCACCCCCTAAAATAAGTAGATGGCTCCGTTTTTGTTTTATTATTTGCACTTCCATGTAAGACTTCATTTAAAGAAAAACTCTTTCTGCTAAAATGAAAAAAAGTCAGTCAGAAACCACTGAAACCTATGTCCTGTGTGGTCCTTCCTAACTGCAACCGTTGACTTTCTTTAAATCTGCATTTCACATGGGAAAAAGTCCTCTCGAGTGGGGGGGCCCAAGCCAGGCTCCCTAGGAAAGGCGAGGGTTTGAGCTGAACTTATTCCCGCAGAGGCTCCACGGGACTGGGGGGGCGCGGCGGGGGGTGGCAAACTGAGAGGCCTGCCTGTGCAGGAAGGCAGGGAGCTAGGGTGACCATTGCTGGGAGAGATGAGAGGGACTGCGCAGCTAGGTGGATGGATAAAAAGGCATCTTGAAAACCAAGGTCAAGAATATCCACGTGGAGGCTGACAGCAAGAAATCAGCTAATGTTTGAAGAGTTATGTGATCAAAAAAAAGAGAACCACTAGTTAGGTGACCGTGGCAGACGGTTTCTGTGTCTCCATGTGGAGGAAAGACTGGAGGTGAAGAAGTCCTGCAGTCGTCTGTTCTTGTGGTCTGGCTGTACAAGGGCAGATGCAAAATTCAAGGTTCAACTTGAATGAGAACTTCAAACTCAACCTCCACCTCAAATCTGGTGCACGAAGATGCTCAGAACAGAATCAGACACTCAGACTCACCAACCAGTCAGAGAACATGACCCTGTCCCTTTGGTTGAGATGAGATTCCCAAGATTAGTACCCTCAACGGTATCCTGGGCACAACACTGCTCCATTTTTTTTTTTTACCCTGTCGCCTCTCTCAGGATCCCCATATCCCATGAGGGTTTGTGTGATACTAAAAACCATCCTTGGAACATCCCAAGAGAAATCAAAATGTGGAGTAGAACTCAAGATGCCTGGAAGAGAAGCTTTCCTCCTCTAAGCTTCCTTCAACTGGGAGGGTTCCATCATGTCTCCGCAATTAGCTTGTCCCACCCTCTATCCGCTTCAGGGTCACCACCTGGCACTCCAATGCAAGCAACCCTTCTTTAGTCAATCACCATGCACCTCCCTAAGATCCTCCCAGGCCTTCCTGGAAGCTGGTAGCTGGGTATCAAGCAGGTACAGGGCTTCCAAATGGAATTCATTTACTGTCTGCATCCAACTTTCACTTATCTGGAAATCCAAACAACCAGGAAACCCAAACAACATCACTGGCCAACTTCCAGCCTGATCTGTGACTCCGATGACAACAAACTCATCCTGCATGGCGATGCTATTCGATTGATAATGGCTGACTAGAAGGCTGTGTTCTGAAAATAATTCTGAACGCGGGTTGGCAGAAAAAGAGTTACTGTGATCAACTTGCAATGTCTGACATGAACAAGGGAGGAATGCCGGAGTATGTGCCAAGCATTTACCATCTGTCCCGTGCACCATCACTAACCTTCAGATTGGATTTTTACTCTTAGCTTCATCATATACTGGACACGTGACTTTAGAAAGTCACTAAAGCCACCTGCCTTTTTATCAACAAAATGGGGTAATAAGGCTTGTCTGTCACTGCCCCAGGACTGCTAGAGGGTGCCAATGAGCTCACATACAGGAGATTGTTCTACAAAGTGTCCGGTGCAGGGGATTATTATATTTAAGGGATTACAGCTCTTCTCCGCAAGAGTGGCCCTCAGGCACTACACGATCCTGAAGAGGCTTCCAAATCAACAAAGAATGAGCATGAGTGTGGTGGTTGTGAGTGGTGGCAGCCCTTAGCATGGCTCAGCTCAATTTTAGACTTGGGAACGGTTCCCCCGTCATATAGGATCAAGGGATCCCAGTGTCTTCTTAGCACTGTGCCGTAAGCACACATGGTCCAGAGACCCAAATGCTGTACTGCCCCAGGACTCAGTGATTGAAAAGACAGGGCCAACCCCCTTTCCAGGGGTGGCTGGAAGGGAGAGGAGCAACAAGACTGCTGCCAGAAGACCACCCAAGGCGGGTATGCTGAAGGGCCACAAGAAGGGTCTCCAAGCACCCCAAAGCTACAGACACTTGTTCCACTGCATTATTTTCATAGTCGTATCAGGTTGCCCTGCGGGCAAACACCGTATTCTCAGATAGGAGCTGCATGTTCTTACAAGACTGAGTTGCTCAGAGTCTAGATTAGGTTTACAGCGCATTAACTCCAGCACCGAGGAACACTCCATTGCGGACTGAGTAGAGACACTACCATGCGCTCAAGCGCCCAAGTGGGAGAAAGCGTGTGTGGATGCCACGTGTGTGTGAACATGTCACACCTTACATGGTAGCTTGCTTCAGAAGGCTGGCTCTGGGGAAGGCTTGGGCGACTTTAAGCCTTGTTTGCCAACACACAGGGAGAGCCTGCTGGGGCCTTCCTGTGCTGTGACATGGGCGCAGGAATGGGAGAGAGATACACCCAATTTGGTGTTTCAATGTGTCTGCAATGATGGTGCCTCTGGATGCACTCTCCACTCCCAAGCTACACCTCTTCTAAAGTGAGGCTAAAATCACCCATAGGACTGATGAGAGGACCATCGGTAACAATCACCAATATCGAGAAAGAAGACGTAATAATAAAAATGACAACTGCGTACAGGGGCTGTGCATGTGCCGGTGCTGCACTGGGCACTATGCCCACATTTTATCTAATCCTGCCAAAGCTGACAGGCTCCTGGCCTCAAAAAAAGAAGATGGTCGGGCAAGGGTGGGAGAGTGGCTGCCTTAAGATCGAACACCTTTCTACCCTGCAACCACACCTGGTAAAGGAGCCAAGGAAAGAGCCTCCCACAACATGAGGCATTCTCTGAGCACATCTCTTATGCCAGCTCCATCCAAGAACCTCATCCTTTCACGGACATGGGTTATACTCACTTTACAGATAAGGAAACTGAGGTGGAAGGGACTCACCAACTCTCCCAAACCACTAGTTAATGAGTATCTCCAACAACCAGACCTGGGTTCCTGTCAGGCAAGGCAGGCTAGGCATGTGCCTGATCTCCAGAGCCTGACTCTCAGGGTTTCCAGACTGAGTCCCACATGCAGTGTAAGCCCTGACAAATTACTTCCCTTCTCTGTGGCTCGGTTCTCCTCTGCAAAATGGGATAATACCTGCCTTGCAGGGTTGGTTTGGAGGATTAAACTACTTCATATTGCAAAGCACTGAGAACAAGGGCAGGCACAGACTGAGAGCTCAATAAACGTCAGGCACTATCAGTGTTCATCGCCCATAATCCTCCAAGACAAAGATCTGCACCTGCCTGGGATGCCCCTTCCCCTCTACTTTCTTTCTCACTCCTTCTTTGAGGCCCAGCAGCAACACCCTCTCCAGGAAGCCTTCCCAGCCCCTAAAGCAGCCAGTGTCTCCCCTCTCTGGGCTCCCTTCAAACTCTGCCTCTGTTCCTCCTGAGCATGACCACTACCTGCCTTGTCAATTAGCCTGTCTGCCCTTACAGACAACAATCAATGCAATCCTGGCTCAAGTCTGCATCCCCTTGGTGCCATACCTGTGGCAGGATTTAGGCTACACTCAATAAATGGTGACCATGTGACTGGAAATCCACCGACGCTCTTCCACCCACAATCCTTTCCTGAGGGTTCAGGAGCATCAGGCACGTGGCTGAGCACTGCACACCTGTACTGCTAGTGTATACCTGTACCCCGTCCCCTCTTTTATGAATGGATAAACTGAGGCCCCAGGGGCCAGGCAATTAACCCAAGGCCACACAGCTGGAGAACGGCAGGGCCAGGACAAGGGCAAAGCCTCCCTGACTCCAGCAGACCCTATGCCTAGTCCTCCTCTTTTTCTACGTTCTTCTTCCTTTTCTGTTCTTTTGTTGGGAGGCAGGGGGAGATGTTTTTGTAAAGAATGCAATGTCTCTCTATAATTTCCCCATGGCTGGGAATGATGAAGAGCAAACCAACGGGCTGTGCATGCGTGACTCTCTGTGCCTGGGCCCTCTTCCTGGTGTCACCCGCATAACCTGCTGGCACAGACACTCATCCGCCACCTGACAGCATTGCTTCACCTTCTTCCCTCTTCCCCTCCAGGGCCCCCAGAACCAACAGGGGAAGTTGGTTGCTAATGGCAACAGCCTTGGGAGCAAGGTGAGACCTACCAGCCCACCACTGAGGGCTGAAGGGAAATTTTCAACAGCCTCTGGGGCCCCTTTCTGTCAATCAAGCGGCCTCTTCCCTGTCTGGGACTGGGTTTCCTCTTCTATAAAAAGCGAGTGCCGCCCTTCATGATTCTAGTTACAGAGCTGAGAAGGGTTACGGGAATCCAGCCAATCTGGGCCTCTGGGGCTGCCCTGGATGGATTTAGAAGGGTCGGCAAACAGTTGTTTTGAAAAAAGCAGCAACAGGCTGGGCTCAGTGGCTCACATCCGTAACCCCGGCACTTTGGGAAGCTGAGGTGGGCGGATTGCTTGAGACCAGGAGTTCAAGACCAGACTAGACAACATGGTGAAACCCCATCTCTATAAAAAATACAAGAATTAGCCAGGTGTGGCAGTGCATGCCTGTAATCCCAGCTACTTGGGAGGCTGATGGGGGAGGATCGCTCGAGCCAGGAGATGGAAGCCATAGGGAACCGAGATTGCACCACTGCACTCCAGCCTGGGTGACAAAGTAAGACCCTGTCTCGAGAAGAAAAAAAAAACAAAAAACAGGAATGCCTCTCGGCACCCCAACTCAGCAGAACTGCCCCAACTCCCTACTCACACGCAGGGGCTGCTCAGGGGCAGTGTCTGAGCTGAGTGCCAAGGGCTGACCGGGGGAGACGTGAGTTGTTTCCCATGGTGTGTGCATCTGGACCACTGGAGCTGCGGTCAGTGTGATGTTCATCCCATTATCCCCACTAGACTCTCTCCTGCTGGACAGGAAAGGCAGGCTATTACAGAGACTTCTCCAGAGCCCTGCACAGGGACATCATGGGAAGCGGTGACTAAAGGGCTCAAAAAGCCCAATGGGCACTGGCTGGAAGCCTGTCTTTGAGAACGGCAAAGCAACCCAGGGCAGCCTTCTTAAGAGAAGTCAGGGCTTATACAGAACCTTGGAAGGCAGTCTGGGCAGGTAAGACGCAGGTGCGCAGGAATGTGTGTGCAGCAAGTGGCCAGCAGCCCACAGCGTGTCAGGGACCCAGAGACTGGGTAGCCAGGAGGCCTGAAGCCCTGGTTCCTGCCACTACTCACAAGGAGCACAGGCTCTGGGAATACGACTCTGAGCAAACACCCCAGGTCATCCCACACAACCTTTGTCATTAATCTCTTCAGCAAGCCCCAAAAGGGCATCACAGTTTCTTGAGGCCCTGCTCCTTCCCATCTAGAAGTTTTTGACCTGTCCAAGTCTTTCCAGGACAACTGATACCAAACACTTCACATTCTCCAGGATGAAATTTGTTCACAAACCACCCTCAACTGCCCTATAATGGATGCTTACATTATCCCCATTTCACAGAAGCCGAGGTGAAGATGCAAGGCAATCGGTAAAGCCTGTTGCGGGTGGAACAAGCTTTCCCCATACCTTTCTCCCTTCATCCCCCACCCCACCTGGCAGGGGACAGAATGCAAAGCAAATCCATGCTAACCACACCCAGCCCTGGCCACCAAGAACGCAGACGGAGTGTAAAAGGCAAACCCCCACCTAATCCAACGTGAGCTATCAGGGGACTAACCAACTTGCAGAGCGCGAACTCGCTTAAAAACATTCTTTAGTCCTCATTTCATGAAAACGTCATATAGCCGAAGGACAAGCACCACTCAGGTGGGTAGAAGGCCGGGGCCAGGGACAGGGAGGGGACAAGAGCATCCCCTGGGAAGATGCACAACACCCCACCCATCACTGCGGGACTCTTGGTTCCCAACCTGTAACCTTATCCTGCGGCAAACCAAAAAAGGCAGCAGAGGAGGCTGGGCCAGGACTCGCCCCTGGCCCTGCACATGCCACCCATCTTCTCCACTAGCTGTCCACAGGGCCTGCTTCCGTCTCTGTGTCCCCAGGTGTTGGGCAGGACCCTGTGATCAGAGACTGGAGGGCTCGGCACGCGGCACAATAGCAATCGTCAGACAGCCTGACAGTGCTGAAAAGTCACCACCGTGGGACTGCTAGGGAAACTAAGGATCAGACAGAAAAGCCCACATGTGGATGACAAACCACCTAGGGGAATTTATTTATTCCTACTTGGGGGGTCACACTGCATGCATTCATTCAATTTATTTATTTAGCAAAGATGTGTGGTGGACCAGCCAGACTGGGGTCTGCCAGGGGATCCCGCTCTGAGCTCTTCCCCACAGGCCAGTCCACAGGCACCTCGACCTCATCCCCATTCTGAGGCCTGCTTGAAGCTGCTACAGTACAATCCTGCTGCCAGCCACTTTCACACCAGCAGCTGACTGTGACTCCAGTGCTTCTTCAAGAGTGTCAAGTTGTGGGCCCAGGAGACAGGATCCAGAAAAACCATTCATGAGAGGCGCCCCCAGCCAGTCCCCCCTCCAGAAGCCTCCAGTCCTGGTGGAAAGGATGGTGAGGGGCGAGTACCTCCGAGCTCACATAGAAGCCATCTGTGTAAAGTAACAGCCTTTAAAGGGTGACCCACAGCCAGAGCCTTCCTCTGGACTTTATCTTGACGCTACAGGCGGCTGCGGTAGCCCTGCCTGCCACAGGGCCCTGGCGGTGGCAAACCCTGCCTGCAGGGAAGCAAAGGCAAGGCCAGCCCAGTGCCATCCGCTGCCCAGGGGGGCCACAAGGTGGTGCTGACCAGGCTCAGGGAGGAAAGGGAGGAGGAGGAGGAGAGCAGGGAAGAGGAGGGAGGGGGATAAGTAGGAGAGGGAGAGGGAGACAGGGCAGGGAAGGAGGGGGAGGAAAGAGCCTTTGTGCTGGCTTCCCCGGCTCCACAGTCCCCAGGAGCAACAATCAGTTATGCAAACAGGGAACCCCTCCCCCAAGCCCAGCCATCCACTCCTGGACCCCCTTCCCCTCCCTTAGTCTCTGGTCTCCCCTCCACCCCTTTCACTCACATGCGTGCGTGTCTGTGTCTGTGTGCGTGTGTGTGTGTCACACACCTCTAAGAGGTATAGTGGCCCTGAGGCCTTGCCCATTCAGAAAAAAACCTGCTCCCACCCTACCCCTTTCCTCAAGTTCTTTCATCCACACAATTCCACTTTTAAGCATGTTACCACTGCCAACAGTGCCAGCGTCTAAACCCACTACCCGTTTCTTGCTTTGGCCCAGCAATGGTGAGTCAAGCAATGGCGCTCCCAACCTGAAGACGCAGCCCTTACAGCTCCACCAAGTAACAAGACACGCTGCCTGCTCTGACTTCATTTGGCTAATTCTCTCAATGAAATGCAATAATGCGAAGGAAAAACTCCTCTTTGGGACAGGGCCTTCAACATATGGTCAGCCTGGACTCCTTCAAAGCAAACGAATTAAAATCTCAGCCAGGTGACAACTTCCAGGAGGGGGACTTTCACCCTCCTTTTCTTCTTCATGAGATAGACTTTTGATGGTTTCAGTTTCAAATTACATCAAACATCTAAATTGGGAATCCCAGCTTCTCCACCACCAGCGCATCAAAGGTAGATATTCAAAGCAGCACTTATTTACAAACGGCGATGCAAATCTGTCCCGACAACCTGGACACCCTTGACAGACACTCCTGCCACTGCCCATCCCAGGAGTTTCCGTCCCAACTGAGGCCTAGGGGTGCGACTACCATCTGTCACCCCGTGACCAACAAGTCATGACCATGACAATGCTAACTCCCACGCAAAGAGCCTGGCCCCTCTGTTACAAGTCCAGGTAAGCTTTTGTCACTTTGCAATAAAAAGCATTAAATGACAAAGCTTTTCTAGAGACCGAAAGAGAGGTAAGGCCCTCTCTCACCTCCAAGACACAGAGTCCCCAACCAAGGGCATTTAAAACATTCCACTCTGAAAATGCCAGAGGGCTGGCAAAGAGACACTATGGTTAAAAGGCGAGCAATCAATAAATGAGGGGGGGGAGCCACAGGCCTCATCACCATTACTGAAGGCACACCCCCCTTCCCCTGGAATGGTTTCCCCACTCCAAAACCCAAAACTGAAACCCACGGTGCTCCTCGCTTTCCCCACAAGGTCTGCCTCCAGGCCCTGTCTGATAAGCCCTCAAGGTTACTCTGTAAACCTGAAGGGCAGGAGTGCTCCAACAGCCCAACCTCAGTGTGCTGAGTGCTTACTGTATACAGGCCACTGGGCGCACACTGAATCCTGAGAAGTGAGCTCTAGGCACTGCTGTCTGCTTCTTCTAGATGAGGATACTGAGGTTGAAGAAAGAGCAGGGTCACACAGGTGGCTGGAGGTGGGACACCCGCACCCAGGCTCTTAACACTCAGGAAGGGCAGTGCCCCCCACTCCCCGACCCAGCATCACAGCAGAGATCTCAGATCTGCTGGAGCATTTCCAGCGACAGACACCTATGAGACACATTTTTACAAAGCCACTGTTTTCATGTTCTAATGGATTCCTGTGGCTTGGGACAAAATTCCCAGAGGAAGCATCATACACAAAGCAGAAAAATAATATATGTCAAACAACTTGGAGTGTTGGTGATACGTCCTAGAAAGGTGGGTTAGAAAACAAAAACTGGCTTTGATGACAGCATTTAAGACACTGATAACAAAAACGCATATGAAGACCTAGAATAAAATATTTCACGTAAATTGAAGGTGGAACATAGTATTTCTAAATTTATATGTTATCTTATTATTTTAAACATGTGTGGTTAAATAAATTAGATATTTTAAGTAAGGAAAAATACTTCCAGCAATAATGAAGCTGCGCCGATTCACCACAATTCTGCTCAGCCTCAGCAAGGCACAAATCCACACCGAGTCTACCAAACCTCCCCAGGCCCCAGTCCCTTCACTCTCCTGACATGCAGGCCACACACCCCCAAAAAGCAGATGCCCTGAGACCTCCGGCCATCAGCTTAGAAACAAGGCGCCAGAGTTCCCATTTTTATAACAAATGAACTGAATCTAGCCCAACTTTCCCATATTCTCATCAACTTTCTTTCATGGACAGATTTTCCCCAACTTACAGTTTTTCCTTCTGATTTTTGTTTAACCCCCTAGTTATCGCTAATCCTTGCTTAAAGGGGATTAAGACAATCATGTAACAAATATGGGTGCGTCGCTACCCAGAAGTGTGGGTGGGGTTCTGTTACAGTTTGCATGTCCATATTTCTGGCCACTGCACAAAGAACCCCAAACCACTCAGAGCAGGAAAAAGAAGGGCTTTGGTGGAGAACCCAGGGCCCTTTACCAGGGAAAAGGGGTGTAAGGCCAGGTCTCGTGGCCTCAGCTACAGCCCCCAATCCCTCTGGCTGGGGCAGCAACATCCCCTCCAAAGCTGCTCCCTCTGAAGGGACGGCCAACAGTCAACGCCAAACTTCTAAATTAACTGCCACCTTTGGGGGCTGGGACGGTGGTTTGGTTCCTTTAGTCCAAGGCGCTGACAGCCAGGCCTGCCCTACTGGCTCCTTCTGTTGTTTCGAGGGGAGTGAGGCCTGGGGCTGAGTTAAGTTTCGCTGGTGAGTGGCCGGCGGGCACAAAGGAAGGAACCGCTGGGGGAGGGGAGGCCGCAGAGCTGGAGGGCTGGGACAAAGGGGACAGGAGACAAAGGGACAGGAAAAGAGAGCCCGCTTTCTCCTCCTCCGAGGAAGGAACTCCCTATTTAGTCTAATATTTCACTCATACATCTCTGGGCAAGAAATGTCCCACTCAACATTTTCCGAGGTGGCTTCAGGTGTCTCCCACACCCTCCCCACCCACGCCAGACACAGGACACTGGCTCTCCTGGCCCCACCGCCTGGCCGGGTCCCCACCCCGGCCCACTTGTTCATAGTCAGCCAGGCTGCTTTTGACGGCTGCCTCCCTCCAGCCCCGATCTGCCACCCTGAAGAGAGACAAAGAATTATTTATTTGGAGAAAAGAAAAACCCTCAAAGTGTCAGCCAGTGACAGACATGACACTTGCTACACAGGAGCGAGATGCGGGTTTTCTAGTCCGCAGGAGGGCCTTCACCAGCAACACACCTCGGCTACCCTGGGTGCCCTCAGATGCTCTCTGAAGCCCTACCTGTGTGGCCTTTTTCTGTTTTCTCTTTCCTTAAGACCACTGCGTACCACACCTGGAGGTTGTGAGAATTAACCTGTATCGAAAGTGAGTGCCCAGCACCAGGATGGGGACGTCTGCAATAAACATGGCAAAATCTGAAAAGCAGGTGAGGGTCGACCGGGCTCCCAGGCTGAGACAACGGAACCCTCAGGGCTGTCTTCACTGAGACTCTTGATTTGTTTTGTTTTGATTTTGGTTGGAATTTGATTTGAGGGAAAGACATGATCCCACCACATTTTACATGAACAAAGCAAATCTGACATCCACGCCCAGGACCAAGTCAAAAGAGGCGGTACAATGGTATGGCCAGGAGGCTGGCTGGCTGTCACCATCGGCAGGGACAGTGGAAGAAAGCCAAGAGACACGGTGCCCCTTCCACAGACCACAGCCCTCCCTACTGCCACCCACTCCTTGCCCAAGCCAAAGTCCTGCTTTCTCTGGACGTCACTCTGTTCACCCAAATACCTAAGCCCCTACCATGTACCAGGCAAAGCACAAGGCAGTATCGTCCCTGCCCTTCCTGTAAGAACACAGCACATCAAGTCCTTCCCGCTCGCCGTTCTAAAACACGAGGCTTTCACTCTGTGCCTGGCATTGGGAGCTCACTCATTTTTGGGGGCCGGGAAAGGGGCATTCCTAGTCTCCCAGTGGGGACAATGGGGCTGGAGGAGGGCCTCCGTTAGCGGAGAGAGCCTGTACACCCAGGGGTGAGAAGGCTCTCTGGTCAGAGAGGAAAATGGAATGTGTCCAATCTCGCCAGGGAAAGGCTGCTCCAGGCTCCTCCCTCCCCTAGGGTCTGGGCTGGGCGCCCAATTTGGTGGCAGCCTGAGCTCCCACACCAGGTCATAGGCAGACCTCCCCGCAGAGCAGCAGACACTGCTGTTTCACTGCTGTTCCAGGGTGAGTGACTGGCTCTGTGGTCTGGACAGGCTAAGTCACACCCCTCCCCTCCTCCTTTTTCCTTCCCCTCCCCATGGTTCCTCCTCACCCACATGCCCAAATGCTTGAGTCTTGATTATACCCTGGACAGGACCCCAGCACCTGGCCTGCCAAATAATTAGACCCAGGAGCAGGCCACAATCGGCTCTGGATCAGAACCAGTGTCTGCTGCGTGCAGTGACAGCTTCTGTCCTCGTGAAAAGAACGCCGTGCCGACACATGCTCCGAGTTAAAAACATTTTCAAAAAGAAAACGGGAGGGGGAAAGAAGCCATCTGTATCTCAAGTCTGCAAGGCAGCTCTGGCCAGGGCCAGCTTCGGCTTCCTGAGAAGCTACGGTCCATCGTGGTCCCAGTCCAGGACCTCGGCTCTCACCTAGGGAGGGGTATTCCACTCAAACTCGCTGACTCACTGGAAAGGGTGGCTTTGCGGCCAACACCTGTGCCTCAGAGGTGACCACAGCCTAGTTGTAACGCCCAACCCCTAACCATGGGTTGGGGGTGTTGGTAAAGCCTAGAAAAATTAAGTCAAGTCTGACAGAGTGTGGGCCCCTGAAAGCTTCCTTAAAGTCAGTATATTAGGCAGGGCATGATGGCTCACACCTGTAATCCTAGCACTTTGGGAGGCTGAAGCGGGACAACTGCTTAAGGCCAGGAGTTTGGGACCAGCCCGGCAAACACAGCGAGACCCCCTCTCTACAAAAAAAGAAAAAAAATAATCTGACAATTGGCTGGGCATGGTAGTACATGCCTGTAGTTCCAGCTACTCAGAGACTGAAGCAGGAGGAGTTTGAGGCTGCACTCCATCCTGAGTGACAAGGTAAGACTCCAATACTTTTAAAAAAGAGAGAGAGGGCAGGAGTGGTGACTCACACCTGTAATCCCAGCACTTTGAGAGGCCGAGGCGGATGGATCATGAGGTCAGGCGAGCAAGACCATCCTGGCCAACATGGTGAAACTCTGTCTTCTACTAAAAACACAAAAATTAGCCGGGCGTGGTGGCGTGCGCCTGTAGTCCCAGTTACCCAGGAGGCTGAGGCAGGAGACTCACTTAAACCCGGGAGGCAGAGGTTGCAGTGAGCTGATACCGCGCCACTGTACTCCAGCCTGGGTGACAGAGTGAGACACTGTCTCAAAAAAAAAAAAAAAGAGAGTCACTATAGTCTTCATTCTTTTAGTTTATGTCCTTGTAGATTTGTGTTCCCAATAACCAATTTTTAACACACTTTTGCTAGAATAATAGTCTTATAAGGACATTTTGTTTCAGCTACATCTCCAGTTTATGCTCTCACCAAGGTGATCACCACTTTCTCCAAACTGTCACCCCCACCTGGGTGGGGCACCTAGCCGAGGCCCTCAAATGACTCAGCTCAACCAAGTCCACACCCACCCACCCATGCTGGGACCAAAAGGTATCATTTACCACCACCTTACAGAGGAGGAAGCAAAACTCAGGTGAGTCCAAGCAACAAGTCCAAAAATGACAGAGCCAGCCAGCGCAGCAAGACAGGGTGACCCCACAATCTCATGAGGGGATGCTGGGAAGCATTCCTGTGCCTTCCTAGGGGACAAGTCAACTGGAACCAGCAGGATATATCTTATATTTAAAGATGTGCAGTTAGGCCGGGCATGAGGGCTCATGACTGCAATCCAAGCACTTTGGGAGGCCGAGGTGGGTGGATCATCTGAAGTCAGGAGTTCAAGACCAGCCTGGCCAACATGGTGAAACCCCATCGCTACTAAAAATACAAAAATTAGCTGAGCATGGTGGCAGGCACCTGTAATCCCAGCTTCTCCAGAGGCTAAAGAAGGAGAATTGCTTGAACCCAGGAGGCAGAGGCTGCAGTGAGCCGAGACTGTGCCACTGCATTCCAGCCTGGGCAACAGAGTGAGACTCTGTCTCAAAAAATAAAAAAGTAAAAAGTATATATGTGCAGTAACCTTTTATTTTTATTCTTATTTTTTACAGACAGGGTCTCACTATGTTGCCCAGGCTGGTCCTGAACTCCTGGGCTCAAGCAATCCTCCCACCTTCGCCTCCCAAAGTGGTAGGATTACAGACGTGACCCACTGCACCCAGCCAGTTAGCACTTTAAAATATATAAACGCCAAATAAAGGGGAGGAAAATAGTCTATGAGCTCTGTGAGGGCAAAAGATTTGCTGGTGTCTTTGCTTCCATAGCCAAACGGCAGAGGCATCAAATATTTAATGAATGGAAGACCAGACAGATTAGATGAATATGTGAGGAAAACAAGTATCTTCGATGACCTATGGGTGGATTTTTGGATAAAATATCTTCCTAAACTGATACTATTGGGACAATCGTAGCAGAAAGTAGTTGTTTAAAGGGGGTAAGCATTTTAGGCCCTTGGAAAAGCCCGGATGGCAGGCTTAGAAATAAAGAAGCCCCAGCAAGGCGTGGTGGCTCACGCCTGTAATCCCAACACTTTAGGAGGCTGAGACGGGTGGATCAGCTGAGGTCGGGAGTTTGAGATCAGCCTGACCAACATGGAGAAACCCCTTATCTACTAAAAATACAAAATTAGCTGGGCTTGATGTGTTGGCGCCTGCCTGTAATCCCAGCTACCCAGGAGGCTGAGGAAGGAGAATCCCTTGAACCCAGGAGGTTGCAGTGAGCCGAGATCGTGCCATTGCACTCCAGCCTGGGCAACAAGAGTGAAATTCCATGACAAAAAAATAAAATAAAGAAAAAAATAAGTCCCAGCTGGACATGGTGGCTCACGCCTGTAATCCCAGCACTTTGGGAGGGAGGCAGGCGGACTGCCTGAGCTCAGGAGTTTGAGACCAGCCTGGGCAACACAGTAAAACCCCGTCTCTATTAGAAAAAAAAAAAAAAAATTAGCCGGGCGTGGCGGCGTGCGCCTGTAGTCCCAGTTGCTCGGGAGGCTGAGGCAGGAGAATTTCTTGAACCCAGGAGGCGGAGGTTGCAGTGAGCAGAGATTGCGCCACTGCACTCCAGCCTGGACGACAGAGCGAGACTCCGTCTCTAAAAGGAAAAAAAAAAGAAAAAAGAAAGAAGTCCCTGTACTACAGTGTGGCTAGACCCTCCTTGAAGAACAGATAAGAGCCATTCACAATTAGAAGCAACCCTGCACACAGAGACCACAGCCCCAAGCCCTAAGCCACCCACACTGGAATCTTGTTTATCCTTGGCTAAGCAAACGCAAGTCTTCTCAGATAATGCAAAGGTCAACTGCAGACTTGTATGGCCTGATAAAATCGCCACCAACCCTGAATTACAGGTGGTTCAATAATAAAATATTTCCACACAGTTATGAGGGAGAGAGAGAAATCAGAAGGGGGCTATTTTCCATCATCCTCCGTTAACACCCCACTAAGACACAGGCTGAGTGATGGAGTTCTGGATTCCAGACCACATCCCTGTCCACCCTATTCCCCAACTCCCTTTATAAAAAGCAAGAACTGGGCAGGAGAACAGTCACGGGGCTTCTAGCCTGAGAGGCCTCAGAAGTTGTCAAAAGGCTGGGTTAACTGAACAGAGAGCATTTTCCCACACACCTCTGAGGACACTTCACATCTGAAGCTCCATCAATGAGTCAAAGACCTACTTCAGAAAAGAAAGGCAAACACCAAGGCCAGGGCTCGAACTCAGCAGACGAACTTGGACTTGTTCTGAGGGCTTTAAGACTTCAGGGAGCTGTTCAAATGCACAGACTGCACAGAGAGGCCCTGGGAGGTGGGCAGCCTCCTGATCCTCCCTGATCACTCTTTCAGCCAACAAATGTTAAGTGGGGATCCACCAAGCATCAGGGCCTCAATTTACAAGACCCACCACAAGCTCTGCCCCCAGAGGCTCAAAGATTATTAGAAGCGTCTCAGAATCACGTGATGTCTAAACTGAGACATGAAAAATAAACAGGGTTCCCCAAGAGGAGAAAGAATGGCAGCAAGTGCTCCAAGCTGGGAGAACAGCCTGTGCAAAGGCCCCAAGGCAGAGAGCTGGCCCTTCCCTAACTACAGCCCAGGAATCTCAGGCTGCACATTCCACCCCAACAACAAAAATAGACATCTTTTTTTTTTTTAATGTTAGGTCCCCAAATAATTTTTATTTCAAAACACAGAAATATTCCATTAAGTCCCTCTAAAATTTTTTTTTCCAACATACAAGGCCCATCGCCTTATCATCTCTCCCCCTTGACCACCTTTCCATTTCTGCAGTGGTTTTCCAAAAGCAGTAGCTTCTATTCCTAAACAGTTCACATGGGCCTCCAGTTGTGGACACACCCTATCTCCTCACTGGCTACTGGTGGCCCCAGCTGCATGTTCACTTCTCCAGAGCAGGCCTGGGCAGGCACAGGGAAGGACAGACTTCCTAACCAAAAGAAAAGAGCAAACCACAGGCCGGGAAGGAAGTAGGAAGTCATCCTGAGCACAGATCCCTAGATGAGGCCTGAGCACAGCCCCTGGTGGCAGACAGTGGGCAGTCCCTCCCCAGATGGACTGGGGAAGCTGGCACTTAGGAAGAGAAAGATTGTTTAGGGACAGGGAGCAGGATGAAACACTTCCCTGGCCCTTCTCAAGGACATGGTGTGTGCTGGGGACATATAAACACTTCTAACCTAAAAGCATTTGGCTCCCTTGGCTGTCTTTGTCCTCACCCCTGCTCCCCACCAAAAACAGACTTCAGGAAGAAAATGAATCAAGTTTTACAAGCTTCCCTATTTACCCAGGGCTACAAATCTATCAGTGGGTAAGCTTTTAAAATGTTCTCTCTCCTAGCACTGTCCCTTCCCTTCTATCTACCACTGCCCCCAGCCCCACACACACACACACAAACACACACACACACACACACACAACCTCTTACGGGTTTCTTTAACCTTGACTATGGATCCTGTGTCTGAAGGAGGAATTCCAAATTCAGAATACACACGAGTCCACCATTCATAAATACTTCCTGCTTTTCATTCCACTCCTCTCACTTATTCGTGTTTCTAAACGCGCCCCAGAATCATGCCTAAGCACAGATACCTTCCTTTCAGCCTCTCATTCTTTCATTCCTGAAATATCTTCTAACATGCTCTGCTTCATTATCTCAAAGCAGTACTGCAGGCTGAGTACAATTCCCATTTTACAGATAAGGACACTGAGGCTCAGAGGTTAATCAACTGGCACAGGTTACACTCTGGATGAAGGCTCTTGTGGGGATTATAACCCAGGCTGCTTAACCTTCAAAAGTTCTCATTCTCTGCACCTTGGGTCCCCAGTATCCCATATCCATCAGACACAAAAACTAAAGTTGTTTCCTTTTTCAAGGAAAAATGACCCATTCTGGATCATCCACAGCTTTAAATATTGCATCTTGAAAACTAAAGCCCATTTTAACCGATGCTTCAAAAAGTATCATGGAAGACTCAGCCCACAAGAAAACCATCCAGAAAGTAGAGACTGTGCATTAACATGTGGCGTGGTTCAGTGCAGTTTTAGAGGCACAGATGTTTAGGATGGCTCTCCCTCAAGACAGGGATGCTACTGTCCAGTGGGCAGTCAGGGGCCTGGGGTTACAGCTTCAACCCCTCGCTCCCCACAGAAGGAGGGGTTTCCTTTGTGCAAGGAAAAGCAAGGGCTGGGTGGCCTTCTTGCAGTGGCCCATGAGCCTATTCTTAGGATTGACATCCTTCAGATAAATTTATCCTTCAGACAAAATGCCCCATGGGCACAGCATCTTACAGAGGTGCCCACATCATAAACTCCCAGGAGCTGGGGAGGACGGGGAGATGGGATGGTCCCCTCTGGCCAATGAGGGGATCCACACTGTACTGGGGCCCTTGGCTGGAGGCAGCTCAGGTGTTCTCACCCCCAGTTTCAAGGTTGCTCATATCCCGTATTCCAGTGTCAGCAGGGGAAACGGGGGGAAGCAACGACATAGCGTTCACCAGAAAAACAAAGCAGGAAGGACCTACTCCATCTTCAAACCCATCTACCCGAACCATGCTAAATTACCTGGCTGGCTTCAATCCATAATCCATAAACTGATCCTACTTTTTTTTTTTTGTTTTAAGAGACGGAGTTTCACTATGTTGTCATAGGCATGATCATAGCTCACTGCAGCCTCCAATTCCTGGGCTCAAGCAGTCCTCCTGCCTCTGCCTCCCGAGTAGCTGGACTATAGGTGCACACCACCTCACCCAGCTGAACTGGCCCTACTTTCTGATCCCATCTTCCTTCCAAGCAAAAGGCCTCTCTCCTGTCATCCCCAGCTACTACTTAACATGAGTCCCTTCTTCTTGCCTGTCAGCACCCGCCCCCAGTACATTCTCCCCCTGACCCTCCACAACAGGGCACCTCATTCTCCAGCTCTCAGCTTTCCTCTGGCAGTCGGCAAAACTTATTCTATGAAGTAAGAAGGTCCGTTCCATCCGTCCATCTTCCTGAGATGCCGGTGTATGAGAAGACACTTGATACAACACTGGGTATGATTACTCACACGTGCTGGTGTCCCAAAGAGCCCACTGGGCTTCCTTCACAGGGGATTCCTCCCCGGATCATTTACTATTGCTTATAGTTTCCAGGGCACTGGCAAGAAAAAAGCCTGAAGTTGAGAGAATCAGGGAGACCCTCAAAAAGAACTCAATAATTCGACCGCTTAAAGCTGAAATCCAACCTCTCATTGACAGCAAAAACGGAGCTGCCAAAAACCAAGCCATGCCTCTTCAAGAAAGGAAGGATTTCCAAGTAACCCTTTCAACTAAATCCAACGTGGGCTCTTTGCTGAAATTCCTCCTACTCTACAGAAGGGCCTTCTCGGATTATTTTCCTTCAAAAACACATCATTTACACATTGAGTGTCTTTACTTTCCAAACCATTCAGAATTAGGGAAAGGGGGGAAAAACACGTCTGTTTCTATTTGAAACTGTCAAAATTAGCATTCAGTAATTAAAAATCACACCCTTTCTCTTAATAACCTAACCAGCATGATACAATCAGGTTGTGCCAACTCTTTAATCTAATTGACTAATTACAGATTTTAATTTAGTCAGTTACTGAACAACTGTTGACAATTTGTTTTCATTAGGGACAGAACAGAATAAATATTTAGGCTTCCAGTCACAAAGACTCCTGCGATCGGCTCTCCACCGTGACCCCAACTTCAGAGCGAGCTTTGGCTCCATCAATATCCTCAGACACAGGTACCCTTGCTGCACTCAAGTCACTTCTCAGCGAGGCCCTGAGCCAGAACAAGCCTTCCCAAAAGTCCCTCTTAAGGCAGAAGCCTTATGTACAAGCAGCGGCCTCCATTCCCAAAGTACAGGCAATTCCCAAATTCACACACGTCACTCAAGAAGTGGCAAACACTTAAATGTTGTGAAGAAAAATAAATTCAACGCTACATGTCACTGGCTTTTAAGCAACAAAATAAGTTAACAGTCAAAATAGGTTTATCTGCATTCATCTCACCGAGAAGCAAACTGTCACTGACATTTTTTTTTTAAGACACACGTTTACAGGTTTCTACTGAAATGATCCAATTCTTTCAAAGTGCATTTTTCCTCAAGGTCCCCATCTCCCAAAGTCATGCAAAAGTTTGTCAAAGTAGCAGCATAGCTCAAAGGTAGAGTGGGGCCCTGGGTTCAAATCCCAGCTCTACTATCTAATGACTTCATAACAATGGGCTCATGCCTTCACTTCTCTGAGCCCTGGCTTCCTCATCCAAGAAATGGGGTCATAACAGCCCCTACCTTGTAGAGTGTTACAGGGATTAAATGTCATGCCCACATACAGTGCCTGGCCTGGGGTAAATGTAGTAAATGGTGGTTACTGCAGTTTCAGAAACTGTTGTTGTATCCCTCACTGTCCCCATGCTACAAATTAGGAAAGAACGCAGACAATAATCTGTCAAAGGTTACCAAGCTATTAAGTGGGAAAGCTTGGTGGAAAAGGATGATTTCTGGACTTGTTGTCCAGTGATCCATCTCCTACAGGTAATGCCAGCTCGGAACCGCAGGGAATATGGGACCCCTGCCTTGGGATATCTGTAGGGAGAGGAGGCTCTGCAGACGGGAGCTGTCCATGCAGGCTCTTAAACCCCCAGTGTGTCTACCCTCCAAGCTGCACTGCCCTAACAGAGAAGCCTTGATTGCACAGCCAGGAGAGCAGGGGTGGATGACCTACAGAGGGCTCCGCCATCTCCGGAGAGAACACTGCATTCTAACCTTCCTCAGTCCTGAGGGAAACATGAGGGATGCCCCTCTACAGAGGTCAACCCTGGCCAAGCCAGGACAAAGCGAGAAGGCACCACTGCTAGGTGGGTCCTGCCTAAGAATTCTAACCAGGTCCCTGGAAAACTTTACTGGGGGCTCTTGAGCCATTGCTAATATTAAGTTCTAGAAGAATCGGGTCTGCCTCAATTGACATGGAACTAAAATTTCCAATGTGTTTCTGTTGACTAGAATTCTGTTCTACCAACCTGGTGTGCTCACGTTGGTTCCTCTGAGGTGATGAGAAAGTCTCATCAGCAGCTATATAGTTCTCGTTTTCCACATTTCTTCATTAAAATTAATGGTGACTCGATGCATGCAATCTCTTTGTAAATAAAATATTTTCAAGCGTGGAGTCCACAGGGGGTGGTAGGAGATTTAATAAAAGGGGGCCTTTTCAGTGAAGAGAGAGGAGAGAGAGCAAACCTTTTCTTTGTTACATAGGTCCCAAAGCCAAGATGTTTTCTTCCTGGATGAGGTCATTAATAAACCAGCCCAATCCCTCTACCCACAGAAAAGCACCGCACCAGTCAGGAACCCTACGAGCCCAGGCCAGGCTTCAGCTGGCTCGTCTCCCTCAGGACCCACCTGGTCCTGCCAGTCTCAGCATCAAACCACCCCAGGCTGGGCAGGAGGTCATCAATTAACGAGACAGAAAAGATGCCAAATCTGGACCAGGCACAGTGGCCCACACCTGTAATCCCAGCACTTTGGGAGGCCGAGGCAGGAGGATCACTTGAGGCCAGGAGTTTGAGACCAGCCTGGGCAACATGGCAAACCCTGCCTCTACCAAAAGAAAAAAAAATAGAAAAATTAGCCGGGCATGGTGGCACATGTCTATAGTCCCAGTTACTTGAGAAGGCTGAGGTGGGAGAATCACCTGAGCCTGGGGAGGTTGAGGCTGCAGTGAGCTGAGATCATGCCACTGCACTCCAGCCTGGGCAACACAGCGAGACCCTGTTTCAAAAAAAAAATTTTTTTTTTTTTTTTTTTTTTTATTAAGAAGACTAACCTATTAAGTCTACCTTGCCCATGGCTGAATCCCTCTAAGTGCCTCCATTTCCTTCTCTACAAAACAGGAATAACAGAACTTAACCCACAGGGCCGTTTTGAGTATGACAACAGACAAAACCTAAAGCACTTACAACAGTGCCTGGCATACAGTTAGTACCCAATAATTGTTTGCTATTGTCATCAGTTCTTCTGTCATGAAACAGGAGGAATGCCTGTCCTCTATATTACCCAACAGGGAAATAACGAAGAATGCCTTTTAAGGGTCGGAACACATAGTAAGTGCTCCATAAGCACCGGTTTGCTTTGTTAAATAGAAAATTCATTATTACTAAGCCATAATGCTGTCATTTAGAAACTCATCCCTCACCAAGAACTCACCACCCCAACTACCAATGGTTAACCTCCCATGAAGACTTGTCACTCTCTAAAATCCCGGGGACCAGAGGCAAACATCCTGATTTCCTCCTAGTCTTTTCTCGTCCAGCTCCCTCTGAAGAAGAGGCTGCCAGCAAAGTAACACCAAAGAAAGTATGTGGCGACAGTCAACTAGATTTAAGTTCATTTTCTGTAGCTTGGGGTCAGAATCGACTGAAGCACTCTGGTGATCAAGTTTTCTGCAATTCCCTATTCCACGCATTAGCTCGCTGACAGAAATTCACTGCGGTATTTAAAGTGGCAGCCATCACAACTAACTCAAATTGTATTGGCTTCCCCGATGCTGAAATGCTCTGCTGAAACCATCAATTGGCCAATTCGGAGATAACGTGGTGGCTGAAATTCCCTGTCATGCTGTAAAATCCCCTTTTGAAGCGGCTCACCAGCGCGGAGATCGTGGAGAGCCTTGCCTGGAGCTGCGGGCCAGGGCCGCCGCCCGTAACACAAGCGGGCTCCGAGCGGGATCTGGCCAGCAGGCGGGTGGCGCTGCCAAGAGGAAGAGCCTCCAGAGAGAGGATAACATTTTCTACTGGAAGCCTTCTAAAAGCCGGCAAGCAAAGACCGGCAGCGCGCACACGCCCGGCACCAGGCCTGCCCACTGGGCCGTCTGCCCCCTCAGCACCAGCCGGATGGCCAAAGCCACAGGAAGCTCTCGGCCTCTCCCAAAGAAAGCTGCAAAATTCCTAAAGGATGGCACAGACACAGACACGAGCGCCAGTCTCTTAGGTGGAGGTTTTCTCAAGTCACTGGTGGCCCCAGGCTTGCTGTGTCACCAGCCTGCTCTAGCCTCAGTGTCCCCATCTGGAAACTGAGTGTCTCCTTCTTCTTGCACATCTGAAACAGCCTTCTCAAAGGGGACTACAACTCACAAAGCATTTTCACGAGCTCTCACCCAACTTCCAAAAAGCTGGAGGGGCAGAAAAAAGCTGGCCACTGTTTCCTATCATTTTGCAGATACCAGACAACTTACCCAAGGCCATCTGAAAGAATCAGATCTTGTACTTTGGTCATCCAAGTCCAAATCCCATGTATGGTCCACAACACTGCATCTAATGACAAAGACCGGCAGGCAGCGGGCGCCGGGCAATAACTACCCACCAACCACCTGCTATTTCCATCCAGTCTGTAAAGCTACGCTCTGCCCCTCTCAGAGCTCAAAGCACTGCAGCCGTATCCCGGAATGTGGGAGAGGCCTGCTCCCCCCAACTGCCTCCTCTCTCAAACAGCCTTTTGTGACTGGGAAAGAAGGATCAGAGGAAAACCTCAGGCAGCGGCCCCAGGGAGCAGTCGTGCTTCTTAAGGTCAGAGGACTGTGAAACAGAAGTGAAATGTCAGGCGCTTCACCCAAACACACAAAGAGCAGGGGACACAAAACCTGCCCTGGAAGCTGTGCAAACAGCTGTCACCAGGAGGGGACAGGGAATTTGGGAGGCTGGGTCAACCTGGGTCAGACAGGATGCCTTACGACCTATGCTCACCACCGCTACTGCCTGAGCCCTGTTCAGACACAAGCTCCACAGGGGGTAAGGGACCCCCCCCCCCCCACCTCAATCACAGACAGGCAGGAGGAGCCGCCCCACAGCCAGCCAGCAGGGACAGGCTGCAAACTTCTCCAGCTCTGCCTAGAGAGCCACGTGGACTCAGCAATGAAGAAGAGTGTCCCTGCACTCCCAGGCCCTCTCCTCCCGCGCCCACTCCAGAGTGGTCCAGGCCACAGTCCCACCCCCTCCAACGGGAGCTGTTGCTTACTCTGCCTTCAATAAGCATCTGTTGAGACTTTCTGTGCATTCAATGCACTAAGACTATGGCAGCAAACCACAGAGACAAAGATACCAGGTGCCTGCCAGGCACCACTCTGAAAGCACAAGAGGTGGTGGGGGAACAATTCCCCGAGAACTCTCTAAGGGATGGATCATTTCCTTCTAGTACAGATCTGGAAACTGAGGCTCAGCAATTGCTTGTCGCTTGACACAAGTCACTTAACTTGTAGGAACTAAGATTCAGTCTCAGCTGTCTCTGGGCAAGTGGCCTTCTGACTTTGCGTTGAGCCCCAAAATAAGGCAAATTCTACAACACAAACCCAGGGCACACTTACTTTTATATGCACACGTAAAACACTGAAAACAGACATTTCCGGACACAATACTTGTGTTTACTCTGTGTAATACGGTTGTTTCTCTTTTGATAATTACCAGTCATGACCCACTAAGTTGGTTTCATGATGGACTAATGGGTCACAGCTCACAGTTTACAAAACAATGCTTCACCATGTGCCCCTTGTCCATCTTCATTAAAACATGTACTTAACACACTTGATGCCTGGGCAGGAATCAAATCCTTCTCACTTCTCAAGGCTCAGAGCCTTGCTCACCGACCTCAGAATCTTTTCAAGACCTGCGACAGGCACCAGGAATGGGGTAGCAGAAAGGGCAAGAAGTTCTTCCCCTCAAGGAGCTTTCATTCCAGAAAGGGGAAGGGAAGAGACACAACCTTAACTGAAATAACTCTCCTTCCAGGCAGCTGGTAACAAATGACTAAGAGAGTTACAGAGTTAGTTCCTGGGGAAAAAAACAGAAGAGGGATGTCTTCCCATAGGTGTCGTCCTGGCAGGCCTGGTAGAGGCAGCCACATTCCAGGCTAGCATCAGCTCTACAGAAGGAATAGTTGGCAGGTGAGGAAAAAACCCTCTCAGGTGGTACGGTACCAAGCAGGAATCATGGTGATGAGGCCAAAGTGGCTGGGGAAAGTGCCTGTTCCAGATTCCTAGAAAACGAGAAGTCACTGGGAGAGGAGAAAATGGACAGTGATGGGACAACTTCAGGCCAGGTGCAGGCCAGGAGCATCTGAGCGTCCACTCTCTTCTCATCCTCACAAGCACCCTGGCTGGCTTGGAAGCTGCATATGTGACTTGCTCCTCCAATCACTGGGGCGGGGAGAACATATGTGACTTGCCACCACAATCCCTCGGGGGTACCTGAAACCCAGGGATCCAGAGAGCTGATCAACAGGGGAACCAGCCCATGATGGTTCACACTTCACAGGCACACACCTCTCACCCCAAGGTCATTCTGCTGGCCCCTTGTTATCAGTCACTGAGAACACTGCCCATCAGGAAGCCAGGACTCAGAGCAGGCCGGAGGTGAGGTAAGAAAAACGACAGCACAGGCCGGGTGTAGTGGCTCAGGCCTATAATCCCAGCACTTTGAGAGGCCCTGACAGTAGGATCCCTTGAAGCCAGAAATTCAAGACCAGCCTAGGCAACAAGCAAGACCACGTCTCTACAAAACATCAAAAATAAATTTAAAAAAAGAAAAATGACAGCACACATTTATGCAGAACTTACACTGTGCTAGGCACTACTATATATGGTGTGTATGTGTGTAAACTTAATCTTTATGACCTTATAAAGGTATACTTTATTTTTTTATTTTTTTGAGACTGAGTCTTGCTGTATCACCTAGGCTGGAGTGCAGTGATGCAACCTCGGCTCACTGCAACCTCCACCTCCTGGGTTCACACTATTCTCCTGCTTCAGCCTCCAGAGTAGCTGGGACTACAGGCACCCACCACCACGTCCAGCTGATTTTTCTCTTCTTAGTAAAGACAGGGTTTCATCATGTTGGTTGGCCACGCTGGTCTCTAATTTCTGACCTCAAGTGATTCGCCTGCCTCGGCCTCCCAAAGTGTTGGGATTACAGGCGTGAGCCATGGCGCCCGGCCTGGTATACTTTATTAACCCCATTTTCCACCGGAGGAAGTTGAGGCTCAGAGGTTACTTAAGGTGCCCATGTTTGCATAGCTTGTAACTGCAACAAGGCAAAGGAAAGAAAGCATCCTGTACTCCTGATGAGGCTTGCAGGTTTGAGTTCTACTGGTAACTTCTCGCAGGGCACTTTTCCCTCTGGGCATGTTTCTTTAGCTACTTGAAACAACACTAGGTGACCTCCAGTTCCATCACCTGCAATCCCGCTATTTATATCTACAATAAATATATATTTCACTACAACACAGGGGTGGGACTGTTTACCTCCCCGCACCGTGCCCCCAACTCCAAATTGACTCTGTATCTTGGTCTCTTAGAAAAACAAGATCATGGCCGGGCGCGGTGGCTCACGCCTGTAATCCCAGCACTTTGGGAGGCCGAGACGGGCAGATCACGAGATCAGGAAATCGAGACCATCCTGGCTAACACGGTGAAACCCCGTCTCTACTAAAAATACAAAAAAAATTAGCCGGGCGCGGTGGCGGGCACCTGTAGTCCCAGCTACATGGGAGGCTGAGGCAGGAGAATGGCGTGAACCCGGGAGGCAGGGCTTGCAGTGAGTGGAGATCGCGCCACTGCACTCCAGCCTGGGCGACAGAGCGAGACTCCGTCTCAAAAAAAAAAAAAAAAAAAAAAGAAAGAAAAACAAGATCATTCCCCACAATTCTTTTTAAGCCCACATCTCATCCTGGACTGCATCTGTCTCTTCAACTAGACAGTGAGCATAGTAGGAGCTTGGTAACCTCAAAACACGGTAGTGTCTTATTCTCCTGGTCTGACAGCCGCCTGATCAAGACCTCAGGATCACCCCAGGAAGTCAAAAGAAAAAGAAGCCAATGTGGTCAGAACCAGCTTCCCTGCCATGGCTGGCACTTCCCTTCTCAATCTCACTGTCTCCTTAAGACTCCTTTTTTTTATTATATGTGGGAATCCCACAAAGGGGATTCCCACATACAATAAAAGGGGAAAATTCCCTCATACAACAAAAAAAAATCAGGGACAGTCTGAGCACCTGCCAGGGCAGGATACCTACCAAAGAGAACAGTCCAAGACCCCTCATTTCATCCCTGTTAACAAAGACACAGGATTTCACAGCACAACCAACTTTCCCTGGACAGCTTTCCAAGCCTCTCTCACAGCCATCCCCATGGTGGGCTGCGCCAGGACAACCCTTGAGCCTATTTTACAGTAAAGAGATGGACCTTGAGAAATGAAGGCCCCCACAGCTATCAAGGACGTGAAGCTGAAATGCAAATCTAGATTCCTGCTGATGCCAAGCTTCATGCCCTCTGGGCCTTACCACTTAAGCCATGCAGTGGCCACACGTGGGAGTGGGAGAGGACCATTCTGCCCAATACAGATAAGGGACACAGACATCTCAGGGGAGCATTTATCAGTACCAGTCTGTGACAGGACTGCCAGCTCTGCCCCTTGAGAGGGTGCGGGGGTGACACATGACAGCAGGGACGGGCAGTGGGGGGGTTAGAATCAATTCTCCCTGGATACTGAGGGATGACTGTACTATATTACTTAACTCTCACAACCACTATGCAAAGGAATCACCATTCCTCCATGCTACAGATGGGAAAACTGAGGATCCCGGCCAGGAAGTGAGGATCCCTGACGATTTCCAGCCAGGAAATGACAGAGTGGAAACTAGAATTCACATGGGAGTCTAAGCCACCAGTCAGAACCCAAACCCTTTAAAATCCAGAGGATTCAAAACCCAGGAAAAGAAATGCAGAACACAGAGAGAAACACTGCTAAAACTCATCTTGCCAAGGCTACAAAAACCCCATTACCAGCCAGGCGCGGTGGCTCACGCCTGTAATCCCGGCACTTAGGGAGGCTGAGGCAGTCAGATTACAACGTTAGGAGTTCGAGACCAGCCTGGCCAAGATGGCGAAACCCTGTCTCTACTAAAAATACAAAAAATTAGCTGGGTGTGGTGGCACATGCCTGTAATCCCAGCTACTCAGGAGGCTGAGGCAGGAGAATCACTTGAACCCGGGAGGCAGAGGTTGCAGTGAGCTGAGATCGCACCATTGCACTCCAGCCTGGGCAACAAGAGCGGGGAAGAAAAAAAAAAACATTACCCCAGTGAATCAAAAACAAACAATCATGATTGTCTATTTGCTGTAAGCTCCCAGCAACATGTATTAAAGAAGTTTATGTGTGGCCGGGCGCGGTGGCTCAAGCCTGTAATCCCAGCACTTTGGGAGGCCGAGGCGGGTGGATCACGAGGTCAGGAGATCGAGACCATCCGGGCTAACATGGTGAAACCCCGTCTCTACTAAAAATACAAAAAACTAGCCGGGCGTGGTGGCGGGCGCCTGTAGTCCCAGCTACTCGGAGGCTGAGGCAGGAGAATGGCGTGAACCTGGGAGGCGGAGCTTGCAGTGAGCCGAGATCGCGCCACTGC